>NW_025421423.1:14477922-15744383 GCF_011764305.1 Mustela putorius furo
CTCCTCTGGGAGTAACTCCCTTTTGTATAAGAGAGTATCCTGATGAAAGCGGTATTTTACAAATATCAGTATAGCATTATAGCAGAGGTTAACAAGTTTAACCTCAGACAGAAGTCCTTTTTTTTTTTTTTAACAAAGTGGACACCAAGCAAGTGAGAAGGCACACACAGTTCTGTGTCAACTGCCTCCAAACTGCATATCCTATGCTTACAGTCACCTGACATAATAACATGATGTTTGCACACAGCACCTGGATGTGTGTCCTTCCTTCTCTAATTCCTTTTATTCACTTTAAAAAAAAAAAAAAAAAAACTCACTGCACACAAAATGGTAAAGCTAAGGGATTTGCAGAACATCCATTAGAGATAAGAAACCCCTAGCTGCTGTTTGTTCATTTTCAACTAGCAGACATCTCCAGGCATAGGTGTCACCCAGAGTAGTAATGTAAATAGGTCATTGAAACAAGGAATTCAGGTAGAAAATGGAGATCATCAAAGCACCATTAATGCCCACACCAGTTTGCTTCAGCAAGAAACAAAGAGGAAGAATGCACCCACCCGTGAGCCGATGATAACAGAGCACATCATCAGATGGTTCTGTTCTACAAAGCCTGTTAGCCCCCACACAAATGAAAATGTAGTCATTCTTCAAGAACCAGCTCAAATGTTCTCTCCTTCAAGAAGACTCAGTGATTCCCACACAGGAGTAAGATACTGGCTTCTGGGAGACCCTAGCGCCATATTGATATCAAGCCTTGGCACTTACCTTACCTTGTAGGTACACAATTATGGGTATTCAACATCACTGTCACCATGAGGGCAGGAATCCTGGGCTTTTAATCTTGTATACAACCTCTGGCACCTCACCCATACATATAACAAATCTTTAATTGAACCAAATCAAATGCTTGCGAATTTATCTCCCATTCCAGTAGACCAGCAAAGATCTTTGTATATAGTAGGTATTTGCTGAATTCATGTGAGTGGAATCTCAAGCTTTGTTATTTCTGGAAACTCTTTTTTTCTATTAGTTCTATCTGAGCTCAGGTAGACCACTGAGTAAGGTCAGCAGCTTTCACCTGTTCTTATTCTTTCATTTCTATTAACCAAATTTCTCTATTTATCCAAGGTTTTTTTAAAAAGATTTTATTTATTTATTTGACAGATGGAGATCACAAGTAGGCAGAGAAGCAGGCAGAAAGAGAGGAGGAAGAAGGCTCCCTGCTGAGCAGATAGCCCAACACGGGGCTTGATCCCAGGACCCTGGGATCATGATCTGAGCCAAAGGCAGAGGCTTTAACCCACTGAGCCACCCAGGTGCCCCTAGGTGCCCTGCCAGGTTTTATTGATCTCCAGTATAAAAGGGCATATGTTCTGAATGATTGCGTACATCATTCAAATGTAGACTCCACGAAGACAGTAATTTTTGTCTATTGGTTCTCTGCTCTAACAATGATTAAAACAGTCCCTAAGGGCGCCTGGGTGGCACAGTTGGTTAGGTGTCAGACTGAATCCTGGTTTTGGCTTAGGTTGTGATCTTAGGATCCGGGGATGGAGCCCCGAGTCGGGCTCCACAGTCAACACTGAGTCTGCTTGAGACTCTCTCTCCCTCTCCTTATGCCCACCATGCTCTCTCTCTCCATCCCCCCTCCTCTTTCTCAAATAAATAAATCTTCAAAAGAAACAGTCCCTGACACATAGTAGATATTCAATAGTAATTATTGAAGTTGTTCAAAGAACCACAAAAAAACAGCATTCTGCCAACAGACCATGAACAGCTGAATACTTACTACCAATCTACAGTAGTAGATCATTTCCTAAGAGCCTCCAACTGTTCCTCCAGCCCCATAGGCATGTGTCTCTCTGCACATTAAGAGGGAGTCTGTTTCCTTTTCCCTTGAGTCTTAACTGGCCTTGTGAATGTTTCAAGCAACAGAATGCATGGAAGGTGTGTTCTGGGACTAACACATCCAGATCTTAAAGCACTTGTAACCTCTGCTTTCTCCTTCTTGGGATCCACAGAATAATAAGAACCCATGGAAAAACAGAAGCCTAGCCAGAAGCCCTGAGCCATCCTAGCCATCCTCGCAGAGGTTCCTAACATGGAAGTGATCTTAGATGTTCCAGCCCCACCCACGTTCTCAGCTGAATGCAACTACACAGGGAACTCCAGCCAACACGGGGAGTAATGACAGGCATCCTACCAAGCTCTGCTCTGTTGCAGAATCATAAATAAATAACTGGGTTTTGTAACCATAGCCACTAGGTTTAGAGGTGGTTTGTTATACACTCTACATAATTGAGGCAACCCTAATTTGCCTACATATCTGTCCTTTTTTTACATATGCGTAAAAGATACTGTGAAATGTTTATCACTTCATACGTGTTTCTGAGTGGTAACATCTTTGGTGGGGCTTTTTTTTTTTTTTTTTTTGTCTTTAGTTTTTTGCTTTAGTACTTCATATTGTTAGAATTGCATTAATAGAGTTCATTAAAAAACCAGTAATTATTGTTTTCTATAATCACTTAAGACATTTGTAGATAGAGGAGTGCCTGGGTTGCTCAGTGGGTTAAAGTCTCTGCCTTCGGGATCAAGCCCCGAATCAGACTCTCTGCTCAGCAGGGAGCCTGCTTCCCTTCCTCTCTCTCTGCCTGCCTCTCTGTCTACTTGTGATCTCTGTCAAATAAAGTCTTAAAAAAAAAAAAAGACATTTGTAGATATAAAAAGAATGTTTATGGGGCACCTGGGTGGCTCAGTTGGTTAAGCGACTGCCTTCAGCTCAGTCCTGGGATCAAGTCCTGCATCAGGCTCGGAGCTCAGTGGGGAGTCTACTTCTCTCTCCAGCCTCCCCCCTCCTCATGCTGTCTCTCTCATTCTCTCTCTTTTAGATAAATAAACAAAATCTTAAAAAACAAAGACTGTTTATAAAAAATGTATGAATATAAAGAAGAGCTTTTAAAAACCCTGTATACCTATCACCCCGTTTAAGAAATAGAACGTTGTATTTGAAGCTTTCCATATGCTCCTCCCATGACCCGTCACCTTCCCTCAACTTCTACTTCATAAACTTTGCTTTGCTTCTCTATGAAAATTTCTCCAAACATGATTATGTACGTGAATATAAAATTATATGGTTTCGTATTTGTGAACAGACGTAATTCTATTTTATTGCTGTGTTGTATTCCATTTCACTAACACACTGTCCAGGTCCACTCGGGATGCTGTAACAGAACACCACACATTGGGTAGCTTGTGAACAGAAATTCATTTCTCACAGTTCTGGAAGAACTTCTGGGAAAGTCCAAGATCAAGGAGCCAGAAGACCTGGTGTCTGATAAAAATCTCCTCACATGGCAGAGGGGGTGATGCAGCTTTCCTGGGGCTCTTCTATTTCACGGGAGCTCCACCCCCATGACCTAACCACTTCTCAGAGGACACCATCTACCATCACATTGGGGGTCAGGCCTTTAACATAACAAATCTGGGGGAAGGGGGACACAAGAATTCAGTCTTCATAAACACCAGTTTATTGATCCATTCTGCTGCAGTTGAACACTTCTGCTTGTTTCTAGATTCCACTCATCACAAAAAGGGCTACTATGGATATTCTTACCCATGTCCCCAGATGCAAGAATATCAGGTATATGCCCGGGAGTGGTAAATACCTTGAGAGACCATATAGCAAAGAGGTTAAGACAAGGCTCTAAAATCTAACAGCCCTGGATTCCAAGCCCTGCTCCATCACCCAGTCAGCCCTGTGACCTTACACTGGTTAATTCACTGTTCTCACAGTCAGGAGTTCTAACCTTCGGGCACTTCGTCATCACCTGAGGAGCGTTAAGAAATTACAGAAGCCCAGGTCCCACGTTCAGCGAGGTTCTGGTTTAATTGCTCAGGGTGGATGGTAGCCTGAGCCCTGACAGTCTTCAAAGCCCCACCCCCAGCCACACAAATGGGCAGCCACAGCTGAGAAGCACTGCTTGAAGGCCTCGTTTCTCCATCTGTGAAACCCCGATGGGAAGGCTAATAACTGTGCCTCACAGGAGGACAAGATACAGAGATACAGTGTGTGTGACAGAGCCTGGTGGTCAACAGCTTTAACTCTTATGGTTAGACTCTTCACTCTATTTCATTTTCAAGTTTGAATACAACTGATATTGAAGTATCCTAAGAAATAGGAATTGAAGGGCACCTGGGTGGCTCAGTGGGTTAAGTGTCCAACTCCTGATTTCCGCTCAAGTTGTGATCTCAGGTTTGTGAGATCAGGCCCTGAGTCGGGCTCCATGCTGGGTGTAGAACCTGCTTATGATTCTCTCTGCCCCCTCCCTTTGCCCCTCCCCCTCTAAAAAAAAAAAAGAAATATGATTTGATGATAAGCTGGATGCAGAAGAATAAAAAGCAGGAACCCAGCTCCCAGAAAAGGGAGCACAACCAGTCTTTTGATCCCAACTATCTAAACACAATCTCGCAGTTACTCTGTTGTAATTTTCCAAGTTTATGTGAGTGATTCAAAACCCAGTTAAAGTCTTGGCTTTATTGTTTGCTGGTCTTACTGTGGCTGGAATCTTAGAAATGCTGGTGTCGTACAGAGATAATGTTCTCTTTGTTGGAAGATTTTGTTTTCTAACCAAGGAAATAATTAATTAAGCTTGAATTCTCCCATCCCCCTCTCTGATGTTCTAAACAGCTGGTACTTATTTGGGACATATTAATTTTGTTTGGAATCCATGGTGACATAGTATTTGTTTCTTGTCATGAACATGTTACAAAGTGGTTTTACGATTTTCTAAACCAATCAGTAATCGTTCATTCCATTAGGAATCTTCCTCCACGCAGACAAAACTAAAAATTTACCTCAATCTCAGACATCAAAAAATTCTTTCTCTAATTCGGTTAATGAGTTAGGCTTCCAAGTCCTTAAAAAAGCAAAAGGTACTGAATATCAGAAATTCATAACAACATCAAATTTTCTTTAAACTGATTTGTCACTTTCAAAAATCGCTTCCGTTGAAGGGGTTTTTGTGCTTATTCCCTTAAACCGTCATTTAGCAAATAAATGCTGTAGAATGTCCACCAAAGGGGAGAAAAATGTGAAGAAGAGCTGCCTTACAAAGGAATGAACTTACGGGGAATGGTGAGAACAGTTAAGGGAATCTGTGGGCTGGGCTGGGCTGGGCTGGGCTGGGCTGGGCTGGGCTGGGCTGGGCTGGGCTGGGCCCCCAGCTCGATTTCATCCCGTCCACCTGTCAGATGCCAAGAAAAATAAGTGCCTTTTGCAGAGGCCGAGATCTCTAGCTCTCCCCTCTGACCTCTTTCCTTCCTGACCCTTTGACCTTCCCTGCAGGAGCTGCTCTGAGCAACTGTGTCCCGCACGCTAAGAACTCTGCAGAGGCCAACAAGTCAACATTCCACCAGGAACGCTGGGGCTGGATAATTCAACCAATTCAGCTGTTAGCCTCGCCACACCCTCAATCTAGGCTTCCACCCTTGCCTCCTCCTTCTTCACTAAGGAAGAGTACAAGCCAAGGCTCCCCAGCCTCTCTCCTCTCCCCTCCCAGCCCGTCCCCACTCGGCTTCCCACCTCCATGCCTCGCTGCTTGCAAGCTGCCCCGCTGTGCCTTGTGAAATCCCAGCTCTTTAAGGCACGAGCTTCCTTTGGTCTACATACAAATATTTCCTTGAACATTCCCCTAACGTTAGAGACAAGTAGGTTTATTAGTTTCCCTCCCCAACCTGTCATTCCACTCGGTACAATCACCCCCTTAGTCACGAGGATGCAAACGTTCGTGAACAGGATCTTGGGCCATGTGCCTCCCATATGCAGTCTGTGGTCATGTCTTGACAACGGTAACTCTAGTGACTTAATGCGGGGAGGGAGCTAGATGGGCCCATGTTCCGTTATGAGCCCTCCTATTGTAACATCTTTGTGTTAAGAGAATTTTAAACATATTTAAATACAGTGGATGGTAGAAAAACCCCACATCCTTACCACAGAACTTCCTCAGATCATAACTTCTTACAATACTGTATTTGATCCCATTTCAACACTTTTTCTTCCAACAGATGACAACGTTGAGTAACTTTCCCCAGGTCTACAGCCCACAGCCAGCACAGTGACCGAGATGCACCATACGCGAAGAATCATTTGCTCAGTAGCACTTGCCGACTTTATGAGCCTCCCCTCGGTCCTTTCTCTATCTCCCTTGCCAATCTGCTTCCTCTGAATATGCATATTTCTGTCTGCTTTGTCTCTCAATACTTTCCTTGCACTATCCTGGTATTGTCTAGGTATGTGCATCTCCCTATTTCTATTCATTTTATTCTCCCCATGCCACTCATTCTATCACCGGAGAACTATTTCATAAGCACCTACTATGTAACAGGCACTATCCTAGGCCCATAGGATATGCGTCTGTCCATCTTTTTCTCTATGTAGCTTTCCCTGTGCTGATACTTATTTTTGGACCATCTGTCCACATGAATTCCTTCCGCTTTTCCTTTCACCGTCTTTATCCTCATCAACTCGTACCATGTTTTTCTGATTACCAAAAAAAAAAAAAACAAAAAAAAAACATCAATTTACTTTTTCATTCTTATATTAGAATGATGTGTTCTCTGTATCTTGATTTTTTTTAAATTAAGAAAGAATTTCCTATTAAATTGTTGACAGCAGCACCAAGTCTTCAAAAAAACTTGAATTTCTCACCAAGCAACCTGTATCCCCACCACACCTGGATGTCCTCCATGCTACAGCTTTGCTCCCAAGCCTGCATGTGTGCTGGTCCTCATTACAGGGGACGCTCTCAACCTGGAGTTGTCAAGGTTCACGGGAAACGTGGCTCCACTGTCTGCTGTTTCGCCCATGTCTCCAGCATTTAGCACAACGCTTGGTGCACAGGAAGAGCTCAAGAAATGTTCGTTGTATTTTTTTTAAATAAATAAATATTAAGTTACCCATTACTTGGGACAGCATATTTTCTTTTAGCTGACGGACCACCATAGAAACACATTTTTCGGCTTACGTCGACCAGCCAAGATGGAACAAGAGAAGGTAAGAGCTGACAAGGAAGAGAAACATGTCACTCTGAGGAGCACTGAGAAACTCGGAGGTGGTTCGTTCTCATGGGGTTAAAGAGCTGTCAGAGGTAAGGCCGAAGCAACTGCAAATAGTTTGCCTCCCTATTAATCCTTCAGGGGAGGGAAACCTGCTCTAAGTAGAAGATGTAACAGCTGCACTTCTACCAGCACATTCCAGAGAAGTCACAAGAAAATTGATGAGAATTCAAATACGCTGCGAGAGCAGTAAGGCAATGCCTCCATAGGAAAAGAACACCAGGGAGAGGGACATGGAGACTCTTCTCTCTCGGAGGAGGGACTAGTTAAATCACAGGCATCTGGTAGACCCCCGAGAATCAGAGGTTAGAGAATGGCATCAAATGCCCTGTGAAGGTTTACACCAAGGGGCACGGCACCAGCACTAAATCAAACAATCCGAAGTTTGATAATCATACTAATCTCCACTCTCTAGACTCCGCCTGGATCTCACACCAGGGGTGAGATCATTCACCTGCACTAAGAGATAAAGCCCTTGATGGTTCACTCCCTTAGGAGCTGAGTAATTAAGGATCATTTAGAAAATGAGTAAGAGCTGTTGGAGAAGACAGGCATCCAGGCAAGGCAATGCGCAGGCTCTTGGGGCAGCTGGATCTTGAGGGGGGCCGGGGGGGGGGCGCTAAATAAACCACATCCTTAGTAAAGGACAATGTTTGCCAGCACCTCCCTGCCTTGAGATCGTCCAGGGTGCTTGTTAAAAGTTCAGATTTTTGTACCCCAACCCTTTTCTACTGAATCAAGGTTTACGCAGAGATAAGTGGTTCAGTGTTGAATGACTAAGAAGTTCAGAACAGAGCCCTCACTCAAATCTAAGCTAGTTTCCAACACTTTTGTGGATCTTTCTCTTCCACACAGAGAGAGAGAGAGAGAGAGATTGGGAGGGTCAAATGCGTGTCGTCAGCAAGTTTTCCTGGTGATTAACACCCACTGAAGTGTGAGATGAGCCTGGTCTGAAGACCATTACCAGGGCCCACGTCACATCACGGGCACCAGCCGTTCCTGGAAGCCCAAGCCACCTGCCCTGAGCTTTCTCTGCCCTGGGACCATCCTCCCCTGACCTCAGGCCTGAGGAGCTGCAAGCAGGAAACCCCTCCTGCTTCAGAGCCTCTGTACCTTTGCTCTCGCATAGACTTGTGACACGGAACCTTGTACTCCAACAGTTGTTTACATGTGTCACGTTATCCTATTGCATCTTCTCCTCCAGATTTACGTACTTTTTAAAAATTTTACTCTATCACTATTCTAATGTACTCTTCTTGCTAAGCTCCTGTTTCTTACTAAATTCTAAAAATGATTAAGCATCCTTGGTTTTTAATTAAGTGATACAACAATTATAAAAAATCATTACAGCATCTGAGTGGTAAATTTATGGGTTTTCACGGAATAGCTCTTTAAACTTTCTACATCTTTAAAATTTTGCATAATAAAACACTGGGGAGGAGGGATTCCCAAGGAAGAGAAAGTGAGAGAGTCAAAAGTAAACTCCTCCCCTCTCCTTTTGCTCCCCTCAATCTAATTCCCAGAAAATAGTCACTGTCAACAATTTTTTTTAATGATGTAAGTTTCAAATGTACAGTTTTATAATTCAATATCCGTACACACTACAAAGCGATCACGGCAAATCTAGTTACCATACAGTCGAACCCCTTCAACAATTTCTTTTTTTTTTTAAGATTTTATTTATTCATTTGATAGAGAGAGATCACAAGTAGGCAGAGAGGCAGGCAGAGAAAGAGGGGGAAGCAGGCTCTCCGCTGAGCAGAGAGCCCGATGCGGGGCTCGATCCCAGGACCCTGAGATCATGACCTGAGCCAAAGGCAGAGGCTTTAACCCATTGAGCCACCCAGGCGCCCCCCTTCAACAATTTCTTATATATTCTTCCACAAGTTGTCTTTGCATAACTAAGCACTTTTTTTTTCTACCTGATAGCGTACATATGACGTAAGTGCATAAAACCATAAAAGCAAGTCTGGACTTTTTTTTTTCAGTTATTAGCATATCGGGAACTTTTCAAATAAGTATGCAGAAACCAGTCCATATTCTAGTTGCTATATAAAATTTCCCTTTATGAATATACCTCATTTGAGCAGTACCATGGTGAGAGATAAACAGACTATGCAGACAGTTCAGTTTAGTTATCTGTTTTGCAGATACACATTCACAAATGTCAAAAGAACCACTTTCTGCTATTTTTTATATGCATCAAATATTTGCACAAGATAAAATCCTAGGAGTGAAAATGATGGGCCAAAATTTGCATTGAAATGTTTTAAAATATTGCAAAACTGACTCCTAAAAAGTCATACCAATTTATACATCCATAAAGCATTTGTTTCCCTACTTCCTCACATACATTTATTATTTTCAGACTTCTTCCTCTTTATCAATCTGAGAAGTGAAAAAAACTGATTTTAATTTCATTTCTCCAACTAGAAGAAATGAGCACCTTTTCGTGTATTTGCCATTTGTATTTTTTCCCATAAACTGCTGATTCATGTTCTTCGCCTAAATTATATTATGGTTTTCAACTTTTTTTGCTGATGTATTTAAAAGCTCTTTATGGGGTGCCTGGGTGGTTCAGTCGGTTAAGCGTCTGCCTTCAGTTCAGGTCATGATCCAAAGATCCTGGGATCTATTCCAGGAAGCCTGCTTCTCCCTCTGCCTCTGCCTCTGCCCCTCTCTCTCTCTCCTTGTCTCTCATGAATAAATAAAAAAATTAAAAATTTTTAAAAAGCTCTTTGTGTATTAAGCAAATTAACCTATTTGCCAAATATGCTGTAAAAAGACACTGCCAGCCAGTCTTCCGCCATCTTATTTGCAGTATTTTTTGCATTGGAGAAGTTGGGAGTGAAGCTTTACCACAGAAACAGTTTTTCACAATTACAAAAGCAGTAAGTGACCACTACAATGAATTGGAACAATACACCAAATGCTGTATGGTTCACTTATACATGGGATTTACACATTGCAACAACAAAAAACCGTACCCACAGTTATGACGAACAGAGTGATGGTTGCCAGAGGTGGAGGGTGAAGAGCGGGGCACTGGGTGAAGGTGGTCAAAAGGTAAAAACTTCCGGTTATAGGATAAATTCTGAGGATGTACCATACAGCATGGTGACTACAGTTGACAAGACTGTATTCTATATTTGAAAGTTTTTAAGAGAGTATCTGTAGATAGATGGATAGAGAGATGGAAGAATGGACAGATGACAGGACAGGAAACAACCTGAAACATGGTAAATAAATATGGTATAACCACTGATGTGGCTCATTCATATAAATGGAATAACATGCATCCAATTAAAAAGTGTGTGGTAGGGGCGCCTCGGTGGCTCACTGGGTTAAGCCTCTGCCTTTGGCTCAGGTCATGATCCCAGGGTCGTGGGATCGAGCCCCACATCAGGCTCCCTGTTCCGTGCGGAGCCTGCTTCTCCCTCTCCCTCTGCCTGCCATACCTCTTGCTTGTGTGCATGGATACGCTGTCTCCCTCTTTGTCAAATAAAATCTTTTAAAAAATTGTGTTGTAGTTTGTTACATGAAAAAAAAAAATTTACAAAGAGTACAAACTTTCATATATATAATGCTTTGCTACTAACAAACTATATCCTGCCGTGTGATACTTCCAACAACTCTGAATTATGTGACTGTCGCCGTCCTAGAGGTAATAAAACAGAAAGCCAAGACCCACGTGATTTCTCTGCATTGATGTAATTTGTAAATGTGAGATCCAGGACTTACACTTATAACTTCTAACTCTAAATCACCTGATTTTTTTCACTTGGTCATGCTGCCTCCATGCAAGAAGGTAGAATAGTATTTATAGGGAGTGATGTTTCCATAGATATGTAGAAGTCTTTTGAATTGTAACTGTAGTAGCATACATCCCCAAATCATGCATTTATTCTCAAAATTCAAATTCAAATTTTTTACACAATTCTAGTGCACACAAATTACTGCATATTTATTAAGCACAGTCAAAATCTGTCTTAATGTTACAAAAGAAGTCCTCAGTAGGGAATGTGTTATAAAGAAGTCCTCGGTAGGGACTGTGTCTAGTAACACATACCATAATGATCCACCACTCCCTCATGTTTCTTGTGAATTAATATCTTTAATTATAACTGTCAATGACTAATATAACAGGCAGCCCTAACTTGGGACTGTTTGCTACATTAAATTAGAATTGCATTTCCTCCTCTGTCAATTCAGTTTTGTTTTCCATAGAAAGTCAAGCAGGAACTCTTGGTGCTAAATGTCCCATTAGCATTCGCTGACCTTCTGCACAGTTGGGCTGCAGTTGTGAACCTGCTGTGACCACTGAGACACACAAAAGAAGTGGAAAAAGCCGCTTAATGTCTAGAGGGATCCAAAATGCCAAGAAGCAGCCAGGGAAAGGAAAGAAAAGAAATCTATAGGCCCTACTGAGCTACTAGACATAAAGGAGGCAAGAATCCTAAAGGTCTGGGGCCACAAAATCATCTTCATCCCCAAAACCTCCCAACAAACAAACAAAAAATAATAATAAATAAATTAAAAAACAGAGACACCTTTAGGGAGGTTGTGCATAAAACAGAGTATATTTTTTTAATAGGAAATACAATGATTAAAAGTAATGCATGTAAAATCCAAAGAAAATTCCAACCTCAGTGCAAACCTGGACAACTTGCAAATTCACATATCACTCTTCTTCTTGAGTAATTGTGTAATGTGGTGTGATAAAGCAGAAGAAATTTGGGGGGAAATACTAATATCCCCCAATTTAGAGAGACAGGTTTGGGAGTGGTAGATGCAGAAAAAAATAAACACCCACTTAGAGCCACACCCCTCCAAGTAATTTTTCCCCCCTCTGTATAAAAACAATATTCTGAGGCTGTGATTGTGCTGGGCTAGGTGAGCTTCCTCTGACCAAAAGATGCTGGGAACCGAGAAGGTGACAGACACCAGAACTTAGCTGAGCTCCCTCCTTTTCTCACTCCCTTCCTCGTCTGCCTCTGCCACAGAGTCTATAAAAGATAAAGACTCAATTTGCCTGTCTCTGGTCAGCTAGGAGTGGCAATGAGACATGCTCCCAACCAAAGAAATGGACGGAGAAGTCTCTTGGTGCTGCTTCTTCCTCTCCCCTTTCCTTCCTCCTAGAACCCACACACAGCCTGAAGGTGTGGCAGACCCCAATCAAAACAGCAGGGCAGAAAGGCAGGAGCCTGCGTGTAATAACATCATCGAGTCAGCCAACGAGTCCTAGACTGACCACCTCTGGTCTTCTTGTTTTCTGGTTAAGCCACAGTAGAATGGGTTTTGATTCTTCAGAATCGAACACAATTCGAGTACAACAAATATCTCCTGGAGCCAAGCCATTATTCAACTGCATGTCAATGCCTAAAAAGCAGAGCCAAAAAAAGAGGCAAGAAGGTGCAGCAGGGGACTCTTGCAATAAAGAGTTAGACACAATGGGATATGAGATAAAACAGTTGGGATCAGATAAAAGAAACAGACTTAAGATACTTGGAAAATTGGGGCTCAATTTTCCTCTCTCCCCCACCAACGAACCCCACTGAATTGGGAAAAGGAATAGAAAAATGGGAGAAAACTTGCATCTATGCTAAAAATTGAGAAGGATGTTTTGTATGGCTTCTGAATGGTTCCAGTAAGACCGGATGGAGAGACAACACTCAGGATCTGCTAATGAGAAAAAGTGAGTAGACAACACCCTTGGAGAACCCTACAGACACTAGTAAATGTGGAGGCCAGAGGGCTGGGTGAAGGTAGCAGTAGATAAAAGGGAAGCACCCCTATGATATTTGTAGCCATAGGTCAGGACCATTCCAAGGAAGCTGTTCAAGGAGATCCCAGGGAAGCGGGCTGTTAGACCAGCAGGCAGGAACAGGTGCTATGGCAAAACCCTGAAACAGCCCCACTCCTCCCAATGAGGAAAGGCTTCCTTTTGAGGCAGAAAAGAATGGCGGACAGACAGAGCCACGCCATGTGGAGAGCCATGCACCAAAGAGTTTGCATCCAGTTCACCAGATTCAAAGGAATAAGATGAACATGAAATTCAAACCCACGGGAGAGTCCAGGATCCTGCTCCTTTCCTTCTCCACCCAACTTAATCGGCTGGTAATATAAGTATATGCCAGTCAGGCTTCCAGCTTAAAATCTAAAACAAATATTTATTATTAGAGCTACTATTGTTTTTTATTTTTATTTTTATTATTTACAGGAATCAAACCTACGGGGAGGAGATCCAAAGATAATTCAGCTACCCGTTTAAACAGGTAAACACCAAAGGTAAACAGAACTTTCTTTATTCAAGAAGATATAAAAAGAAGAAAAGGGAGGGGCGCCTGGGTGGCTCAGTGGGTTAAAGCCTCTGCCTTCGGCTCAGGTCATTATCCCAGGGTCCTGGGATCTAGCCCAACATCGGGCTCTCTGCTCAGCAGGGAGCTTGCTTCTTCCTCCCTCTCTCTCTCTGCCTGCCTCTCTGCCTACTTGTGATCTCTATCTGTCAAATAAAATAAATAAAATCTTTAAAAAAAGAAGAAGAAGAAAAGGGAAGCCTATAAAACCTATGAACCTTGGAAGGTTGCTTGGAACCTCCTTGGAAGGAGGAAGCATATGCCCTTGAAAAAGACTTGTAACAGGGAAAAAAAAAAAAAATTGAGGTGAATTCTTGGTGCTTTCCAGAAATTTGCGAAGATATAAACTCATTATTACAGACTTAAATTAAGACAGAGGCTGAGAAATAGGCAGAAATTTTAGGACAAACCTGACTTTTGTAACAGCAATAATGCAGGAGGGAAACAATAGAATAGGAGGCAAAATTTCCTTAGAAGAGGTAAAGACCAGAATATAAAGTATCAAAGATCACATGAGGGACATGGAGGGCAAACACTGGAAGTTTTCTCAGACTACAAAGAAAAAGATCAACACATTGAAATGTCAAGAAATGACAAATACAGATTACCAGCCTTAAATATAGCCAACAGACAGAGAAAAGAACAAAAAGAACAAAAGTGGTACTAAGAGATATCAAAGACACAGCTCTTTTCACACATTCAGGCAAACCTACTAAGGAAACACCTCAACTTAACCATATTCTGCAGGCATTTTTGAATGTCATGGATGGGAAGAAAAAACAACAAATATTCAAGGGAGAAAAAGTGGACTCGTGACTACTGGTTAAAGGTCCCTTGAGTAGAAGTGAAAGAAACTCACATTAAGCTTAGGGACAAGAAATTAGCTCAACCAAAACAAACAAACAAATAAAAAAACAAGCAAACAGAAAAACCCCAGTGTTTTGATTCATGTATTCTGGGGAGTTCTGGAAAGGCTAGGATGACTTTGGTTTCAAATTTGGCTCCAAGTGATATCTCCAAGGCTGTCTCTTTCTATTTCATAATTTAGTGTGTCTCACTACCTTCCTATTCATATTCCTTCTCTCAGTCTCTGTCTCTCCCTCTACTTCCATCTATATCGATCCATAAATAGCTGTATCCACCTCTGTGTCCTAGTACATCTGTACAAGAAGTTAGGAGAAATCATTGTTCTTGACAGATTTGGTAAGTAAGCAATATGAGTCTAGGTAGCCCTCTACCTTTCTTATCTATTTATCTACCTATAGATAAATTGTATATTATATATACATGCATCATATCTATGTAGAGATATTACATATTGACAAATATATATATAAGTATATCTGTAGATAGGCAGGTAGGTAGATGGATGGATAATAGGTAGGTAGGTAGATAATCAATTGATAGATTGATCAATATGTATATTTCTATCAATCCTGGGGGGGTCTGATTGGTCCTGCTGAGGTCAGGATCCCATCTGAGAAGCAATCACTATTTCCAGCAATTGTAGCACTCTGCCAATCAACCCGTATTATGTGGGGAGTAAGGAGTGGGGTGGGATCCTCCATGGCATCATTATTAACACTCGACAGAGCCGTGTGGATCTTCCCAAAGAAACCCAAAGAACCGGATGGGGAAAACTTTAGCTCCCACAGTCGATTAGACACAACGAAGAAAAACTCAATCCAGCCGCGGATACTGCCCCATGACAGTTAAGTGCTATGCAGCAATGTTTTCCTGAGTTTTGTGGTTAAAACACAATAAGAAGAAATCAGGTATTAAAGGAAGGCCCCCCAAACTTATCTCCCCTGAAAATAACTCAGAAAGACACTCTAAATAACTAAGTGGTAAGAAAATAAAAACAGCTATGTAACAGTAAACATGGGCTTAAATCTAGCAAAATGTAACCAAAATCTCACTTTGTCCACTGCTACAGATTTTTGTTGATGCAAAGCAGGTCCACAACAAGGTGAAAGACCAGGCACAGAACAGGTAAGAGAGGGAGCAGGCCAAGGAGGAGAGCATGGCATGCAGTGAGTTGTTGGGCCAAGATTTAAAGGCTGTGGACCCTGGGTGTGATGGTGGATTTAAGGGGTAGTCCTGGAAGCAGGTGTCTGAGAGACCTTAGAGTTCAAAATGTCAAAGAACAATGAAGATAGGGTCCTGGGACATTGTCTGTATGCACCTGGCACTTCCTGAGACAATGCAAGGACTGAGCCAAGATCATGTGCATGGACAGGGGATTGAGCCAAGATCACATGCACGGACAGAGGACTGAGCCAAGATCACGTGCATGGATAGGGGACTGAGCCAAGATCACGTGTATGGACAGGGGAGCAGCAGTCATGGATGCATCAGCAAAATGGAATTAGACGGTGGCCCAGCTGGCTAGGATGAACTTCACCAGTGAACCAGAAGAGGAATGGATGAGAGGACCCTTCAGAAAAGAGACTGAAGATAGCACAGCTTGGTTAGTAAGGGACAAAGTTCCAGAGACACACAGAGAAGTGTGGGAAGGGGAAAGGAGTAGCGTGAACGTGGGTCAAGAAAGACAACTGTATCACACTATCAGAATTGCAAAGGAGCAATTATGTGACAAGAAGGGTTTGTATGTTGAGGGGGGTGGCCGAGAGTGGTAAGAAGGCAAGGCCTGGCCGGATCAGAGCTCTACCGTCAGTGTGATTCTGGGGAGGTAGAGAGCAAGCAGCCGCTGAGGCTGGCAGGTTTGTCTCCCGTTCCTGCCTCCAGTTGGTACCTGCAATACAAGATTGTCAGCTGAGGACAGAGCGTGCCTCTTATACCCAACACAAGCAATACAGAGCTCCCTTGTTCTCATGTCCTAAGCCAGGGGTCATTATTCAGTTTTAGAATCAGGAGCCAGACCTGCTCTCAGTCGCAGTGCTTTTCCTCACTTGTGCCAATCACATTTTTCATTTTTCAAGAGGAAGCCTTTGGAGAGGCTGTGCTGACCTCCTGTATTCTCCCATGGGGACCAGACAAACACCCGTACAGGTCTGGCTCATGCTTCACAGAACAGCCTTGGTTCTGCTTGTTGTGCCAGAGGTCTCTTGTTCTTGTATGAATTAATTTTCATTCATGGGGTTCATTGGAAGTTGATAGATCTTACACAGTCTACCTTGTTTCTCACACAGATTTTATTTTATAAAGATTCTCCTACTGCATCTTAGTTTATAAAGACTAAAACAGCACATGATAAAACTGTCCATTGAAACAACACAGTTTCAAAGTACAATTTCCATACTGTCATCTATAAGGCACCACTGTGAAAACCTACAGGTTTATCTACGCCATACTCTTGCCGTCATTTAAAGTAGCAAAATAAAAAAAAAAATTTTTTTTAAGTAGCAAAATAAAAAAAAAAAACAGTAGCAAAATCTAGGCTGCCTGCAATCAAAAAGACAGATAACAACAAATGTGGGCAAGGCTGGAGAGAAGTTAGAGCCATCACTCATTGTTGCTGGGAATGTAAAGTAATCCAGTCACTTTAGAAAACAGTTTGGTAGCTTCTCAGCCTAAAGTTAAACTTAAGAGTTCACATATGACACAGCAACTCCACTCCTTGCTATATACCCAGAAGAAACTTATACATGAATGATCATAGCAGCATTACTGATAACAGCTAAACAGTACGAACAATCCAAATGTCCACCAACAAGTGAAGAGATAAATTAAGTATATCTATAAAATGTAATGGAAAGTGGCAATAAAAAGTAATGAAGTTATCAATACATGCTACAACATGGAGTGAACCCCGAAAACATTATGTTGAGTGAAAGAAACCAGACACGAAAGCCATTTATTGTGATGTCTTTTATATCAAATATCCAGATTAGGCAAATATATATGGTAAATTTCCACAACAGGCAAGTCATCTATATATTGTAAACTTTAACTGGATGAATCTTATGGTCTGTGAATTCTGTCTCGGTAAGATTTAAGTGGCATAAATGAATTCCACGAATTTTCTATCCTAGGCCTAGCATATGACAGGCACCCAATAAATGTTTGCTGGATGAAAAAATGAATAAATTAATGGGCTTAAATTCACAAGGGTCACAAACTGTGTGCTTTGGTAAACTTCACTGAAGCATCACATTTACTATATTAATTTGAAATCCGTTAGAGCTAACACAGAGACAAAACTGATGTTCACACAAGCAATATCAATACTTTCAGAGTGTGCCAAACCATTCAAACAAAGTAGCCCTGAAAATGTTTATTTTAGCATCCGTCCCATCTCAGCCACCAGTAATGGTATTCAATAGAGAGATACCTAGCCTGATAATATGAAAACATAATTAGAATTACTCACTTCTACTCCATAATTTTTCAGAGCTACTTCACATTTACTCATTCAGATCTATGCCCCTGTCATTTTTCCTAATTCACTGAACTCTGGATGGTTGCAGAGTTGGGGTCAAAGGTGAACTGTAGGCTTCCAGATCTAGCCTCATGTCAGCTTTTTGCTCTCATGCCCAATCTTGGACATGCTTCTCAGTCTCAAATGGGGCATTTCCCCCCCAGAATTCAGTCTTTGGCCCTATACACAACAGCTCAGAGAAGAAAATACTAGGAGCCAAGCAAGCCTCCCCTACAGGGCAGAGTGTATCAGGCATTATTCCAGAAAGCTTCAACCTATCACTCTGCATGAAGATAGTAGGTAATATGGTGTCTGCAAATCCTTGTATATGTACATGTCAGAGAAATAAAAAACAGAGAACCTGGCATCTCTGAAAAACCATGGAGATTTAAACCTATTGTAGAAATGCCACCTCCAGAATAAAAAAGAAAAGTCTGTCAGTCCTACTGCAACTTAATATTGAGGACAGATACCCACACAGCCCATGAAGGTCAATTTACAAGGAACTGTCATCAAAGCCCAATTCTTAGAAAAGGTTCTCCTATACTAATAATGCGAGCTACCAGCCTACATAATATTGAAGGAAAAATGCTGAAAGAGCTGCATTCATGAGCTACTGCCGCTAGAGAGATGTTTAATAAAGCTACACGGGAAACATCATTGCGCTCTAGAATCAGATGATTAATTACCTTTGGCATCCAGCAGGGAAGTGAATTCCTACCAAAAGAAATAGTATAAAATTTACCCTTTTAACTCTAGAGTAATATTTCTCAAACCAGGCTGTGCGTTAGAATCACTTTACAAAACATATTGATGTTCACGTCTCACCCCTAAAGAGTATGATTAGTGTTAAAAGTTCCCCTAAGGGATGCCAATGGGCATCCGAGGTTCAGAAACACTGGTGTGGAGAGCTGGACAGCAAAAACCCAGCAGAGAGCTGAAAAATAGGGAGGAACACCCAGAACTTCAGATCTTCAGACCCAGCAAACAAACTAGCACCTACCCCAAAGTTAACATCAAACATCTGGAGAGCTTTTTTACTGGACAAATCGTAGAGAATCAAAACTCTGTTCAGAAAGTGAACTTTGAACGTTCGCAGATGCAAAAAGTAAGAACTGTGTGCAAATCCTGGTATGACCATGAAACAAGCAAGGGACATCCTAAAGCAGTTGTGAAGAAACACAGTTTCGGAGGCCAGGCTGGATCAGAACCAAATTAATCAGCTTCTAAGGAAAATTGCCACATCCTAAGCAAGGAAAATTTAAACTAATATGAGAAACCCATTACATAATGTCTTACACATCGTTCTCTATGGATGGTCCCAATTCAGGCACATAGTTCTTATTTCAGCATGTGGATTCTTGACAAATTATGCCATCATCCTCCAAAAGTCCCATAAAAATCGTTGTAAAGTACTTGAACACTGCTTGACTCTTAGAACCAAGAGGTAGCGCTCAAGTGGGCAAAACAGGTAAGACCTCTATTTTCCTAAAGCTTTAGTCTTCCAGTGTCACTGTTAAATGACACACTGAGAAGGTACATTGGGAGGTCCTTTTGAGTCTGGCTGCCTCCATGAGTGCTCCAGATTTTTAGCCTTGAAAATCATCAATTCTGGTTTCTATAGCTTTTAAAAATGATTTGGAAGTTCTTCTTTAGCAGGACTTCAGAGGCCAGGTTAAATCCCTGGTTTGACCTGAAAACTGCTGAAGCTCATCCTATGTCAAAGGACAGCATAAACTCTTTGTCAGGAACTCCTCAAAGGTGGACTGAGGTGGTTTGGTGAGATGAGGCTTTTGTTTTAACATCTGCCCGTCAAGTTGGTTTGGAAAATTGAGAAGATTCTTAGTATGGTCATTTTATTTTTAAATGCTTCCAGGCTCATGAAGGAAAAAAGACCAACCTGGTACTCTGCAAGGCAAACAAAACAAAAAAACCAAGGAAACAAAACAAAACACCTCTTGGATCTGAAGGCAGGTGAGTCCAGTAAGAAGAGACAATTGCTCTCTTGTACTAAAATCTACTGAACAGGAAGCACACAGGGGTCACTTCTCACACTCTCCTGCTTGATCAACTTTCAAAGGAGAGAGAGAAAACAGAGAGGTACAGAAATATTGTACTAGAACCTGCTGGAAGCCCCAACCCACGTGGTAACATTTTATGTGTTCCTGATGTTGCATAATAAATATAATGGACTTTCTGCTTGATATTTTTCTGAGCTTAGAAAGTCACCTACACATCAGAGCTTTGATACATAGTCAACCTACTTTCTTGTGTGGTTTATTTATGCTCAGTGTTTTATTTTTTTACTTTTATTTTTTTAAAGATTTTATTTATTTATTTGACAGAGAGAAATCACAAGCAGACAGAGAGACAGGCAGAGAGAGAGAGAGGGAAGCAGGCTCCCCACCCAGCAGAGAGCCCGATGCAGGGCTCGATCCCAGGACCCCGGGATCATGATGTGAGCTGAAGGCAGAGGCTTTAACCCACTGAGCCACCCAGGCACCCCTTATTTTTTATTATTATTACTAATATTCACCTTAGTTTTGGTAGGCATGAATCTCATTCTTCAAGTTGCCAACTATTAGTAAATGCCAACTATTAGGAAATATTTGAATATTTTTAGTACAAAATAAATACTCATAAACACTGAATCCATGCAAAGTTTATGAAGAAAATATTACTAATATCCCTCTCCCACTCTTTCATTCCCATTATCTTAAGGCAAACCACCAAGTATTATTTTTCCATAATCTGTATGAGAAACAAATACATATATATCTGCATATATGTATTTATATATATATTTATATATATGTGTGTGTATATATACATATACATTCATTCACAAATATACATATGGTTTTATTTTTGTTTTTATAAAAGTAGTATCAACTATACTCAAATCTGGAGGTCTCTGGGTGTCTCAAGTTGGTTAGGGATCCAACTCTTGATTTTGGCTCAGGTCATGATCTCAGAGTAGGGAGATCAAGCCTAGCCATCAGACTCCATGCTCAGCGCGGAGTCTGCTTGAGATTCTCTCTCTCCCTGCCTCTGCCCTTCCTCTTGCTCACACTCTTTCTCTGTCTCTCTCTCAAAATAAATAAAATCTTTTAAAAAAATAATTTTAAAATTTTTTAAAAATTAAAAAATATACTCAAATCCAGAGAAAACAAAATAAAACAAAATTCACAATAACAAGATCTGACAGGCTGTTTCCTCTTGTTGCTACTTATTCAATTCTCAACCTCACTGAGATCACTAATGACATCCCAGCTGGCAAATCCAGTGGCCACTTTTCAAACTTTATCTCATTTGAGCATCTTATCCTTGGCACTGGCCAACCTTAACCCCACCTTCTTGCAGCTTCTTTAACACTTTCTGTACCATATCTTCTCATCCTCATTATTCCTTTCCTTCTTCCTTTGTTGCTCCTCTTCCTTCACATATCGTTTCTACTGAATCTTTTTAGGCCCCTTTTCTCTTACTCTACAATCTCACTGACATCTCTGATCATTGCCCATGGCCTCAGCTGTCATACAGGTGAAGAAAAGTCCAAATTTGTAATTCCACCTGATTGCTCTGTTACCAATGGTCAACCAGATGTCTCGTGTGTCTCAAACCCTAGGCTCGCCCCACCAAATCTTTCTCTGGTCTGTCATCCCATAACTCAATTAACAGTCTCCCCATCCATGATACCACAGTTGCTTGAAACTTTCAAGTATCTTCATCACTTCACCTTCCTAACCCTTCATACCAACCACCACTGAATTCACTGTCACTTTTGCCCTTTCTTAACCATCCCGCAACATATACCTAGTGTGAGTCCTTCTTGTTTATTACCTGAATTACTGCAGACCATCCAGCCTCTACTCTCTTCCAAAGCAACCTTTATGACACCATAAGAGTGAGTTTTCTAAAATGGTTGTTCTCACCATGTCCAGTCCTCTCAAGATTCCCCCTGATCTCATTGGTGTGTCCCCTTACTGACCAAACAGTATTTGAATTCCTTCAGGTAATTCAATAGTTCAATTAAGTCTTCAAACTAACCCACCATCACTCCATTTGTATCTATTCTTCTGCAAAAAAAAATCTGCTCCCAGGGCGCCTGGGTGGCTCAGTGGGTTAAGCCGTTGCCTTCGGCTCAGGTCATGATCTCAGGGTCCTGGGATCGAGTCCCGCATCGGGCTCTCTGCTCAGCAGGGAGCCTGCTTCCTCCTCTCTCTCTCTGCCTGTCTCTCTGTCTACTTGTAATCTCTCTCTGTCAAATAAATAAATAAATAAAATCTTAAAAAAAAAAAATCTGCTCCCAGTTTCTCAAACAAGTTACCTTTGTCTTATTGTTCTTCCCAGGGGAAAAAAAAACAGGTATAACCAATGTTTACTGAGTGTGAGCTATGACTTATGCGTCTGTCCTTTGTTACTCTTTGAGTCTTCATAAAGTCCTCTAACATAACCATTCTTCTTACCCTCATGTTTCAAGTGAGGAAACTTGCCCCTGAATGACACCTCCCAATTTGCTCGCCCAGTCATAACCTGCTCGCCCAGTCATAACCTAGCTCAAATTTTACCTCCTTCCCCTCTTGTCTTCTTCCAGTCAGAATTCAAAACATAATAGATGCTCCAGGCCTGCTGAATGGAATAACAACAAACGGGCTGGAAGGCAACTTGTCATTCATTCCTCCATGGAATTCAGAGTGAGATATTCACTGTTGTTTTGGGTTGTGTGAAGCTTTCTTCCATGTATGGGATATTTCAGTTGTTTCTCATTTGTGCTTGCCATTTTGGTCCCTAGCACTATTCAGAAACAACTTGTCATTTCATGTATATATCTGAAGAACCAAAGACAATGAGATTCCCTCAATATTCACTGCCTGCTAAAGAGTAGGTCAGAAACATTATATTTTACATCTTTCACCATCTTGAACATAGAGAGAGCCAGTATCGCCCAACTGCCCCAAACGCTCCCTAGGAAGATGAAGGGCAT
Source organism: Mustela putorius furo (assembly GCF_011764305.1). NCBI lineage: Eukaryota > Metazoa > Chordata > Mammalia > Carnivora > Mustelidae > Mustela > Mustela putorius. Next base: position 14,500,757 of record NW_025421423.1, read on the forward strand.
GTCTGAACTGGCATACAATGCCAGCATTATAAGGGAATGAGATGGGCTCAATCCTTTACATTAAACCCTTAAACTTGGGAAGAGAATTCCTGGCCTTCTGTGGCTATGTCACTTCTCATAGAGCAAGGCTTTACCTGGTCACCCACAGCCTGAATTTTTCCCTCACCATGCATCTTATACCTGGACCCCCGAATTCCTTGCCAAAATGGCCCTGATCCCACTTTCAGAGCCAGAGCCAGCCTCTTCCCTGAGCTCTTCCCTCTGAGAACGGACTACACCAATGGAGAAAATATCCCTAAGCCCCAAAAGTGGCCAAGACAGGCCTGTTTGTGAGGGTCGATGGCACTTACACCTATAGGCTGGGGTATCTACACACATGTGCATGATCCACAGAGCCAGGGAGAGAAGAGAAGAGAGAGCCAAAGTATGGACTGGGGGTGCAGGTTCCCCTATGCTGCCATGCTTAGGAATGGAACTCTTAGAAAACCAACAAACTTGACCACCTAAGTCATTATGAAGATATGTAAGTCAAGGTAGATAGAAGATATTTTATGTATTGACCATTAGCTTAAAGTGTAACTTTTAAATACTTAATCATCATAACGTGGGCATTCATTTGCATCTTCGCCCTGAGCTCTTGTCAGTTTGAGGAATGGGTCTGCTCTTCTACTCTGGAGAGCTGTTAAACAGTAGAGCTGGTTCTTTAGTGGCACTCGAGAGAGAAAGCTAGAAGACATAGGATCGGGAGTTGGGCAAGCAAGGCGTGAAGAGTGGTGAGAGCATCTGCACACACAGAGCATATGCAGGAATTAGTTCTTATGTGAAACACTTGAGAAAAATAAATCCAGAGGATAAAGGTAAGTTCTGAGCCAGAAACTCCTAGAAAAGGCATAAGGAAACATCTACGAGTCCCAAGAGTTCTAAGAAAGACGTCTGGGCCAGCATCCAGAAGTATACACCAGGCAGGAAGAAAGAGGCAGGAAGCCAATTCCACACCAGGAGTCAGAGACACTTCATTGTTTGACTCTGGGAGTGCCGTTTGTGATGCTTACTATGTGAGTGGTGCCCTGGTGTTTGTACAATGCCGCAGCCCTGCAGGGAGGCTAGGAAGAGCGTTTCCATGTTTCCACAAATATAGATGATCCCTGCAAGTGACAGCAACACCAGTTATTCCTCCAGCACTCGTATCCGCTAAATACTGACAACCAGGGCCAGGAATATAAGGCTCTAGTAATGCAGGTCTCCAGAGGTTGTAGGAGTTGTTACTTGGGCACATGGGGCTAGAATAATGTCACACCAGGCACAGCCATTTGTCACAAGACAATTGTAAATCCTCGGAGTGCTTCACAATGATAGGGGCCCAAATCGGCAAAAGTTAATCTGTTATTCTGTCCAGCCTGCTACCTAGCCCCAAGAGAAAGGAAGCAGGGTCCATCCTTTCTAAGTCATGCTTCATATCAAGAAATGCAAAGGGTTCAGCATCTTACTCTGTCTGGATTCAGAAATTATTCCAATCACAATATGTGTAGTAACAAAAAGAGAAAATCCCTGGAAAAAATCTCTCGGGAATTCCCATGTGTTGTGGAATGTACCCCAGTGTACCCCAGGATTCTGAAATCAGACAAATGTAGGTTCCTCAATGGTAAGCAACAGAAAATAATGAAGGCTAATTTATGCAAATATGATGATGATGACACAACATTATGAGGACGCTCTCAAATTGAAGGGAAGGCTGGCAAACCAGACTTGGAAAAGGCGAAGGCCATAGATGTATCAGGAGACCTCATTTCAGAAAAGTGTTCAGGAAACCAGAAGGATGGACAAGTTTCAGTGAATCAGTACTTCGTTTTCTTTATACAGGATTCACATTTCATGGAAGAAAAGCACTGAACTGGCCTAGTCAACTAGCCCAGTCAAGACCAATCGTATGCCTAGTCTTGATAACAGGACACCTTAACTAACAGTACTACAAAGTAGTATCAAATAGGGAAAGTAATCTTTCCCAAAAAGATTACCAAAAGAAGGTAAAATGGACACAAGGTGGCTAAAAATTGGTAAAGGTCACTGTGTGGCCTTTTAAATTCACTGTGTGATTTAAACAAATCACCTACTGCTATAGACAGAGTGCTTGTGTCCCTCAAAATTTGTATGTTGAAACCTAGTGCCCAGCGTCATAGTATTTGGAGGTGGGGTCTTTGGGAAGTGATTAGGTCATGGGGCTTTCATGATTGAGAACAGTGCCCTTATAAAAGAGACCCCAGAGAGTTCACCCAAGGGGAAGTCCCCTCACCCCTTCTGACACAGGGGAAAGACAGCTATGAAGCAGGAAGCAGGCCCTCACCAGATGTCATATCTGCTAGTGCCTTGATCTTGGACTTCCAGCCTCCAAAACAGATATAAATTTCTGTTGTTTATAAACAATGCAGCCTATGGTATTCTGTTAAAAGTAGCCCCAACTGAATGAGATACTTACCCACATTCACTTCATGCTAAAATGTGACTTCACAGGTCAGAGGCCTGTGAGTTTACTCATGGATGTATCCCGATTCCTTCAAATGAAACATGACACATAAAGGGCAGTTGGTAAAGATTTGTTGAAAGAACACATCTCTCCAAGGGTCAGTTTCCACATCTGAAACTGAGATGCCTTGTTGACATATGTCAAATGTCTACTATAGTGCTATAACATAATAGGTGCTCTATAAATTCTGGCTTAGTTACTGCTTTTTTTTCTTAAGATTTTATTTATTTATTTATTTGGCAGACAGAGATCACAAGTAGTTAGAGCAGCAGGCACAGAGAGAGGGGGAAGCAGGCTCCCTGCTGAGCAGAGAGCCCGATGTGGGGCTCGATCTCAGGACCCTGAGATCATGACCTAAGCCGAAGGCAGAGGCTTAACCCACTGAGCCACCCAGGTGCCCCAGTTACTGCTTTTATTAGAATAAATACTGCTAGAGTTATTGACTATCAATACAGTAGAAAAATTCCTTTTAACTATGACAGCTCACTCTGTACAAAACAACAGTTTTGTACACCGTACAAAACAACAGCTATTTGTGATTATTTCAACAAAGCCTGTTACTGAATTTCAGAACAAAGTAAATAATTTCACCAATGATGTAATAATAAGAAAGGAAATGGAAAAGTGAATTTTAAAAAGCTAGCATGTCCCCAGGGGAGTCTGGCAGCCTTAGAGTGGCACCAATGTATCATTAGCTCCAGACCCAAAATGTAATAGCCTGACAGCCTCTGGGCCATCATGATGCTCTATCATTCCTCTCGGCCACTCTCAGTTGGTTTCATTTTCCTTACCTCACAGCAGCTACTCCAAGAGTATTTATCAGTCTCTAAGAGCCTCTGTTACAATCTGTTCCTGCTTCCCTCCCTCTCCAAGGTTGGTCTTTCCATTTCTCTTTGAAAATCAGAAGCCATTAAACCAAATGAGAAAGAAGAGAGGGAAACCGGACAGGAACATGGATCCATGACCGGCAGCCACATACTGCCCCCCCCTTTCTTCCTGGTTCCACGGAAAGAAGTTTTTCTTCTCCTTTCCAAAGGCTAGCTTTTCCACCCAGACTCCCAATTATATTTCCCTCTGCTTTTTCCTGGGTGTTAGTTCAGCAATGATCTCCCCTCCGACCTCTAGCTACAATCCAGCTCACCATTCCCCTTCCCAAAACGTTCTCAGGACCCTTCTCTTTTCCATTGTCGAGCTTTTTTGCCTTTGCTTCCACCAAAGTTCTCTATGGTCCCTCACTCTCTCTCCTTCCCGCTCACTGCTCAGCCCATGGATGCTGTCTGGTGCCCCCACCACTCTACCAACGCTTTGGAGACCATCATCTGCGATGTCCTGCCAACTGCCATCCCAGGGTCCATGTTTAAGCAGCCTCCAGTTCCAGGCAGCACGTATTTTCATGGGTTCCACTCTGGATCCCTCCCAGGTACCTGACTGTTAAAATTCTAGTTGTTTTTCCCAGTTTGGTCTCTCCACAAATACATACTGAGCATCTATCAGGCACTACTACCCTGAGTGCCAGAAAATAAGAGTAAAAATAATCAGTATCCTGAATTGAATTATGAAATAGTGAAAGGACAGCAGTGGAAAAACTGATGAAATCTGAAGTCTGTAGTTTAGTTAAAATAGTATTGGGCTAAAGTCATTTTCTCAGTTTTAAACATGTACCATGGGGGGAGCCTAGAGGCTCAGTCGGTTGAGAGTCCAACTCTTGTTTGGCTTGAGATTTAGCCCCAGGTTAGGCTCCAGGCTGGGTGTGGAGTCTGCTTAAGATTTTTCTCCAGGTGCTTGGGTGGCTCAGTTGGTTAATCCTTTGCATTTGGTTCTGGTCATGATCCCAGGGTCCAGGGATCGAGTCCCTGGCAAGGCTGGGGAGCCTGCTTCTCCCTCTGCCTCTGTCTCTTGTGAATAAGTAAATACAATCTTAAAAAAAAATTTTTTTTTTCTCTCTCTCCCTCTCCCTCTGCCTCTCTCCCAGCTTGTGCATATGTTCCCTCTCTCTCTCTCTCTCTCAAAAACAAACAAACAAAAAAAGTACCATACTTACAACATCAGGGAAAACTGGGCAAAGGATGTACAGGAATTCTCCTTAATATCTTTGCAACTTTTCCATGTATCTAAAACTACTGCAAAATAAAAAGGTTTTATTTATTTAAATTTTTTTTAGATTTTATTTATTTATTTGACAGAGAGAGATCACAAGCAGGCAGAGAGGCAGGCAGAGAGAGAGAGAGGAGGAAGCAGGCTCCCTGCAGAGCAGAGTCCAATGCAGGGCTCGATCCCAGAACCCTGGGGTCAGGACCCGAGCCTAAGGCAGAGGCTTAACCCACTGAGCCACCCAGGTACCCCAATAAAAAGTTTTAAGGGTAATAAAATAAAGAGGCACCTGGGTGGCTCCATTCCTTAAGCTTCTGCCTTCAGCTCAGGTCATGATTGTGGGACCCTGCCCCGCCCTGCTCTCGGGCTTCCTGCTGAGCAGGGAGCTTCTCTCTCCCCCTTGTCCTCTCCCCTCCTCTCCCTCAATCTCTCTTTCTGGCAAATAAATAAATAAATCCTTTAAGAAAGCAATAAAATATGGCCTCTGCTTTTAGAGAACTTACAGTGACCCACAGTCTTAGGATAAATAAGGGAGGTGGTCAAATAATTTATGAACCACAGAATGTTCTATCAGGATTAAACCCAGAAGTCAACCTGCTCTTCCTTGGCATTCTCTCTCATCATGAGCGGTATGATTTTGCGTGCACCCATGTCCTATGCTGTAAGTATTTCCTGAGAATGGGAAGGAGGTGTATGTGTACCCAAGGGTGAATTTTTACATTCCTAAAAATAATAAATATTGAAGCTTTGGGAGGACTTAAATGGGTTGAAGCCAACTCTAGCTAAATCACTCCACTTTCTAAGAAGCTGAATTTAAATATGTTACCTACATGCTTTCTTTGTTCTTCTCAAGGCAAAAAGTTCAAGGTTTAGAGGGAGTAGCAGCCAAACAGAGGTGGTTTTTCAGCCTTCTTATTGTCTGGCTGCCAAGGTTCCTGGAAGTGGCATTTTTAATGAGCATTTTTTTCTTCTGGAGGAGACTTTGATGTGGTTGAAAATTTATTTTCCTCTTGAATGTAGGCAGGGCACCAATTAACCCACACAGAGCACCCTCGCTGTCCAACCAGCTTGGAGCTTCTTACCCTTCCTGTGCAGTGTATAAAACCCATTATCTCACCTCCTGTTACGCTTCCCTCCTGTGGACTCAAAGCAATTTCCAAAGCAGCTTTCTGCTCCCTTGGTCTTTTAAATATCTCCATTTTGCCTTTTCCCACAAATAAACATATCCTAGCAATGGAGATGGAGAGAGGGGAAAGATGAGCTAGGAAAGCTGCTGCTCCAACCCGCTGGTTGGGTCAGCCCTCGTGTGATCGCCTCAGGAGGCATCTGTGCACAACCTACAGCACGACAGACAAAAAGGTACAAAAATGAAGGAAAAAGATATGGGCCTAAGCACTCGAAGTGCGGTGATGGAAACGGTCACAATTTCATGAATGAGTCCAAAAGAAGGCTGGAATTATTGCCCCAAAATAATTAAATGTAAATGACAGTTAACATTAAAAAATTGTTTTTACATGAAAGGGCACTGCTCTTGGTTAAATGGGAGTTATGTAATCCCATGAATTGAAGGCGCTCCCAGTCTGGTGCTCAGGAAGGAACTGAGAAAACCATAGATGTATGGTTTTATGTAAGGCTGAAGAAAAGTAATTTAAATGTGAAAGTTGGAGGCATTAGACCAAAGTGTGCAAGGCCTTGAGCTGCCAACATTCTCTCGTCCCCTACCGCTCTAGCGTGTTGACTCAGGCTCTCTCTTCCTGTTCCATTTAGGGTCCCAGGACCCACCCCCAACCATGCAAAAAAAAAAAAGAGAGAGAGATTTTCATTAAAAAGTCCGGAGGCACCTGGGTGGCTTAGTTCATTAAGCACCTGACTCTTGATTATGGCCCAGGTCCAGATCTCAGGGTTGTAAGATCAAGCCCAGCATAGGGTTCCATGCACAGCGTGGAGTCTGCTTGAGGTTCTCTGCCCCTTTACATTCACCCTCTCACTCCACCAAATAAATAAACAAACAAACAAACAAACAAATAAATAAATAAATCCATTCCTTCATCACCTGACAACATCCCTCTGCAAGAGAAACCAATAAGTAGTTTCTAACTAAGCAGCCACTTGCCCTTCCAAAACTCCTATTACTAATGGGAAGATGAGAAGAATTACTATTTGGGAAGAGTTAGTAGTCTCTGCCACCGGGGAAGAATGAAGAGTTAATGCTCCCTAAATGCAAATTCCTTACCTTCAGCTCAGAACCCATTTCTGATCTATACCTATATATTTCAAATACACACTGGACATTTCCACTTGAAGTCAATATACATACGGCAAGTACTGCTGGTTGTTCTCCACTATCCGTTCTTCTCTTATTCCTTTAATAACGGAATACAACCAGGGTGCTGGCTGACTCGGTCAGAAGAGCATATGACTCCTGATCTCAGGATCATGAGTTCAAGCCCCACGTTGAGTGTAGAGACTACATACATACATATAGAAACTTCTAAAAAAACATAATAGAACACAATTTTAACTGGCACAGAGCCACCCAAGTTAAGATTTTCCCAAGCCACCTTCACATCTGGCTACGGTCCTATGATTCAGATTGGTCAATGGATGTGAGCAGAATGGATGTAAGCAGAAATGACAAGTACACCTTCTGAATCATCCCCTTGAAGGGGGTTTATGTATATGACATGCATCTGCAATGGCCAAAGATGGCCCAGCCATCTCAGATCTTGACGTGGAAACCATATGTTGTGAATGACAGAGCAACAAGAGAGGAGACTAGGTCTCCAAAAGTTCTGAATTCACTGGACATTGACAGGAGAGAAAAATAAACTTTATCTTTTTTTTTTTAAGCAGCTGTGTTTTGAGGTCTCTATTGGGACAGCCTAATCTAGAATCCCTATTGCAAGGTTTCTATGTCTCTAGTGTCTCTCCCTGTGTGTGTGGTCACAAAAGTCACTGAGTTTCCCAAACCAGAAGCAGGAAGTAACCCTTGACTTCTTTCTCTTTCTCACATCCAATACAAAGAATATCCATTTATGCCAGATTTAGCTCCTAAATATTATTCAAATCTGTCTTTGCTCTCCATCCCAACTGATAATGCCTATATCCATCGTCTCTGGCCTAGACATCTTCACAGCTGTTCTCCATGCCTCTTGCCTTGCCTACTGTCAATCCAGCCTTCTAGGGAACAAGAAGGATCACACCTCCCTCTTCTTGACATCCTTCAATTGCTCTCCATTCTCGGAAACATCAAACCCAAGCTCTTTAGCAACACACCCAAAGCTCTTCATGATGCAACTCCTGTTCACCCAACTGAACTCTCCTTACAGCCCTAACATACCACATGCTTTTATAGCTCTGTGCCTTTGCATATACCATTTCCTCTGCCTAAATTTCTCTGTGCTCCCTTGTCTTCCTGGAAAAAATACTTTATTACTTTAAAACCTAGCTCAGTTACTATATTCTCTCTGAAGTTTTTCCCTGAAATTAGCCAATCTCTCTAATGTGCTGCCCTAATTTTGTACACAATTGTGTTATGTTTATCACATTAAACAATAAACTATGAGAGATTCCAGACCAACATGGTGACATAGGAGGCTCCCCAGTTTCCCTCCTCCCAGAGACACACCCAATGTCCAGCTACACATGAAGCAATTCTCTCTGAAAGAAATCCAGACGCTAACTAAGTGACTCTTCCCATCCAGCAAATGGGAAACAAAAACAAAAACAAAAACACACAAAGCAGGTAGGAAAGGCTGAGACAAAATGTCACCATAAACTGAACTCCTAGCACAGGGCGATTGGGAATTCCTAATTCCCAGCTACACCCTGAGGAATGAAGGGTTTAGACCATACAATTAGTGCTCCAAATTTTAAAGGTCCAGAAACAAGACAAGAATACCGACTCTTGCCACTTTTATTCAATATAGTACTGGAAGTCCCACCCAGAGCAATGAGGCAAGAAAAAGAAAAGGCATCCAGATCAGAAAGGAATAAGTAAAACTACCTCTATTTGCAGATGAGTGATATTATATACAGAAAACCTAAAGACTCCACAAAAAAACTGTTATAACTAATAAAAAGATACAATAAAGTTGCAGGATACAAAATCAATATCCAAAAATCAGGGGGGAAAAAAAGTAGTATGTCTACACACCAACAATGGACTATCAGAATGAGAAATTAAGAAAGCAATGCTTTTTATAATAACATCAAAAGAATAAAATACTTAGGAATAAATTTAACCAAGGAAATAAAAGATCTATACACTGAAAAGTATAAAATATTGATGAAAGAAACTGAAGACACAAATAAATAAAAAGATATTCCATGTTCAAATTAAATTGTTGAAGTGTCCATACTACCCAAAATGATCTACAGATTCAATCCAATCATTATCAATATGCCAATGGCAGGTTTCACAGAGGCAAGAAAACAAACTTCAATTTTATAGAACCCAAAAGACCCCAAACAGCCAAAGTAAGCCTGAAAGAGAACAAAGAACATACTTCTTGATTTCAAACCATACTATAAAGCTATAGTAATTAAAATAGTATGACACTGGCCTAGATGTTTAGATCAATGGAACAGAATGGAGAGCCCAGAAGTAAATCCATGTATATATGGTCAATTAGTTATGTCAAAGGCCCCAAGAATGTACAATTGGGAAAGGAGAGTCTCTTCAATAAATGATATTGGGAAAACAGAATATCCACATGCAAAAATATGAACTTAGACCCTCACTTACACCATACATAATATCAACTCAAAATGGATTAATGATTTGAACATAAAACCTGCAACTATAAATCTAGAAGAAAACATAGGGGGTAAATTCCTTGACACTGGTCTTGGCAATGAATTTTTGAATGTTCACTGCAGCATTAACTATAATAGCCCAGGCATGGAAACAACCTCAGTTGACAGATGGATAAAGAAAATGTGATTTTATATATAAATACATACACACACACACACACACTCAATATAATGGAATATTATTCAGCCTTTAAAAAGAAGGAAATGTTGCCATGTACCACAACATAGAAGAATCTGGAGGGTATTATGCTCAGTAAAATAAACCAGGCAGAGAAAGACAAATACTGTATGGTATTGCCTATAAGTGAATCTGAAAACAACAACAACAAAAAAGTTGAACTTATAGAAACAAAGAGTAGAAATGTGGCTCCCAGAGAGTAGAACAGTGAGGAAAATAAGAATACAAACTTTTAGTTATATGATGAATCAGGTCTGAGGATCTATATATGACATAGGTCTATAATTGATAATGTTGTATTGTACAAATAAAATTTTAAAAGACAGTAGATGCAGAAAGAAAAGGTAAGTATTGGGACGCCTGGGTGGCTCAGTTGGTTAAGCGGCTGCCTTCAGCTCAGGTCATGATCCCAGCGTCCTGGGATCGAGTCCCACATCGGACTCCTTGCTCCGCAGGGAGCCTGCTTCTCCCTCTGACTCTGCCTTCCACTCTGTCTGCCTGTGCTCGCTCTCTCTCTCTCTGACAAATAAATAAATAAATAATCTTTAAAAAAAAAAAAAAAAAGAAAGAAAAGGTAAGTATTGAGGTGATGAATGTGTTAATTTACTCAATGCTGAATCCTTTCACTATCTATAACTATATTGAATCATCACATTGTATACTTTAAATATATTACAATTTTATTTGTCCATTATTCCTCAATAAAGCTGAAAAAAGGAATCTAGCAAAAAAAAAATGGATAGATTCACGGACAATAGATCTATACAATAAATGAAATTAACAAATTTAAAATTATAATACAGACTGAAAATTCCATCAGACCTGGCAATAGCAATACCTCAGCAGCTTACTCTGAAACTCTAAAAACAACTTTAAGCACCATCTAAAAGACATTTCCAACCATTATGTTAAAAGAGAGCTCGGGAAACGTAGATCAGGGACGTAACTATGATGATTTTTTAACTTTCTGGACTACTACTTCAGTTTTACCCTGTTTGTCTTCTCACAATAGTAGAACTCAAAGTCACAAAGACAAACCTGCCTCCTTTCAGCACACAAAAAAGAAAAAAAGGACCTGAAAATACTGAAGTTTATGCCAAAAAAAAATCTGAGAGTTCGACAAGCCCAACAGAGACACCCAGAAACAGAGGCTGAGTGCCCGGGGACCAGAGAGGGAGATTAAATATTCCTGGGAGGCTCACCTTGAACTTAACCAAGATGACCAGAACTTTCAGATGTAAGTCTTAAAAACATCAATGTCCACCCGTTCTTTTCACAAATTCAGAACTCAAAGTAAAAAGTTTCCTAAGTTTATACAACTATTCAGTGGCAGAACTAGAACTAGATTGTATAAGAAACAATAAATGCATCCAGTGAAAACCACCCTGTCAATTACCAAACAAATTCAGGAAAAAAAAAAGTGTTAATATTTTACCTAATTAAATAGTCTATTCAAAACTCACCATATGCGGGGCGCCTGGGTTAAAGCCTCTGCCTTCAGCTCAGGTCATGATCCCAGGGTCCTGGGATCGAGCCCCGCATCGGGCTCTCTGCTCAGCAGGGAACCTGCTTCCTTCTCTCTCTGCCTGCCTCTCTGCCTAGTTGTGATTTCTCTCTCTGTCAAATAAATAAAATATTAAAAAAAAAACAAAAAACTCACCATATGCTGCACAAATTCCTCCCAAAAGTTTATGTGAGGGATGAATGAGTGTAAATGGTATTTAGAGTGTGCTCATTCTAAACTGAGGTGGGTTTGGGCATGACTAGATGTTTGGTGGAGTGGCCCATCCAGGGCTCTCTACTGTTAAAAAGTAAGAAGCTTCTTTGTTAAAACCCCGTCCTGAGAAAAAGGAACAAAGGAGCATCCATGCTTAGGTCAAGCACCCAGCGTTGGGACCAGAAGTCAGTGTCGTCTCCCGTATGGTTTTGTGTCTGCTACTCAGATTTGTCCCAGCACCATCCCTTTCCCCTCAGGATCTGTCCTGGGGTGCTGTGGACAGTGAATGATAAATATAAAAGGGCTGAGTCCAGAGATCTCAAGCGTGGTCCAAAAGAATGGGAGAGTGGGCAAATGGTATTTTTTGTAAACAGCAAGCAGACTTTAGGAGTGGGGAGAATGGGGACTCAGGAGAGGCCATCAGCCACGAGATCTGAGGCTGTAATGTCAAGAGGAATAAGTCAGACCTCCAACTAGAACAGAGAAGGGACATTTTCAAATCCTACCACTCGCTATCATAGTATGCATTCTTCCTCTTCTTCTTTTTTTTTTTTTTACATTTTTCTTTCCTCCCTAAAAGTTTATCATTAGCGATTTTTCAAGTACCTCTTGGTCTTAATGATTTTTCACTGGCTTCATATCTGTTGAATATTTGTTCGCCATAAAGTGTGTTAAACTATCCCTAGGATTTAAACACTTAAGCTGTTTCCAATATTGTAAGGAAAATGTTCAGCCTTTTCCTGACTCAAAGCATTCTAGATTCTCAGAAGGGGTAAGTTAGTGAATCAAAGTGATGAAATTATTTTGAGTCCTGATAGATAATGTTTCAGTGTGACTTTTTTAATTCCTGCAAAATGTATTATCATTAAAAACAAAAACAAGACAAATTATCATTTTACATCATTCCCTTGTCAAATCCGGGATGTTGTCATTTAAAAGCATTCAAGTTTTAGTTGACAATTTCCCTTCTTTTCTATGCTAGTTCATTAATGAGAAGTGGTATCTACTGGCTCCTTTCCTTTCCTCCAACAGAGATTTTTTTTTTTGCCACAATTGTTTAACTTGATTTTCTTTCTAAATTATTTTTTCATTTCCTTTGTCCATTAAAATTCTATTTCGCTGCCCTCTCTGGTAATTTTTCATAGATTTTTAGATGACTCTGAATCCAATACTTAGACCTCATGCCCAAGTAGAAAAAGAATCACAGATGCAGGTTATAAATTCATGTAAAATATATCTATATAAACAGCACATAAGGAGGTTTTTGTTACTGATAAAATAAACTGCCAAGGCTTACTAATATGATGCATGCAATTTCTGAAAAGGATGGCAAAATATATAAGAATGTGTTTTAAAATTGTGTAAGAACGTGAAAGTATATACATAAAAGTACAATTCATGAACAAAAACCATGCATATTAATAGTTACCATTAAGTGAGCAACTATTAGGTGTCCAGAATTTTAAAGACTTAAAACAAAGTAGATTTTTTGCATAAGGAAACTGAAGCTCAAGGATACACTAAAAAACAATTCAAATCTTGGTTGACATGATTTCAAGCCGTGGTCTTTCCATATGATGCTTTTCTTCACAACTGGATTGCCAGATAAGTCATAACAAGTTAAAAGGTCATAAAGCTCCTATTTCCTCTTTAGTCTAACAGTCATAATTTGTTTTCCCTGATGTATACGTTTATGGCTTTTTAAAAAATTGAATGTTAGTTTGGGAATACATGCAATTAGATAAGATTCTTATTATTAGACAAACATAGTACAAATACTAAGACCTGGAATTGTAAATATTGTTTATACCTACCAAAGCAAGTCTCAGATATTTTTACTTCATCCAAAACAAGTAGAAATTCCTTTTTCAAATAAAGAACACTGACGAGAAACTGTTAGGATGAGCTGCTTCTGAACCAAGGAAAGAAAAGATCTGCTGGAAGTCTCCTAGGAGTCACCACTTGTTGCATAATATATTGCACAATAAATTCTAGATCAAATGTAATAATAAAAACATAAGCATTCTCTACAATTGGAAGCTGATTTCCTGACTTTCCAGTTTTAAGGACGATCCCATAGAATTAGTATTGTATAATGGATATTTTCCTGCTTTAACAGCTCAGGACAGAAAACAAAGTCACATTTTTAAAATATTTTCTCTCTCTCCACACAACACCATCACATCCAAAATAAGCCTACCAACACCAGGAACGGACTCCTCAATTCAAGGCCTCATTCCTAGTTATAAGTCCCTAACTCTTTTCTGTACCACCACTGGGCCTGACATTACCACATGATGTTGAAGTCCAGAAACTTCTATCAGTTAGGCATGACCCAGCATGTTTCCTGCCAGGTTTATGGTAAAATGGCACATACCTTCACCAAAAATCTTTCAACCCATCAGCTCTATGGTAACTGTCCCCGCCAGGGATAGCCCCCTCAGTTCAGACTTTTCTACCAATGGGAATGGGACATATCTGAAGTTTATTCAACCAGCTTATAGAGGACAAAAGACTGAAACATAAGCAACCCATGTAGGGAGACTGAGAATCTGGATATCATGAACCAAATAAATAACCACTTGTTCAATCATTGCTTTCATTAAAATAAAACCCCAGGAGCAAAAAATGAAAGAAAAAAAAAGAAAGGCTGTAAACACAGCCCACATAATATTCTGTCTGGGTTCATGTCTTCCTCAAGACACAGTCAGGACCAGGATGACTGATCCAAGATCTCAGATCTCAGCATCTGCTCTCTAAGAGTTATTAAATTCTCTCTTCCTCTCCCTTCTTCTCTGCTCCCTCTCTCCCAACCCCCCTTTTCTGTTCTGTCTGCCCCCCAAACCCGTATTTCCTGAAAGCAAAATTCTTTGTATCTTCTCATTCCCAAGATCTGTCCTCCTTTTCTTTCTTTTTTTTTTTTTAAAGATTTTATTTATTTATTGACAGACAGAGATCACAGGCAGAGAGGCAGAGGAGGAAGCAGGCTCTCCGCTGAGCAGAGAGCCCGACGTGGGGCTCGATCCCAGGACGCTGGGATCATGACCTGAGCTGAAGGCGGAGGCTTTAACCCACTGAGCCACCCAGGCGCCCCTGTCCTCCTGTTCTATATCCAGTTTGGTTTGGGTTTGGGGGTTTTGTTTTGTTTTGTTTTTCCAGGAAAAATCCAACCATGTTAGAACTGAAAGAGTCTCTTTCAGAGTCTGTTTTGTTTCCAATTAAGTTAATTGTGTTGAGTTGAAAATCGAGCAATGAGCAGATCAATTCATATTATACCTAAGTCCGTCCTGAAAATAGGTTCAAGAGTTTGGGATGTGATGGACAAAATATGCTTTGGGACATGAGAACTTCAAAATCTTACAAGAAGATGGTCTAATCCATGAATGTATATTAAACTTTGACCATAGCCATTTACTTAGAGTTAAGAACCTGAAAGAGCTTATTAAATCACCTATTAAACACAGCAACTGTCCAAGGAACTGTCTCTCACATTAAACACTGCTCTCTCCATAACAAGGAAAAACCATTAATACCTCTAAAGAAGGGCCTCAGAATATATGTAAATTCTAGAAACTTCAGAAAATGATTATCAAGGGACTTGATTTTTTTATTCTCTAAGTAAATAATGCACAACAGTTAGAAACGTTTGGTGACCTATTAATGAAAGTCAGTCTGCATAAATTTAATTGGGTACTGGAAACTGTTGCTTGGGTTGCCAACAAAAACAGATGGAGAGTATCATTTCAAAGAAAGAGGTAATGAAACTTCCCTTGAAGAAATTGCTTAAGAAAAAATGGTAACACTTGACAATAGAATTAGTTTTAAGAACACACACCATGTGACATTTAAATGGAAAAAGAAAAGAAAAGAAATAAGAGTAAATCAGCTAACTTCATTCCTAACACGTATCCGTCTGATGTCCAGAAAGGGGCAGCTCCTTCCCCAGCAACTACCTCATCGTCGGACCTCTCTAGATATTGCCAGGTAAAAGGGAGAGAATGTTCTGACCATCTGCTTCATCGGGGTTTTATTCACACAAGTGGTAGAGAACCCAAGTCTAAAAGATAAGGAACACATGTAGACAGATGATGAAAATCTGGACATCGTGAACCAAATAACTTACCAATTGCTTAATCCCTGGCTTCATCAAAATAAAACTCCAGTGGAAAGAAGATTCTCATGACTCATGGGGAAGGGAAATTTTCTCATTCCAGTAAATGAATTTCTGACACATATCCACAGCTGTTATATAGCCATAATTAAGACTGGGAATTAGACAATTCAATTTGTGGGGATAATCTATCATTAATCATTCAAAATAAATAGATACTCCAAACAACACATATTTTTGTGTAGCATTTTAGACTAGGTAGAATACCAAATGCTAAGGACTCCTCCAAGTCCCTAGCCAATGTGTTGTGACAACTCATCACTCTTTCCTACCTCCTGTTTCATGTTGTTTTCCCTTGCTGTCCACGATCGGCAATCTGCCTCTGTTTTTCCATCACATGCTTGATCTACTGGCAGCACGTCCAGCACTTCAGCCACTTGATCAATTTGTGGTTGATTCGTTACTAATCGGTTGGAAACTCATTCTAACTCTAACATGGAGAATACTATCTCTAACCTGATTTTGTTTCTACCTGTCGTTATGGCACTGAGTGAGTCATGACACTTCCTGGGTTTTAATTTCCCCATTGTTAAAGGGAAGGGCAGGATTAGATAACTTCAAGACCCCCCTCCAACTGTCACACTCTCATTCTAGAACTCACAGTAACGTCAGACTGGTTTCTAATTCTTAAAGTACTTTCAGTAAACGCATCGCTGAGTCTGATCTTCATAGAGCCCTTTGAGGTAGGTACGGTGAGCGTTACTAGTCCCATTTTAGAATGAGGAAGATGGGGCTCAGCATTAAAAAAGTTTATTGAGGGCGCACCTGGGTGGCTCAATCAGTTAAACATTGAACTCTTGATTTCAGCTCAGGTCATAATCTCAGGGTTGTGGGATCCAGCCCTGTGTTGGGCTCTGCACTGGGCATGGAGCCTGTTTGGGATTCTTTCTCTCCCTCTGCCTATCCCCCTACCCCCACTCTCACACACTCTCTCTCTAAAGAATTGCTTTTTTAATTTAAAAAAAAAAAAACATTTAAAATGTTTACTGAAGCCACACCACTTCCTGGTGGCTGAAATCTTTTGAGTCCTAATTTAGTGCTTGTTCCATTCCACTGTGCTATTCCATGATATACTAAGATGAACAGAGGCTCCCAGTGGGCATACCTAGGGGACAAGGATGATCAGGATGGGGTATTCATTTGACTCACTGCCGTTCTGGTGGCCTTTTTCTTGACGGGTACCTGAATGAGATAGGCTGGTAGACTTCTCTGAAGAGCTTCAGACAAAGGGTGAGGAAGAGAAAGAAGAAAGGGAGAAATTTAGGAGCCACCAAATACAGTGAAACTTTAGGGAAAAAATATGCTTGAGAAGGACTTTTAAGAAGTCTTTTTCTCAGGTATGCATTGAAACACCATCTTCCTTACCCATAATAAAACAAGAGGAAAAATCAATATTGTCTGTCAAAACATGGTTTTTGAGTTAGTCCTGTATTTTCTTTTGATTTTTCAGATGTGTGAATTTCCCAGATGGGTCCCAACATATGAGTTATAATAAAATGAAGAACAGTTTTATATATCCTCAGTCCCATTTGCGTAAAATTAGACAAGGCAAAAAGTTCCCCCCATATATTTCTTTCTCTCTTTCTCTCTTTCTGTCTCTCTTTCCCTCTCCCTCACACCCCCACACAAAGAAGGTATTGTTAGTCATTACTTTGACCTGACAATATGTAATCCTCTACTTACTTTTTTACTGAGGGAACATCAAACTATGAGCCCATTAACTGTCTGGTACACCTGGGATTAGTTGTGTGCCATAGAAGATTACAGACAAAACAGGAGGATGTGAAACTGCCCTTCCAATGGACTCCAACTGAATGCTGAACCTTCAGGGGGTATTATTCAAATGTTGAGATTCATCTGGAGTTTAGGGAATCACAGTGTACTGAAAAAATAAATCAGCATAAAGCCAAAGGAAAGATTTGAGTTGCCTGATCTAAATTAAGACTCTTTCCACCCTAAAACCTCTCCAAAAAGGCAGTATTTCCCAGGCTGAGGGATCTGAAACTGGAGGCTGCAAATTGCATGCAAGGAATCTACAAATCGATATGGCACATGCATCTTTTCAACTTGGAGATACCTAAAATATGAGTAAGGTGGGGCAAAATGACATTGCAAACTTCAAAGTTTATTAACTACTGACATAATAAGAAACACAATGAATGGGGCTCCTGGGTGGCTCAGTGGGTTAAAGCCTCTGCCTTTGGCTCAGGTCATGATCTCAGAGTCCTGGAATCGAGCCCCGCATCAGGCTCTCTGCTAGGTGGGGAGCCTGCTTCCCCCTTTCTCTCTGCCTGCCTCTCTGCCTACTTGTGATCTCTCTCTGTGTCAAATAAATAAATAAATCTTAAAAAACAGAAAAGGAAAGAAACACAGTGAAGTCCAACTTAACTTCAGATCAACGTAAAGAAACTTTTTTGTACTTTACAGTTTTAATCTATCTTCCAAACCTACTCTTAAAATTGGCCGTGCACAAAGTACAACAGTAGTATCCAGCTAATTTGTTCAGCAGATGAATGTCTTTTACTCCTTCACCTTGGGAAACCATTTTTATAAAGCACATCCAAAGGAGTAATTTCCATAAGATAATAGGAGTAGAGCAGAATATCCCAAATTTCTTATTAGACATAGCAGAATGTTACTTAGAAAGCATTCAAATTTAGAACAATGTAGTTACAGTGAAACTCGGCAGACGAATCTCTTTGGATCCACACAGGAAGCAGAAACTTACATTTTCCGAGTTCCTTCTACATGACAATCCTTCAGTACACACTTATCACTCCAATCTTAAGAGCTGAGTATTATTGTTCTCATGTTAAGAAGACCTAAGTGAAGTAAAGCTTAAATAAAATGTTTAAGGTGACTCAGCTCTCAAGTGACAGAGTGTTTCTTACACTTAGGTTTCTCCGATTATTGGTCTCCTGTGCTTTTTCACTATATGACAACACCACCACACCCTCATGTGACCTCTTCACTCTACTATAGCAATTCCTTAGCAAAGTGAGTTGTGTATACTGCAAAGTACAAGAATTTACACAATTTATCCCTTGTTTGGCTCATATTCCTTTGCATTTGGAAAAGCTCTCTAAGTGTACAGAGGAAGATGGGGACTTGCACTCCAGCTGCATAATGCATTAGGATTTCAAATGACGTTGAGCTATTAGAAAAGCGGCCTTCATATATTATAGAATTGAGAAAGATTGAGGGAACCCAAATAAATGGCATGCCTCTTTTCCTGCCGGAATTCTGAAGCTACTGAAAGAGGCAAAAAAGTAAACAGATGAGACCCCAATTATCTCCTTTATTTCTGGTAAAGGCTAGAGGGAAGGACATGGCTCTTGGGCTGTCAAGTGGACTTTCTAATATATGTACCCCCAGAATCAAGCAGACGTGTCTCCCCATCACAGACCAATTGGACAACGTCAGCCCTTTCCACGATGGGGCCTGTACCTGTAGAGTGTACCACAGGGGAGCCGATCAGTACGTACGTGGGCTTCCTTCAGATAGTTTGCTCCTAAGAAAAGGAAGGAAAGAAGGGGCTGAATTATGCATGCCCTATTCCTTTCTCAGAATTTTAAATCGGGTAATTTACTCCACTCATGACTGTGAAAGAAGGGTCTAAGGAAAGAATCTTAGAGGAACCTGTAGGAAAAAAATCTTACGAAAATCAGGAATAGGGAGGGCATAGCACTTCCCTAAGCAGTTTCAGTGCCTAAATGCTATTTGCTTATAGGGAGGTTGAGCAGCAGAGATGTTGTAGGGGAGAACACGATGGATAAGCACGTCCCTTACCCAGGACTAGAGTCAAGTAATCAGACACAGAGACAAGGAGGAGAAAGAGACCAGGAAACCAGAGAAAAGGAAGGCTGAATGGAACCTCCAAAAAAGGATGACCAGAAGCCACTCTCTGGAGCTAGAGGATGAAACTCTGAGAAACAGGGACAGGAGAAAAGGGTGAGGGGATGAACAGTAATAGGCAAACGCCTGACTCGGGAGCTATTGTCTAGCACAATGTAGCTACAGCGAAACTCAGGAGGCGGATCTCTTTGGATCCACACAGGAAGTGGAAACTTACACTTTCCCAGTTCCTTCTACATGGCAATCCATCAGTACACACTTACCACTCCAAATTAAGAGCTAGGTATTGTTGTTCTCATTTTAAGAAGACAGAAGTAAAGGAAAGCTTAAGTAAAATGTTTACGTAACATTTTAGTAAATCGGAAAAGTTTCGAAAGTCATAAATCCAAAGATGTGCCGAAACCCACCTCTCGCTCACAGAGTAAAGTCAAGGTTTCCCTGGCTTGGCTTACCTAGTCAGAAGCTTTTAAGTATAGAGGGGCATCCTCAAGGTGGATACAGAGTTCCATGAGTGTCACTCTTAGCCAGAGCCCTGGGCTCTGGTATTCCCCACAGTACACTTGGGGTTTCCCATCATAAGGCATCAGGGCCGATGTTCAAGCTTAGAAGGGGAGAGGCATCCTGGACCTGAACGGAGAGCTGGAAGCTGCAATTGGAGCTGAAAGGCCACAGAACTGGAGATCTCTGTTGGCTTGACTGGTGGTGACCCTTTAGTTCAGGGCACAAATTAATGGTACATGTTTGTCTTAGAGGTTCTTTAGAACGTCCTGAAGTGTCCCCAGAAATTAAGCAAATGCTGATATAATATAGCTATTATGAGGTTTTAACTGTTTATTAAAGTTAGGAATTAGGGGACGCCTGGGTGGCTCCATTGGTTAAGCAGCTGCCTTCGGCTCAGGTCATGATCCCAGCGTCCTGGGATCAAGTCCCACATCGGGCCCCCTGCTCAGCAGGGAGCCTGCTTCTCCCTCTGCCTCTGCCTGCCATTCTGTCTGCCTGTGCTTGCTCTCTCCCCCTCTCTCTCTCTGATAAATAAATAAAATCTTAAAAAAAAAAAAGTTAGGAATTAGTTTGGTGATTATTAATAGAAAACCAAAAACAATGGGTCAATCAAGTTAGAAGTTTATTTTTTTCCACTACGTAAGTGAAGTCCCCAGGTAGGCAAACTTAAGCTATGTTGGCAGTTCCATGAAGCCCACAGACTTCATGGCAGCACTACTAGAGGGACCCAGTGTCCTTCTGGCTTTCCACACCACAATCCTTAGGGTAAGTCCTCATAGTCATGCCTTCCACTGACACTCCAGCCATCACGTCTACGTTTCAGGGAGAAATAAAGGGAAGGGCATGGAACAAAAAGATGTCTGTTCTTTTCGGTAACTTTTCTATAAAAGTCAATTTTGACAAAAGTTGACAATTTCTGCTTATATCTCATTGGGTAGAATTAGGTCAAAGTCTACCCTATGATCAAGGAAGGTGGAGATTTGTACTGTTTCAGATGGACACACCACAAATATCAACAAAATCAGATCTGTTGGCAAGGAAGCAAAGAAGAATATAGAAAGGCCTCAAAAGGGAGCCCACTGTCTCTCATACAGAGGTGCGGGGAAAAGGGATGGGAGGGCCTGAAACTCCTGCGATATTCTGGATCAAGGATTACAGTGACTTACTAATACTACACAAATTCAATGGGGGTGCCCCAGGGAAGTTCATGTTTCAAGAGTGAGTAGAACTACTTACTACACAAACGTCTAGGCTTGTCATTGCTGCAGACACAATATCACAGTTGTCTTGCACTAAATCAGTGGTTCTGAACTACATCTTTTGCAAGAGTGCCCCAGAATAGACCAAAGGCACCAGAAGACTTACTTAAACTACAAACTCCCCGATCTTGCTGCACAGACACAGTGTGGGCACCATGTTCTATGTGGTGCCATATCAGAAAAGGCTACTAGAAGCCGTCATGCACTGGGGTGAGGTTTTGCAGAAGAGTGTAAATGACTCCAGCTGAACAGGTCCTTCTGCGCAGTCTGGGCCACCTCTGGAGACAGTGGCTGTGTTCCCTCCTGAGACAGAGGGTTTCTCAAGTTGGGGCAGCCTCCCCTTCCTCCTAAAGACACAGCCTGAGGGACAGAGGGCTTGGCTGGCTTCGTTGCCTTCCTAGCACTGGTTCAGCAGAGAGATCAGACCTCTCAAGAAGGAAAGCGCACATCCCCAGGTATTTTGCTGATCCTTCCCCATCCCCAACTCATGCCTCAAATGCTTCAGGCTGGGAGCACTGGAATGCACCAACACATCAGCCCGAGTCCTCTTGGAAAAAGTTTTCCATCCCTCAAAGGCAATCTCCTTGAAGATAGTCAAATCACTTCTTGCTTCTTAGCCTTAATATGCTAAGGCTAGATAGGCTAGATATGCTCCTTCTTAGCATATCTTAGATTTCATAAACTCTCTACAGATAAATACTGTTCCAACATATAGATCCATACTTACATACATACATACATATGTGGTTATCTAAAAGTCTTATGTTAAATTATGCATTCCCTTTTTTAAAAAAAATCAATCCTTTGCATAGGAAGGAAAACGCTTTGAAACAAAACTATTTCAGGTATGTGATTGTACCTGTAAGATAAAACACAAGATGACAGGAAGGACACATAGAAGGGGGGAGGAGAGGCAATACATACTTTTTTACTCCCACATATAAAATTGATCCCAGCAGAAGCTAATGACAAGATCCAAGCAGGAAATGATCAAGCTCCCAGAACTACACTCCCATCTACGTCTTCTACCATGTTTCCAAATCCTATGCTAATGTTCATTCTAGGCCCTTCCTCAAGTTTTAATCTTGTATTTTTACCCCATTCAATACAGCCATCACATAATAAACACACTGGTATGAAAACCTCTGTTCTTAGTGGTCTGGATATTCCTTGAATATAATCTCCCATCTTGACTTCCAATCCCACTGAGGTCCGTTGATGTCCCTGCCATGGACAATCTCAAGTCATCTGTCCTCCTTCCAGCCAATCAGTGCCCTTGTGTGCCCTTAACAGAAATGATCAACACCCTTGTGCATTCAGTGGAGGACCAGTTATAGTTCAGACACTGTCACAAAGGGCTAGGAACCAAAGGAGCTGCCATTTTATCAACCCCTAGGCTGACCTGCCTATGATCTCAGAATTCACCTGCAAGTCATATTTCATTTCAGTGAAACACTTCTTCATAGTGGCTGGCTAGTTTTTGTAAAAGCAATTTACATCCATTTCCTCTTATTAGGTCATGTGCCCCTCCCATCAGTCCTTCAGGCAGTTATTAATCATTATATTCTCTTGGGACATATTTCCTTCATCTTTCATACTTTTTGGTATCCTAATACCCTAAAACAGTTAAGCTTCCAAAAGTGACTTAACCTAAGATATTACTCATACATCAAAAAAGTAGCTTTCAGAAACATCTCGAACAACTAGCTCCTTCCTTCAAACGATTTCTAATGCAGAAACTTGATGTTTAGGCAGCTCTGTTTTCAGCGGTGAGAGACCCCACATAGGTGGGCTTGTGCTCCTTCCTGACCCCTGAGGGTGTCCAGAAGTATTACTTCCAGAAACCTAGGAATCTGTAGGCCTCATTTTGAAAACACTTATGCTGAAGGAATCTGCTTTCAATACCTCATAAATATTGACAAGTTCCACCTTGATTTGGAGACCACATCATGCTTGAATAGATCTAAATATTTAAAGAGTATATGAACAACAAATAAGTCAATACAGAGTCAATGAAAATATGCCACAACAAAGAAGGGAGCCAACCATAAGCCATGAAATCTCAGACAGAAGTACTGTTGAAATGGGGGCTTAAGTGGGTAGAAGAAGAATCAATGAAACAAGATGGAATTGGGAGGGAGACAAACCATAAGTGACTCTTAATCTCACAAAACAAACTGAGGGTTGTTGGGGGGAGGGAGGTTGGGAGAAGGGGGTGGGATTATGGACATTGGGGAGGGTATGTGCTTTGGTGAGTGCTGTGAAGTGTGTAAACCTGGTGATTCACAGACCTGTACCCCTGGGGATAAAAATATATGTTTATAAAAAATAAATAAAAATTTAAAAAAAAAAAGAAGTACTGTTGAAAATAATAAAATGATTTCTACAAGAACCAGAACAAATGCTGGCAACTATTATTCCCAAAGATACAGAAGATGTGACCTTTGTAAAGGAGAAATAGCAAGCTTTAACAAATAATACAATTGAATGAGGAAAGAGATACTGAAGAAACCAGAAAAAAGTAGAGGAAAGTCCAATATATCATAATGAAATTAAGAATCCATTGAAGGGGGCACCTAGGTGGCTCAGTGGGTTAAGCCTCTGCCTTCGGCTCAGGTCATGATCCCAGGGTCCTGGGATGGAGCCCCGCGTCGGGCTCTCTGCTCAGCAGGGAGCCTGCTTCCCTTCTTCTCTCTCTCTGCCTGCCTCTCTGCCTACTTGTGATCTCTGTCTGTCAAATAAATAAATAAAATCTTTAAAAAAAAAAAAAAGAATCCATTGAAGGTGGTCAAAAGGTCAAAAGCAGAAGTGACACTGAATATCTGGAACAGAAATATTGAAGACAAACTTGAGAAGGCATCACTGCACAGGAAGCGAATGAGAACAAAAAATTTAATTGTGACAGGAAAAAACAATAATGTTTAAGAACATGGAATTGGCTAGGGGCCACTGGGTGGCTCAGTAGGTTGAGTGTCTGCCTTCTCTTCAGGTCATGATCCCAGGGTCCTGGGATCATGCCCTGCATCGGGTTCCTTGATCATCAGGGAGCCTGCTTCTCCCTCTGCCTGCTGCTCCCCCTGCTTGTGCTTATACTCTCTCTCTTTTTCTCTGTCAAATAAATAAATTAAATCTTAAAAAAAAAAAAAGGAAGGAAGGAAAGAGAGAGATAAAGGAAGGAAGGAAGGAAGGAAATGGAATTGGCTAGATCATCCTGACAGGAAATAACTAAAGAATCATCAGACTTAGGGGCATCTGGGTGGCTCAGTGGTTAAGCATCTGCCTTCAGCTCAGGTCACGATCCCAGGGTCCTGGAATAGGGCCCCACATCGGGCTTCCTGCTCACTGGGAAGCCTGCTTCTCCCTCTCCTACTCCCCCTGTTTTGTTCCCTCTCACTGTGTCTCTTCTGTCAAATAAACAAATAAAATCTTAAAAAAAGAAAAGAAAAGAAAAGAAAAAAGAATCATTGGTTTTAAATGACATATTAAACCAGATGAACTTGACATCCACAGAAGAACAAGGAATAAAATCCAACCTAAGATCGATAGTGTCTTGAACAAAGAAGTTAGAAATAGTAGGACCCTAAAACAAACAAACAAACAAAGAAAAAAGATAGTATAAAAAGAAGAAAAATTTTCTGGATCTTAAAAAAAAAAAAAAAAAAAAAGGCCTGAATCTATTTAAAAACAAAAAACAAAACAAAAAGGAAAAACAGGGTTCATCATGTTCCAGGAACAGTTACTGAAACAAAAACGTTCTCTAGACATGAAAGGGCAAACTATTTTAATTATGTGGATAAAGAAAAGTACTATAAGATGTAAGAAGAAGAAATGCTTACTTAGGAAGGAAAAAATTCAAGTTTTCCTCAGTCTTCATCATATGTTTAAATTCCAGAAGAAAATGGAGGTGTGTCAAAATGTTGAGAGGAAAAATCCTAGCGAGCCAAAATCCCAAACTTAGTCAACTTCTCCTTCACAAACAAAACCAACAGGAAAAACTTCTCATGCAAGGATGCAGCATAAATCCCACAAATGTGCCCTTGACAGAAATGTCCTGAAGTGTATTCTACAGCTGAAGAAGTTGAAAGGGGCTCTGAGAAGTCAAAAGTCTAAATTTAAAGGCACTGCTGTCAGTACATATAGGAAACAATGTAATATGGAAAATAACTATAAAACTTATCGCAAATAATTTTAAATTTTCACTCAAAGCTAAAAAAAAAAAAAAAACTTGCAAGGAAACTTTCATCAGTTAAAATAAAATGTTGTTTAGCTAATCCTCAGTGGGGAAAAACTAAAAGCTTTTCTGGTAAGGTCAGGAACACAACACTGCCCATTCTCACCACATGGTTCAACATAGTATTAGAAGTCCTAGCCTCAGCAATCAGAAATCAAAAAGAAATAAAAGGCATCCGAATCAACAAGGAAGAAGCCAAACTCACTCTCACAGATGACATGGTATTCTATGTAGAAAACCTGAAAGACTCCACCAAAAATTTGCTAGAACTGATACATGAATTCAGCAAAGTCACAGGATATAAAATCAATGTACAGAAATCTGTTGCATTTCTATACACCAATAATAAAGCATCAGAAAGATAAATCAAGGAATCCATACCATTGCACCCAAAACAGTAAGATACCTAGGAATAAATCAAACCGAAGAGGTAGAAGATCTAATTGGGAAGCTATAGAATGCATATGAAAGAAATTGAAGAAAACACCAAGAAATGGAAAAACACTCCATGCTCTTAGATTGGAAGAAAAAATACTGGGGTTTCTTGCAATTTGGGTTATTTTTTAATTTTTTTATTATATTCAGTTAGCCAGGATAGTACCTCATCAGCTTTTGATTTAGTGTTCAATTCATTAGCTGCATGTAACACCCAGGACTCAACACCACACATGCTCTCCTTAATACCCATCACCTGGCTATCTCATCCCCTCACCTTCCAGAAGAACAAATTTTATTAAAATTTCTATGTTACCCAAAGCAGTCTACACATTCAGTGCAATCCCTATCAAAATACCATCAACATTTTTCACAGAGCTGAAACAAACAATCTTAAAATGTGTATGGAACCACAAAAGACCCCTGAATAACCAAAGTAAAGTTGAAATAGAAAAACAAAGCTGGAGGCTTCACAATTCTGGACTTCAAGATGTATTATAAAGCTGTAATCATCAAGATAGTATGGTATTGAAACAAAGGCACATAGATTAATGAAGCAGAATAGAGAACCCAGAAATGGACCCTGAACTCTCTGGTCAACTAATCTTCGACAAAGCAGGAAAGAATGTCCAATGGAAAAAAAGACAGTCTCTTCAACAAATGGTCTGGGGAAAACTGTTTAGCAACATGCAGAAGAATGAGTTTGAACCACTTTCTTATACCATACATAAAAAAAAATTCAAAATAGATGAAAGACCTAAATGTAAGACAGGAAACCATCAAAATCCTAGAAAGAAAACAGGCAGCAACCTCTGTGACCTGGGCTGCAGCAACTTCATACTAGACATGTCTCCGCAGGCAAAGGAAACAAAAGCAAAAATGAACTATTGATAAAAAGCTTCTGCACAACAAAGGAAACAATAAGCAAAAATAAAAGGCAACCAATGGAATGGCTGAAGATATTTGCAAATGACATATTGGATAAAGGGTAATGTTTAAAATCTATAAAGAACTTATCAAACTTAACACCCAAAAAACAAATAATCCAATCAAGAAATGGGCAGAAGACATGAACAGACATTTGTTGAAAGAAGACATCCAAATGGCCAACAGACACAAGAAAAGATGCTCAACATCAGTCATTATCTGGGAAATACAAATCAAAGCCACAATGAGATGTCACCTCACACCTGTCAGAAGAGCTAAAATTAACAACTCAGGAAACAACAGATGTTATCAAAGATGCAGAGATAGGGGAACTCCTTTTGCACTGCTGGTGGGAATGCAAACTGGTGCAGCCACTCTGAAAAGAAGTACAGAGGTTCCTCAAAAACTTAAAAATAGAAATACTGTATAACTCAGCAATTCCACTACTAGGTATTTACCCAAAGGATACAAAAATGCTAATTCAAATGGGCACATGCACTCCAATGTTTACAGCAGCACTATCAACAAAAGTCAAATTATGAAAAGATCCCAAATGTCCACCACCTGATGATGAACAGATACAGAAGATGTGGTGTGTATGTATCCACTTGAATAGCTATCAAAAGGAATGAAACCTTACCTTACCATCTGCAACATGGATGGAACTAGAATGTATTATTCTAAGTGAAATAAGTCGGTCAGATATACGATTTCACTCATATGTGGAATTTAAGAAACAAAATAGATGAACATAGGGGAAGGGAGGGGAAATAAGATAATAACTGATATTAACAGAGAGCGAGGTAAACCATAAGAGTCTCTTAATTAGAGATAACAAACAGAGTTGATGGAGGGGAAGGGAGTAAGGGATGGGTGATATGGGTGATAGGCATCAATGTTGATAAGAAAAAGGTGATAGGCATCAATGTTGGGTATTGTATATAAGCACTGGGTATTGTATATAAGTGATGAACCGGGGTGCCTGGGTGGCTCAGTGGGTTAAGCCTCTGCTTTCGGCTCGGGTCATGATCTCAGGGTCCTGGGATCGAATCCCACATCGGGCTCTCTGCTCAGCAGGGAGCCTGCTTCCTCCTCTCTCTCTGCCTGCCTCTCTGCCTACTTGTGATCTCTCTCTGTCAAATAAATAAATTTTAAAAAAAAAATCTTATAAGTGATGAACCACTAAGTTCTATTCCTGAAACCAATACTACATAATATGTTAACTATATAATATGTTAACTAAATTAAATTTAAAGTTTTTTAAAAAAGAAAAAAGGAAAAAAATTTAAAAAATAAAATGATTGATAATTAATTAATTAATTTTAAAAATGCTGTTTAGGAACAACTCCATGAGACTAAGCCACAGAAAGCACAGAGAATGCCAAAGCTAAGTAAAATTCCTCACATGAATTAGAAGGAGTTGAGAAGTATTTTTTGAACTTTATTTTTAAGAAACCATAAGACTGCCATTTATGATATTCTGATGAACTCAAAGGAAAACTCATGCCACAAGTGGACCACTACAGGAATCTGAAATTTTGAGGAACTGGATAGTCCTATAACCTGAAAGTGAAATTTTCAAGTTGTCCCATATTATTAGTGCCCCCGGGTTCCTCAAAGACGGAAACAGATATCCTTTTTTTTTTTTTTAAAGATTTTTATTTATTTATTTGATAGAGAGAGATCACAAGTAGGCAGAGAGGCAGGCAGAGAGAGAGGGGGAAGTAGGCTCCCCCGCTGAACAGAGAGCCCAATGTGGGGCTCGATCCCAGGACCCTGAGATCATGACCTGAGCTGAAGGCAGAGGCTTAAACCACTGAGCCACCCAGGTGCCCCGGAAACAGATATCCTTATGAAATGAACCAACCCTCAACACAGATCCCAAAGAATTCTACTTCCCAAAAAATATATATATTGCAAGGAATATGAACAGCATACAGAAATCACAAAATATACATGAAAAAATCATGGAAAATATACAAAATATACAAGGAAAGAAGGTACCATAAGGGATGGTCTACAGTAATAATAGAGAGCAAAAGCAGACTTTCAAAGAGTTCACACACTGCAATTATTAGACACTGAATATGGAAAAGTATACTGGATTAAGATATTTAAAGAAATAAATAAGTGTTAAAAAATATTATTAAAGAGGGATTGGAGGGGTGCCTGGATGGCTCAGTTGGTTAAGCGTCCAACTCTTGGTTTTCGGCTCAGGTCATGATCTCAGGATCATGAAATGTAGCCTCTTGTGGGGCTCCATGCTCAACACAGAGTTTGTTTTAGATTCTTTTCCTCTGCCTCTCCCCCTGCTTGTACTCACTTGTGCTCTATTTCTTGCTCTCAAAGAAATAAATCTTAAAAGTGGGGGGGGGGGGACAGAATGGTCAACAACCTACAGAGCAACATACCTAAGTTTTATTGTGACTCCTGTGAAACACACTTCACCCATGACTCCCCATCTGTGAAAAAGACATACTGCAGTGGTAGGAGATACAAAAAGAATGTTTAAGACTGCTAAGGGAAGTGGATGGAAGAGTAGGCTCAGAGCTCTATATCAACAAGGAAAGATACCTCCTGGGATGCCTGGGTGGCTCAGTTGGTTGGGCAGCTGCCTTCGGCTGGGATCATGATCCCAGCGTCCTGGGATCGAGTCCCGCATCGGGCTCCTTGCTCGGCGGGGAGCCTGCTTCTCCCTCTGCTTCTGCCTGCCATTCTGTCTGCCTGTGCTCGCTCTCTCTCCCTCTCTCTCTCTGATAAATAAATAAAATCTTTTAAATAAATAAATAAATAAATAAATAAAGATACCTCTTACTCCATTCTGTGTTCTCCCTCCTGAAAGAGCAATGATCCCACCTCCCACCAGTCTCCCAGTTCCTCCTTGTGCTGGTATGATGCCAGCACCCCATCATGGAGCCCTCCCATCATGCCAATGATGGGGTCTCCTATTCCTGGGATGATGCCAGTAGGACCTGCTCCTAGAACGAGGCCACCTATGGAGGGCTACAAAACACAGATGCCTAGCCCCCAATGATGAGAACTCCCGCCCTTCCCATGATGGTGCCCATTCAGCCAGGAATGACCCCACCAGTCAGATAGAGAGGAGAGCCTCTTTATATCCATTTTACATAACTTGTTCTACTTCACTAGGAGGTCAAGGTGTGGTAACTCTGGGTGTTTTCTAGCAGGACAGAGTGTTCTAACAGGGCAGGGAAGACTTTCCCTTCCTATCAAAGACAGAATAGTTTTGGTAAGTGACTAATGGGACCAAAAAAGGGGGGGGGGCAATTTTTATTTGTATTGTGAAATGTGAAAATAAAATTGTCAACTCTTTTAGTTTAAAAAAATTTTTTAAATAAAAATAAAATATGGTTACAGAACATGAGACTATTAAAAAACACTATAGACTGAATGCTTGCATCCCCTCAAAATTCAAATTTAAAATCCAACCCCAATGTGATGGTATTAGATGTTGGAGTCCTCTTTAATAATATTTTTTAACACTTATTTATTTCTTTAAATATCTTAATCCAGTATACTTTTCCATATTCAGTGTCTAGGGCATAAGAGTGGAGCCCTCATGAATGGGTTCTTGCCTTTAAAAAAGAGACCTCAGTAGACTCCTTCACTGCTTCTTCCATGTAAGGACACAGTGTGAAGAGAGTCATCTATGAACCAGGAAGCAGGCTCTCACCAGATGCAAATCTGCTAGCACCTTGATCTTAGACTCCCCAGCCTCCAAAGCTATGAGAAATAAATGTTTATTATTTAAACCACCCATCCTATGGTATTTTTATTACAGCAGCCTGAAGAGACTAAGACAAAAATAAGCAAATCTGAAAAGAAGCAAATTGTATTCCTAGTAAAAAAAATAATAATAATAAAGTCACTGAAACTAACAAATCCCATGGAAAAGATGAACTAGAAGATTAGACAGAAAAAATAGTATTACCAAAATGTTAGGTAGTTATGAAGAATTAATGCAGTATGCACCTTACAGAGACAAAAATATGGAAAACATAATAGATAGGTGGAAAAAGAAACAGAAGATGAAGTAAGTATCTAACAAAAGTCTAATTGGAGTTTCAGAAGCAAGGGAGAAATAGAATGGGGAAGAGATAATGACTAATAATTTTACTCAGAAGAAACCAATACACAGTTTCAGAAAATTCAGTGAATTCCAGGTGGGATAAATAAAAAGAAATCCATACCTAGATTTCATCACAATAAAATATTAGAATATTTAAAACCAGGAGAAGATTTTTCAAACAGCAATCAGACTGGAACAATAAATCAGTGTCAAAGGAGTGACAATGTTAACTAATGTCCTATGCGCAAAAATGGAAACCAGAAACAGTGAAACAGTATGTTCAATGTGGTAAGAAAAAAAATCTAGCAAAATATATCCAGTAAAAAGATTTCAAGAGCAAGTGTAAAATAGACATTTTCAGACAAAATAAAATTTAAGAATTAGCCACCATTAGACCATGATTTTAAAAAGTTCTAAAACTAAGTTATGCATTAGAAATATAATGAACAGTATGTATATTTAAATGCTCTAGTATAGAGTCATATTTTTAAATGCAAAAAAGGTAAAAAAATCAATTTTAATATTGATCTATTTAATTCAATGGATCAAAAAATGATTGCAAGGGGCACCTGGGTGGCTCAGTGGGTTAAGCTTCTACCTTCCGCTCAGGTCATGATCTCAGGGTCCTGGGATCAAGTCCCACATCGGGCTTTCCGCTCAGCAGGGAGCCTGCTTCCTCTCTCTCTCTCTCTCTCTCTCTCTCTGCCTGCCTCTCTGCCTACTTGTGATCTCCCTCTGCCAAATAAATAAATAAATACCAATAATTTTTTTAAAAATGATTTCAATAAATAATCAATATAAAAATCATCAATAACATATTTCACCCTTTTTGTACTAGGTGTCTGAAATCCAGTATGCACTTTATAGTTACAGTGAATCTCAATTCAGATCAGTAATTATATTTCAAGTACTCCATATCCACATGGCTGGTGGCTATCATATTGGTCAGCACAATGCTAAGAGATATACCTAGAAGGAAAATTATTCCTGGTGAAATGACTGAGATGTAGGAAGAGAGGATGAGCAAAACAAGTGATAAAAAGGTGGGCAAACCCAATGTTCCCAAGGGACACCGACTATATAAAACCATAATATTTATGCAGTACACCAGAAGTTAGGGAAAGGTTTGATCAGATTCTGTTTAAATAGTTTGGGGCAAGACTACTTCACAAGGAATGTGTATACCTCGTATTGCATCGTAGTAAGAGGTACAACAATGCGTAGTCGGTGATGGCAAGACTGCATCAAGGTGAGACAGCCAAATCCCTCTATCACAAAGTCATATTTTTCTCACTTTTTACCAAAACTCAATCCATGGGGTGAGAACAGGAAAAAAAGAAGTACAAAGTCTGTGAGATAGAAGTATATCTGGTGTGTTTGATGGGCACCTGGGGGGCTCAGTGGGTTAAGCAACTGCTTTTAGCTCAGGTCATAATCTCAGGGTCCTGGGATGGAGCCCCAGGTCGGGCTCCTCCTGCTCTGCAGGGAGCCTGCTTCACCCTCTCCCTCAGCTCCTCCCCCTGCCTGTATTCTCTGTCAAATAAATAAGTAAAATTAAAAAAAAAAAAAGAAAGAAAGAATGAAAGAAAGAGAGAAAAGAAAGGAAAAGAAAAGAAAAGAAAAGAAAAAAGAAGTTGTGTATGTTTGAGAAATAGTAGGGAGAGAGATTCCCTATACTGCAGCCCTTGACTAAGCTAGTATCTGATAAGAATCATTTACCTATTAACAATTCTCTTAAAAATAATGTATCAGAATCACTAAAGGAACTACTTAATGACTAAAGATCATTTCATCAGAATTAACAAGTAATCCCTGTTGATATTGAACCTGGACCCCCCTGGGCCATTACTCCATACCCACCCCCATCTCCAGCTTCTTTGTGCTTTTGCCTCTACGGGCCCCATCTGTGATTATCTTCAGAAGACAGGCCTCAGCCACAGACACTATTTGGCCTGCCTGAGAAAGGCCGAAAGTATCTGAGAGACCGGGTACCCCTTAGTTTAGTTGGGGTGACTCTGAGCCATGGAGTAACTTCTGAAAGCCCCGCCCTCTCTCAAGTTGTGACAAAATATGAGCTATAATTTGTTCTCCAAAACTTTCCTGTACAACCCAGCTGAGGCTAGAACTGTGCCAGAAACTGTACCCTCACTTGGATTCCTCCTTTTCACTGACCTGTTTCTCCTGCTCCCTTACCTGTTTCTCCCGAGAGCAATTCCCTAGTAAATAAATCACTTGCACATAAATACTCGGTTCAGGGTTGGCATCTGCAGAACGCGATACAAGGAAAACCCTAATTTTGAACACCACGTAACATTTGGAATATACATAACAAATCTAATTCTATATACTCATATGCAAATCCAATTCTATATACTCATATGCAAAAATATGCAAAATTCTATATACTCATATGCAAAATCTAATTCTATATACTCATATGCAAAATGGAACAAAAATAGGAATCCTTTCTACTTCCATTTGAAGTAATCGCTTTCTGTTAGCAGACATTGTAAATAATTCACCGTGAGTCAGTGCAAGGCTGATCCATGAGTGGCATCCACCAGCCAGGGTACACCACTGTACACACCCTAGGGTTAAGCTGCACTCAGACACATAGTATTAGCATTATTGAAAACTCAGCTGGGCTTCACTTTTCTGGATGTGTAAAACTTCTTTGGTTCTTGAATACAAGCAAATCGCTCACCATTCCTAAAGACTGAATGTGGTGCTTATTGTCTTAGGGACAATGAGTCTAGTGTTTGGTGCTCAGACTACATGTTTCAATGGGAATCTTTGTCTGCTTCACATGAAATAAATCAGAATCTATATTTATTGCGGAAAGAGCAATCCAGCAACCTTCACTCTAAGAAATCAGCCTTGGTGGCCTTAAGTTACAACCGTTAGGTAAAGTCATAGGTAGCCATTTGGTAATATAAGCCAGAGACTTCTAAGAGGTGCTAAGAAGAAACCAGAAAATGGAATCCACCCCTCACCTTTCTCTAGCCATTTTTAACCACTGAGAATTTTTTTTACAATTATGTAAATTGTTTTCAAGTACATTTCTACAAGAACTTTTTACAAACCAAAATTTCTCCCAATTTGGGGAGAAATATTTAATTTCTATATTAATTATCTATTAATCTATCTATAAATATTTAAATATTTATAGATATAAGCATGTGATAGTCCAAGTTCTGCAAACAATGCAGAGAAAACTCATCAAGTTGGGCTCTAGTGGTTTGTAAGAAATATTTTGAAAATTATCTGCTGAGGTTCATTATTGTCCTCTAAAGGACACACGCACACATACATATATCAATAATGGAAACAAGGTCAACAAAAAAACACTTC
The DNA here is from genome assembly GCF_011764305.1 of Mustela putorius furo. NCBI lineage: Eukaryota > Metazoa > Chordata > Mammalia > Carnivora > Mustelidae > Mustela > Mustela putorius. Next base: position 14,534,902 of record NW_025421423.1, read on the forward strand.
TCTAACCTTATATTAAAAGTGTAACTTTAGGAGGCAGAAAGAGGAGGATGCTTGCTGGGCTTGCCTCATCCCTCCAACACAGCTAGGTCAATTTCAAATCATTTTGAACAACTAGGAAATAAATCTGAGAATTAGAGAACCAATGTACACAATTGGAGGGAGAGAACCTGGCAGATGCGAGTTTCAGAGGTATGAATTGGGGTAGAGAAATGCCAGGGTGCTGGCAGAAGGGAGGGAGACCTTTACCTGGAGGGAAGCAGGACAGAGCGGGGGAGAGTGCAGCATGTAGGGTTTGCACAAGGCACCACGGTGTAGTGATCCCCTGGCTTGCACTGGGAGAGAACATTCCCCTTCCTGGAGGACACCTGGAAGAGGGTGGATTGCCATTCCCAGACCAGAAGGCCCATCGGGTACCACTGAGCAGTCCTTCAACAGCAGGGGACAGAGGCGTGCACAGAGGGCAGCTAACCTGGTTGTAGCTTCCTGCTGTGCTTCACCCTAGACCCCAGGCACCCAAGCAGGCCTGCAACTGCTTTCCTGGGAGAGAATGATGTCATGTCACCATGAGGTTCTCCTCCAGGGGCAGGGAGTGGGTCCTTTAAGATTTGGAGTTTTGAATGCCAGGTGTCAGCCAGAAATAAAACACAGAACTGGGCATACCGATGGCCCACACAGACAGGTTGAGGGCAGGGATCTGATGAAAGCCTGGGACACAGAAGGGGAGACTGTTCGCTTTTCTGTAAGGGCTTCCTGAACAGCACCAGTAGCAAATTCCCCTCCCCAAGGAGGAGAGAACAGGATGATGTCATCTTCTACCTACCAGCACAGTCGGACCTCAGAGAGAAACAAGCACCTCCAGCGAAGGCTAGAGCCCCTTACACCAAACCCCACAGCTCTGCACCGAGCAGGGACATCTTTCCAAGGGCAGGTCTGACTATGAGCAGCTTCTCCCTCAGAAGACCAATACAACTCCCCACCCCAATCTACCAAGTCTACTAATGAAAGAGTGCTCCAAAGCTTCAGCTTTGGTTCTGGTGGAAATAGAACCAGACTTTTTTTTTTTTTTTAGTATTTTATTTTTTATTTCCTTTCTTTTTTCTTTTTTTTTTTTTAATTGGGCTTATAGTTTTTTGTTCATTTGTGGATTTGTTGCATTTTCTTGGTTTTTGGATCAAGCTTCCTTTTTTTTTTTTCCTTCTTTATTTTTGGAATCAGGCTTATAGCTTTTGTTTGTTGCTTTTTCATTCCTTTTCCTTACTTCTTTTCTTGGATCAGCCTTTTTTTTTTTTTTTTAATCAGGCTTACCTTAACAGACAAATCAAAGCACACCCAGTTAAAGAACTCTCCACTGCAAGCAAGGGGGAATTGTGTAAAGGACTGATCTGTAGGAAAGAGCAACCAAAACACAACAGCAGCACATGCACAGCATACACCAGAAACACTTCCTGAACTGCCAGGCCCTGCACAGTATATGACCCCTGCTTAATACAATATTACTCTCAGGAGGAGAAAACAACAAGCTTTTATGACACACAAAAGACAGAATGACAATATGGATGAATTGTCCCCAAAAGAAAGATCGAGAAGAAATCTCAGCCAGGGATTTGCTAAAAACAGATGTAAGCAAAATATCTGAACAAGAAATTAGAACAACAGTTATAAGAGTACCACCTGGGCTTGAAAGACGTACAGAAGACACTAGAAAAGACACCAAAACAGAGGTGCAAAACCAACTGGTTATAATCACAATGAGGATGGAAGAAACAGAGGAATGAATGCATGATATAGAAGATAAAATTATGGAAAATAATGAAGCTGTAAAGAAAAGGGAAAGAAAACTATTAGATCACAAATATTGACTTAGGGAACTCGGCAATTCCGCAAAGTGCATTAATATCATATGACAGGAGTTCCAGAAGAAGAAGAGTGGAGGAAAAATTTATTTGAATAAATTTATTTGAATAAATTAGAGCTGAGAACTTCCCTAATCTTGAGAAGGAAACAAGCATTCAAGTCCAAGAGCCACAGAGAACTCCCCTCAAAATCAACAAAACAGGTCAGCACCAAGACATATCATAGTGAAACTTGGAAACTACAAAGATAAAGAGAGAATTCTGAAAGCAGCTCAGGGATAAAAGGTCCCTAACCTACAAGGGTAGACACATAAGTTTAGCAGCAGACCCGTCCATAAAAACTTGGCAGGCCAGAAGAGAATGGCATACATACTGTACATGTTAAATGGGGAGAAAATGCAGCCAAGAATACTATATCAATCAAGGCTGAAGGAGAGATAAAGAGTTTCCAAGACAAGCAAAAACCAAAGGAGTTTGTGAACATTAGACCAGCTCTGTAAGAAATATTAAAGGGGACCCTTTGAGCAGGAAAGAGAGGCCAAAAGCAACAAAGACTAGAAAGGAACAGAGACAGAGACAATCTACAAGAACAGTGACTTTACAGGTAATACAAGGACACTAAATTCATAGCTATCAATAATTACTTTGAATATAAATATACTAAATATGTCAATCAAAAAATAGAGGGTATAAGAAAGGATTTAAAAAAAAAACCAAGACCCATCGATATGCTGCTTATAAGAGACTCATTTTAGACCTAAAGACACTTCCAGATTGACAGTGAGGGGATGGAGAATCATCTATCATGCTAATAGTCATCAAAAGAAAGCTGGAGTAGCCATCCTTACATCACACAAAGTATATTTTAAACCAAAGATTATAGTAAGAGATGAAGAAGGGCACTATATCATAATAAAGGGGTCTATGCAACAAGAAGATCTAATAATTATACATATTTATGCCCTCAACTTGAGAGCAGCCAAATATATAAATCAGTTAATAACAAATCTAAAGAAACTCACTAATAATAATACAATAATTATAGGGCACAGTAACACCCCACTCACAGCAATGGACAGATCTAAGCAGAAGATCAACAATGAAACAGGGGCTTGAATGACACACTGGACCAGATGGACTTAACAGATATATTCTGGGCATTTCATCATAAGGCAGCAGCAGAATCCACATTCTTTTCGAGTACACATGGAACATTCTGTAGAATAGATCACATACTGGGTCACAAATCAGGCCTCAACTGGTACAAAAAGACTGAGATTATACCACGCATATTTTCAGACCACAACACTAAAAAACTTGACATCAACCACAGTAAAAAATTTGTAAAGACCACAAATATGTGGAGGTTTAAGAACATCCTACTAAAGAATGAATGCATTAACCAGGAAATTTAAAAAGAAATTTTTTAAAAAAGGACATTCAAGCAGATGAAAATGAAAACACTACAGTCCAAAACCTCTGGGATACAGCAAAGGTGATCATAAGAGGGCAGTATATAGCAATACAGGCCTTCGTCAAGAAGCAAGTTAAGTCTCAAATACACAACCTAACTTTACACCTAAAGAAGGTGAGAAAAGAACAGCAAAGAACCAGCAGTAGAAGGGAAATAATTAAGATTAAAGCAGAAATAAAAGATAGAGAAACAAAGAAACAAAACAGTAGAACAGATCAACGAAACTAGGAGCTGGTTCTTTGAATTAACAAAACTGATGACCACCTAGCCAGCCTTGTCAAAAAGAAAAGAGAAAAGACCCAAATAAATAAAATCATAAATGAAAGAGGAGTGATCAAAACCAACACCACAGAAATACAAACAGAAATACAAACAATTATAAGAGAATATTATAAGCAACTATACGCCAACAAACTGGGCCATCAGGAAGAAATGAATAAATTCCTAGAAACATATAAACTAACAAAACTGAAACGGGAAGAAATAGAACATTTGAACATACCTATAACCAGCAAAGAAATTGAATCAGTAATCAAAAATCTCCCAACAAACAAGAGTCCAGAGCCATATGGCTGCAGGGGAATTCTACCAAACACTTAAAGATGAATTAATACCAATTCTTCTAAAGCTGTACCAAAAAATAGAACTGGAAAGAGAACTTCTAAACTAATTCTATGAGACCAGCATTACCTTGATTCCAAACCCAAAGACCCCACTAAAAAGGAGAATTACAGACCAATATCCCAGATGAACACAGATACAAAATTTTTCAACAAGTACTAGCAATACATTAAAAGGATTATTCACCATGATTAAGTGGGATTTATTCTGGGCTGCAGGGGCAGTTCAAGATCCAGAAATTGATCAGTGTAACACACCACATTAATAAAAGAAAGGACAGAGTACCTAGGTACTCAATTGGCTAAGCATCCAACTCTTGATTTCAGCTCAAGTCATGACCCCAGAATCATGAGATTGAGCCCCACATCAGGCTCCATGCTCAACTGGGAGAATGCTTAAGATTTTCTTGCTCCCTCTCCTTCTACTCCCCCCCCCCACATTCATTCTCTCTCTCTCTCTCTCTTTCTCTCTCAAATAAATACTTTTCAAAAAAAAAGAAATAAAAGAAAGGATAAGAATCATATGATGCCCTCAATAGATGCAGAAAAAGTATTTGACAAAGACAGCATCTTTTCTTGATAAAAAAAAAAAAAATCCTCAAAAAAAAAAATCCTCAAGAAAGTAGGGATAGAAGGAACATACCTCAACATCACAAAGACATATACTAAAGACCTACAGTTACTATCATCCTCAGTGGGGGAAAAACTGAGTTTTCCCCTGAGGTCAGAAAGGGATGTCCACTCTTACCACTGTTGTTCAACCTAGTACCGGAAGTCCTAGCCTCAGCAACCAGACAACAAAAAGCAACAAAAGGCATCCGAATGAGCAAGAAAGAAGTCAGACTTTCATTCTTTGCACACAACATGATCCTCTAAGTAGAAAACCCGAAAGACTCCACCAAAAAAATTGCTAGAAGTGATACATGAATTCAGCAAAGTCGCAAAATATAAAATCAACATAGAGAAACCTGTTGCATTTAAAAAAAGAAAAACTCTGTTGCACTTCTATACACAAATAATAAAGCAGCAGAAAGAGAAATCAAGGAACCCATTCCATTTACAATTGTACCAAAAATCATAACATACCTAGGAATAAATTCAACCAAAGTGGTAAAAGATCTGTATGCTGAAAACCATAGAACATTTATGAAAGAATCTGAAGAAAACACAAAGAAATGGAAAAACATTCCATGTTCTCAGAATAGAAGAACAAATATCATTAAATTGTATATACCATCCAAAGTAATCTACATATTCCATACAATCCATATCAAAATAGCATTTTCCAAACAGCTAGAACAAACAATCCTAAAATTTGTATAGAACCAGAAAAAACCCCAAATAGCCAAGGCAATGTTGAAAAAAAAATGAAAGTGGGAGGCATCACAATCCCAGACTTCAAGCTGTGTTACAAAGCCATAATCATCAAGACAGTATGGTACTGGCACAAAAACGAACACATAGATCAATGGAACGGAACAGAGAACCCAGAAATGAACTCACAACAATATGTTCACTTAATCTTACACAAAGCAGGAAAGAATACACAATGGAGGAGCACCCAGGTGGCTTAGTCAGTTAAGCATCCAACTCTTGATTTCAGCTGAGGTCATGATCTCAGGGTTATGAGATCAAATCCCATGTCAGGCTCCACAGTGCGTGTGGAGCCTACGTAAGATCCTGTCTCCCTCTTCCTCTCTCCCTCTGCCCCTGGCCCCTCTACTCTCTCCCTCTTAAAAAAGAAAAAAAAAAATCCAATGGCCTTAGATGCAGCAATTCCTTTTCTAGTAATTTATCCTAAAGATAAATCCCAATGAGTGAAAAGATTGTATCTACATCTATAGATATGTCCATATCCACATCCATTCACCTAGCTGTCTATCAATTTATCTATCTACTCTCAATAGAAAGATACTCAGGAGTGTAGCAGAGGCTAACTTCAGGAAGGGCAATAAGTAGTACAATGCTTTATATCTTGTTATATTAATTTGTACTTCTTGGGCTTTGAGCCTTATTGTCTTTTAAAAAAAATTTTTTTTAAGATTTTATTTATTTATTTGATAGACAGAGATCACAAGCAGGCAGAGAGGCAGGCAGAGAGAGAGGGGAAAGCAGGTTCCCAGCCAAGCAGAGAGCCCGATGCGGGGCTCGATCCCAGGACCCCGGGATCATGACCTGAGCCGAAGGCAGAGGCTTTAACCCACTGAGCCACCCAGGCGCCCCTAAAAAAAATTTTTTTAACAGAAATTTCCAAAAGCACCATATTCTAAGCATGCATATGAGGCTCTAAGGAAATAGAGGCCTACTTCCATTGGTTATTTGATTTATTTCTTTGATTCAAAGTCATTCACAAGACTGATTAAAATACTCTGGAGTGCAGCTTGTATTATAAATAGCTCAAATTCATTCCAGGTTTTGGACAGTAGATGTATTTTTCCATTGACACCATCGTGCAAGAGTACATAGTACATACCCCTTTGTAGTATTTTCTCCACCTCTGTGGGATTTCTCCAGGGTGATGTGGGAACATACAACAATACATCACCACTGATCTTAAGGGGATACAAAAGGGAGCCTGCTAGATTCCACTGAGTACTTAGCCACCCCGACCACTTTACATGAGTGCATCACTGAATCCCTACAATGCCATTATGAGGAAAAGTATTTTTATCCTCATCAGTCTGAGACTCAGAGAATCAAATAAGTGGCCCAAGAGAGCCAGAGGACTAGCAATGCGCTGGGGTGGGAAGCAAATCCAGATACATTTGGTGCCTCAGTGGAGTGTGGACATCAGGTGAACAAGAATCACAAATAACTAGCTATACTTAGTAACAACATAATCAATGCTTTTTAGTGGAGATTAACGAGGCCACATCATTCCTAAAATATTGGTAAACTGATGAAAAAAAACATGTTAAATGCAGATAGGAAAAAAAAGACTTAGATCTGATTCTATTAACACACACAAAAGAATAAAACGTAAATTTAGGAATCTTCTGAGGTTCAGTTGGAATAATACTAAAAACAGGTTTTTTGGAAAGATTTTATTTATTTGACAGACAGAGATCACAAGTAGGCAGAGAGGCAGGCAGAGAGAGAGAGGAGGAAGCAGGCTCCCCAGCCCAATGTGGGACTTGATCCCAGGACCCTGGGATCATGACCCAAGCCGAAGGCAGAGGCTTAACCCACTGAGCCACCCAGGTGCTCCTAAAAACAGTTTAAATGCTCCCACAACTAGCTTAGCTTTACCAGTGAGAAAACTCAAATCATCCTTCATTAATTTCTTTTAACTGTGTAATGGTATATCGTGAAACTGGCCAAGTATTTGTGGCTTGTTTTATCCCAAATCTGCTCATTGAAGTCTCTGTCTAAAGGATTTGGGCTTTTAGGTTTACTTTGCAGTATCTAGCCTAAAAGGAAAAAGGACTCGATGTTAGAGCAGGCAACAAACTTCAGAGAAATAGCAGGAAGGACTTAGAACATGAATTCCTTTCAGTCCCAAAGAGACGCTGTTCCAACAGGACTCAGGTCAGAGGGCTGGGCACTGCTGGGGCAGGTCACATGGCTGATCTGGGCAAACTTGTTTTGTGAAGAAACAGATGATTTCTAGCTATGAGGCTATTGTTCCTGTAACTTTTTAGCATCAGTTAAATCCAGTTAAATCCATTCCAAAATGACAAGCAAAAGAAAAGAACATTCCGAATAAATTGCAGATGAATGGAGATTTCTCCTGCCTCCTTGGGAATACTATGAGCATCTTACAAAAGGGGCCATATCCTGTTTCCTTCTCTGGTTGCTACAACTGTGGTTTGTATATTGGCTGTATCACTAATGTGAATTTACAACCCAAAAACGCCAAAAGAAAAAATAAAATCAGTACTCCTTCACAAATATGCAGTTTTCTTTCCCTAACTTTCAACAAGCACTGTTTTAAATCATCATTATTTTTTTCTGCACTGGAACCAAACCTACACATCTTTTTCATATCCTACTGCTAACACAGAAGGTGAAATACTGACAAAAATGAAAGGAGTTGCAAGTTCAGCGTTAATCCAAACCAGGCGAACACTACTGGGATATTTAAAACTCAACAGTGCCTCCTAGTGCACCCATAAAAATTAGCAGGTGCACCTCCTAGCACACCAATAAAAATTAGCCCCCAATCCAAAATAAATCAGGTTGGAAAAAAACTAAATTAGGAGGCATTCATGAACTGATACTTTAAGATAATCTAGGAATTAGTCTTTGGGATGAACGTATTTACTTTAACGTAAGGAAATAACTTGCAACTAAAAATAGGGCATTAAGAAAGGTCTAGATCCAGGGGGAGGGACATGGCACTAGAGCACGTGGAAAGAGATAATGCAAAATATAAATACATGCTTTGAAAAAGAAAGAAAGAAAAGGAAGGAAGAGGAGGAGGAGATGGAAACAGACTCTTGTTGCGCCCAGAGCATACCAGCTAGAAGGGTTATCAAGAACTTGGATAACGAGAATACGGCATTTTGCTCTGAGGCAAGATGCGGCTTTGTTAATTTCCTCATAAGAGAACTCCTATTAATCGATGTTCTTCTTGCCCACCGGCTAGCATCTGCAACCTCTGGCCACCAGAGCTCTTCACACTTCTATGCAATTACCAGTACTTTTTTTTTTTCCCCCCTGAAGTTGGAAATCTGTTTTTTCTATTTAAATGATCATAGCTTTTTCCAGAAGTTGCTGATATCTGAGGGTCCTCTGGGGATCATGAAAAGAAATAATGCCATGAAACCCAACAAAAAGGTACTTGGACAAGCAAGAGGCACTTGGCTAACAATCCAAGAATGCCATGCCTATAGAATCTCCCCTTGTTGGACCCAAGTGATGTCCCCAGATCCATCCAACATTTCACTCTCATATCTTCATTCTTTCCTTGTGTCACCAAAAATGTATGTGAAGTCCTTATCCCCCTCTGAATTCTATTGTCCTCAACATTCCCTTCACTATTTTTAAGAAATCTTCCTAGCCTGGTACTTTATCTCAATGTCCTCAAAAATGTTATGTAAATGGAGCTTCCTCATGACCTCCATATACAAAAGCATCAACAGAACCTAAATTGTTTGAGAAGAGAAATCTAAGCCTGATAGAATAAAGAAAGCACTTATAATTACAGAACAGCTGTAAATTAGTATCAGAACCCCACTGTATAAGGATATGTTCATTGTATATAATTCTCCTTAAGCTGACTAGTGAAGAAATTGTGCACACTTCTTTTCCCATTTTGGCATCTTCATGTAATGATTTGGAATTATATTTTGATGAAGCCAGTCACATTTGACTATTCTATCTGACATTCTATTTTCCAAAATGAGGGGGGAGACAGGTGAGCAGGCCCATCTGTCTTAATAGAATTAATTCTTACTTTTGTATGTGTTCTCTCTATTGTAAAACTACAAGGAACACTGGGCGGCTCAGTAGGTTAAAGCCTCTGCCTTTGGCTCAGATCATAATCCCAGGGTCTTGGGATCGAGCCCCACATCAGACTCTCTGCTGGGGAGGCTGCTTCCTCTCTCTCTCTCTCTGCCTGCCTCCTGCCTATTTGCGATCTCTGTCAGGTGAGTAAATAAAATCTAAAAAAAAAAAAAAAAACCTAGGGACACCTGGGTGGCTCAGTTGGTTAAGCGGCTGCCTTCAGCTCAGGTCATGATGCCAGCGTCCTGGGATCAAGTCCCACATCGGGCTCCTTGCTTGGCAGGGAGCCTGATTCTCCCTCTGCCTCTGCTGCCACTCTGCCTGCCTGTGCTCACTCTCTCTCGCGCTCTCTCTCTCTGGCAAATAAATAAGTAAAATATTTAAAAAAAAAAAAAACTACAAGGCACAGTAGTGAAATAACCTGTAGTTTTCAGACCAACACAAAATTCTCATTGGAAGAGTTTGCATGTTTTGCAGAAATAAGACTTCTTAAAGGCTGCTGCATTTTCATAACTGTCTTTACTAAAAGCCACATCACTAAGAAGCCTTTCTTTTTGTTCCACTAAAGAGATGTGTGACAATTCTAAAGAGAGAGGGCAAAGTTGATGAAGAACAGCACAGGTCATCCGAACTGCATCCAAACAATAGAGCGAGACTGAGTAACAGAACAGTAGGACAAAATTTGCTGCTTGACCCATGGACAAAATGTAATCATTCAAAAAAGGAAAAACACTGTTCAATCAGACACACAACAAACAATATTAAAATTATGACATATCCTCATAATGGAATACTGTGCAGCCACTGAAAATAATGGAGGTCTACATTTATTCAAATGAGGCAAAGTGATGATACCTGAAAGAGCAAAAAATATTTACATTTGAAACATCTATGCATTTTATACATATACACACATATGTATGTGTGTGTATCCATCTATAGATACACACACGCACATATATACATACATATATATATATATATATATATATATATATTTTCTCCTGTTCTTGAGAGAATGCTCTCAAATTGATAAATTCTCCTTTCCTCTACCTTAAATCCTGTTCCTCTCCCCTTGATCAGGGACCCTGGGAACCCAATCCCATATTTCTCCCAGCTTTTGCCAGAACATTCTCGCTAACTACTACAGGTCCTCTGAGGTCATGTTGCTTTCCTGTCTCTCAGAGCCAGTACCTCCCCTGTGGGTTATATTATAACTCAACCCTCAACCCTAGTTACTGGCTTTAAATTGGAGAGATGGGGCTATGTCCTGATGGAGGTATGGGAGAGTCATCCTTGATCATCTTCAAGCATGGAAGGAATTCTAGCCTTAATAATCAAAGTGGGTCACTTCTGCAGGCCCAAAGACTCAGAAAAGTCCAACGATTTGAGATTTTTAGGAGGCATCTATATCACTGTCCCCATCCAAGACATCAGAGTTCCCTTCTTTCCCAACCTTGGTATTGCAGACCTGCCTTGCTTTAAAACTCAGCTACTCACAAGTAATCTGTGATCCTGGTCCTTTGTTTTCTCTGCCTGCCAGCTATAGGCTATGAGAACATTTATATATGGTACCAAGTAAGCCCTCTGGCTTTCACATTTAGCTTATAGTTTCTAATTATTCTTTCTTAACTTTTCATTATCTTTTTCCAAGTGTCAGTTGAGTTTAGCAACAAATACTCAATTGTATTATCCTTATAGTCGCTTTTTCTCTCATTTTTATCATCTGCTTCACACTTCGTACCAGCTAATGCATTACCTTCCACTGATACACTGTCAGTTACCCAACAATGGATGTTTTCACAAATACACTGCCTGTATTTGTCAGGGGCTCACCGACCACCAGGAATAGTCCTCTTTGCCAGTCAGGTAATAGGTGATTCTGCTCCCAGATCTGTGTTTTTTGTTTTGGTCTGGTTGGGTATTTTTTGGACTGCCCACACTAACCCTCAGAGATGGGAGTGCTCTGAGAATCTACACCTGGGGAAGAGAAGGGAGGGTAAGGGAGCCAGATTAAGCTGAGCGGTGCTACAATATCAACAGAAGACTTAGCTGATTCTCGGAGGAGTTCCAAAAGTTGGATTACCCTTGAGAACCATCCATCCCAAAGGACTGAACTTTGATACCCTTATACTAATAGTCTTTGGATGGGACCACCTGGGAAGAGGCTATGCCTTGGCAAGGCAGCTGTCTTCAGTCAAGGCAAACCCTGATGGTGTCTGAGAGCTGAGAACCGTCTGCTGGCTGAGAGTCCCTCATCCCTGATGGGGACTCTGATCAGGACATCATATCGCCCACCACCAGAATTCAGAACCATCCAGCCCCCTGGATGTTCTTGTCTCAATAAGTATATATTTTTTTAGTTAAAAATAATGACCATCAAATAACAACAAAAATCTCAAATATCAACAAAGGAGATGACAGAGCGGGGGAAAAGGAGGGAACCGTATAAATTTTTTAAAAGTTCATCCCGTGAAAGGGGAGAACATCCTGGTAGACTGGATCATTATTCTAACTGTTCTCTCTCTCCTCAGTAATAGATCATACATCCACACTCTTTCTCATGTAATTTTGCAATGCCCTCATATTGCCTTGGAGTATATTTCTTTATCTTTCACTCTCTGCTAGGACATCTGACTTGTTAGCAACTATGAGTCCACCAGAGACCTAAAATAGGCTTCCACAGTTAAGCTCACCCTCTTGTGCCTACACTTTAGTTACTAGAACCTACCCGAGCCTGTGGTTCCAAGGAGAGGATGAGAGACACGTGGAGCACAGCCACCCAACCTCTACAGTCTGAAGCAAAGCTATCCCAACCAGCCTACAGAGCTACAATGAGTAGCAGAGTTACGTTGCCAAATACAACCTATGTCAGCTGAACCTCAGCCACTGCATAGATGCATAAATGGTGAAAAAGAATGCTATTGTTTGGGATTAAGGGATGTCTAATTATAAAACATCATGGTAGCATTAGCTAACTTACATAGATATTAATTGATAGACATCATTAGAAAATATAAGCTTACATATGTGTATGGCATTATTCTAATATCTCAGCAGGAAAAAATAAAGAAATAATCAGTTCAATAAACAATAGAATGGAAATGGGAAGAGAAGTAAAAAAAAAAAAGGAATAGCAAGAACGAGCAAATAAATAAGGGGAACAAACAGCTTAACTATAAAATAACAATAAATATGAATAAGTAAACTTCATTTTAGAAGACAGACTCACAGATTGAAGAAGTTAAAATTAAACTCTATACTATTTAAAAGGTAGGTTTAAAAGAAGGTAAGTTGAAATAAAGGGATGAGAAAAGGTATATCAAAAAAATGCTTAGAGGGGAGTGCCTAGGTGGCTCAGTGGGTTAAAGCCTCTGCCTTCGGCTCAGGTCATGATCCCGGGTCCTGGGATTGAGCCCCACATCTGGTTCTCTGCTCAGCAGGGAGCCTGCTTCCCTTCCTCTCTCTCTCTGCCTACTTGTGATCTCTGTCAAATAAATAAATAAAATCTTTAAAAAAAGAAAAATAAAATGCTTAGAAGAAAACCAACTATAACAATATTAATATTAAATTGAAAACAAGATGAAAATTTTAGAGCGACCAGAGGGATAACTACATATTAATAACTGCACAAGCACATATCCATGTATCAACACATATCAATGTAATTTAGCAATGCTTGAACAGCTTGATTTTTTATAGATTTAACTAAACAACTTTGAAATATATAAATCAAAGTCTAATATAAAAACCTTCTGCATAGAAAAGGAAACCATCAACATAATGAAAAGGTAACCAAACATCTGCAAATTATATATCTGATAAAAGGTTAACTTCCAAAATATATAAAAAACTCATAAACTCAATAGCAAAGACAAATAAACAAACTAATTTAAAAATGGGCAGAGAATCTGAATAGACATTCTTCCAAAGAAGACATACAGATAACGAACAGGTACATGAAAAGGTACTCAACATCACTAATGATAAGGGACATGTAATTCAAAACCAGAATGACATATCACCCCATATCTACTAAGGTGGCCATTATCAGAAAGACAAGGCATAAATACTGGAGAGAATGTATAGGAAATGGAACCCTGTGTAATGTTGGTGGGAATGTAAATTGGTGCAGCTACTATGGAAAACAATACAGAGGTTCCTCAAAAATATAAAAATAGAACTACCATATGACCCAGCAATTCCACTTCTGTGAATATATCCAAAGGAAACTAAAACCCCATATCAAAGAGATAACTGGACACCCCTGTTCACAGCAGTATTATTTATTTACAATAGCCAAGATGTTGAAAACAACAGTGTCCATCAACAGATAAATGGATAAAGAAGTTGTGGTATATAGAATCATTCAAAGAATAAAACTAGCTCTTAGAAATTTAAAAAAAAAAAAACATGGTCAAAAAAAAAAACAGGAAAAACTAGACAGAAAAGTTGGAAAAGGAGATTAAGAAAATCTCCCAGGGAGTAAAGCAAAAACACAAAGAAAGACAAGAGATTAGAAAATTAGAGTACCCATCCAGAAATTTCAACATAATACTATAAGATCCAGAGAAACAGAGAAAATGAAGAGAAGGAAATCATCAAAGTATAAATATTTTTTAAATGTTCCAGAACATAAGTTTGCAGATTGAAAACTTTCAGATTGAAAGCTTCAAAATATGGGTGAAAAAAATCTATGCACATCATTAAGAAATTTCAAAATATTTACAGTTCTATAACCAGCCAAATCATCAACAGAACAAAGATATGTTCATTCAAAGTTTCAAAAAAATTACTACTCATGCACCCTTTTCTGGGAAGCTACTGAAGGATGATCAACAAAATCAGGCAGTTTTGGAGAAGGAAGAAGGTAGACTTCAAATCAGGAACTGGGAAACACAACTGGAGTCAGAGGCAAAAACAATCCCCAAGCTAATGATAAAAACAGACCCCAAGATCAGAGTCCTATACCAACTCCAGACAGTGGCCACTAAACACTACACGAAGTCAGAGGTCTCTGGAGAAGTCTCTGAGGAAAGATTTCTTCAAAAGATGAAATTAAGGGGCGCCTGGGTGGCTCAGTGGGTTAAAGCCTCTGCCTTCTGATCTCAGGGTCCTGGGATCGAGCCCCGCATCGGGCTCTCTGCTTAGCGGGGAGCCTGCTTCCTCCTCTCTCACTCTCTGCCTGCCTCTCTGCCTACTTGTGATCTGTCAAATAAATAAAGAAAATCTTTTAAAAAAAAAGATGAAATTAATAATTAATGTATGTGACTATACCAAGAGAAGATATATACCCTCTGGCTGGTGTTTGGGTTTGAGTTAATAAAGAGAACATTAAAAACTAAACCTTATCCAAACAAGTATCAACACAAATTTTTGTGCAAGAAAAGAAATTATAGGGGCACCTGCATGGCTCAGTCAGTTAAACGTCTGCCTTCAGCTCAGGCCCTGATCCCAGGGTCCTAAGATGGAGCCTTGCTTCAGGCTTCCTGCTCAGAGGGGAGCCTGCTTCTCCCTCTCCAGATACTCCTACTTCCTCTCTTTCTCACTGTCAAAAAAATAAATAAATAATCTTTGGGAAGGAAAGAAGGGAGGGAGGGAAAAGAAGGAGAAGGAAGGAAGGGAAAGAGGGAGGTTGGGAGAAAAGGAGGAAGGAAATCCTAATAAATTATAGTAAGCCCCCAATCAATCAGAAGGAAATATAAGATATTCTGTAGGAACTTGAAAGAATATGGTAGACCCATATGAATTGCAACGATGCTATTTCCAAGACACATTATTAATTTTTAAAAGCAAATTACAAATGGTATAACATTTACATAACACTATACACAAAGTTATACAATGTATTTCTATACCATGTCCACATGATATGCCAAGAGCAAAATGTGGTCTGTTGACCAGCAACATCAGCATCATTTAAGATCTAATTAGAAAAACATATTCTCATTTCCCATCCAAACCTACTGGCCCAGAATTTCTAGAGTAGGGCTGAGGAATCAAGCCACTTGCTCATCACTCACTTTTCAGGTAATTCTTAAGCACGGTACAGCTTAAGAACTACTAGAGTATTGCACAAGAAAGGTCCGATTAGAGAAATTAACTCTGGGGGTGGGAGTGGGACGGGGTGTGGATATCCTGAAAAGAAAAGTCTGCTAAAGCATTTGCTTTTCTTTTTTTTTAAGATTTTATTTATTTATTTAACATAGAGAGCGATCACAAGTAGGCAGAGAGGCAGGCAGAGAGAGAGGAAGGGAAGCAGGCTCCCTGCTGAGCAGAGAGCCCGATGCGGGGCTCCATCCCAGGACCCTGAGATCATGACCTGAGCCAAGGGCAGAGGCTTAATCCACAGAGCTACCCAGGCTCCCCGAAAGCATTTTGCTTTAATGGTTTTTGCAAGAATATATTTATTCATAGACAATGCAGTTTAAAAATACAATAGAAGACAAGATAATTTTTCAAGGAAAATGTACTTGGGAAAGATGTGCATAAAATATGACATAGCCCGTTTATCAATGTCTCTCTTAAATTGGAATGCTGCTCCCCAGATGCAAATGCCATCGTGCTAACTTCTGTCTGTGGCTGAAAGACAGTAAATGCTAGAAAGGAAATTAAAAAGAATTTTTGACGAGCTACTAAAATCCTTCTCCTTGAAACACAGCTGGTAGGCAATGCAAGGGTGGAGGGAGCCTCCCAGGACTGCTGGGAATAATTGGACTAGGTGGTGCGTTTCCTCTAACACTAACCAATATTGCAGGAGTAGCCCTGACCCATATGGAGTAGAATGCAACCAGCCTTAATCGGCTCTGGGCACAATGCTACTATTCACACAATGTCAAGGAAACTGTCTTCCTTTCTGATGGGTCATGAGGAGAAGCAGGAGGGAAACAGAGGGACGGAGAGGGGGCGGTGTGCTGATACTGCACTGTGGGCTCTGAAGCCGGACCAGGGCGCCGCAGTGCAGGAGGTAGGTGGCCCCTAGGAGCTGGAAAGGGTGAGCTACTTGATTGTCCCTAGGCTCTAGAAAGAACCGGCCCTGCTGACGTCTTGATTTTAGCCTCATGAAGTGGATGTCTGACTTCTGATTCCCAGAATATCGGTTTCCTGCATCTCTGGTGATACCCAGTCAGCAAAGATGATGGGATGCCTCCAGTAAAACTATGGCGCGCCTCCATTCATGCAAGAATGCACAGTCCCGTGCTGACATGACTACACCTTCCCAGCTTGGTCCAAGTTGACGCCCCACACCAGGAATTCTGAAAGTCTCCGGCCACAGCTCACAGGGAAAAGCAGGAAGAAGGAGAAATGCTAGCACCCTCCTGTAGAAATGGAACTATGCTTTGTAATATATTTCTCAACCTCGCAGAACATGACCAGAGTGCATTCTTCCAGAAGGCAGAAGGGACTTCTGGAAGAAGGAGGATTTCGAGTATAAGGAAACTGCAAAGAATGTGGAAAAGGCATGGGCTTTGGAGCATAGCCTGCTCTGATAAAAACGGAAGACCTGCAGCTCTAGCGGGAGATGGGTGAGGAGGAAGGGATGGGAATCACACCGCCCAGGAGCTGTATCCCAGGTCTGCAGTTAGTAGCTGCTGGTCTTTGATAATTGTTTTAGTTCTCCTTTGTCAGTAACACACTGCCTGTCATAAAATACAGACATCTGGAATGCACATATCCATATCCACATCCCGCTGGGCTGTCTGGAATGGGATTATTTTGGATCCTTGACTCACCTCACTCTACGTTTCACCACTGGCCACTTATTTTACTGTGGAGGAGCACAGCGGCCCTACTGCACCAAAATGTGAAATATAGTTTGTCTTGTTTTTCAGTGCTCTGGTCATACAGAAGCATGTGGCCTTGAATTTCTTCTAAGTCAGTTGACAAAATACCAATGAAAAAGTTGATTTAAAATCTTTTACAATATAATATGTAAGTATACCCAAACAAATAGAATCAAACTGTAGGAGGAAAGAAAGTGGGCAATTTGGGAGAGTTTTGTGAGCTGTTAATTAGGGAGAAGACTATCTTTTTTGAACTCTGGGAGGATTTGAAAGACAGGGGTGAATGGAGAAACGAATGAGGATTGGATACAGTTGGGATAAATGTTGATGGGGGAGGCTGAGACTAATGGTTACAATGGAACTTAGGAATTTCATACTCTAGTTGGTGGCTTTTTGTTTTTCTAAGACTAAAAAGGTTGGGAATTTTACAGAGGGTATTCATGTTTGACGTGCTAACTCTGGTGGAAAAAAAGATTTTGGTCTCTGCCATCAATGTTTTGTGCTCTAATAAGTTCTCTCAATATTAGAAATGGTAAATTGAATTCAGTTCTAACACAGAAGTCAGGTAAATGACAATTTGTCTTCCTCGCCAATGATTTAGCTATTCTTCACATTATACAATGCAATTTAATACCTTTTTAATTGGTGACATCATGGCTCTGCCTTCAGGGTTATTCTATAAAATTGTTTTCAGTGATGGGACTTAGAGTTAAATATTAGAAAAAATCATTAATTATTAGTAAATTAATTCTAAAATAATTACTATATTGATTATAAAATAATCAACATAATTAATAAGTAATATAATAAAATTGATTGTTGGTTAAATATTAATTATTGGATAGTAAACATATTACAAGCAAGCAGTGGGCCCATTTTATAGAAGCCAGCAGAAGTTGACTCTAATTTTGTTCTTCTGGAAAAAGAAGATATATATATATATATATATATATATATATATATATATTATATATATATATATATATCTTGGTTTATTTTCTAAAAATTGCTTTTCTTTCTTCCTATTGAAATATGACTGACTTAAAATGTTGTATAAATTTAAGATGTACAACGTGTTAAAGTGACAGATTTTTATACGGTAGTGATTACCACAGTAGTAATAATTAGTACCTCCACCATATTACATACTATGGTTGGAATAATTGAGTTCTAGTCTCTTAGCAAGTTATAATGTAATATTGGGGTATATGTCTACTATACTGTCCACTAAATCCCTAGGACTTATTTACTATTTTAAAAAAAGAGGAAAAAAATATAGGGAAGTTTTAATTTTTGAAAAAGTAGGGAAAGTTGTATTGCCTAATCTGGAGGCCCATTTGAGGTAAAGAAACAGGAGATAAGAAAAGAGTTACACTAGGAAGATACTTCTTTGCTCAAAGGCCAGTAAGATGCATGCATACCACTCCATTTCTCTTACTCCATATTCTCCACCACCTCACTGAGATCTTCCTATGGAGTTCTCAGCTGGGAGAAGCAGCTACTTGACTTAACTCTTCAATAGTGCAAAAGCATGCTTTTGTTGACAAAACCTACTCAACCAAAACCAAAACAAAACACTTACTTAACCAAGACAATCATAATGCTTTTCTTTCTCTGCAGAACCTCACTTCTTCATTATGGCTCTATTCCCACTACACAGGTACAAGTCACAAATTAGTTCTCCCTGCCCTGGGGGGAACGGTGTTCTACCGAGATTCATGACCGTTTAGAACCCAAAGGGCACTTGTGTCCCAATAGTGTACACAGTTAAATAAGACACTCCGGGACTCAGCCCCAGGGGGACAGAGCAAGTTAGGAGCAAACTTGGGATAATTCAACTGAGACTTATTAGTAAGAGAACTTTTCTTCTCAGGAAGTTTCTCCTAAGGGAAATTTGAAGTGCCTTCAAAGTGAAATAATCTCTACTTATGAGCGACAGTGAAATATTGAGGGGTGGAGGTGGTTTGAAGTACTCATAAAAGGATCCAAAGATAATATTACTCTCAAGCTTAAGAAATTTACTCAGTTGAAAATGCCATTAAGTCTCATACTCTATATGATACCATAATGATGGCTACAGGTCACTACATATTTGTCCAAACCCTCAGAATATACCACACCATGAGTAACCCATAAGGCAAACTATGGTTTGTGGGTGGTTGTGATGTGTCAAGGTAGGTTCATCAATTGAATAACAGATGTACCCCTCCACAGTGGGGTAATGATGGAGGCTATGGGGGTAAGGAGTGTATGGAAAATCTCTGTACTTATGCCTCAATTCTGCTGTGAACCTAATACTACTCTAAAAAATAAAGTCTAGGGGTGCCTGGGTGTCTCAGGGGGTTAAGCCTCTGCCTCCGGCTCAGGTTATGATCTCAGGGTCCCGGGATCAAGCCCTGCATCAGGCTCTCTGCTCAGCGGGGAGCCTGCTTCCCCCTCTCTCTCTGCCTGCCTCTCTGCCTACATGTGATTTCTCTCTCTCTGTCAAATAAATGGATAAAATCTTTTTTTATGATTTTATTTATTTATCAGATAGAGATCAAAAGTAGGCAGAGAGGCATGCAGAGAGAGAGAGAAGCAGACTCCCTGCTGAGCAGAGAGCCCAATGCGGGGCTCAATCCCAGGACCCTGGGATCACGACCCGAGCCGAAGGCAGAGGCCTCAACCCACTGAGCCACCCAGGCGCCCCAATGGATAAAATCTTTTAAAAAAAATCAAAATAAAGCCTAATGAAAAAAGGAGTTTTAAGAGAGCCAAGCAACCATGTTAGAGACCTTATCATTTAATTAAGGATATAATAAAGACAATAAAATAAAATAGGCAAAACACTTGAGTAAACAGTTCTATAGACATACAAATGTCCAAAAGGTATATGAAAAGATGCTCAGCATCATTAATCATTAGAGAAATGCAAGTCAAAATCATAAGGAGATGTTACCTCCTACCAATTAGAATGGTTAAGGAAAAAAAAAACACACAAAATTACAAGTATTGACAAAGATGTGGGCAAACTGGAAATGTGTACACTGCCGGTGGGAGTGTAAAATAGTGCAGCCATTATAGAAAATAGTATGGAAGTTCCTCAAAAAAATTAAAAATAGAATTATCATCTGATCCATCAATGTCACTTGTGGTTATATACCCAAAAGAACTGAAAGCAAGATCTCAGAGGCATATCTGCACACTCGTGTTCCCTGCAGCATTATTCATGATTTTCAAGAGGTGGAAGTAACCCAGGTTTCCAATTTGTCCACCTATGGATACGAGGATAAAGAAAATGTATTATTTATGTACATGGCAAAGAAGATCAAGGCTGCAGATGGAATTAAGGTTGCTGATCAGCTGATCTTATAAGAGAGAGGTTATCTGCCTTGGCCCAATGTAATCACAAGGGTCCTTAAAAGTGGAAGGAGACAGAAGAGGGAGAAAGATGTGAGGACCGAAGCAGAGTCATAGTAGTACGACGTGAGAAAGACTGGTGGCTTTTGTCGTCTGTTGGCTTTGGAGACGGAGGAAGGGGCCATGTATGAGTCCCCTCAGCTGCCATGACACAATACTACAGACTGTGTGACCTAAACAACAGGAATTCACTTTTTACAGTTCTGGAAGCTGCAAGTACCAACAGTGAGAAGATCGAGGGAGAAGGGAAGCCATGAGGACTCCTCCCGCGCTCCTGGGACCACAGTCCCTCCGGCCAGGAAGAAGGGTTCTTTCCCAGGGATTTCAGCTGCCTGCCCCGCCACCACTGCTGGCGGACCCTGCCGCTGTCGCCGCAGCACTGCCTGGGGGGTGCACCTCACTCTTTCTGCTGCACACGAGCCCCATGTCTCTTTCCAGACCAAAAAAGCAAAGGGAATGTCTTCTGGAGAGCATCCTCACTTTCTGCCCGAACCCAGTGTGTGGGTTTGGGTTTCAGCCTTCCCTTCAGTCGAAGTCTGAGATACTGGGACGGGGAGAGACAGAAATTCACCCTGAGTTTGTTGGCAGCTTGCAAAGTAGTTTCCTTCCAGGTCTGCTTGCTCTCTTACTTCTCAGAGCCCTCACACAGATGCTCCACACATTCTGTCTAGAGTATTTTTTTATTCATTCATTCATTCATTCATTCACTTTCTTTTAATATCAGTATAGTTAACATACAGTGTAAGATTAGTTAGTAGGAGTACAATATAGTGATTCAACAATTCTGTACACACAAGGATACATACAAGGACCAGTGCTCATCGTGGCAAGTGCCTTCCTCAATCCCCATCACTTGTTTCACTCATCGCCCTGCCCGCCCGCCTCCCCACTGGTGACGATCAGTTTGTTCTCCATAGTTAAGAATCTGTTTCTTGATTTGTCTCCCTCTCTCTCTCACTCCCTCTTTTTCCTTTGCTTGTATGTTTTGTTTCTTAAATCTCACCTGAGTGAAATCATATAATTGTCTTTCTCTGACTTATTTCACTTAGCATAATACTCTCTAGCTCCATCCAGGTCATGGCAAATGGCAAGATTTCATTCTTTTTTATGGCTGAGTAATATTCTGTTACATATATACTGCATCTTCTTTAACCATTCATCAGCCCAGGCCGCTCGGGCTGCTTAGAGTTTTTAACTGCATTCAGTGGGAGAAACGGGATGGCGCGTGCTTACTTCACCTCAATCAAAACTGGAATCTGTGTGCTGGTTTTTGCCCTCTTCCTACATAAAGTGTGCTCCTTTTCAATGCCCCTTTTTTGGCTTTTCCTATTTGATGGGCTTTAAATACTAATGTTCCTCTAGTTTCATCTTCAGCAATTTTCTCACTCTATACTTTCTCCCCAACCTCATGCTAACCATGTTCATCACTCCATTACATCTGTGCAAATATGTCACAAGTTTCCATCCCCAGGCTGATCGTTCTCGTTAACTAAAACCTGCATATCCAACTGACCCTGATATTTCTGCTTCTCTATCTCAAAGTCATCACAAAGTCAACATGTCTAAAACACAACCCCACCATCAGCCTTCTTTGACACGTGGAGGTCACCTTTGACATCTTCAGGAATGATCAAGGACCTCATTGAGTTGTCATCAGAAGTTTACTGCATGCGTATTTTTATTCAACAGATGGTCACTGAGCACGTGGTCCTTCACAAGTCTATACTGAATGTCTTCTCTGTTCCAGACCTTGTATACAATGTTTAAGGAAACTGACACAGTCCTTGCCTCCATGAACCCCACACTAGTGCAGTTTGTATGAAACAAGCAAATCCACAAACTATAACCAAGTTACAAATTATGATACATGTTCCTAATAAAAGAAGTAAGACAGAGCACAATGCTTCCATGAAACTAGAAGGAGTTGTGTGTTCCAAGAGCAAAGGATCTAAATGGCAGGTAATCGGATTAAGAAAATCCCTGAATGTCATCTTAAGGACTTCAAGTTTTTGAGTAATAAAAGCCACTGAGGGATTTAAGAGGATAAGTAACACGATCAGATTTTTCTACAGCACAGATCTAGTTATGTAATTGTTTTGGAATTGGCTGTCAGATGTCATTTTACCTTCTCTGTCAAATATATTCCTCTTTGTAGCAATACCTGAAAGGGATCCCTTACCTGAGGCTCTAAAAGTTATGACTGCAATCAGCACTGCTTGAGATGGAATCGAACCCAAATGAAAGAACGCACCATGTACCAATAATTAACTTCAGTGTTGCCGATAATATATGAAACACACTGAGATTTATGTTCACTTGTTTTTCATTGCAACTTTATATACCATGTGGCTATAATGACTGCAACTCCTAACTTCTTAGTTAACAACTGCTACACCGAGATCTGCCCCGGTCCCAGCATGAGTCCTTTTCTGACATCTGGATCATTTCTAATCTGTTTCAGTGCCCCATTTTGATCCACATCCCATTCTGAAACTTTGGTTTCCATGCCAATTTTCTCAGTTTCTTGCATCAAAGTTGATTACTAATTACAGAGTTTGCCCAGTGGCTGTGTCTTTAAGTTCTCATAATTCACTCTTTGGAGTAAAGATTTCAGATACGTCTGTAACTGCTGTTATTCCTGTTTATACCTGGTACCACAGATATTGCAGTGAACTCTGGAAGGCAGATATTTAGTTCTACTCTAACACAAAAACCAGCTCTACTGTAATAAAAGCCACCAACAGAATGCCCCTTCATGATGACTCTGAAATTACCAGGAAACCAATGTGGTATCTGGTTGTGAAGGCTGAGGCATCTGAGCAGGAAAAATAATTACATCTGGGATGAAACCTTGTGGTCAACTCACCTCTATTACCCCCAAAGCCATGTACTCAGGGCTTGCTTTCATCCTCCACTATCAAACATCTCTTGGCAGGAATATCTGGCATCAAATCTTTCACCTTGCTGCATCACCAGAAACTTTTTTTTTTAGAAAGGGGTGCAGGGGCAGGGAGAGAGGGAGAGAGAGAATCTTAAGCAGACTCCACACCCAGCGCAGAACGCGACGGAGGGCTCAATCCTACAAACCTGAGATCATGACCTGAGCCAAAATCAAGAATCAGATGTTTAACCCACTGAACCACCCAGGTGCCCCAGCATCAGCAGAATTTTGCTGGGTGATAATGTCAGCTGTCATTTTATGTGGGTCACATATCCCCGAACATGCAATGAGAGCCTTAGATCTAAGGGAATAGTCTACGAGTGAAATCATCCAGAACTCAACATCCAATACTAAACTTTTTCGGTCTTTCGTATGTTGAAATTTGTCAAGTGGGTTAACCTCCCTCCACTCAAAACCCTCCCCACTTCCCTATTCAGGACGTGGAAGTAGGCCAGTGAGAAGGCACACACAGAGGCACAAACAATGGAAGGAAACACACAATTAAAAGGCAATGGGGAAAAATGAGAACAAATTCTACTTTTACATGGAATGGCAGGTTCTTCCCAGAAACAATGTCTCCCAAAGTAGGGTCATCTCAAAATCTGTCCCAGAATTTCTCAGGGATCTATGTTTCAATGCAGACTATCAGGACCTCACCCCAGAGCCACTGAATCAGAATATCTGGGAGCAGAGGCCTAGAGTCTGCATTTTTAACAAGCAGTATTTTAATACCAAAAAAAAAAAAAAAGTTTTAAAGCAACTAATAGAAACATGGTGTCTGTAATCACTGCATATTTTTAAAGCGAGAAACCTCATCGCCCTGTGGTGTTTCTTCAACCTCTCCAGAGGTGGTACTTTCTTGTCAAGGAGATTAGTTCAAAGCTGGTGAATGTAGGATTTTACTGAACGACTGCTGTAAACACAAAGGGGCCACTATTACAGTCCCCCCTGCCCTCGTGAAGTCAATCATCCAATAAGGAGAAAAAGCTGACACACCGAAAGCCTTCATGCAGGGGCGGGATACGGGCTAAGAAATGGATCCAATTTGCACAAGGATCTATGAGCTTAGAGAAGGCGGTCGGCAGGGGAGCCAGTCACACAGGCACTGGGGGGCTTTAGTCAGAAAGTCAGGAGCTTCCACCTGGGGTTCTGAAGGAGGAAGGGTGACGAGGGAGCAGCCACAGAAGCAGCAGAATATGGTCCGTGGAGACGAGAGGAGGAAAAGGTTGCAGGTTGAGCTCTGCAACTGGGTGATATTGAGCGAATCTTTTGATTTTTCTCCCATTTTCTCATTTGCATAACCAAGGCCAATCTCTATTATTTGTTTCTTTGTATTGTTACATGCCCACCTCATTCTAGAAAGATCTACAGAGAGAACATACACCAATTTCTTCTGGCACCAACATTCACTGACCGAATTCATCCACACCTGCTCAGGGGGCAAATGTGGGAGGATGTTACAGACCAAAGCTTCTCCAGCCATGAAATATAGCAGACAGAAAATATTACCAAAGGCCAACTGGAACCTACTATTATCCAATGTCTTCGGTGTGCACATATGTCCCAACTGTAAAATTATAGGGCTAGGGGTGACATGAGCATTCTAAGGGTGAACAGAATTTCTGGAGAATTCTGCCAGGAGCGCACCTGAGTCAGAGACTTTCATGTGTTCGAAACAATGGTATCTGACCCAGCACTTTTCTCATGGCAGCTTTGACTTCTTTGTTTCTTAAGCTGTAAATGATGGGGTTCAGCATAGGGGTCAGCACTCCATAGAGCAGTGAGATGACCTTATCTACTTCCTGTGAGCTCGAGGAAGAAGGCTTTAGGTACATGGAGAGGGCAGCCCCATAATACAAGATCACCACGGTCAAGTGCGCACCACAGGTCGAAAAAGCTTTGCTCCTTCCCTCGGCTGTGCTGATTCTCAGGATGGTGGAAAGGATGAAGACATAAGAGATGCAAATTAAGAGCATCGGGATGGGCAGGAGGAGCACACTGACCACCAGCATGACCATGTCCACGAGCAGTGACTCCGCACAAGCTAACTTCAGCACGGCCAGGATCTCACACGTGAAGTGATCAATGAGATTCCCGCAGAGGGGTACCCGCAGGGCGAAACTGGTTTCCAGCAGGGCGGTCAGACAACCCGTCACCCAGGAGGCAGCAGCCATCTGCACACAGACCCGCCTGTTCATGAGGATAGGGTATCTCAGGGGGTTGCAAATGGCCAGGTAGCGGTCGTACGCCATCACGGCCAGGAGCACGCACTCCGTGGAGCCCATGGCAAGGGACAGATACATCTGTACGGCACACCCAGAAAACATAATGGTTTTCTGGGATGATAGCACGTTCACCAGCAAAGTGGGAATGGAAGCAGATGTGTAACAAATATCCATGAAAGAGAGATTTCCAAGGAACAAGTACATGGGGCTTTGGAGGCGTGCATCTAGGACAGTGATCAAGATCAGAGTGCTGTTGCCCAAGAGGGTTATCAGGAACATCACAAGGCTGAAGACGAAGAGGGCAATCTCTAACGTTGGGTATCTAGAAAAACCCTCCAGGAAAAAAAAGCTCCAAACGGTGAGGTTTTCTCCTTGCATTTCCTTTTTTTGCACCTGTATTATTCTAATAGTACTCTCTCCACTTCATCTGAGACACAAAGAGACGTATCAAGTGTCAAGTTCGTTTCATTAGGAAAACACTTTCAAACTTATTTTCACTATCATAAATACAATTTTACCACAAGAAATCACAGCACTTACCTATTGACCTAAAAGCGGTGTGTGTGTGTGTGTGAGAGAGAGAGAACAGGTTTGATCTACATAAAAAGTTGATTCTTCCACAGCAAAATTTAGAAAAGCATCAACTTGAAAACAAGAATAAACACATTTTATACCTGGATCTCAGCCTGCTCTCCTATGCTTAGCATGCGGTAGTGTTCCAGCAAAGACGTGAAAGTACTGTGCAACAAAAAAAACAGGAATGTACACTGAATAAACTGAACACAGATTAGAAAATTAAGCCAGATAAGGGAAGTAAAGAAAGCAGGTTTGTAATAAATAAATAAATAAATAGTGATGATCGTCAGTGGAAGAAGAGGAGGGACACTGAAACAAATCAATGAATTTTTTCTGAGGCTACGAAACTCTTGGTCTAAATATACTCTTTCCTTCCCAGTGAGTAGCTTGGAGGTCCACACACTTATCTCAGAAATGATGACATTGTTTAAAGCATTGTAGGGACCCTTTCTGATGATATTGAAAAGCCAGTTTACAAGTCACACGAAATAAGCCTCCTTACTCAAACACCGACACGTCCATGGCACGGTCCCATTCAGGGTTGAGACCCGTACCTTCGTGAGTACGTAAGTCGTGCTGAATAGGACTCGCAGGCAATAGCCTCCTTCTACATTAAAACCCACGAAGATCTCAAAGATGCAGAAATGAAACTCCCTTTTTAAGCTATCTTAAAATCTCCTGGAAAAGAAGATTACAGATCATCTCATTATAAACAGGACGCTGAATGGTTTGGTTTTCTTACATTCCGTGTGAACAGAAAGAAAACAAATGCGTGCCTCGCTTCTGCACTGACTCTTCACCTTCAATCATTCCCCTTTCCCTACTAGTCCTTTCCTTTCTATTTTCAGATATCCTCATGCTGAAACTTTCCCCGCTGTCGTCCTGTTCCCTGGGCACATCCTACCTTTGCTCTTTCTCTCACAGGCAGATTCCTCCCTGATCCCATTTACCTACAATGTTTCCCTCTTCACTTTCTCGATTTACTTACAATGTTTCCCTCTTCACTTTCTCATCAGGGTGCTCCTGGTGTTCCTTCTCGGTTTCTCCGCGGGAGCCAGAGTTATCATTTGCCTCCCAGTTCCCCCATTATTTCAAAAACTGGTACACAGGGTGATGGTATAATCATGTTGGGAGCAATAACTTCTATCATGCTCCTAGAGCAGGAGCATAGCATTTATCCAACGGTTTTCGTTATATCACATTATTCTCCGTGACCTCTCCCTCACTGTATCTCATTCCCAGCCTACTGGCAAGCCCTTCCGCTGTATCCTGTTTTGCTCGCCAGCCCCCCAGCAGCTTGCATGGTAGGACCAGACCTTATCAGCTCCCGCCCAGGACGCTGTTGGTATTCTAGGGAATGCCTATCAGCAGGACTTTCCTTTGCGGTCCTTGAGCCCGCAGAGTCTCTGCTTCTCCTCCCAAGAGCTCCATTTTTCTTACATCAGTACAGTACGGTGTTCTTACTCATTTCTTAGTTAACAGGTTATTTCTTAGGGATTTCTCTGCCAGATTTTATATTTAGGAAATTCTGTACAAAAATTTTATTTTGTTATTATAAGAGATTATTTTAGGGGTGCCTGGGTGGCTCAATCATTAAATATCCGCCTTCAGCTCAGGTCATGATCCCAGGGTCCTGGGATCGAGCCCAGCATCAGTCTCCCTGCTCAGCAGGAGGCCTGCTTCTCCCTCTCCCACTCCCCTGCTTGTGTTCCCTCTCTCACTGTCTCTCTCTCTCTGCAAACAAATAAATAAAATCTTTAAAAAAAAAAAAAGAGAGAGAGAGAAATTATTTTAAAGTAACTAAGTGTGTGTGTGCGTGTGTGTGCGTTACTCTCAAGACTAGCAAAAAAGACACAGTATTTTTTAGAATGAAAAATCAGTCCAGTTGCCAGAGACTTGATATTTTCCTAGTGTTTAAAAATACGGGCACCTGGCTGGCTCAGTCTGTGCAGCACAAGATACTTGATCTTAAGGCTGTGAGCTCAAGACCCACATTGGATATAAACATTACTTAAATTTTTTTCTTTAGGGATGCCTGGATGGCTCAGTTGGTTAAGCAGCTGTCTTCGGTTCAGATCATGATCCCAGCGTCGTGAGAATGAGTCCCACATTGGGCTCCTTGCTCGGCAGGGAGCCTGCTTCTCCCTCTGACTCTGCCTGCCACTCTATCTGCCTGTGCTCGCTCTCTCTCTGACAAGTAAATAAATAAAATCTTTAAAAAATTTTTTTTCTTTAATCTTTAAAAAAAATAGTAGCCAAGAAAAGTTGTCTTCTCATCTAAATTCCCTGTCACCAGCCCCAAATATTATTTTATGATGAACTTCATAAAGTTAGCTATGTGCAAGAATGAATGCATCCATACTTAAAATGTTAAACATATTATATAAAAATCAATATTGGAGATGCCTGGGTGGCTCAGTCAGTTAAGACGTTGCCTTCAGCTCAGGTCATGATCCCATAGTCCTGGGATCGAGTCCCATATCAGGCTCCTTACTCAGTGGGGAGCCTGCTTCTCTCTCTGCCTCTGCCTGCCACTTTGCCTGCTTGTGCTTTCTCTCTCTGACAAATAAATAAATACAATCTTTTTGAAAAATAAAAAATTTTGAAAAATAAAAATCAACATTGCAATCCATTTTTTTCAAAAGTACTGACTGTCACCTCCATAACTAAAAGTGTCAAAGGACAGCAACCAACTTACTACATAAATTTAAATCATCTATTGTTTGGGGGGAATACTTGTTGTCCCTGAGCAATTTAAAGTTCAGCAGCTATAATATACAGAGGCTTGAAACTTCAGATCCTTGAGGGAAAATGTCCCAATGATCCAATTATACCAAACTTTTAGAAAATGAGACAGAGTGAGCCACAGTTCTCCCAAAATAATTTCAAGAACTCATAAAAACAAAGTCTTCTATTCCCACACACAACGGACTATTACTCAGCCATCAAAAAATGAAAAAAAGAAATCATTGCCATTTGCAGTGACGTGGATGGAACTAGAGGGTATTATGTTAAGCAAAATAAGTCAGAGAAAGGCCATCATCCTATGATCTCATTCATATGTGGAATTTAAGAAACAAAACGGAGGATCATAGGCGAAGAGAGGAAGAAAATAAAACAAGACACAACCAGAGAGGGAGACAAACCATAAGAGACTCTTAATCATAGAAAACAAACCGAGGGTTGCTGGAGGGGAGGCAGGTAGAGGGACAGGGTAACAGGCTGATGGACATTAAAGAGGGCATCTGATGTAATGAGCATTGGGTATTATATAAGACGATGAATCACAGACCTCTACCTCTGAAACCAATAATATATTGTATGTTAATTAATTGAATTTAAATTTTAAAAATATTTTTTTAATTTTTTGTTCTTGAATGATTACACAGTAGAATATTTAACAGTCTACAGAAAAAAGATATTCCTAGAATTCTAAGATACACATTTTTTCATTTGTGGAACTACTCCCCAGTTTTCAGTTTATGAGAAGAAAGTTTACTCTTAAACCACTTGTCCTAAACAACTGATCAGAAATTTTACTCAATACACATATTGAGGAGGGCCTTAAAGCAATGAGCCCTCAGTAGCAATGGACAGATCTAGCACCCAGATCTTAGTTTCTTTTTTCTTTTTTTTTTTAAACAGAAATCACAAATAGGCAGAGAGGCAAGCAGAGAGAGAGAAGGGGAAGCAGGCTCCCTGCTAAGCAGAGAGCCAGATGTGGGGCTCAATCCCAGGACCCTGAGATCATGACCTGAGCCGAAGGTAGAGCT
Source organism: Mustela putorius furo (assembly GCF_011764305.1). Classification (NCBI taxonomy): domain Eukaryota; kingdom Metazoa; phylum Chordata; class Mammalia; order Carnivora; family Mustelidae; genus Mustela; species Mustela putorius. The sequence goes on from NW_025421423.1 coordinate 14,564,995, forward strand.
TAACCCACTGAGCCACCCAGGGGTCCCCAGATCTTAGTTTCTAAACACAATTCTCACCTAAAAAGAAATTAAGGGCCTACTTAATCAGAGGGAGCCATTTTGTTGTTTATGCAGTAAACTTAGATTGACCCTGCCCCTCTCAGAGGAGCAAAGCCCAGATACAAGGGCAGGTCAGGGCAGGTAGAGACATCCAATCAGTAGGGCACGCATATATATGCTAGGGTGAATTGTAATTCAATTGGCCACCTGTCTGTGACCTAACATGCCTGAGCAATTTTCTTTGTGTTTGCAATCTCATTGACCACCTGTGTATAACCTGGCTAAACTATCTCTATAAAAGTTAGTCTGTGAGGCTGGGAGGGGTCGCCTCTTTGCAAGAGATGGCCCTGACTGGTCAGTTTGATTCTCGATGCTTGGTGCGAAATAAAGCTTTGCTTGATCTTCGCTTTGTATCAGTCTTGTTCCTTTGAATACACACCTTAACAGAAATGTAGTTCCCCTTTTCACAGTTGGAGCAGGAAAAGGACAAGACTGATCTAGAGCAGCTTACTGCACTAGAATATCAAGAAGTATGCAAAGAATGACAGGACTATTTCAAAAGGCCACAGGAACCACTTGATGAGGCTCCCATTGGCCACATCTGTAACAGAATATTTTGAGCATCAAATTAATTAATGGTTAAAATAGATTATAATCCAGAGAATAAAATCAGAATGCATGAGCTCTTTCTGAAAGAAAGTAAAGAAAATTCTTCCTTACTGGAGGATGCCAAAAAATAAATATAAACGAATGATGTCATTAGAAAATCATTACAGGTTGTTACAGTAATAGATTAGAACAGGTAAAATGTTATAGTAGGTAAATGTAGGCATCGTAATTGTCATAAGTAAAAGCTGGGTGAGAAAACAAGGTATTTACATGGTGTCAAAGTACGGCACTGCAAACTACTTATTAATTTCAAAAACAAGGTCATAAGAGCTCTCCAGCGGGGCGGCATGGAGGATACCCAGCTTAACACCCCCAACAGCGAGACCTATGGACTCCGCGTGCTTTCTAATACCACGGACATAATACCATTTCTATGATATTTCCATCAAAAATACAAAACCTGAAACCAATCATGAGGGAAAACCAGACAAAATTAAATTAAGGGATATTCTGAAAATAACTGGCCTATACTTATCAAAACCGTCAAGATGAGGAAACAAAGGAAAAGACTCAGAAATGGGTCTAGGAGATTAGGTAAACAGGACAACTAAATGCAATGCATGACCCAGCACTCAGAATCAGACCAGGAAAAAGGGGGGGGGGGGTAGTTCTAAAGGACGTCACTGGGGCAATAGAAGAAATTTGGATGTGGGTTGTCAATTAGATAACAGATTGCAGGAGAGCGAACCCTCCCTCTCTTCCCAACTCCATAGTGCATCTACGAAGGAGAGCGTCCTTGTTCTAAAATACTTCAGCAGTGAGTGTTACAGGGCAAAACGTCCCCAACTTATTACCGTCAAAGAGTCCACGCGCTCCGGAGGGGCAGGCCCTGCACGTGGCCCCTCAGCTCCTGCAGCCAAGTCCGGGGCGGCGGCGGCAGGCAGGGGTCTCGCACCTCGACGGTCCCCGCAGGCGGAGGAGACGGGGAGCAGCGGGGCGGGCTGGCGGGCGGCGGGGGTGCGCAGCCCGGGTGTCCCGGCCTGTCCCGCGGCCTCACCCCGGCCTGCGGCGCCACCCCCGAGGCTGCAGCAGCCCCGTGCGGGGCGCAGGGGACCACAGGGCGGCACGCGGGGGCGCGGCGGGAACCGAGGCGGCCGCACGCCCCACCCGACCTTCAGGGTGAAGTGCATCCACCCCCAGCCCGGCCCCAGCTCCCAGCGCAGAGGAGCCGGCTCAGGGCAGAGTGTGCGCGAACCAGGGCTGAAGGCGCAGTAGCGGGCCTCGCAGCCTCCGGGCCAAAGCTGGGACCACCCGCTTAGCCCCCAGGCCACCCGGTGATCCGTCACGACCTCCCCGAGCAGCTGGTACCGAGGGCCACGCCGCCGCGCGCGGGAACCCGCTGATCTACCACGGGCGCTGAGCGCTTGAGCAGGTGTAACCAATGGCTTCTGGAACACTCCCGCGGACGCCGGCAAGACCCGGATGCCACGTGGGGGGCGCACGGACGTGGAGCCGGTGGGTGTGCGGCCGGCACAGCCTGAGGAGTGAGCCGCTGGAGGCGTTCGGCAGAGGCTCCGGCCTCCGCCCGCGCGGGGTCAGCCTGGACCGGGCCCTCGCGCGCATCATTTACGAGCAGGTCGAGAAGTTGTGTGAGGAGACAGACCAGCCCCAACATCCCTCTCCTCACGATCCCAGTGCACTTGGTGGCCTGGGTCGACTCCTGAGGCCATCAAGTCCACGTGTTTCGTGGGGCCATGTGTCCTCTTACTCTGCACGATACCACCATGGTGTCCGTGTGTTCAACGGAAGTGGGACGGGGGTCTCTGGCTTGTGAATGTGTGCACATGTGTGAATGTGGGCACACTGTCCACAAGCCGACTCGTGAGTCATGTTGCTTGTGTCTCGGTGGTGGATGTCATGTGACCCTGCGCCTCACTGCCTGGGGTGCTCCTGTCCTGTCTCCGTGACCCAGTCCCAGCCTGTGCTTTTTGCCCTGGGCAGCAGGGGCCCTTGCCCGGTGGTCGGGTGGCACTTGCCACCCTCAGGACCACCTTCCCGAGTGAGTCAGAATAAACCGGATCCTGTGGGGGCGGGGGGGGGGGTTAGTTGTGCATGGACAGCGGGTACCTTTGTTACCCCATTCTTTTTGCGAGGTGTGCAGTTCCTCTTTCCTGTGTCCTTAGAACAGTTCACACACTCTGGATCACCAAGGGTGAATGGTTACACCAGATAAAGAACCACCAGGAGGACTTGGTCATACCACATGAATAAGCAGATTTTTTCCTCCTTAGAAAAGAAGTAACAGAATAATGCAAGAATTAACAACAGAGCTAATTAAGTTGTAGAATGACATTTTGGGGATAATGGGCTAGAGTGGCCCATTCATGATAAGCTTAAACTAGTTAAACCTGCTACACCCAATGGGGTTGACTGTAAAGCTCAGGAATCAACATAGAGTTAATGACTTCACAGCTTTAATAGGATTCATCTTGAAACTCCACTCTCCTAAATGTCAGTGCTCACAGTAAATCTAGCACCAGGCAACAGTGCAACAATAATTTCGCCAGAAGGTTGACAATGAGATACTAAGTAGAAATAATAGGCATTGATATTGGAGAAAAGGAGATAACATTATCACTTGAAAACTGTGATTTTATATCTAAAAAGAAGAGAGCCAATTAAAACTGTTCCCCAGCAATAGTTTAGTAAACTAATAACATAAATAAATTTTTAAAAAATCAGTAATTTTCTTGTAGCCAGGTGTAAGATAAAGTGACTAGAAAAAGATGCCATTATCAATTATATTAAAATTGTGAGAAATCTTACAATGACTCTGACAAAAACAGGGAATTTACATGAAAGGAACAACAAAATTTTAGTAATAGTAGTGACAAAACAAGTAAACTAAATGAATCCTGATGCAAAATCTAGAGTCCACTTGTGTTTTGATCAATAAACAAAAATAATTCTTTTCTGAAGGGCACCTGGATGCCTCAGCCAGTTAAGCATCTGACTCTTGATTTTGGCTCAGGTCATGATCTCAGGGTCATGAGATCCAGCTCTGTGCTGGGCTCAGCACTGGGTGTGGAGCCTGCTTAAGGGTCTCTCTCTGTCTCTCTCTCTCACTCAAAAATAATTAATAATAATAATGATAATAACTTTTTCTGTAAGATACAAAATTACTATATTAAAGAGATACCTTCAAAATTGAAGCAAATTTCTACAAAAGACAATAGAGATGAAAGACGCTTACAGAATCATTTCTCACAAAACCAAACAAAAGAACTTAAAGGAAAAACTGCTATTTAATAGCAAAACTGACTCTAGCCACTTCGCTGTTCCAAAGAGTGGCATAATTATCTCATTTCCTGGCTGCGTGGTTCTTTTATTTAAAAAAAACACACACACATACCAAAAAAAAAAAAAAGAACCACCTCTGAGGGCTGTTTCCTTGTGAAAGCAGGGTCCAGGCTCAGGTAAATGGGAAAAGATTATCATAAAGGACACTAAATTATTCTATTTAAAAATAAATGTATAGGATTTAAAGTTCAATCGTGGCTTCTTCAAAAGGGTTAGGAACACCGGAAGAGAGGAGACTAGAGAGAGAATTACAAAGAGAGCCTAGAAACCTTGAGAACTAAAAGGAATCCAGAGAAACTAGCCAGTGAGAAATATTTTGTAACCGGGAAGGCTAAGATCTATTCAAATTCTGGTATGTCATAATGAATTTTAGATTGTTGGCTAGTCTTAGCTATTCTCTACTCCCTCTACTTCTTCCAGAATTTCAGCTGAAGTCCTATAAACACAGCAGTCTTGGGGTACCTTGGGATAGCTTCAGGTAATGGAGGAATAAGAGAACTACCAGAATGGAGAACTTGTGGGTGGATCACTAGCCAACCATGAAGCTAACTTAGCAGATCCTTGAGTGGTCACATACAATAAAGTATTGAGACTTCACAGAATTAGTTCAGGAAATCACTAAAAATGAAAACAGCACTCACAAAAACTCCTGAATGAGGAGAATCTGGTTTCCAGAGTTGCCACATAATATTACTTAAATGTTTAGTCTTCAACAAAAAGTGATGACACATGCAAAGGAACAGGAAAGCATGGCCTGTGTTTAATAATGACAGAAGGATCGATCCATCTAGAAGATAGAAAAGTGTAAATACATAAAGAGGCACTTAAAGAGCAGAGCCCCAGCTCTGCCGGGATGGCTCCATCAGTTGAGCGTCCGACTCTTGATTTTGGCTTGGGTCGTGATCTTAGAGTCCTGGGATTGAGCCCTTTAAGCCCTATGTGGGCTCATCCCTCTCCCTCTGCTCTGCTCATTCTCTCTCTCTTTCTCCCTCACTGTCTCTTTTCTCTCAAATAAATAAATCTTTAAAAAAAAAAATCCCTAAAAGAAACAGAAACTGGCAGAACTAGAGGGAGAAGCAGACCATTCAACAATAGTTGAAGACATTAACATACACAGCTCTCAATAATTCATAGAACAACTGGACAACCTCTCAAGGAGAGAGGACTGGAACAGCACTGTAAAACAAATAGCCTGAACACCATTTCTAGAACACCCCACCCAACAACATGCACATGCATGTCCTTCTCAAGTGCATGTAGAACACTACCTGCTGATTTTGTGCCATGGTGCAGCATGCATTCTGGTGTGTTTGGCTCCCTTCCCTCCACAGTGTGCGTGCAAGATCCAAGCTAGTGTGTGTGGCTCCAGCTGGCCCATCTGTATTGGTATATTATAGTCGATTTTATGATCAGAACACTATTTATCCGCTGTTCTATCGTGAGATATTTGAACTGTCTCCACTCTTGGGCTATTTCAAGTAATGTGGTATAACCCTGCACGTGTATATATTTGGGTACATGTGTACACACTTCTGATGGGTCTATACTTAGGAGCGAAAACACTGGCAGAACATGATTAAGTCACCTTCAGTAGCTAGTGCCGAATGATTTTCCAACATGATAAGTCAGTGTCAGTGGTCCTATTGCTGAATAACAAAGTAATCAAACCTTAGTGCCTTTAAACAGTAGGCATTTTCTTTTATCTCATGGATGTCTGGACCAGGAATTCAGACTTTGGAAGGGTGATGTTTGTGACAGGCTGTGTCCTCCCCTAACCATGGTTTCCCTTTCCACTCTTTTGTTACCCACAGTCACCTGAGGTCCTGGAGCAGATCTTCCTCCTAATGGAGCATCAGAAGGTCAACAGTAGCCTAACACTAAATACACTTAATTAAAAATCAATGATATTTCATTATTTTATTAATAATTATGTCATTGCTATTATTCCCAGAATAGTAGCCATTAAAATATTAACAGATACTGGACGCCTGGGTGGTTCAGTCGGTTAAGCACCCAACTCTTGATTTGGGCTCAGGTCATGATCTCAGAATTGGGCCCCATGCTGGGCATGGAGCCAGCTTAAGATTCTCTCTCTCCTTCCGCCCCTCCCACTCCCTCTCTACACATTTTTTTTTTAAATGAATAATTTTTTAAAATTAGCAGATACTGTCTTTGGATAGTTGCATATAGGTGATCTTTCTTTTCACCTTTAAAAAGTTTTGTTGTATGTGCAAAAAGCATTTATTACCTGTGTAATCCAAAACAAACTTATAAAAACCTTCTGATTTATCTAAAACATAACTTATTTTTTAACTTTATTTTTGAGAGCGGTGTTAGATTCATAGCAAAGTTGAGCAGAAAGTACAGAGATTTGCTGTATTTCCTCTGCCCCCAAACACAACTTCCCCCACTCTCAGCCTTTGTCAGACACTTGTTATAATCAGTGCATCTAAACTGATGCATCATTATCACCCAAAGTCCAGAGTTTACGTGAGGATTTACTGCGATGTCACACACCATCGTTGTAGTATCATATAGAATAGTTTCCCCACCTAAAAAAAATTCTCGGACCTGTTCACCCTTCCCTCCCTACTCCTCCCTGGTGACTACTGATCTTTTTACTGTCTGCATAGTTTTGCCTTTTCCAGAATGTCATGTGATTGGAATCAGAGTATGTAGCCCTTTCAGATGTTTTTCATGCATTTAAGTTCCATGTCTCTTCTGAGCTTGACAGCTCATTTCTTTTTAGTACTGGATAATATTCCATTGTCTGGATGTCCCAGTTAATGTATCCACTCAGCCTCCTGAAGGATATCGTGGTTGCTTCCAAGTCTTGGAACCTATGGATAAAGCTGCCCAAAACATCCATGGGCAGGTTTTTGGGTGGACATAACTTTTCAATCATGAGGGTAAATATGGGTTATATGGGATGAGTATATTTAGTTTAATGTAATTTATAAACTGCCCAGAAACCTGACCTTCCTACATAATGTAACAACTATAAACTCTAGACAAACTACCAAAACCAATTCTGTTAAGGCTCCCCGGAGTCAACAAAAGTAGATTTTGGAAGAGAGCTAAAATATGGACTGGATCAACATACGGTGAGCTTCCTGGATTTAGGAATTCTGTCTGAAGTGAAACAGCCAAAATGGGACCAAGAAGAGCTGAGGTTTTCATTGAAAACCACTTCTTTTCGGCCTGAGAGAGGCAGAGCCAGAGACAGAAAGGGAAGGGAAAATTCGAGAAAGAAAAAAGGCAGAGGGGGCAGCTCCATATTCTATGGCTAAATCTGCCCAAGTCTCTGGCACCTCTGAAAAGACACATGTTGCAGAGTAGATTGCACACAGCTTTGCTAAGGGGGGAAAAAAAGAATTGAACGGACATAACAACTGCCACCCACAAAGAAAGATCACTTGCAGTTTGAGTCTCAGCCTGTTAATTGCGCACTAAACGCAAAGCACCTCATTGGAGGAATGTATTTAATAGAGTCCAGATTCTCTACAACATAACATCCACAATGTCCAGGATATAATCCCAGAACACTGGACATATGAAGAACCAGGAAAAAGTGGGGCAGTGGGAATAGGGGGACAATCAACAGAGGCCAAACCCAAAATGACCCAGATGTGTCACTATCAGACAAGAACTTAAAAGCAGTTATTATACTTATGCTTTGTGAACTTTAAAATTAAGTTCATAATGAATGAAAAGGTTGGAAATATTAGGAAAAGGATATAAAAAAAAACCAAATGGAAATTTTAAAACTTTTTTTTTTTTTTAAGATTTTATTTCTCTGAGAGAGAGAGCAAGAGTAGAGGGAGAAGCAGATTTCCTGCTAAGCAGAGAGCCCGATGTGGGACTCGATCCCAGGATCCTGGGATCATGACCTGAGCCAAAGGCAGATGCTTACTGACTGAGCCACCCAGGCACCCAGAAATTTTAAAACTTGGAACAGTATCTGAAATAAAAATTCACAGGATGGTCTTTAATATCATAATGGACATAGCAAACAAAGTCAGTGAACTTAAATACGGATCTTTTCTTAAATGCCTCCGAAATCTGCAGTACAGTATCAAATGATTTTTTTTAAGATTTTATTGTTTTTTTTAATTAATTTTTTTTTTAAAAAATTTGACAGAGATCACAGGTAGGCAGAGAGGCAGGCTGAGAGAGAGGAAGGAAAGCAGGCTCCTTGCTGAGCAGATGTGGGGCTCGATCCCAGTACTCTGGGATCATGACCCGAGCCGAAAGCAGAGGCTTTAACCCACTGAGCCACCCAGGCGCCCCTAAGATTTTATTGTTTTTGAGAGAGACAGAGATGGAGCACAAGTGGGGAGGAGGGGCAGAGGGAGATGGAGAGAGAGACTCCTCAAGCAGACTCCCCACTGAGCAACTGAGCAAGGAGCCACACAGGACAGGGTGGGGTGGGGGGGGCAGTGTTGATTCCAGGACCCATGAGATCATGACCTGAGCTGAAATCAAGAGGCAGACACTCAACTGACTGAGCCACCACCCAGGCACCCCTAGAGCAGTATCAAATGAATTAACATAGCTTTAACTGGAGTCCCATAAAGAGAAAAGGGAGCAAATAGCACAGAAAAAAACAAACAAAACTTTTGGGTAAATAATGGCCCCAAATATCCCAAATTTGGTGAAGCATAAAAATTTAGAAATTCAAAAATCTAAGCAAACCTCCAACAGGATAAATATCCCCCCAAAAAGTACACCCTGGCATATCATAAAGTGCTGAAATCCAAAAATAAAGAAAATCATGGAAGCAGCCAGAAAAAAAAAAAAAAAAAGACATCCAGGGAAACAACAGTTTAAAAGACCCATTATCACACTGGAAATGTTGGAGGTTAAAAACAGTGGAAATCTTCATAGTGTTGAGATAAAACAAATACTCAAAAAAAAAATTAGATTTTGTATTTGAAGACAGGTCTGGAATCAAAAGTAGCATGATAGAATTATGTATCTAACCGCTAATACCCAATACTCTTTTCAAGAACAACCACACAAAAATTAGGTATCCTTCAACCATTACGTTTTCTCCCTGTCCTTTTTATTTTATTTTATTTGTTTAGTAGCACAGAGGGAGATTAAGAGGGAGAAGCAGACTCCCGGATGAGCAGGGAGCCCTACATGGGGCTCGATTCCAGGACCCTGAGATCATGAACCCAGCCAAAGGCAGACCCTTAACCAACTGAGCTGAGCCATCCAGGTGCCCCTGTCCTTTGTATTTTAAAGGCAACTTCATCAATGGTCCTTAAATGTAAAAGCAATTTATCACTTCTGAAGACAAAGAAAAACTTAAATTTTTAAACAGGCATTGTTGGAAAAGCTGAATGTTTCCCATTTTTGGTAGCATTATGATCTTCCACTTCAAAAAAAGAACGGAACAATTGTTAATCCAGTCCAACAAACTGGAACCTGAATTTAGGGTAAAAGGAAGCAGAAGGGAGCCACATGGGCTTTTTGGCTGTGACTGGAGACAAAGCAATGGGGACTCTCCAGCCTCTTTTCCAGTGTCAAGACCTGTGGGGCAGCTTACAGTACCGGCTGACATTTTGTGCCCACAGCCACGTCGGTCGGTCTCAGGCAAAAGCAGAACTGCCTGTTCTGTATGTTCATCTGGGATTACTTTTCTCAAAAATATACATGAATGAATGAATGAATGAATGATCTTTCACCAGTGACTTCTCTCCAAGAATCTGACTGCCATTTTCCATGTGTTCTGCCTTTGTTCCTGCTTTGCTCTGGGACTTCCAGTTAATTCGACAATGTCCACTTTCGAAAGGGAGCTCAAGATATGGCAGGCAATAGGGCCTTTCTCAGTTCTTAAGGGTGTTGCCAGGCAATTCCCCAGAAGTTGAACTGTTTTCCTAGGGAATCAGTAAAAATCAAGGCGCTCCTTCAAAAGAACTGACCATGCAGCTTTTATTCACCACTTAGGGCATGGGTAGGATTTTCCTTTCCAATAGGATGATCACAGGCTTAACTAGCTCCACACATATTGCAAAGGATTCTATGAAGACTTTGCATATAAAATACAAAAATCTGTTACATATACATCCATTTAACAGCAGTTTGTACATTACAAGGAGTTCGTGTCAAAGTAACTCCCTATACTTAACAAGCAGCAGGACTAGATTGTGGCAGCAGCAGGCAGAAATGTCCCCCTCCCTGCCGAAGGGCAAGTGGTGTTTGTACAGGGCAGGCGCCACTAGAGCACAGATCCACAAGGTCACATCTATCTTCTTTCTTCCGTTACAACGTACACGAGGGAAAGATGGAAGGGGAGAGCACTGCTTTGGCAGCCGTCAGTCTTCCTTCACAGGCAGTTGTGAATGGGACACTAACATTCTAGAGAAACTGCTGCTCTTTCTCACCAAAAACACAACCTTATACTACTTCCACTGTTCTGATTTCCAGCTGCCAAACTTCAGGTCCCTCCTTGTCACATACCAATACACTTGTGAAGCTCTATCCAGTGCACTCATTTCAAGAATAAGGGGTTCAGTAATTAGGCTCTCTAAATCAGATGCCTGTATGACAAGTAGCACCAAAGAGTTCCAGGTAAAAAATAATAAAAATCAGTAGCAGAGGGCTTTGGAGAATGAGGGCCAGAGACACAAACATGCGTGGGTCCTCTTGTCACTGTCCACCAGTGTCAACATCCCATAGTAACAAACTCTCAGTTACCAACCCTTTTAACAAGTAAGTGCCCACCCAACATGAGCTGCAGCGGGACACCGGGATTTCACATCACCAGTTGTGCCAGTGACTTGGCTGGTCCAGGGGAAGGCATTAAGAGAGTAAAAAGGAATTGTGCTTACAGAAAGCGACAATGAATGAACTGAACAGCACTGCACACAAAGGTTCAAGTGTCAGCACCTCTCAGCACCATGGGAAATTCCCAGTAGTAAATAACAAAGAGTTTAAAAAGCATAAAACTTGATGAGGTAAAACACTCCATATGGGCCGAGAGCCCAATTCTTGTCCTCAGATCCTTTTACTTTCTGAAAACAGCCAACCTGCATGGTGTTCTTGCCTCGGAGGCGTATCCCAGGGTCTGTAAATCGAAGTCAGAGGGCTCTCAGCAGAGAGGGAAATACTGATCTGGAAAACACCAAATTCTATGAGGCCACACGCTTTCTGAAAAATAGCCAAAGTTCATTTCCCCCAAGCACAAGCCATTCTGAGGTGAAGTCCACAAGAAGCTCCTTACAATTCACAATGCTACTAAAACCCACAATTATATTTACCACCATCTAAGAGGATGTTTCGATAACCAAGCACCTAGATTTTCATTCAAAAACCCCCTTTCCAAATCAGAAGCAACCCCAGAACATAGTACATCCAGCCAAGTCCACATAATATCTATGGCAGTGCAAGCGCATTGCAACCTTTACTTATGAGTCAGGAGAAGAATTTGGTGGGTCTGAAGAGCATTTAAAATGGTGGTGGGGAGGGGGGAATCAAAGTGTATTACACATAGTTACGAGTATATATTATCATCGCTTCTCAGCCTTTTGGCTAAGATCAAGTGAAGAGTGTTATTTCACAAAACATTTATTTCAGTTTTGTATTCGTTCACACACACACACACACACACACACACTCTTCTGGGTCAAGATGTAAGCAGCTGAAGAACCATGAGAGACTGTGGACTCTGAAAAACAATCTGAGGGTTTTGGAGGGGAGGGGGGTGGAGGGTTGAATGAGCCTGGTAGTAGGCATTATGGAGGGCACGGATTACATGGAGCATGGGGTGTGGTGCATAAACGATGGATTCTGGAACACTAAAAAGAAATTTAAAAAATAAAAAAAAAAAGATGTAAAAAGTTATTTTTCTTACGGTCACAGTCAATATTATAGTGTATGGAGACCACCAGAAATAATAACCATGGAGTTTCCACGCTGGTTCTAACATTAGTAAGGGCTCAGTATTGGCCGTACAACCAATTTAGTGCTTGGAATCCAAGGTGAACTAGCGTTCAATTGACTGCAAATACTTGCGTTAGACTAGGTGTTCCCCACCGACCCCTACACCCTGAGGCAGGGGTATAAGCAGTACAAAAAAAAGAAAGGAACCCTAGCTGCAGCTGTTTGAGTGATATCACATTATTCCCAAACGGCTAATTAAGATGTTTGCCCTCCTATTCCCTAGTCATACTGTTAGCCTAAAAATGGGTGGAAAATTTTGTCCTCTTCACAGTTTTGAGATTACAAACAGTCTAAACCAAAGCGGTTATGATTTTGTTGTTGATTTGGCTTTTGCAAAATATGCAACCACAGATACAAACAGAGCAGGCTTATCCTAATGTACTCTCATCTGCGATGGACTTATCACATGGAGACCAAAGTCTCTCTCTCAACCTGTGAAGATGCTAAACAATCAGTCTCTAAAAGCTGATCATCTCAACAAATGACAGTGTTCAAGGTCATGGTACTTAGATACCGGGGGGAGTGGCCTGTTGAACACCTCCTCCCAAGAGCATCTCGGGCAGGCTAGGGGCAGCACCAGGCAGGGCAGTTAATACCTGGGTCGTCCCAGCCCAGGCCAGGCTGCAGGGCAGAAGCTATGCCATTTCCTACGTCCTTCTTCAGGCATAAAGCAAGGGGTTTATTGAACTAAGTCAGTTACAGAGTCCCTTCCGGAAATAACTGTATTTACTTTGGATGCAGTTCTAAGACTTTCATCCAGCTTGCTCTGCAGCTCTGCCTCCTGCTGTAATAAAAGCTTTAATTCTTTTCTTAACTATTTCCATTCATTTCACCAACAACTACCCCTCAAACATTCAAGGTCCCATTAAGCTCACTTGGCCCAGACATTGTTAAAGATCAAATAAAATAAAGCTAATAAGGAACAAAATTTAAGGCATATTTTTTTTATTTCAGCCAAGGAATGATGCATGCTACAGATTAATCTTTACTTTTGCCCACTTGGTTTTTCAAAGAATACCACCATTTCAACCCCCAATGAACATGGCACTCGTTTCTTTCTTCCCCTTCTAATTTATTCCAGATTTTCAAGTGTTTTCTTCAGTAATGATGCTTTCTCCTGCAGCTCAGGTCTGCTGTCTGTCTCCATAGTAGCTAAAGACTCAATTAGGAGCATTCTGCACTCAGATGTCAAACTTTCCCACTGTTTAGATTCTGAATGGAAAAAGAAGAAAAACAGAATCCTTATAGAACAAACAAGCAAAAACCTAAAACTAGTCTTTCTGATTTTCTTCTAAATCGCCTAGCCCCCAAATAAATATAAAGCAACCCCCGATAACAGTTCAGGATAGAATAGGTTCAGTAGTTGTCTCAATGCAGGTCAGGGAGTTTCATCCTCTGCCCCCAGTATTGCTGGGACAAAGAGAATCTAGGGATGCTGAAGCCCAATGGGAGGGAGGAGGTATCAGGGCAAAGGACACAGTAACAAAAAAGCCATTTAACACACAAAAAAACCTCTTTATAAAATATGCTTAGTAAGAAAACCTCTAATAAATTTCATAATTGCCAAGTCAGTCCGAAAAGATTTTATTACTCCTTTCTTTAAAGCACCAGAGATCTATACCCATACTGAAAATTCTAGAAACCCAGAAAGTATACCAGGTCCTAAATCCTGTTTATGAGGTTCTGCCACTTTCTAGTGATAAGGTTTTAAGCAAGTTGCTTTGCTGGTTACCCTCCTTTTCCTCCTCTAGAATACATTCGTACGTATCATGGAACCTTAAGAGGGGTGCTTTATTGCTAAACAGAGAGAGAGAGAAGTAGAAATAGCAAATATATGAGACTCTACAGAAAACAGTTGCATCTTCTCCATTCTTAATCTATAGGCTTAGAATAATTAAAAAAGAAGAGAGAGAAAAAGTAGCCTCTGTTTTAAATACCTCACTGGAGAAAAAGACAGCAGTTTGCTTTTATCATTAGAAGAAATCTGCTTCTTGATAAAAGGTATGGGGGGGGAACCCAGGGGAAAAAAGATAAGACTAAGCAAACACTGTCAAATTTGATGGGTTGGGTGATAAGTGTTAAAATGTTTTCCCAACCCCACTCTTTAATTGTGTCACTCTGTTTCTTAACATGGGTACCGGGAACCCCATTCTGCTCCTGTCAGACATGGACTTGGAAGTCCCCCAGATTACATCAGGAGTCATGGTGGAGACAAAACTTTTTTATTTCAACATAACTGTACCTTCAAAATACATTAAAAGTATGTAAAAATGAAAGAGTACCAAATTTAAACACTGAATAAAATTTAAAGGTTTTAGCTTTATAGAGCTCACTCACATGTTCATGTACTAATTTATATTTTAGAGTATACACTTACTAAAAACAAAAACATGAAAAAATTTCTAAAATATATGCCATAAAGTATCCTGGCTTCCCGGTCCTCCTCCAGTCAGAAGAATCAAGAAGTCACCTTCAAAATGTGATTATACATACATATATATATATATATATATATATATATATCTCGATAGATAGATATAGATATCTATCTATATATATGTAATGGAATACTATGCAGCCATCAGAAAAAAAAAAGAAATCTTGCCATCTGCAATGACGTGGACAGAACTAGAGGGTATTATGCTAAGCAAAAGAAGTCAATCAGAGAAAGACAATTATCATATGATCTCTCCGATATGAGGAAGTTGAGAGGTAACATGCACAGTTGGGGGGTAGGAAAGGAATAAATAAAACAAGAGGGGATCGGGGAGGGAGACAAATCGTAAGAGACTCAATATCAGGAAACAAACTGAGGATTGCAGGGGAGGGTGGCTGGGTGACTGACACTGAGGAGGGTACGTGCTATGGTGAGTGCTGTGATGTGTGTAAGCCTGATGGTTCACAGACCTGTACCCCTGGGGCAAATAACACATTATATGTCAATTAAAAAAAAAAAAGAACTCACCTTCAAGTTTTTTAAGCAGTAATTCTATCACAGATAAAGCTTCTGTTCTCACAGATGAATAGGTCTTATTTTCTAAGAAGAAAATCAGATATTCACATTATTTGCTTTATACGCCTTACAAACAGAAGCTCCAAGGTTAAGTTAGTGTTACTGGAAGAAAGAAATTCAGAAATTACAAATTCAGGGAAAGATACACCTGTTCTTAAGCTTCACTCTGCTAATTAGCATCATATACTTGAAATGTGTGACCTGTCCCTAGTCCTTACTTGAAAAACTGTCAGCCCAATACACCAATCACCACAATACAAATGGCAATATTGAAAGGACCATTTTAGAGGAAAGAAATCGAAGGACACTATCTCAAACACAGAGTTGTCATCACATGAGACCTCAGAAAGGTCTTAGGTTTGCAGGACTTCCTCATTTTATCAGGGAACAGTACACAACCCCGAGGGCTGAGGGCAATCAGGGACAGCTGGCTGCGATCCTGCAAAGACCAGAGGCTTAGTGGCCGGCTTTTTATTCGAAGGTCGCTACCTCCAAGAGCTGCAACTGAAATAGGCTTCTGTGGTGTCTATTCTAGCACAGGGTGAGACTGTCTTCGGAAAAAATTAATACACAGCCAAACCTAGATAAGGAAAGCACGGGGGGAGCTTATAACATCCTTTTATGCTACCAGGTACAGAGGTGCTTAGAAGGATGACAGTGACCTGCCAGTAAGACATAGGAATCAGCTTAAAGGAGCTTCCACTGGCCAAATCTGGAACAATTAGAGCAAAAAAAAGTAATTAAGGAAAATAATTAATTACAAACCAGTGGAGGAGGGGAGAAAATCTACGCATCAGTACTATTAACAGATAAATGAAGAGGCAGGCAGAGGTGGGATTTCGTTTACAAGAGGGTGCCAACTGCCAGACGGTAGACAGCAAGAAAGCACCAGAGCTAGAAAAATCATGTTCGCGAAAACTGGTTCAGGAAGAACCACGGATGCACACGGAGTCTAAAGGTGTTCTCAAGAAGAGCAGTGTGTCTGCACAGTCTCGGGCATCTTCTCTCTGACTGCTGGCTAAACCGTGCGGAAGGGGAGCAGGGCCAAGCAGGGCAGATGAACGCGCTGTGCCTCCGGAAGTGAGAGGGCACAGCCTCACTTTCAGAGTATCCCCCAACCGGGAACTCAGAACCTGGATCTAATCACGAGGAGACATCAAACAAACCCCAAATAAGAAACATTCTAGTTTTTAAAAGGCGGGAGGTGGTGGGGTGGAGACTTTTGTTCAAAACTGTCAATGTCACGTGAGAAAAAGGAAGGCTGAGGAAGTATCCTAGACTCAAGGAAACTAAAAAGACACAGCTAAATTCAGTAAATAATCCTGGATTCCTGACTGAAGGGGTGGGGGAAAGTCTGTAAAAGAACACTGTCGAATCGACTGAACCTAAAATACGAATGCTATAAATCTGACTAAGGCCACTGCGCCGGCGTCCTACGCCCAACGACCAGTCATTGTACTGAGCCGACACAGAGCAGGCGCACTGAAGAGCTCAGGAACCAAAGCGCGTGACGTCAGCAACATGCTGTCAGATGGTTCCAGAAAAGCGTACATACAGAGAAGTACAAATGATGAAGTAACTGGGACAGAACAGTAACAGCTGACTTTGGGTAAAGGATATACAGGCATTACATGTACTATAACTGCAGCTTTTCTGTAAGTTTGAAATTATTTCCAAATAAGAGTCTAAACAAAACAACCTGTCACAAACATCTTCCCAACATCCTGAATTACAGTTCCAGAATAATACAGCACAGCATGCGGCCACGGGTCAGGTACACGAAGGAGTTCAGCAGCTGCTCCACAAATCTAGCTCCAAGCACCAGGGAGGGAACATCTGAAGCTTCACTCCCCAAGCTTTAAATTCGGACTCATCACCGCCAGCTCACTACACTCACCTAAAGAATATGTGATTGATTTACAAGTTTCAAGGAGAATTTCAGCCAAAGCCTCAGGATCTGCATGTTCTTCTTCCAAAAGCATTAATCTGCACAAATCAGAAAGCGAGATACAAATTGCTAGTTATGAAGAAACATTCTAGAACCGTTCTGCCACAAGTAATTTCTACCTGCATATATCACTTTTAAATGTCACTGCAGCTTTTCAGTTTTAAGATAAAAGAATTCCACTGATTTGCTATAAAACACTAAGGGGGCGGGGGAGACAAAACAAAGAACTGAACTACGAAACGAAATTACCCCTGAAAAAAGGCATTCATGGACTGTAGGACTCCAAGCTGCACTTTCCACGTGCTCAGTTTTAGCCGTTCACACATCAGCTTGCACAGCGCCTGACGGTAACAACCTGGGGAGAGCAGGGCAGAGAGTGTGCAGGGACAAGAGACAGAGCGAATGAGGGACAGAGAGACATTAGAGCAGAGAAGAATAGAAGGACAGAGAAAGCAGTAGGAGGAAAAAAATAAAATAACAAATGGCTTTCATTAAAGCCATGAAATGTCAAAAAAACTTCAGCAGGACTTAGTGCCCAATTCCCAAATCTCCCTGGCCAGGAACACCCACCCACACCACCACCCGCCCCGAGGGTCCTATGTAACTGTTAACTCTCCTAGGAACAAACACAGAATCTTAACCAAATCACCTTTTCCTGTAAGATACCCCGAGTGACAGCCAGAGAAAGCAGAACTCTGGAGGCAGGGAACTCAACTCGGGACACAAGCTTCTGTACCTGGTTGGCTCTTTAAGAGACAACATCTTATTCCAAACATGTTATGCCAACTGCCCTTGTGATAATTACATAATTAGTATTGTGCTAACTGATGTGAAAGGAATATAAAACTCAACGAAGTAGTTATTTTTTAAATGCTGTAAAATTTAGTATGGTTCATAAATGATGCATGGGGGTAAAAATCTAGAATAATGTTGCACTTGATTTGTTTCATAAGAAACCGTAAGTTCTGGGGCACCTGGGTGGCTCAGTGGGTTAAAGTCTCTGCTTTCGGCTCAGGTCATGATCTCAGGTTCTTGGGATCTAGCCCCACATCCGGCTCTCTGCTCAGCAGGGAGCCTGTTTCCCCCCCCACTCTGCCTGCCTCTCTGCCTACTTGTGATCTCTCTGTCAAATAAATAAATAAAAAATTTAAAAAAAAAAAAAAAAAGAAAAGAAACCGTAAGTTCTTTTTCCACTACAAAGAAACAGAAACCAAAAATTGCAGATGTGCCTAAGAAGCCAGTATGGAACAGTTCCGTTCTCAAAGGCCTTGGCGCTCCCCTCAATAACTAGCAAATGAATGTACATTCCTATGCTTTCTACGAAAATGAACTGCTTTGTTTTGAGATGTGTGTCACCTTTTTTATAGAATTCCCTACTTCAATTTTCTACTTATCAAGCAAAAGTTAGGAGTCCTAACAGTGTCAATAACATGGTCTACTGCCACAGTCCTCAACGTAATGCCAAGAAATAAGGCCACTTAACAAATCTCTGTCTTTTGGAAAATCCTTCCAACACACAGCAAGTATGCTTACGTTGGGTCTCCACATTTCGGGGCCAGGCTTTGCCCAGGCTCTCGAAGGCTCCCAGCAGACACTCCAGCTGCAGCTCCTTCTCCTTCTCATTCTCATCTTCATTTTTGCTTGTCCGAACGCCGGAGCTTTCAGGCGAGTGCTAGGGTACATCGAAGCAAAGGAAAGCAAAACTTATTTTCCATCAAAGTTACAGGGGTACTGCAAAACAATCAGGGTACCAGAGGAGATGTCAGCCAAGAATTAATTGCTAAATTCTCTACAACAGGTCTTCCTATTTGTAAAAAGAATGTGTTGCAGAAATACTACACCTAATAAATTTGGAAAATCCTTTAAAGGACTCTGTTAGGAAAGGTGAAAAAAATCCTGTATATGTAGGATTTTAAACATAAAATTAAAAAGCTTGCATTGGAATCATGGGATTAAAGATGCAAGAACTCAGTAATCATCTCAATCCAAACTCCGTCTTAGTAAGAAAGGGAAACACGCCGAGAAGTGACTCACCCAGCTAGCTTGTGATACAGTCCATTGAAAACCCAAGTCTCCCAAATCCATGTACTATCATTATATAACAGAAATTATTTAAACAGCCTTACTATACAAAGAAACCTGCAGATTAGCAGCAACACAAGACATAAAAACGCTATTTAAAATATTTCGTGTTTCACACACACAAAAAATAAATGATAAGCCCTAACTTTTTTTTTCTCTGAACCGCTGCCCAAACTTTACAAACGAGTACTTCATTTTCCAAATGAAACCGAAGTCTTCTGGACTAAAGTCCCTCAGTATATGGCGGAAACAAGTAATAATGGTCCATTGAGCTCCCTGTGCTTGCTCTCAGAGTTGAGTGAAGACTGGGGTGGGTTTTACACACACTTAAAAGGCAGAGCGTATCACCACTAGGTCACCACTAGGTCAGAGACTGTCCATTCACCCCAGCACTCGCTCCTGGAAGTCACTGTCCCCACAGCCTTGAGTTTCCCAAAGTGCAGGTTGAAACCCCTGCAACAAACCTGTCTTTCTGCTTTGCTTAAAAAGAACGACCCTCTTCCCTCCTCCCATGGAAGCAAAGAGACGCCTAGAGGACTGCCTTCCTTGGCTTCCCGTGCAACAGAGCTGCGGCTAGCTGCCCAAGGACTGGCCGATGAAACAGAAGTGCACATGCCATGCAGCAATGTCTGAGAGCTGTCCTTGAGAGAGAACAGACGTGCCGAATCCAACCCTTCATCCTTTCTTCATCTTCTACACCATTACCCGCCCAGAAGGCGGTGACACCATGGACCACGATGACAGTGGCCACGCTCCAAGGAAGGCAGAGCTGGAAGCTGGTGAAGAGTCAACTATTGAGCCAAAACCTCAACTATTCCATGACAGACAAAACTCTACCTTGTTCAAGGCCGTGATACTTTGGGATTTCCTGCTATTCGCAGCCACACTAATCCTAATAAAATAAGTGAAGAGGATGCCAGGAAAATCTTCCTTCCTTTTCTTTCTTTTTACATTTTAGTTTTTAAGTCTAAACTAGACCTGAGGGATACAGGCGATCTTACCTTCTTGATGAGAGGTATGACAATATCAGAAAACTCCTGGAATCTGTCTTCTTTGGTGGCCTTCAAGACATCCGCCGCACAGCTAATTGCTACGATCTTGTATTTCAGATTCTCTTTGCAACACTCCTTCAGAACAGCCTGGAGAATCTCATTTGTGCTGGGTTGATTGGGCACAGGCTTTTCCAGCTCTGCACTACAGGAGCCACAAAAAAGCATCAGACAGTTAGTAAAGACTTCAGCTTTGGGGTTCAGTTTAAGAAACAGCATCTTCACCGAAAGAACATTTACCTGCAAGCTGTCACCACACAGGCAATGGCTTTCAACAGCTCTTCCTAAAGGGTTGAAAGATGAGGGAACAGTGTTAAGCACACAGGTGTCATTCACCTTCTACGTACTATGTTACCTCAGGAATACTTAATAACTATGATGACCAAAATGAACCAGAGTCATCTTCTCTTCAATGCACTTGACTATTTAACAAGCACACCATAGGTTTTTACTCCAAACCATAAGAGAAGATAACTGTCTTTATCTCCATTTCATAAAGCCTGGAGACCTGACTTGCCCAAGGTCAACAGGCGACGTGTCAGTCACGGGATTCTGATTCCCAGTCCAACACTTCTTCTCCAGTACAGTGCTGGCCACTGCTGACTGTGACAACATCAAGGAGACTGGGATGTGCTGCCACGGTCTCATCTTCCCCACTGAGTGTTCAGTGTAAGTATCCGGTATCACCCCTGTGTACAACGTGACTAGTTCACAGGCCTCAGGGATGGGCACACTCAGACCCAAGTTTAGACACAGCTTGCCTTGCTACTCAATTTCACGTGTGTCCAATCCTGATCTGTTCATGAGGCCAACGGGGACAAAATGGCGACCAAGTGATTTAAGACCTCTCTTGGAAAGCTGAACATGATAAATAAAAATCAGCCCCCAGCACTACTGTATTCAAAAACACGTGGGTTATACTTTGACGGAATAGCATACTTAATCAGGCAAAGTTTACCCAAAGCTGCCCATTGACTAGGAAATCCAGTTCACAAAAACAATCTATCTGACATCCCACAAAACCAGATTCTAATTTTTATAGAAAATGAAAGATGAAGTCATAATCCTTTAAGGATACCTTAGATTTAACTGGGCATGAATGGTTCCTTTACCTTTCCTGCCCATGTTCTTCCAGCTAGGCCTTGCAGTAATGCGGTCAGTATCATTCCCAGATATGGAGGTACTAGGGAGCTGGTTTGTTTTGCAATGGATGCCATGGCAATTGCACCCTGGGCTTTCATTTTCCATGACTGAGACTGCAAAGCCTTCTGGGTAATGGTAATCAACTCCTGCAGGTATAACCGAATGCCACCAAAGGAACCTAGGTTATGAAAAGCAAAATTAAAGCAACTTTTAAGTGACAAAAAGGATTAACTGGTTTTTTTTTAAATCTGAAAAAAAGTCAATGACCATCAGTCTAAAAGCAGTAATTCTCAACGGCTAGATCCCACCACTCTCTGAAAGAAACAGAGAGTCGTGTTGTGATGTATCTTTACAACAGTAGGACTTTATGAACTTGAATATGCCCACAGGAGAGTGTCATGCAAGTGATCGTCATCCATGTACACATGTGAAGGTGAAGTACAGAATTAAGGAGCACCACTCTAAAATAATACTCTACGCCAACAGAAAATCACCAGTCACTCCCAAATCAAATCGGTACAGCTCTACGTCACTTGAGCAGAAGTTCTATTCTCTCACATGGACAGCACTGAGGAAGGAGAGGGACGAGCTTAGCGTCCACCTTAAGAAGGCAGCGATTTGCACAGGCTTAAAACCAGACAGGACACACACCATTAAGGTCCTGGGGAAGTAACTACAGGTTAGAAGTGAAAGTTTAGAAATGAACTTAGAAATGAAAATGAGGAGTCAGAACTCCAGCTGTAGTTCTTAAGAAACGGGATGAACTCACAGGCACTAATTACTAACCAGGTACGTTTTCCTGCCACACCTCCGTCCATAAATCACACTCTTCTTTCTCGGAGTTCTCCTCCTCAGCGATCTCATGCATGCCCAGAAATGCCAAAGGCAGCACTTCTCTGGCATGGTTCTTCAGCACATCGGGGCTGTAGCGTCCAATAGCATGGACGGTCAACGCACAAGAGGTCTTGTAGATGGGTTCTGAAGACGAGCACAAACACACTCATCTTTCTACTTCCTGTTGTTAGGGTAACTGACACAGATCCTTGCTCAGCTGGTACCACAGCCAAACAAATGAGTAACATCAATCAAATGTTCCCAGCAAAGCACATGATCTCACAGATGGCAAGACCTGATTTGTGTTGTTTTACTAGACTGTTAACATCTAAATTAAAAAAGACAGAGGGGCGCACCTGGGTGGCTCAGTCAGTTAACAGTCCGACTCTTGATTTCAGCTCAGGTCATGATCTCAGGGTGGTGAGAGAGAGCCCCACCCCTCCTCTGGCTCCCAGCCCAGCTGGGAGTCTGCTTCTCCCCCGTTCCTCTGTCCCCTGACTCACGAGCGTACTTTCTCTCGCTCTCTCTAAAACAAGTAACTCCTCAGTAAATAAAATAAAATAAAATAAAATAAAATAAAATAAAATAAAATACAAAAGAAAGGGGGCGCCTGGGCGGCTCAGTGGGTTAAGCCGCTGCCTTCGGCTCAGGTCATGATCTCAGGGTCCTGAGATGGAGTCCCGCATCGGGCTCTCTGCTCAGCAGGGAGCCTGCTTCCCTCTCTCTCTCTCTCTGCCTGCCTCTCCATCTACTTGTGATTTCTCTCTGTCAAATAAATAAATAAATAAAATCTTTAAAAAAAAAAAAATACAAGAGAAGGAAAAAAGGTACCTTCTTTCTCCATGTACCAGCCATTAAGCTTCTGCAGGAGTTTCTCAGTGCTGCTATCCCGTGAGGTCTGAAAAAGAAAACCACCCCCATTTATTTCCTTATAACTATCAAAGTATAAATAAGTAAATAAGAGCTTCAACTCACCCGAACTAAATGGCCCATGGCAAAAGCACAAGATTTCTGAATTACACTGTTCCGATCTGTCAGGCCACTAAGCAAAGCACTCATGAGTTTACCTGTCAGAAACAGTGAAGAAAAATCTGATACTTGGTTGGCCAAATGTTCTGCTCTGGTCCCAGGACCAAAAGAAACTTAACCCTGTGATGAGGATCTGATTTATTCCCTACTAGTTTAGAACTCTTGTATGTTACGTGTGTACCATCCACTTGCTTCCTTTTGCCTGATACAAAATTAAACGTTAATCTGCCTCTAGAATATTGTGGGCAAGTTGCAAAAATGAGAGAGCTAGATACATAAAGTTCGTTAGCGCCATCAAGGAGCCAATCCAAGAAGAGAAAACTGCTGACGTAAAATTAGGTATCAACGGTAAACAAACCCTACAAAATGGGAGATACTCTCACCTCCTTATAACCAGTAAGAATTAGTCTAATACTTATAAAACAGTGAACACTCGCTAAACTTGCTAAACTTGATCCTAGCTGCACCTCTTGCAAACAGAGAAACAAAGGCAGAAGGGGGAGTTTAAAGGGAGAAAAACCATATAGAAGATCACAAGCCTGTCTGAATGCTATTTAACTTTTTTAAAAAACCTTGTCACACAAGACACGGCCATACCAATGTATGAGCACACACGGTTTTGACGAACTCACCTGAGTAAGGTGTTAGGTCCTGGGGACACTGAGTAGTTAATGACACAATGACACTGGCACAGCCTCCCTACAGGGTTACAAAGGCAAAGGTCTAAATGTGATGGTCACAACGTTCTGTCTCTCAACCCTGTCTCTTAGGTGTCAGTGATTTAAAGATGAGAAATAGATGAAGCCTAACAGGGCCTGCACGACTCAATCTGGAAACTGGAAGGGCCTCATTTTAAATTAGCAAGGCGAAGATTTTTCTTCCAGCAGGAGGACGTGTGCTCTCACATACACTACGAGGAAGAAAGAAAACTAATACAATCTTTTGGGAGGGTCACACAGGGCAACTTGGCCATCCTTGTTCTAACAGCTCCAGTTCTAAAAATTTAACCAAAGGAAACAGCCTCAGATGTGTCCAAAGACATTCATCACAGTGCTCTGTTTAATATCAGAACAGCTGGAAACAAATCCAATGTTCCCTGATGGACTGAAATAAATGATGCTACAGCCACATGAGAGAGTACCTACCCCTCTGGCCATGAAAAAGAGGCCGCTGTAGCAGACACGTGCACAGAAAAGACACTGGAGGAAAACACTGCGGACTCTTAACAGCGATTACCTCTGAGTGCTAAGCTTCAGGAGATCTTTAACCTTCTCCTGATCTAAAATGCTAAGATGTTAAAACACAAGCAGTATAAACTCTGTCAAGAGAAAAACTGTGAGTTGGTCTTTCAAGTGCGAGGACAGAAGTCTGATCCTTGAAAGATCTTGGACAGGAAGACAATTTTCTAGCCAAATACCTGCTGGCCCCCGTGAAAATGCCCATCACCACCTAAAACGACCATCCTGCCCTGATACCAAACAAGCATTTCCACTAATGACTGATCATGGCGGGGACCCCGAGGGCATGTACCTGGAAACCAGGGAACAGAAAGGATCCCGCTAAAAGAGTCAGACACTATTTATTGAGTAAGTCACATGTTTTCTATTCTGGTGAGTTACATATTTTAAGTTATTAGTGCAACCAGAGAAACAAAATGGTTAATGTATTTTATTAAGTTCTACAGAGAAGTATGAATTTCAAACATGATGGCTGTTATATTTTTGTGGCCCCAACTAATGAAGATGCAAGTTCCTCTTATGAAATATACACTTACTTACCTTCGTGCCAAGACCCACACCACTTCTGATCAATTCACATAATCTAGGAACGAGCTCACCCAGCACTGACACATCAAGATACTGCAGGCACTTTGGGAAAAAAATAAACATAAAGTCAACCTTAGAAAATGATGAAGTCACTACCGCATCATCAATTAAAAGCTGCTATGTCAAATATGTACCCACTGGACTTGACATGAAGTTGAAAAACTGCCAGTTTCATTTTGCACTGATTTCAGCATATAAACCACCATTGTACTACAAACAGAAAAACCACTCATCGGTGATTCAACATTAAAACAAAAATTGGGGCACCTGGGTGGCTCTGTCGGTGAAGTGTCCTACTCCTGATTTCGGCTCCAGGCATGATCTCAGGATCGTGAGACTGACCCCGAGCCCAGCCCCACGCTCAGTATGGAGTCCGCGTGCTCTTCTCCCTCCCTTCCCGCCCCTCCCCCAGCTCACAGGCTCTATCAGATAAACAAAAATCATGAAAAACTCTGACTTACTAAAGGAGAAAATAAATTAGGGAAAGGATTTCTCTGGGCCTACTGTTCCACCTTACCAATTCATGTTTAGTGTAAAACACAGAACTAAACAGACTTTCAGCAGGCCTGCCCGACCAAACCATCTTATTAAAGTCAACTTCTTAGCAAAATCTGTCACACTGTGTTTTAAAAAATGCAGTGACATATATTCTATTATTAATGAGCATATCCAGAAGGCGTTTACTAACCATTCCTATTTACTTAAGATTCCCTTTCCCCTCAATAACCCAACAAACATGTAACATCCTTAGACCAAATTTTGGTAACGGGCCCCCAGTAAGCACTAAAAGTATCTTCTTCTCTTGTCCAGGCTTGCGATCTCTTAACAATAAAATTTCCAAGAGCTCACAAGTTGTCAACTAACCACTCCGGGGTATGTACGCACAGCAGAGCTGGCTCTAGACTTTAGTGACCCCTAGTTCCAGACTCCAGTATCTTTTCTTTCCCTATCTTTTATGCTCCCTACCTGCACTGGACGACTCCAGCTTACACCTTCCTAGGTCCTCTCAAAGACCATGCTCAGGCAGAGACAACTATTTGAACCTTTCTAAATAGGCAGGCCAAAAGAGATAAAGATTTCAAGAGGAACCTTTTAATATACTTAATATACTGTTCACAATGTGGACTAACACATTCTAGTATCTGGAAAATGATTTATTCCATTTAATAATCTAGAAGAAAAAAAGGACTAGAACTATACTAAGAAAAAACCAGGTCAATAGTTGTTTGACTCTTCCCTTAAATCTCTATTTCACTTAATGGGCCATGAAGACTGAAAAATTACACTCTGAGGTAAGCAAATACACAAACTTTCTTACTACATTAGGCACTGACCATGTTGATTGTTTCCATCATGGGAGAGGATTTGGCAGCACTGAGGCGAGCACTGTCCATCGCAGCCTGAGGACACAAATTCAAGTCACTCACCATATTCAATCAATTAAGAAGAACCCACACACACCCCTCATAAAAGGGCTTTACTGCCAGAGGAAATTTTTTAAAAATAATATATAGGTAAAGCAAACTCAAATTTAAGTCCAACAACTCTAATTTCTTTTAAACTAGATTCAACAATTACCTATGGAGACAGCATCCCACTGAAGGTGAGAAATTCAGACCAGAGTTAGAAATTAACCGCAGTTAGAAATTAACACAGTGTGGTTCTGAGCAACTCATCGGCTCCCTGAGCCTCAGTTCTCCATCCACTAAATATGCGAAAAGGCTAAATACATTTCTAAATAAATAGGCTAAATAAATTTAAATATAATTTAAAAATTGTATCTAACTCTGAGAAACAAACTGAGGGTTTTGGAGGGGAGAGGGTGGGAGGTTGGATGAGCCTGGTGGTGGGTATTAAGGAGGGCATGTACTGCACGGAGCACTGGGTGTGGTGCATAAACAATGAATCCTGGAATGCCAAAAAAATAAAACTAAATGAAAAAAAAACTATCTAACCAATAAAAAATGTTATATGTTTTTCTGCTTTAACTTTGTACAGGCTCTCCACATCTACGACAGTATCTCAGTCTAATGATGACCCTGCAGGAGAGGTTAACTGTCCACACGCAGTCAATGAGGAAAGGAAGGGGTACAGAAGTGACAGGCCTAAGGTTGCAAAGTTTGGGCTAGACTCTGTTTCCTGACTCTCAGCACTAGTAAACATGCTGTGGGAACCCAGTCAGGACGAGTCCACTGCTGAAAAGCAAAGAATGATGAATGGAGAAGAAACTGCAACATGAGAGGCACAGGGAAAGAGGGTTGGCTACTAGAATAATTTAGCCAAGGTCAAAAACCAAATAGCAAACTGAGAGAAAAAACTGGCAGTCTACACGACAGAGGCGTGATAGTCCTAACAGACAGAGACCAAGGTAAAAACATCAACAAGTACAAACCCGGCATGGAATAGAAACACAATTCACAGAATGTAAGTGACTAATACAATACAATCAGATAAAGGACAGCCCTGGTAACAGGAAGGTATTAATTAGAATAATGAGATTCTTGCCTATCAGACTTATGTTATCCAATGTTGGCAAAGGTGTGGAAGAGACAGAATAGGAACAACCTTTGATGCTGCATAATCTCTCTGGCCAAAATGTGACATCACCTCACTGTAGAATACTACGCATGCACTAAAAAGAATGGAAGAGCTCTATGTACAGATGTGATATATTGTCAGTAACAGAAGCAAGTGCAGAACAACATTCACAGTCAATTTCAAATTAGTGTGTTTGTCTGGGTTTGTACCCAAAAGGATTCTGGGTTTGTGCAAAGGTATTTCAAAACAGACCCAGGAGACTAATGATAGTGGGTACCTTGCAGGGAATGGGGGCTCCTCAGGGATTACTTTCTCCCCTTCTGCATTACTTTTTCCACAGTAAATGTTTCATCTACAATTTTTTTTTAAAAACTTTGATCAGGGGCACCTGGCTGGCTCAGTGGGTTAAAGCCTCTGCCTTCAGCTTGGGTCATGATCTCAGGGTCCTGGGATCGAGCCCCACATTGGGCTCTCTGCTCAGTGGCGAGCCTGCTTCTTTCTCTCTCCCTCTCCGCCTGCCTCTCTGCCTACTTGTGATCTGTCAAATAAATAAATAAAATATTTTTAAAAAAACAAAAAACTTTGACCCGTCGAGGCAACTACAGTATCTCTGAAAAGCAGAATAATTCTGGACCATGCCAAAGTCTAGATACAAATCCTCTTTACTTGTAGGACAAGAGTGGTCCACAGAAGGACTCCAAAGGTGGAAAACCAACCCCTAAACACATAAACATGTACAAAAAACTGTGTTAAATAAATGGAAATGCATTTTTTGAATGGAAGTGTTAGTTTTCATCCAATTCTCAAAACGGTATGTGAGCCCTCCTCATGCTCCCTTCCACCTCCCAAACACACACTGTATGTAGTCACAGGTGTCGAGCTATTTCAAGAGTGGTGGAAGTATCACTCAAATCATGGCAGATGTCTGAGGTCGCTGAAAAAATTGTTCAGATGGAACTCAGTACCTTAGCAGGGCTTTTCCTCCTTGAGACTCACCAATATGACTGTGCTATCAACTCACCTTTTCTTGGTCTGTAGCCCGGAGGCTCAAATAATTGAGAACTTGGGGTTCCAGTACACTTAAGGATTCCAACAGAGCTGGGATGAGTTTTGGTGCATGTGGTTTCAACATGGCTCCCGCACTTTTGCTAATCTTCACAAGGGTGTTAATGCTACAGACACATAGAATACAATTCCTAAGTCCTTTTGACAAAAATCAGAAGCTCTACAAATCTAGTCATGAGGACATTCTGTAGTTTCTTGTACTCAAGAACACATTAACAAGGTTCCAGTGTCTGCTCTTAGCACTGTTTTTCTCTTTATTTTATATTATAGCAATTTTCAAGCATATGTGAAAGAAGAGAGAATCATAAATGAAATTCTACATATTCTCTACCCGGTTCAGGCATCTGCAACTTCATACCAATTTTGTTTCATTTATACCTCCTCCACACACACAAGCACACTTCCCTGCTCCATATCATATTACTTTGAAGTATCCCCCTAACTAAATTTTACTATGTGTCACTAAGAGGCAAGAATTCTTTACTATACTCAAAATACCATTTTCAAACCTAGAAAATATTAGTAATTTTTTTCATATAATTTGATATCCAAATTTCTGTTTCACAAATATCTTTAAGAGTTGGTTTGTTGCGGGGCACCTGGGCAGCTCAGTCAGTGAAGCAACCGTTCAACTCGAGATTTTGGCTCAGGTCATGATCTCAGGGCTGTGAGATTGAGCCCTGCATTGAGCTCCATGCGGGCCTTAAAGTCTCCTTAAGATTCTCTCTCTCTCTCCCTCCTACCCTCCCCAAATCCCAACCTCTCTCATTCGGAAAATACATAAAATGCAAAAACAAACAAACAACTAAGTTGGTTTGTTGGAATCAGATCCAGAGTCCACTCACATATTGCAGTCCTTCCTCTTTTTCCTTATAACTTATTCGTCCTTACTAACTGTATTTCAATGATGTCATTTAAAATGTTCCTCTGTCCTTTGTACAGATCTTCAGGCTAAATCAGGTTCAGGTTCAAAATTTTTTTTTCAACCACGAATCTTTTGTAGGTAGAGGTGTACATGTTCTATTCCATCATATTAAGATGCATATAATGTCTGCTTGTCTTTTCCTGTGCTCTTTGAGTGGTCCGTGAATTCAAGTTTGGTTCTCCTGACCATCCATTTAAAGTTTTCAACAACATTTGACCAGTGGATTTAGGAGCCACTAATGATCACTACCCTAGATTATTTTAAGGAGGTCAATGAAACAGTAATATCTTAACTTTATCATGTGAATTCTTTGGAGAAGAAAAAAAAAACTTTGGGGAGCCTGGGTGTCTCAGTCAGTTGAACGACTAGCTCTTGGTTTTGGCTCAGGTCATGATCTCAGGGTCCTAGGAGCCAGCCCTGTGTCGGACTCCACACTGAGCTAGGAGTCTGCTTCAGGATTCTCTCTCTCCCTCTGCCCCTGCCCTTCCCCTGCTCACACACACAGTTGCTCTCTCTAAAATAATTAATTTTTTTTAAAAAACCTTCCCTTATCAACTAGTTTATTAATAGCAGTAAGAAATACTTACAATCAGTATGAAATATTGCTGGTATTATTAATTTGATCTAATTTTAAGAGTGAAATAAAATGACAGATAAAATTCCTAAATAAGGGGCGCCTGGGTGGCTCAGTCAGTTAAGTGACTGCCTACAGCTCAGTTCATGATCCTGGAGTTCCGGGATCTAGTCCCACATTCGGTTCCCAGCTCCGTAGGCACTCCGCTTCTCCTTCTGACCTTCTACCCTCTCGTGCTCTCTCTTGCTCACTCTCTCAAATAAATAAATAAAATCTTAAAAAAAAAAAAATTCCTAAATAAGGCTCTAGTTTGTTTTTTTTTTTTTTTTTTAAAGATTTTATTTATTTGACAGAGAGACGCCCGATCTCGTCTGATCTCGGAAGCTAAGCAGGGTCGGGCCTGGTTAGTACTTGGATGGGAGACAGAGAGAGAGAGATCACAAGTAGGCAGAGAGGCAGGCAGAGACAGGAAGGGAAGCAGGATCCTCGCTGAGCAGAGAGCCAGATGCGGGGCTCAATCCCAGGACCCTGGGATCATGACCCAAGCCGAAGGCAGAGGCTTTAGCCCACTGAGCCACCCAAGCGCTCCAAGGCTCTAGTTTAAAAGAAAAAAAAAAGACTAGAATCTTTCACTGTTGAAATTTATCAAACAGCCATAATATGTCTAACCATGTGAGTGTATTTTTTCAGTATTTCATCGTTGCAACTGGTAGTTTATTTTAAACCTAGTTATCTATGAAACATTACTAAATGGTATAACCAATAAGCAACCTCCCAAGGACCTGGGGCATAACAGAAAGACATGCTTGCTGAGGGAAGATGCCGACAGCAACACAATAACACACCTTCCACAAGGTCAAAGCAGAACAGCAGCATGTTGGTCCAAAGCAAGGTTCCCATGAGAATGTTTGTTTCTGAGAAAATGTTCTGCCTCAGAACTTTTCACAAATGCTCTTGGGTCACCTCAATGTATTCTCCTCAGCTTATTTTCTCCATACTTTGAAGAATCTAACACTCAGAGAAATGCTATTTCTGTTGAATGGCTAGAAACTAAGTAAATCCATTCACTTTATCAGCAGATAAAAGGCACACCTGAGGGCTCGGACTTCTGTCACAGGACTCATCATTCCTTTGTCCAGAAGGCAAGGCAGAAGGACAGCAATGGTTCTCTGGCCAGCTGCTCCTTTGGCGGGGTCACACATTTTCACACAAACCTTACATATAACAGAGCAAAGAAATTAGTGAAACTGACCTCTTACCCAATAAAGCACTCATCTAACAAAATACTTTCTATTTCCCATAGCCATAGAAAAGAATAAGTGAATCAACTTTCCATGACACTTCCGGGAGAAACAACACCTAACAAGGAGTTGGGCAATGCCTTCCACTCTCTAAGCTTTGGTCTTGTCATTGGTGAGATGGGAAATAGTTGAAAAAGAAGTACGAACATTTATAAGAAAGCACTTCGCAGAAGGCTTAAGGTATTATCATCATCAAGAACTTTGGGTGGCAGCATAACACGGTGGCCAGAACGCAAATCGGGAATAAGAAACACCTGGATTCAAACCCGGTTTTTACTGCTTTCTAAGGATGTAATCCATGGCAGGCCCAGACAGCTAGAATGTAGGCATCCCAGAAATACCATAAAATCAAGTTCAAGTAAGAAACTAGTTTCAAAAAGCTTGCCAGCCTCATAAACATGCAAGGCAGCTGAACACAAAACCATAGCAGTAACAAGAGAAGAGGTAGCTGTGGGCTGGATCTAAATGACTAATGTGTTCTTCAGCGTCAAGTGCAAGTCATACCTTATGTAAAGGCCCACAGAAGCTGACCATATAAAGAGACCAGACATATTCTATGCTAAAAACCCTAGTATCCTAGTATAAAGGCACCTAGCTTGTCATTCACTGTGCGAACACTGAACTATAGCATGAAGCTGATTACTTCATGTCACTGCAATTCTATGTCAACTTATATGACAAAAAAAAAGTCATTGTCAACCTGGTCACAGACTGCCCTGCCCCACTTCACTCCCAAAGTTAAGATAAGAGTTTTCACCTTGCTCAGAGTTTTCAAAGCTAGTTCTGCAGCTTTCCGTACGGATTCCTAAAAATGGGGAAAAGTATGGCATGACAAGCATTAGTTTCATTCCCGTCCACCCCACAATGTGTATTTAACTGCCTATGTCTCTATATAGATTAGTGAAAAATCCTACTTTCAATACCAGCTAGAAAACAGTGCTTCATTAGGCTCCTCCCCCATCAAGGAACATATTATAATGGCCACATATTTTTTTTATGTATGACCTATTCTCACCTCTCAAAAATATGGCTATAAAGTATAACAGTTTAGGGGCACCTGGGTAGCACAGTTAAGTGCCCAACTCTTGGTTTCGACTCCGGTCAGGATCTCAGGGTTGGGAGACTGAGCCCCACATAGGGGCTCTGAGCTCAGCACAGGGTCTACTTGGGACTCTCTCTCTCTCTCTCTCTAACTGTGTCCCTCCCCCACACCCATCTCTCTTTCTCTCTATCTCCATCTCAAAAAGTAAGTAAATCTTTTTTTAAAAAATTATAACAGGTTAGAAACTAAATGTATTATAATGCAAACATATAAACATCTATGTAAGTATTCTAAAAGACTTCTAAAAATCTCTAATGAATAAAGCAAAAGGAAAAGGAAAGTAAAGTGCTTAATTCTAATGGTGAGATATCAAAATATCTAAAATTTAGATTGCCCAGGAAAAACTCAAAGGGATTGGTCATGTTACATGGGAATAACTGATCCAATTTATAAAACTGATCAAATAGAGGGTGCGTGGATTATTTCCAAACCGTTATCTGTCCTAATCAATAACATCATGAAATCTCTATTGAAAGATAAGGTATAGCCACCTTTAAAAAAAAAAAAAGGAAATTCAATTAAGATCTAAGGATACCCAACCTTGGAACATCACAGACACATCAAGACTCAAACTTTGGAAGGAAAACTATAGTCTCTTAAAATTGTCTGGAGAATGAATTTTGAAATATCCAATGTACATATTTTAACAATTATAGTTACTAATCAAAGTTATTCTATGAATAAATGCAGACTTATTTCTGTAATACCTTGATATCATCTTGTACCCGAAAAAGAGTTTCCCAAATTTCTGGAAGTTTATCAATGATGTCATCTAGAGGTCTTCCTCTCAATAAATCATTCAGAGCTAAACAGCTGAAAATAAACAATACAGTTTTCAAGTTTATGATCACGAAAGCTCCATCTTTACAATGAAACATTCATACCAAACAGGAATATGGATTCTGCCTATATTTCCAGTTCTTACCCTCCACTCCTAGACAGCAACACCTATTCTCTCCTTGGTGCCTCAAACACCCCAGATGCATGTGGCACTGACTTTCATCAGATGTCTGCATCTCGCAACTACAATACTACAGCCTCTTTGAGAGGATACATTATTTTTTATTTACCAGTATACCCCACGTAGCACATGTGGAGTATATAACAGGCACTGAATAAGTTATATAAATATATAAGTAAATGACACCCTACAAATTTATGACAGTATATATCTGAATGTCTACCAATTTAACAAGTGATCTTCTTTAATGCCATGCTTATATAAACTAAGACAATTTAGAAAACCACTGACTAGAGGAGTTTTTTTTTTTTTTAACAGTTTTAAATAGTTAAGTAGAGCGAACTCTCTAACCCAACCAAAAATACGCTTTTCAGTAGCACTAATTTGTTCATTTTGCATACAGTGTAAAGCTTGGAAATTTGAGGGGGGAAAAATCAGTTATATTTGACTAGTCTTCTATTTCCAAAAATGGTACCTGGATTCTCGAACTCGCCACATATTGCTGGTAAGGTTCTTGACCAAATCTTGAAGAATTTCCTTCAGATATTTATCCACCTAGTCAAAGAAAAAGGACAATATTTAAAATGTGAAATTCATCAACAGTCAAAATGTTAATCTCTCAACCATACTGACCATGTCTCTGTAGGTAATGCCTAAGTGTCTCCGGGTATCTCAGACCACAAGTCTCTCCCCACTCTGCTTGCTGACAGTTGCCAGAATGATGATTCTAAAGCACAAACTTGATTCTCCTGTCTTCCTCAGGGACACAAGAATAAAATCCAACCACCCAGGCATGGACACAAAGCCCTCTGATCTAGCTCCAACCTAGCTCCAAAGGTATCATGTACTATCGTACCTTTATTCCTTGATACATAGTACCTCTCCCTGCAATCCCCCACCCTCTCTTGCTCACCTGGCTAATTCCTACTTGTCCTTCAAGATTTAAATCAGGAGTTGCCTCATGGAGAAGACTGGCCTGCTCTCCTCTGTTCCCACAGCACCTTCCTAAGCATGTCGTATCAGACCGTATACAACTACACTGCTCCATCACATCGAGACCCCAAGGACAAGGAGAGTGTCTGACTTGTCTTCATATCCCAGGTAACATGTAGTGTCTGGCACATAAAGAAGTATTATGACGGCTCAGAACAAAAGGTGAGTTGAATCTTTTAAGCCTGTTTTGTTTGGATATACACTTAGCAAATCTGGTAATAACAATTACCTGAGGATAGGCTCAGTTTTTATATTGATCTGAAGGACCTCGAAACTCAAGGCTTGGGGCACCTGGATGGCTCCGTGGGTTAAGTGTCTGACTTTGGCTGTGGTCATGGTCTCAGGATCCTGGGATCTAGTCACCATGGGCTCCACACTCAGGAGGGAGTCTGCTTCTCCCTCTGCCCCCGCCTCTCCTCTGCCCCTCCCCCTACCTGTGTGCACACTCTCTCTCTGAAAATATAAATAAATAAAATCTTTTAAAAAAAAGAAAAAAATTTAAAGATTTTCCACTTTTTACTCATACAGATAGGAAAGTTTTGTTATCCTCACTTATCTGTAAGAAAAGCAAGACAGAGAAGTAAATGACTCACCTAAGATTTAACAGACTGCTATCTTCCTATGTCCAGTTTTCTACACACTCCACAGCAGTCTCAGCCACGCTTCCACACTACCTTATCTATCCACCGACAAAAACCAATCTCATCTATGTCCTTTCACTCATAAGGAGAGGATACGCCTATCTCAAGAGCCTCCGCCTGTGCACCAGACTCAGATCTGTACATTTAAGTGGCCTAGGAGATCCTGACTGACCCAACAGTACCAAATACTCTCCTGGGGCCTTCAAAGCTGAACCCTCAAGTGCCCATCACCCTGACCAGGGGCACACTCAACCTGACACCAAACTGAAGAAGAAGAAGAGCCACATCATGAGCAGGGACTGCAAAGATAAGGTATGGATCATGGAGTTTACTTAAAGTCAACTCTGAAGTCACTAAAGAATTTTAACCCAAAATGGCACAATCCCATTTTTTTTTTTTTAAATCACTTTTACTGCCGATTAAATAAAGGCAGACAAAGAAAAGAGAAAGATGACACCATGTTCACCAGGAAAGAAGATCGTGGGTTCAAGGGATACTTTGGCAGCAGAATCAACAGAATTTGCTACTGGAAATAACTGAAAGTAGGGGCACAACAGACCAAAATCAAGAAGGTATCAAGTTTCCTGGCATGGGTAAATGGATGAATGTTGAGAAGAGTAGGGAAAGTCCCGTTCTAGACATGTCAAGTCAAAGGTATCATGAAACAACATCCAGATGGAGAGAAGAAGCAGGCAGCTGGACGTGCAGGTCAGGAACGCCAAGTCACGTCCGGGCGGACAGTCTGCGGCTGGGAACCATCACAATTAAGATGCCATTTACAGGGGTGCCTGGGAGGCCATCGGTTAAACAGCTGCCTTCAGCTCAGGTCATGATCCCAGGGTCCTGTGATCGAGCCCCGCAACAGGCTCCCTGCTCAGTGGGGAGTCTGTGAACCCGCTTCTCCCTCTCCGTCTGCCTGCCACTCTGCCTCCTTGTACTTTCTATCTCTCTGCCAGATAAATAAATAAAATCTTAAAAAAAAAAAAAAGTTGCCATTTATATTCACAGGAACTGCTGACCTCAAAAGATAAAGTTGGGAGAGTGAAAGGTACTCAGAGGCAACCCTTGAGAAACCTTACCCTCTACAAGTGGAATCAAGTATGACAAGCAGCCAGGTAAGAGAAAACCAAGAGAGGAAACCATACATGGTAATCGCCTGTTTCCTTGTCTAGCTCCTCAACAAAGTGAACTCCTTGAAGGCAGAACTGTGACCTGTTTTCCACTCTATGGACAGCACCCATTGACACAGTATTCCATTCGTGTGAATATCCTGTCACTTCCTTAGCCAGCCACCCCACGGACATTTAGTTTATTTCCATTTTTGAGATTTTAATAAATGTTGCCAGGAGTATCTTTGACATCTTGAAAGAAAGGAAAAAGCAAGGAATCAAAGAAAGCTTCTTTGTTTAAACAAGTAAGCATATGAAGCACAAAGAAAGATGAGCATTGGGTTTAAATCCCATGTGTAATCTTGGCCAACGGTTTCCAGATACTTGCCGTTGATTTGTCTGTGACCAGTGCATTCCAAATACTCGTCATGGCCTGTCGGATGCCCAAGTTGGGGTCAAACTGGTAACGGTAAAGACGAGGAACTAGCTGAGGCAGAAAAGGAGCCAGCTGCTCTCCAGCTCTGGTGGCAATCACGTTAAAACCAAAAGCAGCACCCTAAAAAAATAAGATGCTGCTGAAGTGACTCAGATACAACTACTTTGGCAAAATGTTAACACAGTAAATCCATGAAGATCATAAAATTCTCCCCCCAGACTTGTCCCTGAGTGTCCCAGCTTTAGCCGTAACAGTGGCCATGTGGTGGTCTGGTTTTCTCTAATCCCAGGCTTTTACAAAACCTACTGCATATCAATCACCACGGTCAGCCAACGTAGCAGGTTTAGTTTGGAAGTGAAAAATAAAAACCGTTCAGTGACAGCAACTTACCTTCCTCGAGTTCCACATTGCATGATGGTTGGCTAAATTCATAAATTTATACACCAGATCTGGCTGACTGAGATCACTTGCCAGAGAACAAAGCTCCTTGTAAGTAGAGAGGCCCTGGCTTGGAAACAAACAAACAGAAAATATCCAATGTATCTCTCTGTCTCCAGCCTAGTAAAAGTTATGTCGCCAATACCAATATTAGGGAGACATTTTTAAATTATGTTCTCAATCTCATCCACCGAGGAAGAGAATGCGTTGACAGGAATATAAGAAGTCACCTAGTTCAATTACTGACAAGGCGAGGTAAGTGACCTGAAGGCCCCTGGGACTCCTACCAAGGTGGAGCCCTCATCCTGCCCTAGCACCCCCACACCACCAGGAGGCAGCTTAGTAATTCCTTGTTACCTTCTGCACCAATCTCTCTCAGAATCAGGAAAGTCCCTTAAACACAACTTGTATCATCCCTAAGTCTTCTCGAAGCTACAGCACCCCAGTCATTTTTAAGTTCTTATTTTAATTCCAGTTAGTTGACATAGTGTTGTATTAGTTTCAGGTGTACAACATAGTGATTCTACTTCTACACATCACTGGTGCAACACAAGTGCCCGCCCTGATCCCCATCACCTATCTCACCCAGCCCGCCAGGTCCCCACTGGTGACCATCGGTTTGTTCTCTATAGTTAAGAGTCTTCATCTTGGTTTTCCCTCTCTTTTTTCCCATTTAATCATATTTTGTTTCTTAAATTCCACATGTGAATGACATCATACAGAATTTCTCTTTCTCTGACCTATTTCCCTTAGCATTATAATCCTAGCCTCATCCATGTTGTTGGAAACGGCACGACTTCTTTTTTATGTCTGAAAAATTGTGTGTGTGTGTGTGTGTGTGTGTGTGTACACACATCAGATCTTCTTTATCCATTCATCTATCCCAGTGAACAGTTAGGCCACTTCCGTATCTTGGCTATTATAGATAATGCTGCTATGAACATAAGGGCACCTGTAGTCCTCTGAATTAGTATTTTTGAACTCTTTGGATAAATACCCAGTAGTATGGTTGCTGGATCACAGGTAGCTCCATACTTAACTTTATGAGGAACCTCCATACTGTTTTCCCCAGTGACTGCACCAGCTGGCATTCCCACCAATAGTATAAGAGGGTTCCTTTTTCTCCACATCCTTGCCAGCACCTGTTGTTTCTTGTGCTGTTGAGTTTAGTCATTCTGACAGGTGTGAGATGACAACTCATTGTAGTTTTGATTTACATTTCCCTAATAAGTGAGGCTGAGCATCTTTTCATGTGTGTCGGGGCCATCTGTGTGCCTTCCCTGGAGAAATATCTGTTTATGACTTCTGCCCATTTTAAATTAGGTTGTTTTTTGGGGTGTTGAGTTGTATCTGTTCTTTATATATGTTAGGTACCAACCCTTTATCAGATAAGTCATCTGCAATTATCTTCTTCCATTCCATAGGTTGCCTTTTAGTTTGTTTTTTTTTTTAAAGATTTTATTTATTTATTTGACAGAAATCACAAGTAGACGGAGAGGCAGGCAGAGAGAGAGGAGGAAGCAGGCTCCCCGCTGAGCAGAGAGCCCGATGCGGGACTCGATCCCAGGATGCTGGGATCATGACCTGAGCCGAAGGCAGCGGCCTAACCCACTGAGCCACCCAGGCGCCCCGCCTTTTAGTTTTGTTGACTGTTTCCTTTACCATGCCAAAGCTTTTTATTTTGATGTAGTCCTCAGAGTTTATTTTTGCTTTTGTTTCCCTTCCCTCAGGAGACATATCTAGAAAGAAGTTGCTTTGGCTGATGTCAAAGAGGATACTGCCTGTATTCCCTTTCAGAATTTTTATGGTTTCAGGTCTCATATTAGACCTTTAATCCTTTTTGACTTTATTTCTGTGGAAGGGATAAGAAAGTGGTCCACTTTCATTCTTTTGCATGCTGTTGTTCAGTTTTCCCAACACCATTTGTTGAAGAAACTATCGTTTTCCTATTGGATATTCTTTCCTGCTTTGTCAAAGATTAATTGACCATAAAATAACAGGTTTCTGGATATTCTCTCCTGTTCTGTTAATACATGTGTCTATTTTTGTGCCAGTACCATCCTGTTTTGATTACTATAGCTTTGTAATACAGCTTCAAGTCTAGAAGTGTGATGTCTCTGGGCTTCATTTTCTTTTTCAAGATGGCTCTGGCTATTCAGAGTCTGTTGTGAGTCCATACAAGCTGTAGGACTGCAGCACGCAATCTTGAGAACGCCTTCTGAGTCCTATTAACTTTCCTCTGAACAAATAATATTTACTCAAATACCAGATCATTTGTATTAGTTATTCTTTGAAAAGAAAGCACTTTTTAAAAACTCAGAAAAAGTCTACAGGGAGAGTAAATGGAACAAAAATAATTTTCTATGTGGAAATAGTGAGCTATGGGAGAAAGTCAAGGAAAGAACAAACAGCTGCTCTCTGGCTTTGCAGACAGTACGGAAGCAGGGCTCTACGTGACACCACAGCAAAGCCCAGCCAGCTGCACAGTCTGACCTGAGGGTGTTTAGAGGAAAACCATCAGTGTAGCCACAATAGAATAATGATAAGATAAAGGAGGTAAGGCTCTAGGAATTAATTTGAAGTGCTAAATTGATGAACCCCACAATATCCACCAGAGCTGCCCCCTAAAAACCAAGGTGCAGCCGATGCCGAGCTGTGCTGCCAGGCGGCCCCTCATGACTCAGCTGGCTGGGAGCTAGTGGAACAGCCCCCAGTCCAAGGACCGGTCCTCCCCTAGAACAGCTTACCACCAATGGCTAGTCACTCAGGGAATATAAAGCCTAATGAGGGGACATGTTCTAGGGGTCAGCATCTGCTTAAGTGCTGGCAGCAGGTCAGCTCCTCCTCAGGCCATCGGGCCTCTCCTGCCTCCTCAATCCCCCAGGTGATGAGCCTGGGGCATTCTTCAGGCAGCTTCCAGCAGACAAAACTCTACCTCAGAGTCTGTTTCCCAAGAACCCCAATCTGAGACACTGTGCTTTCTCCACAGAAATGTTCTTCTTCAACTAACAAATATCTCCTAGGAGGGTGGAAATCAGTGTCATGTGTGCCTGTTCACAGACTGAAGGTGTTACTGATGACTGATCAGTGGGTTTGGCACACTTACCCATCGGGTGTTTTGCCAAGGCTTCCCCCTTGAAATACCACGGTCTCCCCAGAAACTTCATGTTTAGCTCTAAAGTAAAACAACAGTTAAGACTTTGTATCAGCCTCAAATTTTTCATACCAGCATTCAACTAATTGATTCATTTCTCTTATAGACTGACAAAATCAAACTCCACAGCAAGAATGCCATAGCGCAAGATGTAAAAGTCAACTAAGTCCTTTCCAGTCAGCCTGAGAATTCAGATGAACAAAAGAGATGTAAAGACATTCCACATCAATTTAAACTGAATTAAATGTGGTCAGCCATTAAAAACTATCCTCCCTGCAAGGCAGGCAACATAAAGCAGTAACCAATTACAAGAATGACTGCCCCTCTCATCCTCTTCACAAGTCAGACTCTGAAAGACATGCAAGCTTCCCCTCTACATCTCCATTTTCCTGACTAAATTAGCCAACAGCATTTACGGTATTATTATAATCCAAAGCCTTGATTGTCCTGAGATCATTCAACTTTCAAAGCTTGACCTACTGGCCTATTTCTGAACAGTAGTTTGGTTTACTTCACTGCACTGTCTAAACAGTATACACTGAATAATTAAACTGCTACCCACCACATAACAATCACTGACTTGGATCTACAGACTTAATAAACAGGAACATCAAATGCTGAATTTTCCTTCTTCCACTACATATTCTCAGTATTTACAAACCTTGTTGTATGTGTTTAAATCTGAAATGGACAAGTTTACTGTACCTTTTGCCAGTCATAAGCGTCTCCACGAGGGTAGAAACCAATTCCTGCTGGTCTTGCTCATTGCCCAGTTCATACACCAACCCAAGGCCCTTTGAAGCAACGTCTTGGCTAAGTTCTGCACAAAAGTCAGACAAAATAGTATTATTTTAAGAAAAACGTGTCTTCTGACCATTGTCGTATTTCTTTTTAAAATTGTAGTAGAAATCCAAAATGATATCTCCAAGTAAAGACATGAAAACAGAATCAATCTGCCTGTTTTGTTAAAACGTATTATGTCACCTCACAGTGGACATGGCACCAAAGATCCCTGTAAATAAGAATTCACAAAAGATCCAACTCACAAATCAAGTCAACCCTGCTGGGCCTTAATGCTCTATGAACTACAAGTCACACGCATAAAAAGTACAAGAATCTCACAGATTTGATATACCCACCTCCAATTTTTTTTAAATAAAAAGTCAATATAAGACTGTATGTTTAAGACAATTTATAAAACAAAGCTACTATTTAACTGTCTAACACATTTGCTCTCTCCTGGTTTACATCACAAAGAGGAAAGGAACAAGAAACAGAAAGAAGCTATTATTTATATATATTAACATTAAAGAAGGCCTTCACATTATTTTTTTTTTCATTTTCCATCTTTTTTAATTTAAATTCAATTAACATATAGTGTATTATTAGTTTCAGAGGCAGAGATCAGTGATTCATCAGTCTTATATTACACCCAGTGCTCATTACATCCCATGCCCTCCCTAATGTCAATCAGCCAGTTACCCCATCCCCATACCCCTCCCCTCCAGCGATCCTCAGTCAACTCCATTTTTAAATGCAAAACTAAGGAACATGATCTAATTAATCAAATCAACCAAAAGACTAGACTTTCCTGTGTTCTTTCCTTTATGTTCATTAATCTAGATTTTTTAAAATTTAAAACACAAGCTTAATTAAGTTTGGGAATCAAATATTTATCAATAACTTACCATCATTTTCTGACAAAACAGAAACAAATGCACTCTGAATTTCTTTAAGGTGAGACTGAAAGAAAAAAACAGGTGTTTAGAACACAAAAGCTACTGTCTTGGAAGATAAGAAAGAATAAGAATCTCCTCTTGGGGCATACAACACCTCATAAGACTCTTCTGACCTGAGAGAGCCACATGCCCTATTATGCTCCGTCTGAAGTCAGCCAATTCACCTGAAGGTTGCAGACTTACAGGAAGTCTAATGTGTACTCTCAGCCTTCCCATTCTGATAGCCTGACCTTATGCCTTCAAGTTCAGAATCATCTTCCAGCCAATGTACATCTGGCTGCCATCCTTCATGCACAGCTTCTTTCAAAATAACTGTTACAGGCTAATAGCCCTCACTATCAGCACGGGCCCTCATCTTCATACACTTGCTTCCCTACTGCCTTTTAGTCATAAATACTTCAAAGATGGTTCCCAACAGGGTCAAGCACATTTCTAGTGTGGCTTACCTTCACTTCTTTATGGGTACTTAGCTTCCTCACAAGAGAAAGGAGCCAGATGCAGGCCGCTTGCCTCACGTGTGGGTTGGGGCTGACGATATGTTTATTTAAAATCACATCCAATACCCAGGGGACCACATCATTCACTTTGGCTCCTGTGGGGGGAAAAGGGATGATAAAATCAATTCAAATAAATGAAAAGAGTATCCTGAAAAATTAGATTTTCATGCAACAATCCTAGAACATACTCAGGTCTAAAAGGTTAAGGTGTTTAGGTCACTGAAGGAACTGATAATCATCCATTTCAGAAGCGCAAGACATACGAGACCACAGGACCCATACATAACATGTCAGAAACTACACACTCCCTCACCCACGCGGTCACTGAAGCCAGCGCACCCTCACTGCAAAGGGACATGGAGCGCGAGCAGAAGACCTGAGGCTTCACTGTGATAAATGTGAATAAAGGATGACAGGACACGTGACTTGGAAATGTAACTATGCCTCGACTTCTGAAACGGGCTACGTGCCCCGAGCCTCTGGGAAAGAGCACAAGTTTGAAGGGAACACACCACTAACTCCCTTGCTTCCCAAAGAACTAAAAAAAGAAGTTCTCATTCATTTTGTCATGTTCACTCTCCTTTAACCAACTATTTTTCTTGACTGAACCAAACTGGTAAGACATCTATAAATAGCTAAGAAAGAGTTAAAATGGAACGCATGAATTTTTTTCTTTTG
This sequence comes from Mustela putorius furo, assembly GCF_011764305.1. Classification (NCBI taxonomy): domain Eukaryota; kingdom Metazoa; phylum Chordata; class Mammalia; order Carnivora; family Mustelidae; genus Mustela; species Mustela putorius. The sequence goes on from NW_025421423.1 coordinate 14,608,028, forward strand.
CCTCAAATGTGGTAACAAGCCCAGAAAGGGTTCCTTGAGGACCAGGAGAGGATTAGCTGAGCAGGAAGGTACCAGCAGGGGGTGTGTATTCTTCTTCCGTCACCAGCCAGGCGTCCCGGGCAGCCACAGAGCTGGTTCCGATGGCCGCACTGGTGATGGCTTCCCCGATGGTGAACTGCAGCTCTATCTGCTTGGCCTGCAACAACGGAAACAGCAGCCATGAGTCACAGAGAACATTTCCCAAAAACATCCACTTCCACAAAAAGGCTGTCTCAGATCTTGTCTGTCAACATGCTCTTTTTCCTCTTTTGCCTGGATTGCTCTCAACTAACCTGGTGGAGTGCGGTGGGGGGTGGGGAGGGGTGGGGGTGGGGAAGAGTGGGAAACGGAGAATGTAAGAAAGACCTGAAGATCTTTTTCCAACCTCACGATGCCCTCTTCACACTCCGCAGAGCCACTAAGCACGGATTTTTAATATCTGGAGGAAAAGGGTATGGACTGAAGCCACACAGATCTCAGGGCAAATTCTTATCTGTCTCTCACCAGCTACATACACTTCTTTAAACCAAGCCTCAACTTTCTAACACGGGCCTGATACCATCACCCACCTCGCCAGGCTGTAAGGAGGACAGGAGGGTAACGTACATAAAGCTTCCAGCGGACACCAGGTATGTGACAGCGGTGCAATGAACAGCAGCCATTACACTTTATTACTACCTCCTCTGCGCACTGTTAAATTACACGGTGTCTGCGAGCTACTCTCCAGGGGTTCCGGTAAAAGACAAAATGTTGTAAAAATGGTAAAATTTGATAAATCTGGAGAAAAGCATATAGAAGTTCAGAGATCCATGAAGAGCTGGCGAGCTTCAACAGCACATTAATAATCCAAATGAGAACAGGAGTTCTTCATGCTATTCTTAAACTGCACTATGAGTTTGAAATCATTTCAAACATCAGATATTAAGAAAATTCTATATAGTATATCCTCAAATTTTTAAAATGTTTTTTGAGAAAGGGAGGCAGAGACAGCATGCAGAGTGGGGGAGAGAGGAAGGAAGGTGGGGCAGTGAGAGAAGGAAAAAGACGACCTCAAACAGGTTCCACACCCAGCTCAGAGCCCAGTGTGGGGGTTCACCTCATGACTCTCAGATCACGACCTGAGCCAAAATCAAGAGTTGGGCCACTTGACCAACTGAGCCACCCAGGCAACCCTCAGTACTTTTGTTTTAAAGATTTTATTTATTTATTTGTAGAGAAAGAAAGAGCACAAGCAGGCAGAGGGGCAGGCAGAGGCAGAGAGAGAAGCAGGCTCCCCACTGAGCAAGGGGCCTGATGTGAGACTCGATTCCAGGACCCTGGCATCATGACCTGAGCCCAAGGCAGTGGATTAACCGACTGAGCCACCCAAATGTTCCCCTCAGACTTTTTTTCATTTGGTTTAGAAATTTTGACACGTTAGGAGCGCCCGGGTGGCCCAGTCAGTTAAGCATCTGCCTCCGGCTCGGGTTATGACTCCAGGATCATGGGATTGAGCCCTGCATCAGTCTCCCTACTCACTGGGGAGCCTCCTTCTCCCCTCTCCCCACTGCTTGTGCGCATGCTCGCTTGCTCTCTCTCAAATAAATTTTTTTAAAAAAGCAAAAAAATTTTGACATGTTTCACAGGCATGAGGCATTCAACATGGAATTGGACCTGTCTTAGTTCCCTTTGGCCTTTTCCTCTGTTTAATATAAACTGGAAAACAACTAAGAATCTGGGGACTAAGAAGAGAATAAAGAGCAGAGAGTTCCCACGAGAAGCACGGGAACAGTGACCTCTGAGAGAACGCTACCAAGCACACAGACCACAGTGCAGCCGGCCACTCTAGGACTGATCTAGCTCGATCAACTCAATGCCCTCATTTCTCGATGAGGTGTCACGTTCTACCACCAGATGCTTCCTACTCTGAGGAAAAAGAATTTCAGGGCTTCAGTTCTACAGTTTCCCTGGTCAAAAACTTCTTTGGAAATTCTAAGCAGAGAAAAGTTATGTCAACACAGAGAATCCTAGAGTAAGGATGCATTTTATGTGCCTGTTTTCAAATGTTTTCCTTTCATCTTCTTTAAAAACGTAGGAGAGAGATGGAGTTCTTCTAGTTTTATTTAAATAAATGAAGCATTGGGGCCCCTGGGTGGCTCAGTTGGTTAAACATCCGACTCTTGATTTGGGCTCAGGTAATAGTCTCAGGGTCGTGAGATGGAGCTCCAAGTTGGGCTCTCCGCTGAGCATGGAGCCTGCTTTAGATCCTCTCTCCCTCTCTCTGTCCCTCATCATGTGCACGCACATGCATGCTCTCTCTAAAAAGATAAATTAAGAAAGAAATAAGATCAGAAAGCAAACACTATAAGCTTCTCCCCAAGTGGTTATAATGTCAATGACGCCCAGGGAGAACCTGATGTGTGTATAATTCATTCTCAAAAAATTCACATTAGGGGCGCCTGGGTGGCCCAGAGGGTTAAGCCTCTGCCTTTGGCTCAGGTCATGGTCTCAGGGTCCTGGGATCGAGCCCCGCATCAGGCTCTCTGCTTGGTAGGGAGCCTGCTTCCTCCTCTCTCTCTGTCTGCCTCTCTGCCTACTTGTGATCTCTCTCTCTGTGTCAAATAAATAAATAAATAAATAAATAAATAAAATTCACATTAAAAATACTAGATTATGATTCCAGAGACCTGGATCCTAACCCTGGCTCTGTCACTCAGCGGCCTTAGTCCTCAACTCCAACCTTTTTCCTGCCTCCCACCTCCCACTCTCTTTCTCTCTCAAATAAACAGATGAAAAAAATCTTTTAAAAAATAAAAATAAAATCTCACAGCATGCAGAACTCTAGCTAAAAAATGCCTCTGGTGTGAATAACTAACAATCAGATAGCAATATAAATACCTCCACAGAATCCATCAGACCTTGCAAGAGGAGTTTCTGGTGAGGAAAATCTCCATCCCCAACTGGAAAATATCCCAGTGTTTGAATCGCCCGTTCTTTCATCTAGAAAACCAGAGAATGTTTTTTTGTTTTTTTTAAAACAAAGTATGTACCAGCTTTATCCCAGACCAGTGTTTCTGAAACACTGTTTCTGCCCTCCCTACCACTGAGATGACAGGAAGGGCAGTCTGTCTAAAGCACTTATGCATGCAAGTATTTTTTAAAATATCCAATTTTACAGAATTATGTGTGTAAGACATTGGAGGCAGAAAGACATAAAACTGAGTTCCTTAAGGGTCCATGGCTGCAAAAGAAGAAGGAAAGCCTTTAATGAGGTTTATTATCCATCAAACCATTTATAAATGTAGATTCTGGGCCCAGAGGACCCAAGATCAAATCAGAGCTTAATCATGTTATTAGCAGCCTTTACAGGTGTGTGATCTCGGGCAAGTTGTCCCACTCTCTGCAACTCCATTTCATCATCTGGGAAAAGAGAGATGACAAGCATACCTATTTCACTAAACCTTCTGGAGAGTTCCATTAATTTATATATATGAAGCACTGGGCATATGCCTGACACATTACAAGTGTTCAACAGTGGCTGGTGATCACTAATTAGTGAACAATAGCTAACAAAAACTACAGTGTGATATTCTCAGGAAGTTTTAAACAGTACCTAGATCAAGAATAGAATTATGTATTTATTAAATGTGTAATAAACTGATTTATCCACTCATTAAATCATGTTATATTTCTTTTTTTTTTTTTTTCAAAGATTTTATTTATTTATTTGACAGACAGAGACCACAAGTAGGCAGAGAGGCAGGCAGAGAGAGAGGAGGAAGCAGGCTCCCCGCTGAGCAGAGAGCCCGATGCGGGGCTCGATCCCAGGACCCTGGGATCATGACCTGAGCCGAAGGCAGAGGCTTAACCACTGAGCCACCCAGGTGCCCCAAATCATGTTATATTTCAACACTGAAATACTCCGATCACAAATATGTTTTAAAGTTTATGAAAATGTTTATCTGAGACTAAAAATGATAAACGTCCTTCTCTTCAGATATTACTCACACTGCTTCCTAACACCCAGACTTAAAACCATTTTTGCTGGGGTGCCTGGGTGGCGCAGTGGGTTAAGCCACTGCCTTCGGCTCAGGTCATGATCTCAGGGTCCCGGGATCGAGTCCCGCATCGGGCTCTCTGCTCAGCAGGGAGCCTGCTTCCCCCAATCTCTCTCTCTCTCTCTCTCTCTCTCTCTGCCTGCCTCTCTGCCTCCTTGAGATCTCTCTCTCTCTCTCTGTCAAATAAATAAATAAATAAATAAAATCTTAAAAAAAAAAAAAACATTTTTGCTGTCAGAGGTTAAGATTTAGATTTGGTCTAAAATTACAAAAGTGTTAACAACTATTTAACACTTTATTATGCACTTTTGCATGACAGAAGAGTTACCTGATGCAGCTGGTTCTTTACCCAAATCCTAGCAGTTATGGGCCTACACTGGAACAACTGGGCCAAATGGCACGCGCACAGAGGTCGCCCACAAATCACTCCTCACTCAAAACTAAACAGTCACCTCGACTTCATCATTTTTTTCCCCCACAGTAAATCCTTCCTCCAGCTGCACTGTCATCTATCCTCATTACAACTGCATTTTTGCTCATTTATATATCTATGAAAAGAAAGAATTTCAGAAGAAGGGAGAAAAAGGACTTACCTTATTTGTTTCTTTACTAGAGGGTATTCTATTCAGTAAGCTCTCTACAAGATGCAATTTGGTGAAGCCAGATCCCTCACTGGGAATGGGGAGGGGACCGTTTCTGCCAATTTCACCCAGGGCTGTACAGGCAGCAATGGCTAGGAGGGGAGACGTACTGTCCAAAAACGAGCCTGGAAGCACAGGAGACAAGACTGAAAAGAAGACACCCTTGCTCTTGGGGTCTGGGACGAGCAGGAAGGGACCCAAGACTGTCTTAGAGACGGCAAAACAAAGTCAAAGTCTACATTTTCTTCTAACTGGTAATTTGCTAACATTCAGTCAGTAATAAAAACCACGTGGGAACAAGGCAGAAAGCACTTGTTTAAGGTGTTTAAGGATTTTCCCATAATGCCATCATCTCTGTCATATAGAAACAGAGGAAGAAACATACCAAAAATCTAGAGTACTTTCATTGTTATTAAAAACACAGAACTTATGCACCATGAAGCAAAGTTTTGTCAAGACCTGTGCCTTCAAAGTGCAATACTGTAGAAAGAAACTAAAATGCTGTAAGAAATCTGAACCCAGGGGCACCTGGGTGGCTCAGTGGGTTAAAACCTCTGCTTTCAGCTCAGGTCATGATCCCAGGGTCCTGGAATCGAGCCCCGCATCGGGCTCTCTGCTCAGCAGGCAGCCTGCTACCCCCGTCTCTCTCTGCCTGCCTCTCTGTCTACTTGTGAGCTCTCTCTGCCAAATAAATAAATAAAATCTTTAAAAAAAAAAAAAAAAAAAAAGGAAATCTGAACCCAACTCCAGTCAGCACAAGCACAGCAAGTACCTATGGTCTCCGTGGCGCTCTGAATGAGCTCCTCCTGCTCCGGCAGAAAGTCGCCATCTGTCTCCAGGTCTTGCTGCTCTGCCATCCTCATTTTCTTTTTGGCCAAGTATCTTCCTACCGTGAATCCCAGTGCAAGCAAGGATCCATGCTGTATCTCTGGGCTCTGAAGTTAACCACACAGTACCTCTGTCACTCTCTCATACATGCAAGAACACACTGAAATAACGGTATGTTTAGGACAGTCATCTCTCCAAAAAGACATAAGACCAGAGAACAAAGTGATCATCTGAGATTCTACTGAATGCTAATGAACCTAGAGTTTCCAACACTCAAGGCTTCTGCGAAGGCAAGCTGAGTCCTGACTCACTTGAAGTAATTCCCTAAACCCACACCCACTCCAAGTCTGGGTGAAGGGACTCTCCTACCTGCTCCCTGCAGCACCCACACTGTCTTCTAGCTTGGAGCACTTACGTAACTATGCTACCATAATTTTCAAGCATGATTTCTCCCTACCACCCTATAGCCAAAAAAAATACAATGAGCAGATACGATTTCTAATTTTTAAAACCCCTAAACACCAAGTAGAGGTTTGACTATTGGAAAGCACGTGTTTCCCTGACACAACAGGCTCGGTGACAGGTGCACTAGATGGGGAAGGAAAAAGGAACTAAGATTTCCGAGCACCTGGTAGTACGAGGGATCCTCGTGTATTCACTCCCCACTGTATTCCTAGCACTGAAAACGGTGCCGATCAGACACAAGGCATTCACAGTTGCTGAATGGACTAAATGAGTCAATGTATTTTCTATCTCACTTATTCTTCACCATCATAAAAGTTCCTTTTAAGAAATGAGAACACAAAAACTAAAAACATAGCAGATGCTTTTGGAAGGCACTCCCATTTCCCACAAAAAAGAATGAAGACAAAACTGGTAACATACATGATTGTCTTTTGTGGTCTTTATAAGCTGTTCTATCATTGACTTCAACTCGCTCCCCGACACTGTAGATACCACCACGGAATAAAACAATGCCGCCAGTTCACGCATCTCTTCTTTACTGCTATTCATCAGACTCTGAGTGGGGTAGAAAAACAAACATATCCGTGATATACAATCATCTTCGTACAGACATCATCTGACATCTAAAATCGAAAGAACAAATGATATGTTGTATTGCTCGATCTATTGGTATCTGTGAGAAAATAAAATAAGCTGCTTCAAAATAAAATAAGAGCTGAATTATATACCCAAGTCTTCTGTGCATTTTCACCAAAAACACAAAATATAAAACAGAATCAAAGCACAGATGATCTAAATCAGAGGTCAATAAATGCTTTCTGTAAAGGGCCAAGGGGGCTCTGTAGACCACATGGTCTCTGTGGCAAAAACTCCATCCTACCACTGTCAGGCAAAAGCAGCCACAGACAATCGAGAAATGAAAGGGGTATCTGTGTTCCAATAAAACTTTATGGACACTAGAATTCTCACGTCTTCTGATTGTTTTTGAACCATTTAAAAACGAAAACCATTCTTAGCTTAAAGGCCAAACAAAAACAGGAGGCAAGGCAGATTTGGTACATGGACCACAGCTTGATGACCCCTGATCTACATGATCAAGTCAAAAAATGGGCAATCATTTTACAATCAGCAAATATTCACAAGGAATAAAAAATCCTTTTTAAATCCAAAACAATTTTATGAAACTGGATTTTCCAAAAAAGCACATAACTCACACCTCTTGGTATATGACACTCGTGCTTTCACACTAAGGGGTAATCTGCTCATTTTACCATCATTCAAGCTCCACTTTCCAAAAAGAACTGCATTATGCAGCCCAAGAAGTATATGAAAGTGTGTGAGCCACACCTGTACTAAAAAGAATTTTTCACTGTTTATGTGAAATTCAAATTTAACGGAGAATCTTTTCTTTTTATTCACTAAACCTGGCAATGCTTTTGGTGTGACCATGAGGCAGGAACACTTCCTACATGGCTAGTGGGAGTGTAAATTGGTACCAGAGGCTGGGGACTATCAGAACTATAAAAGTCTATGTCCTCAATTCCACTTCTGGGGATTCCATCTAAAAAACAGACTTCTTTATATTCAAAATGATGGACTGTTCATTGCAGCAGAACAGTTCTAGAATAGAACCTCAGTGAGGTTCTAGAATAAGTCACGGCACATTCATACATTGGAAAAAATGAAGCTGTTAAAGAGAACGTTCTCCCTCTAGTTCTACAGAATACCTCCACATTTTAGTGTCAAGTGAAAGAGATAAGGTATAAAAAACAGTGTGAGAAGTTAAATAACAACTCAATAATAAAATTATACTATATATTAACTAACCAGAATTTAAATAAACACTTGAAACAATTAAAGTGTGAAAATTATGTACCTTTTGTGTAAAAGAACGAAGAAAAATTAAAAATGCTTATTTTCATTTGTGTGTATATGCATAAATAAACTCTAGGTAAAGTACAACATATAGGAACATTGATGATCTACATATGTTTGTCAGGTGAGAGAGGAAGGGGCAGGAAGCTGGGAGAGCTGAGTAGGTGGGAGACAGTTACAGAAAGGAGAGAGTTTGCGTATTTTTTATTTAAGTTACACAAATTTTTTTTTTAACTTTTAAAACAGAAAATATATATACTTTTTTTTTAACTTATATGATTCTTAATTCATCTTTCACCCCACCTAGATGGATTGTTGAGATATACTGACCTCCATGCTTCCCAGGAAGTGTATGATAAAAGAGTTTTCAAAATGACCCAAAGGCACCAGTAGGAAGACGAATTTTAAGACTGAAGTGTAAAACATAGAGAATCAAAGAGAAATACACATGCATAGGATATACCTTTATCCATTCTGTTTTGTCTACAAATTTGGTAGCCAGTTTTTCTGGATACACGGAGACAGCTTCCAATAGACAGTACATGACTGGCAAACCTAAATAAGAAAGAATTCAGAAAATCTTAGCTTCAAGAAAAGTGATACACACACAGGGCTCACTAAATTCCTTTCAAGTATAAGGCTACTGCTTTGGGAGGCACTCCCCAGTTCTACAAAACAAAAATCAACTTAAATACAGTATGTGATCCAAAACAGCAAATTTACAGATTAAGTATCTATAAAAAAGATGCCCTGTTCTGCACACCCACTTCCAAAGTAAAAACATTATGTATTGTTAGCATTTCTTTCGAAGAAGAGTAATAGCGTATCAAGGATAAATCAAGTAAGTTTAGAAAAGAAACAAAGGCTGATGTTCAGTTACAATAGTGAAGGGAGAAAATAATTTTGCTGTAAATTCTCAGTTGAGTTTAAACTGGATTATTGCTTAAGTGCTTCAACATGTGTCCTCAGCGGCACGACCTCCTACCTCCAACACCGGCCAGCAGCTGCTGAAGCAGGCCAATGTAGATCTGAACAGGGTTAGTTTCTCCACTCTTGGAAGATGATGAGGATGTCGCCTGGCTACCTGACATCAAAGTCCGTATGTAGCGTCCAATGGCTGGGGCGTGGTCTTGCATGTCAGCCAAACTCTGGGAGGTGGGCACCACTCCCGCGCTGTGCGCTAGGCACATGCGCAAGTACAGGACTATCTAAAAGCAGAAGGAAGAAGGATACCAGACAAGCTCCTCAAGAAGTCAGTGTGGGAGAGTACTCCTCAAAATGACAGTTTCCCATTTTCATTCCCCCACCCTCCCTCATAAAGCTATTTGACAATCCTCACGAAAGCTGGGAAACATGACTCAGTATGTTAACTGAAATTACCATAATGGAGGACAATTTACATAACAAGCTTTTATAAATCCAGAGTGTTTTTAGTAGAGTTTAATGGAGTTAAAATGCAAACTCCACTTTTATTTATTTATTTATTTTAATTAAAGATTTTATTTATTTGACAGACAAGATCACAAGTAGGCAGAGAGGCAGGCAGAGAGAGAGGAGGAAGCAGGCTCCCTCCTGAGCAGAGAGCCCAATGCGGGACTCGATCCCAGGACCCTGGGATCATGATCTGAGCTGAAGGCAGAGACTTTAACCCACTGAGCCACCCAGGTGCCCCGAAATTGTTATTTTTTTAAAAGGTGTGTGGGTGTGGGGGAGAAGAGAGTGAGCAGAAACCTGGTGCAAATCATCTATTGCTGTATAACTCCAGGAACTGTAGTTAATCTCCACCAACATAAGAATTTGAGAAAATGGGTTCAAATTATCTACAGAAGAAAAGAGACAACACCACAAAAACCTCTGATATAAACTAGCTACCAAGGAATCCTCCTGAAGCTCTTTCCTTACAAGCTAAAATAGGCAGCAGTTCCACTGGGGGTATCTTACTCTCTCTGAACAAGGTTACCTCTTGTCATTTACCTAGTACAAGTCAATGACCCAAACAAGAAATAATGTAAACAACCTTAGCACTGGCTTTAAAATACAAATCCAATTTGTTGTAAAATCACAACAGTAATCAATGCAGAGCACCCAATTCTTCCAGGAAGAGAATCTCACAGAGATTCTGTGAGATTTACAGATTCCACTACAAGTTAAAAATAACACCAATTACCCAATACTGTTTTTCTAATAAGCAACCCGGTAAAGAATAGTGACATCACGATATGGGTTTATCTAGAACACAAAAAAATTCAGACATCTCTTTGGGTATGACCTTATCTTCTAGAATGTTCAGAGAGAGCAAATGGAAATCGGTCCAAATCCTACCTCTCCAAAGGCTGCTGGGTTAAATGGAAGGACGGTGGTCCCAGTCATGTACTTAGCTGGAGTTTTCATTCGATGGGAAGCCTAATAAAGATAAGCCAAAAATAAACACAATTATTAAAACATGGAGCACGTGTGCCCTTCCTCAATTCAAAAATAACTGTTTCTAACTACATTGTTGTTTGCTACTGTTTTTTCCTAGTCAAAGCATTTCTCCATCAATCATACTGACTGCACATGTCCCTCAAACCCTAAATGACAAGTGTGTCGTTTTCTTCCTGTTTTTACTGGCTTATTTAAAAGGAATAAACCTGCTTAGGGCACCTGGGTGGCTCAATCAGTTGAGCGGCCAACTCCTGGTTTCTGCTCAGGTCATGATCTCTGGGCTGAGAATGAGCCCTGCGTTGGGCTCTGTGTTCAGCAAGGAGTCTGCCCCTTCCTTCCCTTCGAGCGTGCGTGTGTGCACTCCTTCTCTCAAATAAATAAATAAATCGTTAAAAAAAAAAAGAAGAAGAAACCTGCTCCAGGCATCTACGAAGACAGTCACCTCAGGCCACTGCAGGCCAGTTATTTTCATGACTGACAGAGGCAGGAGGAAAAGATGAGCACACGAGCATCTTCTGACCACAAAAAAATCATGGCTACTTGGTTCTGACTTCCAACTCCCTTAAGATATCTATCTAAATAAAAAGCTAGGACCACCATCATACCAAAAAACACTGAAAAAAAAGTGGGACAGGATCAGGTCTAGGGGTCACAACAGCCAATACTCAGTCTGACCCACCAGCAGAGAGAACTGCGCACACACAGGAGGCTTGCAAAAGCAGCCATGATGTTCTCTCACGATCACAATGGAAAAAATCTCAACTGTTCCCTGAAGCATTCTTAAATTTACAGTTTCTAAATAATATCCTTAAAATTTTTTTAAAAAATTTTAAAAAGGAGACATATTTTTAAGCATGTCAGATAAGGGATAAAATTTTTAAACCCAGCCAAAATTCTAAAGAGCATAAAAGGAATTGAAGTAATTCAGATTGGGGCAAAACAGATCAATTTCAAGAACTACATTTTTCTCTTAATTTTGTATTTTCTTCCTCTCATTGTAAATATTAACATTGTTAGAAATGTTACCACTATTCAACATTTAGTGGTAACATTTTAAATGTGTCACCTAAAAAAATACACGTTTATTTTCATGATTCATTATATGACCCAAACTATCTGAAGTTAAACGCCATACCTTTTCTTGGATATAATACACCATTTCCGGGAAAGAAGGCATCTGCTTAGAAGCACTTTCTTTTCTGTTTCTACCAGGAAGACACCTTAATACTCGCTGTGCTTCTCCATGAACTTCTTCTCGTCTTACAGAAAGAAAAATAAGAATAAAAAAATAACTTGCAATAATGCCAGACTGATCATTTGATGATTAAGAACAGTCATTTTATTTGACAACTGGGGAATCTCAGAAAGTTTCTTTTTTTTTTTTTTTTCTCAGAAAATTTCTTAAAAATATTCTTGGCTATCTAAGCAAAGAGTCATAAAATACATTGTAAGAAACTACTTCTTTTTGGAAATTTCTGGAGATTTGAAGAGTTATGTGGCTTATATCTTTAAAGTATACCCACAGGAAAAAAGCAAGATAGGGTATAACTACAGATCTTATCATATCAAGGGCCTATTTTTAACTTTAATAAATTGCTTCAAGTCCACAGAGCAATCCTGAAAACAACATAAATTTCAGTAATTTTCAAATAATTTAAAATGAACCCAAATTCAAATTAACACCTTTTGAAACTTACGGATCTCCTGCAGCTAGTAAGAGCAAATATCTGGAAGGTATATGATCAGAGGGAAACACCGTGCTAGCAAATTTCACAGCCACCTGTCGAACTTGAACTTCAGGCTATTTGACACATAAATACACACACACACAAACACATACAGATTTTAAAAAAAGAAGAAGAAGAATCCAATTACCAACAGCTCATTCAGTAAAGATAAGTCATCTTAATTGTAAACAGTCAAAAGTGAAGTAATTTTAATAAGTAAATAAAATTTAAGACAAATGATTTGTTGAAAATCTTTAATCAAGTTGTTTAAAAACATCTTTTGGACACTGGCATGACTTAAAAAGTACTTTTTATGAGCTAAAAGGACCCTCCAAGTAAAGCAGGAAGACCCACAGACACCATAGCCAGAGAATGTCCCTGTACATACACATCCTCCAACCAACTCTGGGACCACAGTCACTCTGAACAGTTTCTGGACATCATCTCTGCTTCCCCAACTCTCAAACTGTCAGTCACATGAATGAAATTAAGATATTTAGCAGGGAACACAAATAGAGGTTACTTGGAATCTCTATAAATCTAAAGCAAAATATCTCCAGGTTTTTCAGATGAGCTCTAGTTAAAACGGACTCCAAAGGAGTTTCATGAATACATTCAACTCATCTAAAAAGAATAACAGATTACTCTACAAATACAAAGTTCAACAAAAGAAGCAGCTGAGGAACCCTTATTCTGAAAAGCCTCCCTCTCAGGTACCTTCCCACCAGGTCATTCTCCTCGTCACAAACCTAACACAGTGAGAGATGGGAGTGACATTAGGAAGTAGATTCCACCCTATTCACTCAGGTACTTTTGCTCTTTAAGCATTCCTTGAGCTCTCATAAAGAGCAATGATATTAAGGATGAGCTCGCATGATTTAGCCTACAATCTGGTTGCTTTAAATGTCGTCTGAGAAAAGAATAAAATTAGCTTCGGTTTAGTAATGTTGCTACATGATTTGCTCTGCATATGTATAAGCAGCACCCACATGCATTATAAAAGCATCAAACATCCTTGTATGTGTTCTAGTCTAATAAGCTTCCAAACAAGCCCACGTATCTTCATCCACAGTATAGGAATATGAAGCATGTACAAGAGCATCCGACAGTGGAACTCGATAGATAATAATGTTCCTGAGTGTATGTACATAACAGTCCTGTCATATTTCAACAGAAACCAGATACCTTTCTGAACCTTTAGTAATTCCTTCAATACCAATGTATTGAATACACCAGTCAAATTTCAGTAAGACACAATATATATTAATCATACCAATGCTTTTTGACGTCATTGCCCCTTCTAATATCCCTCTACTCCTAGAAATGGAAAACAAAGAACTGACTAAAACAAATTCATATTATATATGAATTGTATACTATGTATTACATATATATATGTATATATATATATATACTACATATTGTATACTACATATTACATATATATATATATACATACACACACATATATATGTAAATAGATACTCAAAATTTTCTACAAACTCCCATGACAGCTGAATAAAGAAATCTAGAAGGAAGAAGACTATGCATGATAGTACGGGCTTACTTCCTACAGACTCGATTTTAACGTATAAAATTTGTCTGTCTTTCCTTCTGCCTTCCCCCCGAAGTGTTGGCTATGAACTCCACCCCAAAGGACTGCAGTGTTCAGCTACCACCTAAGACAAAAGACTTCCAACTTAGAGGACACGACATCAAGAAGTTTCCCAACATAAAACGCTTTAACATAAAAGCTCTGAGAATATCACCATTCTTCCTCCCCTAAAATCAGATTCCCATCATGAAGAATTAGAAATCAATCATAAATCACAGTCCTGAGCCACCTGGGTAGCTCAGTCAGCTAAGTGTCTGCCTTTGGTTCAGGTCATGATCCCAGGGTCCTAGATCGAGTCCTGCTCGGGCTCCCTGCTCAACAGCGGGGAGTCTGCTTCTTCCTCTCCCTCTGCCTTTCCCTCCACTCATGCTCTCTCTCTCTCAAATAAATAAAATCTTTAAAAATCAGTAACTCAATCAATCATAGTCCAAGTGAAAGCAAATACTCCTCTTAACTGTCGAGATCACTAAAGAAAAACAATTCAAATTCTGCTCTTAAAAATGTATCAAGTATGTATCACCAACCATTGTAGCTGACATAGTTGGACCTACCTTTATTAAGTATGAAGCCACAAGTGCCTCCATGAGAGTTCGCTGTGCTCCCTCCAAGGTACTATAAGCTCCAACCATCATAGATAACGCTTCTTGAATAGCAAGCCGAGTCTCAGGCTCTTCCTATAAATATGATAAAAACAGTGTTTCCCTTCCCAGTCAGGTTTCCAGGTCAGCATCCAAATGGAAAGCATAGATTGGTTGGGTGTTTCCCTACCTTACATAGGGCTTCAAAGAGCTGCTGCACAAGAGCTATATCCTTAGTGAATAAATGGGGCATTCGACTGTGAGAGAATAATAAGACCATTATTACAACCATAAATTTCCATGAGGTTAGAAGAAAATGTAACTAAACACAAATTTTCTTGAATTGCATTTTCATCTCTAAACATAATGTCAACATCATTAGATTACCTCCCCAAAGAGCCAAATATTTTTAAAAGTAAGTATTTAATTCAACTGTCTAATATAAGTAACCCATGATTAAAATACTACCCAGAGACTGCCTTCATAAGATTCCATGCATTCAGTTAATATTTCTGATTTTAACATAAAAACATTGACAATTAAGACCAAACTGCTATTTAAACTAAAGGCTATCATGTAAGTGCTGTATCATGTGACTGAGGGTGGCCTTCCTCTGAACCCCAAAGATCCTTTCCCTGCACAGAGAGAAGAGCAAGACCTCGTCTACACTGGCCAGTACAGGCCCTGCGCCACGGCTAGCAGCACCACCCAGGGTCACAGTCTCCCTGCTTTGAAATATAGGGAAGGAAGAAGAAACCAGGAGGAAGTGTAAGGAGGAAATCATACTATAAGCAGAAGAAAAAAAAATCCACCTCTGGAAACAGGGCCACCCAGAATCATAATATAGCACTATCAGAACAGAAAAGAAGGTCAAGAACTAAACCTTGATGACTGTGATTATAAAGACTAGTGGTAAGCGGCAACAAAGAACACTTAAGGTCAATCAAATGTCTCCAGGGGCGCAGAAAAAGTAACCCGTTAAGACACAATCCAGTTCAAAATCTCATTTCAAGACTGCCATTTACTATGGAAACATAGCTGTCTTCAAGTGGAATGTCTCACATCATGTTCCTTCTGCAAGGAAAACATTCCTAAACAACCTATGGCCATTAAATACATTCCTTTCAAAATCACAACCAATTTATTCTCCATCCATTATTAAATGCCACATAATTTTTCTTAGCATAGCTCTCACTGAAGAAGGGTTTACTCACCTGGAGAGTTTTCCAACAGCTGAATATGCCATTGACAGTAGCTTAGGGTCCTTGAAATTAAGAAAGAAAGAAAGAAAAAAAAAAAGAACAAAAAAACAGACAAAACAAAAAATACAGTAAACGGCAAAACCTTTTTGCTGCAATTACATGCAATATTTTACTCCTTGTTAAACCTGGTCTCACTCTGCCTAACTACATGCTATTAGCATATGGACAAAAACAAACAAACAAACAAAAAAGTCCAAACCCAGAATCATCACACTACTAAAATGAAAAAGAAAACAAAACTTTGTATCCCCAACTCACTCCAAAAGGACAATGCAGAGGTCATATATGAAAGGGTTCTCTCAGGTGGAGCTAACTTCGGGGTATTTTCAAGACTATGTAACCTGCAAACACCAAAAGTCATCTTCAACACACTGGGAAAACGCCCTAACTTAACAGAAAATTCACCACTGGTCTTGAAGACTAGGATCCTCCCTCTCTCCCCCCAGAACTGCAGAAAGCTGGGGAACAATTACCTAAAAAATCTGCATGATAATAAACAGCTGCCATTATAAAAAATGAAAATCACAGCCCTCAAGTGAGGGTCCCTCCTCAGGCAGACAGAATTTTACAACCTTTCATGAAAACCCATAGTCGGATTACAAAGTAACACCTCTGTGAGCTGCAGTTCCTACAGTCAACACAGGTCTCACTCTGCCACACCTCGATGGGCACACTGATGGGATTCATCTGTTGGGAAGTCATACAGGTATCTCCAGGAGGTACAGAGATTAGGGCCCTATGGTTTATCTGGCCTCTGGAACGAATTTTTAAATAGACTCTCCCCTAAAAGCCCGAAAGCATTTTTATTTCTACCAACCATCCCACGCATCTGACTATCTATGCCATAAAAATACTCTGAAAGGTTCCCTAGGCCTAAAAAACCATACAAGCACTATTCAGTACAAGAGGCCAGCCAGGCCAAGCACTGCTGCCAAAGCCCCACTGCACAGCACTGAACAGCTCTTCACTAATAAGAATACCTACTGAAGTGCATTCGGTGTGCTGAGGAATTTTGTGTATAATCTCATTTGATCTTCACAATTATCCAACAAAGAGGTATTGTTTTCATTTTTCTACTAAAAAACAGAGCTCCAAAGAATTTAAGCAACCACCGAAGAACAAAACCAGGATTCAAACTCAATTCCAAATGGCAGAATGTTAATTTCTATGCTACTGCAAACATGCATTCATGTTTAGTTAAGACTTAGGAAAATAATGTTGACTACAGTTCTTGAAACATTACTTTCTTTAGCAAATTCAGCCGAACTAATGAAGATAGTAAGAGTGACACAGCAAGGACAAAGGGGATTCAAAAACCTACATTCCAAAGAATCCTCATCCCACTTAGCTCAAGGAATCAAAAACTTACTGAATGCATGTTTTTACAGAATTTTGAATTGGTAAAAACTCAGCCCTTAAGAATTAACACTATTTCTAAATACAAGCAAACCCAAATAAACATCCATATGGAAACCAATCATAAAATAAAGTGTAATTCTTTCCATTCCATTTTTGCACAGTGCCTAAAAGCAGAATAAAATGCAGTTGCTTTAAAAGATGTTATTTAAAGAAGCAATAAGACCCCTCAAAATTCGTACTGTATTTTTAACACTTAATTCCAAAAGCAAAAAAGCAAAAGATGGCAGTAATTTCTGAAATTCACACCACTTCATGTAAAAATGTTAAAGAATTGATGGAAAAATAGCCAACTATAACTAACTAAACAAACATGTAGACCAGAAAGGTTGATAACAGAAAATACTTTAAATATAAAACATCAATAGTGTTTAAAAGACAAGTCACTTACTTCTTTATATTCATTGATTAGCTTGGTGAGGCCATTCAAAAGCATTGGACCTAATGGCTTAATCTTGATTTCTGGGCAACTTTAAAAAAATAGCACACATACACAAAGCAAGATAAGAATCTCATTATTAGCGTATCTTTTCAGATGATGACTTAAAATAATTAGAAACACAACTGAAATAATCTAGTAAAACCTAAATTCTTTTTAAGATGAGCAAACATGGTTTCTTTTTGGTAAGAAAGAAATACTCGAATCACTTGATCACTCCAATAGCTTGAAATTTTACAGTCAGATAGCTTCAAAAAACTTACGTTATACAAATGTGATGCACAAACTGCAGGGATAATGTCCTCAATTTTGAATTTGTATTTGTACCAAAAAGTCCATCATACACCACCTATGAGAAAGGGACAATGTCAAGAACACCAATTTGTAATAGCAATTTGCTATTCTCAGATATTAGTCAGGATTCAACAGCAGATCTTGGGCAGTACCTCCCTGTTATTCAAAATTAACGCAGTTCTTTTTAATACAGATAATCATTTTAGCTGACCAACATAGCTCCAATCAGGAGTCTGTGGAATAACAAACACAGTGGTTGATCGGGACAGTCTGCAAAACTTGTGGATCTACCAGCAGAAACAAGAGTTCACAGCGGGCCCTCAGTCTGCCACTTCATATCACAGAGGCGACAGGAGCAGATAAAGTCACTCTGGCTCATTAAGTACATGGAGTTCAGCCATTCCTAACAAATTATAATAAAAGCTTCATGAAAAATGTCAAGAATCAAGCATTCTACACATGTAGTCAGGATAGAGGTGCTCCATATGTTCTGTAATCATGCCTAGATGGCCAAAGACCTTGCAGGTGAGCCCCGTACAGCATCCAGAAGGTTCAGATATTAGACAGCAATGTCAAAGAAATCTAAATTCCTCAAATTCCCACCTTCTATGGGACAGATAGTCTCACACTTAGAAAAAAAATCTCCTCACATTGGTTCCGAAAACTACTAGCAGTATTCTGATCTTCCTTAACAATGACATGTGACTGAACAGGACTGAGCCCTGCTGGGTAACCAAATCTAGCCAGGCACTGCAAGATACAGAGAGACAAGCATTGCTCCCAAGACACTCGATCTCCTTGGGGATCAAAATGTACATACATTAAAAATGATACAGGACAATACGTAATCACATGCTACCTTAATCGGAAAAGACTTCTAGAAAATTTATCTGGTAATTCTATATTATATAGAATAATATGGTAAGATAGAAGAAAATGAATTAATCAGAATACGAATGTTTTATCAGAAAAAATAAAATTCATGGTGCACATATTATTTGCAAAGGATTATGCTGGGTACTTTCGTAAGTTCAAAATTAAGGTAAGTTAATATGTGCCTAGTTAAAGCCACTGGTATCAAGAAAGAAGATGCTCACAAATGATACCTTGAAGGATTTCTATGACTGATAAGTGGGGAAGACGGAGGGGTGAGGCCAATTACATAGGAAAACAGTAATGTAATCATCAAAAATGAGAACAGAAAGAATGTGTGTGGGGGACAATGAGTTTGTCTTTGAATACACCACATTTTAGCCAGATTTATTTTGAAAACATATAGATAACTACAAAGGAAGTACACATCCACAGGATGTCTATGAATATTTTGTCACAAAATTCTAGCTACTTATCATGTAATGTGTTACTACACCAAATTTTCTGAAGCAAAATTATCGACACTATCTGGGAAACAGTGCTTGCAAACACCAATAATGAAAAAGAAATGATAGAAGCTCTGTGATCATTTTACATTTATGAGAGACACAGAATATTTCAAAGTCATATATCAGAGTGCCAGGTATGGGGAATAAAAGTTTTATCATCAAGGAGGAGGAGCAAGTAGCTACTTCAACAAAATAAGCCTTAAAGGGGAGAGATGCTACATCCTCCATACAATGAGTGCGATGGGGAGTGTTCTCACTTTGGGACTGAAAAAGAGGAGTGGCAGGAAGTGGGAACATTTCAGGTGGTGGTGTGCTGGAATGAATCCTGAAACATGAGTAGATGTTTACCACGCTAAAGGGGGAAGGGGAGCTCTGCCAAGCAAAGGGAGCATCATGAGCCGAGACACAGAGCCATGAAAACAGTGTCTTTAAAGAAAACAATCTTTTGTTGGAGCATAAGGTACAGGGTAAGGGAGTGGTGAGAGAGGAGACCAGAAGAGAAATAACTGCTAAGCTGTCAGCAGTTACTAGGAACGTGGTAACTGAATGAGTCCTAGCCACTGTGCGCTCAACTTTCTATGATCCCATTCAGGCTTTATGATAGTGCTCTGAGTAAGCTGCTATTGTATTACACCCATTTTACAGATTTGAGAAAGACTTTTTTTTTAAGAAAAACAGAAAAAGAAAGAAAAACACACACACAAAAAAAGCCCTGAGTCTTATTTAGGATCTATAGCAAATAACTATGACAAAATTTTACTCCAATTTCTCTGCTACCTGAGCTGAGTTGGTCACCACTTGGATAAAAGGTAGGAGCTCTGGCAGAGGGACTGGTGTCCCATACGATCAGAGTACAAGCATTTCCAACCGCAACAGAAACTCCGGTGGCAACAGAGAAAATAGACTGTCTTTCAGATGAGAGGAAGGGAAACAAGATCGATACTGTGATGACCAAAATGAGAAGGGATAGCCCCAATTAACATCAGCATTAGGTAAATGGAGATAAAGACATTAAGGAGACAGAATCCAGAGAATATGGCCACTGCCAATACGTAGGGATTCCGTTAAGGATGACACTTGATAACTGAATTTTTCCACTAAACTGACCACCAGAAACTTGGTTGCCTAAGAAAAACATTTTTGGAGAAGAGCCACCCAGAAAGCACTAGTTTAAAAGGACAGTCATTATACATTTAAGTTGAATGTTAAAAAAAATTTTTTTTTAATTTTAACCATGTCTGCAGTTAAACCTGAAATAGAAAAACAAGATGGAATCTCATTAAACTTGTTACATATATCAACATACCTCCTGAATATCCATTAATGCAGTTCTTTCTGCAATTAAACAGACATAAGAGTTGTAAACAGTCCATCTTTCTCTGGAAAGAATGAATTACCTGGATGTTAGCTGGGAACGTTTCTGCAGCTTGTCTAGAACGAAGGAGATGCGGGACAATCTTTAACTTAACTCTTGTACTGACGGGGTCCCTCTTCAGCTCTGGTTTCAGAACTGCTCCCTGTGAAAAATATGTTTAATTTTAACTCAGCAGTTCAGAATTACTGTTCACTGAAAAGAGTCATGAGAGAGCCTCTAAATCAGTGTCTCTCACACTTTTGTTTCAAGATTCCTTTACACTCTTACAAACTACTAAACACTCTGAAGAGCTCTTGCTACCCTGGAACACCTATCAATATTTGCTAATTTATATGAGAAAATTTATATGAGAAATTTTTAAAAATTCATTTAAAATTATAATGTTAAATAATAAATAACAAATCCATTTATACATTTTCATAAATAACATATTTTTAAGAAAATTTACTATATTTTCCCAAACAAAAAACTGTACTGAGTGGCACTGTTTCTCATCTTCTATAAATATCTTGTCTGTCCACCTTAATAGAAGAGAGCTGGATTCTTTTATCTTCTGCATTCAGAAATCTGTTCTGGTATGTTGTGTTGGTTAAACTACATTTAAAAAAAAAAAAAAAAAAAAAACGGCACGGGGTGGGGTCAAAAAAAAAAAAAAACCCAGTTTCATAAAGATACGTGTTTGGAAAAATGGGGATGATTTTAGCCTTTTTGGGTAATTGTAGATATTCTTTGATACTCCAGCAAAACTTAATAAACAACAGTTTCTTAAAGGCGTTACAATTTGGATTTGAAACTGTATCACGGAACTTTTATATACTCTTATACTAAATTCCACTGATCTAAGATGCCCACTGAATGGCCCCCTTACCATTGTAATGCTTCTGTAACATCACTGGTCATTTGGAAAATACTGGCTCATGAGTTAAGCAAACATTTCATTATAAAACATTTTTTTTTAATCACATGTTATTATCACCACCAATCTCATCAGAAAAATCTCAAAATGTCAGGCTCATTGTGATGGACACAAGTTTCCCTAAATTCTAATGTTTGCTTGAAAGTCAAATTTTTACCACTGCCCATAAACCACAGGAATTGTTTTTCTTGAAGCCTCATTTCTTCAGTTTAAAGAACATTATCTGCCAAATAACACCTCAATAGCCACAGTTTCTCAGTCTACAAGTAATTTTTACTGCTTCATCAAACATTATTTTTATTTTTTTTTAAGATTTATTTACTTATCTTAGAGAGTGAGAAAGAGCATGCATGAGAAAGAGGGGCAGCAAGACAGGGAGAGAGAACCTGAAGCAGACCCCACGCTGAGCATGAAGCCTGACACAGGACTTAATCCCACGACCCGAGATCACCACCCAAGCAGACACCAAGTATCAGCTGCTCAACTGACTGAACCACCCAGGCGCCTCATCAAAGATATTCTTAAGTAAAGCGGAGTTTCATTTTCACTCTCTCCATGTTTTTCTTTCCTCTTTTCTTTCTTTTTTTTTTTTTTACCATGAGTTCTGACAGTTAAGAACACAATAACTACTAGTACTATTCAGTGACATAGTTTGGTTTATGTGAGGACCCAACAGTGACACCCACCATTGTTTGCACAACACCACTGCAAATATCGACACGGTAAAAAAAAAAAAAAAAATTCCCTATGACCTGACAAGGGTGCATGAACCACACTCTACGAACCACTGATCTAATCAAACTCTTTTGTTTTCTCCACAAAGAATATGAGGTCAAGAAAAGTTCTGTGATTAGCCAAATCTCTCCTCCCTAGTACAATGATGTGTAGCCACTCAAGGACTAGAATCCAAGGGGAGGCTCCCAATTCCCAATTCACTGCTCTTTCTGCCACATCACACTCAATTTAATCCAATTGGAAATAGTATGATGGGGAGGAGGGAGATTATGATTCTTAAAACAAATATTTATGGTTGAAAAAGCAAGCAAGCAAACATATAATCCTTGTATGTCTGGATTTGAATGTGGACACACTTTTAAATATAGTGAACTAAACAGAATTTAACTTACTAAGCAAACACCTTACTTGGAGGCTTCAGAAGAACCCACCTACTGTCCTAGATTTTAGACCAGAGGTCAACAAAAACCACCCAGCGGGCCCATCTGTCTTGATAAAGCCTATGAGTTAAGAATAGGGTTTATGTTTTCAAATGATTTTTTTTTTAATCAAAAGAATAGTATTTCAGGATATGTGAATATTATATGAAATGCATGTTTCAGTAACCATGAAGCTACAGTGGCATCTGGCCACGCTCCTCATGTGTTGCCTACGGCTGTTTTCATGTTCGGGCAGAGCTGAATGGTTGCTGCCTCAGAACCATATGGCCAGCAAAGCCTAAAAACTCACAGTAGCAGTGTGTGGAACCCTAATCTAGACAGTGTATCATCATTTAAGTACAGGAATTGAAACCACCAGCTCAAATAAACTGGTTACCAGACTTTAATCCATCCAGATAACATGGCTTAAAACTAGTATTTCCTACAGTCTAGGTTCAGCATAAATCAAAATAACTAGAAGAAGTTCAAATATATTGACCTCATATCAACCAAATGCTTTTTATGATGATGTGAGAATAAACCAAAGCAACCTACCTCTTTTGTCTTCAGTGGTATATCTCCAAGGTATACCTTGTACATCTTATTAATGATGGCAGGATTATTCCAGTCAATCAAGCTATATAGAAGGTTTCAACACAGCTTGTTAAAATTATTTGTTTTGTCCCACTTCAATGATTTCAAACAATACACAGCCCCAATATTTGTTACCAAAGGAAAACGTTAGAAATACACAAATGGAACTGAGCAACTGACATTGTAGAAGAGAAGGAAAGGGATTATATTCAGACCAACCTTAGTTTTTAAACAGAAATACAGCAAGTCGCTTATCCCACCCTGATTGAACAGGTCATTACACCCATGGCCCAACTGGACACCCACACAAGAAAAATGGACTTTATTTCATGCTCAAGGCCAATGCCATGGGGCAGTTTGGACAGAGCACAGCTATAGTACACTTGTTCAAAGAGAACTGAGGCAAGCGTCCTTCTTCTGTTGAATTTACCTGGAAACCCAAAAGTGATAAGGAAAGTGACCAAAAAAAAAAAAAAAAAAAAACTATCCATTAAAGCCTCAACCCTAAGAAGCTGGCAGCCCATCTCATTTCTCTTACACTGTGTCACTATGATCCCCAGCCTCTCTCTCTTCCTTCTCGGCCAGCGTGTATTTGCAGTTTCCTCACCTAATTCTACACAGCCGTCCTGCTGCCGTTAGTCCTGCTTAGGTCCCGCCATCAGGTGAATTAGGATTAGGGAACGGCACCCGCCCTCCGCGGCAGCCCCTCTCAGGCACATTACAAACCTAGCAGTACTGCAATCCTGGCTTGACCTGACCAGTGAGATGTGCCACACTACCTTCTCACGTTGCTTCTGCTTCCAAGCTACACTCTGTCTGTGCAAACATCATTCCTGAAGCTGCTCTCACAGGTTTTCTCATCCCTCTCTACTTTCACAGTTCATCCATCTGCCTCTTCCTCTGAGAGCCACAAGGCCCCTCTCCTGGAAGATGTTCCACCATTCTACTGTAATCTGCATTCACCTATACTCTCCTCAGATGACCGCTACTAACTAATCCTCAAGCTCCACCTTTGCTTCCCTTCCATAAATATGTCAGGTGTAGAGTTTTTTTGACAACACAAAGACACTTTAGTAAAACTTAACAGTAAAAACAAACTAAAAACTAATAAGGATAATTCTCACTGTTTGCTCTATTTTTTCAAAACCCTTGCCATCTTTCTAGTTCAATTACGTCTGTTGTGAAAATTCAGAAATGTACAGAAATTTATAATCTGTATACCATATCCCTCTCTATTCCTTTTCAGTAACCACTAATTTGGGTGTATCTTTTTCTACAGTTCTTTTTTTTTTTTTTTAAAGATTTTATTTATTTATTTGACAGACAGAGATCACAAGCAGGCAGAGAGAGGGAGAGGAGGAAGCAGGCTCCCTGCAGAGGAGAGAGCCCGATGTGGGACTCGATTCCAGGACCCTGAGATCATGACCTGAGCCGAAGGCAGCGGCTTAACCCACTGAGCCACCCGGCGCCCCTCTACAGTTCTTTCTTATGCATTTAAAACTGGTAGATGGTACAGCAGGTAGGCAGGTTAAAAAAAAAAAAAAGATCGAAAGAGAGATGCATCACTTAAACACACACTTCAGGATTTTTCTTTTAGCAAAATGGGAAAATATCTACATGTGGTTCTCAGCTTCCTTTTTACCTCTTAAAAATGTTAAACTCCTCTTATGAAAAAGTACACGTTTGTTCTACCAGACAAAATCCAAACGAACTAGAATACTTCAGCACCACATTTATATTTCTAACAATCCAATCCATTACATGCTGTAAAGAATGAGGCCAGCTCAAACACAATGAGAGGTTTTCAAGAAAGATTTTTTGATACTTCGAAACCAAACAAATTCTTTGAAAATGATACCAGGAGGACGCAGTTATAAGCAGCATGAAGGAATTTTAGACGTGGGGCAGGGTGTTAAAGTGCAATCTAGTCCAGCTTTCTTATTCCTCAGAGTTCAAGGCCTGGCGGGCTACAGGAGCCTTGGCGCACTCCATCAGTGACAGGCGTCACCAGGATTAACCCCAGGACATCGGGCTCCTCCCCTGGGCTGCCTCACCTGCCCTCTAAGGGACTACAAAGTTACCTTCCTCACTCGGTTAAAACTACTTATATCGTTTTCTGGGGATTTGAAGGGGAAAAACTACAATATATGCACTCCACTGCCTTTTAGCATGTTATTACATTAAACATTAAAACAAATGAACACAACCCTTCCATAACTGTGATAGTTTTCAACCAAGTAACTTCAGACGAGATCGGGCGCGTTCAGGGTGGTATGGCCGTAGACTCAACCAAGTAACTTCAATTTCTTGTGTTGTTTTTAAGTCTTCCCACATCTCCAGTTTTACATCAGTACACATTTTTATTCTGCTGGATTCAATTGCCATTATTTGGGGACAATTTACACATTGCTTTATTACTTTCATAATTATTTTGGGAGATATACAATATTCCATATAGAGACACAGTTAATTTACTTAACTACTTCCCTAGAGTGGAAATTTGAATTTGTTTCCATTTTTCTTAAAATTACAGGAAATGGCATAATGAGCAAATCTATAACATTTTTCTAAATATAATCTTTTTCTTTTGAATGACTCTCTTAGGATAAATTCCCAGAAGATTTACATAAAAGATCATAAATATTTTTATGATTCATTACATACTGCAAAGTGCTTTCCAAAAATTATTTCAGTTTATAATGCCAATCAACAGAACGTAGAAATAGCAGTTTCAACAGAAACTTAAATGGAGTTTCAACTGTTAACACAATTTTATTTACCAATGGGTACAAACTGGTACACGAGTGTTTCATTCTGCACTGATTTGATTTCTCACACAAAACATTTTCTCTGAGCCTATTACTATTCGTGTTTTCTCCTGTGTGAATTAAGATTTATTCAGCATATCTTTTTTTTTTTTTTTAAGATTTTATTTATTTATCAGAGAGAGAGAGGGAGAGAGCAGGCACAGGCAGACAGAATGGCAGGCAGAGGCAGAGGGAGAAGCAGGCTCCCTGCTGAGCAAGGAGCCCGATGTGGGACTCGATCCCAGGACGCTGAGATCATGACCTGAGCCGAAGGCAGCTGCCTAACCAACTGAGCCACCCAGGCGTCCCTCAGCATATCTTTTCATCGTTATTTAGCACCTCTCTACAAGAGACCTGTTTTTTTACCGTATTAATCATAACACCTACATGTCCTTTATTAAAAAGCAATCGTAAATGGTTTGACACAGAGGAAGAATCAAAAATGAATAGCTTCTGGGCTTTGACATTCTTCTTAACATATGTTCTTTAAGCGCATTTACCGAGACAACAAAGGTCTCACTTCTCATGGTAACATCTCTAATACATTCCAGTTTTAAACTGTTTTTCCAAACAGCTTTACTTCTTTTGTCTTATACAGAATCCCACTCCTAAGCAAACTGTCTTTATTACAGCTCAGGTATATTTCAGTATTTCATAACTGCCTAAACTGAACGTCTCATTACAGAAAATCCTGAAAGAATAAACGTGAGCTTCTAGAAATGTGGCCTCTTTTCATTTTTTAAAGGGGAAAAGGGAGGTAGTTTACCTTTGCTTGCTTTTTAATTCTAGGTCCGCTGCTGTCGCCACACTGTGGCGTGTGTCGCTAGAAGCAATCACCAGGTGGAGAACAGCTTCAAGTTCAGGCACCTGTTCAGCTTCTATGAACTTCACTATACCCAATTTGCACTGCAGATAAATGAAGGGAGGGAGAAACAGTGATCAATGAGACAAACAACACCAACCAGAAATTAATAGCAACAACAGTAGCAGCTCCTGTTCAGGCTTACAATGTGCCAGTGAACTGTATGTAACATATATTCATTGATTCATTTAACCCTCACAATTTATGACATAAGTAACAGTCCATTTTTCTGATGAGGAAACTGAGGCGAGGCTTAAGAGATTAAGACATATAGTAAGTGATGAAAACAAGATTCAAACCCAAGTTTCTCCAACCTGAAGACCATTACGATACACAGCCTTCCTACTTAGGTTACAGTCTCTCTAGAATGATAAAGCCTTGAACTGAAGTCCAAATTTGGAGCCTGCAGGTAAGAGAGTGGTACATTATGAATAGAGGGCTTCATGGATTGTTTTGACAGTTCAAAAAGAACTAAACCACATTCCATAGAGTTCCACTCTGTTGTTAACATACTCATTCAGTCCTCAATATTCTTACAGACTGAAAACAATAGGGTTTCAAACACACTCTAAGTCAAGGCAAGTGAAATTTTAACCGAACAGTATTCAGTCTAACTGAATGGCTAAAATGAAACACAGACTGAAGAGGGATTCCAATTAATGTGAAGGAGCTATGAATTTCACAACAAAGAATTCTATTTAGGACAAATGTACCTGAAAACTATCTTTACCTTTAGAAATCAGTTACATACTAATTCTTATGCATATGAATCTTGATTGAGAGAGCTTATAATTATTAAATAACAACAGATGCAATTTATTAAATAACAACAGATGCAATTTTAAAAAGTATATAAACAGATCATAAAATGCTTGCCTTCCCTCCCCTTGTTCAATACAACTTACTGTGGCAAGAGCTACAAGAGAAAGAACTCAAATATTTACTGAAGCTACAGAAGAACAGTTATGGAAACTAACTACATGAAGATATAAACAAAAAAATGTGCAAAGAAAACTGAAAACAGTACTAATGCCCATCAGTAGAAGACTAGGTAAAATCTTGTGTGGTTTACACATAATTTTACATAAACATTTAAAAAGATGACTTTTTTAAAAACTTTACATATTTTTAAATGGAAAAAGCAAACCAAAAATACTGTATATATGTAAACGTATGTAAATGTAACATATAATATGTAAACATGTATTTGTAAAACTGTACTTATATATATACACACAAACACACACACACGGAGTAGGCTGTAGATGAATGACAAACTAGGGTGGCAGGATTCCAGGTAATTTTTAACTTCTCTTTATAATATTCTGTATGCTTGAATCTTTACATTATCATAATTTTGTCATTAGAAAAAATAAAAGCCATTTTTATTTAAATAAAAACAAAATTTTCTTTCATCCTTGAAACTAAATGGTTCATTAGGTTCACTAGACTATAAAATTGACAAAAAAACATGAAGAGGCCCTTAAGTATTAGCAAATAATTACCAACACAAGATTACAATTTAATGTTAACAATTATTCTCCAGCACTTGGAGCTTGAGCCCTCAGAGAGGCCTAGATTCAAAGCCTAGTACTAGAAGTGAGACCAAGGTACATCTCAAAACCTCACTTCCTTTTACAAAATGAAATGACTTCTCTACCTCCTTGGGCTGCTATAAGAATTAAATGAGACAAGGTATTCAAAGTGCTCAGCATAGTATCTGTCAAAGAGTTCACACCCAAAAAAGAGTAACTACTGTACTATTTACCTTTCTTTCTTACTTACATCATGGTTGAGGAAGGGGTGGGGGGAGGAAGATCTATAAAACACGAAGCAAATCTAATCAAACATAACCCTCGCCAAACAAATCATTCTATAAATTCGCAAGTGGAAGCAATGCCCCACTTGCCTTTTTCCCCTCTCCTGGGGAACACTGCTTTTTGATCAGTGGTCCCTCACATTCCCAAAAAGAAAAAATATCAGATCAATGAGACTGCCACGGAGAGATAAAGGAAGGATTGGAAGACTAACCCATGTTGCTTGAATTCCAAAATAATTACATACTGATCTCATCTGTTCTTCCCTGAGGTGCCTGATGACACAGACACAGTGAGGCAACTTCTCTGTAGAGCACCAGTCTTTTTTAAAAGCTGCTCAGAGAACATCTGTGTCCTGTTTAAATCCAGAATAAAATGCTTAATGCCAATTTTAAAATTCCCAGCAAGAAATATAAAAGGGAGTCATGCTTTTCCCCCATATTGTCACATGTGAGTACAGGAGTTCCTCACTTTAAACAAAATGTACAGCCCTAAGAAGCTGAATAATCTAAGATAAATTGTATTTTAACTGCACCAAAACAGCTAGATTATTAAACCTACAGTCAAAAGCGAAAATGAAAGAAGCTAAGCATACTCCGTTTCTAAGCGGGCTGTATTTTACCCTTGAACCATGTATGCAGTGAAGAGCACTGAAGAGCACTTCCCACTCCTCCCTTTCCCTGGGGCTTTAACAAGTAACTGCCACGATGAAGAGAGTACATTAGGTCAATCGGCCGTTGCAAAGCTATTTCATTAGAGAGAATGAGCACATGAGAACTACGGCAGACGTGCTTCTGGGGACCTCCTCAGGCTAGCGTACTGGGGCAAATTCCAGTATGAACAAAGCAGTGATACCTGTTCCAACTGTTCAGGAGTCCACGGGTTATCACCAATAACTCGCTTAGCTGCGTAAAAACTCATTCCTGGGGGAGGCTGTGGTATGCCAGAACTTCCCCCACTATTTGAAGAAGAACCCTGTCCTGAAGATGAATTTTGGCGACTCTGGGATTCACTTAACACATATCTGAAAGGGAAAGAGAAATTTAACCTCCCTATTGAAACACATACATAAACATTTACATGCACATTTAATACATTCAATTATATACTTTCTCTCAGATATTTTTTTCTAGAATACTTGAAAGTGAAATTTCATCATAAAGAAAAATTCTGAAGGTATCCAAAAAAGGGTATTTACATCTTTAGCAAATTAACCATGAGTCCATCTGTTCAGCTTAGTTACAAATGAACTATTACAGTTACCAACAATGAATATAAATATTTTGCTCTCAATCTATAAACAACCCTTTAAGAGCTGTTTGGACCTACTACACTTTGAGTTTTAAGTTGACAAATAGAAAGATTAGCTGATTGTAAGAAGTGCTAAGAAAAAAAAAAAGCAAAACATATTCTAGATCCAAAGCACAGAAAGAACATCTATAGTTATCGCTATTTCTGTTAAAGTTGCAATTCACCTTTAATTCTCCTTATATTCCTGCATTAGAAAACCCACTGAAACCTCCAAACCATTTATCACACAAACACATTAACATCCCAAAAAGAAAAAAAAATTCAAAGAGGAAAAGCCAGATTGATGAGCTTCTCCCACTGTATATTCAAAGCCCACTGTAGCTACTTATTAATTTACCATCCTATCTTCATTTTTAGCTTCTATAAATTAAAAATAAGATTTCTGATAAATTCATTTTGATCCGGTTAAACTGGCATTTCTCATCTACAAAATGAAATTTTTGAAAAAAAATTTAACTCAGGTCCCTTAAAACTCTAAAATTCTATGCTAATGAATTATCAGACTGGATATTAAAATGAAATACCCATTATAATAAAAATTAAAAATAACACTTAGATCCTGATGGCATAGTAAATTATTCCACATAAGTTATATGCTATATGCATTCAATCTTAAGTCCATCTATTAAGAAAACTATTAAGAAATCACTTTAATATTTTTAAAAAAGTAAGGCAAATTCCCCCTGGTAAGAAAAACTGGACTGAGTACATTATGTGCCTAAGTTAAATTTGGATTTGGTAAGAAAAACTGGATTGAGGACATTATGTGCTAAGTTAAATCTGGATATCCAAGTTTATTTACCAAAGCCATCATCACCTGCCAATTCTGGCTGCCTCCTAATTTAACAACTAGAAAAAGGAGGTTTTTATTTATTTCTAAGTTAAAGCAAGACTGGTGGCAGTAAGTAAATGAATCAGTAATTACTGAACAGCTAACATGATGCAAAACACCAAACACCTTCTAAGCACAAGACCGAAGAATACCAGGTGGTGTAAAGACGGAGTCTCTGCCGTGTGGAGCAGGCTGACGTAATAACATACGCCAGCATTCGACATGCTATCGCATGACAAGGAAACCACTGAGAAATAAGAAATGACAGGACACGTACTAGAAGTGAACAGGTAGAGACAGTGGAAACGTTTCAAGGTCTGGAAAATAAAGCCACCAAACTAGAGAGGCAGGAGGGGAGCAAACCAGAAAGGAAAGAAATTGGCCTCCTGTGTCTGGATGAGGGGACAGAGGATAGGAGGCTGCACATGCTAAGATGACAGTACACAGTACACTTTCGATCAGGAAGAAACATAATGAAAGCAGCATTTTAGATAAACATCTCTGGCAGCAAGACAACCTAGAAAGTAAGTAGCCTAGAAGCAGACACATCATAACCTGGCGCAAGGGCTCAGAGCTAGATAAAACAGCGCCTGACTTCAAGGAGTCCCCAATCTATTAGGGAAGACGGACATGTCAGGAGTATGATAAAAACACAAAGCGGCAATGAAGACGGATGGTTAGTGTAATAAGGACCCGGTAAACAGTGTTCTCTGCCCAGGGCAAGAAATTTATGTCAGAGACACACACAGCTGCCATTTACGTTAGTTTGAGATGCTTTTTCAAAGCAGCTGTTTTGGCTGTTGTTTTCTTTCTTTCTTCCCTTCTTTTCTGATGGGCAGGCATTCTCAACAGAGAGAACTGTATTCTCTTAAAACATGAAAGGCAAGGACATAAGAGCACATGAACTATATGAGTGTATGTAACAAGTGAAAAATAATACCCCAAGGATTTTAAGATCTGGTAAGATCAAAAATAGGGAGATTTTAAAAATCAGGAATCCCTGGGACGCCTAGGTGGCTCAGTCACTTAAGCAGCCGACTCTTGATTTCGGCTCTGGACATGATCTCAGGGTCATGAGATCTAGCCCCCCTCCCAGAGAAGTCTGTTCCTCTGCCCTCTCTCTGCCCCTCCCCCGACTCAAGCACAAGTGAGCGCCTGTGTACGTGCACTCTTTCTCTGATAAATCAATAATCTTTACAAAAATAACAAATAAAATAAATAAAAATCAGAACTCCCTCTGGCAGTGTAGAGAGTTTTGGAGAACAGCTGGTGAGAAAGTCATGACAAGAGCTGAGCAGAGATGAAACTAGCACACAGCAGGCAGCAGGGAGAGTAGTTCTGGGACGAGACAAGAAGAGAAGGGGTATTATGGGGCTGGTATTAGCAACAGGGAAAAGGAAAGCTGGAGGCAGTTTATAACTGTACACTGACATGGCTAACAGAACCATCACAGCACTGACAGCGATTAAAGAAAAGGAACTATTTTTATGGGGAAAGATGGGACAGGCTGAGTCTGAAATCCTA
The DNA here is from genome assembly GCF_011764305.1 of Mustela putorius furo. Taxonomy (NCBI): domain Eukaryota; kingdom Metazoa; phylum Chordata; class Mammalia; order Carnivora; family Mustelidae; genus Mustela; species Mustela putorius. The sequence continues at coordinate 14,640,242 of NW_025421423.1, forward strand.
ACAGCAGCTCCCCACCTGTAAGGTCAAGAAGCAGTAGGGCTGGGGTTTAGAAGAGGTCAGGGCTGCAACAGAAAGGAAAATCTGAGACATAACCAGTTTCAAGTGAAAGCTGATCATTTACAATAGCATTTAACCACACACAGTGAAAGCAGTCAATGCCAAGGTCACTGGGATTTTATTTTGGAACCTACCCATAAGGCATCAGAAGGACATCGAGCATGAAGTCCAAAAGCAGCTGCACAGTCTTTGGTTTCTCAGCAAGATTAAACGGAGAAGCTGATTTTGATGATTCAACAGGGTATTTCATGTGAAAAAGGGTTGGTATTAAAAGATGCATTAAGCTGAAAAAACAATTACATTTATTGCAACTACTTTAAAAATACGGGTTTTATACACGTAAATAACAGACAGAACAAAAATCACATAACAAGAAGTGGCAAGTGTATCAAGGGCCACCTACTTTCAAAACCACCAACTTACAAAGTCCTAATCCAGGAACTGGCCTAGCTTTCTTTGTTACTGAAAACCCGGTACACTGAGTGATGACTGCCATTCAGCCAATCCGGCTCATCACCAAAAACACCGGGGAAAAAATTTGTACATAAAATGCCCTCAGAGTCAGTATCTAAAGTTACCAAAAGAGATTTTCTATTAAACTTTAGGTATAGTTCAACTTATATCATGTTCCTTCAATAAATTTTTTCTTTTCTACAGTTAATTTAAATAAAGTTATTCTAAATCTAAAGAAATTAAAAACCGATCAATTTAACCAATATTTTGAATATGAAAATTTCCAGTGTGAACTTATGTAACACAGTTTCAGTAACTCCTTCTTTCACTACACATGAAAACTTCAAAGAGTGCTTGCACTGTTTATTAACTTTATTTGTAAAGATCCATACTGTAGTCTCTCTTTTAAAAATACAAGTGCTCTAAAAAGCAAAGTAAAACCATCATTTAACTCCACCTTCCCTCCCCAGCTTGTGCACTCTTCGTAATGATGCTCACCACGATCAGGCTACACTACAGAACTCTGAGCCAAATCTGAAACTGAGGGTGTTATCCCAACCCTTTCCACCCCTCCAATACCCATATTAATATAAACAAGTGATCCGTTCCTTAAGAAAACGGCTCTAAAACTTCCTGTCCTCCAAGACAGAAATGTTTTGAGAAAAACCACTTTATAACTAAATTGTGCATTCACATGAAATTAGCCTCTTCAAAATAATTGACAAAATAAATGCATCTAGACTGAGAAACATGTTGTTAGCTCTGCACACCTTTCAATGTGCGCACATCAAGAAATCTGGTAATTACCAAAACAGTAACGTTGAGATAACACAGAAAACTCAATCATTTGTCAGCTAAATGAGCTCAAGCCTGCACATTAGCCCAAGCAAAACCAAATGTGGGACTCTACGTTTGAAAGGTCGCTGTTGAGTCGTGCAGGTGGGAGACAAGGTCACTGAGGACACCATACCTATCCTGCTGTGGCTGAGGCTTCCCTTCCATGGCAGTAAGGAGCGTGGGGGCCAGTTCACATTGTTTTTCCACGGGGAGGCGAGGATAGCCCATCTTAACATAAATTATAGTAAAATTCTAACACAATGAGAGAAAAGCAAGTGAGCATGAAGGAAATACTCTAGGATTTCAATGAAAACACACGGTTGATAACTTAGGGAGTTACATTATAACGAAGAAATCACATTCTCTCTCCATATGTTGATCACATGTTTATTATGGCTTGATAAACTCTGACATCTCAGAAAGAATTCCAGCCCTACTTATGTAAAAACGCTTGCTGTGAGATGTGCTTCATGTGAGAGTGCATGACCTAATCTAAAGCACTCAGGCATACATATATCAAACATCATGTTTTTCCACTTTAAATACATACAATTTTGTCAATTATGCCTCAATAAAGTTGGGGGGGGGAGAGAAAAGCACACAAAAATGCAATTTTCACTGAAAAGAAAAAGTCATCATTTGGCCTCTCTGAACCTCCATATTACACACTAGCATCAGGGCTCCCAGCTTGTTGCACCAATCCATTCCAGCAAAGAGGAGACCACCCGGGAAATCCTAGGCTGCCATTTCCCAACTGATTACTGCAACCGCCTTAGTACGTGCGGTGGCACTCTGGTTCCTCATTCCAGGAACTGACCAACGGATGACAAACCAAGGGAAACCGAGTGCTGTGGGCATGACACCGTCACTGGAATCCATATAAATGCTTGACTTTAAGCAAACTCATGAATGCATATCTGGATCTATGCATAGATAAAGATCTGCTTTTCCAAAGGATTCTTCGCTTTAGAATAGGCTTCACGAGGGTATTCTCTGGAAGACACTCTATTTGGCACTTTTCCTGGCACACAATGTTTCTATTTGCTGGAAGAAAGGAGCATCTGTAATGAAGCTGTTATGTCCAGAGCAGCCACAGAAAAGATATCTGGCCCAGTAGGTGGCTCCAAAGGTTTGGAATCCAGATGTCAGGTAAGCCTCAACAGATTCCGCCTCAATGATAGGAACAACAGAGCCACAAAATATCAGCTAACATCACGCGGCACCCACGTTTAAATACATCTACATTTCATGAAAATGACAATTTAACAGGAACATTTCTTACCAGGCTCCGTTACTTCACTTGTAAAAAGGATACCTTTCTGAATGTATTAGAAACAGAATTTTTAAAAACTCAGCTTCCTATCCTTGCCATTTATCCTTTCTTTTGCTTCTTCTATTATTGTTTCTTCATGCCCATATTGCATACTCCTTTCTTCTCTCTGTTCAGACTGGCTTCGTATAACCTTTTACGAAGAATCAAATCACTCCTCTGTATCAGCAAACCTGAGTAGTCATTTCACCAGTCTTCCTTTTGCCCAATGTAAATATCCATGCCTTATCCTGCTTCTACCACTTCAGTGGAAAAAACAGTCATTTGAAGAAAAACATCTTCTGTTTCCTTTAGAATTCGTCTAAAGTGAAATTCTAAACTTGCCCATATATTGATGACATCTAATAAATGTTAGGAGAGAACACTCACTGTGACAAAGGAGACTGCAGCAGGGTCCTGGTATTGAACCAATAGTGTCTCCACCGGGAGCTGTATTTTGGGGCGGCTTTTTATACGCTTATTCAGATGGACCAGCAGTTCCATTACCTAAACACAGAGAGAGATGAACTGAAATTATTGATACCTTTTTTTAAAAAAGATTTTATTTATTTATTTGACAGAAATCACAAGTAGGCAGAAAGGCAGGCAGAGAGAAAGAAAGAGAAGGAAGCAGGCTCCCTGCCGAGTAGAGAGCCTGATGCGGGGCTCGATCCCAGGACCCTGGGATCATGACCTGAGCCGAAGGCAGAGGCTTTAACCCACCGAGTCACCCAGGCACCCCGAAATTATTGATACCTTTAAAACAAAGTCATTTCTCAGCCATTACTTAGGTTGATGAATAGTAGCTACTTTGTTCTCTTCAAGGACATAAATGTGATATCCCAGAAACAGAATTACAGTATTAGGGTCTTGTTCTAAAATGCTGTGTCCCCCAAAGCTGGGATCCCATATGAGCCTATACTGAGGCACAGCCCCAGAACCTTTGTGAACCATGCCACGAGTGGAATGTGTCTCCCTAAGACTCATCTGTTGAAGCCCTAATCCCCAGTTTGATGGTTTTAGGAGGTACTTGGGTTTGCCTAGTGTCATGGCAGTGGGGCCCCCACGATGAGACTGGGTGTCCTAATAAGGGGATGAAGGGATCCGAGTCCTGCCTCTCGTCCCCTCATGAGGATGCAGCAAGGAGGCTGCCCTCTGTCGACCAGGAAGATCCCTCCACAAGGAACCCGACGTGTTGGCACCCTGACCTCGGACCCCCAGCCTCTGGAACAGTGAGAAATAAAGTCTATTCAAGGACCCAGTCTGAGGGCTTCGTTACAGCAGCCCAAATGGACTAAGACACACTGGGAACATGACAACACGAGAAACAGACAAGATACAGTGGGTTTCCAGAAAAGATTCTGCCAGATCAAGGAGGACTTAGGGAGGAAGTGACAGAACACTAAATCCTGACAACGAGATGAATTTCCAAGCAGAGAATCAGTCATAAAAAGGAATGACGTCTAAAAGAATATAACATACAGCATGTGACTGACACACAGAGTGATAAGAGATAAAAGCAAAGCCCAGATTATAAAAGGGCTCAGGTAAAATGCTGGAGAATTTTTACTGTAATCTGAGGGTCATCTGATTCTACCAAAGAGCTTTAAGTAACAATGAGCAGATCAAGTGGGAAAAGAGAGAAGAGAGACTTTCAAGTCAATAATTCCTGTGGGTAGGGGTGCCTGGGTGGCTCAGTGGGTTAAGCCGCTGCCTTCGGCTCAGGTCATGATCTCAGGGTCTTGGGATTGAGTCCCGAGTCAGGTTCTCTGCTCGGCGGGGAGCCTGCTTCCTCCTCTCTCTCTCTGCCTGCCTCTATGTCTACTTGTGATCTCTCTGTCAAATAAATAAATAAATAATCTTTAAAAAAATAATAATAATAATAATAATTCCTGTGGGTAGAAAGCAAAAACCACAGGCTTATGTCAAATGGCCCGATCTTACTCTAAGAGTGACATGATCTTGCTACGAGAGGTGAAGTAAGAAAGTGAGCATTGAAAAATAACATTTTTAGGGGCACCTGGATGGCTCAGTCAGTTAAGTGTCTGCCTTTGGTTCAGGTCATGATCCTGGAGTGCTGAGATAAAGCCCCACAAAGGGCTCCTTGCTCAGTGGGGAGCCTGCTTCTCCCTCTCCTTCTGACCCTCCTCCCTGCTAGTGCTCTCTCTCTCTCACTCTACCTCAAATAAGTAAATAAAAACTTCAGGGGTGCCTGGGTGGCTCAATCAGTTAAACATCTGCCATCAGGATCCCAGGGTCCTGAGATCAAGCCCTGCATCTATCCTACTACCCATGCTTGTGTTCCCTCTCTCACTGTGTCTCTCTCTGTCAAATAAATAAAAATCTTTAAAAAAAAGAAAAAAGGAAAAGAAAAGAAAAATAACATTTTTAGAAAGGCTTCCATGAGAAAGACTCAAGGATTTAAGTTATCTGTTCCACAGGGCTAGGCCTACACTATTCCCCATCATTTCTGTAATGTGTGTTCTAGCCTCAAAGCAAGTATTAAAGAGAGTTATAGGGGCGCCTGGGTGGCTCAGTGGGTTAAGCCACTACCTTCGGCTCAGGTCATGATCTCAGGGTCCTGGGATCGAGTCCCGCATCGGGCTCTCTGCTCAGCAGGGAGCCTGCTTCCTTCTCTCTCTCTCTCTGCCTGCCTCTCAGTGTACTTGTAATTTCTCTCTGTGAAATAAATAAATAAAATCTTTAAAAAAAAAAAAAAATAAAAAATAAAGAGAGTTATAGTGGGGCACCTGGGTGGGTCAGTCATTTAAGCGTCTGACTCTTGATTTCGGCCCAGGCCATGATCTCAGGGTGGAAGGATCGAGCCCTGTGTGGGGCTCTGTGCTCTGCACGACATCTGCGTGTACCTTCCCTGTTGCCCCTCCCTCCACTCGGATGCACTCACACTCTCTAATACATAAATAAATAAATCTTTTAAAAAAATAATTAACAAGGGGGCCCTGGGTAGCTCAGTGGGTTAAAGCCTCTGCCTTCGGCTCAGGTCCTGATCCCAGGGTCCTGGGGTCAAGCCCCGAGTCAGGCTCTCTGCTCAGCAGGGAGCCTGCTTCCCTTCCTCTCTCTCTGCCTGCCTCTCTGCCTACTTGTGATCTCTGTCAAATAAATAAATAAAATCTTAAAAATATGTATATAAATAAATAAATAACGAGAGTTGTAGGACTATTCCCGGCAACAACAAAAACCAAATGAATCTAAAGCAATAATGCAATGTAAATTTTAAGAGTAACAACAAATCTATAATCTATGTCTGTTTATTGAATAATAATGAAATAGCTGACATTTATCCAACAGTTTCTGTACAGAACACACTTCTGCATAGCACTCTGCATTTCCTATTGGATTCTTAAAACAACCAGAGAGATGATACTATCATTTCTGTTTCAAAGGTGAGAAAGCAGATGCTCAGGGGACTGAAGTAACCTGTCCAAAGACATAGAGCCATCAGGTGGCACAATCTAATTCCAGAGCGTCCTTTTAATCTTTCTGACTCTGACAGTTGAGCTCAGTTCATCTGAAGTGTCTGTCACCACGAGACAGCCTTAGAACCACTGATACCTCACAGAGACCTAGAAACTTGCATTACCATACATACTCAACTTCCTGACTCCAGACCTAAGATACAGCCAAAAAACAGGGAAAAAAATCAGGAGGAACCAGGCTCAAGAAACAGCCCTCTTCAGAGGCGCCTGGCTGGCTCAGTAAGTTGGGCCTCTGCCCTCGGCTCAGGTCGTGATCCCAGAGTCCTTGGATCGAGCCCCGAATCGGGCTCTCTGCTCAGCGGGGAGCTTGCTTCACCCCCCTCTCTCTCTGCCTGCCTCTCTGCCTACTTGTGTTCTCAGTCTGTCAAATGAATAAATAAAATCTTTTTTTTTTTTTTAAGATTTTACTTATTTATTTGACAGACAGAGATCACAAGTAGGCAGAGAGGCAGGCAGAGAGAGAGAGAGAGAGAGAGAGAGGGAAGCAGGCTTCCTGCGGAGCAGAGAGCCCGATGTGGGGCTCGATCCCAGGACCCTGAGATCATGACCCAAGCCGAAGGCAACAGCCCAAACCACTGAGCCACCCAGGCGCCCCAATAAATAAAATCTTAAAAAAAAAGAAAGAAAGAAAAGAAACAGCCCTCTTCAAACAATCTAATTTAGGCTGAGTCCTGGAAGGACTCTATGGGAAATCATTAGTGACAATCATGCCCATAATCACATATTCTCTTTTCATGTTTAATTTTTTTTTATTTTAAATAAATTAACGACTTAATTCTTCTAAAAATATAATCATATTAAATATTAATTTCCTAAGTTCGGTTATCCACTATCTAAAACCCTCTATAAACCCATAAAAATAAAAAAATTTAAAAATTAACTGAACCGACCTTCCGTGGACAACTAGGTAACTGTTAACCCATCAGTAAACCTACAGGATCACCAGCCTCAGGTTTATGGTATCTTGTCTATATCAGTTCTTACTACTCATGCATCTATATTTATTTATTCATTAATAAATTTTTAATTGAAGTGTAACACATAACTAAAGTGTACAATTGAGAGTGCACGGCCCAATAAATGTTGATAAAATAAGCACACTAGAACTCTAAAAGCCCTATCTGTACCCCATGCACCTCTGCTCGTTACCCCCCCTTCCTCCAAAAGTTACCACTATCCTGACTTCAAAAACCATTATTTTTTTTAAATTTTATTTATTTATGAGATAAAGTGTGATGAGAGAGCACAAGCTGGGGAAGGGGCAGGGGAAGAAGGAGGAGTAGACTCCCCGCTGAGCAGGGACGGCTCCCCCCAACCGATGCAGGGCTTCACCCCAGGACCCTGGGATCATGAGCTGAGCCGAAGGCAGACGTTTGACCAACTGAACTACCCAGGCGTCCCTCAAACACCATTTTTAAATTTCTGTAAATGGAACATATAAGGTGAACTCATGTGTCCGAATGTTTTATTCAACATCGTATCTGAGATTCAGCCATGCTGTTGCTCATAGCAGTTCACTTTCACTGTCCTAGTAAGGAAATAGCACAATTTCGCCACTCTTGTATTGATGGACAGATGATTCCCAGTTTGGGCTATTACGAATACTGCTATAAATATTCTCAGATATACCTTTAGTGTACATATATACATATTTCTGATCTATATAAACTCAGCACTGGATATGCATCATGGAATACGCATACAATAAGCTTTAGAGTATTTCTAAACAGTTATCCAAAATGGTTGTACGAATTTACACACCTACCTGTGAGAGTTCCAATCCAAACTTGTCAGTAAGTGGTACAGTCAGTCTTAATAATTTCTAGCTATTCTAGCTAATTCTAATTCTACATTTAAAGCTGGCTATAGGGCGCCTGGGTGGCTCAGTGGGTTAAGCCTCTGCCTTCAGCTCAGGTCATGATCTCAGGGTCCTGGGATCAAGTCCCACATCAGGCTCTCTGCTTGGCAGGGAGCCTGCTTCCTCTCCCTCTGCCTGGCTCTCCGCCTACTTGTGATCTCTGTCTGTCAAATAAATAAATAAATAAATAAATAAATAAATAAATAAATAATTTTTAAAAAATAAATTTGGCTATAAAGTAGAATTCTAACAAACTTTGTTCTCCTTAAAATAGCAAATGTACTCTAATGATATGTCACTAGAAATCTAAAACTTTTCTCTTACCCTCAATTTACCCACAAATTACCAGCTACCTTGCAGGATAGCCTGCAAAAATCACACAACTGAAAATCAATACAAGTTTTCATCAATCACAGAATTTCACACATCACAATTATTTATACATGAGCTTTCAAATTGCTGCCCACTGGAGTCCCTGTTTCCTCTGCCCAATGCCTAACCTCCTATCCCTCCTATCACTGGGTGCACTAGGTGGTCCTCAGCTCCCTGAAGTCATCCCATGCTGTTCCAGCTGAGAACATCTGCACAATCTGCTGTGTCTTATATGATCTCCCCATCTTTCTGTCTGGCTACTCCCTACACACCACAGAGGCCTTCCTTACACCCCACATTCAGTTGAAATCAAGTCCTCAAATATATTCTCCCATAGAATCCCTTTCTATCTTGGCACTTACTATAATTTATAATTGGATGCTATCCGCCTCGTCGTTTAATGCCTGTCTTCCCAACTAGATGTTTCTTTCATTCACTAGCGTGTCCCTAACACCTGGCATATACAGTAGAAAACACTTAGTATTTGCCAAATGAATGATGAGAGGGAGGAAGCTAAATAAGTCAACAGAAACCAACTCACGAAGGGCCTTTTATTATCCCTTGCTTTCCTGAGGGTACCGGAAGGCCACAGAGAAGTTTCAAATAGGACGGCGACAGTATCAAATACACATGTATTCAGCAAGGCAGGATACTTGTCAAATACCTGTCAAATACCTGATGAGAATGACCGGGCTCTTCCCGCAAACATAACAGACATTCTTAAAGAGACTCTTTGTCCAGTGAACCAAAACTGGGCCTCAGAATCCCTCTCAGGGCAGACCTCCAAGGATCCATTGCCAATCAATCAGAGTAGCCCAAGCAATGAAATCTGATGACAGCTCTAAGACCTGAAGGTCTAGTATAAATACACCAGAAGACTAAGGAACTACTTTAAAAAATGAAGGGAGCAAATGCTCCCTGCAGAACATTTAGGTTAAAAATGAAAATCTTGAGGGGCACCTTGGATGGCTCAGTCAGTAGAGCAAGCAACTCTTGTCAGGGTTGTGAGTTCAAACCCCACCAATGATGTAGAGATTACTTAAAAATAAAATCTTAAAAAAAAAAAAAGAAAGAAAAAGAAAATCTTGGCACACCTGGGTGGCTCAATCAGTAAAGCATTTGCACCTTGGGTTCAGGTCACCGATCCCAGGGTCCTGGGATTGAGCCCTCCCTCCTCATCAGGGAGTCCGCTTGTCCCTCTTCCTCTGCCCCTCCTCTCGCCAGTTCATGCTTTCTCTCTCTTGCTCTCTCTTTCAAATAAATAATGATCATTGAAGATTACATCAAAAACTAATGATGTACTACATGCTGGCTAACTGAACATAATAATAAAAAAAATGCTACACCTGAAAATAATATTACACTGTATGTTAACAAACTGGAATTTAAATAAAAACTTGAAAAATTAAAAATAAATGAACAAAAATAAAAATAAAATCTTAAAAAAAGAATCTTGATGTGATAGTTACCCAACTTTTGGTGACAGTACTTTCCACAACGGGAGCTGTACAGTATCTTGCTTTTTTAAAAAATTATTTTGCTTCATCTTCATAAAAGTTGTATTCATAGTCAGCCATTGTTAAAGAATATTTTTGCCCCATTACCACCTCACTTTCATATCGGAATCAAGGGCATGGATTTTAGATCAAGCCTCTACATATTCAGAATGATTATCTCAATTGTATCATCTGGAACTTATGCCAAGTGTACAGTTGGTACTAAATGCAGCTGTGCTAAGCATAGAAAAGCTACTTTTAAATCATGTAAGCTGGTCCCAGACTTACTCTCCATTTTGAAAGCCCAAAATGAGATCATGAACCTAGATTTCAATGGTGAGAACAGGAAACTCACTTCATAATATATACCCATTTACTCACCATTTAATCCCCCCAACTGTCCGAACATGCTTACCTTTTTGCGTACTCCTTCTTGGGTGCTGGACAGCTTGAGCAAAACAGGAGGAAGGAATTTAGATATAATATTCTGTAATTGTTCATCTGTTTCAGCATGGCCAAGTCGTAAAAAGACCCGTTCAAGCTGATCTATAATATAAGAAGAAAAAAAGAAGAACTTAACATATCAAACACAACCAAAACTAAATATTTTTATGGTTTAACCTTTTTTCTGTACTGCAGATCATTCAATCATGATTAGCCACAACTAGCCCTGTATGCAGAGGACTGATATACTAGGAAACAACACTAAAAAAGGCTTACTACCTAATTACACTTTCTTGCAACTGTCCTGGTCATTTAACCCCCAAAAGAGAAGAAAACAAAGCCAAGAATATCAAAATTCTCTCCTACATACAGTTATCCCTTTCTTCTAAAGGGTTTGCATACTGAAAAGAATACAAAAATTCTGAAGAACTCTTCTAGATCTAGCTAGTGGAGGGAAGGAGAACTTTAATCCGACACCGAGGACAGTATCTATTTGGTGAAGCCGCCTTACTGATGAAGGTTCTCCACGGACAGAACCACTGCCCACTACTGTGGTGGGATTACCTAACCAGGATGAGAGAGACCGGTTTCAACCAAGAGAGCCTCCATGAGAGATACATGTACACAGCACCACCGTGATGCTCCCAGCAAAACCCAGACTGTGACAAAGTACAGAACAAGTAGCCAGACCAGTCCAACAGAAGGACAGGGAAGGGAAGGGAGGGGAAGAGAGGGGAGGGAGGGGGAGGAGGGGAGGGGTTGTGACGGGGAAACCTACCATTTACCACTGCTCAAAATATTTGATTTTAAGGAAATACTGTTCATTTCTTAGGTGTAATAATGGTATTGTGGTTTATGTTTGTTTTTAAAGGTTCTTAGAAAAGTTATCCCTGATGATTGAGGAGACTTCTAGGCAGGCTAGAAATGTCTGTATCTTGTTCTAGGTGATGGTTGCAGGGATATATATCTTGTAAAAACTCATCAAGCTCTCTACTTTCATACTTTATTATACCTCAATGTAAAATTTTATTTAAAAGAGTCTTTATTTTTTAGAGATCAAGACTGAAATACCCACAGGTGAAGTAATAGTTACAGGGATTCACTTAAAATAACCAAGGGTGTACTGGAAATTTGCTAGAGAGTAAATTTCAGATGCTCTCACAACACACACACACACACACACACACACACACAAGATGACTATATGAGAAGATATGTTAATTAGCTTGACTACAGTAATCATTCCACATGTATGTATATATCAAATCATCACACTGTACCTCTTAAATACATACAATTTTTTTTAATATAAATAAGGTAATAGTCTCATTTGGGTCCTTATAAAAAATACTAATCGGGGCAGAGGGATGAGGAATGGGGAGAGGCCATATAAATGAAACCAGTATTGGCCACTAATTGATTAACTGCTCAAGCAGCATAACAGATACAGAGAATTTGCTCTTTTGTGTATGCTTGGTATTTTCCATAATTTTTTAAAGACACACACACACAGAATACAGAGGTAAGACATTTTGGTAGCAACAAGCATACCCTGAACCCAAATCTTGGTTTTTAGATTATCATTCGCCAAAAAGAGGAAGCAGGCTCCTTGAAAAAATGACAGATTCTGGGGCTGGAGCAGTGAAAAAGCAAGATGAACCTGAAGCATCTTGTAATGCTAAAAAGAAAATGGGGCCTGTAACATGTTGAAGGTCTCCAGGAGACCCCCATAAGAGTTCCAACATGGACAACGTGAATAATTTGAGGAACAAAATAAACAGAACAGTACTGGATTATAACCCAGAGTATAAAAATTAATCTACATGAATCCATGCTGATGTAAATAAATTACTAAATGATTAAATTCAATGGGGGAAAAGAAACCTCTTTCTTCTGAAAGAATTCTAAGTGTTACCTGTAGATACCTCCCCCTGCAGGAGGTACAACTTCATTTCTGCCTCCACCCTGTCTGAGAAGGTGGACTAGGTTTACTGAGTTGCTTCCAAAGAATAGAAAAAGGAAAATGTTAATGCTACAGTGGAGATGCTTGATAAATACTATCTTTACCAAGTGATGAAAGTTACCACCATGACTGATGTCACATGGCTATCATGATCCCTGATGTGACAAGGGCACTGCACCTCTGCGGTGTTCTTTGAAAAGCCCCAGACCGCCCCCCCCAATCTAATTATCAGTAAAACAACTAGAAAAACCCAAACTGGAAGAACTTCTATGGGACACCCAGCCAGTACCGCTCAAGACTTCCTTTTTTTTTTTTTTTTTTAAGATTTTATTTATTTATTCATGAGAAACAGAGAGAGGCAGAAGGAGAAGCAGGCTCCCGACAGAGCAGGGAGCCCGATGCGGGACTCGATCCCAGATCCCAGGATCATGACCTGAGCCAAAGGCAGACGCTTAACCATCTGAGCCACCCAGGTGCCCTCAAAACTTTCAAGACAGTGAAACACGGGGAAAGACTAAGACACTGTCACAGACCAGAAATGAGAGGAAGACAACTAAGTGCAGTGTGGTGCCCTAGGTCAGATCCCGGAAGAGAAAGAGGACATTAATGGGAAAAAGTGGTGAAATCCAAATAAAGCCTCAAAGTTTAAATTTTAAGATGATAATAAAGGAAGAAGAAAAGAGTAAGGAAGAAGGAAGGAGGGAAGGCAGGCAGGATGGCTGTGAGATCAGCAGACCAGATGCTTCTATACAGTGGCTGTGAAATCAGTCCACAATATTTGTGCCAGTTCCAGGAGGCTCGGCCCTAGTGCCTCACAGATCTCAGGGCAGCAAAAACTGTCCACGGATTTTACCTAGAGAAACGATGGAGAATTGTTCTGGGGAAGAAGGCAGAAAGTTGAATTTATAACAAACTGATCTAGAGAATCTGTACCAAGATTTAAACAACCAAGTGATATTGGCCTCTTTCATTTTTTTTGTACAACTGTTCAGTTTCTTCTTATGTTTCCCCACCATAGTGCCTAAACTTTCTTCTCTCCCTCACTAGGAAAGAAAATGTAGCATCCTCAATGCAATAAAATTATTTATGATGGAACTACGGGAATGGCAAAAGGGCACCAAACCTTATGTGGGACCCCTCCCAAACAGGCCAAGTGTGCCAGAGGAAGAGTCAACCCTCCTACAGCCTTTGAGGAGCAGCAGTGTAACACTCTTATGCCATCTTTCGTACACAATGTACTTTAAATAAAGGTAATTAATCACATTCAAGCTTTATTAGAACAAATGTAAATAAGTGCTGATATAATCAAGTAGTAAATTTATCAACCTGTTAAAGCTAACAAAATAAAAAGTAAAGATTTAGCAAGAGTACGGTCTCTGAATCCAATTTTTAGAGGCACAGTAAGAATCTGCTGTGGACACCTGGGTGGCTTAGCCAATTAAGCGTCTGCCTTCAACTCATGTCTCAGTCAGGGTCCTGGCATAAAGGACCACGTTGGGCTCCCTGCTCAGCAGAGAACCTGCTTCTCCCTCTGCTTCCCCCATCCCTGCCCCCGGGCTCATGCTCGTGCTCTCTCTCAAATAAACAAATCTTTTTTAAAAAAGTTCTGAACTCTGTGCCCTTAACCTAAGCCAGGAAACAACCTCACAAAAGTGACAAAGGCAAATTAGGCCCAGGACCCCCAAAGTGTCTGTCTATTCAGAAACAAGGAGGGCTGCAGCCAAAAGTTCTGAAAATTCAAAAGGAATCCAAAACTCAAATCCATCTTTCACACAGACTGAGTTTTTCGTGTAGGAAGTGAAATCCTCCAGGTCATCACACAGTATCTGAGATACGACAAACACTACTTCAGGGTTCCATCCTCTCCACAACTACGACATTATTCACTGCATACAAACTCATATCCAATTATTTTCACTTATGAGAAAGAGACATTGCCGTAACCTCAGACAATCACTGTTAAATGTGGAGGCTATATTCTGAGCTATTACTTCTGGTTCATAAAACTAACATATTTTAACCTAAAAACTGAAATATGACATATAGTATTTTACAGTTTGCCTTTCTTTTTCCTTTTGATTCATACAAGTTCTTTACCTTTGAAGCATATAGGTCTCAGAACTTTTTAGATTTAAGAATGATAATATAGTATATATACTGCGTATTTCAAATAACCCTATCTACCCAATGGGTTCTAGAGCAGTACCTGTAATCAAATACATTCATATTTCTGTAATAAAACATATGGGCAGTCACACTAAGTGGGATAATCAAATATTATAAAGAACCACATATCCACTCAGATCAGGTTTTAAATACCAAATGAAGAACACTCAAAAAACGTTTGGTTACATATAAAATCTTAAATATCTTTCCATAGCACTAAATAAAAATCTAATTGATAATGGCCACAGAGAGACTTTGTCTATAGAATAGTATAATATATTTAACTAACCCTTTATTTGTGTTATTACCAGTTTTATAGTATCACAAACGATGCTTCAAAGAACAACTTTATCCATGCATCTGTGCACTGGTATGGGTTTCTGTAAGCTGAAGCCCTAGAAATGGAACTGCTGAGTCAAAGTTCCTTGACTGTGTGTCCCAAGTTTAATAGATTTTGGGAAAATACTTAATAATGTATGAAGTGTTGGGTCACTATACTGTACACTTGAAATTAACATAACACTGTATGTTAACTATACTGGAGTTAAAATTAAAAACTTAATTTAAAAAGTCTGTGCTGGGGTGCCTGAGTAGCTCAGTAGGTTAAGCCTCTGCCTTCAGCTAAGGTCATGATCCCAGGGTCCTGGGGTGGAGCCCCACATCTGGCTCCCTGATCAGCGGGGAGTCTGCTCCCCCTCTCCCTCGCCCCCCCCACCGCCTCTCTGCCTACTTGTGATCTCTGTCAAATGAATAAATAAAATCTTTTAAAAAATAAAAATAAATAAAAAGTCTGGGCTAATTTATACTACCATCAATGTCACAACTAGCAATTTTCCCACACCCACTCCTACACTGAGTAATCAATTTAATAAAGATTGTAAGTAATCAATCTTAGCTGAACTGAGAGATGGAAAGGGATCACACTGTTGTCTGACTTTTTCTTTTTTTTTAAAGATTTTATTTATTTATTTGACAGAGAGAGATCACAGTAGACAGAGAGGCAGGCAGAGAGAGAGAGAGGGAAGCAGGCTCCTCGCCGAGCAGGGAGCCCGATGCAGGACTGGATCCCAGGACCCTGAGATCATGACATGAGCCGAGGGCAGTGGCTTAACCCACTGAGCCACCCAGGCGCCCCTGTTGTCTGACTTTATACCTATTTTATCACTGAGGTGAAATATCTTCCCAAATATTTATTGGTCCTTTGAAATATCTTCTTCAGCAAATTACTCATTATTCCTTTGAGTTGCTGACTTACAAAAGCTTTTATATATTGGGGAAAAAATCTCCCCCTATTCTCCCACACATCATAAATACTTTTTTCCTAGCATGCCTGTGATTCTACTTTCTAGATTTTCATTTCATATCTAAGTTTTTAAAATATAAATTTACCCTTCCTTCCTTTTATGGCTTCAGAGTTTCTAGTCATGCTTAGAAATGCCTTTCTCACTCTGAGATTACAAAAAATAGTATAGAAAAGAGTTAACACAGCAGGCCCAAGACAGCTATCCTTAGAAACACTGGCCTGCCAGGCTGGCCCTTGGCTGGCATCTGGAAATGGTTTCAGGAGAGATTCCCCCCACTACCAGGACTGCTAAGAATGGCTCACTGGGCCTAAACCCTTTGTACAAACAAATGGTTTAGTTTATGCTGAACACCTGCTTTCCTTCTCAGAATCTGGAATTGTGGTGCGTGTTAGGCAGAAGATGCCAACACCACCAGGATTGATTAAAAGCCCTCAGCACATGGGGCACCTGGGTGGCTCAGTCAGTTAAGCGTCTGCCTTCAGCTCCGGTCATGATCCCGAGGTCCTGGGATCGAGCCCCACATCAGGCTCTCTGCTCAGCAGGGAGCCTGCTTCCTTCCTCTCTGCCTGCCTTTCTGCTACTTGTGCTCTGTCAAATAAATAAATAAAATCTTTTAAAAAAAAAAAGCCTTCGGGTGCCTGGGTGGCTCAGTGGGTTAAGCTGCTGCCTTCAGCTCGGGTCATGATCTCAGGGAGCCTGCTTCCTCCTCTCTCTCTCTCTCTGCCTGCCTCTCTGCCTACCTGTGACCTCTGTCAAATAAATAAATAAAATCTTTAAAAAAAAAAAAAAGCCCTTAGCACTGAGTCTCTACTGAGCATCTTTGGTAGACAACATGTCCCACATATTGTCACAACTCATTGCTGGAGGGATTAAGCACATCCTGTGTGACTCTACTGGGAGAGGACTCTTGGAAGCCTGGACCTGGTTTGCTACGGACTTTGCTCCACATGCCTTTCCCCTTAACTGATTTTGCTTTTTGTCCTTTCTCTGTAATACATCTTAGACATGAGTACAAATATATGCGGAATCCTGTGAATTCTCCTAACAACTCACTGAAACTGGGGGTGGCCTTGGAGACCCCTGCCACATATATTTATCTAGGTTCTCTTCCTGCTGTTATGATTCTGCTTTCTGCATTCAAGCCTTTAATCTAGTTGGAATTGGGGGGGGGGGGGCACATGGATGTAAGAAACATAGTCTTTTGAGGGTTTTTTAAATCTTTTTTATTGTGAAATAAAACATTTACAAAAATGCACAAAATGGAAGTGTGCAGTTTCATGAATCATTACAAACATCCATGAAACTACCACCCAAGAAAAAAACTTATTTTGAAACCTGTACTACAAAGAAAGACTTCTATTGAAATCACAGTTGGAGAGGACTGAAAGACTGTTCAACATAAAAAACACAGTGGGTTTTAGGAACTCACCTAAGTTCACAGAGGTAATAAGCAGCAGGGCAAGAACTAGAATGGGGTCTTCTGACCTTCAGTCTAAAAAACCTTGCCTACGCTGTGCCACTGTCTGCAACAATGACCGTAGTTTCTATACAGCACTACGCTACACATACTACATCAGACACAGGGAGCCCTGTTTGAGAGCATCACCAAAAGATCATGTGACTTTGTCTCATTCAAGAGGTAGTTAAGACAAAATGGAACAATGTACAAAAATCAAAGGTCAAAAAATGACACTAGAGAAAGCTCACCACTGTGAATCCGAGCTAATAGGAAATGTGTCAAGTTGCAACTTCCCCTTCCTCCTTCTCCCTGCTCATCTAAATTCTGTCCTCCTTCAAGGCCCAGAACTCTCCTAACCTCCACTATGCAGCACTAACTTCCCTAAGGAGATCATATCATCTCTAATGATAGAGAAGTTACTGAAACCCCACCCTGTGTCAGGGCTTGGTGGTCATGGATCGACAGAGTGAAGAAGGAAGGGGCGAGGATGTGGCACAGGTCGGCAGCACTTGTATATGCTAGTTGTATGCTGAAGTACCAGAAAGCCAGAGACAGAGTGCCCAAGATGGCAGCATTTAAGGATAAAGGAAGGAGAATCCAAAAAAGGAAATGATGGGCAGCATACAAAAATAGGAGGAAAACGGAGTATGGGGTCAGAAGAACTAGGGAAAGAAAAAAACAAACTAGTCAATGAAAACTGGAAAAAAACGGTTTACCCATATAGAAAAGAAATACCTAAAAATTCCTTAAAACTCCAGGTAGATTAATGACATGTAAAAAGTAGAATTTTAAAGATTTTAAAGTAAAACTGAGAAGAGAAAATTAAAATGCAGGCACAAAACATAAAAGACTAACGGGTTAGGATTTTAAAATATTGCGAAACACACCATAAAATAAAAAGGTTAGTTATAAATAGCAACAATGGTTTTAAATGAAAAGGACTTGAATACAGAATACTTTAAACATTCCTGCAAATCAGGAAAAAGCAAATTAATCCCAATTTTTTACAGAAAAAAAGGATAAAAGAAAACAATTCAGAAATGACACCCACATAAAAAGATTCTCGGGGTGCCCGGGTGGCTCAGTGGGCTAAAGTCTCTGCCTTTGGCTCTAGTCATGATCCCAGGGTCCTGGAATGCAGCCCCGCATGGGCTCTCTGCTCAGCAGGGAGCCTGCTTCCCTTCCCCTCTCTGCCTGCCTCTCTGCCTACTTGTGACCTCTGTCTGTCAAATAAATAAAATTTAAAAAAAAAAAAAAAAGATGCTCAATCACAGTGATCAGGAATACGCAAAATTAATACAATAAAATAAGAGAGCATCCCCTTCGCATCAGAAAAACTTTGCAGGGACGCCTGGGTGGCTCGGTGGGTTAACCTCTGCCTTCAGCTCACATCATGATCTCAGGGTTCTCGGATCAAGCCCCACATCGGGCTCTCTGCTGCGGGGGGAGCCTACTTCCCTTCTCTCTCTGCCTGTCTCTCTGCCTACTTGTGATCTCTCTGTCAAATAAATATCTTTTTTTTTTTATTTAAAAAAAAAAAACTTTGCAAATCTAACTACCAACTGTTGGCAAAGACGGGAAACAAACCAAGAGGTACTTGATTAAGTTCACTGTTGATAGGGCATACACTGATAAAATCTCTGAAAACAAATCTTGAGCAATTCTACACCAGGGTAACATACCCTAAAGCTGTGCCATTCAAAGTAATCCAGCTGCAAACTGGCCCCGTCAGAAAAAGATAAGGAACACTCTTCCCTCCGTGGACAAAGTCTCACTGAGATAAGAAATGTCAAATAAACTAACAATGATAGTTAATTTACATTCTTCCTCAGTTCCCTATGTGCAAAAACTCATTCTCCCTTCCTTAGACCACACTTTGCATAACCCTGTCCTGGAGAAAAACTCTCCTAGGCAAAGACAAGCACAAGGAACCCCTGTAAGAAACCGATCACACACACAGGGTCGGTAAAAGCAAAAATGTGGAAACAATCTAAATGTCAATCAACAGGAAAATGGGTAGAGAAATTGTGGCAGAGTCCTATGACAGTGAAAATAAACCAGAGTTAAATGTCATAGGACCAACATGACAATATCTAAGAACCCAAGATCAACGAAAGCAAGTGCAGAAGGATGTGTACAGTTTGAGTCTACCTAGGTCAGGTTTATAAATGCAACATCTATATGGTGCATCTGACATATATACTTCACAGGGATGAGCGCCTGCGGGCTAGAAGGGAAGAGAGGAGGAGGAGGAAAAGGAAAGAGACAAAAAGAGAATGAAAGGAAAATTGTAATGGGTAACACAGCAAGCTTGAACTGTGTCTCTAATATTTATTTCTTAAATAAAAGATGTTTTGCTAACAGCAAAAAATGTAAATAAAGATTTGACAAAGATGGGTAGGACATACATAAATATTTCTAAGATTAATCTCTAAACTTTCTTCATACTTGAAACTTTCATTATTTTTAAAACAAATACATACACCATACTAATTTTGTTTTAGATACAACTACATAAAAGGGGTAAGAAAATATATCAGAGATTTTTCTTCTTTATACTTTCATGTACTTTTCAAATATTCTTCAGTAAAAATACATTTCTTTTTTTTTTTTACAAAAATCTCTTGAAAGAAGCCAGGTTTCAGGGATAAAGAAATTTAAAGCACAGAATTTTAAAGCTTAAAAGGAACCTTAAAGAATACGGAAGGACAAAAACACGAACATTTACTGATTGATGGGAATGCAATATAGTCACTTTAAAAGACAGTTTGGAGGTTCCCTACAAAACTGGAGTCTCACCATATGATCCATCAACTGCACTCCTTGCTATTTACGCAAAGGAGTTGAAATCTTATGCCCACACAAAGACCTGGACAGGGATGTTTCTGCAGCTTTATTCCTAAGTGCCAACACTTGGAAGCAACAAGATGTCCTTCACACTAGGTGAATGGATAAATACAAACAACAAATATTTTTCAGTGCCAAACAGAAATGAGTTTTCAAGTCATGAAAAAACATGCAGGAACCTTAAGGGCACATTACTAGGTGAAAGAGGCCAATCTGAAAAGGCTATATACTTTTTGACTCCAGCTATATAATACTCTAAAAAAGGCATAACTATGGAGACAGTAAAAAGATCAGTGGTTGCCAGGAAGGAATGGGGAAGGAGGGACGAATAGCAGGAGAACACAGGATATTTCCGGCAGTGAAAATACTCTGTATGATATTATAATGAGGGATATGTGTCCAAACCCATACAATACAGAATACCAAGAGTGAACTGTAATATAAAGTACGGACTTCAGGTGGTTATGTGTCAATGTGGTTTATCCTTGATTAAAAATGTACCATGCTGGGCGCCTGGGTGGCTCAGTGGGTTAAGCCGCTGCCTTCGGCTCAGGTCATGATCTCGCGTCCTGGGATCGAGTCCCACATGGGGCTCTCTGCTCAGCAGGGAGCCTGCTTCCTCCTCTCTCTCTCTCTGCCTGCCTCTCCAACTACTTGTGATTTCTCTCTGTCAAATAAATAAATAAAATCTTAAAAAAAAAAAAAAAAAAATGTACCATGCTGGTGAGTGACGCTGATGGAGGAAGCCAAGCTTTTGGCTGGGGGAGGGGGAGAACAGGACAGGGGGAGGACAGGGAGTGAAGCAGAGGATTACACAGGAAATCTCTCTGTGCCTTCTTAATTTTGTCGTAAACCTAAACCTGCTCTAAAAAAAAATAAAGTTTGTTTGTTTTGTTTTGTTTTTAATTTAGTCTCAGGGGCACCTAGGTGGCTGAATTGGTTGATTTCAGCTCAAGTCATGATCTCAGGGCCATGAGATGATCCCCGTATTGGGCTCGGCGCTGGGTCTGGAGACTGCTTAAGATTCTCTTCTCATCCTCTCCTTCTGCCCTCCAAACCCACCGTATGAGCACACGGTCTCTCTAAAATAAGAAAATCTTAAAAAAACAAATCTCAGTCTCAAAAAAAAAAAAATCTTCAATCCCAGAACTAAAAACAACTTCCAGTTTAGCTTATGTCAATTTTTACATTCATGCAGGAAAAAAGCCTACTAAAAATAAATTTATTCATTTCGTTTCCACTAAATATTTCTATAATCCACATTATTCCCCAGTCTTTAACTTCTCTATGTAAAGGCAAAGAAGGGACTTCCTTCCTTCTACCCCTCCCAAGGAAGAAATAACCAGTAAAGGTTTAAGGCCTTCCCTTCAACGTTACCCACCATTAGCCACTGATATTTCTGAAAACATGTAATTATTCCTGACAAATAAAACTGTCCATATAAATCATTCACTCTTCAGATCACTCGAAAAAAATACAACTTTGACTTCTGCGTTAAGGAGGAAAGGCTATTTCTTCACAGGATTAGAAAAGGCAAATACTGGGGTGCCTGAGTGGCTCAGTGGATTAAAGCCTCTGCCTTCGGCTCAGGTCATGATCCCAGGGTCCTGGGATCGAGCCCCGCATCGGGCTCTCTGCTCAACAGGGAGCCTGCTTCCCTTCCTCTCTCTCTACCTGCCTCTCTGCCTATTTGTGATCTCCCTCTGTCAAATAAATAAATAAAATCTTTAAAAGAAAAAAAAAAAGGCAAATACTGGTTTTTACTCATATAATCACTCATACAAAAAAAAGTTAAAAAAAACAGCAATATTGGGGCACCTGAGTGGCTCAGTGGGTTAAGCCTCTGCCTTCGGCTCATGTCATGATCCCAGGGGCCTGGGATCGAGTCCCGCATAGGGCTCTCTGCTCAGCAGGGAGCCTGCTTCTCCTCATCTCTCTCTCTGTCTCTCTGCCTATTTGTGATCTCTCTCTCTGTCAAATAAATAAATAAAAATCTTAAAAAAAAAAAAACAGCAATATGTCCATTTCCTGAGATGTATCATCTTTTCACAACAACTTGAACATCAAAACATTCCTTTAAAGTATGCAAGGCAAGCATACGCCATCAAAAAGTTACTAAATTTAAGGTAGTGGTTATCTCCACATGATGGAATTTCAGAGGATTCTTTCTTGGCTTGTTTAATTTTATGTCATTGCTAATTTACTTCATGAACATGAATTACTTGTTTGAATTAAATCGAGGAAACAGTTATTTCAGAGAAAAAGGTTTAGGAATGTTTTTAAAGCTGCTTAAATTTTCTACAAAGAACATTATTTTTTGTGAATATGAAAGTAAATTTTAAATTGTTAATCAGGTTAGAGCTTACGTGGAAGCTGAGACTGAAATGGAAAGCTGAAAATACTTAGACCACTGCCCACTGCATCATAAATCAATTAATAATCTAAAGCTACAAGGTATTTTGAGAAACATCTATCAGGTTACCATAGAAATACACTAAACCCTAATGGAATAATCTCACAAGGAAATATTGCCCCTCCTGGTATTTATTTTCTTTTGATTCATACATACGTAAAGATATTACAGTCACAAGGCAGTTTCACATGGGGCTTTGGGCCTTAAAAAACACTGTGAGGGGGGCAACTATTGCCTGCATTTATAGATGAGAAAACAAGCTCGGGATCTGATTTGCCAAAGGTCACCAAGCTAGTAAGACAAATTGCTAAGTTGAACTTTGATAGGTCTTTACCCTCCAAGCACACACTAGAACACAGTACCTCCCTCTAAAGTACTATCTATTGAAGTAAGGTAATACTAGCTCCAACTTACAGATGAAGAAAGAGAGCCTAGAATTCATTAAGAATGTTGACTTAAAAAAATAAAGAGAAGAATGTTGATCAAGACTTCTAAGGTAGTAAAGCGTCAGGGCTAGGGTTCAAACTCCAGGCCAGTCCAACTCCAAACGCAACAGTCCTTCCAGCATGCTAAACTGCAGCACAGCCGAAGCAGAGAAAGGGGGTGGAAATGACACAAAGCCTTACTGGACAACTGTGTAACAACATGACTTTGTACCCCGGCCACAGCCACTGTGTCAGCATGGGTCCCAACTCAATCCATACCTTCCTCAGCAATTCAGAAGTGGGACCAAAAACTCAGGCCTCTCTGGAGGGCCTGGGCCAATGAGAATAGAGCCGGTGGACAGGACCTGGTCATCTTTAGCCTACTCTGAAACACAGAGTCAGAGGAAGCTGGTCTGAAGACTGGGCATAAAGGCACAGAGAAAGCAGCTGGAAGAACTGGATGATTTCTAGTTTGTGAAGGCCCTTCTTGTTTCCATAAAACTCCCTAAAATAAATGCCCTGTTTTTGCTTAAGCTGGCTTACAACTGGGTCCAAATAAAAGCGGAAGGTCTTTGCCAAAGGGGATAAAAAAAGAAATACTTCTATAAAGGTACATTAAAAAAAAAAAAAAAAAAAAAAGTAAGCGGCCAGAACATGCCTAGAGTGAATTATCTGATCAGAGAAAGAGTCCTTCCTAATGGTGGGCCTATGCAGCCCCAAAGGAATCTTCTTAAACTTGAACCCCATTACTCCTGCAATAGCAATCCAAACTGCAATTGCTTCCTAAGTGTACCATGTTCTCCCTGCCCAATTATTTGGTCAATCAAGTCCCCCAGCTGGGAATATTCCCCCAACCTCTCCATCTCCACAGAGCCAAATCCTCCCATTCAAGAGCCAGCTCAAATATTACCTGCTGCATACCTACACTGTCCATCTGAGCCCTACAAACTCCCATGGACCTCTTCTACATCTCTGCTGGCACTCACTGCCTTATGCTACAGATTATGTAACTGCCCGATCTTCTCTGTCCTAGACCAAAGCAGTTCTTTGAGGTGTGATTTCAATCTGATTCCACCTAACTACCCACTCCTTCTCTACACTCCATCCTTCTATAGAGCTCCTTGGGTTGAGAAACTGTGACTTAAGTCCCTTGGTATCCCAGCACTTAATTCAGACCCTTGCAGAGAGGAGTTGCTCAAATACCTGTTAAATGTATGAAATATTAATTCCTCGTGCATTAGAAAAGTCATTAGAAGTTTATACATTTAACATCTGTAGCAAGGGAAAGGAGGGGACTGGTGACAATTTATAATACTGATGTTAGAATCTCTTGGAAAAGGGATGATACGTATTGTAATACTACAACAAGTGCTTACGGTTTAAAAAAAAGGGGGGGTGTTAGGAATTCTAGAAGGTCTGATTATGTGGAGAACTGGCCTGTTCCAAATGAGGAGGGATGCAGTAGTTACTACAGAGAGCAGAGGAAAAAAGAAAAAGATGGAGAGAGAGGACACACCAGGGAAAGGACAGAAAGCCAAACACTACACCAAGACTTTCCCCATGACTCACATCTTCCAGAGTTAATTAAATTACTGAAAGTCTTGGGAGAGTGGAGTGAGTGAGGGAGTATATGTGTAAACCAGTGAAACAGGTGGGTTTTCATGTCCAAGTTGACATGAGTGGAACCAAAATATCATTTTCAGAAATGGGAACCTAACAGCTAAGAAAAACATAAGTAAAGTAAATTATAGGAAATTCACAAAAACAGCTAAGAACCTAACAGCTAAGAAAAACATAAGTAAAGTAAATTATAGGAAATTCACAAAAACAGGAGGGGGGTGATGGAGAGATGACCCCCTCCAGACTTTGACAACCTGTGCAATTAGGAGTGGGAGGCTAAAACTACAAAGAGTAAGGTAGGCCTAGCTGCCATGTAGATTTCATAGGTAATGGTCTTTTCTGGTAGATCAATCCTGTGAATTTAACTAGATACTAACTAAGGTTAAAGGATTAAAGTCCACATCATCTATTGATTTCTGTACACCATTTCGATTCCCTAAATGTAACTCTGTAATACCTGAGTGACAAAAAATCCAAATGAGGCCAGTGAGATACTTCTTCAGGAATTAATGCTTTCAATTTTGATCTCTACTGCTAGGTTTTAAAAAGATGTTTGTCCCATTCCCTACCTTAAGAAAAAGAAAAAAAACTTATTAAATGCAAACATACTTAAAAGAAGAATGTCAGGAAGTCCAGTAGTAAACATCAATATAAGTCAGAGATGGGGAGAGGATCCATTCCACCGTGGCTCCTTCCAGCCAGGGCTGCCCAAAGGGGAGACAGATTAAGAACCTCTGCAAGCAATGAGGCTTGGAGCAGGAGGTTCCTGCTGACACAGTCCCTGCTGGTACCCCTTACTCCCAGAACTGAGGCAATTAAACCAACTTCCTGTCCCCTAGCCCACCATCTTACCCCCCAGTACCCACCAGGCAAATAATCCAATACGGACACCCCTGCACCAGGATGTGCTCGTGACTGAGCAGGGAAGGGGAAAACAGTCTTCCTTCTCCTGCCACTTCCAAAGTCCTAGCCACCTGGAGATGACGTCAGGCTACTTTACGCCCCCTATCAACCCAGCAGAGCCTTAAGCAAAGCTACCCTCCCCTGCACACACACACACACACACACACACACACACACACACACAGAGGGAGGGAAGGAAGAAGTCAGGGTTAGCTTGGCAGGGCTGGGCCAAGTGATGAGACAAAAGCCCTCAACTGCACCCTAGCTTTAATGAGTAAGTGTCACACTCCAGATGCACTGATCTCCACAAACACTCCCACCTCCCAAGGAAGGCCTTTCCCCCAGAGACAGCAGTTGGCAGGTGCACAGTTAGAAATCAATGTTAGTAAACTGATGAACTGAAAGATTAGTTCAACTTATGAAAGCCAGCTTAGAGGAGACAATGTATACTATGCAAGAGTTCAGACTGCATAAAAGTCAAACATGTGATAGTTAAGATCCACCAAAGCAGCTCATTACTTAGGACAACGCTCATTTGGAAGTGTAAACTCTAGAAAGTTCTTTATTTAAGTCACTCCTTAAATTCCAGCATTTGTGGTTTGACCTGCTTGCCTTCAGTATATCATAACTTCATTAACGCATCTGTCACAGGCCCAAAAGCACTGAGAATGAATCCAGGAGCAAATAAACAATGTCCTTGGTTCTCTTCTAAACAATTCCTCCCACCTCCCAGTTTTCCATTTCTCTCTAATGGAAAGAAGGTATGTGAGACAGCAAAAACACCAACAAAAAAAATTTATGCTAAATTTGAACTCCGATTTATAAAATACTCCATTCGTTCTATCCCTCAAAATTCCACCTAACAGGGCGCCTGGGTGGCTCAGTGGGTTAAGCCGCTGCCTTCGGCTCAGGTCATGATCTCAGGGTCCTGGGATCGAGTCCCGCATCGGGCTCTCTGCTCAGCAGGGAGCCTGCTTCCTCCTCTCTCTCTCTGCCTGCCTCTCTGCCTGCTTGTGATCTCTGTCAAATAAATAAATAAATCTTAAAAAAAAAAAAAAGATTAAAAAAAAAAAAAATTCCACCTAACTGAATTAAGGAATCATACACCATCATCAGCAATATACATACCGAAAAAGAGAAGGCATGGGGTAAGGGGAATGCAATAGTTAAATTAGAAAAAGCAGTAAGATGCACCTTTGGATTGAAACCACAAAATCCAAGGTACACTGGATACTGAGCTCATGATATCAGAGAATTACAATCTGAACTTAGAGAGTTTCAGTCAAAGGACCATCCAATATCTTCCAAGAAAGACAGACACTAGAGTCTTATTCAGCCCCAGAATGAAGCAGAATTTAGTAGTTTTTCCATCACAGTACATGTCAAAAAGGCAGAATTAGGAATATCTAATTACTATGATGATGCCTCTTTCAATGCCCCCCCTTTTTTTCTTTTTTCTTTTTTTTTTTTCCTTTTTTACAAATAAAACAGGATGACATTCTGGGAGCATGTAAAGTCATTTTTTATTGTGGCAGACAATACTACTTGTAAACTAACACTCATAGTCTTTTCCTTGTGCACACTGCTAAGGAATATCTTCGAGTTTCACCTTTTTCTCTCTCTTGCTAATTGTTTAAATTTATGCTCATGCAATGACATACAATAGAGGCTTCGGGATATATAAAAACATGAACTTCACTAACTCGGGATAGCTGGAAAAGGAGAAAAACCCATGAAGATCTTGGCAAGAAATTGCTGGCTACTTGATAACCTATGCATTTTTAAATGCTACTACAAAAAAATGCACACATCCTAAGGAACTAAGGAACTACTAACCTCTACAATCAATGTGATACATGGTTTATCCAGTCTTGACAAAAATCCTCTGGATCACCAGTGGTAGGTTCATCCACTCGTACATATGCAATTGTATAAAGAATCTATTATTTAGAACACCAGGAAAAAAAACAATTAAAAGATTTATATTCATAGCTACCATTAAGAAATTTTTTAAAAAGCACTTTTCATTTCTATGCTAAGATCTAATTTGATGCCCTGCTTTGCAAATTCAGAATGAAGAGGAAAATATTATAGTGATTACCAAACTGGAGAAAGAGTAAGGAGTGTCCACAAATAAAAATTATTATATAGAAGTAACACACTAATAATTTAAACTTATTCACTGAAGACTAAAACACTGGAATACCAATACAACACAGATTTCATCATATATGTATATGTGTACATATACATAAATATCAACATACAAAGTCTTACATTAGAATTGGAAGGAAGTGTAATTATACAACAGTTTTATAAGAGGGGTATTAGTAGGTGGGTACACATGCTACCACACATTACACCTGAGAATATAAACGGTGAACATTCATAACCCTTGGAACCTCTGCCCTCTCTCAGCACTCAGGATCCCCTCCCCTGGTTCTTCCTGGTCGTCTTCTCACCCCTACATACGCACAGCCCCAAGACAGCTGTCCTCAGGACAATCTGCCATTCCCCTGATTCTACCATCACCCCCACACTCTCCCAAGCTTCAGACCAAGTTCCCACACCCAAAGAAGCCACATGCCTAGCACTATGCCAAGCTCTGAACATGCACTATCTCTTCCCACTCTTCTAACAACTCTGTGAAATAGGTTTGTTATTATCTCATTTAACAGATGAGAAAACCAAAGCCCAGAAGTTAGGTCCCTTGTTCAAGGACATTAATCAAAAAGCAGCAGAGTCAGGATTTAAAACCATCTCTGACGCCACGTGACATTTCAGCTACTATTCTACTATTCCAAAGAGTCTCCCTGAACAATACAACATGGGCACCTCAATAATTCAACTCATTCACTCAACAAATGATTTCTTTGTTGAAGACAACAAACCTGTTCTCTCTTTTCTCCACTTTTACCTCCCTAACTCTGTCTAGAGACTGTCCTCTCCACACCCCACTAATCTCTCAGGTAGATTCTTGGAATCATCTCTAACTCCTCCCTCTCTTGAACAACACTCATCTACTTGGCTGATAATTTCTGCCTATTTTAGAGATTCTAGGTCATATTACCTCCTTGCCAAATCCACTTCCACTGTCCCACTTCAGACCCCAGGTTTCTTTCACTTGGCCCCTGTGACACCCTCCTAAACTAGTCTTGCTTCTCTGGGTCTCTGGATCCACGCAATCAATGTTACACCACTGCCACCTGTTATCCTTGTAAAACAGACCTACTCATGTTACACTCCAGCCTAAAAGCCTTTGATGGTGCTCTACTGTCTACAGAACAAAGTCTAAACTAGTTGTGTTGGCATTCCCACACAAGCTGGTCCCAACCTATCTTCACAGCTTCATCTCCTACTGCCACCCCCAACTGAAATAATAATAATAATTTACACAGAACTTAATTCCTTATATAATGCATTTTCATATACATTAATCATAAAACAACACTAGGAGTATTTCTTATTATCCCGATTTTATGAGAAAGAAACTGAGACCTAGGAAGGTAAAACAACTTGCTGAAGATCCCAAATCATAAAAAGAACATAAAAGGCAGAAAGGGTCAAGTATCAAAACTCCAAATTTTATCTCCTTCCCCAATACTTCCCGCAGCCATAGCATCCCTACTCCAGCATATCAGACTCAACCTTTCTTTGAAAGTATTTTCTAACCTCTCTGAGCTCAAGGTATTTGCACTTGAAATTTCCAAAGAACAGTGGTAGGCATTTTTCATATTATACTTTATATTAGTTATTTATATTTATATAGAAAGCTGTGTCTACAGTGAATTATAAGCTCTATGAGGACAGAACCAAAAGTTAGTCACTCAATTTTTAAAGTCTGCTTATTTAACTGGAAAATGTGTGGGGAAAATAAGCCACATAAGACGACAAGCATCAAGGCAGAGACTGGCCAGGCCTGAAACCAGAGACCAGAAACCTGGGTCAGACCATCTGAGCACGCCGGCAGTGCTGATAATTTTAACATCTACCTTCTGAACAAGGTCGAATAACCCAGTGCCAACCATTTTCACTGACAGTGGCCTTTATTAAATATTACAGTTTACTGAAACCACAATTCAAAAACAGAATGGGGTGAAAACGAAGATTTAGAAGTTGGTAAGAAACAGAAATACCATTATTTCCCATTTTAACGTTCCTCTTTGACTAAATAACCAACGTTTGAACTATACAGACTTGATTTAGCCTTTCTACAAAGATCAGCTGAGCTGCCTGGATGGCTGTCTCCAGGGCTATTTCAGTAGGCCACAGAATCACGTTCTCCCACACAGCCACACAGACAGCTTCCCACGTCTCACCCTCTCAGAGAACCACGAGGCTTCATGGCACTGGCAGAGCCTCTCTCAGAAGGTATCTGACATGTTGATTATCTCACCAACTTTTGCAAGTGAAGTTCCCCATGGTTATGTCAAATGGTCAAACTTAACAGTGTCAGAGGCCCTACTCCTCCCTGAGTTGTCTTCATCCCAGATCAGATTCTAAGGATGCCTTATAATTATAAAGCCCAGAATATGAAACCACTGAACAGCTGACCTGGTGAAAAGTCTCAAATGCTTCCTTCCCTCTGTCAGAAATCTCCCTGTCCACTGCTGAAACATAACCACAATGTCAACTTTTCCATGAACTGGCAGAGGATAATATTAGAAGAAAAACTAGCCCACATGCCCTGCACTTGAATTACACTCCATTCCAAACAGTTACAGCACTACAATCTTAAGTAATTTACAAACTAGATTTCAGAACTATTTTTGTCAGAACTAACTGTTCTCTATCGTGGCACCTCAACCAAAATTTTGGGGCGCCTGGGTGGCTCAGTCATTAGGTGTCTGCCTTCAGCTTGGGTCATGATCACAGGGTTCTGGGGTGGAGCCCCACATCGAACTCCTTGCTCAGTGGGAAGCCTGCTTCTCCTTCTCCCACTCCCCCTTCTTGTGTTCCCTCTCTCACTGTCTCTGTCAAATAAATAAATAAAATCTTTTTTCTTTTAAATCTAATATTTCTATCCAATGAACCTCAGAATACTGCCGCATTTTATACACGACAGCAGATTTCTTCTGCAGGCTACTAAGACATTGGCGGGGGCGCATGTTGCTCTTGTTATAAACTGTATTTTCCCTTTCAGAGAGAGTAATACAAGAGTCAGAATTAACATCAACTTTGGAATCAGAGAATCTGAATTCAAGCCCTAACTCCGTAACATGAAGGAAGTTCCACTACTGAGACAGTAATAGCCCCAAACTCACAGGGGTATTGAAAGGATTCGGTCAGTCAACAGGTACAAAGTGACTAGAACACATGGTAAGCTTTCAATAAACATCAGCTTTAAAATCACCCAATTCAAAGTCACAATTCCTGAGATTTGTGAAAGGATAACAAATTCCAAGAAACCCCAGCTCAAGCCTGCCCTGCTTACTTACCTTTGGGCAACTTCCATATGTCAATGATACTAATCAATCAGTCAATCGATAAAAATGAAATAGAAGAGAAACCTAACAGTTCTGCCTCCCGGGAGCTCCCACACAGTACGATGGCAGATACAACCAAAAGCAACTATAGATTTAATTTAAATTTATGGCATGTGTGTCACCTCAAATACAAAGATAAAAGATGCTGATCTGAAATCTGTAAAACCCAGTGTTACCAGCTATATATCCCTCAATAGCACATGTGGGAACCACCGATAATATGACTTTAGCATTGTCTATGTTACATAAGCATACACTTTGGTCCTTACATATTTGTCTACACATACGCTTCCTCTTTCCTCTCAGCAGTATCGTAATTCCGTTGGTGGACCGTGGTGTTTCTTTTGCACCCCACAGCCACGTTAAACAGCAAACAGTTGGACTAAAATGACATCTAGGTAAGAATTTAGCAGCCCACCTGACCATATCTTTTCATCAGCATGAACACGGACTACGGTACACAGCAGTAATTCAGCCTAAAACCTGGCTGAGGGCACACTGGAGTCTGAGACACCTGGGATCCGATGCCACCACTCACTCACTGTAGGACCCGGGGAACCTAAAATGTCTGTTTTCCATTCCTTAAAACAGCAATAACAATTTTACCTTCCTCTTACAATTACTGTGACAAATAAAAGATTACCTGCAAAACACTTAATGCTAATTCTAAAATACTGAGGGGAACATTTACAGATGTCTTCAATTTACTTTGAAACGCATCAGAAAAGGATGGATTGAGCACTTAGTGCCACTGAGCTGTACAATTAAAAAATGATTAAGATTATAAGTTTCATTACATGTGTTTTACCAGTTTTTAATTAAAAATGATTAAAATAAAATTATAAAAGGTGGATTGAAAGATGGACATATACGTGATAAAGCTGGTAACAGAGCAAATGGAGAGCCTAAGTCGTGGGTATATGAATACTCACTTTCAACTTTTCTGTATTTTTGAAGATTTTTACAATAAAATATTAGGGAAAAAACAATGCTGGCATCCAAAAGTCTGCTTTTATTATCACTACTAGTCAAAATAATAGCCAGCAAATATTCAGATTTTGGCTTTTTTTTTTAATTGTATAAAGCATCATTTTATCAGCCATCTCTCTTTTTATTATGACCATTCTAAAACTAAAAGTAGCTTATTTGAAACTGCTTAACCAGTACTTCATGTACGTGATTTCAAGTTAAATTATTCTAAGGTACCAGCTGCCAAGCACTTAATCTCTTCTGAAGGAACACAGAAACCAAGTCAAGAGATATTTGTGGTCCATGATTGATGACTTGACCAAACAAAACAACGGAAAAGCAAGAATTGGAATTATTTGTTCCTACCTTTTTCAGTAGGTGTTGAAGCTGTTAAGTCCGGAAGTACTACCAGAAGTACTACCAGCACCTTAACAGGTCCCTGTACTGCATAGACACAGTATGTCAGCCACTTTGGAATGATACCCAGTTTGGGGCACCTGGGTGGCTCAAGCTTCTGCATTCGGCCCAGGTCAGGATACTGGGGTCCTGGGATGGAGCCCGGCATCAGGCTCCCTGCTTAGCGAGACTGTTTCTCCCTGTACCCCTACCCCTCCCCCCAGCTCATGAGCGCTCACACCATCTCTCTCAAGTAAATAAATAAAATCTTTAAAAAAATAAAGAATGACATCCAATTTTCTTGGGTTTTTTTCCCCTCTCCAAATGGTAATTGAGATTTTAAAGTGTTTAGTGGTACTACAGGACCTCAGATACCACAAGGTACAACAATTTAAATAGACCACCTCAAAGCTACTGCGATGCTACCTTCAAAAATACAGAAAAGAACGTGGTGGGAACATGGAAAAATTGGAACCCTTGCATACTGTTGTTAGGAACATAAAACGGTATAGCCACTGTGGAAAACAGTATCGTGGTCCCTCAAAAAATTGAAAACAGAATTACCTTAGGACCAAACGAGCCCACTTCTGCGTAAACACCCAAATGAACTGGAAGCAGAGTCTCAAAGAGGTATTTGTTCACCCATGTTCACAGCAGCATTACTCACAAGTTATGATGTACAAGCAATCCAAGTACCCATCAACAGATGAATGGATGAGAACATAAATGTAATATATACACACAATGGAATATCATTCAGCCTTTAAAAGGAAGAAAATACGGTCACATGCTAAAACAGATACGAACTTTGAAGACATTAAGCCACATGAAATAAGGCAGTCAGAGAAAGACAAATCATGTATGACTCCACTTATGTGAGATACCCAGGGCAGTCAAAATCAGAGACAGAGAGTAGGATGGTGGTTGCCAGGTGCTGGAGGGGCGTGGGGTGGGATAGGGAGGTCAGGTGTAATGGGTATAATGTTCCAGTTCTGCAAGATGAAGAGTTCTGGAAAGGGACAGTGGTGATGGTTGCTCAACAATATGTCCTCAACACCACTGAACTATACACTTAAAAATGGTTATGACGGTAAATTTTATGTGATGTGTATTTTACAATAACAAAAACAAAAACAAAAAAGGGGGAAAAAAAAAATCAGGGAACTGATCTCCCCAGAAGGCCTGGCAGGGGTGCTCCAGCTTGGACCTGACAGAAGAGGAATCAACCCGTTGGCGCTCAAGCCATGTCCATCTCTACACACACCCTGAGAACTTGTCCACTGAGACTCTCCATCCTGCCCAGGGTCACACCAACTGTTCATTTCAGCTTCAAAAGCGACAAACATTACTCCTGCTACCGCAGTTCTCTGTCAAAGCAGCACGGACCTTAATCTCTCTCAACCTGCCTGCTCTTTGAAAACAAGGATAATTCCTACCTACCAGCCTTACAAGGTTGTTACGAGGGCAAGACTGAGATCACGTATATAAAAGGAGCTTTAAACTGCCAAACACCAAAGCAGCAGAAATTACTATGTTTATAACTACTTTCGCATGGAAAGTCAGAAGGGACTATAACAACATAAACTTCACAAAGCTTGCGACACCTCACCCATGTTTCATTCCACTTACAACTCGCATCACCCCTAAATAACACCTTTTTTGTTTTCGCCATAAACGGAAAGGGCAGCACTGAAGAACCAAACAAAAGCTCAGCCTAAGCATTTCGTCTCACCACGCCAACCGCAATCAGAAATCATCTTACGTGTCCTAGGAAAATTCAATTTTTATGGCCCCAGCGTGGGCCTGCGGCGCCCGGGAACTACACTTCCCAGAAAGCATCGAGGTGAACCCGAGCGGCGGGCGGGGCGGCCTGGGATTCAGGGTGACCACCGCTCTCCCCAAACGGGGACCGCCGTCCCCTGAAAAACGACAACGTTTACGGTCGAGTGTGAAAGCGCGGTCGGCCCGCGGTCCCGCCGGCTTCCAGCCCCGCGACCCTCTCCCGGCCCTCCCGTCCTTCCTGCTCCACCTGAGGGTCACCGCCTATCCTTGACCTTTCCGCGGATCCCTAGGGTGTCACAGAGAGGCACCTTCTCCCCCGCCCCCAAAGCTCCATTTCTAGAACTCCCCCAAACAGTTGGGACCCGGGGCCACGGCGGGGTCAGACGGGACGCGCCGACACCGCCCACCACCCTGAGGGCCCCCCCCCGCCGCCCGGCCCGTCCGCCGGCCCGAGAGCCGCGGGCAGGGGGCTGGGCTGCCCCCACCCCCGGACCGGGGCGGATCGCTGGCAGAGGTGGCTCCGCCCGGGGCTCCGGTTTCAATTTCGCAACGTGACGGTGCAAACCTGAGGCCTACAAGCGCAGGCGGCGGCGTCCGGCGCCCCGCCCGCCCGCCAGGCCCGAGCGCCCCAGCCCCCCGCACGCCGCGGCCGCCGCCCGCCCACCCAGCCCGGCTCCCGGCGGTCGGCAGCGCGCCCCAGCCCGCCTGCCCGCCCGCCGGGCCCCGGCCGCCGCCCCCGGCCCCGCGCAGCGCCGGCTCTGACTCGCGGCGGCGGGCTGGCGGTGGCACTTACTCAGCTCGTCCTGGGAGGCGGAGGCGGCGGCCGCAGCCATGTTGCGCCAGGGAGGGAGGGAGGGGCCGGAGCGGGAGGGCGCGGACGGGCGGCGCGGGGAGCTCGCCGCTCTCGGTGCGGCAGGGGCCGGGAGCCGCCTCCGGTCGCACGGCGCGGGCCGCGCTGCGCCCACGAGGCCCGCCCGCCGCCGTCGCCGCCGCCTGCGTCCTCCTCGCTGCACGCGTCGCTCTCGCGGTCCCCCGCGAGCTCGCGACTCGGGCGCTCCCACCGCCTCGCGCCTCTGCGGAGCCGCCGCCGGCCGTCGGCCGAGTCCCGGTGCGCCCGGCCCGCAGCGGCGGCTCTGCGGCTCCGCGCCGCGCTCGCCCAACTCACGCCGGTTTTATATTTAGAAAGAGCTGAGCCATCCTCCCAGCGGCCCCCCCGCCGGGCCCCTCGCGCGCCCGCCCGCCCGCGCTCGCTCGCTCGCTCGCGGCTCGTCCTGCCCACCTGCCGCCGCCCGCCCCGAGAGCGCTCCCCGCGCGAACCCGGCACGCGGCGGCCTTCGCGGGCGGCCCGGCCTAGCCGCCCCGCCGCGCCGTAGCAGCCTGCGGCGGCCGCGACGCGAAGCGGACGCGCGGGCCTCTGACCTGAGTCGGAGCCGGTCTCCATGCCGGCGATGCTGCGCGCGGCGCCGCGAGGTGGGCGCCCAGGAGCGAGGCGGCGGCGGGCTCGGGCCCGAGGGGCCGCGCGCCGCAGTCCGGGAGGGGCCTGACCGGGGCTGGCCCGCGCTGCCCCCGGCCAGGGAGAACGTCCAGGCGGGGCCCGGGCTCCCTCTGGAGAGGTCTGCGGCTGTCACGTCGGCCGGTCCGGACCTGAAGAAGCACGCCTGTCCAAAGGAAGAGACGTGGACTCGGAAAAGTGGAGCCGGGTTCGGAGTCGGCGGGAGGAAGCCCCGCCCTGCGCCTCCCGCGAACTTCTCGGCCCCGGCGCGTTCAACGCCCCGACCCGGCTCCCTGGGCTCCTTCTCTCACTTAAAGCCCGGGATCAAGTCTAGTTTCCTGATGCTCTCAAACAGGCACTGCCGAGTGAAGGAAAGCCACGGAGTCCTACTAAAACTTAAATGAACCAAGATACTGGAAGTTCAAAGTCAAGCACATAGGCTTATATGAGCTTCTTTTTTAAAAATTTTTATTCTAATAACTACGTTCTTTTTGGTAACCCGAGTGATTTATATCCAGTATGCCAATTTGAACTTCACGGCTTAAGTCTGTCCATGAGGTCGTGGATGTGAAAAACACTTGCAGAATGGAATTCAAATTAAGGGGTTGCATAATGCTGTACTTTTAAGTGACGGCACTGTCAACAACAAATTAGGTACAAGATGAGATGCTTTTTTTTTTCTTTTTTGGTATAAGAGGAAGAAATCAAGACCCTAAATGGATTGAAATTGCATTTACTCCTAAAAGAAATCCATAAAGCCCTAGCTAATGGCTTGAAGAATGAATATATGTCATTCCAGACGTAACTTAGGCAAGTACAAGTCACTTACACGACATTAAAGGCATTTATTTCCTTTATTGCTTTAATATGGAAATTATACATGATCTTTGGGAAATTTTCAAATGATTGGGGATATCATAAAATTAAAAGTGAAAAGCCTTCCATTCTCACCATCCCATTTCCCAGGGAAAAAAGTGTTAACAGATACAGATGAGAGTGCATTCTCTGAGGCCTTGTCTCTGCATATATATACATATACACATATATGTATATATATACATTTATGTATATATATATCTCCCTAAAAGCAACTAGAATGGAGAGAGGCTCATACTTACAATAAAGTTCTGCATCACTGATTTTCCCCCATTAACATTCTTC
Organism: Mustela putorius furo; assembly: GCF_011764305.1. Taxonomy (NCBI): domain Eukaryota; kingdom Metazoa; phylum Chordata; class Mammalia; order Carnivora; family Mustelidae; genus Mustela; species Mustela putorius. Next base: position 14,676,951 of record NW_025421423.1, read on the forward strand.
CCCATTAATTCAAAAAGGTCTACACCACCACTCTTTTTATTAATGACCTCATATCACATTAAGTTCACCAATTCTTTTTCTGAGGACATTTTGGCTCTTTAATTTGATGTCGACACAAAGTCGGTGCCTAACAAAATATCTGCAAAGACTACGTATTCAGAAGTGTATAAAAGTAAAGGTCATCCCCCACCTCCTGCCCACCATCCCCTCTTCTGAACTCCCTGGAAATAATCCTATTAACAATCCTATTAACAATTTGGTGCCTCCAGCCTTTCCTGACTATGAATATATAAAGTAGCTGCACCAAGGATTGGTCTGGGGAAACTGACTTTTCATAGCCTCAAAAAAGATTCTTCTAAAGCCAACACAAAAAAATAAATAAATAAAAGTATAGAATATAAGTGAAAAAATAAAAAAGTTCGTTAGGCAATATTAACTTCCAGACAAGACTAGTTAGCATCTCATAAATTCATCTGACATAGAAATTTGAGAGTCCACACATGTGCAAATCATGGATATGTGTGTATCTACAGATTTTGTTTTAACAAAAATGGAATCCTACTACACATACGTAACTTTATCTTTTCACCAAACAATATACACAGGTGTTTTTCCATATGGGTAATGATAATAATAGCTAAAACTGATTGTGCTGGGCAGTGTTTAAAGTGTTCTACATGGTGGAATTCATTTAGTCCTCACAACAATCTTATGAAGTAGGGATTTTTATGACACCAAATGATGAAGGAACAAATCCAAAATGCCACAAACTAGAAACTGGTGGAGAAGGGGTTTGAATCTAGGCAGTGTGGATCACTCTTTACCACCATGATCTGTATGTACATCACTACTTCGTTCCTTTAAATGGCTGCATGAAAAGTACATGACAAAATTTATTTAACCATTCCCCTACTGATGAGCATTTAGGTTGTGGACAATTTTTTCTACTAGTGTAAGCAAATGTTACTGTAAAACATTTCTATACATATATCAACCTAGTCACATATTACATATAGACAGAAATATGTAGAGGCAAAATTGTTAGGTTAAAAAAAGATACCGTGGGCGCCTGAGTGGCTCAGTGGGTTAAGCCTCTGCTTTCAGCTCGGGTCGTGATCCCAGGGTCCTGGGATCGAGCTCCGCACCCGGCTTTCTGCTCAGCGGGGAGCCTGCTTCCTCCTCTCTGTCTGCCTCTCTGCCTGCTTGTGATCTCTCTCTCTCTGTCAAATAAAAAAATAAAATCTAAAAAAAAAAAAAAGATGCCGTTAACATCTTGTTGTATACAGCAGCTTATACCACTTTACAGCACTGCTATTAATTGCTAGGGTTTAAAGCTCTAAGTTTGTTTATAATTGCTTTTTTTTTTTTAAAGATTTTATTTATTTATTTGACAGGCAGAGATCACAAGTAGGCAGAGAGGCAGGCAGAGAGAGAGGAGGAAGCAGGCTCCCTGCTGAGCAGAGAGCCCGATGCAGGGCTTGATCCCAGGACCCTGGGGTCATGACCTGAGCCGAAGGCAGAGGCTTTAACCCCCTGAGCCACCCAGGCGCCCCTATAATTGCTTCTTCCTTCAAACTATTGTAGTTTATTTTCCCTATTTCATAGCTTCATATTCTGGGATGCCTGGCTGGCTCAGTTGGTTAAGCGTCTGCCTTTGGCTCAGGTCAAGATCCTAGGGTCCTGGGAGAGCCCCACATCTCACTCTCTGCTCAGAGGAGAGCCTGCTTCTCCCTCTCGCTCTGCCTGCTGCTCCCCCTGCTTGCGCTCTCTCTCCCTCTGTCAAAGAAATAAATAAAATGTTAAATAAATAAGTAAATAGCTTCTTACTAGACAATTTGGTTTTGAATAGTAGATACTTCCTATCTAGAATTTACCTCGATTTCCAAAAACAAGGCAAGAAGGAACTGTGGACTGGGATGCCCAGGGGCAGAGAAGAGGCCACGGGGAAACCAAAATAATGCATCACAAAATCCAAGAATGAAAAACTTACGTCTTTTACTCTTTCGAAGTCCCCTCTCCCTTCTAGAAGGCCGTAATTACATGAAATGTGTGTACAGTTCTAACAAAGCAGTCTTGTTTCCATAGCAAAAGCAAATCTGAAGCAGAATATTAACCCTCTTCTGGGCAGGTACTTGGATGACAGAGGAGCTTATAGACACCCTAAAACGAGGGACGAAGCAGAAAAACTATGAAAAGAAGCTGTGAGAACTCAAAAAGCAAAACCTTCTGGGGTTATTTGTAAAACACAAAAAGCACGACCCACCGCAGAGTCCCTGAAGTCATTTCACTTGAATAGATCTTCGTGGCGATACTCCTGACATTAAGAAACAGTACAGGAATGGCCTGGGCGACTCGTTCCATTAAGCGTCTGCCTTTGGCTCAGGTCACAATCCCAGGATCCTTGGATGAAGCCCTGCGTTGGGCTCCCTACTTAGCAAGGAGTCTGCTTCTCCCTCTGCCCCTGCCCTTCCCCATTTGTGGGCGCTCTCACTCTTCTTTCTCAAATTTAAAAAAAAATTTAAGATTTTATTTGTTAGAGAGAGAGAGACAGCATGAGCAGGGGGAGAGGTAGAGCCAGAGGTACAAACGGACTCCCCAGAATCCCTAAGTAGGGTTCCCCCATGTGGGGCTCGATCCGAGGACCCTGGGATCATGACCTGAGTTTAAGGCAAATGCTTAACTGACTGAGCCACCCAGGCACCCTTCTAATAAGCAATTTAGATGCCTAAAAGGATTCATTCTAAACTAGAAAATCCAACTATCCCAAATAATTCAATTAACCATTCCCAAGGAGCTCCAGACAAGCCAAAATTCTATAGAAATAAGTCTCATACTGTATTCATTTTGGTGCTGAAGTAGTCAGGGACTGGATCCAGTCTGCCAAAGAGTCCGCAGCTCTCATGATCTTCACCCCTGTTCCCCCATCAGTTATTAAATAAAAAACATGTTTCACTAAACATAAAACCATGTCAGGACTCAAAACATTCCACTTCTAAAAATCAAACTCAGAAACACCAGTCTCTAAGCACTATATAGAAAACTTCCACTGTTTTACTCCCTAATTCCCATGGATTTAGAGTACATTTCGGATTCTTCCCATCGCCTGGAATGTTTCCACTGCTTTCTGGTCTATGTATCCTCTAAGTACCATGTGCTCCATTCTTAGCCTGAACTCCAAGGATGGCAATGAATCCAAGTCCTTCTTTCCTTGGTTTCTATCCTAAAGACAGCACCAATCAATTCCCAACCTTTGGCAAAACCTATCATTCACTTTATTCCCCCCCCCGACACATATAAGTGGAAAAAGGCTAAAAGCTGACCTGGTCCAAGACAATACTACACCTTGCATCTTAGAGGATAAGGCAATATTTCCTCTAGGGATAAAATTTATCCCTATATCAGCAGGGATATCTCCCCTAATTCCTTAGACAGTGGTTTCAAAGATTTTTATTTACATTCCTCCCCCCCAAAAAAAGATGTTTGAAAAACAATGTAATCTATTTACATATTTTTAGATTGGCATCTAAAATTTTCCATTATAAATAACTGAAAGGGAGAAATTTTGACAGCAAATTCTATTGTAAATATTAGCAATTTTGAACAAAAATGGGGGCACCTGGGTGGCACAGCCAGTTAACATCCAGCTCTTGGTTCTGGCTCAGGTTGTGATCTCAAGGTCTTGAAATCAAACTCCGGAGTCAGGTTCTGTGCTCAATGTGGAGTCTGCTTGAGATTTTCTCTCCCTCTCCCTTCACCCCTCCAGCTCATGCTTGTTCTCTCTCTCTCTCTCAAATAAATAAATCTTTAAAAAATAACAATAAAATAAAACTCTCTGTTACTTCTTTAAACTATATACATAGCACTAAATTCTATCCCTGAAACTAATAATACAGTATATGTTAACGAAATTGAATTTTTTAATTTTATAAAAGATTTTATTTATTTATTTGACAGACAGAGATCTCAAGTAGGTGGAGAGGCAGGCAGTGGGGAGGGGGGGAAGCAGGCTCCCTGCTTAGCAGAGCCTGATGCGGGGCTCGATCCCAGCACCCTGGGATCGCAACCTGAGCTGAAAGCAGAGGCTTTAACCAACTGAGCCACCCAGGCGCCCCTTGAATTTATTTTTTAAAGATTTTATTTATTTATTTGACAGAGAGAATACAAGCAGGGGGAACAACAGGAAGAGGGGGAGGGAGAAGTAGGCTCCTTCACAGCAGAGAGCCCAATGTGGGACCATCCCAGGACCCTGGGATCATGACCTGAGCCTAAGATGGACACTTAACTGACTGAGTCACCCAGGTGACCCTGAAACTAAATTTTTTTTTTTTAAAGATTTTATTTATTTATTTTACAGAGAGAAATCACAAGTAGATGGAGAGGCAGGCAGAGAGAGAGGGAAGCAGGCTCCCTGCCAAGCAGAGAGCCCGATGCGGGGCTCGATCCCAGGACACTGAGATCATGACCTGAGCCGAAGGCAGCGGCTTAACCCACTGAGCCACCCAGGCGCCCCGAAATTTAAACTAAAAATTTAAAAATGGGCTCCTGGGGGCCTCAGTGGATTAAGCCTCTGCTTTCAGCTCAGGTCATGATCTTGGGATCCTGGAATCGAGCCCCGCATCAGGCTCTCAACTTAGCAGGAAGCTGGCTTCCCCCTCTCTCTCTCTCTGCCTGTCTCTCCACCTACTTGTGATCTCTCTCTTTCTCTGTGTCAAATAAATAAAATATCTAAAATAATTAAAAACACATATGTAGCATCTAAATAAGATTTTTTATTTTTTAAAAGGTAATTTTTAAAAAAGGTTTTACTTATTCATTTGACAGAGAGAGACACAGTGAGAGAGGGAACACAAGCAGGGGGAGTGGGAGAGAAAGAAACTGGTTTCCCACTGAGCAGGGAGCCAGATGCAGAGCTCAGTCCAGGACCCTGGGATCATGACCAGAACCAAAGGCAGTTGCTTAACTGACTGAGCCACTCAGGCACCTCAAAGAATTTAATTTTCAAAACTTAGTACATATGTATGTATTTTTTAAATTTAGCTACAATTGACATATGGCGTTATATTCCTTCTAGATATACAACCAATATATGTATATATTACTAAATGATCACGACAGTAAGCTTAGTTAACATCCACCACCACCCATAAAGGTTTTCTTGCGATGAATTTTAAGATCTACTCTTTTAGCAACTTTCAAACCATAAGGTTTCGTTAATTGTAGTCACCATGCTGTACATTATATCCCTAGGACATTATTAACTTGTAACTGGAAGTTTGTACCTCTTGATCATCTTCACCCATTTTGCACACCCCCCATATTATACCATATTTAGAAGCTTTTCAAGACAGCTTAGCCTCTCTGACATCTCTCAAACATCAAACATTTCTTGCAACTCCCTCCTCTCTTGTCAACCCTGACTCATTATTCTTCTACCTTATTTTTTAAAGATTTTATTTATTTATTGGAGAGAGAGAGTGTGTACCCATGATCACGAGCAGGGGGAGGATCAAAGGGACAGGGAGACTCCTTACTTGAGCCCAAGAGTCAAAGTCGGGCTCCATCCCAGCACTCCCACCCCCTAGAGATCAAGACCCGAGCCAAAGTCGGACACTTCACTGACAGCCACTCAGGCACACCTTGTCTACCTTTCTAAAGGTTGCCTGATACCCTCATCATTTCCCCTGCCTATATCTTTATGTTCCTTATCAGCAAACCCTTCCTGTGAAGCACTTACTAATATATAGTTAAGGCATTGTGGGCCAGAGTTTCTGTAACAACTACTCAACTCTGGCATTATAAAATGAGAGCAGTCATGAATACTACAGAAACAAAGGAGCATGGTCATGTTCCAATAAAACTTTATTTAAAAAAACAGTGGGGTGATTCAGACTAAAGACCATAGTTTGCTGATCTCTGATCTAGAAGCTTCCTGAGACAGGGAGACTAGGAGACGAACACTGGGGACCTGTATGTCTAAACATTTCTGTAATCTCCAACTGAAATACCCAGGATGAGCAGGATAGAATTCCAGGTTGGAAATAACCACTCCTCATCATTTTGAAGGTATTTCTCAATTTCTTCTACCTTCCCCAGTGCCTTGTTTCCTTTAGCTCGGTTGGATCCACTAGCCTCCAGAGGTAGGGTTTTGCCTTGAGATTTTATTCACACTCACTGAACTATTTTACTTCATTAGTAACATTTTTTCATTTCTAAAAAATAAACTCCATTTGAAGAAATTGACCACGATGTTTTCCAATTTCCTGTACCCAAGGAATACTTTTTCTTAGAATTTGGTACCAGGAAAATGAATCTCAGGGAAACACTTATGCTGTCTTTTATGAGACAATAGGCACTAAGTAATCCATTGTGATTCATTTTTCATCTTGACTATTAGTGTCCAATTGCATTAAACTCTCATACCATATTCAATTCATTTGTATCCTCAGATGTTTAATAAAAGTGAATAAATGTGAGGGAACAGACAATAGCTATTTTGTTAGCTATTTCGGCACTCCAGACTGAAGGGAAAGAAACAGATTTTCTTTTAAATGAAAGAACAGCAACATCACACTGTATAATAATATATATCTAGATGGGAAATAGATCAGTGCAGCCATCTTTACGAAATATAACCTGCCATTTGGTGCATTTGTTCTCACCCATCAGTATTTGCAATAAATCACCCAAATCCTACCCCTACCATGTCCTGGATCTTTTTTACTTTGTCACCATTTAGACCACCATCACCGTCCCACCTGGATGATTGCACAACATCCTAACAAAACTAGTCTTTTTTTGCCTCCATTTTTCTCTCTCCAATCTTTTCTCCATCCCAAAGCCACAACAACTAAAAAAAAAAAAAAAAAAAAAAAAAAAAAAAAAAAAAAAAAAGCCACTTATTTGATTAAGTATTCCTTACCATGCTTGGTCTGAGTAGAGATCCCACCACATTGCTTACAAGTGAAACTAATTGATCTGTGGTTTTTTCTTTCTTTACTGATGTGCAATCCACAGTTCTTTACCCCGATGGTTGAATTTAATCAAATGTTACAGTTTGGTCACAGTTCCAAGAAGGAGTCATTTTTTTTTCTTGGAAATTTACTCATATGTAGCATGTCACTTACTTACAGAATATTTCAACTAGTGTAGTGGTGTCCAAGGTTCACCCACAATGAGTTGTGGAGAGGAAGGTCCTAAAATTTGTATTCAAATGAAGAATGCCCCATGATTCTAAGGTGCATACAGTATGAGAGCCACTAGAGTTTCTCTAACTTGCCCAGTTAAACTTAAGAGCCAATTTTATTTCATGTCCCTCTGCTTTCTCCAGCTTCTCGATGTCCGATTTTCAGCTTGACAAGAAGAGGCGGGTAGAGGGGCGCCTGGGTGGCTCAGTGGGTTAAGCCGCTGCCTTCGGCTCAGGTCATGATCTCAGGGTCCTGGGATCGAGTCCTGCGTCGGGGCTCTCTGCTCAGCGGGGAGCCTGCTTCCTCCCCTCTCTCTCTGCCTGCCTCTCTGCCTACTTGTGATCTCTCTCTGTCAAATAAATAAATAAAAATCTTAAAAAAAAAAAAAAGAGGTGGGTAGAGGAGAAGAATATGTACTCAGACCTGGGACTGGGATAGCTTCTTTTTTTTTTTTTTTAACATTTTATTTATTTATTTGACAGAGAGAGATCACAAGTAGGCATAGAGGCAGGCAGAGAGAGAGAGGAGGAAGCAGGCTCCCCGCTGAGCAGAGAGCCCGACGGGGCACTCGATCCCAGGACCCTGAGCGGAAAGAGCGGCCCAACCCACTGAGCCACCCAGGTGCCCGGGATAGCTTCTTTTTGACTGTGAGAGTTTCTTCAGCTTGGCTTGCTGCCTGTGAGACGAACCCAGTGGTTCATTTAGTTGAGTTTGCTCTGTCTTTTTAAAGACTCGGGGTCTTTCAAGCTAGAATGTTTTTCTCTCCCAACTCCACCCCTCCAAAAGTCATCTTGTTATTAGAACCTTCCAAACAATCCTTCTGCAGTCCCCTAGCCCTTTCTGCTATGCCCCCAGGAATCCAGGCAAGTGCCCATTCATAAATTCAACAAATCTACTGAACCCTACTATGCACCAGGTACTGCTATGAGGCTTGGAGATTGTGTCTCATGGAACAAACCAGATAAAAATCCTTACTCTTGTGGAATTGATATTCTAGTGAAAAAGAGAGACAATAAAACAAAACAAGACAGACAATAGGAAACAAATAAGAAAATTGTGTGTTAGAAGAAGAAACGGGAGTGGGGAGGGGTGGCGTTCCAATTTTAGCAGTGTGGTGGAAGAGCTTCATTGAGAAGGTATTAAGGGGTGGAAGAGTGAGCCATAGGGCTACCTACTGGAGAAGCACGCAGCCAGAAATGCCAGGCAGGTTGGAAGAAGAGGGAGATCAAGGAGACCTTTGTGACTGGAGCAGGGAATTCTATGAAGAGATCAAGGAGGTCATGGGTGATCAGATTCTATCAAGCTTTTTAAGCCACTAAAATTTGGGTTTTCACTCTGAGTGGAATGAGAAGCCTTTGCAGGATTTTAAGCAGAGAAGGGGCATACTCTGTTTCACGTTTTTAACCATCTCTCTGGCTGTAGTGTAAAGAATTGACAAGATCAGAAAAGTGCGTTCAATAGGCTATTGCAATAATCCAGGGGAGGCATGATGGTGTTTTGCAGCATGGTGGCAGGTGTAAAAATCATAAAATTAGTATTCGTTTAAATGCAACTTGCGGCATTGACTATGGCTTACATTGAATGCATCACTAATCTGCTTCTGCAGTGGGTTTTCCCTGCCTGGATTTCAGGGAAAGGTAAAGAGAGGAAGGAGGAGGGATGGTTTGACGTTACCAAGGAGACCGAGCATCATGAATCTGAAAACCTGAGATGGTTCCAGGCCTTTAGGCCTCTGGCGCAGCAATAATTCTGTGGCCGAGCCCACCAGTCGTTTCCCAATGACCATGCGCAACAGGCCAGGTGGGAGCCTATGGAAAACACAGGACTTTCGCAAAGCGGGACAAACGCATTCCGGGAATCGTAGTTCTGCGCCTTTACGCAGGCGCAGTGGCCCCTCGCCGGCTTGCGCGCGCAGGTCCTGCAGGACCAGTTTCTAGAAGCTCATTGCGGTGGCGTTGGTCCTGACTGCGAGTGCTGATGCAGGTAGCGGTTGTCCCAGGCCCCTGATTTCCCGGCCGCGGCCAGCTCGCCGGCTCCGAGGATGCACCCGGGGCGGGGTGGGTGGAGCGTGGGTGGGGAGCCGAGCGACCTCTCCGTGCACTCCCGATGCCGCAGCTTCGGGGGGGACGTGGGCACTGTCCTGAATGACGGAGCTTTTCTCCATCCCTTCCCTGCACCTGCGGTCCTAAAACTTGGGTACGCTGACATTTTGGGCGGGAAAATTCCTTGAGGTGTGTGCGTAGGGAAGGGGGCCATGCGGTGACTGCAGGCTTTTTAGCAGCATCCCTGGCTGTACCCGCTAGGTAGGTATCAGTAGCGCTCCTCCTTTCCAGTGGTGATGACCAAAATGTCTTCAGCGCCCTCCCTTTGAGAACTTCTTTCTGCCTGCGCCACGTTTTCGCGGAGCCTCTGTTGTAGGCCCCCTGGAGACCGAGACGAGTGTCTTCGTCACCGCACAGCCCCAGGTGCGGTGCAGCGCGGTGCAGGTACTCGGTTGGCGCTTAATATTTGGCGGGGGAGTAAGTGACGTCATGCATACGTGTGTGCCGGGCTGTGCTCGGAGGTGGGTATTGACTGGTGTAATGGTTGCAACAGGGGGAGAGAGCGCTTCCACCTGCCGCATTATAGCGCATTTTGCTCAGGCTGAATTGTCATTTCCTGGGGGTTATCTGAGGGTGGGGACCCTGCCTGATCTGTCCACGCGTGTCCCCGTAGTGTCCTGATAGCCAGTTATTTGCAGAATGAAAGAACGCATGTAATGCAGGATGGGCTCAGTGCAGAAGAGCACTTGGGGATTAGAGGAGGCTTTGTGCAAGAGGTGACTGTTGGAAGGAGTCAAGTTTTAACGGATGAGTGAAAGTTTGGTACGAGAGGGAAAGAAGGCAGCTTCCAAGGAGAGGGAATGGCTGGGTGCAAAGGATGGTGGGTGTGTGGGAACGGGGACATTGTTCTTTCTGGCCGCAGCGTCCATCGGGCAGCTAGAGCTCAAGAGGTGAGGTCTTCAGGGCAGGGTGTCTGATCTTCGTGGGGGGCCTCTGCATTTGAATTTTACCTTGGGACGGATGAGGGGTGATAGGACCCAGGTTTGCATATTAGAAGGCATCCATAGGCTATAGTGTGGTACTGGACTGAAGAAAGCTGTGTATGGGTAGTTTAAGTAGGATAGAATGGAGAGGCCCTTAGGAAATAAAACTGCCAGAATTTGGTTATTGGTTTTGTGAGAAATTTGAGAGGTGAATAGGAAATCAGGCTTGTGAGTTGAGCACCTGGTGGGAAAATGGGAGGCCGTTCACCACAGCAGTTCAGGAGATGTTGAGTAAATTTGTGACTGGATTCTCTTGTAGCAGTGAGCCTTTTCTCATGTGTTTTGCTTATGAGGAGTGTTTAGTCTGAAGAAATTGTTTTCTTGGAGGGTATCTTTTTTTTTTTTTTTAAGATTTTATTTATTCTTTTGACAGAGATCACAAGTAGGTAGAGAGGCAGACAGAGAGAGAGGAAGGGAAGCAGGCTCCCTGCTGAGCAGAGCCACCCCCCCCCCATGCTGGGCTCAATCCCAGGGCCCAGAGATCACGACCTGAGCTAAAGGCAGAGGCTTTAACCCACTGAGCCTCCCAGGAGCCCCAGAGGGTATCTTTAATTAGCATTCAATAACTCCTCTGCTTCTCACCTAGACCTTTGATGGAGCAGCTGGGCAGGGCTGTTCTAGGCCTTCTGTGTGTGTCTGCATACATCTGAACCAAACCAGGAGCAATGTTTTATAGGAGTAATAATTTGTTTTACTCACTGTCTTCTGTTTTTTGACAGTTTCTGCAAGACTAAGCTGAACCCTTGGAACCCTTGATATTTCGCTGTCTATAGTGCCTGTTGGTGGACTGTACTGACCATTCAACTAGAGTCTAAAGGAAATTGGATTCCTGCTGCTGACCCACAGTGCAAGCTGTAGTATCCTTGAATAAGATGACAGCCATCTCCCCAGACCCTCAGACCCTGGCCTCAAGTGAACCAAGCAAGGTCCTAAGAATGGAGAGTCCGGGGGATCAAGAAGCTATCCTGAGAGGAGACAGTAAAGACCCAGAGACTTTCAGACAGAGATTCAGGTGGTTTTGTTACTCAGAAGTGGCTGGACCCAGAAAAGCCCTAAATCAGCTCTGGGATCTCTGCATTCAGTGGCTGAGACCAGACATCCACACGAAAGAACAGATTTTAGAGCTTTTGGTGTTTGAGCAATTCCTGACAGTTTTGCCTGGGGAGATCAGGATTTGGGTAAAGTCCCAACATCCTGAGAGTAGTGAGGAAGTGGTGACCCTGATAGAGGATTTGACCCAAACGCTTGAAGAAAAGGAAGGTGAGATTTATAGATGGTGGGAGGAAGCGGGTGCGACCTCCTCGAGGTGTGAAAGTGAACTCCCCCAGAGAAAGCAGTTGATTGCTGAGTCTCAGTTTGGGAGTGGGACTGGCTCTGAATCAGTCCTGTCTTTTACTCTGTAATCTTGGGCAAGCTACATAACCTCTTGGAACCTTCATTTTTTTTTTTTTAAATCTGTGGAAAGGGATTCCCATCTGCTTAGTCTTTTATGAGGGCTTATATGTGATAAGGTATAATACTAATTTCTTTCCTTTCAGCCTTAAGTAAAAGGGAATCTTAGAACATGGGAGCGAAGGAGATGACTTGCACACGTTTGGAGTCAGAGGCACACTGTCCAGGGCAGGTCTCAACTCCTGCCTCCCAAGTGTGCGGAGCATGTTTCTAGATTGGGGCGCCTGCCGTCTGCAGCAATGGAAATGCATTGTGCACTGTTCGGGCTTCACATTAAGCATCTGAAATGTGACCAGGGCAAATAAGGAATTGAATCTTAAATTTAAACAGCCATGTGTGCTGGGCAACATCCGGGCAGGAGCCGCTGACCAACATTAAAATTCCATTATTATACACATACCAATGTATAAACTATAAACTGAATCGTAACATAGCATCATAAAATATTGGTAGACTTTGGGGTGGATAGCCCTGTGAGGGCATGGGGTCCAGGTTTTATAAAATCCCTTTAATATGCTGCCCATGTCCCCAGTATGTGTATCAGATGAACTACCGTAAAGCTCTCAGTACATATGTGGGACAGTTTGCATTCTACCAAGAGTTCCTGGATAGGGAAATGGCATTTACCTCCGTAGAGTTCAACTGTGGTCATGCAGCTAATTGGTATGTTCATCCTTGGGGTTGCCTGACCTCTGACTTATCTGTCATGGCAACACGGTGCTTCTCCAAAATTAGAGCCTCTCAGCGGAAGCCCTTAGCAATAAAGAAGCTTGTGAATTTATTGCTGTAGCATTCTGTTAGAACAGTTCCCTTAAGAGTCCCTTCTTTGTAATTCTGATTCTTAATTCCTTTCGATTATCTAATCAATAAGCTAAAATTCTTTTCATAAGAAAGTAAAGCGTGATTTAAAAAATACTTAACCCTTATCAGAAGAAGAGCTCTTGACATCTCAGGGTATGTAATGTATTTAGTTGATATGTTCAGGTTCCTGATTTCCATCTTTAGGCGTCTGCTGGCAACCCCGGGAGAGGAGTGTGTTCCTGAGACCAGTTTGGTGCTTTCATTCAAGAAGCAGGGCATTGCCTCTGCAAGGCATTGTGCTAGGAGTATGAAGAAAACCAAATTAACACATAAAATGAATATGCTGCTTTACCTTAATACAGCCTACGACTATTTTTCAAATAACTATTATGCAAATAAAACACATTTAAGCTGTAGGCGTGTGGATTGAATGAAACCCGATTATTGTGAGCTTAGCGATCGAAGGCTGTTTTATGGAATAGGGGGAAAAGCTGGGATTTTAGAAAAGAGCGTGTATGTGGCTTTTATCTCTGTTTTAGTAGGAGTGGGAGAAACTTTCTTCTGACCTTTTTCTGCAGAGAAGTATGTGTAAGAATTTCTAGTCTGAGCAATGTGTTTGAAAGACTAGAGTGTCCTTTCCCCCCTTCCTAGATCCGATCTCTCAAGAGTCTGTTATTTCCCAAGAGGAGAATCCTGAAGAAAATAAAATGGTTTCTGTTCTTCCAAGTACTGAGTCCCGGGTAAGCTTCCTTTCACTGGTTTTCTTTTCTTTTTTTTTTTAAAGATATTATTTATTTACTTGACAGAGATCACAAGTAGGCAGAGAGAGAGAGAGGAGGAAGCAGGCTCCCTGCCGAGCAGAGAGCCCGATGTGGGACTCGATCCTGGGACCCCGAGATCATGACCCAAGCCGAAGGCAGCGGCTCAACCCACTGAGCCACCCAGGCGCCCCACTGGTTTTCATTCTTAAGTGAATACTTACTGAGCTCCTACAGAGTGGTATAAAGATATTAGAATCAAGAAAACAGTTTCCTTCACATTCTTCAAACTCATTCTTTTTTTTTTTTTTTTAAGATTTTATTTATTTATTTGACAGACAGAGATCACAAGTAGGCAGAGAGGCAGGCAGAGAGAGAGGGGGAAGCAGGCTCCCTGCTGAGCAGAGAGCCCAATGCGGGGCTCGATCCCAGGACCCTGAGATCATGACCTGAGCCGAAGGCAAAGGCTTAACCCACTGAGCCACCCAGGCACCCTGTTCAAACTCATTGAGTGCTGTTTTATTTGAGTTACAAGGATTTGTCACAAGTCTGACTCTAAGAAAAGCAACAAAAAAAAGTTGACTAAAATTCTAGTTATTCTTGATAAAATTGGTCAAGTGGAAATAGAATTATATTTCCTTAATGCAATTAAAAAAAGTCTCCAGGGGCGCCTGGGTGGCTCAGTGGGTTAAGCCGCTGCCTTCAGCTCAGGTCATGATCTCAGGGTCCTGGGATCGAGTCCCGCATCAGGCTCTGCTCAGCAGGGAGCCTGCTTCCTTCTCTCTCTCTCTCTGCCTGCCTCTCAGTGTACTTGTAATTTCTCTCTGTCAAATAAATAAATAAAATCTTTTAAAAAAAATAAAAATAAAAAAAAATTTAAAAAGTCTCCAGCTGAACGGTATTGGAAAATAAAAAGCAGCTCTCACAATGCCTGTAAAAAGATAAGAATGTCTAATCATGCTGTTGTTAGTAGTTTTTTATATTCTAACCAAAGGAGTAAGATAAGAAGGGAATGAGGTAAATATTGGTATGAAAAAGACAAATGTGTGTTATTTGCAGATAACATGGTCTATTTGGAAAACCTCTAACAGGTATTAAAACTCATAATAATTGAGAAAAGTGGCTAGTTACAAATCAATTAGAATAATTTGCCATGGTTACAAATCACTTAGAAAATAATTATTTTTGTTAAGATTTTATTTATTTGAGAGAGAGTACATATGAGCACACACATGCATGAGCAGAGGGGAGAGAGAAGAATGCTCCTCACTGAGCAGGGAACCCGGATCCAGCACTGGGATCATGACCTGAACCAAAGGCAGACGCTTAACTAACTAAGCCACCCAGGCACCCTGAAAGAAAAAATTCTTACTCACAGTAGTAATCGATACTGCTATAGTAGATTGATAATGGCTGCCCAAAATGTGCCCAATTCCTAACCCCTAGAACCTGTGAGTGTTAATCCAATGCAAAAAGACTGTATTTTGTGTGTTCAGAAGGAATCCATGACGATCAAGGATGTGGTTGTGAGCTTTTCCAGAGGAGAGTGGAGGAGGCTGGAGCCTTTTCAGAAGGAACTCTATAAGGAAGTGCTGCTGGAGAACTTTAGGAGCCTAGAGTTTGTGGGTAAAGATATCTGTTTATGATGTAATATATAAGCTGTATATCTTTTTGTCTACTATCACTGAAAGATAAGTGCTATTAACTGTATTGGCTGGGTATGCAGGGTTGATACGACTAATCCTAAAAATGATTTCTGAAAATGTACTTTACTGCAATGTTTTCTCTAAAAAAACATTGAACTGGAAATGTTGAGTATCACTATGCTATCATCAAAACATACCTTCCCCAGTTCCTCCTGATTTTCCAGGAAATATGTCTGTACTTGACAGCATCTTCTCTTTCCTGGAGAACCTGAGGCTGTGTATAAATGTTGGAACATCTTTGCCCTGTGCAGAAACAGTCATTTTTTATTCTTTTCTCTATGAGCAGGCTTTCCAGTTTCCAAATTAGATTTGATTTCCCAGTTTAAGTGGGTTGAACTGCCATGGCTGCTGGAAAAAGAAATCTCAAAAGGCTCCAGACCAGGTGAGTCGATGAAAAGCAAAGAAATTAAAAGAGTTGCTTAGCCAAGTCATTTGTGAAGAGCCTTTGAAATGTATTGGGTAGGTTAGATGCTAAAATAGACGGTGATTAGAATAGACCACTTGCCTTCCTGGGGTATTCATTTTATTGGAGAGACCATTCATTTAGGTCCTCTGAGAAGTAGATGCCAAGACGTGATTGGCTATGCCAGGGACTTACTGGGGAGAATTGCAGTGAAGGAAAACGGGGAGACCGGTGAGAGCATAAGGTGAGTGTAACACCTGTGAATGAGAGAGGGAGGGTGGGAAGACTGGGTAGGAAGTGTCTTAGGTTGATGTGCCGTGTTTTGTTTTTTAAAGATTAATTTGAGAGTGGGAGAGCATGAGGGCAGAGGGAGAGGGAGAAGCAGACTCCCCACTGAGCAGGGAGCCTGACATGGGGCTCGATCCCAGGACCCTGGGATCATGACCTGAGCCGAAGGCAGAGGCTTAACCAACTGAGCCACCCAGGCACCTCATGGGCCATTTAATAAAGTTTTGGCAAGGCCAAAGAAGAGTTCACCAGCCGGAGTCACCTTTCTGGAGTCCTGTGTCTCTCTGGGCCTGCCTGTGTCCCTGCTGTACTTGCCATTGATTGGGAGCAGCTATGGGAAAGTGGCTTTGGTGTCGAATCAGCAGCCATGGGGGCTGAGTAACTCCGCAGAGTTGGAGATCTGAGCAGTGCATTTCTGGGTGCGCCTTAATATGGATATCAAACCACACAGTATTAGTGATGGGATGAATGGGGAACACAGGAACAATGGCTTACTTAACGTTTAAGTTGAGTCTTGAAGGAGAAGGAGGAATTCATCCAGTGGACAGCCTGGAGAGTATAATCTCATTTTTGTTAAAAGAAAAAAATATTTATATGCATGTATATATCTAAATATATAAATATAATTTAATTTTTTTAAAATATGTAAATATAGATAGTTTTTTTTAATGTCTGGAGAACATTCCTGTTAATTGTGGTTATCTCTGGGGGATTACATTTTTTCTTCATCCTTCTCTTACCTTAAAATTTAACAATAAATAGTCTAAGTTTATAGTTAAAAAGTAAGTTATTGCTTATATATCAGTACATTATTTTTTAAGAGAAAACCAATAATTTTACTTAGCTCTATTTCATCTTAACCAAAGTCAGACTATTGGTTGTTTTCAGTATATGTACCCAAATAAAGGATATTATTTTTTAATATAAATGGTATAAATGTGCCCCCCTTCCCCCAGAAGCATTATGTAGATGTACAACTTGTTTAAAAAGTTAACTTACAACAGATAGAAGAAAACACATAGACAAAGCAGAGTCGATAACTATAATTTAATAAAATACTTAAGCAAATCAGTAAGGAATGCTGAGTCTGTTAAAAAAAAATGGGGGAAGAACTTGAGCAAATAGCTGACAAAATTAAAAATAACTGACAACACTAAATTTTAAATTGCTGCAAATTTGAAAAAAAGTTCCAAGTCATTGATCAGTGATGAAATATACATTTAAAGCAATAGTACTGAGACACCTGAGTAGCTTAGTTGGTTAAACTTCCAACTCTTTGTTTCAATTCAGGTCATGATCTCTGGGATGTGAGATCGAGCCCCGCATCAAACCTCTTATTCAGTGTTAAGTCTGCTTGAGTTTCTTTTACCCTCTCCTTCTACTCCTCTCCTCTGCTGTCTCTCTTTTTAAAATAAATCTTATAAAAAATGCACAGAATTTTTAATAATAGTTAACTTCTGGGGAATAGAATTTTGTGCTTTATAGTTAACTCTTTAAAAAACAGGTTTTTTTGAAAGTGATGGTGTGACCTCATGATTAAGAGCCAAGTTGAATGATGTTCAAAGTTCTGAAGAGAGTGTAATTAGAGTATGATATTGGAGAAATCTGTGGGGATTGTGGGACTTGAACCTGAGGCCCTGGGTATTTCTGTTCAGGAAGGTGCCACGGGACTGCACTTGAAGACAAAGACTGAAAGAATAGGACTGAAATACCGTAGTGTGGGAGGGACAGTGGGTGGATGCCCACTTAGAGTGTATCCCTAAGGTTGACTGTTGTAACCTTTGAAAGTTTGGCATTGGCAGTGCTGCATGTCTGTGATGGGATTACCATTTTTCTGTAAATTCAGTGCTGTTCGGCTGCTTTGAGAAGCATTGGGTTAGGGATCAAAAGTATGGGCTTTGGTGTCAGAATATATGAAAAATCTGGCTCTGTTGCTTACAACACATGTGACTTGAGGCACGCTACTTGCTCTTACTCTTCCTCTGTGTGTGTAGTTGTCACATCCACAAAACAGGGCTAATGTCAGCACCTACTTTATAAAATTTTTGTGAAGATTAAGGGAAATACAAGTAGAGTGCTTGATACAGGGGGCTGGCCTTTACTAAGCATTCAATAAATGTTTGTGCTGTCGTCATTATTTAGAAAGAAAATAGATTAGCTCTAAAGAGAATGAGTTTGAGCCTATTACAGAAATTTGAAATGAGGGTGAGAACATGCATCTTTATTCTAACTATAAAGCACAAACTTTTCATTTTCCCCAATATTTTTCTTAACCCCTATATTTACCTGGTTTCTCTATATTATTTTTTCCTTCTCTGTGTCCTAAGATTCTGAAAACCATCCAAGGTCATATTCATAATGTTTATAGACACTCCTACCTCTTTCCCTATCTCAGTCCCAAAAAGGACAGCTTCCTTTATTGCAAATGGGAGACGTTCTATTTGTTATTTCTTTTAGAGTGTGAACCTAGAGGTGAATTGAAGGAATCCTTTCGAAATCAAGATGTTCTAGAAGAATCAACTTTAGATAAAATAATAGAAAGATGCCTAATGGGTGGTAATTATGGCCTGATGGGAGAGTCCCGGAAACGTAGCAGTAAGGAATATTCTCAAATGGCAGGCACACAAAAGAAAACTCATGGGAGAGGCAGTAAGGGTGAGGAGTTTGACCCAGAAAAGAGCCCCTTTGGAAGTAATTTCAAGCATACCTCAGAAATAATTAAACATCTGAGAGTCTACTTAAGGAAGAAGTCTCGGAGGTATAATGAATGCAAGAAACCCTTCAGTTTTCATTCAGACCTTATTCTGAACCGCAAAGAACACGCTGGAGAGAAGCCACGGAAATGTAACGAAGGCAGGAAAGTCTTAGGTCACTCTTCATCCCTAAGCGAACATCAGAAACATCAGAAAATGCATTTTGGCGCGAAGACCCAGAAGTGCAGTAATTGTGGGGTAACGTTTACGCGGAACTCATCCCTTAAGAGAAAAAACTCCCCTTTGTGTGAAAAATGTTGGAGAAATTTAAATCAAGATGCAACCTTAGATAAAGATGAGGGAGCAGAGGTAGGAGAGAAGACCCATAAATGTAGCAAATGTGGAAAAGCCTTCGGCTATAGTGCCTCACTGACCAAACATAGGAGGATTCACACAGGGGAGAAACCCTACATGTGCAATGAATGTGGAAAAGCTTTCAGTGACAGTTCATCCCTCACACCACACCACAGAACCCACAGCGGAGAGAAACCCTACAAATGTGATGATTGTGGAAAAGCTTTCACCCTGAGTGCCCACCTCATCAAACATCAGAGAGTTCATACCGGAGAAAAACCCTATAAATGTAAAGAATGCGGGAGACCCTTCAGTGACAGTTCCTCTCTTATTCAGCATCAGCGAATTCATACTGGAGAGAAACCCTACACGTGTAACAACTGTGGAAAATCCTTCAGTCACAGCTCATCCCTTTCCAAACATCAGAGGATTCATACTGGAGAGAAGCCCTATAAATGCGGTGAATGTGGAAAAGCCTTTAGACAGAATTCTTGCCTTACGCGACATCAGAGGATCCACACTGGAGAAAAACCCTATTTGTGTAATGACTGCGGGATGACTTTCAGCCATTTTACGTCCGTCATTTATCATCAGCGACTTCATTCAGGAGAAAAGCCCTACAAGTGTAACCAGTGTGAGAAAGCCTTCCCTACCCATTCACTCCTCAGTCGCCATCAGAGAATTCATACTGGCGTAAAGCCGTATAAATGTAAGGAATGTGGGAAATCTTTCAGTCAGAGTTCATCTCTCAACGAGCATCATCGGATTCATACCGGAGAGAAGCCCTATGAATGTAATTACTGTGGAGCGACCTTCAGCCGGAGCTCAATCCTTGTGGAACACCTAAAAATCCACACTGGAAGGAGAGAATATGAATGTAACGAATGTGAAAAGACATTTAAGAGTAACTCAGGCCTCATCAGACATCGGGGATTTCATTCTGGAGAGTAATTCTTGAAATACAGTAAGGTGGTTGGGGGGGGTGGAGTCTCATCAAATTGTCCCTTATTAAAAACCCAGGGTGGAAACGACCACCACATTGATCAGTAGCTACAACTTGAATGGGTTGGCAGCTGGGAAAAACACTTTTTGCCATTCACCACTCTTCTTTGGTAGATCGTAAGTAGGGTTGGTAAAGTTAGTAAAGTAGAGTTGGTAAACGGATGAAAAGTGAAGAAAGGGTGAGATGCGCAATGATTCCGAAAGATCAAATGCAGATTTAAAAAGCAAGAGGAGTGCACGAGACCCACTGATGAATCTCTTTTTTCTTCAAGAGATTTCCCTCTTCTAGCAAGAACTGGTCTCGAGTCATAACCTAGGTTCTGGGTTCTGTCCCAGTTTGCCAACCAGCTCACTGCATAACCTTGGACCCATCATTTGACCTTTCTAAATTTGGGTTTTCTTCACTGGTGGCAGGAGGGGGTGGGTCTCACAATTTCTAAGTTTACCTCCGGTCCTCTCTGAAGCTGTGGGAATAAGCTTCGCAAGTTTCTGTAGTAGAAAAGCACTTATTTAAGATTCTGAACTGAGAATGTGGTATACTCTTCAAATGCCAGATGCTGGAATCCCTAGAATATCAACAGGAACGAGTCGGCAGAGCTCACACGGTGTGTCTTCAGGGAATGTTTTTATTGGACAAAGTACCCCAACCTGTTTTTCCCTCTGGGCTTTGACTGAGGGGATTAGGAATCTAGAGGGCAAACATCGGAGCCATCTCAGCCATGAGAGTACCGGTCCTAGGAAAATGGGTTGGGGGCTGGGGAGGGGGCGGTGGGGAAGGAAACGGGTGTTGAAAACAGAGCTATTCTGGATGGATTATCTTTTGTGAAAGAAAATTCTATTTTTTTAAAAGTCTGTTTATCCTAAGTACAGCCCCCCTATAATCAGAGTGCAAACATGGTGTGTGGCAAAGGTCACAAGCTAAGATTGAGCCGTTTGAGGTTTTGGTTGATCTGTATGGTAAGATGTGTGTGTGTGTGTAGGTGGGTGGATGGGTGGAACTTGTTGTCACCATTTAAAATTTAAAAATTAGGAGATTTCATACCAAAAAATTAAAGGCTTGCCTTGAAAAATTATAAGGGCTGTTAACCCTGACCCATACTTCAGTGGAGTAGTCCGCTGGTTTGGGGTAGCAGCTGCTGCCTTTACACAGGGAATCTACTCTTCTACCAGCCAAGTTCTCCGATTTATAGGACTTGACTTGCCCTGACTATAGAAATTTGATACTATGGTCCCCTGCCATCTAGAGAATATTTATCCTAAAGTCTAAAGAGACTCCCCCGATAGTAAAATACAGTGGAAGAATATAGAAGTCCCACAAAACAACTTCTCAGTTAAGTGCTTTGTTGTGAAATTAGACTTGAAGAGAGAGCAGTTATTAGTGGATTATTTCTTGTGACGAATCTCATTGGTGGAGTGTGAATAACCATTTCTGACTGAAAGAGGAACTAAAACCCTGAGTCGGGTGTAGGAGGTCTCAAGTCCTAGGGTTCTGGAGGCGCCCTTCTGATTCAGCGATGGTACCAAGAAGTGCATAAAGTTGAAATCTGAGGTTGCTCCCTAATAAAGGAGAACGAAAACAGAAAACTTGGCTTGTGGAAGTGAAGAGATCCTGAATGCTGATGGAGACTCAGCAATATTTGCTGCGATTTAATGGGTATAGGTTTGCGATACTACCTCTGGATAATGCTTTTGGTTTCTTCCTTATACCCCCACTCCCTGTCCCCCCCCCCCAAAGGCCTGTAGTTCAGATACTGCTGTATGCTATGTTGGTCTGCATAATTGTCACTAAATGGACCTACCAGAGACATTCTAGCCATGAAAAGAAAATGGCTTATGAGGATCATTCACCTGGGCTTAAGTTTTTTTCCAAACATACATAAACCCTGATTTTTTTTTAAAGATACAATTTATAGAGAAATATGTAAAGTTCTTGAGACGAGGCTTCTTCCAGGATGTTCACTAGTTACAGCCTCCAACATTCATAAGAGGAGGTTTTATACCAGTACCAGCTGGGTATCTGGAACATAGAGGTTCTTTTTTATTCCTTTCTTTTTTTTTTTTTTAAGCAAGTTTTTAGGGGTGGAAATTACATACAAAGGTCATTTCAAGTGTACAATCGGTGAGTTTTGGCAGACTCACTGAATTGTACAATCATCACCACAGTCCATTTTTAGAACATTTTATAAACTCAGTAAGATCCCTCAGCCCCGTTTACAGTTAACCCCCATTCCCACACTTAGCCTCAGGCAATCACTCTGTCCCTGTCGAGTTGCCTTTTCTGGACATTTTATACAAATAGGATCATATGTGGTCTTGTGTTTTTCATTAATGTATTTTCTAAGTTCATGTTGTAGCACATCGGGTCTTTATTTTTATGGTTAAATGAGACCCTATTTTATGGGCATACCATATTTTGTCCATTCACCAGTTGAAGGACTTTTGGGTTGTTTACAGTTTTTGGCTGTTCATAATAATGCTGCTTTGAACATTGATGTGTAAGTCTTTCTGTAGACATATTTTCATTGTTCTTAGGTAGATGCCTGAGTGGCTGGCTCACAGGGTTTTGTTTAACTTCCTAGGATATTGCCAAATTGTTTTGTAGGTGAGTACATGATTTTTCGTTCTGAGCAGCGCTGAATGACCCCTACAGTCAGAGAAGATAGATCTTAAAATCTGAACAAACCCCACTGATCGTGAAATGCAGGAAGAGAACGTAAAAAGTCATACAGAGTAACTTTTCAATTTTGTTTGTGAAATTAGACCTCAGAGGAATAGAGTATGCAGGGACTAGTGGATTATTTCTTAAGAATTTCATTGTCAAGGTCTGAATAATAATTTCTAAATGAAAAGGAAACTAAAGCCCTGAGTCAGTCAGGTTTCTGTACATCCTCACTGACTCTTGTGGTATTGTCTGCCTTTTTCATTATAGCTGTCCTAAGGGTTGAAATGCTATCTCTTTGTGGTTTTAATTTACATTTCCCTGATGGCTAATGATGTTGAGAATCTTTTCATGTACTCAATAGCTATTCATTTATCTTCTTCAGCAAAATGTTTATTCAAGGTTTTTTCCATTTAAAGAGTTAGGTCTATTGAGCTGTCATATTTTATATTCTACGTGAAAGTCCTTTCTCCAGTATGGAGAAATACTAGCCGTGGAGAGCTGCCTCAAACTCTACTGCATGATATTTATAAAAAGCTTGTTTTTAATAACTACTTATCTATAATTGCCTAAAGGATAGTCGATGCGGGCCATCATCTTAAGTACTTAAATTTATTTTTTATGTCCTATCAGATAATCAAGAGATTTTTAAACTTCTTTTGATCTCTTATCAAATTGTTCTTATTAACAAAATTAGCAGTATTTATTAATACTATTAAAACCAGTATTTAACTTAATGCTGTTTAGGTACATTGACAGGTATTAAAATCAGCCCTTTAACATATTCTGTCTACTTTAAAATGAAGACCTTGTTTTTCACAGTGTTTCTTCTTAATGAGTTTCCACTGAAGAAACTACTGTCAGGTTACAGGACAGGATAAAGCTTCGCCTGTCAGTGATTCTTTTTTTTTTATTTACTTACTTTTGAATTGGTTTTTAACATGGCGAAATACAGATAACCTAAAATGGACCAGTTTAACCCTTTTTGGGAGTATGACTCAGTGGCATTAAGTATATTCGTGTTGTTGTGCAATCATCACCCCTGTCCATCTCCAGAAGTTGTCTGTCATCCCAAACTGAAGCTCATGAAACAGTAATCCCTCATTCTGTCCTGCCCCCAGCCCCTGGGGGCCACTATTCTGCTTTGTGTCTCTCTGAATTTTGAATATTTTAGGTCCCTCCTATAAATGGGATTATTGAATATTTGTCCTTCTGTGTCTGGCTTCTTTCATTTAGCAAAATGTTTTTAAGGTTCATGTTGTAGCAGGTGTCAGAATTTTCATTCTTTTCAAGATTGAACAACATTCCGTCCTATGTATATACCACATTTTGTTCATTCATCCATCAACGAACATCTGGGTCATTTCCACCATTTTGACTACGTTAGTGATGTAAAATAGCAGAGTCCCTGTTTTCAGTTCTTCAAAGATGTCGGTGTCATCTAGAACAGAGACTCTTCCCGAAGGTTTTTGGTTCACTTTCCTGAGATCCAACAGAGGAATCACTGTCTATGGGTGTCCTAGCCTTAGGAAATGTATTTCTTGTAAGACCTGGAAGTTGAAATCAGTCCTTGATGCAGGCACTGCAGAGAGGATAATGTGTCCGCAGTGACAAAAACCACAACCATGTGCATCTTCCATCATGGGTGACCAGGTCCATTACTATGAGCAGTAATATTTTGAAAAAAGAAAAAAATTTTTTTAAACATTTTATTTATTTATTTGACAGAGAGAGACCACAAGTAGGCGGAGAGGCAGGCAGAGAGAGAGAGGGGGAAGCAGGCTCCCTGCTGAGCAGAGAGCCCAATGCGGGACTCGATCCCAGGACCCTGAGATCATGACGTGAGCCGAAGGCAGCGGCTTAACCCACTGAGCCACCCAGGCACCCCGAAAAAAGAAATTTTTTAAAGATTTTATTTTTTTATTTACAGACAGAGATCACAAGTAGGCAGAGAGGCAGGCAGAGAGCGGGGTGGGGGTGGGGAAGCAGGCTCTTTGCTGAGCAGAGAGCCTGATGCAGGCCATGATCCCAGGACCTTGGAATCATGACCTGAGCTGAAGGCAGAGGCTTAACCCACTGAGCCACGCAGGCACCCCAAGCAGGAATATTTTGAAAGGGATTTTTTTTTGGAGCAGTAGGTCTCAATAGTGGGCTTATAAAATTCGGTACAAACCATGTTGTAAATAGTTGTGTTGCCATCTGGGTCTTGTTCCCTGTATAGCGCACAGGCAGAGAAGATTTAGCATAATTCTTGAGGGCCCTAGGATTTTCAGAATGGCAAATAAGCATTGGTTGCAACTTAAAGTCACCAGCTGCTTTAGTTCCAAACAAGAGAGTTAGGCACTGACTTCTCTGTGGTTAGGAAAGTCCTAGATGGCGTTTTCTTATAAGGCTGTTTGGTCTGCACTGAGAATCTCTTGTTTGGTTGTAGCCACCTTCATTAATGAGCTAGATCTTCTGGATAACTTGCTGCAGCTTCTTTATCTCTGTCAGCCTTTATAGAATTCAGGAAAGTTAGGGCCTTGCTCAGGATTAGGCTTTGGCTTGAGAGAATGTTGGGATTGGTTTGATCTTCTCTCCAGATCACTCAGACTTTCTTCCTATCACCGAGAAGAGTGTTTTGCTTTTTGATCATTCATGTGTTCATTGGAGTTGCTCTTTTAATCTCCTTCAGAAACCTTCCCTTTGTGTTCACAGCTTGGCTAACTGATGGAAGAGGCCTAGCTTTTGGCTGGTCAACTTTCGATATGCCTTCCTTATGAAGCTTAACTATTTCTGTTTTGTTTTGTTTTGTTTTTTTTAATTTAAAGTGAGAAATGTGTGACTCTTCCTTTCGTTTGAACCCTTAGAGGCCATTGTAGTGTTATTAATTGGCCTCATTTTGGTACTGTTGTGTCTTCGGGAAGTCAGGAGGTCCAAGGAGAGGGAGAAAGACCCAGGGATGGTGGGTCCATGGAGCAGTCAGAACATGCAGTCAAGTTTACTCTTATCAGTCAAGTTCACTGTCTTATGTGGGTGTGGTTCGTGATGCCCCAAAACAATATAGTAGTCATATCTAAAAGCAGAGATGGTAGTAATAATTGCAAAGTTTGAAATACTGTGAGAATTCCCAAAATGTGACACATAAAGTGAGCAAATGCTGTTGGGAAAATGGTGCCAGTAGAATTGCTCAATTCTAGTTCAAGGTTGCCGCAAACCTTCAATTGGTGTTAAAAAACAAAAACAAACCACACATGATATCTGTGAAGCACAATAATATAATGCATCTGTTCATTTCTGGAAATGCTACAAACATTCATTAATGCTTAGTATATGCGATGCACTTTAAGAGATGAGATGAATAGCAAATGTTCTCCGCCCTGTAGAAATCCAGTGGGGTGGGTAAGACTGATGAGTTTTGGAGGGGTGGGTACGGTGCAGGTCAGAGTAGGATTGCAACTAACAGCTCTAGCGGGCTGTGTGCAGCACTAAAAATGAAATGTAAGCCTAGCGGGTGGGAGCCCACAGGAGAGTGACTCTGACACTTGGGGGTAGGAGGCCGTTGCACCCCATGTTGCCACAGTTGAGGCCCGGCGTCATAAAGACCTTTCTTCCCAACCCTTTTGAGAAGTTTGTGTTTTATTACCAAGCCAGTGAGGAACCACTGCATGTTCTTCCTGTGTGTGTGTATTACCTGATAGTCTTCTATTTTTGTTGTTTCTTATTTTGTGTTTTCCTCAGAATTGTTTCTCTGAGGTGCAACTGCTTGATGAAAATGGAGATGCATTTTAAGATTCTGAAAATGTACTGTCAAGTTGTCTGTAAAATACAGCATATTTCATAGGGTCTCTCCTTTATATGGAACTATGGACGTCTATAAAGGTCTGACCTAAGGAAGTTTTTCCCCAAACCAGGGCGCTTGTGAGGTGTCTCTCCTGAGTCAATCTGGTGTTTAGGAAGTTGAAAATTACTATTTTCTACCCTCAGAGCATCGGTTAGATCTTTGCTGGACTCTTACAGGTTCCAAGGTCAAGATTCTTCCAGTTGGAGTCCTCAAGGGCCTCTCCTTACAGAGGGGTTCTGAAAATCTACAAGCTTTGCCAAATCTATCAGTAGCTCTTCTGGGGTTTTTGCCATTGGTATTCAAGATGTTTATAGCCTTTTTGTAAAATGGAACCAAGGAGAGCATTCCCCTCTAAAGTAGTAATTCATGGATGCCTAGTCTCTCCTCCCACCCCCCGCTTTGAAGAATTGTCTTCATTTTCTCACTTCATCTGCCAGCCTCATCAGAACCTTCCTTTTGCTCTTGCATCTTTTTTTTTTTTTTTTAATTAAAAAAATTTTTTTTTCTGCTCTTGCATCTTTAAGACCGTTGGTTTAAAGGTTCTGTTTGGGAAGCCTGGCCTCTGGGCTTCCCAAGCTACATTTTCTGTTGATTTGTTTTATTCCTTCAAATGGGCCTTACTTTTCTCTTTCTTCATACTTCTTGTGAATCTTTTGTTGTTGAAAACTCAACATTTGAATCTTCTAGTTAAGTAGCTCTGGAAATTAGGCTTTCCCTCTTTTCAGAGTTTTAGGTGATTGTTTTAGGATGTCTCTATGCTGGGGATCAGTCTGTGGTGCATGCTTAAATTTTTCTGGCTGTATTTCCCTGGGTAGAGACTGTGGTTTTCTAAGTTTTCCATATGTGATTTTCTTTTCAATGTCTAGAAAAACCAGGTGCTGTCCACAAGGACCTTGGAAGCTCTATTACCCAGTGGAGGTTGGAAGAGTGGTGGCTGGATTCTGTGAAGGCTCTTCCTTCGTGATCAGAAACAGCCACCCACAACGCAGAACCCAGAACTCCAGTATTTAGAGGCAAAGATTTTTATTGCCTACTCTGGTTCCAGCAAGACAAACTATGGGTGTGGATTTCATCTCTTGGGCTGGCCAGAAGAGTCTGGGTGACTCCTAATGTCCCGAAGGCTACTTCCACCTCTCATCATTTCAGTTTACTAGTCAGGGTTTTCCCTGAGAGCTGTAAGTTTTCAAATAGACATCATGTATTCCAGAGTAATCACTAGATACTTTCTTCTGGTACAGTTGTCTAGGTGGCAAGTTGGATTTTTGGTGCTTCCTACTCTACCATCTTCCATGATATCACTTCCTCCACATCTTTGATCTTTATCTTGCTTTCTGGAAAAATTTTTCAGCTTTACCCTCCAACTCTGCTACTAAATGTTTTGAATGTTTTGTTGCTGTTGTCACATTTATAATTCTAAGTGCATTTAGATTGTTTTGTTTTTGTTTTTGTTTTGTTTTGTTTTTTTGGATAATCTGTTTTTTCACTGGTAAACTTTTTTTTCCCTCCGAAGATACTAATACAGTGTCTTTCCATGTTATTCTGCTGCCTGCATTATCTGTCTTTCCTCTGGGTTGTTTTTAACCTGTTTTCTCTCTTTCACAATGGAGGCTTTTCTCAAATTTCCTCAGATTTCTAGGAATCTTTGTTCACATTTAAGAAGAGGGTTCTAAAAGCTGACTGGAAGGTGTTTTAATTACTACAGCACTGTCCAAGAGGAGCATAATGTGAGCCACATACGTAATTTCAGATTTTCTGGTAGCTACTTTTAAAAAGCAAAGCAGATGAAGTTAACAATATATTTCATTTTACCCAATAGAGGCATAATATTATTTCAACATATTTTAACCGGTGTAAAACTTACTGATGAGATATTTTATATTTCTTTCTGCATTGTCTTCAAAACCCAGTGTATAGTTTATAAACATTGCAGCACATTTTAATTCATACACTAAATTTTCATCTGAATTACTTGATCCATTTTTAGATTTGTAAAACTTAGCATTGAAAAGTGGATTCACATAGTTCTTGCAAACATATCTTGTTCTAAATATATTTAAAATTTTTGATAACTGCATCAAGTATCAGAAGAATAACTGATATTTGCATCCACATTGACAAAACTGTTCATCTTTTTATTGGAAGAATTGATTTGACTTTGAACCAAAAGCATTTCAAATTACATTTGAAAACTGTATTTGTTCAGGTAAATTCAACTCAGTATTATCATCATCAAATTTGGCATAAGGCATTACATAAAATGGAAACAAAACTGAACTTATTCATATCAACAAACCAGTCTTTACATTTGTCTTTTTTTTTTTTTGCAGCTAACTTGCATAAAGCACTATCAATTACATTTAAAATTTGCATATTGACCCAATGTTAGAAAAATGTGTACAGTTGTCATTTTTAAATTTGTATTATGAAATGTTTCTTAATGTTTTTTTTTTTAAGATTTTATTTATTTATTTGACAGAGAGAAATCACAAGTAGATGGAGAGGCAGGCAGAGAGAGAGAGAGGGAAGCAGGCTCCCCGCCGAGCAGAGAGCCCGATGCGGGCCTCGATCCCAGGACCCTGAGATCATGACCCGAGCCGAAGGTAGCGGCTTAACCCACTGAGCCACCCAGGCGCCCCTAAATGTTTCTTAATGTTTAATTTAGTTTATTATTAGTTAATTTGGTTTTAACTAAATTATTTTAACTAAATTTTTCCCCTAAGTAGGTAAAATTTTTCCTGTCATAAGGAACTTCAAATTCAGCTTATTCGTGCACAGTGTTATGTTAAGGAGAATTATCATACTGACACTTTTTGTCCTTGATTATATGGCAAGCATTCCTTTCATTTTAAGAAAACCTTGAATTGGAATGCCTAGTACAGGAAGTCTTTGTAAAAATTCTCTTATGACTCAACCAAGGAACATTAATAAAAACACAGATCATTAAAAACATTACTGATTCCATAACCTGGCAATGATTATTTTATAGCACTTGCACATATATATTGAAGAATTTTAACATCTGTATTCATGACCCATTAGAGTTTGCTTTGGAAAACAACATAAATATTTTCAGTAGTTATCAGACAGTGGAACAAAGCAATGAGGGAAACAACATTCTCTTGCTTTAAAATTCCAGTACTTTTGATCTTTTGATTTAACATAGCTGGAAGTCTCATTCTTACGATAGAAACTAATTTTTCTATGTCTAGCTGAAATTCTTTGACAGGTGAAAAAAAATGTCAAAAATAAAACCTGTCACAAGTTTGAGTTTCTAGGCAATGAATTGACATTTCTTCATAAATTTGGATGTTCTTTGAGACAAAATGTACCAAAATTTTCAACAATTCACTGTCTTACATCACATGACTCATCTAAAGCTAAAAGTAAATACTTGCAACTCTTAAAATTATGAAACAATCTTTGATAGTATTAGAAACTTCTTGTATCCTATGATCAGTATTGTTTAGAGGGTTAATTGAAGATCTCAACTTTTGTAAATGTCTTTTTAAGTCTTATAATTTTCTAACTAAATTATCATAACTGAAATAATCATTCCTTTTTACCATCTTTCCAGTGAAGATTTTGTGTTTGTGTGTGTGTGTGTGTGTGTGTGTTCAAGAATTCAAGTATTGTATAGCTGGCCAACTTTACAAGCTAAAAATCCTGTTAAAAAGTGTTTAAATTTTTTTGATGGGAATTGCTCATTT
Source organism: Mustela putorius furo (assembly GCF_011764305.1). Taxonomy (NCBI): domain Eukaryota; kingdom Metazoa; phylum Chordata; class Mammalia; order Carnivora; family Mustelidae; genus Mustela; species Mustela putorius. The sequence continues at coordinate 14,706,866 of NW_025421423.1, forward strand.
CATGTGACTAATTTCATGGATTTTTTTTTTCTGTTAGAATACTTATTGAACTCACTAGATTGTTGCTAGAAATGACAAATACTAGCTGTTGTCTTAAATATTGTCTACTCTATTTAACACTTTTGTATACAACAAGCAGCTTTTTCATTTCACTGTGCCTGCAGTAAATTGCAATCGCTATTCCTCGTTAAATGTGCACTAGACCCTCTTCCCCTTTTCTCTTTACTAGTTGCAGTACTCGCTTCTGCAGTACACTGAATTCTGCCTCAGTATTATGCCTTCATTTAAAATTTAAATGTTTTCCCGTATTTTTTTAATCTAGAAAATGATTAAAATTAAAATAGTGCGTATCTCAGTTGATGATTCTGATTTGCATAAGTATCACTGTAACTTGTGCTGTCTGCCTTGGTATACTTGAACTTGTGCTAGCCACATAAAATATCCAAGTAAACACATCGTGATGTTATTCCAGTGCATAGAAGAAAATCATCTGAACCGAATCAATCTGTCGATACTGCCTAGATTGGTGAAGTGTTTATCTGTAATCCTAGAACTAATGCACGTTCCTGTCTAAGCATTACAGTACAACATCCTATGCGATGCAACAGTTAAAGTGAATTGTAGTTCTACGAAAACAATAAAGTTGTGTTTAATGGGAAGACATTGACTCTGCTTCGGTTTTTTCAGTCTCAGAATGTGGCAGTGTTCATTACCATGGTTCTCAGTAGATTTATGTGGCTGCCATAATGGACAATACAGGGTCGGAGTAAGCAGTGCTAGCCAGGGAGCCAAGAGATCCAAGTGGTTTAACTGAATAACAGTTCATTTCCCAGGAAGGCTTCCTGCATTTTGTTGCCTTCCAACATTTTGTAGCTATGCCATTGGGAGGCCCCAGAGGCAAAGAAATCAAGAACGGGAGCATTATACATTTATATATACATATTTAAACACTAACCTGGAAGCAGCTTAGAACCATGGGTTCTGGGGCTCCTGTGGTTGGTTAGGCATCTGCCTTTAGCTCAGGTAATGATCTCAGGGTCCTGGGATGAGCCCCATATCAGACTCCCTACTCAGTGGGAAGTCTGCTTCTCCCTCTCCCCCGGCTGCTTTCTTGCTTGCATGCTGTCCCTCAAATGAATAACATTTTTAAAGAAATCAATCGAAAGGAACCATGGGTCTCCACTGGGTGCCAAGATGTCCCAGGTCACTGTAGAGAACTCATAGGGATTTCCCAGGATATTTTACATTTTAGGGAAACACAGCTATCGCTATTGGGCATAGCACCAACTACTATTGTCCGGACCTTTTTAGCAAATGGGGCAGTTAGGTATTTCTTACCTAATTGTGCCTAAGGGCACTGTGAAATGCTGGCTGTGGTGCTAAGAATGCTCTAACCCGGAAACTGGGAACAAGTGGCTTAGAAATCTCTTCTGTTCTTTTGCATTGGCCAGAAATCAGTCACATGACACCTCACCGCAGAGGAAGCTGGGAAATTGTCTCCCCCTCATTGTGAGCACATGGACTGCTCCAGCTACAACCTGTCCTGATCACTATGTCCTTTCGTTAACCCCCCACACAGTACCTACCTTCTTTTCCTAAGGGAGGCAATCCAAAGTCTGTTGATGAATGTTTCCACCTGCAAGTCCAGGGTCTCTGGGTTAGAAGCTTGAGTACATGGGAGCGGCAGGTCAATTTGTGGGCTTCACAGAAGGATGATTGGGTGTTCACTTAGTTTTTGCCTTGGGGACTCCCACATGTCAGTGTCTGTCAGTCATCCTTGAAGCAGTGTAATTTCTCAGGAAGGATCTATTGGTTTCTAGAGAGGGAGCTAATCTTCCAGGGTTTATACACCTGGCTATTGCAGGCTAGGTGGAAGAAAGCAGCCTTGTGGGATGGGAGTTGAAGTCCACTCACACCCCCACCTTAGACTTCCACTTAATCTGTTTTTAGCCTGACATCTCATTTCCACCTTCTTCCAGGGCCAAGGGACCCTAGTTAAAAGCCTTTCAGATTCCACTTGGTAACAGTTCATACTTCAGTTTTCTCTGGGGGGTTATGGATAGATAAACGCCAGGCAAGCTAGGAGTGGTACTGTGGGCTTGAACTACTCCTCTTCCCTTCTCTTCTCTCTTTCTCCCTCCCTCCTTTCCTTCCTTTCTAAGATTTTATTTATTTGAGAGAGAGAGAGAGAGAGAGAACACAAGCAGGGGGAGGGGAAGGGGCAGAGGGAAAAGCAGGCTCCCCACTGAGCAGGAAGCTGGATGTGGGGCATGATCCCAGGACCCTGAGATCATGACCTGAGCTGAAGGCAGATGCTTAACCAACTGAGCCACCCAGGTGCCCCTTGAACGGCTCTTTGTGTACATTTTCAAGTACTATCTTTGTAGCCCCCTTGGTTGCCTCCTCACTTCCAGAGTACCTGACATCTACACTTCCCAAATCTTTATAGGTTTTATCAGACCCTTTGGAAGAAGGCAGTTGTGTTTGTTTGTTTGTTTTTTTGCCTGTCCTGTCAATGCAAGTTCCTAAACAGTATGTGTCTTCATACAATATTGCTTGGGGTTTCATGTGTTTCTTAATTTTTTAAGCATACAGAGTGATGATTTGGTATATATATTGTGAAATGATCCCCCTCTCCAGTTCAGTTAATTCATACATCCATCACTTTACATTTTTACCTTTTTTGAGGGGAACATTTTAAATTCTACTCCTAGGGGCGCCTGGTTGGCTCAGTGGGTTAAGCCGCTGCCTTCAGCTCAGGTCATGATCTCAGGGTCCTGGGATCGAGTCCCGCATCTGGCTCTCTGCTCGGCAGGGAGCCTGCTTCCCTCTCTCTCTCTCTCTGCCTGCCTCTCTATCTACTTGTGATTTCTCTCTGTCAAATAAATAAATAAAATCTTTAAAAAAATAAAATAAATTCTACTCCTAGCAAATTTCAATTATAAAATACAGTGTTATCAACTCCTCTCATCATGTTACACACTGGGTCCTTAGGACTTAATCATTTGTACTGAATTTGTACCCCTTTACCAACCTCTTCCTATTTCTCACCACCCCCAAACCCTGGCAACTACTTTTCTACTGTTCCCATGAGTTCGACTTTTTCCTTTCTTTTTTAGATTTCACATATAAGTGATGCCACATAGTATTTGTCTTTTCCTGGCTTGTTTCACTAAGCATAATGCCCTGTTTCATCCATGTTGCAAAGGGCAATTTCCTTTTCTAAGGCTGAAGGATATTTGTGTGTGTTTTCTTTATCCATTCATCTCTTAATGGACACTACATTGTTTTCATTCCTTGGCTATCGTGAATAATACTGCAAAAATTCATTTCTTTGAAGTGTACAATTTAGTGGTTTTAGTATTGTCACAAAGATGTGCAACTATTACCACTATAGGGATGCCTGTGTGGCTCAGTCAATTAATTGTTAGCCTTTGGCTCAGGTCATGATCCCAGGATCCTGGGATCAAGCCCCATATGGGGCTCCCTGCACAGCTGGGAGCCTGCTTCTCTCTCTCCCTCAGCCCCTCCCTCTGCTCATGCTTGCTATCTCAAATAAATAAAATCCTTTTTTTTAAAAAAAAAAAGAAAAAAACTATCACCACTATATAATTCAAGAATATTTTATCTTGGGGTGGCTCAGTGGGTTAAGCCTCTGCCTTCGGCTCAAGTCATGATCCCAGGGTCCTGAGATCAAGCCCCACATCAGGCTCTCTGCTCGGTGGGGAGCCTGCTTCCTCCTCTCTTTCTGCCTGCCTTTCTGCCTACTTGTGATTTCTCTCTGTGTCAAATAAATAAATAAATAAAATCTTAAAAAAAATTTTTTTATCTCTCCCCAAATCAATTCCATACCTATTAGCCATCACTTCCTACTTGCCCCTTACCAATCTGTACAGCCACTTATCTACTTTGTCTCTAAATTTGCCTGTTTTTTCTGGACATTCCATATAAATAGAATCATACAGGGGCACCTGGGTGGCTCAGTAGTTATGTGTCTGTCTTGGGCTCAGGTCATGATCTGGGAGTCACTGGGATGGAGTCCTGTAGCAGGCTCCTTGCTCAGCAGGAAGTCTGCTTCTCCCTCTCCCTTTCTCTTTCGTTCACTCTCTCTCCCAAATAAGTAAATAAAATCTTTTTTAAATAAATCATACAATGAATGGCTTTTTGTGTCTGTTTTCTTTCAGTTAGCCTGATGTTTCCAAAAATCTATTTATGTTGTAGCGTGTATCAGTACTTCATTCCTTTTTATGGCTGAATAGTATTTCATTGTATGGATATACCACATTACAGTCATTCATCATTTGATGGACATTGGGTTGTTTCTTCTTTGGGCTATTATGAATAATGCTGCTATGAACATTTGGGTATAAGTTTTTGTGTGGACATATGATTTCAATTCTTTGGTGTATACCAGTGAGTGAAACTGTGAGTGTGGTGTACACGGCAACTCTGCTTACCATTTTGAAGAATTCCTGAACTGTTTCCCAAAGGGGTCCCACCACTTTACATCCCCCTCAGCAATGTGTGAGTAATTGGCAAAATCGATTTTTCACTTCTTTGCCATCACTTGTTATTGCCTGTCTTTCTTATAACAACGGGTTACAAAAATCCTACCGGTTCCTCTTAATTTTTCTTAAATGGAGTTTGTTTTTCTGTTTCTTATGCCCTAGGTTGTTTTGGATGATTTTCCAGACAAGAAGGCAGATTTCTTACTCCCTTAAAATTAGAAGCTCTGTAGATCTTGTAAAACTTTTTCAATTGGGCTAATAATACTCTGTCAGTGTTGATGTCCTGCCTGGTTTTTTATCTGGAAATTCTTTATCCTTCATCTGTAGGCTGTTGACTATCACTTTACTATGAAATTGCACTGAAAAAATTATATTCTTGGAACATACACAAGTTCACAGAATGTAAACTCCAAATACTTGAATTGTGGGCTATTGCATGCTGGCAAAAATCACAATGAGTTGTATCATATCAAGTCCAATTAGCCACTTGGCAGTAGTCGTGGATTATGCTGTTAAGCATCAGGCTAAAACTCTATGGCAAGTATTTTAAATGAGTTAATCTTCTGAAACTAATGATATGCATAATTAACTGAATTTAAGTAAAATAAAGCTTAAAAAATGAGTTATTCTGAAATATTGTATTTTTTTTTAAAGATTTTATTTATTTATTTGACAGAGAGAAATCACAAGTAGATGGAGAGGCAGGCAGAGAGAGAGAGAGAGGGAAGCAGGCTCCCCGCTGAGCAGAGAGCCTGATGCGGGACTCAATCTCAGGACCTCGAGATCATGACCTGAGCCGAAGGCAGCGGCTTAACCCACTGAGCCACCTAGGCGCCCCTCTGAAATATTGTATTAAAAAGGGAATTCTTTTAATACTTTATTACAAAAATGCATAATTGTGCATAGATTGATAAATGTATTTTAAAACTTTTCCCAAACTGTAGCAATAACTTAAAAATGCAATGGAAAAAAATCCTATTCACATTAGTAGCAAAACAATGAAACACACATCTTTGTGTTTTGAGTGGGTGAGTCTAGATATGGAACCAAGTACCTACAAATAGAAAACATAGTAAAAGATATATTTCAAGTCAATGAAGGAAAGATGGATTCCATAAATGATGTAGGAAAAACTGGCTCATAACTTGGAAAATATTAAGACAGATACCTATCTTACTGTTGGGACCAAGATAAATTCCAGAGGAGATAAAGATGGAAGTGGAGGAAACAGGAAGCCCTGTGTTCCTCCTGTCTCCTCTGAAGCTGAAAATATTAATGCCTGCTTGGGAGGCTTTCCCAAAAAGTACATACTGTGTGGTTGTGGATCTCACAGACTTCGGCCTTACCTTGGCTGATTATTGTCTGTCTCTCTCCCTCTGAGTAAGTCAGGAGTCTGTGGTAGTTTGGTAGCTGGAAAGCTCCTGTCTTGTGGCCTATGTTTTTTGTACTGGTCATATTTTCTCTTCTTTTTAAAAATTGTGTTCAGGTATAATTTACATATAATAAGATGCACATTTAAACATACCACTTTATGAGTTCTGACAAATACCTCCTCTTATGTCATCCCCACTCCAACACTGAAATGACCCCAGAAAATTCTCTCTTGCTCCTTTGCTTTCAATCTCAATCCCCTATTCTATGCTCTGTCACGGATCTAACATAACATCTAAAACTGAAATGAAATATGGGAGAAAGATTTCACGACCTTGAGCTAGGCAAAGGTTTCTTAGGTGAGACACGAAAATCAGTAACTGTAAAGGAAAAAAAGATAAGTGTTATCAAAATTAAAAATAAATGCTGTTGGGGCACCTGGGGGGCTCACTCAGTTAAGCATCTGACTCTTGATTTTGGCTCAGGTCATAATCTCAGGGTTGTGGGATTGAACCCCAAGTCAGCCTCCACGCTCAGAGGGAAGTCTACTTGAAGATTGTCTCCTTCTGCCCACCCCCCACTCATGCTCAAATAAATAACTAAATCTTAGAACAAAAATAAATGCTCTGGATTGTGTTTCTGGGTCAGCATGTGTTGCCTTTGGAAGTCCTCAGTCTGTCCAGACAAAAAGTAAGTTGAGGAAACGAAAGGCTCAAGTCTTTTGAGAGACAGCAGAGAACTGAGGTCACAAATGGCTGCCCCCAGAGTTGGAGAGTCAGGAAGATACAGAGACTTGTGCTATTGGAGTTGAAGCCCAAGAACAGAAATCTCCATGGGCACCAGTAGCACCACGGTGGGAAAACTTGCACTATAATTGCTAGAGGTTCAATATGGATATCTTTGAGTTAAAGACACCAGAGGTGCCCATCTTGGGTGAGTGTACCCCCACACTTTCCTGAGTTTTCACTCATACATATGTTTTACTTTCCCCATATGGAATGGGGAGGGCAAGGACTTTTGTTTCTTTAATTGTATTTTTAATAGTAAGTAAATAAGTAAATAATTTGTAAGATTCAGAATTTTAAAAGCACAAAAGGTTATACAGTGTGAAGTTTCTTTCTTATCCCTGCCCTTCAGGCATTCCTCAGTTCTCTTCCCTGGAGACAACTTGTATTGATACTTATTGATACATACCTATGGAACAATAAATCCCTTCCTTGGTGTGATGTTATTAGACTCAGCTGCCTTGAGACCACCATACATTAGCAATGATTATTTCTTCTCATGTAATAAGCAATGAGGGCGGTAACTTTATGACTTCACTAATTTCTACAGGAAGGTAGCTAACATTTACTGTGGCCCTAATACAGGCTACGCATTATGCAGGTGTTTGTGTTTTGTTTTGAAGATTTTTTTATTTTTTATTTTAGAGAGACCGTGTGTATGCAGTGAGGGGAAAGGGATCATGGGAGAGGGAGAGAATCCGAAGCAGACTTCCCACTGACCTTGGAGCCTGACGCAGAACTCAGTCCTACAACCCTGAGATCATGACCTGAGCTGAAATTAAGAGTCAGATGTTTAATGGGCTGAGCCACCCAGGTACCCCTATGCTGGTGTTTTAAATAAATTTGTAATACGTATATAAAGCCGATGATACTATCCTCACTTTACAGATCAGAAAAAAAAAAAAAAAATCAGAACTCCAAAGTCACAGAAGCAGTAAACTTTTGGACTCCAAACCATTAGTTTGCACCATAAGCCAGAAGGAACAGTAATAGGGAGTGAGGTGATTGGCCATTATTCACTGTGAAATTTTCACTCTCTATTCCAATTACATACCAGTTAAATGTATTTTATTAGGTAGATCAAACTCATCACAATGACTGTCTCTTAGATAATGAAGGTAATACACATTTTTAGTAAATGGTTAAAAAGAAATTAATCACCCAAATGCTAGATTCCATGTGTCATTTTTTTCATGCTTTCACTATTGTTTTTCCCAAATTATCTCCTTTCAGCATTCCCATAAATGCAGCTGGCATGTTTTCAAATCCTTCAGTGATGTATTCGTGGTATTGGATTTTACCCTGTATCAGAACGATAACAAATATAGCAGATTAATATCATATTCTTTTTTTTTTTTTTTAAAGATTTTATTTATTTATTTGACAGAGAGAGATCACAAGCAGGCATAGAGGCAGGCAGAGAGAGAGAGGAGGAAGCAGGCTCCCTGCTGAGCAGAGAGCCCGATGCGAGGCTCGATCCCAGGACCCTGAGATCATGACCCGAGCCGAAGGCAGCGGCTTAACCCACTGAGCCACCCAGGCGCCCCAGATTAATATCATATTCTAAATGATACTCTTCTCATCATAGCAGCAAATTAATCAGGTACACTATAGGAAACCTGGAAATCTAAGATGGAGGCTCTGTCCCCCCATGAACTTCTAATCTATCTCGGGGCATGATCCACAAAGTCCGAATAAAACTTTGATAATAGGTATTAGATCACAGCATAATAATAAGAGAAGTGTCACAGGAAGTAAACAAGCAATTTCTAAGTAAATTATATGGGAAAGTTTAATAAGGTAATGATCTCAGAGGAGATGGAAGAAGATGGAAAAAGGGGCCCCCTTGCAGGATATTATCTGTTTTAATCCTTCCGGTAGCTTCATGACATAGCATCATTGCCTCTTTGATCCCTGAAGAGGTGGAGCCTGTTCGGCAAATGTAAATACCATGGCAGTGTAATAGTCTGCCTTCACATCCAGCCCAGATTCTTTCAATATATGTTGAATATTCATTTAGGAGTGTGGGAGGGAAGGGTTCATTTAGTGAGGATTTATTTTTCTTTCTACTACAAGGCAGTCTACTAAGTGGAATTAATTTACATTTTCAAGGTTTTTTTTAAAGGGGCCTTACGTGGAGACCGGAGTTACTTACTTATTTTCCTAATATACGAACATCACTTACTTTCCTAATATATTCCAGTGATGGCTCAGCACCCGGTATGGATTTATGGAGGGACTGTTTGCCTGGTGGTCGTGCCACTAATATCTATGGAAGCTGGGGTTTGAACCCTTGACTAGAAAGCACCAGCTTTATCCTGTTCTTAAAGAGGAAAAGAACCTGGAAAGGGGTTAAAAGCTGTAACCCAAAGTTTAAAAATTCAAAGTACAGGATGAATACTTATATAAAAGTGTTAATAATATGGTAAATTAAGGTACAGCATACAGAGGGGCGCCTGGGTGGCTCAATGGGTTAAAGCCTCTGCCTTCGGCTCAGGTCGTGATCTCAGAGTCCTGGAATTGAGCCCCATATTCGGCTCTCTGCTCAGCGGGGAGCCTGTTTCCTCCCCTCTCTCTGCCTGCCTCTCTGCCTACTTGTGATCTCTGTCAAAAAAAAAAAAAAAAAAAAGTACAGCATACAGGGAAACTCTTTGTACTAACTTTGTGATTTTTCTTTTTTTAAGATTTTATTTATTTATTTGACAGAGACACAGTGAGAGAGAGAGAGAGAGAGAGAGAGAGCACAAGCAGGGGATGAGGCAGAGGGAGAAGCAGATTCCCCACTGAGCAGGGAGCCCAATTTGGGGCTTGATCCCAGTACCCTGAGATCATGACCTGAGCCAAGGGCAGCCACTTAACGACTGAGCCACCCGGGCACCCCTAACTTTGTGATTTTTCTGTAAATTGAAAACTATTCTAAAAGAAAAGCGTATTTTTCAGAAGGGGAAGTGATGAGGAAAAAAAAATGAGAGAAATTAGGCCATTTTACTAGTTACTGAAAACAAAACTGTCATTAGGTCCACTCTGTCAGGAGGCATGTAGGACCCCAGCACAGTGGCTTTGTGTCATCAGCTGTGACCGTGGGAGGGATAGATCAGATTTCACCAACAGGGACAAAGAGGCTCCACACTGGGAACTTAAAAATCATTCAGCTCTTCTCAGCTTCCTGGAAAGAGCCCAGCTCAGCACTCCAAGTGCTGGACTGGGAAAAGCACCAAACTCCATGGCTGCCAGAAGAGCAATCTTTTGCTCTGGATTGGGAAATGATGATCAAGCCAGGAGCTTAGAAGTGTGATACCGCTTCCCCTCTAACACTAAAATGATGGCCCTTGGTTGCTATGCAGCGTTCTGAATAACCATGTGGTCTACGGTGGGACAGGATCACAGCACAGGACAAGGGGATAGACTTCTCCTGTGGATCTGAGGCCATGGCCCTAAGACACCAACCAAGGGCCTGGAAGAGCCACAGCACGATTATATGCATCTCCGGATGTATTCGACAATGCACGAATGTCACCGCCTTTGTGGAGGTTACATTCTCACCAGAGGGAGAGGGGCGACAAATATACATGAATTATAGAATACATTATGTTAAAAGGTGATGATTGCTATGGGTAAAAGCAAGATAAGGAGGATCAAGAATGAAGGGATTGCAGGCACGCCTGTGTGGCTCCGTGGGTTAAGCATCAGATTCTTGGTTTCTGCTCAGGTCATGATCTCAAGGTTGTGATCTCAGGGTCATGGGATCGAGCCCCTCAGTGGATTCTGTGCTGAGTGTACAATCTGCTTGTCCTCCCCCCACCCGCCCTGGCTTGCAAGCGCACGCACACTAACATGCATGCTCTCTCCCCACAAATAAATAAATTTTTAAAAATGAAGGGGGATTGCAATTTAAAATAGGGCCATTTTAAAAGTTGCCTCATTCAGCAGGTAGTTTTTGACAAAGTCCTAAAGGGAATGAGCGAATTAAGGAAGCAGTTACAGAGGGACAGAGGGAGGTGGGGAGGGATTGGGCAGAGTGAGCAAGGGGGTGAATGCTATGAAATAAAATTGCAGAGGTAATGAAGGTCAGATCAAGTATAGCCTTGTAGGTTTTATTCTATATGAAATGGGGAGTTTTGCAGAGATCTGAGCTGAAGAATGACATGGTTTGATTTGTGCTTTAAAAGGTCACTCTGGGGGCGCCTGGGTGGCTCAGTGGATTAAGCCTTCTGCCTTCGGCTCAGGACATGATCTCAGGGTCCTGAGATCGAGCCCCGCATCGGGCTCTCTGCTCAGCAGGGAGCCTGCTTCCTCCTCTCTCTCTGCTTGCCTCTCTGCCTACTTGTGATCTCTGTCTGTCAAATAAATAAATAAATAAAAATTAAAAAAAAAAAAAAGGTCACTCTGGCAGCTGTGTTGGGAATTGTCTGTTGGGGCATAAAGTCAGGAGATCACACAGAGGCTAGAACGGATGGTGGCCTGGACATGGGTGGAAGTAGCAGGGGTGGAACAGCTGGTCAGATTCTGCGGGTATCTTGAAGGTTGAGCCACCAGAATTTGCTGACAGAGGAGGTGTGGGTAGGAGAGAACGAAAAGAATCAAAGAGATGATTTCAAGGTTTTTGGATGGAGCAACTAGGAGGATAGAATTGCTGTAACTGACATGGTGAGATCTGTATATGGAATGGGTCTGGCAGGAAAGATCAAGACATATTTAGTTTTTGACGTGTTGAGTCAAAGATGTGTATTACATATGCGCGTGCAGCTGCTGCTGAGCAGCCGAGAGTCTGGGACAGAGCCCCAAGCTGGAGACAGACGTTCAGGAGCCGTCAGCATCTGCAGGATATTTAAGGCCAAGAGCCAGGCTGAGCTACGTAAGGGATAGGTAGACTATGGGTAGAGAAGAAAAGAAGCCCAGTGAACTCAGTCCCGTCCCTTGGGACACTCTGTTATTCATTTGTACAGCAGGAAAGGAGTTGGCAGAGGAGGAGATCCTCTGAGAAGGACAAATCTGCGAGGAAAACCGAGAGCCCAGGGAAGATAGGGTACGGAGGAGAGCGTGATCACCTCTGTCAATGCTCACCACAGCCACAGGATGTGAACCACTGACCTTGCAGTTCACAGCATGAGGACATCGTCAGCCTTGACAAAGGCAATCTGGTAGAATGGCGAGAGGGTACAAGCCTGATACGTGGGTTTAAGAAAGAAAGAATGGACAGAGAGGAACTGCGGACAGTGAGTGTAAACATCTCTCTCTGGGATTTTATTCTAAAAGGGGGAGCAGGGAGATGCACCTGTATACACCGTGGAGGTGAAACCTATAGTGTGGAGAGGGAATAGGCTCTTGTGTGCAACGAGGGGACAGTTACCTCCATGACCCACTGCAGCAAGTCTTTCAGAGCCTTCTGGCGGACCTCTCCTTGCCAGCGGGTGACGATGAACCCTTCCATGCGGAGCTCCTGATAGATAATGTTCTCTGGGGGTGGGCCTGTGAACGGGAGGACACATTTAGGTGACAGGCCATGGCAAAAACACAAGCAGTACAAGTCACATCACTGTTCTCGATTTCTCCACTCGTTTCCAATCCATGGGGCTCTCCATAAATCAACCTGGCCTCTGAGGCAGGCAGAATCACAGTCCCCAAAGATGGCTGTGAATTTATTGCCTTGCATGGCAAAAGGGACTGTGCAGCTATGATCAAGTTAAGAGCCTTTAGCTGAAGAGATTATTGGGTATTACTCAGTGGGCCCATTATAATCACGAGGGTCCCTGTAAAGGAGGCAGAAAAGTCAGAAGCAGGAAAAAATGTGCAATGCTGGAAACACAGATCAGAGTGAGTGAGAGAGAGAGGGAGAGATACTGGGAGACTCTGTGCTGCGGGCTTTGTGGATGGAGGAAGGGACCATGAGCCAGGGAACGCAGCAGCCTCTAGAAGCTGGAAAAGGCAAGTTAACAGCCTGTTGAGCCTTCAGAAAGAATTCAGCCCTACTGACCCATTGTAGACTTTTGATCCCCAGAACTATAAGATGATAAATCTGTGTTGTTGCTAGCCGCTAAACTTGAGATAGTTTGTCACAGCAGCAATCGGACTGACACACACTCAGAGCCCTTACACAGGCCAGGCAGCAGATGTTCAGCCTTCACCTGCTAGGGGCAAGACCCACCAAAAATGTCCTGAACAGTTCTATGGAACAGAAGGAGGTCCTGAAGATAACCTGTGGAAATATTTCTGTGCTACTCAGGCGTAAATACCCTGATACTTCACATGTTCTTTTCTTTATGACTTACTGCACTCATTCTATGGCATAGCCCTCTTGTTCTCTTCTCAAAGCAGATATAAAAAAGCTATTGAGAGAGCCAAGAGAGAACAGATCAAGAGGCTCAGCGATTCTACCTGTCCCAGGCCTCGTCATTTTGGGATACCAAGAGTCGGCCCAAACAGCAGTCTCGCAATTTGGTGTGTATGAGAATCAGATAGAGAGCTGATGGAAAGAGGATGCTGGCTACTCCCCCAATTTCTGATTGTGGATACGGAGTGGATCCCAAGAATATATATTTCTATAGTTCTCAGGAGAGGGTGATGCTGTTGATCCTGGGCTCACACTTTGAGAACCACCAGCCTAGAAAAAGCCCTAGGCTACCGGGCAGCCTATTAAGAAGGTAGTACCCTTCTGTGTGTGAAAGAAAAGGTTGTGTTGGTTGTCTGGCTTGTTTTCCCAAGGATCCAAAGGGACCAGAAACCAAGGGAATGAGCCCTGAGCATAGTGTGAAAAGTTCCAGGAAGTCAGGTGAAAATGCCCAGGAAGAAGAGCCAAGGTGACTGGCAGAATTTTTTTGTGACGTCCTTGGTGACTGGCATCACTCAAGCTGAAGGTTCCCACTCAGTATTTGAAGAAAGTCACAGGAGCAGTAAGAAAAATGGGGCTTTTTCCTATATCAAAAGAAACTGTTGCAAGATGAGTGAGACATCAGGGTGACACAGGAGAATGGCACGTCCAGACGCTAGGTTGCTCTGGCACAAAGAGGGCTTCTTCAGAAGACCCACAGCAACCATATTTCTTTTTAGGTTAGGGATTGGAATCCTTATTTCCTCTTCTTGGAAGGGGATGAACTACTATTTCTGGGCTTATCCACCCTGATGGGAATACAGTTTCTTTATTGGGATCAATAAGAATATGGCATTTTAACACAGAGGCAGGGAAGGAAAAATAAAACAAGATGAAATCAGAGAGGGAGACAAACATAAGAGACAAACTGAAGGTTGCTGCAGGGGAGGGGGGTGGCGGGATGAGGTAACTGGGTGATGGGCATTAAAGGGGGGCACTTGATGGAATGAGCACTGGATATTATATACAACTGATGAATCACAGAAACTAATAATACACTATATGTTAATTAATTGAATTTAAATTTTAAAAAAAGTTGGGGCACCTGGATGACTCAGCTGACTATCTGCCTTTAGCTCAGATCATGATCTCAGGGTTCTGGGACTGAGCCCCATGTTGGGCTCCCTGCTCAGCGGGAGTCTGCCTCTCCCTTTCCCTCTGCTTCCTCCCTGCCAACTCATGCTCTGTCTCTGAAATAAATAAAATCTTAAAAAAATAAAACAAAATATAGTTAAAACCCATCAAAGAAAAAAAAAAAGAATGTGGCACTTTAATGTGGCATTAAAGCCGGAAAATAATTAGTTACCTCTGAACTATCCTAACAGTGAAATATGTCAGAATTTCTGGAGATCAGAGGCAGGGCAGAATCTCGTCTAAAATGGATGGACAAGGCCCGCTGATGTCTCAAAGACCTATCTGAGCAGCTGAACTTCCAAACCGTAATTGCTAAAAAGACTAGATCAAGTTACTGGACCCAAAATATTTGGCTGTACCTAATTGGACTATGGTCAAGAAAATGCATCCTGGAGCTTTGCTCAATGGGCAGCCAGAAGATTTCCCATGATTCTAGCTTAGCATCAGTCAGTCAGGAAAGCACAGGGGGAAAAGTCCCTGACAATAAGACTGCTAAATGTACCTGGAGTCTTCTTAGAGAAGGTAGTATCTTTGATTTTTCACAACCAAGAGGGAATCTACAAGCTGTCCTTTCTCAGCCTCTTCCAGTCTCGCTCACTTGTCTCAATGTGGTTGTGGGGTTGTTGACTAGCTGGGCTCTAGGGTTTCATTCCCATGAGTGAAACCCATCACGGAATGAACACCCAATTTATTTATGGCTATCCTCCCACATGCCAATGACACTCTCCAAGATTCCTTTTTGTTCTTTTTTCTCCTTATTTTTTGGGGGGGGGGCACAGATAAATCTGTAATCTCACGGATAGCACAGAGCTGTGGCAGTCTTGAGGGACGCCTGCGTGGCTCAGTCTACTTAGTGACTGACTCTTAGTTTCTACTCAGGTCTTGATCTCAGTGTTGTGGGATCAGACCCCGTGTTAGCTTGGGGTCTGCTTGAGATTCTCTCCCTCAGCCTCTGCCCCTCTCCCTGTACTGGCTCCCTCTCTCTCTAAAATAAAGTTTAAAACAAAACAAAACAAAACAAAACAAAAGAATCTCAAAAAATAAAAAAGAATTGTAGAGAAGGACTCTGTATGAGGAGTTCAGAAGACCCATCCATCTTTTAGTCTCTTGCTGATAAGATTTAAAAAGCATCTGGTCGGGCACCTGGTTGGCTCAGTGGGTTAAGCCTCTGCCTTCAGCTCAGGTCATGATCTCAGGGTCCTGGGATGGAGTCCCACATCAGGCTCTCTGCTCAGCAGGGAGCCTGCTTCCCTCTCTCTCTCTCTCTGCCTGCCTCTCTGCCTGCTTGTGATCTCTGTCAAGTAAATAAATAAAATCTTAAAAAAAAAAAAAAAGCCTCTGGTCCTCTTGTCATTCATCTCCCCACCCACGGAGTAAGAGGCCTGTACCATGTCTCTCAGAGAAGCAGGACTTAAGGAATACAGTTCTCGAGTTGATACTGCTTTTGGATCTGTGCTATGGAGGGGAGGGGGCAGTGTCTGCATAGGAGAGTGGAGCAGTGGGGGACAGAGGCACAGCAGAAACAAAACAAGGACAATCCAGGAACAGAGGGGAAATGCACACTTCTTTCCCTCTCATTGGAAATGGTCAGTTTGGGGGAGCCAGTGTGTCCTGCTGCTCTAGGAACCATCACCACTACCATCAGAAGGAAATGGCAGCTCATTGTTCCCTTCACCCGTCAAGTCATCCTCCCCCCAACCCCATTCCTCCAGCAACGTCTCAAGTATCCTACAGAACCCTTACACTGCACCAGCCAGACCAAGGTGTTCTGTTTCTAAACCAAATCATGGTTTCCTTTTTACAACTGTGCCCAAAACAATAGGTAAAAAACTAAAACTTTTAAAAATTATCAACACGCTTCTATATTTTTAGATTTTGTTATTTCTCGGTATCAAAATGTGATACAAGCTATTTAGTACAAATATATGAAATTACATATTTTTAGTTTAATAAACACTATTTCATCAAGAATATCAGGAAGGCTTTTTAACATTTTGATAGTCACTGGCCTATAGCACATCCGTGAATCTTCTCCTTGTCCTGTCTTTCTGCCTCTGTGATGACGTGCACGAGCTCATTACCTGGGGGAAGCGGGCGAGTACTATTGTATGTAGAGATGGCCCCACATATAGCAACTCTTCCAAATTTCTTCATCTGGGGAATAACAATGTTTGAAAACTCTCCACCTACCTACACAGATAGGATGAAAACAAAACCCATGTTAAATAATCTAAACATTAGAAGACTCAGGAGAAGTCACAGCTATCATTTCACAAAATTTATTCTAGAATTTAAAAAAAAAACCTGATTGAGTTAGCACAGCAGTGCAGAAAACTGCAGTTGGAAAAAGACAGGAGAGGCTGGACATTTTTATTTGTAGGAACATACCATATTTAACTTATACGTTTTATTTTATTATATTTTGGAGTTCTCTGATCAGTTCAGTAATCTCATTGCCCCTATCCAAGAGCATGGAAAAAATACTTAAAAGCCACATCAAGAACAAAGCTGGAGGACTCACACTTTCCAATTTCAAAACGTACTGCAAAGCTGTACCAAGCAAGACAGTGTGGGCACAGACATATAGATCAATGGAACTAACTTGAGAGTCCAGAAATAAACCCTTACTTTATGGTTCATTGATTTTTGACAAGAGGGCCAAAACAATGTAATTGGAGGAAAAAATAGTCTTTTCAACACATGGTGTAGAATAACTGGATATGGAAAAGAATGAAATCAGACCCCTTCTTACACAATACACAAAAATTAACTTAAAATGTATCATGGACCCAAATATAAGGGCTAACACCATAAAACTCTTAGAAAAAAAGAAAAAAAAATAGGAGTAAATCTTTGTGACCTTGGATAAAGAAAGGCCTTTTTAGACATGGCACCAAACGCCCAACCAACAAAAGGAGAAATAAATCGGCCTTCATCAAAATTTAAAACTTTTGTGTTTCAAAGGACACCATCAAGAAAGTGAAAGAAAAGCAAAAAAGAAAGTGAAAAACAACTCAGAGAACAGGAGAAAAGAATTGCAAACCAGAGCCAATCCTCCTTATTAGTATATTCTGTATTTGAGAATGGGACTACTTGCTAACATTTATTTATAACCCGGAAATCAACACTCATAGAGCTTGTCTGATCATTTGGAGACAAGCCTAGAGCGACAGAAGAGACACAAAGTTCCCAGGCAAGGTCAACAAAGGCCAAGGCTCTGTCTTCTTTTTTCAGCTCTCCCAGAGATTACTGGGGAAGGAAAGCGTAGAGGGCAGTGCAGAGTAGATAAAAAAAGCTCCAGCTCTGGGGCTGGTTAGATGGAGTGTGAATCCCAAATATGGGATGAGTTTGTGGGGCAGCCACAGGTAAGCTTCTTACCACTTCTGAACCTCCTTTTCTCTTTTGAAAAATAAAGAAAGGGGCATCTGGGTGGCTCAGTCGTTAAGCATCTGCTTTCGGCTTAGGTCATGATCCCAGAGTCCAGGGGATTGAGCCCAGCATTGGGCTCCCTACTCAGCGGGAAGCCTGCTTCTCCCTCTCTCACTCCCCCTACTTGTGTTTCCTCTCTCCCCATCTCTGTCAAATAAACAAAATCTTTTTAAAAAGGAAAAGAAAAATAAAAAAAATAGAAGCTTGTAGGGAAGAACTGCTTTTAGGATTTAAGATGATCATCAAGTTGAAATATGTATATAAATGTACATAATTCCCCTAGAAGCAATGGTTCAGGGTTGGTGGTGCTTGATAGAACATAACTACCAAGAATATTGAGAATTGACTATATCTGATAAGGGACTTATCAGAGTTTTTATGAAGAACTCTTAAAACTCAACCAACAACCCAATTGAAAAATGGGCAAGAGACCTGAACAGACATATCTCCAAAGATATACAAATGGCCAATAAGCACATGAAAAGCCATCCAGTTTCATTAGCAATTAGGGAAGTGACAATCAAAACCACAGTGAAATTCTACTTCAAACCCACAAGGATAGCCATAATAAAAATCATAGATAGTAAGTGTTGATGAGGATGTAGGGAAATTGGAACCCTCATACACTGCTGGTGAGAATGTAAAACAGTGCAGCCATTTTGCAAAATTGCTTGTCAGTTCCTCAAAATGTTAAATATGGAGGTGCCACATGACCCAATAATTCCATGTATAGGTATATACTCAAGAAAAATGAAAACATATATCCACACAAAAACTTGATCAGGAATGTTCATAGCAACATTAACCATAATAGCCAAAAAGTAAAAATTACTCAGCTGCTCATCAATTGATGGATGGATAAATAAAATACAGTATATCCAGTCAATGGAACATTATGTGGTCATAAAAAAAGGGAATGAAGCCCTGAGACACATTACAACATGGATGAAACTTGAAAACATGCTAATGTATAGCATAAGAAGCTAGTCACAAAAGACCACTTTGGGGGACCAATACGGAGTGACTATAATGAGTATAGCATCATCGTTCTGGGATAATGAAATGTTCTAAAACTGATTGTGGTGATGATTGTACAATTCTGTGAATGTACTAAAAACCACTAGGTTCAAAGCTTAAAAATGGGTAAATTATTATCTCAACACACCTGTTCTTTTAAAGGCATATATACTCTCTTTACATATTTTAGGTGGAAACTCAAGAAGCATATTCTTTTGTATAGTAGTTTGTTAGTAAATAAGATATTAAGTCCAATTTGTACTCACGTTATCAAAGTAACAATCATAACCATCAGGAGAGGCTTTTTTCAAAGTTTCTTCTAAAGACTCCACTGTTTTGTAGTTAAAGGCAACATCATATCCCAGCTTTTTAAGGTAGGCAACCTTTTCATCAGACCCTGCTGCTCCAACAACTTTGCAGCCCTAAATGGGGAGGGAAAAAATGGAAACCATTTTTAAGTCAAAAGCATGGATCAACCCCCCTCCTAGCTAGTACAGTCAGGTTCCCCAATAACACCCTAAGTGCTGAGCCACATATATGAAGATAACCATATGGGCCAATAGATCTATAGGTGAAATTAGTCCTTGAATCAGACTACAACCCAACTTGTAACTTCTGCTTGCCTCTGACCAGTCTCTGGTTTTGTGGTTTACAGCTCATTTTAAGTTGCTGGCTTGACAACCTTTGTATTTGACTCTCTTGTTTTTTTTTTTTTAAAGATTTTATTTATTTATTTGACAGAGAGAGATCACAAGTAGGCAGAAAGGCAGGCAGAGACAGAGAGAGAGGAGGAAGCAGGCTCCCTGCTGAGCAGAGAGCCTGATGCAGGACTTGATCCCAGGACCCTGGGATCATGACTGGAGCTGAAGGCAGCGGCCTAACCCACTGAGCCACCCAGGCGCCCAGACTCTCTTGTTTCTTTATTTTTGGTCTTCTCTTGCAGTTACTTGCATGCTATCTTTTGGTACAGTGGTCCTTTAGACTATAATCTGGGCTCAGTTCTGGGACTCTCAGGCCCCTTGTCAGCCCTCCCGGTGACTGCCCCCTTGTTCTTTGATTTGGGCTAAAGCATTGGACTAGATCCTATCTAATCATAGAGGAACTAGAGAACATCCTGAAAAGCACTTTCAGGATGAGACCAGAGACTGTATTGGTACAGAGAGTAGTTCTTCAGAAATCTCTTATATTCTGAATGTATCTTCAACTTCTAAACAAGACCCACTCCACTGAATTCTGTAACTGGGGAAGGTCTGCTCTGTTCACTGTTGTGTTCTCATTGTACACTGTGGGTGTTGAGTAAATGTTTGGCACTTGAAGAAGCCACTTACCTTGAGCTTAGCTATCTGCCCCACTACAGAGCCCACCGCACCTGCCGCCGCATTAACCATCACTGTTTCTCCACCCTTCACACCACAGATATCAAGTAGGCCAAAGTAGGCGGTTAGCCTGAGGGAAGGAAATTAAAGATATGTGGATAGATTTGTTGATTTTCCCCTATAACTCATCCATATACATCCTGAAGTCCTTCTCGACAGCCCAGTGCTGTGGGTCCAAGTAAAAGACACACACACACACACACACACACACAAAACCCCACAGGAAATGAATATTACTGACCACTAGTGGTCCATCTCCTCCTTAGGAATAAAGATGATGGGAACTAGAGAAGAAATGGAGACTTGGATGGAAAGGGGCTGCATCTGTCAATCCCTAGGTCAAGTCTCAGAAGCAAGAGAAGATCCACTCGAGGGATCCTACAACAGTGTGTCCTAGAACATGTGTGCCCTAGGAAGAGAGCGAACTTTGTGAGCAAAGCCTCCATGTCATCAACAGGACAGACAGAATGGTATGCAGTGTCTAGGCACAAGTGGGTCCCGGAGAGACACTGGGAGTTTCCCATGGCTCCTAAGTGGGATGGAAGAACTTGTGCCATTTCCCCATCTCATCCCAAAGGTGATGTCAAAGTCAGCTTGCAAAGAAAGAACTACGGGGTCTACAGAAATGCAGTTCAGACAGTACTGACAAATACTGGGTGAAGAACCCACCAGCTTGGAAGGCGCTGTGGCAGAGGACTCAGTGGGAAAAGGAGACCGGTATAAGACTAAGACAGATCAAGTTCAAGAAATTGTTGTCTCCCTTCCCTGACACAGAATCTGTGTTAGCCCTTGGAGCTTTGCATCAACCTTAGGGATAAGAAAAAAAGGAAATTCTGAGTTTTAAACCTGAACAATGTGAACAATCACTGAATTTATTATGTTTTAGCACCCCTGAGTCTGAGCCAATGAAATTTGGATCCACTATGGTGATTGCTAAGCCACTTGCAAAATTTCAGACAAATTCATGTAAAGTTATTTCCATACAAAACAGAAATTATACATACGTCTGCCTCTGAGTATACCTGGGGACCCATCAGGGTTGGAAATTGAAGGTGAGGCAGGGAAAGGCACAGAAATCTGCACTTTTTCTAAGGACCTAAAAGCTAATATTCCCACAGTGTTTTTTGAAAGTCAGATGGAGTACCGCCAGCCTCAGAATCAACTGGAGTTTTATAAAAAATATGGATTCCCAGGCCCGACCTCAGACCCACTGATTCAGAAATGCTGGAACACGAACACCTGGATTGTATATGACCAGGTGATTCTTATGAATCAACAGAACCACCGTCCCAATGAACACTGAAGCCAGAGTGTGCCAGACAAGTTAGCGTAACCTCAAATGCAAAGCAGAAGGTGCATTTTCTGATTGTGTCATTACACCCATGACAATCAGTACCCCTCCCATCCCAATCTCCATTCTAGAAAATTCTAAAATCAGTTCTCAGTTAGACATATTGACCCAAGATACACAAGGCCTTTCCCAAACATCACACCCTTCTAAAAATGGAAAGAGGTAAGATGAAGTCAACAGAAAAGGAATCTTAGAGGAAAAATTAAAGGCACACTTTGGTCTAAGGGGGACTTCAATCAATAACAGATTGGAGAGCAAAACACACGAACATCTCCAGCTTGGCAGAGAAAACAGAGGTCCAATGAAGGAAGCAACACAAACTCTGGGGGAATGTTAAATCTCTGGAGCCTGGATAGCCACAAGACACCCTATGTGCTGACCACATTCTGAACAAACTATTTTAGTAAAACCAGAATGTCATGTTTTTAAACAAAATGAAATACACCCATGAAACTCACCCTGTCATGCCCACTGTTCCCAGAGCCAAAGACACTGGGATGGTGTCCGGCCACTCTGTGGGTAGCTTTTCCAGATCTTTCCCATCAGAAATAGAGTGCGTCGACCAGCCTGAAAAAGCTACTACCAGAGCTCCTGCTGGGAAGGCTGAGTTTTTACTTTCCACCACTCTGGAAGATAAAGCACATTACAACATGGGAAACCTCTTTCAAGGGAGTTGGAATGCTGCATGGGTGGTTTCCTAAAAGGGCACTAAAGTTAATAATCCATGATTAAATATCCCACCACATCTCTCCATCATAATTCCTTGCTGCTGGTTCCTCCGCCTCCTTGAGAGAAAATATGGGCCATTATCAGAGGAACTCTCTGAACTGGATCTACATCTGTCCCCGTCCTCACCCATTTCTCTCTAAGAGGCATGTATCCTTGGGCTCAAGGTGCCCTGGACACCAGCCTATTCTGTTCTTCAGGGGCTGCCCTCCATCCCTAGTCTCTCCTTTTTCCCAAATCTATAGCACTGTCCTCTCCAGCGCAACCTGCCTTTCAGCCCTGCTACTCCACTAGGGTCACAACAACTTCTGATCGCAAAATCCAGTGGACACTCCTCATTCATTATAACACTCTGGGCTACCCAGACTCTTCCTCATTGGTTTCCATAATACTGACTTCACCGGGATTTTTGCCTCCCCCTCTAAGCTGCTTCTTTTTAGTCTCATCTGTGGACTCTCTTTCTCCCACCTTCCCCCACTGTTACCATTTTTTACTGTCTTCCCCCTGATCATGAAGCTATGTAACATTTTTAGAAAATTTGACATATGAAATAGAAATATCAGTTCTAATCCCACAATACAAAGATAACGGCTAATATTCTGGGGTGTGTTACAGCAATCTTAATGATATATTTTGAAATGTATATTATGAGAATGCAAACTGGCGCAGCCACTGCAGACAAAGTTAAGGAGAGTCCTCAAAAAATTAAAAATAGGGGTTCCTGGGTGGCTCAGTGGGTTAAACCTCTGTCTTCGGCTCAGATCATGATCTCAGGGTCCTGGGATCTCAGCCCCTGCTGAGCAGAGAGCCTGCTTCCCCTTCTCTCTCTACCTGCCTCTCTGCCTACTTGTGATCTGTCAAATAAATGAAATCTTTTTAAAAAAATGGAAAAATTATTAAAAAAAATTAAAAATAGAACTACCATATGATCCAGTAATTCCACTACTGGATATTTGACCCAAGAATATGAAAACACTAATTCAAAAGGATATGTGCACTCTCGTGTTTACCCCTGAATTCAAAAAGATATATGCACCCCAATGTTTACCTGTATTATTTACAATAGCCAAACTATGGAAGCAACCCAAGTGTCCACCTATAGAAGAATGGTCTAAGAAGATGTGGTTTATATGTATGTGTGTGTATACATATTAAGTAAGAAAAAGCAATTTTTAACACCCAGCTGGGCCTACCATACCACATCCTGGTTGATACCAACTTCATCAACTTTTCCATTAAAGTCAAACTTGACTTAGTACAATCAATGATGGACTGTCTCTATGCTAAGTGTATCCCTTGTATAACTGACTGTGTAATGGATGAAACTGAGACACTGGGGCAAAAGTATTGAGTAGTTCTAAAGACCTCCAAGGATCCAAGATTTGAATGGTTACCATGCACACACAAAGGAATCTATGCAGATGCCTGCTTAGTACAGAGAGGAACTGAGCACAAGTGTTATATTGTGGCTACAGTTGACCAGGACCTTAAAGGAAGAATCCAGAAGATCCCTGGAGTTCCCATCATGTACATTTCTAACATAGGTACAACGTTGAGCAGATGCTAGAAAATAATGGAGCCCTTTGGTTCTAATTCTTAAAAGAATTAAGAATTAATTAATTAAGAACTAAGAGTTCTTCTGCCTTCCTTGACCAACTTTTTCTGTTGCCAGTTCGCATTAACAATATGCTATAGCATGAATTACTCTTCTTACCCATTTGCTCTGTTATGAGCTGAGTATGGTTAAATACACTCACTTTTTTTTTTAAGATTTTATTTATTTGACAGAGAGAGAGAAATCACAAGTAGACAGAGAGGCAGGCAGAGAGAGAGAGAGGAGGAAGCAGGCTCCCCAAGGAGCCTGATGTGGGGCTCGATTCCAGGACCCCAGGATCATGACCTAAGCCGAAGGCAGAGGCTTTAACCCACTGAGCCACCCAGGTGCCCCTAAATACACTCACTTTTTGATGTCATTTTGAAATTGATATTTTGTATCATTTAAAATATTGTTACATCTTCTTATAAATTAGATGATTGCACATTCCAAAAAAAAGGGCATCTCTCAGGCATCTTGGTGGCAAGGTTGGTTAAGCATCTGATGGGGTTTAGGCTCAAATCATGATCTCAGGGTGCTGAGATTGAACCCTGCACTGGGCTCTGTGCTCAGCACGGAGTCTTCTTAAGACTTTCTCCCTCTTCCTCTGCCCCTTCCCAAACCTGTGCTCTCTCTCTCTACAATAATAAATAAATAAATAAATAAATATGCATCTCCTTTGACCTATAATTTATACTTCTGGGAATTTAATGTGAAGCAACATTCATCCAAATAGGCAGAGAATACACAGACATACACATAAAGACGCATACATGTTCCTTGTAGAACTATTTGTGATAGTAAAAACTGGAAACGGTTGCTACTAGGAGCAGATTAGTTACACAGCAGATAACAATGGGATAAATTTGCAGCCATTAAGGGATGCCTGGGTGGCTCAGTTGGTTGAGCGTCTGAGTTCAGTTCAGGTTGTGATTCTGGAGTCCTGGGTTTGAACCCTGTGTCAGGCTCCCTGCTAGGTGGGGAGTTTACTTCATCCTCTGTGCCTACCCCCTCCATGTGTGCTCTGTCTCTCTCAAATAAATAAAATCTTTGGGAGAAAAAAGAGATTGATTTAAAAAAAAAAATTGCAGCCATTAAAAGGTAGGTAGTATATTTACTTATTATCAAAAAGATATCCATAACATATTAAGTGAAAAAAAGCAATTTATTGAAGGGCATATAATCCCATTATTTAAGAAAAATTATAAATACTAGTTGGTGTACTAAACAATTTTTGAAATAATAATACATTAACAACAGTCACCTCTTAAGTTTCAGCTGATGAGGGATCTTCCAGTTTCCATGATACTAATTTTTAATTTATTTGAATTTTTGCAATAATTGTAAGTTGGACAATTATAATTTTTTAAGTAATTTTTAAGTAGCGATGGTAATTTCACTGGCTTCCCTCCATCCCAGTTAGTCAGGAAAGGGGCAAGGTTCCCCAAGCTGCTTCCAAGATCAGTGAGTGAATCACATGGGCTGAAGAAATTATAGGGATGATAGACAGAAGCAGACCCAGAAGAAGGTAAAGGAGAGACATATTTCTCAGACATGGAGACACAAAGAAATACCTGGCCACTTGCTGCCCCATCATCACATCACCTTCCTTCAATTTTTTGGATGCCACTCTGAAAAAAAAAATCCATTTTTAAAACATAAAGACTTCTTGGGAAAGGGCACCTGGGTGGCTCCGTGGGCTGCGTTTCTGACTCTTGATTTTGGCAGGGGAATTGGTTGGTATTGGTTGGCAAGAGAATTG
The DNA here is from genome assembly GCF_011764305.1 of Mustela putorius furo. Lineage (NCBI taxonomy): Eukaryota > Metazoa > Chordata > Mammalia > Carnivora > Mustelidae > Mustela > Mustela putorius. The sequence continues at coordinate 14,732,286 of NW_025421423.1, forward strand.
ATTGAAAAGGCTTACAAATTGGAATCGTCACAGAATCCTACTAACCACACAAAAAAGGATGTTAGTTAACATTTGGAAACTTTGTTTTTTACCTCAGATTTGAATCTCTATTGATCAGCTCTGAAAACAATTATTTTAAAGAATGATGACTACATTATTTACCAATAAGCAAAATTACTGAGAAGTTAGTGCCGCACAAATGCTTTTATTCCCTCCCTTCCCTGAGTTGTTTACTAGGTACACATATTTGATTAAATTAAAAGAATACGTTAAATGGAAGGCAAAAAAAGCTTATTTTAGTCTTACCATCTTCCTCTACCCAAATTAGTTGTCAGTAGTGAAATGGACAAATTGGATTTGGGTTTCTTTAGTCTTTTACTTTTTTGCGAACAGTGAGAGGCAAATTGTGCATATTAAGATAGGAAATGGTGGTCAAAGAGAGGGGCCAAGGGAATCTCTCATCAAACTTCTCAAACCTTTGCTGGCAAAGATGAGCATCCATGAATCTTATCACCGATATAATACTGGGACAACTGGGAGAATGACAATCAGTTGGATATTTTAAAAGATGGACTATTTCAAAACAGGGTCCAAAGCACAACACATAACTTTTTAGGAGGAAAATCATACCTCATATATGGATCCACAGTAAGGAACAAAGCTTCCAGCAGGACCTCTATAAAATAAAGCATTCCACAGGCAATTAGAAACTCAGTGCTTGATGCCTTTGTTGACTTTGGCATTCTACATAAACAGTCAAAGTAAACATTCTAAATAAGATGGTCTTTCTGCTTCACGGTTGCCCTTCTGCACTTGCTATTGAAGAGACAAGCGGGGTCCAGCCCAAACCATCATCAGCCTCACCATCACCATCGTCATCATGTGATTTTCTCAGAACTCACTCCAGGCTTTACATAGATTATTTCATATGATATTCCCAACTATTACTCTTTCCATTTCATTTAGGCTTAGATTAAGGAACTTGGTCAGAGCCACATTTATAATCACTATGTTCCCGTGCTCCCATAAGGTTTCACTGACAGCCCCTGTTAGGACTAAAGAATATAGATTTTGCTGGAGTGACCCTCATACACACATTCTCTGGAATTTTGAACCTGGGTCCTGGCTATCTATCCCAACTTAGATGGGACTGAACTTGACTATGCTATTTGATTGCATGCCCCTTTCTCCAAGCCTGCCTACCCACCTGTAAATACCCCTTATTGTCTGCGCTACTAAATTAACCTCCAAACATGCTATGTGCTACTGTTTCTCTTCCCTAGATTTCTGTAGGGTTTTGCCTTGTCCTTCCACTTCCCCCAATGGGATGGGAGACTCCTCAGTGAAGGATGAGAGTTTTTCCCTCCTGTCTGTGCACAGGATAATCTGAGCTCTGCACATGGCTGTTAGGCTCTACTTACCCCACTTGCTTACCCCATCATCAGGCTTGCCAGGACAGAGAGGAAATCCTCCCTAGCGTTTGTCAAAGTCACAAACATGTACCATTTCAATTATGAAAGAAATTAGAGGGATCCTCCTCCCACATGACATCAAGGCTTCAAACAGAAAACCTTGAGAAAGTCTCTGTAGCAGATTGCAAAATTGTCACAAAGATGTCCCATCGCTGTGTGGGACCTCCTTGTCGTCCTCTCATCAAGAAGTCTAGGTCTCGGGACACCTGGGTGGCTCAGTCGGTTTTAAGTGGCTGCCTTCGGCTCAGGTCATGATCCCAGCGTCGGGGGATCGAGTCCCACATCAGGCTCCTTGCAGGGAGCCTGCTTCTCCCTCTGCCTCTCCTTGCCACTCTGTCTGCCTGTGCTCGCTCTCTCTCTTTCTGACAAATAAATAAAGTCTTTAAAAAAAAAATTCACTTTTTGAATTTGGACATGGCTATGTGACTTGCTTTGCATAGCAGCAAACATGATATAAATAGAGGCTTAAAATGTACTTGCTAACACCTGGTGCTCTAGATCAGTGGGACCACTGAGAAGACAGAGCTCACAGCTGGCTAGAAGCCAGCCTGCTAGAAAGGCCACCCAGAGGCCTCAGGCACACACATCTGCAGAAAGCTTGCTAACCACCAGACGAACGAGTGAGGTCCATCCTCCAAGAACGGTTAGCCCAGATGAAACCTAGAGTTACCACCAACTTAATCCAGCCCAAATTGCCAACCCACAGAATTGTAAGCCAATACATGTCGTCTGATGTCACTAAATGTCAAAGTACTTTATTGTGCAGCAAAGGCTAACCGATACAGTCCTTTTCAGCGCAAATCTGTGACTTACCTCCATTTTTTAAGGACGGGAGTTCAACCGTCTTCAACTCGAAGTCGCTGTGAGTAGGGCTGCCTTCAAAGTGCTTCTTCAGGGTCCAGCTCTTAGCACGAACCATCCTGAAGTTTCTGGAACACAGTCAACACACAGACGACTACCAGGACGTGACTGGATTCTGATGACTTCCCAGCCCCTGCCCTGAAGCCCGGCAGCAGGATCCATTCATCGTCTGCTTCTCTCCAGGACCATTTTACGCCAACCACATTCATTAAGAATTTTCTACATTTCTGTTACTGTGCTGAGCACTTCAGACGCATCATCTCATTTTACCCCCATAAATTCCCTTTCAGACTGAGGCATTACTATCACTGCCAGTGGAGAGAGCACGAATGAGGAAACCGAGGCTTCCTCAGAAATCTCCACGACAGGGCAAACTGTTAAAACGGACACATCCTTCCCAGCCACCGCGGGGGTTGCCTTAGGGCACCGGACAGCTCCGCGGCCGGCAAACACTCCGCTCCTCGCCTCACACACAGCGAATCTTGAGAAAGAGCGTCCAACGCCCGAAGCGAACGGAAGTGGACCGAGGCCACCAGTCTCAGCCTCCGGACGCCACGGCGTGGCGCTGCCGCTCCGCTCCGGGGCGAGGTGACTCGGCCACCAAACAGGAAATCCGAGGTCTACGCTCGCCTCCACAGGAAACCAGAGAGAGGATTCAGGCGGCCCCAGAGCTTTGGGATCGGGGCATGTTGCTTGGGGACGGATCTCCCCCGTGTCCCCCGGGAGCCGCCCCTTCCTCACGTGTGCGCCTCTACCTCTAGCGGACGGGTCCGCGGTCGCTATTTCCGCGGTCCCGCCGCAGAGTAAACAGGAAAGTGAGGGGGTCCCCGGAACAGAGAAAACTGAGGCGGAGCTTTCCGGCCGCAGGAGAAGTCATTTCTGGCCGTCAGCTCTTTCTGCGGTCCGCGCCCCACCGACCCCGCTTGCGTGTTCGCGTTCCAAGGGACTGCAAGAACCTCGGTAGTTTGGGATTTTATGGAAACGGAGGGAACGCAAAAACGAATTGTCTTCACCTGGCCGGAAATCAGCCCAACCAAAGCGGACGCAGCGTATCGACGGCAAAACTCCCAGCGCTGTTTCAAAAGCAAAGACTCATCTCACATGGGCTGTCGGAGCGCGCAGACTCCGGGCGAACTGGACGGGAGAGCGGACGGTGCCGACCCTTGCGGGCTGTCAAGACTTCAATCAGTCAGGGGACGCCTGGGTGGCTCAGTTGGTTGGACGACTGCCTTCGGCTCGGGTCATGATCCCGGAGTCCCGGGATCGAGTCCCGCATCGGGCTCCCACCTCCATGGGGAGTCTGCTTCTCCCTCTGACCTTCTCCTCGCTCATGCTCTCTCTCTCACTGTCTCTCTCTCAAATGAATAAATAAAATCTTTAAAAAAAAAAAAAAGACTTCAATCAGTCAGGACCCGGACTCCCTGGATTTCGGACGACCTCTGCCCCAGTTCCACACTGAACTTTCTTTTGCCCAGCCCCCCTCATGAATATGCATGTTGGGCGCGGGTCACGGCAGCGCCCTGGATCCTTTTGCTTTGCGAAGGGAGCGTTCCCGGCAGTCGAATCCGCAGCCCCGTTCTTCTACATGTCTCTTTTCCCAAAAAGGCAGCCATGTGCGAATTCTGACCTCGCTGCAAGTTCAGAAGTCGTCCTCCGCCCCCCTCGAAAGGATGTGGCTTCAGAGGCAGCCGAAGTTCAGGGACAGTCCCACCCACCAAAGGAGGGTGTCCGGGTGCAGTGCCCTCAGCCACACTCGCCCTTGGCTCCCACCTCCTTTCCCGCACACGCCCGTCTCCACTAACCGAATTCCGACCCCTTCCACAATGGTCCCAGGTTTGCAGTGCCGCAAGTTTCTGGGCCAGCCGCCGCCCTGGCTAAGGCAGCTTTGCCGTGCACCCAAATGCCGACAGGCGGTGCGCTTCGTTCCAGCTTGTCTCCGAACCCTCCAAGAACAAGGAGGGGCCCGTGGGCTTCGATCGGGACATCTGGCTTTCCCTTTCCTCGTAGTGCAAGACTCTTAAGTTATTAAGCAAGAGAGGGAAAACAACGCGCAAACGTTCCGTGATAGGGAATTCTAGGAACTCAGCAGGAAAAAAGAGCGGGGCGGAGATGTTTACTTACCCAAGTCCGCAGGTTCCACTACCAAGACAGAGAATGTGGTTGGGGTTGTGCAGCAGAGCGCCCACCGACTGAATTTAAGGCCGTCTGGGGGAGAGGGTGGGGCTTCCCCCAAGGGCGGAGCTGCTCCTGCAAGTTTGTGCGTGTGTGTGTGTGTATGTAGGGGTGTGCTTCCAATAACAAAGGTCTCCATCAGAGCCCTGCCCAGATGGAACTGTACTTGCAACAGTTCCTAACTAAGAACTGGGTGCAAAGATGGTGTGCAGGAGAACCAGCTGCAGCCTTCCCCGCTCAGGCAGGAAGGAGACAAATGCAGGATCCCTGAGCAGAGGGCAGAGTTTTCTACTTTTTATTTATTTATTTATTAGAAAGAGAGAGAGAGAGAGAGAATGGGTGAAGGGCAGAGAGAGGGAGAGGGAGAATCTCAAGCAGACTTCCCACTGAGTTCTGATCCAGCCAGGGACTAATACACCTAATATATTACCAGATTGTTTTCCAAAAATAGCAGTTTACATTCCTACCATCAATGTTGGTGAGTTTCTGTTACCGAAAGCTAACATCAAAACGTATTATTGTTGTGTTCACTTTTTGCCAATTTGATCAGTGCAAATGAATTTAGGCTCCCCCAAAGGATGAGATCTGACTTTATTCAGATTTGTACCCTTGCACCTACCTGTATCATTTAGAATAGGTTTTTTGTTTTGGGTTTTTTTTGTGGGGGGTGGTTTGCACGTTACATAAGACTCATATTGGCTTAAAAAATAAGAGAGATTTATTGGTTCATGTGACTAGAAGTAGGATGGGCTTCAGGTCTGGTCTGAATCAAGATCTGGCATATTTTATCCTATTACACTGCTTTCTGGGCATCAGAAAGTCTTGCTTCCCTCAGAGTGACACAGTGGCTGCAGTAGCTCTACGGACCTAAAGGAAAGAAAAATATCCATGTCACAAAATTCCTAGCAAGACTCCTCCACCTTTCATTGGTTGAAATGTCTCTAAACCAATCAGGGGCCAATTAAAGACTGAAAAGCTTGGGCCTGGGTTACCTAAACTAGTCAATGTCATCAGGGGTCGGATTCCTCTCTTCTCTTTGCTAGGCTTTCAGTTAACAAGGCACTGAGTCAAAGATTCAGAACTCCAAGAGACAGACTTCTCAGCTTTCAACATAAAATAGTATATGTGCTGCCGAAGCGAGCACCAACATAAAATAGTAACATAAAATTTAGTGATAATCAGATGTTAGGTGTGTAGTATTACCAGCTTTGCAGGAAAGTTGGTTTGTATGGTGACTTGAAAGCTTTCAACAGAGGGGGTGCCTGGGTGGCTCAGTGGGTTAAGCTTCTGCCTTCTGCTCAGGCCCTGATTCTAGGGTCCTGGGATGGAGCCCCACATTGGGCTCTCTGCTCAGCAGGGAGCCTGCCTTCCCTTCTCTCTCTGCCTGCCTCACTGCCCACTTGTGATCTCTGTCTGTCAAATAAATAAATAAATAAAATCTTTTAAAAAAAAAAAAAGCTTTCAACAGAAGAGCTGAAAGAAATCTGGGTGTCTCTGAGAATGTCTATTGGTTGTTATAGCTGCATAACAAATTACCATCAGTTGGATAGATTAAACAAAAGAAATTTAAATTTCTTACAATTATGGAAGCTGGATGTCCAGATCAAAGTATTGGCCAGTTTGGCTTCTCCTGAGCCCACACTTCTTGGCTTGCTGATGGCCACCTTCTTTTTGTTCTCACAGGGTTTTTTCTCTGCGCATGCACATCCTTGATGTATCTTTCTTCTTTAAGCTCCACCTAACAGTCTCCATTGAATTTAGTCATCTTTTTGAAGGTCCTGTCTCCAAATACAATCACAGATTAGAGCGCACCCATTTATGACCTTATTTAACTTCAGTTACCTCTCTAAAGCTCTGCCTGGATGACTTGGTTAAGCATCTGCCTTTGGCTCAGGTCATGAATCCCAGTGCCTGGGATTGGTCTCCCTGCTCAGCGAGGAGCCTGCGTCTCTTCTCCCTCTGCTCATGATCTCTCTCTCTCTCTCTCAAATAAAATTTTTTAAAGAAATAATTGTATCAGACACTAGCCAATGGATAGGAGGATGGGAAGAGGGACTAAGAGGGGAAACCAGGACGAGAGAGTGACATTCCAAGACATTCAATATATTTGTATATCCAAAATAACATTACCAATAGTTGTTTACAGAGATCCCATAAGTGTGACCTTTCCTAAAGTTCTTCTTACCTGCAAGAGGAACCCATCTCACCTATATTAGAAAATAAAATGAACAATGAAAAGAACAAGGGCTTTGAGCATGTTAACTCGAATTCAAATCTCAACCCTCCTACTAACTCTGTGATCTCTAATTGATTTCACTTCTTGAACTTCAGATCCCTTAGGCTCTGAGGAAGATAATTAAAATATTTACTTCCCTGGACTATTGTGAGGCTTAGAAATTAGCTACTAAGGGCTCCTAGTTGGTGCTGCACTGGCCACATTTCATTGTGCTGTGGGAAGAGGCATAATTGTTCTCTCTCCAAATGTAGTATCTTACATGTATTAAGGGATTCTTTCAATTATGAGAATAATATTACTATCCAGTTTTATAATTATTTCACAAGCATTATCTCACTAGACCAATGCAGTGAAAGTTGTAGAAAAGAAAAAAAAGGTGCATTTTAAAAGCACATTGCCATAGAAAAGCATCAGAAGTAATTGTCACCAGATAACAATGAGTTTTGCTTTTTATGCTGTTCACATCTGTATTATCTGAATTATTTGAAGAGATACATTTTCTTATTACTTGCACGATTGTATTAAGTGACGTGTTCCCTCAGCTTGCTAGATCAGAGTTCTTTGAAACCTAAGGTCAGAGCACTGAATTGAATAAGATTTTGTCTTAGAGCAAAGTAAAGAGCAAATCTTCTTCCTTGATCCTCTAATCCATATTCTGACTGACCCTGTGATCATGCAACAGCCAGTACTGAGCTTCATCATCATGACAGCTCATTTCAGCCATTAAGCTGAGTCACAGTGACTACCTGGGAAAGAGATCCTGGTTGATCTGGAGTGGTTATTATCTATTTATTTATTAGAGAGAGAGAGAGAGAGAGAGAGAGCTCATGGGAAATACAGAGAGGAGAGAGAGAGAGAGAGAGAGAACCTGAGCAGCTGGGAGGGGCAGAGGAGAGGGAGAAGCAGGCTCCCCGCTAAGCAGGGAGCCCGATGCGGGACTCAACACAGGGTTCCATCCCAGGACACTGCTCAGGAAACCAGACTCTTCTACTTCCATTTGGAGTGAAAGGCTTTCTTCCATGGTCACAGAATGTTTATTGTACCACTGGGCAGCATCTCCATATTCTAGGCAGAAAGAAAAAGGACAGAAGATGCATGTCTAGGGGTGCCCAACTGTGGTTCAGTTGGTAGAGTCAGTGGGGCAAGGAAATGTTGCAATTGGATGTTACCACGTGGGCCAAATATTTCAGATTAAAAAGAGAGACACAGGTTGTCTTGTGACCATGGAGCTGGACTGTGGCAAAACTTTCTGTCTCCCTGTTAAGAGAGGGGTCATGGTTTCTTCACTGTTTGTATAGGATTTTGGACCTCAGGGCCAGAGGGTTGAGGTCTTCATACTCATAACTTATGGTGTATTATCACCACTGGTCTGCCAAAAATTCTCTGTCACTAATTGGTATGCTTTTTTAAAAAAGACCCCATTCCCTACTCTTCTCCTCCTGCTACTATAGGAACTGTTGTGATGTGTTTAATGTATTGTTTGTCTTTTTTGCAAATGTTCTTGTACAATGTGCACTGGGGCATATTTATTTATTTATTTATTTATTTGAAAGCAAGGGAGAGACAGACAGCATGAGCAGGGGGAAGGGGCGGAGAGAGAAGCAGAATCCCAGGCTCCCAGCTGAGCAGGGAGCCCCATGAGGGGCTCGATCCCAGGACACCGGGATTATGGCCTGAACCAATGGCAGACACTTAACCACCTGAGCCACCCAGGTACCCCTGGATTCAGAGACATTTTTAAATCTGTTTTACGTTCTCATCATCATAGGATAAACTCTGACTCAAAGCTTAATTAGTTTGCTTTAAATCAAAAGAATTTGGGGTGAAGGCAAACTATTTTTACAATGTTGTTGCTATTCAAGTCAAAGTTATTGGTGATATAGAACTCATGAATTATACAGTAACTATGTGGTTTTTTCTTGTTATAGCATTAAAAATAATACATGTAGGTGTAGTACTTTTGTGACTAGGCATTTGTGGAGTGGAAGTAAGGTAAATTTACATTGGGAGCACCCTGAAGTTCTGCTCAAGTTCAGGAGACAGGATTCTCTCTGAAGCAGCCTCTCTGACTTGGGAATTTACTGTGGGGGGAGAAAAAACCTTATTTTGGGAATGAATAAAGAATTCATTGGTTATTATTTAGTTAACCCCAACTAAAAGTTTTTTTTTTAACGTGCCTTAATTTGCTTCTTTTAAATTGCTTCATTTGTATCACAGAATGATACATGTTTATGGACTTGTTTATGTACATGTTGTATATAATCACAAACATGATGTACATGTTTATGTGCCAAAAAACAGAACTGTGACATAGTGTACTTGAAAACAACTTCCACCCTCAAAGGACTATATAAGTAAGGGTTATAATTATTAATGTAGGGACCAAAGTGCACTGTGTTAAGAACAAGCAATTGAAAACACTAACGTTCAGGGAGAGACAGGAGCAACTCTATTTGATTTTCTTCATTTGCCTTCCAGATCCACTCTCCATGCTGTTTTCACAAATCCTGCCCCCTTCCCTCAAACTTACACTTGATTTTGGTAGATCTGGTATTGATTTTTCCTGTCAGATTACTTTGGATTGGCATTGTTTAAAAGCACAGCTCCTTCAGGCAGCCTCTGGGCACACCTCTGTACCCTGACCCCTTCGGGCTCAAGTAGAAGGGCGTCTCCCCAGCCACCGTTGGGTTTCCTTTCCCCTGCATACTTCCCTTTGGTGGGTGGCCCTCTGTCTCCTGCTAGGAGACTGCTCAGTCTAAATAACATATATAATTATTGTTTAAAAAAATCACAGATATGAAAGTTCATGGACTCTGAAAGAGAAAATAAGTTTCAAAGGAATTTTAGACAAATGGTTTAAATTAATAAAAATTGTAAAAAGGACACGCACACTCCCCAAAATTGTTAAAAGGGCACACATATGGATGCAAATGACACCTTGTCCTGTCACCGCTGCAGGTAAGTATGGATATCACATCTCTCAGTCATGTAGAGAAAGCTTCACACTCTGAAATGTAAAAAAGAAAAACAGGGTCATCACCCTACATGCTTTTTCTTTTCTTTTTTTTTTTTTTTTTGCCCTGCATTATTCTAGTCCCCAGAATGAATGAAACTTGAATTTTCCCTGTAAGTCACTTACTAACATAATTCTATCCATGACATTTTCAGTACTGAACTTTTGTGGATATGCAACATTTGTGGCTATCATCATCATGTGAGAAAATATGTTTTTCCACTAAGAACTTGGAATGTTGGCAATTTTGTGATTTTCTTCTCTTTTAAATACATGTTGTATTTTAAACTTAACGAGTCAGTCCTTTTAACGTCTGTACTTTTTCTAGGGATGCCTGGGTGGCTCAGTCAGCTAAGCGGCTGCCTTCGGCTCAGGTCATGATCCCAGTGTCTTGGGATCGAGTCCCACATTGGACTCCTGCACAGCGGGGAGCCTGCTTCTCCCTCTGCCTCTGTCTGCCACTCTGCCTGCCTGTGTGCTCTCTCTCTGACAAATAAATAAAAATAAATCTTTAAAGTCTGTACTTTCTCTAAACATCTTCATTGGAAAGAAATTGGTTTTCTTTCTTTTGATTCTGAATCTCCCTTATATAGCAAGAACTCAAAAATCCTGTGTTTTAAATAAAATGGAAAAAAATAAAAGGGAAAAATTTGTAGGCATAAATTTAGAAAGGAATAGAAAGCTTTGCTAAATATTTGAGGGAATTAGAAAGATGATGCTTATCTTTTTTTTTTTTTTTTTTACTTTATTTTTAAGTAATCTCTAGCCCCAATATGGGCCTTGAACTCATATCCCTGAGATTAAGAGTTGCACCACTCAGCCAGCCAGGCACTTTAAATTAGTGATTCTCAAGCTTTGGTGTCTATCAGAATCACCTGTGGGCTTATTAAAAATAAACATCATGTTGGGGCACCTGGGTGACTCAGTTGATTAAGTGGCTGACTCTTGATCTCAGCTCAGGTCCCCAACCCAGGGTAGTGAGTTCAGTTGCTGCGTTGGGCTCCATGCTGGGGGTGGAGCCTACTTTAAAAACAAGCAAGCAAACAAACAAGCATCAAACCCCTTTCAGACCTTAGGAAGTCAGAGTCTCCAGTGATCTAAATCATTATAGACACTCTACCATTCTGTACTATCATAAAATTCCATTTTCTCACTTGTGAAATGGGGATAACCTCATAGAACTGTTGTGAGGATGAAGTGACATAATGTATATTAAGCACTAAAGACTAATGTATATTAAGCACTACGTAGAACTGTTCCTAATGCACAGTAAGCACTACGTGAGTGTGACTACTATTCTTTTTATCAGGAGACAATTCTCCTTGTTTCTTCATGCTTGCGAGCAGGGGCACCGACCATTTGTGTTCTGGACGATTTTCTCCAGGTCTCTGTATGCCAGATAGCCTGGGAAGACATAAGGTCTCCCACAAGATCAGAGGGATAGGTTTGTTTTCTGTCTAGTGTAATGTCTCCCCTAGGTGCATGTGAGTGTCTGTTATAAAAGATTTGGGTGCCCTAAGCTCAGAGTTCCTCAACTGGGATGCGAATCTACTTCATCACAGCATTTACCTGGGCCCCCCCTGTGTTACCCATGGAGGGCTGGGGGGTGCAGGTGGAGAGCCAAAATGGACATGAACGTGGTGCTGCTTGCTGTGCCGTGAGTGATAAAGTCCCGTATCTCTGACCCAGGAGTCTGTGCTTTCTGCCAGCATCTGTGAAACTGTGCCAGGCTAACTGGCTAGTTTACAAAGGAAGGTAAAAACCTCTGCCCCTTCATAGTTCTTGACAATTATAAAGTATAAAAACATGCAGTCCTGTACAAAGAAACACAATGTGGCAACCAAAAGTGATTAAGAAAGAATTTCATTTTTCACTCCTATTGCTAAATGTAGATTTAAGGGATTCAATTCACAATTATCTTATTGCACAATGATGGCACCATCATCTAGCTTCTCCCATACACACATATGGTCCCCATCTTTCTCCTGGTTTGAAGGATAGTATTTTTTTTTTTTTAAGATTTTATTTATTTACTTGAGAGAGAGACAGTGAGAGAGAGCATGAATGAGAAGAAGGTCAGAGAGAGAAGCAGACTCCCCATGGAGCTGGGAGTCCGATGCGGGACTCGATCCCGGGACTCCAGGATCATGACCTGAGCCGAAGGCAGTCGTCCAACCAACTGAGCCACCCAGGCGTCCCTGAAGGATAGTATTAATGACCCATGAAATCTAAATGTATCTGGCCATTATCCAAAACCACTGATCAGTGGCCAAGTGATAGAGTTGCAGAGTGTTTTAAGAGAATTGGCATTTCTGAATACCCTCTAGTATCTCAACTCACCCCTTGCTCAGCATCCTAGCATGTGATGTGCAATTCCCAGCATCTTACTCCCAAACACCAAACAAAATAGAATTTTGTCTCTGTCACTTCCTCAGTCCACTCAGTACCACTGACATCCTGGTGGCTGACCTATTCCTAAAAGAAACTCAGGCCACCAAGAAGGTCATCTAGGAGACTCAATTTTCATAACCTATAGATCTTTCATTGATGCGCTCTTCTTTCCCTGTTCTTGACTTGCTGGCCTTTCATTACTGTTATCATAGTGAGTATGAATTTTAGTCCAATCTAGTTCATATAAGATTTCAAGGTATTTCATTATAATTATTGCCTGGCAAATGTCTCCAGTTTCCTTGCTTCTCTCTTCCTTTATCAATCACCATGGCATAAAACTAACCCTGAATAAAACCAACTATTGACCTTTCCATGCATTCTCAGGAGCAGCTGAACATTACTGGAGAAAATTGCACAACCAGACTGACTGGTTTTCCTTGAATGATCACAAACAACATACTGGCACACTCAACCCCACCCAGGAATCCCAGTCATTCTCCAATAAATCTGCTTTTTCAAACAGTGTGATAACAGTTTTACACTTTTACTTCTGTTCTCAAACCTCAGCTCTCAAGAGATAATCTTACCCTAGGCTTCACTGAAAAAATTAAAAACCATTAGAACAGAGATCTTGGCTTTTCATGGTCAAAGTTACAAAATTCTCTGCATCTGTACCCATCTTCTCTTTTCTTCTTCTGATGATGAGGAAGCTCTCTCCTCCTATTAAAGGTTAATGAACATAGACTGTATCTCTTCTAAATTTCTTAAGCTACTTGGGTTATTTTCTCCTGCATAAGCAACCTCTTCTGTATCAACTAGAATGCTTTCCATAACAAAAAGACGAAAACCTCTTGTAGACGAAAGGCGCTCAAATTTTTATCCCCTGGCCACACTCAGGAACCAGACAGATCTGAGTGGGTATTATGCTAATTAGTAGATTCATATGTCCTTAAATTTCCCATGTAAAACCTTATCATAGTGGTTATTTCTGAAATAACTCTTCACCAAATTTCACACATTATTTAGACAAAAAGTAAATAGATTTACCTTTGCATATTGGAGATATTTCTTTACAAATGTGTTTCTTCCTTTTAAAAACAGAGCTGGGGCACCTGGGTGGCTCAGTGGGTTAAAGCCTCTGCCTTCAGCTCAGGTCATGATCCCAGGGTTCTGGGATCGAGCCCTGCATTGGGCTCTCTGCTCAGCAAGGAACCTGCTTCCCCTCCTCTCTCTCTGCCTGCCTCTCTGCCTACTTGTGATCTCTCTCTGTCAAATAAATAAATAAAATCTTTTAAAAAAATAAAAAAATATAAAAACAGAGCCAAACGCCAGTGTTTAAATGACATGATTGCTGCAAAATCCTTGTAACTATCATCCCATTATGGAGCATGCCAGGGGAGTGGGCATTGGAGCTATGTTTAGCTTTTCTCTTCTGTCTATGCAACCAATCAGGTTTATTTTCCCTACTTAGACCCTTGGATTTTTTTTTAATATTTTATTTATTTATTTGACAGACAGAGATCACAAGTAGGCAGAGAGGCAGGAAGAGAGAGAGGAGGAAGCAGGCTCCCTGCTGAGTAGAGAGCGCGATGTGGGGCTCGATCCCAGGACCCTGGGATCATGACCTGAGCTGAAGGCAGAGGCTTTAACCCACTGAGCCACCCAGGCACCCCTAGACCCTTGGTTTTAAAAAATGCTTCATTCAAGAATTTTGAGGGAAGGCTGAGAAAAATTGAAACCATTGTAAATTGTGGAATTTAGTCATCACACATCTCTAACGGACTGAGCAGAAATGGGTAGCACCCTCTCGTGGACAGTTTGGAACTGGCATAGTCTCTTTCCAGCTCACTGGAACCAGTCAGAGGTAGAGGGCCAGGATGAGTTCTCTCCAGAATTTCTGCTCAGCAAGATTTTATCTGTGGCTCTCTGGTGGTCAACAAATAAAAAATTGGCTTCTGTCTACCTGATGACCAAGTGGGTCCAGGATATAAGCCCAGTAGGAATGGGGTATGTGAGTTTGGGAGTTGTGTGATTTTTCTTGTTGTAAATAAGAATGCCAGATGATGGAAGACTTGTAAAATGAATTTCTCCACAGAAGTCACTGAGTGGGCTGAACAGGTAAAAGGAAATTGGATGTGAGAAACAACAAGAACTAATGCAGTCAGAAATGTCCCTTCCCCCACCCTTCAAGTGGATGGCTGAGAGAAGTGATAGGGAAGAAACAGATACTACCTCTTTTTAAAAAGTAGGCATATATCAGGAAAGCAGAAGAGAGGTTATATTCATAGAATTCTGAAAAATTCAAAAACAAGTTTGGTAGGGGGGCCTGGGTGGCTCAGTCAGTTAAGGGTCTAACTCTTGATTTTGGCTCAGGTCATGTTCTGTGTTGCGAGATTGAGCCCCAGGTCAGACTCTGTTTTGGGCACACAGCCCATTTTAAGATTCTCTTTCCCTCTTCCTCTGTTAAAATGAGTTTGGCAATGAGATTTGTGGTGTTCTAACTCCATAAACCACTTCGTTCACACTAGCAGACATCTAGGCTACTAGATTTGACCTAAAGGAAGATCAAAAGCAATGCTGGTTTTGAATTAGTTTCTTTTTTCATCCCTTCCTAGTTTTATAATATTCAATTTTTTTTAAAAAGGTCTTGTAGTACTTATTCCTTGCCTTATAATTATAGATAACTTTAAAGTAGTATAATATCTCAAGTTGTATATGGAATGATTTTTTTTTTTTAGTTTTAAGTCATTTTTTAAAGATTTTATTTATTTATTTGACAGAGAGAGATCACAAATAGGCAGAGAGGCAGATAGAGGGAGAGGAAGAGAAGCAGGCTCCCCGCTGAGAGCAGAGACCCCGCTGAGAGCAGAGAGCCGGATGCGGGGCTCGAACCCAGGACCTGGGAATCATGACCTGAGCAGAAGGCAGCGGCTTTAACCTACTGAATCACCCAGGTGCCTCTGGAATGGTTGTTTTTCAACCATTTATTGATTTGTGGATATGTAGGTGTAACTTTTGTTTACATAATTTAAATCAATTTTTGAACCAAGCAAGTCAATGTAGGTATGAAAAAAGTATGCTCAGTTTGATTGGAAAGACCTTATAAAAGTCTTATAGCCAGAAATTATAATGAGGTTTTCTCTCATTTCAGGTAAATGGAGAGTGAAGATACATTCTTTTTTTTTTTGAAATTTATCAACATTTCCTTTATTTTTTAATACATGGTAAATTGGTGTGACTGCTTTATGTATTTGAAAAGAACACATGTTCTTTTTGTTGGATACAAAGTTCTATAACAATTATTTATTTTTATATTTATTATTATATTATATATTTATTTTATTAACATACATGTTATCTAAAATTAATAATATATAATCATATACTAATTAATATATAATTATAGATTAATTTTATATAACATATATAAATAATATATGTTATTTATATATATAACATATATAATATATATATATAAAAAATAAGGAGTACGGGTCTGTGATTCATCAATCTTGCACATTTCACAGCACTCACCATAGCACATTCCCTCCCCAATGTCCATCACGCAGCCACCCCACCCCTCCCACCCCTCTCCATTCCAGCAACCCTTAGTTTGTCTGCTGAGATTAAGAGTCTCTTATGATTTCTCTTCCTCTCTGGTTTCATCTTATTTCATTTTTTCCTCTCTTCCCCTATGATCCTCTGCCTTGTTTCTCAAATTCCACATATCAGTGAGATCATATGATAATCGTCTTTCTCTGATTGGGTTATTTCACTTAGCATAATACCCTCTAGTTCCACCCACATCATTGCAAATGGCAAGATTTCCTTTTTTGATGGCTGCTTAATAAATGTGTGTGTGTGTGCGTGTGTGTAAATTACATATACCACATCTTCTTTATCCATTCATCTGTCGATGAACATCTAGCTTCTTTCCATAGCTTGGCTATTGTGGGTGCATGTCTCCTTCAGATCACTATATTTGTATCTTTGGGGTCAATTTCTGGGTCATAGGGTAGCTCTATTTTCAACTTTTTGAGGAACCTTCATTCTGTTTTCCAGAGTGCCTGTACCAGTTTGCATTCCCACCAACAGTGCAGGATGGTTCCACCTTCTCCATATTCTCGCCAACATCTACCGTTTCCTTGTACATACATGCTCACTGGCCTAGGACTTGTGGTCAGACTGATCAGTAGTCATCCAGCATGGTGGTACAAATGTCACCTATCTGGCAGTATGAACTGTGACACCCTACTGCTCTAGTTGGACAGTGTAGATCTACTAGGCTAAAATCCATGGTTGTAGTGGTTTCTTATTTTTACTGTTTCACCACTGGATATATAGAAAAACCCCAAAACTCCAAATTATTTTACCGTGTTTATTCAACTTGTTCATCAGTTGAAAAATATTTATTGAATGCTAGTTACATAAAGACACTATAAGAATACAAAGAATTACAAAGCATGGCCTTAGTGGTTTTTTAAAAAACTTTGTTTTCATAGCAGTTTTCGGTTCACAGCAAGACTGAGGGGAAGGTACAGAGATTTCCCATATGTCCCCTCCCCAACACATGTACAGTATTCCCTATTATCAATATGCCCCATCAGAGTGGTAGGTACATTTGCTATAATTAATGAACATACACTGAAACATCATAATCACTCCAAATCCATAGTTTATATTAGTGTTCATTCTTGGTGTTGTACGTTTTGTTTGGACAAATGTATAACGACATGGATCTGTGAATAGAGTGTCATAAAAAGTACGTTTTCTGCCTTAAACATTCTCTGTGTTCTGCCTTTTCATTCCTCCCTCGAACCCCTGGCAACCACTGATCTTTTTACTGTCTTCGTACTTTTGTCTTTGTCCGAATATTATACAGTTGGAGTCATACAGTATACAGCCTTTTCAGATCAGTTTTTTCACTTATGATATGCATTTAAGCTTCTTCTATATCTCTTAATGGCTTGGAAGCTCATTTCTTTGTAGTGCTAATACTCCATTGTCTAGAGGTACCACAATTTATCCATTTACCTGCTGAAGGACAACTTGGTCCTTCCAGGTTTCGGCAAGTATGAATAAAGCCGCTATAAACATCTATGTGCAGGTTTTTCTGCAGACATAAATTTTTAACTCTTTTGGGTAAAGGATAAATTGCACAAGGAGTGCAATTGCTGGATTATATGGTAAGACACTGTTTAGTTTTTTAGTTTTTTTTTTTTAAAGTAATCTCTATAAACCAACATGGGGCATGAACTCTCGAGCCTGAGATCAAGAGTTGCATAACCTCCAACTGAGCCAGCCAGGTGCCCCAGAATATGTTAAGTTTTATAAGAAAATGCCAAACATCTTCCAAAATGACAGTACCGTTTTACATTTCCACTAGCAATGAATGAGAGCCCCTGTTTCTCCACATCTCTGTTAGCATTGGTATTGACAGTTTTCTAGATTTTGGCCATTCTAGTAGGTATGCAGTGATAGCTCATTGTTTTAATTTGCATTTCCCTGAAGACATTAGATGTGAAGCATCTTTTGATATGCTAATTTTCCATCTTTATACCTTCTTTGGTGAGGTGTCAAGATCTTTGGCCCATATTTTATCTTATTTTATTTTTTTATTTTTTTATTTTTTTTTAAGATTTTATTTATTTATTTGACAGAGATCACAAGTAGGCAGAGAGGCAGGCAGAGAGAGAGGAGGAAGCAGGCCCCCCGCTGAGCAGAGAGCCCGATGCGGGGCTCGATCCCAGGACTCTGAGATCATGACCTGAGCCGAAGGCAGCGGCTTAACCCACTGAGCCACCCAGACGCCCCTTTTATCTTATTTTAAAAGATTTTATTTATTTATTTGGGAAAGAGCATGAGCAGGGGGAAGGGCATAGGGAGAGGGAGAAGTAAACTCCCCACTGAGCAGGGAGCCCGAACTGGGGTTCAATCATAGGACCCTGGGATCCTGACTTGAGCCCAAGGCAAATACTTAACTGACTGAGCCACCCACATGCCCCTTTGGCCCACTTTTTAATAATGTTATTTGTTTTCTCACTGTTGAGTTTCAAGAGTTCTTTGTATATATTGGATAACAGTCCTTGACCAGATGTATCTTTCAAAAATATTTTCTCAGTTTGTGGCTTGTCTTTCCCTTCTTTTGGCCTTGTTTTTCACAGAACAGAAGTATGTTTTCATTTTTTTTTAAGATTTTATTTATTTGAGAGAGAACGAGAGTGAGAGAGCACAAGCAGGGGGAGCAGCAGATGGAGAGGGAGAAGCAGGCTTCCCGCTGAACAGGAAGCCCAGTTCAGGTCTCTCTCCCAGGACCCTAGGATCATGACCTGAGACAAGGGCAGATGCTTAATGGCTAGAGCCACCCAGGTGCCCCTTTTACTTGGATTCTTAAAACTGTCTCATAATGGTGGTCCTGAAATCTCCCAACTCATTCTCTTAGTAGAGTAATTGTTCTGATGCGCGTATTTGAAGGTGCCACTTTACTACTTAAATTTTCACACTGGCTTTCCATTGCTCTTAAAGAGCAACTTCTTCAATATGGAAGAAACTGACCTCTCACAATCTAGCTTCTTCCAATTTCATGCCCTGCACTCCTATTCCCCACTCCCAGGCATATGCGCTATCTTTTATTTCTTGAAAAACTTCACGTACTTTTCTTGCCTCTGCCTTCTTTTCCCTTCTTGGTATTTACTTCACTACTCTCTTAGTCCAAAACTCCCTCACACCCTTCAAGTCATCTTCTATTTGTCCTTTACATGTCCTGGAATTGACTCTAACGATTGACCCTGACTCTAGCAATTTCAGCTTGGTGACTCTCTTATGTGTTTGCATTAAATCACTCGCTCTCCTATCTATAGCTATATATGTATGCTATATGTCACACATGTCTCTCCCTTGTTTCATTTTCTTAAAAGAATTTATTATATCTTAAAGTTTATTATTTGCTTGTTTATTGTCTGTCATCCTGTACTAAAATATATGTTCCCTGAGATCAACAATCTTGTCTACCGGGGCGCCTGGGTGGCTCAATTGGTTGAGCGTCTGCCTTCTGCTTGGTCCCACCCAGGGCTCTGGTATGAAGCCCCACATCTGGCTTCCAGCTCAGCGGCGCAGGGAGGGGGTCAGCTTCTTCTTCTCCCTCTGCCTGCTCTTCTGCCTGCTTGTGCTGTCAAATAAATGGATAAATAAAATCGTAAAAAAAAAAAAAAAATCTCATCTGCCTTACTCTCACCACTAGGAGCTCAGAACCTCCAACAGCGCCTACCTCATATTAGAAACTCAATGAATACGTACTGACTGAATGGTAGAAGCACATTTTTGAGGCAAAATTCTTCGTGCAATAGTAGAGTTCCATGCAATATCTGGGACATAATTATACCAACAAATTATTTGTTTTTGTCAGAAATTAAAATTTGAGTGACCTGTGTTTGTTCTGGCCACCTTATACCCCGAACACATTTAGCAATATCTGGGGACATTTTTGACTGTCATAACTGGCGTGGTGGTACTACTGGTACCTGGTGTATAGAGGGATGCTGCTAACCATCTTACAATAATACAGCTCTTATTTGGCAAAATAAATAAATAAATAAATAAATATAAAAAATTATACGTTCCAAATGTTAACCTCCACATCTGAACTAGATGGTCATGAAATTTAAGGGTCCCTAGCAGGCAGAGTCAGCGCCTAGAGCCTCTAAATTCATCTTCCTTTTGGAAAGACGGCGTAGGGTTAGTGAAAGGAAGGCGTCCGGCCTGGACACTCGGCTTTAAAATTCTGTGCACACATCTTCTTCACATGGATAACCAGACGGCAAGAGAGCCAGACTATCAATTGCCGCAGGTGAAGTAATGATGCAGAAATGATCGCGTGTGAAGGCCACGTGGAAGGTAACGCGCTCTGCACACATTGGTTACATGTGCCTCAGACACTGAGACATCCTTTAGTTCCGGTAAGAAAAACCCTCCCGCCGCTGGATCTAGGAAGGCAGTGACACACCGGAAGCGGCCGAGCGACTGAGGCGTCTTTCTCCCCTAGCAACGGTCCTGAAGGAAGTGGTTGGTGCAGTCGCGCTCTGTGCGCCTGCGCGGAGGCGCCGCCTGCTGACGTGGAGCTAGGTCCCGGAGGCCGAGCCCGGCACACCGCGGGGTGCGGGAGAGCCGCTTGGCGGGTGGAGCCGCGGCGGAGGCCGGGATGGCGGCGCCGCTCGCTCCGCGCGGGGGAGCCGGCGTTGCCGGCCAGTGCTGGTTGGTGTTGCTGCCGCCCCTGTTGCTGGCGCTGCTGCTAGCGCGGTCCGCGGGGGCCCTGGTGGAGGGGCTCTACTGCGGCACGCGCGACTGCTACGAAGTGCTGGGCGTGAGCCGCACGGCGGGCAAGGCGGAGATCGCGCGGGCCTACCGCCAGCTGGCCCGGCGCTACCACCCCGACCGCTACCGGCCTGAGCCTGGCGACGAGGGCCCCGGACGGATGCCGCAGAGCGCGGAAGAGGCCTTCCTGCTGGTAGCGACCGCCTACGAGACTCTTAAGGTGAGATCTGGGGACGCGGATTGGCAGCGAGGACTCCTGGCCGGCGGAGCAGGGTTCTCGGTGACCCCGGCTCCTAGCGGGGCCACTGCCGCGACCCCTAGGATGTTTGGGATTTCCGACGTGGCAGTGCGAAAGAACCCACACGCACGGGTCATTGACAAAGATGGGAACCCCCTCGGGTCTTGGAGGACAGCTAGCCCTCTCCTTTTTGTGACAGTTTCTGTTATGCAAAGCCTTGGGTATATTGCAGTTTAGTGAAAGCACTTTAAAAACTTGCAGCTCACACTTGGAAAGCAGGGTGATTATTATTACCAAGATCTGTGATAGAATATAGGAAAGGTCTCCAATATTGAATGACTGTGATGGCGCCAATTTGACATAACTAGATTTCTGGGGATGGTATTAAATGTGACATTTAGGGGCACCTGGGTGGCTCAGTGGGTTGAGCGTCGGACTGTTGGTTTCGGCTCAGGTCATGCCTGATCTCAGGGTCGTGAGATCAGGCTCGCTCTCAGTGGGCAGTCTGTTTGGAATTCTTTCTCTCCCTCTGCCCCTCACCCGGATCTCTCTCTAAATAAATAAATAAAATCTTTAAAAAAATAAAAATAAACGTGACATTTAGCTTGGGTTTAAGGATTTAGGAAAACACTAAGAAGAACAATGAACAAGCACTCAGAAGACCGGATATTTGACTCTTGGCTCCTATATCCCAGTATGACCTTGGATAGTGACTTAATATGTCACAGTAGCTGTTTCTTCATATGTAAAATTAAAGCCATGATATCTCCTCACAAGGGTTCAGTCCTCAATAAGAATTGAATAAATGTGAGAAACCCCCTATACAGGACCTGCAAATACATACTTAATGACTTGGGGCTCAAGACTCAGAAGTTCTGTCAGGAAAAATTTTGTGAATATGGGTGTAGTCATTTGACAAAGGTTTTTATCAAGTCCTTTGGAGATGGGGAGATGTACCCTGTTCCTGTTTTCTTCTGCTACTGCAAAAATCAAACCATATAAGGAATCACAAAGTATAAATCATATTTGATGGAAGTGTTACTGCTTTAAGGGTCCCATCATGCTAA
Source organism: Mustela putorius furo (assembly GCF_011764305.1). Lineage (NCBI taxonomy): Eukaryota > Metazoa > Chordata > Mammalia > Carnivora > Mustelidae > Mustela > Mustela putorius. The sequence goes on from NW_025421423.1 coordinate 14,754,046, forward strand.
TGTAACAGCAATTGTAGTCCTACGGTGTTTCTTTCTAGCTTTTTTTTTTTTTTTTTTTTGAGGTGAAGTTTTCCATGTTGCTTTGTAATCTGTTTTTAATGACTACTTCTAGTGGGTATACTATAATTTAACCATGGATTATTTGTTCAGAACAGCTTTCCAGAGCTGAAAATACTGAATCAGGGACCTATAGGCTCTTCATTCATGCTTTCCAGTGTAGTTTATATAATATGGATTCCTATAATGAGTATGCCAAGTTCACTGTATTCTCCCTAGCACTGGTGAGATTTACTTCTCACTGGCAGTTGACTGAAGAATGGGTGGGGACTAGGGAAAGTGCAGACACCAGAGGGTTAGTTGCTTATTATTTATTAAAGTGATTGAGGAAAGACTTCAGAAAAATGGGAAAGAACTTCTCCATCCAGGGAAACCCAGCATCTAAAGTCCCAATCTTTGTTCTTCTGCAGTGAAGAAAGGTAGTCCTCCAGACAAGCAGCCAGAAGGCTCTGGTGACACATAAGGAAGCCTTGGGAGGATGGAGAACTTCCAGAAGACAGGGCAGCAGAAACTCTGGCAGCTGCTGCCTTCTTTTGGGTTTGGGAATGGGTAGGTTTGGCATGAGAGTGGTGAACATGTTAGTAAGATATGAACCAAGAAAGACAGACAGTAGAGAAATTTTGCTGGGAGGAACCCCAACACTCTATTCTTGCCATTTTCTCGAAGAGACAAATTTGGAGGCTGATTTGATGAATCTGTAATGGTTGCCTCTAAAAGTTTCTTCCCTTAAAGTTTAATACTGATTTGTCAGTGAATAAAAGCTTGATAAAATAATTTGTCCACTTTGGGGCAGTTAAAAACTGGTACGTCTGGAGAAAGTAACATGTTTAATCTTGATCCCAACAAGAGGTTTACAGTACTACAAATGTCTCTAAGCAGGAAACAAAAATTGGAGTTACACTGATGGAGGAGGGAGTGAGAGAAAATGCTATAGTTTCCTCAGCCCCATTCAGTATTACTGTCAGAGGAAAGGGATGTTTGGGGATGGTTTGGACCCTTGAAAACCAGACCTGAGTTCCATGAAAGCTATTTTAAAGTTACAGAGATGGACTTCTAAGTGGAACACCTCCAGAAACTTTATTGTTCAGACTTCATTGCAGATGCTCTCTCCTAAAATGAGGAAAAGGACTTTGATTTGCTGTATGTGGAATTTATTTATTTTTTATTTTTTATTTTTTTTAAGATTTTATTTATTTATTTGTAAGAGAGAGAGTGAGAGCGAGCACAGGCAGACAGAGTGGAAGGCAGAGTCAGAGGGAGAAGCAGGCTCCCTGCGGAGCAAGGAGCCCGATGTGGGACTCGATCCTAGGACGCTGGGATCATGACCTGAGCTGAAGGCAGCTGCTTAACCAACTGAGCCACCCAGGCGTCCCGTTTGTGGAATTTATTAAAAACAAACAAAGTGGTCAGATTTTATTTCTGTCATAATGGAAAATTATGAGTAAGCTGCCAGAGAATATCATTTCTGGATAATGTAGAGATCTAATGAACTAGAGTCATCCAGTTTGGATAGCCTCATCTTCCAAATTATCCCCTTGAGGCAATGAGGATATAACCACTACTTTACTCAAGTTATATCTGTAGGCTAGAATGAGGGCAAGAAGTCCATGTGGCCTTTGCTAAGAGCAGGTCAGATAGAATAGTGGGAGAAGTTGATGAGTTCCAGTGGCTCTGGAATGGAGATACAGAAGCCTGTATGGAATTCCACTATCATCTCATGGATGTAGCAGATGTCTGCCTGGGACCGCTTCATTTCTGTTTGCTATTTTTGTTTTATGCTATATCTTTCTCCATAAAGAATAATAGTAAGCCCTGTGAAAGGTGTACTTATCTAAGGAGCCAGCCAAAAAGGAGGGAGGGACGTGGGAAGACTATGTCATCCTTCATAGCCATGTGCAATTATTGCTGGCAGATGGAAGATGAAGCTGATTTTATGTTTTGTTTTGTAAAGTGCACAAGTAGATTCCATTTCTGGAACAGTGTATCCAACAGAAATTGTTCCTTTTCTTGAACTCTGAAATAATTTAATTGTAAATTCCCTGGAGCTGAGAGTCTTCTTTCTCCCTCCCCCCATGGTTTTTTTTTTTAAGATTTATTTATTTTAGAGAGAGAGAGAGTGTGCTCACACGCATGTGCACACACGAGCGGTGGGGGAGGGGCAGAAGGAGAGGGAAAGAGAATCTCAAGCAGACTGCACACTAAGTGGAGAGCCCAATGAGAGGCTCAGGCTTACCACCTTGAGATCACAATAGGAGTCAACAAGTATGAGGCTCAACTGACTGCACCACCCAGGTGCCCCTACCACCATAATTTTTTTTATAATCTTTTAATTTCTCTTATTAGTTTGTTCAACTCTCTTAATCTTTTTAATGTATGTGATATAAGAAGCTATATTATATTTTCATTATAACCTTATAGTGGTATGTATCAAAACTTCTAATAATCAAGGATCTGTGAATATTGATAATACATGTATCACCAAAATGGGAATTTATATTTGTGAAATATAGTAGATTTATGGCTCTGAGGTTTTGTTGGTCAAATACATGCCTCTTTGAGAGAGAGAGGGTTGTGTTTTGTTTTGTTTTTGATGATGGTTGTTAAAAAAGTACACTAACATGATTTAAATACAGTTGGTGAAACAAGAAGATACTATCACACTTGACCATTGTTATTTTAGCAACACAGATTCTACCTGTGCATAGAGAGATTGAGGAAAACGAGAAAAAGAAGGATGGGTAATAATGGAAGGCAAAGGCACTGGTCAGATGCTTTCATCAAGTCATGCTTAGTTCATATTCTCAAGTAACTTAAAATTGCAGTTCTCAGCAGCACTTTAAACCATTATGATCTCACACACTGCTTTATATTTGCTTCATAATGTAAGCAAAGTTAAGACAATGAAATAGTATTTAGTGTATTTGACTACTGGGGATTCAGGGAATTCGTGGACTTTGGAAGTTAAGTAAATGGACTCTCACTTGCTGTGTCAACATTAGATCTTTTTATGTGGATATAGCACTTATCACACTGCATTGTAAATACTGAGAAGCCCTCCCCTCTCCACTAAACCATCTCCTTGCCTTTTTGTTTGTATATCCATGGCACCTAGCCCAGTGTCTGGCACATCAGATAATGAATGTTTGTTAAATGAAAGACTGGTATCTGGAGATAGATTGAGTGGATTTCTGACATTTTGACATTGTTATGTGAAGCTTACTGTGGCATTTTTATCCTAAATGTAGTTTTAAAGAGTGGTACAGATAAAGTAGATTGGATGACTATGAATGAAAAATTCCCACATGAGTGAAAAATTGCCTTCTATTTTTAAGGAGAAGTTCTGTTTTGTTTTTTAAGTGAGAACATTGATCCTTTTTGAATACAGATAAGAGTTGGATGAAGTAGATGAAATAAAGATGGCCTGGAAATCAACAAATGATGGAACAGGTGGAAAGAATGTACTTAGAACATGGGAAAATAGACTAACAGCATTTTGTAAAATCACAAAAGAACAGAAAAAGTCTTGGCAGTATTACTGGCTTGAAGGTTATCTGATAAGGTAACATAAGTAGTGAGAGCCTTTTACTACTCTACCCTTGTCTTGGCAGGGAAGTCACAGAACACTTTAGTTTCTTTTTATCAGCATGATTGATGTAGCAGGCATTTAGCACTTATGAAGAATGTGGCACGGGGTGGAGGGGGGTGGATTCTGAATGCCCAGCCCTTTTATGTTACTGTTCATTGTTCCTTCTTAGTTTATTCTACTCAATCCTTTCTGTAACTGGTACTGAGGTGGGCGCTAGGGGACGAAATCATAACAATCAAAAGAGCACAGTTCTTCCCTTTAAGCTTTTAACATAACAAGAAGACAGATACTTATTGTTTGGTTAATATTTATTTAAGTTATATAATAAAGATACATGTAGATTATATTACAGCACTGAAAGGATACAATTATTTCTTCTTTGGGGATTGGAAGAAGAATGTACTCTTTGGTCTGGATCTAGAACAGTCATTACAGGTTGACAGTGAAGGGACATTTCTGGTAGAGGGAAAACTTGATCAACAAAAACATGGAGACATGAATGTGCAAGACTTATCCAGGAATAAGGTGTAGTTTCCTGAGTTATCATATAATAGTGAGTGTTTTCTCTGCCAGTGATCACTTTTATTGTATTTCTCCCAAGGACTCTCTGTTTTGGGGAAAAATAGCTAACTGAACTTCTTAGTATTACTGTTTCTTTTTCAGCATTGATCCAGATTAATCATTCATAGTAATTGGGTATTTGTAAAAATAATAAACATGTAAATTTCTATTACAGTGTGATGCTGATAAACAGAGAAATTAAGTGAACTTGTTGGCAGATGGTTTTCATTTCACATGTCAACTCTGATTGGTCATGACTCCCTGAAACATTTGCAAAGGTTTTGAGTCCTGTCTGGGTTTAGTGGAAAAGATGAGATGATCGATAGTGATTTCTCCCATGGGCCCAGAAGAAGGGTGTGGTACATTTCTGCTGTGAATCCAAAAGTGCTCTTTATTTTTTACTGATAACGTAATTTTAGCTGTTATTCCCTACTTAGGGCAAAGGTTGACTGTACACCAAATATGTTTAATTTTAGTTCTGTGATGACACATGATGTTATCAACAACCAATCAGAGCTTCTGATTGACATAAAAACTACTGAGTTGATATAATTCTGGCCAGAAGCTGAGCACTTGAGATTTTAAATTAGCTTGTGGGGATTTATCATAGATAAAAGAACATTTTGAGATATTCACAGCACAAAAACCTTTACTGCATTTTTCACAGCTATTAGAGGATCTAGTACTTCTAGGTTAGAAGCCTGTCAGGTAAATGGTAGGGAAAATGTTTCAGGAGACTGGAACATCTTTGGGATCAGTTTGATGTTTGATGAACAACCCTTTAATCTGTGTTTAGGAGTTTGAACTTTATGTATTGAATAGTGGCCAGACGTTTTAAAGTGGAGAAATAACACAGTCTGATGTTTCTTTCAGAAAGAAAATTCTGGTAGCAATATTGAGAATGGGTTTGGGAAGGCTGGAAGGTTCTTGTCTGAATTCATTTCCACCATTTTCTGGAATCTCAATTCCTCTTTGGTAACTTGAAAACTTCTTAGTTGGTGTATTTCAATTCATTTTGCTTCTTTTAAAGCTACAGTCACACTTACCTTTTTTTTTTTTTTTTTTTTTTTTTTACTGTGGGCCATCTTCACTTCATTTCCTTATCTTTCCAAGAAGGTACTGTAGACTGATGTATACCAGCATATGTAATGGAATTGCTCTTAAGGCGGATAGTGGTGTTCTAAGTGTTAGATTTGAATGCTGCTCTTCATTTCTCCCTCCTGGAACTATCTGTGGCATTTGACGTTGTTGGCCATATAGCTCTTTAAGCTGCTCTCCTTTGAATCCCTCAGTGTTATTCTTTCCTGTTTCTCCTATCTTTCTAGTTGTGTTTTTTCAGTCTTCATAGTCTTTTTTTCTTCTCCCTACACCTTAAACATTGCTTTTCCTTAGAGTTCTGTCCTTTGGTATTCTTTTCTTTCTGTTTTCCAAGCTCTTCCTGATGAAACTCAATCATATCTGTGACAACTCTAAAATCTGTGTATTCTCTAGGTTCATATTTTCAGTTGTGGTCTTATTTGTGGCACAGCTACCTAAAATTAAACGTTTTGGAAATCAATCTTGTTATGTTTGCTAAAGCATAACCGAAGAGAGAAGCAGACTCTGCACTAAACACAGTGTGATGTGGTGCTAATCTTACCACCCTGAGATCATGACCTGAGCCAAAACTAAGAGTTGGACACTTAGACTGTGCCACCAAGGTACCCCTGTCATGAGAATCTTAAGAGATTACATACATATGCTTTGGGGCACAGAGTAACATGGTCCACACAGTGATTATAATTAGAAAATTTCAGGGCACCTGTGTGGTTCAGTCAGTTGAGCACCTGCCTTTGACTCAGGTCATGATCCCATGGTCCTGGCATCGAGTCCTGCATCAGGTTCCTTGCTCAGCAGGGAGCCTGCTTCTCCTTCTGTCTGCGGCTCCCCCTGCTTATGCTCTCTCTCACTCTCCCTCTGACAAATAAAATCTTAAAAAAAAGAAAGAAAGAAACTTCACTGTTAATCCTCAATATGATTGGTTGTTTAACTCCCTTGATCATTAAGTCTTACTTATTATACTTTTTAGTCTCTAAAATCTCTTTCTCCCTCATTCTCCTCTTTACAATATTGTCAGAGTGAACTTTCAAAAAATAAACACAACTATTCAGTGCTATTGTTCTCATTCTTTAAAACATTTCATTTTTGATAGCACAGACAACACTCTAGCACTTTAGGATGGCATATGATGTCCTTTCTACAGTTCTTATCCAAATCAGTTTTTTTTGGCCACATTTAGTACACCTTTCTTCCTGAATTTCCCTAGTGCTCAAGCTTCAGTGAATTCTTCCTATTCATTGATGCTTCTGTACCTTAACACTTGCTGTTACCTTGGTCTGGAACAAGGTTTAACTACATTGTACTTGCTTTTCAGGATCCAGTACTCGTTTCTTCTCTGCTGTGGATCCCATTACCAGTTGATCTCAGGCAGGGTTAGTTAGTCCTTTATTGTTTAGCACATCAAATTGCATTTTTCTTGCTTGTTAGATTCTTCTAGATGGGAAAGTTCCTGAGACCAGGACATTATCTTATCTTTTTATTCTCCCTTGAGTCTAAAACAAGACTTAATGCCCTGCATAATTATTTGCTGAATTGGAAATAACTAAGTTTTCTAAAAGCTCAAGTAACCAAGTGGATGGTGATACTCTACTCTTAACTGAAACATGGAGGGACAGATTTGGGTTTTGAGCCTGTTTACGTTGAGATATTTATGTTACATTTAGGAAATGCTTAGGAGATAGTTGAAAATAGGACACAGGAAAAGCAGATCTGAGTGTCACTAGTAATTTGGTGATACTGCAAATCATGGAAATTGTTGAGGCCACATGTAGATAGAAGAGAAGACATATGAGAAGATAGTTCCACTAGTGACTAGGGTCAAGGAACAAGAAGAGAAATAGAACTGATGGCAGTTAATTTTCTTCCTCTTTAATAAGATGTAATGGCTTGGAAATAAATTTAGGGAAACAGATATTATTTTTTTAAGGATCATTTATATATATGTATTTCTTTAAAAATGGGGTTAATAAATTTTCTTTAAAAGATTTATTAATTTTTTTTTTTTTTTGAGAGAGAGAGGGAGAGTGAGTCGCAAGCAGACTCCACACTGAGTGTGGAGCCTGATGGGAGACCAATCTCATGATCCTGAGATCATGACCCAAGCCAGAACCAAGAGTTGGTTGCTCATCCAACTGTGCCACCCAGTCACCCCAGTGGGATTAGTACATATTTTTAAGAATGAACAAAAGAGGACGCCTGGGTGGCTCAGTGGGTTAAGCTGCTGCCTTTGGCTCAGGTCATGATCTCTGGGTCCTGGGATCAAGGCCCGAATCGGGCTCTCTGCTCAGCAGGGAGCCTGCTTCCTCCTCTCTCTCTGCCTGCCTCTCTGCCTGCTTGTGATCTCTCTCTGTCAAATAAATAAATAAAATCTTTAATTAAAAAAAAAGAATGAACAAAAGAGAGGGAATTAAGATAGTGGAGGACTAGAGGACCCTAAATTTGGTCCCTCAAACAGCTAGATAGTTATCAAATCATTCTGAACACCTGCAAAATCAACTGGAAATCTGAGAAAAGAAATGCAATTCTACAGATAGGAAAGCAATCACTTTTGCAAGGTAGGAGATGGGGAGACTTGAATCTGAGATGATATATTGGAGGCTATGATGAAGGGGAGGGAGCTTGCTTAAGAAGGCTACCACAGGGCACCTGGGTGGCTCAGTTGGTTGGGCGACTGCCTTTGGCTCAGGTCATGATCCCAGAGTCCTGGGACTGAGTCCCACATTGGGCTCCCTGCTCCATGGGGAGTCTGCTTCTCCCTCTGACCTTCTCCTCTCTCATGCTCTCTCTCACTGTCTCTCTGTCAAATAAATAAATAAAATCTTAAAAAAAAAAAAAGGCTACCACAAAGCATTATAAGCAGTGGAACACAAAATCAGAACTTTTAGAAGCCTGCTACAGTGTGGTAGTCCCTGGCTTAAAGGTGCCTAGGTGGCAAAACAGGGCAGAATCCCAGGTGGGAGTTTGGTATCAGGATCCCTGGAGTCACAAGAAGAACAGGGGTGCCTGAGTGTGGCAGGTTTCCCAGGTACAAGAGTGGGGAACATGGCTGAAAACAGCAAGTTTAGGTGCTGGCTTTCTGCTCTTGGTTGCCATAAACCCAGGAACTGCTACACAGTTGTGTAGCAGCTCTCTTGGCTGGTGTCAAGCAAAAGGCAGAAGCATGGTGGGAGGAATAGCACAGGTCTGTGTGACCAGAAACTGTAAAATGTGGAGTTTTGAAACTCAGTGGTGTGCCTGGGATAAAAATGCTTGATCCCAGGCCGGGTGAATGCAGAGTTCAGACAGAAACCAGGGAGATGAGAGTGATTGACTGCTTTTCTGTGAGAGCTCACTGGTCTGAACTTTCAGCTTTAGGACTAGAGAGCAGGGTGCTGCCATTTTTTCCCCATCCATCAGTGCTGAAGCCTTCAGAGAGCAAAACAGTGCCACATAGTGGAACCGAGAGCAGCTTGTGCTGAGCCTGGGCCCCTGGCAAGGGAGGCACATTTCTACTAGGGCAAGGCACTTGAGAATCAGAAGATGACCAGGAACAAGTGGCTTGCACCAAATTTACTGATCATAGATGGCTACAGCTCTTGGGGAAAATAGTATATATAGCATTTGTGGTTTTTTTTTTTTTTTATTCTTTAGTTTTTCAGTATCCTTTTCTTGTTATTATTTTTTCAATTTCTATTTTTATATATATGTATACATATATTTTATTCTTTGTTTCTTTTCCTTGTATTTTATTTTTGTGTATATATATATATATATATATATACTTGTGTGTGTGTGTGGTGTGTGTATGTATATAAATTTTCTTTCTTATTTTGAGATCTAGTTTCCTTTAACAAGCAGACCAAAACACACCCAGGATCTAGTGTTTTGTTTTATTTTTTTGTTTCTTATTTATTTTTCTTCTTGTTTTTGTTTTTTTCTGATTTATTTTGTGTGTGCATTTTTTTTCTGTTGTTATTGTTATTGTTGTTTTTCTCATTCTTTCTTCTATTCTTTTCTGGACAAAATGATGAGACTGAGAAATTTCCCCCAAAAGAAAGAACAGGAGGTAGTACTCACTGCCAGGGATTAAATCAGTATGAATATAAGTAAGATGTCTGAACTAAATTTAAAACAACTATTATAACGATACTAGTGGGCTTGAAAAAAGCATAGAAGACACTATAGAACCCCTTACTATAGAAATAAAAGAACTAAAATCTAGTCAGGCAGAAAATAAAAATGCTATTACTGAGATGCAGTCCCAAATGGAGGCTATAAAAATGAGGATGAAATAGACAGAAGAAAGAGTCAGTGATGTAGATGATAAAATGGTGGAAAATAAGCTGAAAAGAAGAAAGAAAACTACTGGATCTTGAAAGGAGACTTAGAGAACTCAGTGATTCCATAAGTGAAATAATATCCAAATAATAAGGGTCTCAGAAGATGAAGAGCAGGAGAGAGGGGCAGAAGGTTTATTTGAACAAATTATAGCTGAGAACTTCCCTAACCTGGGGAAGGAAAGAGGCATTTAAGTCCAGGAGGCACAGAGAACCACCCCCCTCAAAATCAGTAAAAATAGTTCAACATTTCAACATATAATAGTGAAGTCTGCAAATGTCAAAGATAAAGAGAAAATTCTGAAAGTAGTTTGAGGCAAGAGGCCCTTAATCTGCAAGGGAAGAAACAAGGCTGGCAACAGACCTGTCCACAGAGACCTGGCAGACCAGAAAGGACTGACATGATATATACTCAATAAGATAATGGGAAAAATATGCAGCCAAGAATACTTTATCCAGCAAGAATTCAGATTAGAAGGAGAGCTAATGAGTTTCTAGGACAAACAAAAACTAAAGGAATTTGTGAACAGTAAACCAGCCCTGCAAGAGCTATTAAAGGGGATCCTTTGAATGAAGAGAGAGCCCCAAAGTGACAAAGATTAGATAGAAACAGAGAGAATGTACAGGAACAGTGACTTTACAAGTAATACAATGGTAGTAAATTCATATCTTTCAATAATGTAAATGGAGTAATGCTCCAATCAAAAGACACAGGGTATTAAAATGGATAAAAAAATAAGACCCATCGATACACTGTTTATAAGACATTCAATTTAGACCAAAAGACACCTCCAGAGTGAAAGTGAAGGGTTGGAGCACCATTTATCATGCCAGTGAATATCAAAAGAAAGCTGGAGTAGCCATCCTTATATCAGACAAACTAGAGTTTAAACCAAAAACTATACTGAGAGATAAAGAAGGGCACTATAGCATAATAAAAGGGTCTATCCAACAAGAAGATTAACAATTGTATATATTTATGCCCCTAACTTGGGAGTAGCCAAATATATGAACCAATTAATAACAAAATTAAAGAAACTTACTGATGATAATACAATATAATAATAAAATAATAATGTCTGTCATAGCAAAATATAGATCAGTTAAACAGATCAACAAGGAAACAAGAGTTTTGAATGATACACTGGACCAGGTGTATTTAACAGATATAGTCATCCTAAAGCAACAGTATACACATTCTTCTCGAGTACATATGGAGCATTTTCCAGAATAGATCACATGCTGGGCCACAAATCAGGTCTCAACCAGTACAAAAAAAAATCCAAGATTATGCCATGCATAATTCTCAGACCACTATGCTTTAAAACTTGAAGTCAACCACAAGAAAAAATTTGGAAGGACCACAAATACATGGAGGTTAAAGAGCATCCTACTAAATAACGAATGGATGCCTTCGGCTCAGATCATGATGCCAAGGTCCTGAGATTGAGCCCTGTGTCAGGCTCCCTATAGGGAGCCTGCTTCTCCCTCTCCTCCCTACTCATGTTCTCTCTTACTATCTCTGTCGGTCTCTCAAATAAATAAATAGAATCTTTATTTATTTATTTATTTTTAAAAGATTTTATTAATTTATTTGACAGACAGAGGCTGAGAGGCAGGTAGAGAGAGAGAGAGAGGAGGAAGCAGGCTCCCCGCCGAGCAGAGAGCCTGACACGGGGCTCTATCCCATGACACTGGGATCATGACCTGAGTCGAAGGCAGAGGCTTTAACCCACTGAGCCACCCAGGCTCCCCAATAAATAGAATCTTTAAAAAAAAAAAGAATGACTGCGTAAACCAGGAAATTAAAGAAGAATTTTTAAAAAATGCACGGAAGCAAATAAAAGTGAAAATACAACAGTTCAGAACCTTTGGGATGCAGCAGAGGTGGTCCCAAGAGGGAACTATATAGCAACACAGGCCTTTCTTAAGAAACAAGAAAAGTCTCAAATACCCAACCTAACATTACACTAAAAGAGCTGGAGAAAGAACAGCAAATAGGGTGCCTGAGTGGCTCAGTCAGTTAAATAACTGACTCTTGATTTCAGCTCAGGTTATGATCCCAGAGTCCTGGGATCAAGCCCCAAATTAGGCTATTAGGCTTACCACTCAGCAGGGAGTCTGCTTCTCTCCCTCTTCCTCTGCCCTCCCCCCTAACATGTGTACTCTCTCTTTCTCTCTAATTAAACAACAACAACAACAACAACAAAAACCCCACCAGAAACAGCAGATAAAGCCTAAATCCAACAGGAGAAGAGAAAGAATAAAGATCAGAGCAGAAATCAATGATACAGAAGTTTAAAAACCTGTAGAACAAATCAGTGAAACTAGGAGCTTGTTCTTTGAAAGACTTAATAAGATTGATAAACTGCTAGCCAGGCTTATCAAGAAAAAGAAAGGAAGGACCCAAGTAAATAAAATCATGAATGAAAGAGGAGAGATCACAACCAACATCAAAGAAATACCGTTTTAAAAAACACATTATAGGGCAATTATATGCCAACAAATTCGGTAATCTGGAAGAAGTGGTTCATTCCTAGAAACATACAAACTACCAAAACTGAAACAGGAAGAAATAGAAAATCTGAACAGAACCATAACCACCAAGAAAATTGAAGCAATAATTAAAAATCTCCTAACAAACAAGAGTCCAGGACCAGACGGCTTCCCAGGGGAATTCTACGAGCATTTTAAAGAAGAAATAATAAACAGTTCTTCTGAAACTGTTTAAAAAAACAGAAATGGAAGGAAACTTCTAAACTCTTTCAGTGAGGCCAGTATTACCTTGATCCCTAAACTAGACAAAGACCCCACCAAAAAGGAGAATTACAGACCACCATCTCTGATGAACATGGATGCAAAAATTCTCAACAAGATAATTAGCCAGTAGAATTAAACAGTACAATAAAAGGATGATTCGTCACGACCTAGTGGGATTTATTCCAGGGCTGCAAGGGTGGCTCAGCATCAACAAACCAATCAGTGTGATACACTACATTAATAAAAGAAAGGACAAAAACCATATTCTCTCAGTAGATGCAGAAAAAGCATTTGACAAAGCACAGCATCCTTTCTTGATTAAAACTCTTAACAGTGTAGAGATAAGGGTACATACCTCAATATCATAAAAGCCATCTATGAAGAACACAGCAGATATCGTTCTCAATGGGGAAAAACTGAGGGCTTTTCCCCTAAAGTCAGGAACACAACAGATATGTCCACCATCACTACTGTTGTCCAACATAGTACTAGAAGTCCTAGCCTCAGCAATCAGACACAAAATGAAATAGAATGCATCTGAATCAGCAAAGAAGTCAAACTCGCACTTTTCCCAGAAAATATGATACTCTGTGTGGAAATCCCAAAGACTCCACCTCAAAATTGCTAGAACTCATACAGGAATTCAGCAAAGTGGCAAATCCGTTGCGTTTCTATACACTAACAATGTGACAAAAGAAAGAGAAATCAGGAGTCAGTCTCATTTACAATTGCACCAAAAACTATAAGATAACTAGGAATAAACCTAACAAAAAGGGCAAAGGATCTGTACTCAGAAAACTATAGAACACTCATGAAAGAAATTGAGGAAGACACAAAGAAATAGAAAAATGTTCCATACTCTTGGATTAGAAGAACAAATATTGTTAAAATGTCTATGCTACCTAGAGCAATCTATACATTCAGTGCAATCCCTATCAAAATACAACCAACTTTTTTCACAGAGCTGGAACAAATAATCCTAAATTTGTATGGAACCAGAAAAGAGTCTGAATAGCCAAAGGAATGTTGAAAAAAGGAAACCAAAGCTGATAGCATCACATTCCGGACTTCAAGCTATATTACAAAACTAAAATCATCAAGACAATGTGGTACTGGCACAAAAACAGAAGAATAGATCAATGGAACAGAATAGAGAACCCAGAAATGAACCCCCAACTCTATGGTACTATTCTTCAGCAAAGCAGGAAAGAATATCCAATGGAAAAAAGTTTCTTCAACAAGTGGTGCTGGGAAAATTGGACAGCCACATGTAAAAGAATGAAACTGGACCATTTTCTTACACCATACAGAAAAATAAACTCCAAAGGGATAAAAGACTAAATATGAGACAGGAATCCATCAAAATCCTATTAAAAATTTGGCGTTTTTTGGAGTTGCTGCCCAGCAAGCAGCAACTCTCTGACCTTGGCCATGGCAACTTCTTACTAGACATATCTCCAAAGGCAAGAGAAACAAAAGCAAAAATGAACTATGGGGTGGGGGATGCCTGGGTGGCTCAGTCGTTAAGCATCTGCCTTCAGCTCAGGTCATGATCTCAGGGTCCTGGGATCGAGCTCCGCATCGGGCTCCCTGCTTGGCAGGAATCCTGCTTCTCCCTCTCTCACTCCCCCTGCTTGTGTTCCCTCTCTTGCTGTGTCTCTCTCTGTCAAATAAATAAATTAAATCTTAAAAAATGAACTACTGGGACTTCATCAAGATAAAAAGCTTTTGCACAACAAAAGAAATAGTAAAACTAAAGGCAACCTATGGAATGGGAAAAGATATTTGCAAATGACTTAGCAGATAAAGGGCTAATATTCAAAATCTGTAAAGACCTTTTTGAACTCAATACCCAAAGAACAAAAAATACAGTCAAGAAATAGGCAGAAGACATGAACAGACATTTCTCCAAAGAACACATACAGATGGCCAATAGACACATGAAAAATGCTCAACATCACTTGGCATCAGGGAAATACCAATCAAAACCACAATGAGGTGTACCACCTCCCACCTATCAGAATGGCTAAAATTAACAACTCAAGATGGGGAGGATGTAGAGAAAGGGGAACCCTCTTACACTGCTAGTGGGAATCCAAACTGGTACAGCCACTCTGGAAAGCAGTATGGGTTTTCTGTGACAAGTTAAAAATAGAGATACGCTACAACTAGTGATTGCACTACTAGGTATTTATCCAAGGATACAAACAGTAATTTGAAGGGGCACATGTGCCCCAGTATTTATAGCAGCATTATAAACAGTAGCCAAATTATGGAATGAGGCCACATGTCCATCAGCTCATGACTGGATAAAGATAAAGATATATACATATATATATATATGTATATGTGTATATATGTATATATATCCACTGGAGTATTACTCAGCCATCAAAAAGAATGAAATTGTGCCATTTACAATGATGTGGATGGAACTTATTTATTATGTTAAGTAAAATAAATCAGAGAGACAAATACCTCTGATTTCACTCATATATGGGATTTAAGAAACAAAGATGAACATAGAGGAAGGGAAAGAAAAATAAGATAAAAGTAGAGAGGGAGGCAAACCATAAGAGACTTTTTTTTTTTTTTTTTAAGATTTTATTTATTTATTTGACAGAGATCACAAGTAGGCTGAGAGGCAGGCAGAGAGAGAGGAGGAAGCAGGCTCCCTGCGGAGCAGAGAGCCCGATGTGGGGCTCGATCCCAGGACCCTGGGATCATGACCTGAGCCGAAGGCAGAGGCTTTAACCCACTGAGCCACCCAGGCGCCTCCCATAAGAGACTCTTAAAGATAGGAAACAAACTGAGGGCTGCTAGAGGAGAGGTGGTTGGGGGTAAGGGGTTACTGGGTGATGGGCTTTAAGGAGGGCACTTGTTGTAATGAGCACTGGGCATTATATGCAACTGATGAATCACTAAATTCTGCCCTGAAACTAATAATATAGTATGTGCTAACTAAATGGAATTTACAGAATTTTAAAAAAATGTACAAAATATATTATATTTTCATATATTTTTGATTCCTGGCCTTTAACATCCTAAAATGGTTTCTACTATCTGTGTAACTGAAAATTTTTACTGTAAAGGTGGCTGCAATATCAAATTATTGCAATTATGTATCTTGAGATCAAACAGTTCATTATTTCTTTCAAGGGCAAGAACGTAATATATTTTTGCCTCTGGGGAGGGGGGAGAATGATCATTTTCCTAAGAGAAGGAAGGATTCAGTGCTTTCTTTGCTTGTGGGTTTCCTCTTGTTCACTTTTGATCTAGATATTGGTGGTTATGTTCCAGTCCTCCTGCATGTGCCCACAAGGATTGGGAGTGGAGTGGACACCAGCAGAAGCACCATTTTTTCCTGTAGACATTAGAAACAAGGAGCTTTTTGCCCTGCTTGTCAAGGCTCAGGACAGAGAGGAGGAAGAAACAAGTATAAAGGTTTTGGTTTTGGAAAGAAGTTGGAATCTCCTGACCCTGGGACCTTAAGATCCACAAAATTGCTGAAAGAAAAAGTACTACCTTATTGAAAGGTAAGACATTAAACTGTTTTAAGGTTTAAGCCGTTTTAGCCACAGTAGCATGTTTTCATAAGCTGTGAAATCAAGCAGTCATTTCCGCTAAGTAAGGTTTTTGTGAAATAATCACCCATCCAGCCTTCCTGGTGAGATAAAGACCTGTATGGCTCAAGGGATGTTTATAGTGAGGGAGAGCTTTTATAAAATTGTACTCATTTTTTAAATGACATTTACTGAATGCCAGGCACTGTGGTAGGCCTTGGATATACAGAGATTAAAGTGTCAGTCACCCTACCTATCTTCCAGAAGTTCTTATTCAAGGAAAGAAAAAAACCCTGATGATTACAATGTGATAAGTGCTATAATAAATAGGTCACATGTGTAATATAAGAGTGGTCTAAATCTGAAGCAGTTATGTTTGTGCCCTAAAGGATTAATGGAAGCTCTTGAGGCTGGAAGAAAGGGATGGATATTTGAGGTAGAGGGAGTTATATGTTTAAAAACATAGGTATGAAAGAGTGTGCTGTATTGTAAGAACACACCAAATTGCAGAAATTACCTGATGTTTGCTGTGGGGCAGAAGAGGGGCAAGTGATGAGATGTTGCTAGGTGGGAGTGCATTAATTATGGAGGTCTTGTTGGATGCTAGGGAATTTTTAGCTTACTTAATAAGCCATGGGGCAGCACTGAAGATGAAAACAATTGTGGGACTACCTGAGTTTTAAGATGGATAGGAGAAAAAATAAGTATACTGGTTTTAAAATAAGTATGTGCCTGTAGCTCTCAGTGGGGTCCCAGTCTCTTGTCTTGTCTTTTTTTGCTAATATTCCTCTATCCTTGTGTTCTTACTAGATTGATTCTAAACTTTGTAGGTTACGGGAGAGTAGGATTTTGATTTAGACTATTGAGAACTAACTCTCCAATTTGTGCCAACCTGGAACACCTTCCAAAGTGTATTCTGCATGTCTCAACCTAAAATAATTTTCTTCATTCTGGAGAGAAAGCTGTAAACCCAAGAGTAAAGATGTTGGTTAACTAATGCTGTAACAAGGAGGTGGCCAACTCTTCTTGTCTTTAAAAACAAGATCATAAATTTATGGTGACCCTCCCCCCCACCATGGAAAAGAAAATCATCCTAAGAGAAGTCAGACTTGATCCTGAAATCTTCTGCAGGAATTAGTTAATTTGAGGACTTATTAGAGAGTCCTGGTTGCAGGAGAGACGCCAGACACAAGGTACAGATTTTGGAGTGGCTGTTTGTTGAAGTGTTAGTTGACCATCCTATTTTAGAGGAGCTCAAGACTCAGTAAAGTAAGTCACACATTTAGGGACCAGGGAGAAGATGGTGACCCTAGTGGAAGATCTGGGTGAACTGTTCAAATAGGGATTTCTGCATTCTGTGGATTGTGACCTTTACTAAGATAAGGGAAAAAAGAAAGAAGGATATTATTATTGGATCTGTGACATTCACATAGTAGATTTTAATGACATTCAAAGATCTTGCTGTATACTTTAACCAGAAGGAATACAGTCAAGTTGGGCAAATGGCTCTATATAGATAAGGATGCTGGAGATCTGTTGGAATCTGACCTCAGTATGGCAGTTGGTTTCAAAACGACATGTAATCTAGTTGGAACAAGGAGAAGAATCGTATTTGAAGAAATACATTTCAAAAGTCATCTGCTAAGATTGGGAAGCTGAATTAAAAGTCACAGATTCTAGGCCAAAAGCAGAACATTTCTATAAAATTAGTCCAAAAAGCAAAAACTGGAGGGAAAAATCGAAAAATTCTTAAAAGATGTCTTGAGGTACTCAAAATGAGATACATCAAGAGTAGTAGGCTTTAGGGGCGCCTGGGTGGCTCAGTGGGTTAAAGCCTCTGCCTTCAGCTCAGGTCATGATCCCGGGGTCCTGGGATCGAGCCCCGCATCGGGCTCTCTGCTCAGCTCTCTGCCTGCCTCTCTGCCTAATTGTGATCTCTGTCAAATAAATAAATAAAACCTTAAAAAAAAAAAAGAGTTGTAGGCTTTAGTCTTCAGAGCTATCTGTGACCTATAAAGTTTCTGTCTGTCCTATAAAGTTTTACCCTCTTTAGGTTAGAAGCTCTAAAGTATGATAATTGCTTATAGAAAGAATAATACATTGACAATTGAGGTGTGTGGCAGTTATCACAGAAAATCTTTTTTGATAGAAAGGAACATTCAAGGAGTAAATCTGAAAATGATAACAGCCTGAGCTCAGCCCTCCTTATAGAACAGTTCTCATACTGACCCTCTAAATAGTCCTATGGAATAGAATTTAAATATATTTATATTTAATTCTACTAGATACTAGTTTATCTAGTTTGAAATTCTAGTCAGAGGTAAAAAATATTTTGAAGGTACTGAACCTAAGAGAATTGTCATTCAAATTCAGAGGTTTTTTTTTTTTTAAAGATTTTATTTATTTATTTGTCAGAGAGAGAGAGAGGGAGAGCAAGCACAGGCAGACAGAGTGGCAGGCAGAGTCAGAGGGAGAAGCAGGCTCCCTGCAGAGCAAGGAGCCTGATGTGGGACTCGATCCCAGGACGCTGGGATCATGACCTGAGCTGAAGGCAGCTGCTTAACCAACTGAGCCACCCAGGTGTCCCAAGAGTTTTTCTTTTTTTAAAATATTTTATGTATTTATTTGACAGAGAGAGATCACAAGTAGGCAAAGAGGCAGGCAGAGAGAGAGAGAGAGGAAAGCGGGCTCTCTCTGCTCAGCAGAGAGCCCAATGCGGGACTTGATCCCAGGACCCTGGGATCATGACCTGAGCCGAAGGCAGCGGCTTAACCCACTGAGCCACCCAGGCGCCCCGTCAGAGTTTTTTTTTTTAATTTCTTTAAAAAATTTTTTTTTAAATTTAGGATTTTAATTATTTGAGAAAGAGCATATACAAGTCAGGGGAGGAGCAGAGGGACAGAGGGAGAAACAGGCTCCCTGCTGAGCAGGCAGCCTGACACAGGGCTCAATCCTAGGACTCTAGGATCTTTACCTGAGTCAGAGCAGACATTTAACTGACTGAGTCCCCCAGGTGCTTCCAGAATTCTTAAAAAAAAAAAATAAATAAATAAAATTTATTTATTTATTTATTTATTCATTCATTTATTTATTTATTTATTTATTTATTTATTTATGAGAGAAAGTGCGTGTGCACAAGGAAAGAAACAGAGGAAGAGGGACAAGCAGACTCCATGCTGAGTGCAGAGCCCGAAATGGGGCTCGGATTTCAGGAGCCTAGATCATGACCTGAGCCAAAATCGAGTCAGGTGCTTAACTACTAAACCACCCAAATGCTCCACAAATTCAGAATTCTTAGTAGGAAATATATGATTTTAATGGTACAGAAGAGATTTTGTCATTAGCTATGTCATTATTTTAAATCTAAGAAACTGCACGTTGGAGGATTAGGTGGTCCCTAATAGACCTAAGAGCCTCTGTCTGTGGTAGGAAAGCACTAAGTGTAGATTTTGAAATGCCTTTAGTTAAGTATTTGCAACTTTATGAATGTTGAATACTTCATCCTAGAAAGACATCCTCTAGGTTAAAAAAGGTTTTTTAAATTTTCCTAATGATTTATAGTATACTCCCTTATATAAGAGTAAAGAATTTGTTGTGGTTTTACTCTAACATTTTTTGAACAAAGAAAAAATGGGGGTGCATGGCTGGCTCAGTTGGCTGGCTATAATATGCAACTCTTAATCTCTGGATTGTGAGTTCAAGCCCCACATGGGGGTAGAGTTTACTTTAAAAAAAAAAAAAAGACAAAATAGGTTTCCTGTGTGACAAAGAAAAAAAAAATCAAATCATAACCCAATTTAATTGTTCTTCAGTGTATGTAGCTCAGTAAGAGATTGGCATTTATCCCTATTTAAAATTAAAGGTTTTAAGAAGTGTTTTATTTGTGAACACTCAGAGTAGCATTTCAGAATGCAGTGATTTTTTTTTTTCAATGTGTTTGTATGATTAAGAAGTATGTATATGTTAGTTTATTATGAGCTGGGCTGTGACAATGTTAATAATAGTATTATAGGGCGCCTGGGTGGCTCAGTGGGTTAAGCCACTGCCTTTCAGGTCATGATCTCAGGGTCCTGGGATCGAGTCCCACATCGGGCTTTCTGCTCTCTCTCTCTCTGCCTGCCTGTCTACTGTGATCTCTGTCTGTCAAATAAACAAATAAAATCTTTAAAAAAAATAATAGTATTATAATGTGTTATGTATTTGTAGTGTGTTTTTGTATAATGTTGCCATTTGATATTCAAAACACTAAAACTAGTAGAGCAGATACCATCTGTTTTACAAATGAGGAAGAGTGAGGCTCAGAGAGGCTAAAAATACCACTTGAAGTCACAGAGTTAAACACCATTATATTGCATCAAGGCTTCTTTGAGATGAGCATAATTCAGTTTTATAGGCACAGACTGGCTTCGTCTGCATTTTATTGTCTTAATCATTGCTTTTAACAGAAAACTTTCTACACAAGGCTAGAAAAGGATTTTGAATATCCGTAGTAGAGACAAACATTTATTCCTATCAACAATTTTTTTTTTTTTTTAAAGATTTTACTTATCCATTTGACAGAGAGAGATCACAAGTAGGCAGAAAGGCAGGCAGAGAGAGAGCGAGGATGCAGGCTCCATGCCGAGCAGAGAGCCCGATGCGGGGCTCGATCCCAGGACCCTGGGATCACGACCTGAGCCAAAGGCAGAGGCTTTAACCCACTGAGCCACCCAGGCACCCCTCAACAATTTTTTTAAAAAGATTTAATTTATTTATTTACTTGATAGACAGAGATCACAAGTAGACAGAGAGGCAGGCAGAGAGAGGAAGAAGCAGGCTCCCTGCCGAGCAGAGAGCCCGACGTGGGGCTCTATCCCAGGACCCAAAGGCAGAGGCCTTAACCCACTGAGCCACCCAGGTGCCCCCCTATCAACAATTATTGAGAGAAGGTATCAACATGTTTTCTTAAGTTACAAGAACACAACATCCTTATTACCACCATAACACTGGCTAAAACGGCATGCTTAATAGTTATTAAAATGTTTTTCTTTTTCCAGGAGGACTAACAATACTTGAGAATTTGGAGAGATTACTTTTATTATGGTTATACCTAATATGAAAGTTCTAGAAACCAGTTAATATGTGCTTTTGAAGAGTGGTAGGGAATTTTTTGATTCTGATAGTTTCACTTTTATTCAGATTAATTGTACATGGTTATAAAATTTTTTTTGACTTAACAGATTATAAATTATGGCCATTTTCTGAAATACCCTATGAAATTGGGTATCTTGTTATTTTACAGGATGAAGAAACACGAAAAGATTATGACTACATGCTGGATCACCCAGAAGAGTACTATAGCCATTACTACCACTACTACAGCAGGCGCTTAGCCCCTAAAGTGGATGTTAGAGTTGTGATTTTGGTCAGTGTATGTGCTATTTCAGTGTTTCAGGTGTGTATTGATGGAGGTGTGTGTCTGCATGTGTGTACTTGAGTGCACGTTGCCTAGTGCTGGTTATTAAAAGTGAATTAGAAGTACCTTTTTGTAAAATTTTACCTGTACTTGAGGCTACTATTTTTTAGACTAGAAAAGTAATCATTTATTCAACCAACTTATTAACATTGGAATCTTTGTCAGTGGCAAATCCAAGAAATTGATGAATAACATCATTATATAATAAGAAAACCCAACAAAGATCGTTTTTTCATTGTTTCTTTTAGAGTATTTCCCTCCTAACCTGATAATATTACTTTTGTAGGACTTTTCAATGATTGCCCATTATATTTGTGAAAAACCTGAATTTCTTAATATGACCTGACAAGTCTTGGCCCCTATCCACCAAATGCCAGGAAGTGCTTGCCATCACTGTAACAACCAAAAATGTCCCTTGCATTTCCACTGCCTGCTAAGGGCAGTTTTGCTTTGGTTGAAACTACTGAAATAGATTAAAATAGTAATCTTTGATGTTGTTTTAAATGTCATAAAAATTTAACTTCAGCTTGAAATGAGTTTTTCCTACTGTTAAATTAACCACAGCTATCATGTCTTATTTTAGAGGAAAGGAACATGTCAGGTGACTAGAATGAATCAATTTGCTAGTCTGAAAAATGCTTCTCTAGTTTAATTCCCAGAAATAGGATTCACTTTATATGACAAAAAGAATTACTATTGAATACTAAGGTTGTGCATTTTAAATATATTTGCTTTTGCAGGAATATTTTCCTTTCAAAGGGGAAGCAGGGATAATTTTACCTTTCTGTTTTAGATATAATACCCTGGTAACATTTTTCCCCCTAGTCCTAATAGAGTGCTACTATAATATTTCAAGATATTATTGGTATAACTGCAGTATTCTTTCAGTAAAATAGCAAATGAAATGTGGAAATTGAAGAATAGGATGTTTCCTGACAATTAATGAAACCCTTTATGTATATTTATCAAATAAGTTATATGTTTTCCAGTCAAATAAGAGTTCAAACATGTTAGAATCCTTTACTTCAGAATATGATGAGCATTAACTGTATATATTGAGATGGTTTAGGAAAGAGATGGGAATAAATATAGTTGCCTTAGTCTATAGCCTGTGATTTTTCTTCTTTTAAACAAGTTCCTCACCGGCAAGTTTTGCCATGTAACTCTTCCCCCGCCAGAACGTAGATCACAGTCTCACAGTCTTAAAAACAAAAGAAAGATTTCTTAATGGTGATCTAGGGAAAGCCAAATGGTAGATTTGAAGTCATAGATGTGATATGATTCTATTGATTCATCACCTAATCTTGGGTATCTCCTTTCTGAATTAATGGCTTTTGGCCTAGGTTAGGGCTTACCTGATTTATCCAGCTTCAGGTCCCATGTACATGTGGGTGGGCATTATTTCAGGTTTATCTTTTACTTACAGAGAAAGAAGATTGAGGTCCCTATTTTTTTAAATTAAGTAAGCTCTATGCTGAATGTGGGGCTTAAAATCATGACCCCAAGATCAAGAGTTGTATGCTGTACTGACTGAGCCAACCAGGTACCCCTTGAGGTCCCTGTTTTTTTTTTTTTTTTTAAATATTTTATTTATTTATTTGTCAGCGAGAGCGAGCACAGGCAGACAGAGAGGCAGGCAGAGTCAGAGGGAGAAGCAGGCTCCCTGCAAGCAAGGAGCCCGATGTGGGACTCGATCCCAGGACGCTGGGATCATGACCTGAGCCGAAGGCAGCTGCTTAACCAACTGAGCCACCCAGGCGTCCCGAGGTCCCTGTTTTTAATCAGAATTGCTTTGGGTAGGGGGGATGGTGTTCACCAGGGTGCACTTTGATAGTAAAAATGACCTATTTTTCTTTGTTAAATATTTCAGTTTTTCAGCTGGTGGAACAGCTACGACAAGGCAATCAGCTACCTAGCCACAGTGCCCAAATATCGTATCCAAGCCATGGAGATTGCCAAGCAGCAGGGGTTACTCAGAAAAGCCAAAGAGAAGGGCAGAAACAAAAAGTCCAAAGAGGAAATTCGTGACGAGGAGGAGAATATCATAAAAAACATTATAAAAAGTAAAATAGATATAAAGGGAGGCTATCAGAAACCCCAGATATGTGATCTTCTCCTGTTTCAAATTCTCTTAGCACCTTTTCACCTGTGCTCATATATAGTCTGGTATTGTCGGTGGATCTATAATTTTAACATCAAAGGTAAAGAATATGGAGAAGAAGAAAGACTATATATCATACGGAAATCCATGAAGATGTCGAAATCTCAGTTTGATAGTCTAGAAGATCATCAGAAAGAAACTTTTCTTAAACGAGAGCTCTGGATAAAGGAGAATTATGAGGTGAGTAATTATTTGCTGGAGTTTTTGTGTCATCTTACTTATGAAATTAAAATTTGGTGTAGGAGAAGGGATTATAGAAATGCACTCCAGTTTCTGAAATCCAGGATTTAAAATTATGAATAAAGGTCTTATTTTTATTGAAAGTGTGACTATATTTGGTAGTGGAAAGTAAGTTTTTAACCTGTAATTTGTCTTAAGAGATGAACTTCCTTGGGACGCCTGGGTGGCTCAGTTGGTTAAGCAGCTGCCTTCGGCTCAGCTCATGATCCCAGCGTCCTGGGATCGAGTCCCGCATCGGGCTCCCTGCTCTGCAGGGAAGCCTGCTTCTCCCTCTGCCTCTGCCTTACACTCTGTCTGCCTGTACTCGCTCTCGCTCGCTCTCTCTCTGACAAATAAATAAATAAAATCTTAAAAAAAAAAAAAAAAAAAAAAAAAAAAAAAAAAGAGATGAACTTCCAATATTTTAACTGACTCATGCTAAAAATCTTTATGATGGTCTAATTTGTTATGTTAAACAGCAGTGGGATAATAATGTATGATTGCAAGCATGTCACAACAACTTTCTATTAATTGCTCTAATTAAAATTTGTTCTTTCCCACATTTTCTTTCAGTCATATAAACTTAGCTACAGGGATTAAAAAACAAAGCAAACATGGGAATAAGGGAGGGAGGAGGACATGGAAATGTTGAAATAACTTCATTTCAAAACAGAGCACAGATGCTTCTGTGTAATAACTAACTTAATGTATGAAAGGTTACTTTCATTTTCTTAAAAATGCCTCTAAAGTTTGGGCAGCTTAATAAATGTTATATTCTATAATTGTCAGTTACCTTGAGGTGATCAGCCACTTAGCTGAAGTCTTAAAGGAACTATTTATCTCATCATAATGATATTATTTTAGGTTTTAGGCAGAATTAATTGGCTAATGTATTAAAGATAAGAATAAAGCACAGTGATGAGGCACCTGGCTGGCTCAGTCTGTAAAGCATGTGACTCTTGATCTCAAGGTCATTAGTTTGAACCTCACATCAGGGTAGAGTTTATTTAAAACAAAACAAACTATAGGGAGGGTATGTGCTACGGTGAGTGCTGTGAATTGTGTAAGACTGATGAATTACAGACCTGTACCCCTGAAACAAATAATACATATGTTAATTTTAAAAAGATATTAAAAAATAAAAAGAATACAGTATAGTAAAATCTTCTTAAGAAATCTGAATGTATTTGTGTTTTTAGTTTCATAGACATTCCTTTTTATATGTGGCATCCTAAATAGGTTTTACTGAAAGTAGAGTACCAGTTGGAATTATATTTAAGTAACTTACTATGAATTGCCAGAATGTTTTGGCAAGTAGATATAGTTAGCCTGCTTGTAATTAATGTAAAAATGGAAGGTAACATACTACTTTGCTCCTAAAGTACTTGAAAAGTTTTCTCTTAAGTAGGGTAAGCAGCCCAGTTCACAAAACTGGATCTTTCATGGAGTACTATCCTGAATTATCATATTATTCTATGAGGTGATCTTAGTCATTACTTCCCAAAATTTGGAAGTAAAGTCATTTCTTTCTAAAATTTGATGAAACTGGTTATGAAAACTTGTCCATTTAGTTTCATCTGACTTCCACAAAAGTTACAGAAATGAAGATTTTCTTTGTCCTTAACCTGTGTGGTTTGTTAACCCTTTTTGGGAACCTTAATAAAATATTTTGAAAAACCAGTAATTATCTTTGAATTTGGAGACAGTTGTATACTTAAGGTCATTTTATTCCTTGGTTAAGATCAACAAATACTGAAAGTCATCAATTTCAGAGCACAAGGTGCTGGGTGGCTCAGTGGGTTAAAGCCTCTACCTTTGACTCAGGTCATGAACCTGGGGTCCTGAGATGGAGTCCCAAATCGGGCTCTCTGCCTGCTTCCCTTCCTACTTGTGATCTCTGTCTGTCAAATAAATGAATAAAATCTTAAAAAAAAATTTTTTTTCAGAGCACCATATTAAAGAAATAAAATGGGATTCTTTAAGATTGAACATTAGTTGTAGAGAGAAAGGAATATATTCTTAGGTTACAGAAACCAGTGACAAAAATTACTAAGCTCTTGTCTTTTTTTTTTTTTTTTTTTTAATTTAACACCGAATGTTAAGGTGCTTAACTGCTTAGTATTTTTAGATGCATGGTCTTCAGAAGACAAGTCAGTACATTCATAGGAAACGTTTACCTAAAGTTATATTTGAAAAATGTAAATATGCCATAAGATAATGACAACTGTTTCCCTTTGGGTAGTAAAGTCATTTAGTGTTATTTATATGTACAGGTTTATAAACAAGAACAAGAAGAAGAACTAAAGAAAAAATTGGCAAATGACCCCAGATGGAAGAGATACAGGAGATGGATGAAGAATGAAGGGCCTGGACGGTTAACGTTTGTGGATGATTGAGGATTGCTACTATGCCAAACCTTAATTGTGATATTTTCATAACTGAATTATTTTAGAAATGTATCAACTGCTCCTCAGCAGTACTTAAAATTCCTCAAATATTTGATTAAACAGAATAATGTAGAAATTTAAATTTTCCCTTAAAACTTTATACATAAGACATTTATTATGATTGTTCAATTTTTATAATCTATTTGTGGATTTTGTTAAATGATCTGACATGAAGATTTACTTGTTGCCATTTAAAATTTTTATATGTTTAGTTAAAAGATTTGACATGAAAATTTATTAGATACCATTTAAAATTTTCACGTGTTGTTTATTCTTTATAAGTGTTTCCTTTTTCTTTGTTACAGTGCTACATTTTTCTGCTTCCATGGCCTCTAATATTTTCACAAAACATAAAAAATTCTAATTACATTGTGTCTTTAGACACAGACTTCTTTGGCAAAATGATTTCAACTGTCATGTCATCTCATTATAGTCATTCTAGGATTGAAATATGTTCAAAATATCTCTCTAGGAGAGTCTTCTGCCAGAATGTGCTTATATTATTTTTCCCCGTCATAATATTCTTATTAAGATCAGAAACTCTCCAGGAGAGCGAATCAACCTTCATGTCCTTGTAGGATGATCTTGATTACAGTCATTATAGGACTATAACTGTATTCTCGAACATTTTTTCCAGAAGAAACCTTAAAAAGGTCTTTTGTACCACAGTATTGCTTTCCCGAACCCCTTCAGTTAAAAAAAAAGAAAGAAAAACAGCAGAAATAGTGTACTGAAAAGTTGTTCATGTATTATTAAGTCCTTGAGTCATGAAAAATCCAGTGTACATGAGTGTATTTACATGCATTTAAACCAGAAAGAGGAGGTGCATGGTTGTGTGCTATTCTTTCAAACAGTGAAATCTCTGTTTTATACATGTGGAAGTGAAAGTAATTCACACATAAATTGACTGAAACAAGTATGATACTGCATCATGGTATTGATACACAATCATGATAGTGAATCAGTACTCCTGTTAAAGGATTTATCTCATTGCTTCATATTAATAAAATGGTTGCAATATATCACAAGTTTGTTGGTATGACATTTTAAGGATTAACATAATTGCTTTTGTATTATATAGCTTTAAAAGATTGAAGTAGATAAGATACACAGACTGTTTCTAGCTAAAATAAACTAGTGTTTTCAGGAGTGCAGCCCAAATATGTGATATATACAAAAAGGCAGGAGGGAAGAGTTTTTTTTTTGTTTTTGTTTTTAATATTTTATTTATTTATTTGACAGACAGAGATCACAAGTAGGCAGAGAGGCAGGCAGAGAGAGAGAGAGAGAGAGAGGAGGAAGCAGGCTCCCCGCCTAACAGAGAGCCTGATGCGGGGCTCAATCCCAGAACCCTGGGACCATGACCCGAGCTGAAGGCAGAGGCTTTAACCCACTGAGCCACCCAGGTGCCCCCAGGAGGGAAGAGTTTTGACCTTGTGAGTCATTTAGTCTGTGAGTGAGGACCTCAGTTACCTTAATAGATAGAAATTTGGGGAAGAACTTCAACTAGATTATCAGTAGGACCCCTTTGCTGTTATAAAATTCTGAAATAGTTACATTTTTCTAAGGCACTTGCCCCTCTGTTAAAATTTCAAACTTCTGGTATTCTGAGTTTTCTTTTTACACCCAGTAATAAGGAATAATAAAAGGACTGGGTATGTAGCATTCATAAAGGTTGGCTGATTCAAACAATGTGTGTTGGAAATTATTTTGCATATCTGCTAGATTGTTGTATTTTTCCCTGGCTATATAGAAGCCTCATTTCTGAAATCACCCCCAGCAGCCTTCTCACTTGGTAAAAGTTTGGTTGTTCTTTGGTAAATGGACTCTCCTTAACAGGAGGACTTTGATGCTTCTCTTTTCTTCCCTCAACAAAATATGCTTCAAAATCCTATAGTGAAGGAAGAGCCAAGTGTCATTCAAGTACAATGAATAATTTTTATTCATATTCTGCCCATCCCCCCCACCAAAAAACCAAAAGCTTCTCAATTTTAGAACCATTCCGGAGAAGAATCCTGAATAGAGGATCCTACAACCTCACTAGACAGATATTTTTTCTTGTGCTTCTTTTTTAAGGGTATCCTGTCACCATTTCCTTTTGTTTGACATGTAGAGTTTATAGTGTGTAGCTGTTCATTGCTATCTATTATCACTCCATATAATTAAGGTCTGTGCTAAAATTACTCAGGATCATATTCATGTCAAATATCTTCATAAGAGATTCCACTACTAACCCTTTCCACAGTGGTCTTTTTTTTTTTCTTCAAAGATTTTATTTATTTATTTGACAGAGAGAGATCACAAGTAGGCAGAGAGGCCAGGCAGAGAGAGAGGAAGGGAAGCAGGCTCCCTGCTGAGCAGAGAGCCCCATGCGGGACTCGATCCCAGGACCCTGAGATCATGACCTGAGCCGAAAGCAGCGGCTTAACCCACTGAGCCACCCAGGCGCCCTCCACAGTGGTCTTGCCATTTTTCTTTTCTTTCCTTTTCCTTTCTGTCTTTCTAGATTTTATGTATTTATTTGACAGAGCACAGCAGGGGGAGCAGCAGGCAGAGGGAGAGGGAGAAGCAGGCTCCCCCATATGGGGCTTGATCCCAGAACCCTGGGGTCATGACCTGAGCCAATGGCAGTTGCTTAACCGACTGAGCCACTCAGGTACCCTTTAGTGGTCTTACTTTTTAATGAATTCTCCCAAGTTCTACAAATCTGAGGTTGCTGTTTCATTGCACACCTATGTGTATCATGTTAAAAATTATAATTGATAGGATTTTTAGGTGTTACATGAAAGAACAGTTGAGATTAGAGAATTAACAAGTATTTTAATACTATTGAGTTTATGTTTAGAAAATCATAGTTCATGGGCGCCTGGATGGCTCAGTGGGTTAAGCCTCTACCTTTGGCTCAGGTCATGGTCTCAGGGTCCTGGGATCAAGCCCCATATCGGGCTCTCTGCTCAGTAGGGAGTCTGCTTTCCCCCAACTCTCTGCCTGCCTCTCTGATTCTTGTGACCTCTCTGTCATATAAATAAATAAATCTTTTTTTAAAAAATCATAGTTCATTTTCTTTGAGGTTTTTTGGTTGTTTGTTTTTTTTTACTCTGGACAGGGCAGTAAACTTTTAACTCCCAAACCTTGGAGATATTTTGCCTCAATGGCAGCCATTGCTAAACTAAGCTAACATTCAGCTTATATTATGAAAGTGTCTACTGGCCCGAACAAAAAGTTTTGTGAAAAGTAAAGATAAATAGCTTTTATTAGACATCATTATAAATATAGCTACTTTAAGACATTGTCAGATCTCTGTTGAGTTGCAGTTGTGCATTTGACAGAGCTAAATCTTGGTACTGACAAACTAGTGTATGGATGAAGTGTAATTAATCTTATTTGCAAAGTGTAATACTCTTCACATTTAAGTATGGGTTAGGGCCAAATCTAGAACCTAATAACTAAGTAAAATTTGCTAAACAAATTATTTTACCTTTCTGGTTTCCTCATTTGTGAAATGAGGGGATCTTTTTAGATGATTAGGATTTAACATTCTAATATAGCCTGAAAATTCATAAAGATTTAGGGTCTGAAGTAGCTTAGATTGCCTGCAATTGAGAAATGTTACGGGTATTAAAAAGGCTGCCTAATTAGTTGTAAACTTTAATCAGATTCTTCATATTTAAAGTATTCAGAGTATCCCTGACAATTATGTATGGAATAGATCACATGGTCTTAAGTCAATGACAAATGGGGTTTCTTTTTTTTTTTTTTTTTAAGATTTTATTTATTTTGACAGATCACAAGTAGGCAGAGAGGCAGGCAGAGAGAGAAGGGGAAGCAGGCCCCCCGTTGAGCAGAGAGCCCGATGTGGGACTCGATCCCAGGACCCCAGGATCATGACCTGGGCTGAAGGCAGAGGCTTTAACCCACCGAGTCCCCCAGGTGCCCCACAAATGGGGTTTCTTAACAGACCCATCCTTCTGGGTGTCATGAGGGATGGAGAAACTTCCTCCCATTTGACAGTTCTTTATAACCCCAGGAAGAGTGAGCCAGACGCAGTGGAAGGGCTCAGGCTTTGCAGCCGGATAGACCAAGATTTGATTTCCGGCTCTGACAAGTAACTTGACTTTGTGCAGGTTAACTTGTGAACCTCATTTTCCCATTTTTAATAGTAGGATTACTAACTATGTCACAGGAATCTGGTGAGAATTAAACAAGACAGGGGTAAAGTACTGGCATATGTTATTAAATGCTCAATAAATGGGTTTTCTTGCTTTTAGAGGAAACAGGGAAGAGTCATTTTCATTTATTAAAATCCATGTTAATACGAGTGTGTTTAGTGATGACCAAAAACCCCTTGTTTCTATATTCTTTTAATAGGTATTTGAATCCCTTACCTTGGGCAAGGTACGGTGCTATAGTGGAAAAATGATGCCCCTTAGGGCTGGCATTGTATATTTTAGAGGCCCCTTGTTGTCCTTGACGTAGAAGTTAAAGCAGCTGAGATGACAACTCAAGAAAGACTGAACTTTTAGGGAAAAAAAAAAAGACTGAACTTTTAGGGACAACAAACATCAGCTACTTGCGAGTTTATGGCCTATATTTACTGCAGGGACATTGTCAGTGAGATAAAGAGGCAGGCTTGGAACAGCTGTTCACAAGGACAAATAGCCCAAACAAAGTTCCTCACTGCCTCTAAAGTCTCAAAAAATGCCTGTGAAGGGCGCCTGGGTGGCTCAGTGGGTTAAGCCGCTGCCTTCGGCTCAGGTCATGATCTCAGGGTCCTGGGATCGAGTCCTGCATGGGGCTCTCTGCTCAGCAGGGAGCCTGCTTCCTTCTCTCTCTCTCTCTGCCTGCCTCTCAGTGTACTTGTAATTTCTCTCTGTCAAATAAATAAATAAAATCTTTAAAAAAAAAAATGCCTGTGAAAATCTTTCTGGAGAAGCTGCACCCACAAAACTGCTAGTGAGTCTTTAGCTCCTGATACATTATTCTAATGCAGTGGGTATTAGAAATGAAATAGTTTTTTTTATGGTACATTACACTGTGTGTCACATGAAATACAGCTGTTAATGTGTTTTCCTGTTTCTTTTAAATCATTTTAGAAAATTGAAGGTATATGTCATTTTGACATAATGTGGCAGAAAGACTTACCTTGCCATTTTATATCATATGTATCATTATTTTTTAAAGATGTATTTATTTGCTGAGAAAGAAAGTGAGAAAGTGAGTAAGTGGGGGCAGGGCAGAGACAGGGAGAGAGAATGTCAAGCAGATTCCCCACTGAGTGCAGAACCCGAGGTGGGCATCAGTCTCATGACTCTGAGATCATGGCCTGAGCCAAAATCAAGAGTTGGCTACTTAACCAACTGAGCCACCCAGGTACTTCTCATTATTTTTATGGAGAAGACTTATTTGAAGTCCATTTTCTGGAAAAATAATCCACAGTTAGTAAAAAGGTGAAAAAAAAAAAACAGGTCAGAGGACTGAAGAATTGTACACATCATAACAAGGAAACAAAACTTGTCTTACAAGGACATTATCATTTCTAAAACGTACTGAGATACTTTTTTATTTATTTACTTGACAGAGATCATAGGTAGGCAGAGAGGCAGGCAGAGAGAGGAAGGGAAGCAGGCTCCTCGCTGAGAAGAGAGAGAGCATGAGAGGGGAGAGGTCAGTGGGAGAAGCAGACTCCCTGCTGAGCAGGAATCCTTATGTGGAACTCGATCCCAGGACTCCAGGATCAGGACCCGAGCCAAAGGTAGTTGCTTAACCAACTGGGCCACCCAGGTGCCCAATTTTAGCCATTCTTATAGGTGGTAACTCATTGTGGTTTTGATTTGTATGTAAGTTCTTATTTTAACCAAGAAAAAAATGTGTAACAAATTTTTAAAATAATATATTTGTGATCTGTGCATTTTAGCGGGGGTAAGGAAGAAGGGTTTCTCTGTCCCTGGGCCTCACCCACTTTTAGAGCTCTAGAAATAACTACATCTGTGGGAATAGATTCCAAATGAGCAGTGACTTCTCTTGGAAGCTAAAGTGAAAGTTCTTTCCCTACTCCCACTTTGTGAGATACTACATCAATCACTTTCCTTAGTAGCTCTTAGTTTCCTCATCTCTAAAATTGGGGTGGAGTACATTATATGAAGGTCTCTTCACTCTGAAGTTCCATGATGCAAAAATAATGGATGAGAAGCTATTCTGGTAAAGTATACAGCAAAACACAGATGGGTCAGTGGCATCAAGCTTGCCTGTCCATGGATCGTTGTGGGAGGATCTATGCTACAACCTTGTTGTTTCTTTCCAAGTCAGACCACTCCTCTCCAAGAGTAGCAAAACAATCATACGGAAGTGGGCAGAAATGGTGGGTGTGTACAGCATGAAAGAGACAGATGGGACACACCTCTGAACATTTTCTGCTACCTATGGCTGACACAGAAGTATTACATCATGTGTCCCCTCACTGTGGGCAGTCTCAAAGTTGCCTTTTCTAATTGGAGATCATCTCACTGCTTCAGCAGTCATTGTGCTGTGCAGATGTCTCTCACATCAACATCTTGCTGCTTAACCTTTCTAACAGCCTAGAGGCACATAGCATTATAGCTGAAGACTTGGTTTCTCCTAAACCAAACTCATCTTCGTTCTTTATTCCTCCCTTCAAACCCAGGCCTGCTTCCTAACATCTGTCACAGGCACCAATTCTAGCCTGTTCTCTGCTTCAGAATTTTTACCCCCTTTCCTTTGCATTTTATAACCACCATGGAATATACCTGATTTAGTCTTTTGAATTTATTCTCTGTCCTACTTTCATAGTCCTACCTAGGGCCTCATTTCAGCCACTCTCTCCACTAAAAAGACAAAATTATTATTGAAGTTATTTTGTATCTGACTTTCCAGTTCATTTCCTATCCTCATTCCAGATGAATATTCCTAAAATATGTTACCATGTGGCTATGCCACTGTTTGCCACAGATTTTCCTGTTTCTTTTGAGATTTTCTGTGACTTTGAGTCTTACCAGCCTTGTATCTTCTATTGCTCCCTAGAGCCTTCTCCATTCTTTAATTAATTAATTAATTCATTCTGTGTATACATGGCCTGTGCTCCCTTCACTGGAATGCTTTCCCTTGTCCTCTGTCCCTTGTGCAGGACTCATATTTTCAAAGTCTTGGTCCTGCCATTTATGAGGAGCTTTCCCTAACCTCCAGTCAGTATTTTTACCCTGAGTTCTTTGCAACACCTCACATGACCGTTCTACTATGTCTTACTTATCATTCTAGTAATGTTTTCAACATGGAGTTTCATCTTTTGACTAGAATGTAATTTAAGTTCTTTGTAGTAAGGGAACTTGTCACTAGAGAGGGCATTACATTTGCAAATCTGCTCGTCATAAGAAAAACTTTAACGCCGCAAAGACTGAACACGTAGCTCACAAAATAAAATATTCAGTTTCAACTCTTAAGATACTTAAAAGATGTGAGATGCCGTATTTCATCTATGAGGTTCGTAAAGATAAAGAACCATAACATAGAATTGTAAAGGTGCAGAGAAATAAGCAGTCTTCTGGTGGGAATAGCAATTGGCTACTATCACCTTCTGGAGGATCAAGTTGGGAAAAGTGGAAGAAACTTTTTATTTTTAGTCCATCAATTCTATTTTTAGGAATGCATCCAAACCCCCATCCCCCAAACCAAACATGCACAAAGCTATATGTTGAAGGAGGTCATCATGTGTTAAGTAATAGGGCAGTAGGTAAATTATGATTCAGTTTTACAATGGAATATCATGCAGTCATTAAAAGTAATAGATGTAGGGTGTATCTTTTCTGACCGCTCCCGGCCCTCTTCTGATATCAGCATCCTGGTTTTCTTCTGGGGAATGACTCTTCCCTTCCCCACCTCAGTCCATGTACTTTGGCTGTCTTAGCTTGAGGTTCTCAGAAAAATAGACTCTAAGAGATT
Organism: Mustela putorius furo; assembly: GCF_011764305.1. NCBI lineage: Eukaryota > Metazoa > Chordata > Mammalia > Carnivora > Mustelidae > Mustela > Mustela putorius. The sequence continues at coordinate 14,788,222 of NW_025421423.1, forward strand.
TTCAGGCAGAAAGTTTACTGGGGGGAGTGTCAAAATCGACACCTGTGGGAGAGGCTAGGGAGTGGGGATTGGACAGAGGGAGGAGCTGACCTGTGAAGTAGTTGCCTTAAAGGCCTCAGATGATCACAGTAAGGAGCTGTGGAGCTGGGATCTTCTTTCAGTGTTGTTCCAACTTGAGGCAAGGGAGCTGGGTTCAGGTCTTATGCATCCCACATCAATTTGGATGAGTGCTGATGCTGGGAGGGAAGGCTCTCAGCTAAGGGCAGTTCCCAGAGCGCGACTAGCTGAGGCATCAGCTGCAGCTACTCCCAGCAGCTGGGGGAATGAATGCCTCAGTCCTAAATGGGGAAGTTGGGGGGTGCATCTCTCATCCTCCTCCTGTCCAGCCACACCTAATCTGGGCTTTCCAACTCTACATAACCCTTGCTTTCAAATAATGATTGGTTCAGGGTGGGCACATGACTGAATAATGTTGGTAAGATCCAGTATGGGGGTTTTTGTTGAAACAGTGAGAAAGAAAAGAGGAGGGGTCTTGCTCCTGAGTTCGCTGGGTTGGGACAATGAAAGCATGGAACGAACCTCTTTTTTTTTTTTTTAAAGATTTTTATTTATTTATTTATTTGACAGAGAGAAATCACAAGTAGATGGAGAGGCAGGCAGAGAGAGAGAGAGGGAAGCAGGCTCTCCACTGAGCAGAGAGCCCGATGTGGGACTCGATCCCAGGACTCTGAGATCATGACCTGAGCCGAAGGCAGCGGCTTAACCCACTGAGCCACCCAGGCGCCCTGGAACGAACCTCTTACAGTCTGTTTACCACTGAAGAAAATGAGGCCAATACCCAGAAAAAGCAGAGTCAAAAGACAGAGATCCCCCAACCTACTTTTTGGGCAATTAAATCCACTACTTTAAGTCCTTGGCTTTTCAGTTATGTAAGCTAATATATTACCTTTTTGCATTACTCAATTTAAATGAGCTCTGACATAACAGGTGACCCTTGAACAACAGGGGATAGGGGCATTGACCCCATGCATTCAAAAATCCACATATAAATTTTGACTCCCCCAAAACTTAATTACTAATAGCCTACTGTTCACTGGAAGCCTTACCAATAACATGAACAGCAGATTAACACATTTTGTATGCTGTATGTAATTTTTACTGTACTATTCTAGTAAAGCCAGAGAAAAGAAAATGTTAAGCAAATCACAAGTTAGAGGGGTGCCTGGGTGGCTCAGTCATTAAGCCGCTGCCCTCGCTCAGGTCATGATTCCAGGGTCCTATGATGGAGCCCCAGGTTCGGCTCCTTGCTCAGCAGGAAGCCTGCTTCTCCCTCTCCCCCTGCTTCTATTCCCTCTCTTGTGGTCTCTGTCAAATAAATAAATAAAATCTTTAAAAAAAAATCACAAGGAAGAGATGCCTGGGTTTTTGGTTTTGGTTTTGGCTCTCATCAAGATCTCAGGGTGCTGATATCCAGCCCCAAGTTGGGCTCCATGCTTCGTGGGGAATCTGCTACTCTCCTTCTCTCCTTCTGTCCCTCCACCCTCTCTCCCTCTCTCATCAATAAGTAAATAAATAAATCTTAAAAAAAAAAAAAGAAAATCATAAGAGAAAATCTTTTGAGAACTGTATTGAAAAAAAAAAAAAAAAACAACAAAAACCCAACCCAACAAGTATAAGTTGACCCACACAGTTCAAACCTGTGTTGCTTAAAGATCTACTGTTGTACAATGGTGTACAATAACAAAGGCGATATTCACGATACACTAAGTGAAAAAAATTAACACAAAACATACATTTTACATATAGCAATGACGCCAGTTTTGTAAAACAAACTAATGTACACAGTTAAAAAAAAAGAGGTGGCTCAGTCGGTTAAGAGTCTGTCTTCCGCTCAGGTCATGATCTCAGGATCCTGGGATCCAGCCCCCGTCTTGGGGGAGTCTGCTTGAGATTCTCTCCCTCTCCCCCCTCCCCCTGCTCTCTTTCTTTCTCCGATAAAATAAATAAAAACGTTTTTTAAAAATGCAGCACAACAGAAACAACATTATAGTTAAATGGTGAGATGGGACGGGGAAGGGTGGGAGACTGGATTTCATTTTCTCCTACAGGTTCCGCAGAGATGTCCAGGCCTGGGATTTGAGCCCTGCTTACCTTACTGACCTACCGACGCAACTGACGGGACTCCCACGACACGGGAACAAGTGACTCACGGGGCTCCTCTACCAGCCCTCCTCCCTCTCCCCCCATCCCCATTACAGAAAGGCCCGGAAGCCTCCAAGAGCTTCTTTCAACTCCTTTGCCACGTGGGCTCCAGTCACCCCGAGTCCCAGTTCCGATTTCTCAGGAGTGCGTCTCCACCTTCCCGAGCCCTAGAGCCCCCCATCCCGCAGGTCGCGTCCGCTCCTCCAGAAGCGCCACCGCGCTGAGGAGCTGGGTCCGCCGCGCGGCTCCGCGTCCAGGCGCAGGTGCGGCTGCTATCCACGTTTAGGGAGCAGAGAGAGTTAAGTGCCAGGCGACTCGGGAACCCACACGGTCGCTTACCTGCGGCTTCTGTCGCTTTGGAGACGGTCAGCGGGAGAGGCGGGGCAGCGGCGGCGGGGCGGGCGCAGCGGCTTCCCCGCCCCGGGGCGGCGCTCGCGCTCGGGGCCTCGCGGCTCCCGCGGCCCGGTTCCCCCGCCTTCGGAGCCCAGCGCCGCCGCCATGTCTTCCGGGGCCAGTGTGAACGCCCTGCAGCGCCTGGTAGAGCAGCTAAAGCTGGAGGCCGGCGTGGAGAGGATCAAGGTGAGACGGGCGGCGGCGCCCTTTCCTCGCGGCGCGGTGACGGCGCGCTCCCGCCGGGGAGACGTGAGGGGAGAAGCCGGCTGCCCCTTGCCGCGGCTGGGTTGTGGTGGGCGTCTCGTGAGGACGGCAGCCGGGTCCTGGCCAGCTTCCCGGCCTCGGCGGGGAGGCGGCCGTGAGAGGAGGCCGGGCCTGCCGGGCCCGCGGAGACCGGCGAGTCTTCCCGAGCGGGGCCCCGGCCGAGTGCCCTGGGGGAGTTTCCCAGTCAGCGGGGAGGACCCGGCCTCGGGGTGGGGGTGGGGTGGGGGCGGCGGAGCGGGGCGCACGCGCGCCGCCCAGGGATGCGGGCGCCGCGCGGCGGGCCTGGCCGGGCTCTTGCGGGAGGATGCGCTCCGGGCCTGCGGAGTAGACGAGGACCGGCCTTACTGAAGGATTCATGGGACGAGCGCGAGAGCGCGGCCCGAAGACGGGGCTCAGGTTTCTGGCGTGGTGACTGGGCGTCGGGCGCTGCCCTTAGTCCCCGCGGGGAAGAGGGAGAGCGGCTTCGCGGAATGAGCACGTCGGTGCTGGACGTGTGGACTTTGCCGAGATTTCCAGGTTGCGCTGGAGGCTCAGAGGACAAGGCTGAAAGAAGTCCTAGGAATGTATGGGGGTAAAAAAATGTGTGTTAACGAAAAGACCAGAGTGTGGACCCCTGCGCCGGCCGAAAGATGTCTGAGAGGAGAGGAGAACCAACAGAAAGCAAGGAAGGAGGGGCTTTCAGAAATTGGAGGCTTTGGGGACGCCTGGGTGGCTCAGTTGGTTGAGCAGCTGCCTTCGTCTCAGATCATGATCCCAGCGTCCTGGGATCGAGTCCCACATCGGGCTCCTTGCTCGGCAGGGAGCCTGCTTCTCCCTCTGCCTGCCATTCTGTCTGCCTGTGCTCTCTCCCTCTCTCTCTGAGATAAATAAATAAAATCTTTAAAAAAAAAATTGGAGGCTTAGTTATTATGTCTGATGTTTAGTCAGTTGATTGAAAAGCATCTCTTGTATATTGTGTTGAGCGACTAGGGTCGCATTATTTGTAGAATGTATGTTCGTGTGTGTGAATGACCACCGCTCTGGCACTCCGTGTACTTCCACAAGTGCCTTCTCTCTGTAGTTGGCGCTATTCTAGGTACTGAGAATGTGGTGATCATACTGGCAGAGATCATCAATAAACACATGAGTAAAATAACTTCAGACCGTAAGTGAAGATTATAAAACAAGATCAAGAGAGTTATGGCATGCAGAAGAGGTTTTAGTAACAGAGGTACTGGTAGGAGAATCTGGATTGTAAAAGGGTAGGCAGGCCTTTTTAAAAAAGAAATCTGGCATCTGTACCCCAATGTTTATAGCAGCAGTGGCCACCCACGGTCGCCAAACTGGAAAGAACCAAGATGCCCTTCAGCGGACGAATGGATAAGGAAGATGTGGTCCATATCCACTATGGAGTATTATGGCTCCATCAGAAAGGATGAATACCCAACTTTTGTAGCAACATGGACGGGACTGGAAGAGATTATGCTGAGTGAAATAAGTCAAGCAGAGAGAGTCAGTTATATGGTTTCACTTACTTGTGGAGCATAACAAATAGCATGGAGGACATGGGGTGTTAGAGAGGAGAAGGGAGTTGGGGGAAATTGGAAGGGGAGGTGAACCATGAGAGACTATGGACTCTGAAAAACAATCTGAGGGGTTTGAAGTGGCAGGGGGTGGGAGGTCGGGGTACCAGGTGGTGGGTATTGTAGAGGGCACGGATTCATGGAGCACTGGGTGTGGTGCAAAAATAATGAATACTGTTATGCTGAAAATAAAAAATAAATTAAAAAAGAAATCTGGTTTTAAAGAGGAAACAACTTTATTCTTTCTTTCTTTTTTTTTTTTTTTAAAAGATTTTATTTATTTATTTGAGAGAGAGCATGAGAGGGGGAATGTCAGAGGGAGAAGCAGAACTCCCTGCTGAGCAGAGAGCCGGTTGTGGGACTTGATCCGAGGACTCCAGGATCGTAACCTGAGCCGAAGGCAGTCGCTTAACCAACTGAGCCACCCAGGCACCCTTATTTCTTTTAATTTAGGAAATGAAAAGCTTTATTTCGAGGTTGAGGGAAAGGAACAAACTATTTTTAGATTGAGGGGGACCAAATAGAGGAGAATTGGAGGTAGAGAAGACAGGCAGTCTGCCTGTAGGGACATGGATTGAAGGGGCAACTTTTGAGATACGAAGAAAGATCAGGACGTATGTGAAGATAGATGTTTCTAGATGTGTGGACTTAAGGACTTGTATGATGACATTTTTCTTTGTGAAGTAGAAGGCCAAGTTTTCTTCTAGGGCTGAGGGGAGGGAGCTAATGGAGTCACAAGAGTGAGGATGGAGGAGAAGGTTGTTGGGAATGGGAGAGGAGCCCCTACCAGGCACAATCATAGGCACCTTGTGACTCTGAAGCCCGAGTTACTTTGAGATTGGAGACTGATTGCCCTACTTGCGGGGTTTGTTGTTTGTTTGTTTTTCCTCCACTAGCACTTAGTCACCCAGGAATCTGAGTATCCAAGGTGAATGGTAGTTGATCCAAGTAGTGGGTTAGCAGAGGAGGTATAACACAAAGATGGAAGTGGGGGCAAAGGGCAAGGAGCTTGAGGGGCTGGCTAGAAGGAGGCTGAACGCAGACTGGTTAGAGAAGGAACTGATCCAGCCTCCTGGTGATGGGCTTGGCAAAGGGGGAGGAGGCATTCTCCTGAGGTCAGAGAAAGGATGTAGTGAGAAGGAAGCAGCATTCTGGATGGGTAGGAGAGATTGTGATCAGAATGTAGGAAGTTAAAGTGTAAAATTTCGGATGTGGAGCAGTTAGAGGTGTTGGCTGTAACTGTTGGCACTGAGGAGAAGGCTGTCTGAGGAAAGGAGGTCAGGGAACTGAAACTAGGGTTGTTGAAAATGGTCAGGATGATGTTGGCACCTGAGAGGGAAAGGAGAGCTGGGAGCCAGTTGCCTGCCTACCCTGTGGAGTAGCTAGGTGAGGTATTTGCTACATTTAAAAAATAATTTTGTGTGATAAAACAGACCCAGAGAATTCAAGTGAATTGCTCAAAGTCACACAGATAATAACTTTATTTGTGGGGTGTTCTCATATGTAGTATGGTTTCAGGTGTTTGGTGGGCTTCTCTCAGGCAGCACCCTAAGGAGTCACAACATTCCAGGATCTAGTTGGCCTTATTGCAGGACTCAGCAACGAATGGATGCTCTCAGCACATCCACAGATGCCTTCTCATTAGCAGACTTGCTAACTAGTAAATAAACCAGAACACCAGTTTTCTAGCATATAATGGAGGGCATCTCTTGCTAGTAATTGGAATGCTTAATATTCTTCCAAGGGCCCCTTCTCTGTTTTGGAGAAATCTCTGAGAAGTTGCTGGGCGAGCATGGACTCAATCCAAGGAAAGCCATATAATTTGGGTATCCTACCTCCCATGGCAAATAACAGCTTCTAATTGTTTGAGCTTGTATTCCACCCCCACCCCACCCCCAAAGCGTTTTTCCTGTAAAAGTGCTAGAGAAATGCTGGCCACTTTTATTCTTCTCTTATTTTCTCTGCATATCCACTCAGCTTAACTTTTTGTCCATGTTCTTTAGGTAGAGTCCAGTTAGTCCAGTTTCTCCAGGGGTCCTGGAGGTTAGTCTCCCTTCTACCCATCACGTGTGAATTCATCTGTTCCCTCTGATGGAGCAATAGTAAGCATGAGTTTAATTGGTTCTAAATTCCTTGTGAATTAATAGCTGCTATATATAACCATTAATTCCAATAATAATCAACATGAACATGTCAGAACTTCTTTTGAGGGAAAAGGAAGCTTAACCATTAGTTTGATAGTATTATTTTATGTCTTTATATTTATATAATAGAAACTTATTACATTAATGAAACCAAAATTCGTAAGGCATTCTAGGAACTAGTTGGTAACTATAACATAAGGAGTTGATTTTCCAGGTATTTAGAAGCTTGGAAAATTAACACAAACTAGTAGTGATACTTGAACAGCAGTTGGAACCAATTTTTTTATGATAGGAGTGAGATTTTATACAAAACACCTTCTCAGTGCACATAAAATGGAATGGGAGGAAAGCCTCGATGTACAAAACTGCATCAAATGGAGGCTAAGAAGATAGGCAGAAATTATCAGTGCTACCTAATAAACTCCAAAACTTCGTCACTTAAAGCAACATTTATTAATTCGCAGTTTTTAGGTCAACATTTTGAGCTGGGCTCAGCTGTGTAGTTCTGCTGATCTTTGCTGGGCTCTTCCACGCATCTGCAGTCAGTTGGAGGGTTGGTTGGTGGCCGGAGGATGGAGGATGGCCTCACGTGCATGTCTGGAAGTTGGGAGGCAGATGGCAGGAGCTGGCTCCCTAATGATTCTCCCCAGGATCTCCAGCAGGCTAGCCTGGGCTCATTAGATGGTCTTACAGTTCCAACCACAGCAAGAGAGGTAGCTGCAAAGACTCTTCAGACCTACAGCCTAGAACATGTCCGTTATTTCTACCACATTTTCCTGGTCAAACCAGGTCACAAGGCTAACCCAGATTCAAGTGGTGTTAGGGAAAGGCTCTTGTTGGCAAGAGGAGCCGTAAAATACTGTGACTGTTCTTGTAGTCTGCCACAAATGTACTGCTGACTGTGTGTTAACACTGTTCTACGTGTTTTACATGCATTTAGCTCATTTAATTGGCTCATCAACTCACTGACTTACATACTGTTAAAAAATGTATTTCACAGATGAGGAAACAAAAACTGAGAAATTAAGTTAACTTGCTCAAGATCATACAGGTAAGGATGGAGCTGAATTTGAGTCCAGGCATTTTGGTTCCAGAGGCTGCACTTTTACCCAATAAGCTATCCTGCCTCAAAAGCTTGAGGAAAACTTGTCACTTTGTTTTGGGCAGACTGGATAAGGCTTCAGCCGTGTAAGCATTAAAACAGTCTGCTCAGGCACCTGGGTGGCTCAGTGGGTTAAGCCTCTGCCTTTGGCTCAGGTCATGATCTCAGGATCCTGGGATCGAGTCCCACATCGGGCTCTCTACTCAGCGGGGAGCCTGCTTCCCTCTCTCTCTCTGACTGCCTCTCTGCCTGCTTGTGATCTCCCTCTCTCTATCAAATAAATTAATAAATAAAATCTTAACAACAAAACAAAACAAAAAACCAGTCTGCTCACATGGCAAACCTGACTATATTAGCGCATGCTTATAAGTGAAAATTTGTAAAGGAAGTACTAGAATGAGCTATTTCTTTACCAGGTCAGTCTCACAACTAGGATTCTAAATGGATCAAAGATACCAGCTTTATTTTTCTTTTATTGAAGAAGCAACGGAATTAAAAAATACCCTAAATCATGGAAACTGTAACATGAACTTTCAGCAAAAAAAGAGACTTTTGGAGATCACAAGATGTGGGACCTTTATCAGGCTGTAGGATCATTTTTCAGAGTATCAGATGGCTCGGCTGTGAGCAGCACGTCAAGCCGGTGTCCCTTTGTTTCAGGTCTCACAGGCAGCTGCAGAGCTTCAGCAGTACTGCATGCAGAATGCTTGCAAGGATGCCCTGCTGGTAGGTGTTCCAGCTGGAAGCAACCCCTTCCGGGAGCCCAGATCCTGTGCTTTATTCTAAAGACTGGTGAGTAATGACACACTGTGCTGTCTTTGGGCCATGGCATTATCACAGGGCTTCCCAAGGGATCGGGCAACTGAGCTTTGAATATCCACTATTTTGGGGGAAATTAAAACAAGAAACAGTAAAATGCACCTGAGGGGTGACTCTAGTCAGCATGTCTGTGGAATACATCTCATTAAGTGAGTCTCAATTCTCTTGGGCACTAACTCATGAGATGTTAATATCCTTATGTACTTGAGGTCTTTAACTGAGTTGGCTGGTAGTAATTTCATGACCTTAATCCCACCATCTCTGCCCTAACACCATTCCAGTGCTGTGATTTGCTGCTTGGTGTTATCAGTAGGCTTGCTGCTCTCTGGACCAAGGACTCTGCAGAGGAGACTTGTTCCTACCACCAGCTATGATTTCTTTCCTGGAGGCTTTCAGAATATATGGGTTTTGGGTTTTTTGTTTTTTTTAAGATTTATTTATTTATTTATTTGACAGACAGAGATCACAAATAGGCAGAGAGAGAGAGAGAGAGGGAAGCAGGCTCCCCTGAGAAGCTCACTGAGCCACTCAGGTGCCCCCAGAATATGTGTTTAATAGAGGAAGAAGTGTAGTTACTGGAGAAAATCGTGGGTAGAGTTAAAAGAGCTTTGCAGGGGCACCTGGGTGGCTCAGTGGGTTAAAGCCTCTGCCTTCAGCTCCGGTCATGATTCCAGGGTCCTGAGATCGAGCCCTGCATTGGGCTCTCAGCTCAGTGGTGAGCCTGTTTCCCCCTCTCTCTCTGCTTGCCTCTCTGCCTACTTGCAATCTGTCTGTCAAATAAACAAAATCTTAAAAAAAAAAAAAAAAAGAGCTTTACAAATTGATTAGTGAAGTGAAAACACCTGTTTGGTGGCATATTGGGAATTTCACGGGTCCTAACGTGTTGCGTTTCCTTCTTTCACATTTTCACCTCCCCCCTCCCCTTTTTGGGAAGAGGTCAGGGCATAGATTACTGTAGTCTTTTGGGCCCAATATAGTTCAAATTATGTGTTCTGAGGGATTTTCATAAGACTTAAGTAAACATCTTAGGTCCTTTTTCATATATTTGCAAAAGGGAATTACTCATATTAACAGAAAGAAGTAATTATGTTGTCAGGTACTATTATACCTTTTAATGGAAAATGTCTACATTTATGGTATTAAAGTAATAGTCTTGTGCTGGCATAGCATTTTCCTTTTTACAAAGCAGCTTAATGGGTGTTATTCATTCAATAATGTAGCTTAGATATTTTTTATATTGTTACTTTCTACTTTGAGAACACTAAAGTGACCTGAATTGATGACTAGTTAATTATATGTATAAATCTTACTAACGTGAAAACCTACCTCATTCTCTTTTCAGTAAGGAAGAAGCTCACTGAGGAATGCTTTTAAGTGCAAAGTGACGAATAACTAACTGCCTCCAAGTCTCAAGAAAACACTTTTCTCCAGCCAAATGACTCTTATATATTTCAGACCTTTCCTTGGCCTGGTCCTATAGCCAAAATTTTATAGAAATTGATGAGTTTCTACTCAGATAAGGAAACTGGATGAGGGGGAAGACTTTAGATAATAATGGCCAGAGTCTTTTGGTAAAGTGCTTTTATATTTAAGACAAACAAAAATGTTACCACCAAATACACCTCTTTCATAAGCAAATTACTAGTGTTTCTATTCCTGGAATATTGTTTGTTTTATTTACTGGACGTTTACATTTTGGGAAGGCAAACATTTTTGTTTGTTAAAAAATTGAATATTTGTAATTTGTTGTTCCTAAGATTTTTATACCATAACAAAACTTGATCTTTTCTCCTGAATTTACAGTTTCTAAATGAAGACAAGCAAGTATAAAACTGGGGGAAGAGTAGACTTTGTTAATCAAATGCTGTCTTGATTTTTCTAAATGAGAAGATTCTTACATTTGTAACACTAAACATAGGAGCTGTTTCTTAGCAAACTCATTTGGAAAGATTCCTGTTGTGTTTTATATTAGATTGCCCCATCCAGTGTATGAAGCAGATTTGGTCTTTGTTTTCTTAAGTTCCTCTACTTTATAGTTGTAGTTATACTTAAAACAACAAAAAAAAAACTACATCATTTTATGTCTTTAAAAAAATGTGTTCTTTCGAACATTACAAATGAGTAAAAACAAAATCATGTGAAAATACAACCTACATAAATTCTTCATGTCACAAGTGTTTTATTTTGATGATGTGCCTTTGATTTAATTTGGAACACTTTTAAAAGGGTATTATGTGTTTGTAAAAATCTTTGATGAGCTTGGAAATAAAATTTCTGCTTAATTCATCATTTTCTATGATAGCAACATTTTGTGTCAGATTTTCTTTTAAGGTGTCATGAATTTTTGTTTCCTTGTGAAATTGAGTGCTAGAAGTGGGAAGTGAGATTTTTGCTTATAAGTTCTTGTAGAACTTTGTAAAAAAAATATATATATATGTATATAAAATGAGCAGAAACATCTCAATTTCTGGCAACATTGCACTTTGAAATAGTTATGTATAAATCCATAAATAAATGAAAATATCTTTTAGCATAATTTGTGTTACCAAGTAGAGAAAATAGAAGCCATCATATGGAAACTCCCTTAATCTCTGGCCACTAAACTTCCAAATCTAAGTTATCTGCATCTCTTCCTCCGTTCAATCAAAATTCAGGTGTCCCTTTTCTTTTCTTTCTTTTTTTTTTTTCCCTTAGTGGCAGAGATGGGGTTGTTTTGTTTTGTTTTGTTTTGTTTTTTACGGTGTCTCTTTTCTAACCCTGCTATTTGTTCTCTGGATCTGTTTTAATGTTTTGCCTTCTTTGAAATCATACTATCAATTATCCTTTCTCCTTTATCTTCAACTACTTTATTGGATCCTTTCTGTCAACATTAAACGTGCCAATCTCCATCTTAACAACAATAAGCATTTTTAAAAATCTCCATTAAAAAACTCATTTTCATTTATAAAAGGTAAATAAGTCCCAGAGATCTACTCTACAGCATAGTGCCATGGGTAGCATATTGTATTATGTACTGAAAAATTTAGTAAGAGGGTTGATCTTATGTTAGGTGTTACTATAAAAAGTAATAAGAGGGTGGGAGAAGAAACTTTTGGACATCATGGATAAGTTTATGGTGTAGATTGTGATGATGGTTTCAGAGGTGTATACTCACCTCCAAAGTCCTTAAGTTGTATACATTATTATGTACAGACTTTTGTATGTCAAAAAGAAAAAACTCTTTTCTTGATTCCGATTTCTCCTCTGGCAAAAACTTGGTAAGATAATACAAGAAGCTATAGATTTCTCACTTATGAGTATAAATATGTGTCCTAAATATAAGCAAATCAAATTCACTAGTGTATCAAGAGAAGATACAACGTGACAAAATTATTTTGATAAAAGGAAATCTATCCATGTATTTCATTACATTACAGGACCCTGGGATAATAACCGGAGCCGAAGACCCTGGGATGATGCTCAACTGACTGAGCCACCCAGGTGTCCCTTTATTTATTTATTTATTTTTAAGATTTTAATTCTTTGTTTGAGAAAGAAAGCATGAACAGGGGTAGGGAGCAGGGAGCCCAATGGTGGACTTGATCCTAGGACTCAGGATTGTGACGTGAGCTGAAAGCAGACACTTAACTGACTGAGCCAGCTAGGTGCCCCTTTATTTATTTATTTATTTAGATTTTATGTATTTACTTGACACAGAGAGAGCACAAGCAGGGGAACAGCAGGCTCCCTGCTGAGTGGGGAACATGATGCAGGGCTCAATCCCAGGACCCTGGGATCATGACCCTGAGCCGAAGGCAGATGCTTCACCGACAGCTACCCTGGCACCCCTAAAACTAAGATTTTTTTTTTTTTAATTACAAAGAACGGCATGTGGGTGGCTCAGTGGGTTAAACCTCTGCCATTGGCTTAGGTCATGATCTCAGGGTCCTGGGATCAACCCCCAGATCAGGCTCTCTGCTCAGCGGGGAGCCTTCTCCCCATTCCCCTACTCCCCCCCACCTGCTACTCTCTCTACTTGTGATCTCTGTTGCTCTGTCAAATAAATAAATAAATCCTTAAAAATATTTAAAAAAAACACAAAATTACTGTGATATAGGAATAGGCAAATAAATGATTGGATCATAACAGTTCAGAAATGGACTTTTCTCTTTGGTAGGAAAGTATGGTTTACTAATAAATGGTGCTGGCATTACTGGTTATCCACTTGGAAGGAAATAAAATTGGACTTGTAGGGCGCCTGGGTGGCTCGGTGGGTTGAGCCGCTGCCTTCGGCTCGGGTCATGGTCTCAGGGTCCTGGGATCGAGTCCCGCGTCAGGCTCTCTGCTCAGCAGGGAGTCTGCTTCCTCCTCTCTCTGCCTGCCTCTCTGCCTACTTGTGATGTCTCTCTATCAAATAAATAAATAAATAATCTTAAAAAATAAAAAAAAATTAAAATAAATAAAATTGGACTTGTATTATGTAATAAATGCACATCGGTTAAAGAAAGAATACAAATGTATTGGAAGAAAAATTAAGGGAATAGTTGTATAACTGAAGTAAAAAATTTATAAGGGTCTTCCTAAGCAAGGCAGGAAACCAGGAAATCAAAAAGAAAAGATGTGGATACCTTCCTAAAATTTAATTTAAATAAATAATTTAAATAAGTATTAAGTTAAAATCTGTTGTATGATAAAATCATAAACTGAATATAAAGGCAAAAGACAAAAATGTGTACTTTTTAAGTCCTCATTTGGGATTGCTCTTGGCATTCCCCACCACCTCTAACCCAGATTGCTCTGTTTATTAAAATTATTTGATCTCTTGTTTGAGGATCAGCTTACTATGTGGGGGAGAAAGACCAACCTATTTACTGTGAGAGGCAAGGGGTGGGATGCCCTGGTGTTGATTCCCATCTGGGCCCTGTATCTCAGTGGCAAAGGAAGGAGTATCTATGTCCATCCACAGTTGGAGGGGGCGGCTGATGTTCTCATGAGGCCTCAGACTTAGGGCTGGACCTAGGACCTCGGAGTAAGATCTCCCAAAACCTCTCTAAAGTGAGCAGCCCTATCACTAGCAATGGATCTAAGGGCAAGTAACTTTTTGGACCATGAAAAACCTCACAGGGAAATACTCTCAGAGGAAAAAAAAAAAATCAAAGTTCCATGCCAAGAGCCAGCCTGAGAAGATGGGGCTATTCCAAACAATTCTTTCTGATGGGTTGTTTGGAAGATGATATTGGGAGGTCAGACTGACACTTTGGGTCCCGCAGCAAGGGCCCAACCAGACCCTTCCGGCTTCTATGGATCAGCCCAACCTGTCATGTGACAATGGCTCACTTTAGCAGAGCTCACTCTAGGAGTCACCAGACTCCTAATACAAGACTTGCTTCCCAATACCTCTGACAGAGGCTGTTCTGTTGTGCCCAAATTCCGAGACCCCCCAAAGACGACCACCAGAGTCCAGAGTCAAAGCCAAACAGCAAGGGTTGTTTATTACGAGTTCGAACCGGGACCTCCGCGCACTCCTTACCAGTGATGCTAAGAGGTCCTGAGCTCAGGATCACAGCACTTTTTATACACTATTTGGGGAGGCAGGGAGTTAGCATACAACATAGTATCTCATAACAAATCACTACATACCGCGGGAAAATCAAACAGCAACTCTATAATATGACTGGTGTGCTACAGAGCGGGAAAAAGCTGAGAATAGATTATTGGTTAGATCAAAGGGCTGTCATTCTTTAAACTGCTTAGTTGGTGCTGCTAGGGTACGTGCCCCCTCAGGATTGGCGGGGTCTCCCAGTCAAGCAGCGGGGAGCCAGATGGTTATTATCTCCCGTACCCAAAGCTGGGTGGGGGGTCCGGGGGCAGTCACTTTGTCACGTCCAATTCCGGGTGGGGGTTTCTCTGGCGCCAGATGGCTGTTATCTCTTGGCCCAGAGCCGGGTGGGGGTCCAGGAGTGGCCACTCTGCTAGGTTCGATTCTGGTCGGGGGTTGTGTGGTTACAGAGTGCCTATAGAAAGTTTGCTGGTAATTTTCCATCTCCTCATGGGTTAGCATGGAAGGTACAGAAGCAGAAATAGCGGTTATGGTTATAATTTAGGCATCTCAGTTCCATGCCCAGGCAGAATCTGTCCTTAAACAGCAAGCGCCATTGAGAAATGCCCACAGGAGGACTCAAATACTTAGACTCCATTTGGTGAGGAAGCAAGACATGAGTGTTGATTGCCTAGCCTCAAGGCTTGCTGCAGTTGGTGGCCTATGAAGAAACTCCTCTCCTCGGAAGCCAATTAAAGGCAGTATAAAGGTGATCTGCAAGCTGAGAAGCCTTAGCCTTACATTAGTTTAGAAGCTATCCTGCCAAAACTTTAAGTAGAATAGCAAATCCAATTAGATTTCCAGAAACAGTTTCTCTTTAAAGTCTTTACCCCCTACATACCTAAGCAAAACCAAACACCCTATAAAGAAAAGTGTAATAGCAAGAGGAGAGTAGGAGGAAAGTAAGAGGTGATGTTAAGCCCGTTTCAAGCCCGTTTCAAAAAGGAGGACATGATTAACAGTAGCAAACGCTGAAGAGAGGTCAACTAGGGTGATGTCTGCATGTCTCTTGGATCTGAGAAGGTAGAGGTCAATTTTGGTAGTAATAAGGTGATAATTTCAGAAGCTAGGAAAGAGAGTATGCTTGTGGTCTTCAAACATTTTTGCTGGTGTACCACCTATAATAATGTCAAAAACCCATTACCTCCATTTTAGAGATGACATATAAAAGTTTTGTTAATAACCGAATAGTTGCAAAGAATATAACTTTATTAGAAATCCTGATATTTGAAAATAAAATTAATACATCTTTAAAAAATATTCTCAATGGAATATAAATACCAGAGTAATAAGAAACCTATAATCATCCATTAAAAAATATACAAACTACCCTCCAAAAATGTACCAACAGCATAGGAAAGTGTTCTTTCTCCAATATGCTGACACTGAATATTAAAATTTTCAAAGATTTTGCCAATCTGATAGGTGATCTGTTTTCTTTTGCATTTGCCTGATGAGTAATAAAGCTACATACAATTTAAAATGTTTATTGGCTACTTTTGTTTCTTCAGTGTAATATCTATCCATATATTTTTTTCTATCTACCCATATATTTTGCACACTGTTCTATTAAGTTGTCTTTTTTCCTACCAATTGTAGGATTCTTTGTATATTAGGAATGTATATCTTTTTTATTATGTAGGTTGCAAATATTTTCTTAGTGATTTGTTTTAAATTTTTATTTATGAAGGCAACATTTTATTATTATTATTTTTAAGTATTTAAGTAATCTCTACAACCAGTGTGAGGCCCAACTAATGACGCTGGAATCAGGAATTGCCTAGTCCTCTGACTGAGTGAGGCAGGCATCCCTGAAGGCAACACTTTAAGTGGGAAGTTCTCTGATGCCTGGGTGGCTCAGTAAATTAAGGGTCTGTCTTTGGCTCAGGTCAGGATCTCAAGGTCCTGGGATTAAGTCCCACACTGGGCTCTCTGCTCAGTGGGGGGTTGGCTTCTCCCGCTCCTTCTCCCTTTGTGCACTCTCCCTCTTCTTCTCCTCTCTCAAATAAATAAATAAAATGTTAAAAAAAAAAAAAGTGGGAAGTTCTCTAACTTCAACTTTGCCTAGATTTTAACTTTCTTGGTAATGTAGGGTTTACTCTGGTGATCTTCACTTCTTGACTTAAAAGGTCAGCCTGAAATGGAGGCTCATTTTAAAAAGCTTGCTGGAGGGGTGCCTAGGTGGCTCAGTGGGTTAAGCCTCTGCCTTCGGCTTAGGTCATGATCTCAGGGTCCTGGGATCGAGCCATGGGGCTCTCTGCTCAGCGGGGAAACTGCTTCCCCTCTCTGCCTGCCTCTCTGCCTACTTGTGATCTCTCTCTGTCAAATAAATAAATAAAATCTTAAAAAAAAAAAAAAGGGCTTGCTGGAGGAAAGGTGGGAAGCAGTGAGCCATTCGGAAGACAACTAAATTACCCTTTTATATATAGATACAATACTGTATATACTGCTGTTGCTCTAGATGTATATATTGTACCTACTGCTCTAAAAAAAAAAGAAGGCTTGCAGTGTTCAGGTGAATCTAGAAGATAATTGGATCTTACAATAATTATGCCAATCAGAATATTTAACATACAAAGATGCAAACAATAGGGCAGAATATATATTTTGAAATTTTAATATGGAAGAACCAAGAACATGTAACAAATGTATTTTATTTAATGAGTGAGCAAATCTAAATCATTTTGTTACTAGATTTTCATCAAAAACAAAGGAATGTGGCACAGAATATTATCCTTTCCTTCAAAAAAACCTCAGACGAGTTTGTCCATCAGCTCTACCAGGGACTTTTTCATACACCAGACGCCGTTTTTTGAATTGTGGTAGTTGTGAGCACATGAAATCTGTTAAAAGGAGAAAAAGGAAAACCATTTTATTTCTGACAGTAATAAAGTATAGCTATTTTTCTCGCTATTCTGATGCATCCTATCTCTTCATCTATCTACAAAGTGTTAAAATTTCCAAACTGAGCTAAAATGACTATAAAAAATTACATTTTTATCAGAAATGCATCTGTAGGGGTGCCTGAGTGGCTCAGTGGATTAAGCCTCTGCCTTGGCTCAGGTCATGATCTCAGGGTCCTCGGATCAAGCCTCACACCCAGCTCTCTGTTCAACGGGGGGCCTGCTTCCTCCTCTCTGTCTGCCTCTCTGCCTACTTGTGATCTCTGTCAAATAAATAAATAAAATCTTAAAAAAAAATGCACCTGTATCTAATAGCCCAATACTAATTAGTATCATGTACACATATTTGTATGCTCATACTTTGCACAAATAATTCAATCTCCCTGGATTTAAGACCCTTTCATTTTAGTTTTCCCTCATTAATTGCCTCCTATCTGTAATGTTGTAGAATTTATCCTGAGCTCTGATATATGATAGGTGGTGATCATGTATGGACTCACCTTCTATGACTGTATTATATATGACACTTTAGCCTGAAATATCCCAGATTTGGATTCTTATAGAGGTTAATTAATTAAATCAGTTAAAAAGGAGGCTAAAATATTTAAAACTATTTTAGTAATTATCCTGGGAATGTAATCTCATAATTAGAAGAGTTGGATGTCATTATAAGCAAATTTAAAAAGCAGTATAATAGGTAATTTTTATCATAGAGATCACAAATATACATCTATAAGACAGATGGAAAATTACCTTGAGATTATGTCAATGGCTTTGGATAAATTGTCTGGGCCTGAATTAATATGAATTCTAAAAGTTTATATCTTAGGGCACCTGGGTGGCTCAGTGGGTTGAGCCTCTGCTTTTGGCTCAGGTCACGATCTCAGGGTTCCGGGATCGAGTCCCGCATCGGGCTCTCTGCTCAGCAGGGAGCCTGCTTCCCTCTCTCTCTCTGCCTGCCTCTCTGCCTACTTGTGATTGATCTCTCTCTCTGTGTCAAATAAATAAATAAAATCTTTAAAAAAAAAGTTTATATCTTAAACAGTGAAGGCTTTATACCTTATAAACAGTGTTTATACCTTAAACAGTGAAGGTAATGATGTGCTATGGGAAACCACAGTAAAAAAGTCAAAAGTTTCCATAGCGAGAATGATACTAGTATCAAAGATTCATGTAAACTGTTTGAATAAAATTATTTTATGGAAGAAGTTTGAAAGTGGAAAAAAGCAATATTTCTAAACAAAATTATTTATCTAATATATTTAAAAATATATTTATAATTAAGTTAGTGAATTAAAATATAAGTAGACATTTGACTATTCCATCCATATCCCCAAAAGCTTAAATATAAAAGTTATTAGAAATAATTTTTGAGATCTTCTCATCGAGAAAATGGGAAGATTTTCCTATACATTGGGATGACCTAAGTTCAAGAACATATAGTAATTCACATGCTTGATTTGGTTCAAGATGGGAAAAAAATGGAATTTTTAATTCAGTTCATTTATGAAGCTGGAATAAACTTCATGTCAAAAATGTGACAGTACAATTAAAGAGCACAATAGGTTAATTGCATTATGAATATAGATATGAAAGTCAAAAATAAGTATTAGTAACCATATTCAACAACAAATTGAAAGAATCACTCTTCCAAAGCCAATTAAGTTTATTATAGAATAATAAGAACGATTTAATATTAGTAGACCTATTCTAATCCTTGACTTTAATGGATGAAAGGAAAAAACATATTTGATTTTCCCCAATAGGCAAAAAATATTTGGATAAAAATATTTGGATAAATATCCAAAAAATATTTGGATAAAATTTGGAATCTATTCCTCACGGAGGTTCTTATAAAACTGGGATAGAATAGTTCCCATTAAGATCAGGAGCAAAACAGGAGTTCCTGGGTGGCTCAGTGGGTTAAAGCCTCTGTTTTTGGCTCAGGTCATGATCCCAGGGTCCTGGGATCGAGCCCTGCATTGGGCTCTCTGCTCAGCAGGGAGCCTGCTTTCTTTCCTCTCTCTCTGCCTGCCTCTCTGCCCACTTGTGATCTCTGTCTGTCAAATAAATTAAAAAAAAAAAAAAAGGAGAAGATCAGGAACAAAACAAATTATGATTATTAAATAGGATCAAATCCAAGTTTTGTGAGTCCTGGCATTTATACAGTTGATCCTTGAACAATGAGGGTGTTAGGGATGCTGTCTCTCCCTACTCAAAAATCTAAATAAAGCTTTCTTTTAAAGTAATCTCTGCATCCAACATGGGGCTCAAACTCATGATCCTGAGATCAAGAGTCACATGCTCCACCGACTGAGCCAGCAAGGCACCCCAAAATTCTATAAATAACTTTTGACTTCTCTAATACTTGAACTACTAAGAGCCTACTGTGAACTGGAAGCCTTACTGATAACACAGACAATTAACACATATTTTGTATGTTACATGTATTATATACTGTATGCTTACAAGGAAATAAGCTAGAGAAAAGAAATGTTATAAAGAAATCTTAAGGAAAATATATTTATAGTACCGTATTGTATTTGTCAAAAACTCCATGTGTAAGTGGACCCACGCAGTTCAAACCTGTGTTTTTCAGGGGTCAACTGTACAGGTTGGGAGGTCCTCTTTATTTTATTTTATTCTTTACTTATTTTTTATTTATTAATATTATTTAATCCCAGTATAGTTAACATAATACAGTGTTATATTAGTTTCAGGTGTACAATATAGTGATTTATCCAAACCCATATATTACTCCGTGCTCGTCATGGCAAGTGAACTCTTTAATCCCCGTCCCCTATTTCACCCATCCACCCACCTCCTCTCTGGTGACATCAGTTTGTACTCTATAGTTAAGGGTACGGTTCTTGGTTTGTCTTTTTTTTTTCTTGTCCCTTTGTTTTGTTTCTTAAATTCCACATATGGGTGAGATCATATGGTACTTGGGGAGGTCCTCTTTTAACAAAACAAAGAATACCAGATTTTCTGGGAGTCTCTCAAGTCTCACAAAAGGGCCTCTGCAAAAAAGGAGCTTTGAAGTTTAAGCTTCTCCCCTTTTTATTTATTTTTTTCCTATCGTGGTAAGGCTACATTTATATGGCCATTAGAACTTATATATTTTGTTCTAGATGTTCAAGCCAATGTAATAAAAGACATCGAAAATAAAGGTACAAGAGGTATCTTTACCAGGAAAGAGAAAACTGTCCTTTTAAAAACTGACATGATTAGGGGCGCCTGGGTGGCTCAGTGGGTTAAAGCCTCTGCCTTCTGCTCAGGTCATGATCCCTGGGATCAAGCCCTTCATCGGGCTCTCTGCTCAGCAGGAATACTGCTTCCCTTCCTCTCTCTCTGCCTGTCTCTCTGCCTACTTGTAATCTCTGTCAAAAAAAAAAAAAATTGATATGATTAAATGTTCAGAAGCAGCAAATGTAAAGTAGAGCTAATAGTAGTATTTATCTGATATCTATTTAATAGTATTCTTAGAATTCAGTAATCTGTATAAAGGGCCTAGAAGGGCACCTGGCCTATAATAAGCTCTTTTTTTTTTTTTAAAGATTTTATTTATTTATTTGACAGACAGAGATCACAAGTAGGCAAAAGAGGCAGGCAGGGAGAGAAGGAAGCAGGCTCTCTGCGGAGCCGAGAGCCCGATGTGGGGCTCGATCCCAGGACCCTGGGATCATGACCTGAGCCGAAGGCAGAGGCTTTAACCCACTGAGCCACCCAGGCGCCCCTATAATAAGCTCTTAATAAAAGTTATCCCATTAAATATTCCTGCCCAACAAAGAAGTTAATTTTCTATTCATTGATTTCTGTTTAATCTTTGCTCATTTTATAGTCTTCAGCTTTACTTAGACTTGTTCTAAGGTTTTATTTTTCACTTCTTAAATTGAATGCTTACTTCATCTAAAGCTATAAGAATTTGACATATTTTGTTTGCATTTATTTTCTTAGATGTCTATAATTAGAATTTTGATTTTCTTTTTGACTCCAAAGTTTTTGAAGATTCTTTAAGTATATTATTTAAAGCAAACTTTTTTTTTTTTAAGTTTAGAGATGGTTCTATCTTTTAATATTACATCTGTAAGGGGTACCTGGCTGGCTTATGTTGGGATGGCATGTGACTCTTGATCTTGGGATCGTGAGTTTGGGTCCCTCACTGGGTGTAGATATTGGAAAAAGAATAAATAAACTTTAAAAAAAAATGACATCTCTGAGTAGTTTTATTAACATTAGGTAGTGTTTACCTGGTAATGATTTCTTGTCTCCTGAGTTAGATGAGGAGTCCGAGTGCCTCTTCTGTCCTAAACATTTCCCAGCTCTTTGGTGGAAATAAAGACTGCTGAATTCTTTTTGATTTACATTAGGATCAGAAGCACAAAATAAATCCAAACTGGGGGCAGATGGTAATTCTTTCCAGGATGTCCTTTTAGTCCCAGCATTTGACCTTTCACATATGAAGTCTTCTAACTCATCAGATAAACATTTTTGCTGATTAGTGAATAAATTATTTTCCTGAGAGTACCATTTGTCACATGCAGTCTGCTTTGCACCATATTTTAAGTTGAATGAGTGATTCTGTTGTTCCCATACATCTTTCTTAAGGTTCCAGTGAAGAGGAGATTGGGAGCCTTCTAGTGAAAAGCTAGGGGCAGGCACTTCTTTATTTATATGTCTTTTTGCATCATGTGTTCCCTTTTTCTGGTAATTTATAAAATTAGGGGCAACTCTCTTCTGAGTGTCAATTGGTGATACTATGTTTTCATAGTTTATTTGTGTTAGATCCAAACAAAAGACATCTGACTCTGAATCATTTTGGTTTTGAAAGGAGTCATCAGCTACATTCTTTGATTCTGTATTAATCAGGAAAGGATTATGCACTATGTTAGGGTTAAAATTGGAGTCTTTCCAGTAGCTGGCCTGATTGTAAGAAGTCACAGGTGGTAAAACGCATGGCATTTCTCTTAGTTCCATAAGGGAAGAGTTACAGTTTGAAGAGCTGTTTGTGTCTCCATGCACTGCTTCTCCTATATCTGAAAAGTGGTAATTTTCATTATGTCCTTGAAAGACAGAGTTTGAAGAGCCAGAAGCTAAACTCTGGGAGGTGAAGGTACTAGTCTGATTTCCATTTTCCTGAGGTGATGGACTTTGAGGTGAGTTTGTTATGGAAGAAGAACTAATCTTGAATAAGGAAGTGATGCTACAAAAATGCTAAAAAATTTTTAAAATTAATTAATATAATACAAATACAACATAAACATCAGTTCAAGTAATATAAAAAAATACAACATAAACATTAGTCAAGTAAATATAAATAGCAATGCTTATCTATATGTAAAGAAAGCAAAATATAAATAAGTAGGGTATTATAATGATCCATGTCATAAGAACATAATTAGGCTCCATTAAAAGAAAAACTTATTGTAATTAGAAAATCCATTTTCTAATCCAATTTCTAACCCATTTTCTAATCATAATTTAATAGAGTTTTGAGTTATACAAGTTATATAAGAATACCATCTGCTTGATAAAAATTTAAAATTTTTACCAATAAGGCTAAAGTTTTCTTTACTACTATAATGAAGGGCATCAGGATTGTAAGCACATATGAATAGAGTGTGTGATCACATACTTGTAGGCACAATAACATTTCAAAATAATTTAAAGTGTGATAAACTGTACTGAATTATTCATATAGGATAGCTTGAGAATTCTATGTGAAATTTAGTTCAAGTAAATTATTTCTTTGCTACACGAAGCCCAAAACAATTAATCTTGGATACTTTCATTTTGAAAACTGTTATGGTAAGTGGAAAGGAAATAAACTCATGTAAGACTATGGAATTCAAATAACTAACCTTTAATACTTTTTCTGGAACTTCAGGTAAAAGCTCCTGAAGTTGACACAGAGTTGCTAATAATATCCAGTGCAGTGAAGGTCCTTTATTTAACATGAGCTGAGCCACCAATGGGTTAATACATGGAAAATCAAGTAAGTACATTTCTTCCTAGAAAAGAGTTTAAAGGAATAATCAGCCACTAGTCATTTGCAAATGACCCATTTTATTCTGCTCAATCTAGCATATTAAATTTTTTGTCATTGCATCTCTCCTCAATTTGAGATGTCTGGGAAATAAGTATGGCTACTAGGGAAAGGAACTTCTTTGGCAGTTAAGATTCATACGCTCTCAGAATTAAGAAAGATCTTAAAGTTCATTCATTTAAATCACTCATCCAAAAAATTTTATTACAGTTCATCTCCTTTGAATGACAATTGTTTTTTACCTAATGGTAGATTTTCTAATGAGAAATGTTTTAGGGGACTTTTATAACTCAAGATTTCTTTAGCTATCCCTTTGTAGGCCATATACTACTATCACTATTTGATTAAGATGAACCATATTTATGAGAAACCATGTTTATGATACTTTCAGGAAAGCCTTGCTGTGAAGAGTATAGGAAGAACTTGTGTCGACCATAACTGACCTTAATGGTCTAAAAATATGTGTTTTCAGAGAGATCTCATAAAAGTCTAGAAATATAGCAGCCATGTTTTACTATTACTGCATTTTGTTTTCTTTCTGCATTACATTGGCTTTTTGCACCCTCTTTGATTTTACCAAATGACAGACATGTGAGTAGATTAGACATGCCTTGGTGAGAGGGAACCTGCACAGACATACATACATCCATAATTATACCCATACATGCTGATAGTACTATTTTCTGTTTAGGCATATAAAAATTCTATAATTTAATAAATATGAATGTTTGATGAATGTATATGAATACATTAATATTTTATTGAATTTATTTGCTTTATAATTTTATTTTTTAAATAGGTAAAATAGTCAAATGGTTCAAAATTCAAAAAGTACTAAAAGGTGTGCAGTAAAAACTCTCATCCTAACCCATTTTCCCAGTTCTCTCTGGAGATAACTAATGTTATCATTTCTTGATATCCTTGCAGAGATGTTTTATTCATTTACAAACACGTATAAATATTAATTTCCTTTGTTTTATACAAGTGGTAGTATATAAGCTCTATGCTGCAACTTCATTTTTAATGTAATATATCTTGAAGATCATTCCATATTAGCATGTAAAAAGCTTCATTATTCTTCTTTTACATTTTCATGATTTGAATATATTTAAAAAAAGGTAACAAAGATACTAGGTTGGTATGAGAACTTGAAAATATTTATGCTTAAACAAAAGGAATTTCTAAAAATTAACTAATCAATCTTAAAAATATTTCAAAACTCTACTTTCAGTTTCAATTATGTAACTAAATTACTGACAAAATGGAAGGATGGAATTTTGCTGTACTCATATTTACTACTCTTAAGTGTTTAAATTTAGGAACTAGGAAAAGTTATCTTTTGAAAATATTAGACATTAAAGTCATTATATCACACTATAATACACTTGATTTGAAAGTTCATTATAAAAGATCTCATTAAAATACTTCTGTGAAGTTGAAAAATACCCATGATTCTAGAAAATGATCTAAATAAATGTACATTATGGTTACTGCTATATATGCACATGCAAACATTAATGGACAAAAATAAGCTACCAAAAAGAGAATTCCAGTACATGTATTTATATTTGCCTTGTAAATGTCTAATTTACATAGTTAGGAAATGAACCTTAGATGGTGAAACTTCAAGCCAGGATTTATCCAACCATTCACGAGGATCTCTCTTTGAGGTCATTAAATTGTGATCAGCAATTTGCCGAATTATCAGTGCAGCCTCTTCCACTCCTGGGGCAATTATAAGCTAAAATATATTTTTTATATATTAGATTATAGGAAATTTTAGGAAGCAAAATATATAATTCAGAAATTGTTTGTAATCAGAAGAAAAAAAGCCCAGCAGATTTTAATCTTTGAATATAATTTTAGATATAATTTACCAAAATATGTGAAAGCCAGCATATTTTGTGAGGATAAGCAGTTTTCTTTCCTTCTTTAAATATGATATCCTTATAGTTTTCCAATTTTTGGAGCTAAATTTCTTCATTTCCATTTTGTATTTATTAATAAATTTATTAAAAATTTGGATGCCATTTATAATATTTACTATTTTTGTTTTTTCCAAGTTAAATCTAGCAGTTCTCAAAAATAAGAATTTAAGGGGCACCTGGGTGGCTCTGTTGGTTAGGTGTTTGCCTCCAGCTTAGGTCATGATCCTGGGATCCTGGGATCAAGTTGGGCATTGGGCTCCCTGTTCCATGGGGAGACTGCTTCTCCTTCTCGCTCTGCCAGCCGTTCCCCATGCTTGTGCTAGCTCTCTCTTTGTCAAATAAATAAATAAAATCTTAAAAAAAAAAAAAAAGAATTGGGGCGCTTGGGTGGCTCAGTGGGTTAGGCCTCTGCCTTCGGCTGAGGTCATGATCCCAGGATCCTGGGATAGAGCCCCATGTCAGGCTCTCTGCTTAGCGGAGAGCCTGCTTCCCCCTCTCTCAGCCTGCCTCTCTGCCTACTTGTGATCTCTCTCTCTCTCTCTGTTAAATAAATAAATAAATAAATAAAATCTTTAAAAATAAATAATTTATTTTTTAAAAAGATGATTTTTCAAAATGATATTAGAAGATAAAGGATAGGGGCACCTGGGGGGCTCAGTGGGTTAAAGCCTCTGTCTTCGGCTCAGGCTATGATCTCAGGGTCCTGGGATGGAGCCCTGTATCGGGCTCTCTGCTCAGCAGGGAGCCTTCCTCCTCCTCTCTCTCTGTCTGCCTCTCTGCCTACTTGTGATCTCTCTCTGTGTAAAATAAATAAAAATCTAAAAAAAAAGATAAAAGATATTTACAGATGAATTTGATGCTGTATTTGATGCTAATGAAAAACATTATTTTAAAAAAGATTTTATTTATTTGACAGCACAAGCAAGGGGAGTGGCAGGCAGAGGGCAAGGGAGAAGCAGGGAGTCCAATGCAGGTCTCTATCCCAGGACCCTGGGATCATGACCTGAGCCGAAGGTAGATGCTTAACCAACGGAGCCACCCAGGCACCCCAAAAAGGAAAAAGTTTTGATTTAGAATATTTTGGGAATTGTTCCATCCAATACTGGCTTATTTGATGCTAAGCTCTGTGTGTGTTAAACCTAATTCTAAAGAAAATTTCTTAATATCTTCTACTTCCTGTCTGTCACTTGTGTGTTTCCTCCATGCCTTTCTTTCGAAATGCCAGCCTTTTTCGTCTGCTTTCAGTTCCATTTTTAACTTCTTCATCTTTTAGATTCAGTTGAAGTAAAAATAGTCCATGGGTTAGCAGGCTTTTTTTTTTTTTTTAAAGATTTATTTATTTAATTTACAGAGAGAGGAGTTTGGGGAAGAGGGAGAGGGAGAGAGAGTCTTAAGCAGACTCTGTGCTAAGCAAAGAGCCCAACAGAGGGTTCAGTCTCAAGACCCTGAGATCATGAGTGGAGCCCAAACCAAGGGTCAGTGGCTCAACTAACTACCACCCAGGCACCCTAGTCCATGGGTTAGCAGTTTAATGTGAATAGGAAACACTGCCCTAAATAACCATATCTTAGAAATATAAACCTCCTGTCCTGTAGTGAAAATTCAAGAAACAAAGACTGTACAAACCTCATAAAATAATTATGACAATATTTTTTTTCACAAGATAACAAATAAAAAAACTGTTAGTACATAAAACTGGGGAGTATATGTATTCTAAAGAAGGATTTTCTTTAAATTATATTAAGTAGGTATAATTTTTTTTTCTTTTTTTTTTTTGAGAGAGAGGGAGAGTAAGCAGTTGAGGGGAGAGGAGGAGGGGCAGAGTGAGAGGGAAAGAGAGAATCTTAAGTAGGCTCCATCTGCCGTGGACTTGGGAGCCTGACTAGGCCTCCACTCAGGCTCAATCTCATGACCCTGAGATCATGACTTGAGGTAAAATCAAGTCGCTTTCTTAACTGACTGAGTCACCCATGCACTCAAAATATGTATAGAGTGCACAGACATAAGAGTGTTTGATTCCAAATTAATTTTTTAAAAAGATTTATTTGACAGAGATCACAAGTAGGCAGAAGGGCAGGCAGAGAGAGAGGGGGAAGCAGGCTCCCCACCGAGCAGAGAGCCCGATGTGGGGCTCGATCCTAGGACCCTGGGATCATGAACTGAGTTGAATGCAGGGGCTTTAACCTACTGAGCCATCCAGGTGCCCTTCCAAATTAATTTTATTGCAGTTTTGGATATTTTAAGAAGATCTGATGCTTTTATTTAAATATAAAAAGGCACAATTTTATGGTGATGGTAATGAATAATACCTTAATTTATTAGGCAAGAATTCTGGAGTTCATGGCTAGACTTTGGGAGATTCAGGAACCTCAACAATATTTTCAAAATTTTGCATATATGTTTATCTATGCATTTTTCTGTAAAAGGAACTAATAACAAATTTACAGAGCTTTTTGACATTAGAATAAAATACAGCACAACACTACTAGCAGTATTTTCTTTTAGCTTAAGAAAATGTAGTTAAACTTCTTAATGTTTCCTTAATGGCTAGGTCTTCAGATGCCTGAAAAAAAAATTTTTTTAAAATCCATACTGATGTGTTCTAACAGGCCCAAAGACATATTACTAAATTTGGTAAACTAAAGCAACAATATACTCTAAAATAATTTGAGTCTAGGGAACCCCCTGTATTTTTTTATTTTTAAGATTTTATTTATTTATTTGACAAAGAGAGCAAGAGAGTACAAACAGGCAGAGTAGTGGAGGGAGAGGGAGAAGCAGGCTCCCCCTGAGCAGGGAGCTGGATGCGGGGCTCTATCCTAGGACCCTGGGATCATGACCTGAGCAGAAAGCTGTTGCTTAACCACGTGAGCCACCCAGGCACCCCTTTAATGTGGTAATGTCATCAAGTCAGGAGAATAGGAGGCTTGAGTACTGGTGACATATTGATAATAGAACAAACTGGTATTTGTTTCTTAAATTCTATGGGAAAACTGATCTACTTTTAAGATTATTATGTATAACTTGAAAAGCTCTTGGAATAGTTTGATCCAGGTGAGAGCAGACTTTTGTTTGGAATGGATTGTGCCTGGGCATACTTCCTGTGTCATCCCTAAATGCTTTCCTTGGAACATGTCCTCTATGGGCCATGTCACTGTACCTGAACATAGTATTGCTCACTAGTATCATATAACCCATATATACAGGAATAAAATGATTCCCTTAAGTATATTTTGCAAATAACTGCTTACCATTAGCTGAAAAGAGGCTAGTTAAGTGGTGAAAGCACACTTGAATGGGTAAGGGAAATATACTTACATTTGCCATTCACTGATAACTTTTCTAAGAAATTTATTTCAATGTTTAATATGCATCACAGGGTCAAAATGATTAGGATTCTATTTCAAATAGATAATTTGTTAATTTTCTTAACAGGCTGTGCTTTGATTTAATTCAATTCAGTAGATGTTTGTTGAACATTTTTACTGGGTACAAAGTACTGTGCTGGATGCTATACATTTTTCAAACAAAAAGGTTCTTCCCTCCAGAGTGGAAGGCATATGAATGAATACATCATGCTACAATAAAGATATGAAGTGCTCTTGCGAGAACGGGAGGAGAGATTTATCTTGAGAGGGCATACTTGGGACACATTTCTTAATGGAGGTAGTGTTTGAGCTGGGCAACAAAAGATATAACTCCAAAGGCTAGCAGTAGGAGGAAGGGGGAGACAGCGTGTGATGACATGTTTGTGGACTGGCTGGCTGTGATAGTGTGGATATATTCAGGAAATAGTGAGTAGAATGATGCTAAAGGAAGAATTACTAGGGGCCAAATTATGAAGTTTGAATCCAGCTGAGTTTGATCTCTATTTTGAATGAATTAGGGAGCTACAAAATGTCTTTTGAGCAAGAAAATTTGATTTAACAACACATATTATCAAGAGTCTACTAGGGGTGCCTGGGTGGCTCAGTGGGTTAAGTCGCTGCCTTCGGCTCAGGTCATGATCTCAGGGTCCTGGGATCGAGTCCCACATCGGGCTCTCTGCTCAGCAGGGAGCCTGCTTCCCTCTCTCTCTCTCTCTGCCTGCCTCTCCATCTACTTGTGATTTCTGTCAAATAAATAAATAAAATCTTTAAAAAAAACCACGAGTCTACTAGATACTTGGTGCTGTGCTGGGTGCCAGGAACACGAAAACAAATAAACATGTTTCCTTTCTTTCAGGAGTTTACAGTTCAGGAAGTGAAATGTTCACAGCTTTATTTCAGAAATGTAATTGGTGTGAATATTATGCAACAAAGGAGGACAACTAGAAATAAGGAGATTAGTCAGGAAGTTGCTTTAAAACTCTAAAAGAGAGATGAAGGTCTGAATTTGGGGAAAAGCAGTAGGAGTAGAATGGAGACACATATTCTAGAGACACTGCAGTTACACATTAAGTTATAGTACTGCCATAAACTAAGTTTGGGGAGAATGAGAAGTTGTGTTTTGGACATAATATTGTTTGAGGCACCTGTCGGATATTCATGTAGAGATTTCCAGTAGAATGCCAGAATATCGGTGCAGACCTTAAAAAAAGTCAAGAAATTTTTAAGGATTATACTCAGAAATGAAAGCTAAATTTGTGGGAATTTTGAATTTATTAAGGAGAGAGTTAAAGTGGTAACAGAAGAGGACTGAGCCCTGAATTTGGAGGATTATCTAAATTTCATAATGAAACATTGAAAAAAGAACCAAGAAAGGACACTGGTTAGGGATCACTACAGCAGATTAAAAAAAAAGTATATGTTTCTTAAATGAACATATTTGATCAATGCATATTTACTTTTATTCATATCCTGCTAAGCAGCAACTAAGAGATAAAATATGACTTTAAATTTTTTAAGGCCTTTAATATTTATTATTTTATTTTATTTATTTGAGAGAGAGAGAGAGCACAAGCAGGGGAAGCAGCAGAGGGAAGAGAAGCAGGCTCCCCGCTGAGCAAGGGGGCCACACACGCCTTGAACCCAGGACCCTTGGATCATGACCAGAGCCAAAGGCAGGATGCTCAACCAACTGAGCCACCCAGGTGCCCCAAGGGGCCCTTCTTCTAGAACAGAAGTTTAAATGGAAAGAATATTAACTTTTTAGTTTATTGTAATGTTTCTTTGCACTGGGTACTTGAATTTGAGTATAATTTTGGTTTATGAAAAATACTTATAAACAAACATTTAAAAAAAAGAATACCTTTACATCCAGTTCTTCTGATTTTAGCCCAAATGATACCAAAGCTGCATAAATCAGTGCTAGATGATGAAGTGTTTTTTCTGTAAGATGGTACCTAAAAAAAAATTATATTACTATACTTATACTCATTTGATATCTGATTGTTCCTATTAGAAGTTCAATTCACTTTCCATATTTCATGTTACGACAATAATGTGACTAAGGTAAAACTTTGTGGCAGACTCGGCACTCTTTTAAGATGTTTCCACCTCCATTCTTCAACAATCCAGTTGAATCTAGGGGATGCTGAGAGTGTGTTTGAGGGGAGAAGTTTAACTCATCCCCTTACTGGCTCCAGGGATGGTTATCTGACTGACCCCAACTAAAATACTCTATCTCCCTGGCTAAAGTAACAGGTTCAGATAGGAACACGTGACCAGAACCAGAATAACTAGAATCCTTCCTGGGTCTTTTCCTTGAACTGTTCGAAAAAACACCTTTTAAAATGATCATTATGTCGGGCGCCTGGGTGGCTCAGTGGGTTAAGCCGCTGCCTTCGGCTCAGGTCATGATCTCAGAGTCCTGGGATCGAGTCCCGCATCGGGCTCTCTGCTCAGCAGAGAGCCTGCTTCCCTCTCTCTCTCTCTGGCTGCCTCTCCATCTGCTTGTGATTTCTCTCTGTCAAATTAATAAATAAAATCTTTAAAAAAAAATAAATAAAATGATCATTATGTGATGTGATAGAGGTGTTAGCTAACCCTACAGTGATAATCATATTATAATACATAAATGTATCAAATCAGCATGTTGTAGACCTTAAACTTACACAATCTGGTATGTCAATAGTATCAATTAAAAGAACACTCCTTTTTCCCCCACTATGGGTATTAAGCAGATCAGATTGAGTCTTGAGCTATCTGCCTTGAGCTACTGACTTTATCTACTTTAAGTACTCTAAGCAGCAAAAAGGAAATTTATTGGTTCATATTACTAGGAAGTCCAGGAGAAGACATTATTGGATCCAGGGACTCAAACCATGTCATCAAGACAAGGTCTCCTTAACTTATTGGCTCTCCTTTCCCCTGCTGGTTTTTTTTCCTCGGGTTAGCTTTTTCCATAAGAGTGGCTGACAAGAGTGGCTTACTATGCTTAAACTGTTTGTACAAACAATGTGGTTTCTGCTGAACACCTGCTTTTCTTCTTGGGAGTATAGAATTTTAATATGCGCTAGGCAGAGAGTGCCTACATGATCAATCCTTAGCGAAAGCCCTGGGGTTTGAGTCTCTAGTGAGTTTCCCTGGTACACAACACTGTACAAGTGTTGTCACAACTCTTTCCTGTGGAAATTAAGCATATTCTGTGTGATTCTACTAGGAGAAGATTCCTGGAAGCGTCCTTCTAGCTTCCTCTGGATTTTGTTCCATGCACTTTTCCCTTTGCTGATTTTGTTTGGTAACAGTTTACTATAATAAATCATAGTCATGAGTACAAGTAAGGCCGAGTCCAGTGAATCCTTTTACCAAATCATCAAAAATGGGGGTAGTCTTGGGGACTCCTAACACATTTTCTTAAACAAGAACTAATGGCATGAACTACGAAGGTAATTCAAGCAATTTTATTTTGTACATTGAATTTTCCTCATTTGATCAGTTGATTAAGATATTTCTTAAACGTTTTATATATCTAAAAGTATGGAAGTGAGAAACCTAGAAGTCTGAAAATAGCTACATTTTATAATAATAGCTTATTGTAAATAAGTAACTCTTCATATCCTGAACATCAAACTATCTCAGACTTACATAACTGGGTTTTTTTCCCATGAAAATCTGGGTAAAAATAAGTGTGAATCCCTCTTTTTGGCTGTACTTCAATTATACCTCTGGAATATAGGTGACTAGCAATCTAAAAACAACCTAAACTTTTTTCCTAAACAGTTTTATCTATAAGATACTTCCAAGCTCTTGAAAAAGTTAAATGCTTCACAAGTAAGTTCCAAGCTTAAAATGCTATACAGCCTTTACTAATATTCAAAATGAAGATTTTTAGACCTAAATTATTATTTTTATTTTTCAATTTTGGTAGTAAGGAAAAGCAAGGTTAAATGATTTGCTAGATATTATTGTTATTAGAAAAAGAAATAAGGGGATGCCTGGGTGGCTCAGTTGGTTAAGCAGCTGCCTTCAGCTCAGGTCATGATCCCAGCGTCCTGGGATCGAGTCCCACATCGGGCTCCTTGCTCCGCGGGGAGCCTGCTTCTCCCTCTGACTTTGCCTTCCACTCTGTCTGCCTGTGCTCGTTCTCGCTCTCTCTCATAAATAAATAAAATATTAAAAAAAAAAAGAAAAAGAAATAAGAACCAAGGTGTTTGGACTCTTAAATTTTAATTTGTACTTATGCCCCCCCATAATAATAATTGTATACAAAGAGCTTGTATATTGGAGCTGTGTACTGATTGGAAAGTCAGTAAAGGAAAAGAAATCCAAATGCAATGTCAAATAAGGAAAGATCTCTATACCTTCTCTATACCTATCTCTATACCTTCTTCTTCTATACTTTCTAACTAAATAATATATTCTTAAAGACTTTATTTATTTTTGAGAGAGAGAGAGAGAGAGCACAAGCAGGAGGAGGGACAGAGGGAGAGGGAGAAGTAGACTCCATGTGGAGCAGGGAGCATGACACAGGGCTTGATTGCAGGACCTCAGGATGGTGACCTGAGCCGAAGGAAGATGCTTAACCAGCTGAGCCACCCAAGGCATGGCAGAATTAATAATATTTTAAAAACCTATACTATGAGTGATGTCATATGTGTTATGAAATACTGTAGAGGTGTTAAAAAAAAAAAAAGGAGACCAGTTTGCAATTTAGTAGGAAAGATCCATTCATTTGATCAAGGAATATTTACCAAGTTAAATGCTTCACAAGTAAGTTCCAAGCTTAATGTGCAGTGTCATGGGGCAAGTACTCCAAAATGGTAATACAAAGCAAAATGTGATAAATGTCAAAGATGAGGAAAAGATAGAGAGCTAAGGAGACCAAAGGATGGAGAGGTCACAATTAACTATTTGTGTGCATGAGATGGGGGTATTAAAGAAAGATAGAATAGAAAAAGTGATATTTGGGGATAGGTTTTGAAAAATAGGCATGATTCACCAGATGAAATAGTTGGAGGAGATAGAGAATATTGTAGAAAGAGAGAAATATATCAGCAAAAGTAGAAGCAACAAAGGACCATATTTTTTTTTAAGATTTTATTTATTTATTTGTCATAGAGAGAGAAGCGAGAGCAAGCACAGGCAGACAGAGTGGCAGACAGAGGCAGAGGAAGAAGCAGGCTCCCAGCCAAGCAAGGAGCCCGATGTGGGACTCAATCCCAGGACGCTGGGATCATGTCCTGAGCCAAAGGCAGCCGTTTAACCCACTGAGCCACCCAGGCCTCCCAAAGGACCATATTTTTGAACCAATGAGCAATCCTTCTGGCTGAAATGGAAAACAGTGAAAATTAAGCCTGAAAATATAGGTCAGGATTATATTCTGAAGATTTTGAATATTAGGGTGAATAGTATGTATGCATTCAGTAGATAATAGGGAAGTCAGTGAAGGCTTCTTATCAGAGTGAAATAATAAGAGTTGATTTTTGAAATATTAATCAAATGTATGACAGATTATGGAGAGTAACATGGAGAGCCATGAGGTGGGAAAACAGTTGGTAGTCTATGTTAACAGTCCACATAAGATCTGAACCAAGATGTTGGTAATATAAATGGAGAGAGGGGATAGATAAAAAAGAGACTAGTGGTTACATCTATAAGATATGTTTTCTAACTTAGGTGACTAAAAGAAAGGCAAGTCATAAATAGCCAAAGGGCAAAAAAGAGGAGATACTGCTTCAGAAGGGATAGAAATAATGAACTCACCCTGGAACATGTTAAGTTTGAGAGTCTATAAAATATTAGGTTGGAGATATTTAATAGAAAATTAGAGAGACATGTCAGCAATTTCAAAGAGAGACTGCAGCTGCAGATATAAATATAATAATTATAGGTGGAAAAATGCTAATTGAAGCTATGGCAATGAATAAGGTTTCTAATGGATTGAATAGAAGAAAGAAGAGAATTCAGATGTATCTGTGGAGACTGGGACAAGAGAAGAGGTAAAGACAGAGAAAGTGGTTAAAGAGAAGATCAAAACTGAAGTGTTACAGGCCCGAAGAGCTTCAGATAAGGAAGCACTGACAAGTCTTCAATACTGTAAAGCAGAGAAAGATAAAAATACTTTTGGAGGTGGAAGTGACACTGGGAGACAGATTAGTATAGATGTAGGAAAAAAGCCAGACTGCAGAGAATAAAAAAAGGAGGTGGAAGCTGTGGGTTCATAAAATTTTGAGATGAAGGAAAGAAGGGACATATAATGATAACTTGAGCCAGTGTCTTGGCATGGATTTTTTGTAATTTTTAAGTTAAGCATGTCATTGAAAGAAAGAATAGCAAGGTGCTATTTAGTTGATAAACTTAATAAGTATTTGAGAGAAGTGATTTAAGAATGGCATTTTTTAACAGACAAGTCAGAACTAAAAAGTAATAAAAAGTGAAACACTTAAAGCAGCAACTCTTAGTGAACTAGAGGAGGCTGATTTGTACAGAATATCCCCCAGAAATATATCATCTCCAAAGTTCTGATTTGTTTTCCTTTCATTTTTTCCCCCCGATTTGTTTCCCTATGGGCACACCTCCACTTCGAAGATCCCTGACTCAATGCAAACTAGATAAGCAAGTGGAAAATTTGCATAGCTACTTTTATTCAAAGAGTAGGACCAAATAACTTAAGAAATAAAATGTGACTGTGGATGAAAAAATGTTTACTTACTGTGCGTTTAATGTTTTTTTGGTATACAAGATTATCCAACAATAGCTGTACTGGAATGATAATGCCATCAGTCTCATAATGATATTGTCTGATGCCTTCTCACAGTTCAATTCTTCTAGGTCCTACCAGAAAATAAATAAAATAAAAAGATTCACTAGGTTGAATAGTTGTTATGAAATTATTATTACCATATTTCAGTAATCTAATATATATATTAAATGTAATATATATATATATAAAACTATATTGGGGCACCCAGGTGCCCCAATCTTAGCAAACCTTAAGCAGGCTGCAAGGAGCCTAACTTGGGTTTACAATCAATTATTTTTTAATTTTTTATTTTTTACTAACATAATAATGCATTATATAATGCATTATTAGCCCCAAGGCTACAGGTCTGTGAATCACCAGGTTTACACATTTCATACAATTAATTTTTGATAGAGTGAATGATTCAGGAAGTGTCTTACTCTAACATTAAATCACGTAACTATGAACTAAAAAGTTTCGGGATGCCTGGGTGGCTCAGTCAGTTAAGCCTCTGCCTTGGGCTCAGGTCATGATCCCAGCATCCTAGGATCCAGTCTCACATCAGGCTCCTTGCTCATCAGGGAGCCTGCTTCTCTGCCTGCTTGTGCACGTACTCTCTCTTGCTCTGACAAATAAATAAATAAGATCTTTAAAAAAAAGTTAAATTAAATTAAAAGTTTCCCAAATGATATTTTGCCCTAAATAATTGTTTTTTTTTTAAAGATTTTATTTATTTATTTGACAGAGAGAAATTACAAGTACACTGAGAGGCAGGCAGAGAGAGAGAGAGAGAAGGAAGCAGGCTCCCTGCTGAGCAGAGAGCCCGACGCGGGACTCGATCCCAGGACCCTGAGATCATGACCCGAGCCGAAGGCAGCGGCTTAACCCACTGAGCCACCCAGGCGCCCCTAAATAATTGTTTTTTAAAAACACTTTAGGGGCACCTGGGTAACTTACCCAGTGAAGCATCTGCCTTTGGCTCAGGTCATGATCCCAGGTCCTGGGACAGGGCCCCATATTGGGCTCCCTGCTCAGGCAGGCACCTGCTTCTCCCTCTCCCTCTGATGCGCCCCCTGCTTGTGCTCTCTCGTTCCCACCTTCTCTCTCTCAAATAAATAAAATCTTTTTAAAAAGCTTTAAATATATAAGACATAGTAACTCTTAAGAAACCCTCTAACAGAGCTTTGTTTTTCCATTATATAATTCTTATACTGTTAACATTTGTTCATGACCAGACTTCTACCTTACCATATTTGCCATTAATTTATATTCCATCACTTCAAACTTGGTTTCTGCTCCCCATTTCCACCCTACTGAATTAATTTCTTTGTAATTTGTACTCCAATCAAGCAAACATATCAGGGAGATTTAGTCAAGAATTTGCACATTTTAAATTCTAAACTATAGGGCTTTTTTTAAAGAGAATTTTTCTTTTTTCTTTTTTTTTTTTTCAAACTGGCTTAATTGCAAGCAATCCCCACTTACCTTAGAGGAAATCCTGTATTACTAAACATGCATTAATTTACTGCCACCTTTTAAGAAACATAGTGGCTAGGATTTGATTTTTAAGGTTTTCAACACTGTAATATTCTATAAATATATATATATATTTTTAAAGATTTTATTTATTTATTTGCCAGAGAGAGGGAGAGAGAGAGCACGTGCAAGCGAGCACAGGCA
Source organism: Mustela putorius furo (assembly GCF_011764305.1). Classification (NCBI taxonomy): domain Eukaryota; kingdom Metazoa; phylum Chordata; class Mammalia; order Carnivora; family Mustelidae; genus Mustela; species Mustela putorius. Next base: position 14,824,947 of record NW_025421423.1, read on the forward strand.
GACAGAGTGGCAGCAGAGGCAGAGGGAGAAGCAGGCTCCCAGCCGAACAAGGAGCCCGATGTGGGACTCGATCCCAGGACGCTGGGATCATGACCTGAGCCAAAGGCAGCTGCCCAACCAACTGAGCCACCCAGGCGTCCCTATAAATATATTTTTAAATAGGTCAATATATAACATTAAAGATTCTATATTTGCTTTGTCTTCTTAAAGTATGCTAAAAATTTTAAGACATTAAAGAAGCTTGATAATAGTCATTTTCCATAGTCATGATTTTAATACTTGTCCATTTGCAAACTTTTGGAAGAAAACACTAATGGATTATAGTTAAGCTCTCTATACCAAAGCTAATACTAAATTACATGGTCAAATATACTGTACTATATTTAATTTATACTTTTTACTGTATAATTTTACCTGCAAAATTATGGCAGTGTGTTCATCAACTGTCACCACTACATAACACTCTGTACCTCCAAAGAGTTTCAATGACTCACTGCAGCATCTCTCCACTAGTGTGATATTATACCTGTAAAAATCCATATTTTGGGGTGACATAATAAAATGGCTAAGAAAAATTCTTTAAGAAAAGTTGTATTGTCCCCCTGCATACTAAATTATTTGAACTTCTGTGCTTTTTCATACATCAATTTATTCCACTTTACAAATTTGAGGAATAAAATTAAGATTTATTCAGTACATGTGACAAATTAGTTGAGATGTGCATTGCCTTATGTACTTCATTTAGAACATCATAGTTCTATTTCCCATGCAATATTTAAAGCCCTCTAAATAGGAATACTCATTTTCAATATTATCAATGACCAAAAGATATGATCATAAAATTTGCAGGGAAAAAGCACATAAAGTGTTCATATTTGCTGACAACAAAAGAAATTAAATTAAGATATAAATTTAGACAATAATGAAATATTTTTTTTCACAAGATTGATATATATTGATAAAAAAGACAATATTCAGTAATTAAGATGTATACTACAGGGATAGAAATGTGACTTGACATAAACTCTCTGGAAAACTATTTCTATGTGATATAATTGCAACTTCAATCAGGGAGAAATATGTCACATATATAGCACAATGTTTAGCCATTTAGGATATATATACCTTTGTTAAAGTTATGAAGTCAATAACTTACTTGGATTCTAGCAATTGAAGTATTTCTTGATTATTAAGAAGTCCTTCAGATGCAAAAAACACATATGGAACCTGTATTTCCAGAAGAAATCCACCAAAACTATCCAGCAAGGTGCTTCCTGAATAAGAGAAAGTTTATAAATACTTCTCTTTTTTCTCATCCTTCATCTCTTTCTCTTTTTTACTTAACATGAGAATAGCAAGTGTATGTTCAAGGAGTAGCACAAAAATAAAACACAGTCATTGTAAAAAATCAGAAATCAGAATAAAGAAAGGTCTGAAGAATAAAATAAAAACCACATGTTATCCTACTACCTAAAAATAAAACAGCATTAACAGAATTTACTAAAACTACTGTATGATACATTAATAGGAAAATATAAATACATCAACAGATAAATGGACAGAGAACATTAATAGGCAATTTACAAAAGAATGGCTATACAAGATCAAGTCACATCTGAAAAGACATGGATAATCAAAGACATCATCTGTAATTAAGTAACTATAATATAACATATTATATATATTATATATTTATATATATATAGTTACTTTATATATATATGAAATATATAATATTTTATGCCTATAATTCTGTCAAAGATTCAAAAGAATAATAATACCTACTTACAGTAAAGACACTGGGGAAAGGATTCTCTTATACTTTCTGTACAAATATGAATTGAGATAGCATTTCTGGAAGGCTATTTGGCAATATATAAATGTGTGTATACCTTTGACCTGGCAACTCATTTTACTTCGTAGAACAAGTATATAAAAATAAGTAAAATATATAAGCTACTATAAATCTTATAGTACAATAGTTGAAAATTGAAGCATTAGAAATGCTCCAAATAAGGAATTGGTTGAATCAATTAAGTTCGTCTTTGAGAGAATGGAAGAAGCCTCTACATATAAACTGAGATATTTATCTTTTATCTTTTTGGGGGCCCTCACTTAATCAATTTAACATTTAATTCTTTTTTTTTAAGATTTTATTTATTTGACAGACAGAGAGAAATCAAAAGCAGGCAGAGCAGCAGGCAGAGAGAGAGGGAGAAGTGGGCTCCCCACTGAGCAGAGAGACCGATGCGGGGGCTCCACCCCAGGACCCTGAGAACATGACTTGAGCCAAAGGCAGTCACTTAATGACTGAGCCACCCAGGCGCCCCAACATTTAATTCTATATATCAAAGATTCCAAAGTAATCATTATGGTGACTCTACTTTTAGCATTGAAATGGAATATCTCAGAATTCAAACTCCCCACTCAGACTTGAGGTGAACAGAAAATAACTTATGGCAAGTATTGAAAGGCTTGCACAGGACTAAATGTGTATAGGCTTTTAATTTAATGGATGTGAGAATTCACAACCTGAGTCATATGAAGTGTTGCTGAGAAATACAAAGAAACCAAAAGAGATTTAAATTCTTTTTGAAGTGTTTGTGTATAATTTTTTTTTACACATTAAGTTTTCTGAATCGGCCAACCTACTATAACAGAATTTTCCCTTAAAATTCAATAAAAAATACTACTGCATAGAAGTATCAGGTGAGGATTAGATAAGTTGTGGTATAATAAGTAAAATTTAGCATTTAAAGGGATGATGACAAATATAACCAGTAAAGCTTACTTTACAAATGAGCAAAATAGAGTAAGGGGTAAAGAACTGGCCCAAGGTCACATGGAGTGCTGAGGTTAGAGCCTGAACTCAAGTTCTCTAATGCCATTGCTCATTCTCTTTCCACAGACCAGAAGCAGAAAACAGACAATTTCCATTCTACTACAACAAAAGGATTTTAGTTTATATCCTTACTCCGTAAAACTGTGTCTGGAAGAATCACTTTGAAGACCTTGTGAGGAATATTCAATTTCTTGCAGTGTTTAGTCCAACAGGAGTTTTCTACAAAATTATATTCCACCACAAATGAGAAGTTACTCCAGGGGAAATCTGATCCAATATATTGATTATGCACAACTACACAGGAACTTTTACTGAAGACAAAATAAAGCCAAGAAAATGGAATTATATTTGTGTCATTATTTACTTGAAAGGTCAAAAGATGATTGTTTGGGCTATTTTATTCTTCTCTAGTTTATACTTGCTTATGCTGGAAAGACACTGGTGTATTTTCTGTTGATTTGTTCTCCAGTTGTGCTAATTCCTTTTTATCTTTCTTTTTGATGGTCATACATATTTTTTAAAAAAATTAAAGTTTAAAGATTTAAAAAAAGATTTTATTTATTTATTCTAGAGCTAGAGCCAGCCCAAGTGGGGGAGGGAAAGAGGGAGAAGCAGGCTCCTCACTGACCAGGGAGCCCTACAATGAGTATGATGATGATGAGGATGATGATGACAATGATGATGATGATGTGGAACTTGATCCCAGGACCCTGGAATCATGACCTGAGCCAAAGGCAGCTGTTTAACTGAATAAGCCCCCAGGTGCCCCTTTTAAGATTTTCTTTTTTTTTTTTTTATAAAGATTTTATTTATTTATTTGACAGAGAGAGATTACAAGTAGGCAGAGAGGCAGGCAGAGAGAGACAGAGGAGGAAGCAGGCTCCCCGCTGAGCAGAGAGCCCGATGCGGGACTCGATCCCAGGACCCTGGGATCATGACCTGAGCGGAAGGTAGAAGCTTAAAACCCACTGAGCCACCCAGGCGCCCCAAGATTTTATTTTTTAAGTAATCTCTACACCCAATGTGGGGCTCAAACTCACAACCCTGAGATCAGGAGTTGTGTGCTCTTCCAACTGAGCCATCCAGGTGCCCCTATGGACATACATTTCTTTAAAAAACAGGACCTAAAAAACTGTTGACTATTTCACATTATCAAATGCAAGGGACCCTAATTTTATTAACTGAGTCCTACCAATAACAGACAAGTCACTCTATGAGAATCCATTTTTTACACATGTAAGGTTTCATCTTTGAGGATCTACATAATAGAATATTACCTAACAACTTTGAAATGATTTTTCTTTTTCTTAATGAGCTTCATAGGTGATTTAGCAATGACAAAAAACAGATACTTAAATATCATAACTTTATCTTTCCTATCTTCAAATTCCATATAATAGCACTTATTGTAATGAAAATTCTCTACTGCTGCTTTCTATCTAAAGCAATCTAGATAGATAGCAGACCCAAGTTAAATCTTTTATGGGCTTCTATTTGACTTACAACTTCTCTTTTTGTTATCTGGCTCCCAATATTAGCAATAAAAATTTCTACATAAAATAAGGCAAAATAAAAACATTTTTAGATAAGTCAACACTAAATATTATTATTAGCATGCTTTTACCAAGAGAATTTCTAAAGAATGTACTTTAGGAAGAAGGAGAACTCAAAAGAAAGGAAGAAGATAAAAGAAACAATGCTATGCAAACTTAGAAAAAAAAGAAAGGAAGAAGATAAAAGAAACAATGCTATGCAAACTTAGAAAAAAAAGAAACAATGCTAAGCAAACCCCCCCAAACTGGTATAAACATGATCTAAACGGGTACTTCCTGTACTAACAGTAACACTGATAATGATAAGTGGGGGACATTATAGCAAGATTAAACTAAAATTCTGGACAACAATAATATATAACACACAAAGCAATGACCAGAGTTGAAGTATTCTAATGTAAAACACTTCAGGAAGAGGAGAGACACATTGATTTTGAACCTTTTAAAAAGTTAAATTCCAGAAGAAATTGTGCTTTTCCTATGGAACTGGTATGCTTATTCCCCATAGGTGAAGAAATACATTTTTACCCATTTAAAACACCTTCAGATTCCAGGAAATCTTTCCTTTTGTTGTTTGAATGTAAGACAGTCAATGTTAAACCTGTTGGGGAAAAAAAGAGTAATAAAAGTGTTTTTCAGTGTTTTGTTCATATATAATTTTTAGATGTTATATATCTCATTACTATAAAAAATGAGATAAAGGCCTTGAACAAGGAGACTGCTTAAAATACAATTTGTTGAATTATTCTTCTGTCTGTGGGTATCAGAAAGTTTGAAGCTTGGGCAATATTTCTGTTGTGTGTGTATGTTTTTTATGTACAAGCATGAAATTCTGAGTTTATTATGTAAAATAATAAAATGTATCAAAGTCTTAATTTTAAAGTAGCCAAATTAAACACTCATCCATTTGTGCATTTTACTTTGCTAAAAACCCTGGTTGATTTTACCTTCTTTCTCTAGTCAAAAATTTAAGTATGTAACTAAATAGCAAGAGACTAATTTTGATGTCCCTTTTTCCTTTTTTTTTAAGATTATTTATTTATTTATTTATTTGACAGAGAGAGATCACAAGTAGGCAGAGAGAGAGGAAGGGAAGCAGGCACCCTGCTGCGCAGAGAGCCCAACTCGGGGCTCTATCCCAGGACCCCAGGACTATGACCTGAGCCGAAGGCAGAGGCTTATTAACCCACTGAGCCACCCAGGTGCCCCTTACTCCTGCTTCTTAATCATAATTTAAGTTTCTTATGTTACTGATTTTTTAGCAAAATAAAATGAATTTTAAAAAATTCTGTAGCCACAATACAGTTTATTTTTGGTAGACATCATTGGTTTAAGAATAGCTAATTCTAGTTAAAGTAAATTTTACACTCTATTGGTGTATTTTTGTCAGTTGTAAGGTTGACAAAGGCATGATGTGATAATGACAGAGTAATACTTAATAATTTTATGTTTACTTGGCTTGATATGTCAATAGTTTTGGTCAACAATAAGAAGAGGATGAGTAGTACTTCTCTTTTTATATAAATTTATAAAGTCATATTATTATTATTATTTTAAAGATTTTATTTTTAAGCAGTCTCTACAACCAACGTGGGGTTCAAACTCACAATATTGAGATCAAGAGTTGCATGGTCCACCCACTGAGCCAGCCAGGCACCCCAAACTCAAACTACTTAAAACCTAATCTCTTTAGCACAGAGAAGATGAAACCACATTTCTACTTGCTAACACTAGACAGAAAAAGAAGGCCTCACTCCTAGACATAGAGGATAGCTGCTCATTAAAAAGATAGAAAAAACATTTTTTCAGCTTAAGGAGTAAAATATTTTTGTGTCAGTAAACCTTTTTGAAAAAAATAGCAGAGTAGTGATGATATAATCCCCAAAGCCAAAAGAAACACAATAATTTCTATTATTGATATTATTAATACTATTAATAGCCTATTAATAGCCCAATAATAGCCTATTAATAAAGAAGTGATACATGCAATAATAGTTTGTCCATGTGTCTTAAGTACACCAAAAGAAAAGGTGCCCCATTAAGTAGGTTTAAGTAATCTTCTCTATGGGGCAGGAATATTTCCTCAGCCTCTTTACAAAAGTATTACTTCAGTAACCTAAATCCCTTTGTTTCATAATGCTACATTGCTTAGCACTTTCCTAATTAAAAAAAATGTTTTCAGTTACCCCGATTCCAGACACGTGTCAAGTTCAAGCCTCACCAATTGTCAACTACTACTTTTAACATTTATGGTACTAGTAAAATATTGTGAATTTGGTGGATAAGACCTCATCTTCCCAGGACAGGAAACCTGGATGAAATAATAAGACCCAAGCTTGCAAATGTGGACTCTAGACGTATGATAATGTCTAGAAACAGCACCTTATAAAGTTCTATTGGAAAGAGACTTCCATTCTCATATTACTATAATTTAAAAGTTAATTTTACCAAGAGCACTGATAAGCCGACATTTGTAATATTTGTATATAATTCAGTTCAGTTTTTTTCACTAGTCTCAGTCTACTATGTATATAGAGAGGCATTCATTAGTTCAGTTATTCAATTCATTTTTATTAAGTTCCTTCTATATTCCAGACATTTCTGTGGGTGCTGGGAATACAAATTAGGAAATGGTCCTTACCCTCCAGAAGGTGACATGCTAGTAAAGAAGAGAAAATAGAATTAGTTGTTATAGCCTAGGATGGCAAGAAGTGCCTTAAAAATATGCACATAATTCACTAAGAGCACAGGGGAAAGCATTTACATCAAGGCTTCCTGAACAAATGTTTTAACTAATTTTTAAAGGTTGTGTAGGAGTTAGCTGCTAGAGAAGGGAGAAGAACATTCTGATAGCAGGAACAGGAAGCATAATATAGGAAACAGCATGATAAATAGCTTGGTAGGTGTGGAGGCCAAGAAAAACAAGGCTGTATCCACCTCCAGTCTAGCCCTAACATAGCCCTCCCCTCCATAAAACTGAAGGAAGCTGAAGCAGAAGAAAATGCAAAGTTAAACCTAAATCTCACTAACAAGAACGCTTGATAGGAGAAATGTGACATTCCACCAGGAAACTCCCAATTGTCGTCATGTTAGTGCCTCATCAAAGGGAGAAACGGCCTTAACTTGATAATAACCAGGCCTCCAATACCCTGACAGTCTTTTTTACCCTGATAGCCCTTCTGAACATCCCCTTTGTCCTCACCTACTGCTGAGCCAGCAGTCATGGCCCAATTATCTACTGCCAAGTCAACCCCCACTCTGCCTTTAAAAACCTCTGACTGTAATCTGGTTCAGGGTCCAAGTCCCAACACTCTGCTGTGTTGGGTATACTTGGGCCCAAGCTTAAGCTTGTCAAATAAACCCTCATGTGATTGCATCGGTGTTGGCTCCTTGGTGGTCTCTCGGACACGAAAACTTGGGCATAACAGTAGGGCTACAGCAAAGGTATATTTGGAGATGGTATGGAGGGCAGAGAAATAGTAAATAAAGGGTGACATAGGTTGAGGGTGGTATTTTATTTTATTTTAAGATTTTATTTATTTATTTGACAGAGAGAGAGACACAGGGAGAGAGGGAACACCAGCAGAGGGATAGGGAGATAGGGATAGGGAGAAGCAGGCTTCCCACCAAGCAGGGAGCCTGAAGCAGGGCTCGATCCTAGGATCATGGGATCATGACCTGAGGTGAACGCAGATGCTCAAAGCCACCCAGGCATCCCTGGTATTTTATTTTTAATACTGGAGGGCTTAAAGATTAAGGAAGAGTCTTTGGAGAGGAAGGTTGGGTAAGGAAATAACTGATGGAGGAACACTGATGCAAGAAGACCTGGGATCCAAAGCAAAAGTGAAAAACTGGTTTTCAAAAGGAGGAGGTTCACCTCCTTTACAAAGAAAGGAAAAGATAAAAGAATAGAAGAAATGAAGGTAAGTTTGTAGATGGTAGGTTGTAAGATGAAAGGTTGTTAAATATTAAGAGACCATTAAAGATCAGAGAAGTTAAATCTGTAGTGGTATTAAACTATCTGATTTTCTCTGATAATGCTCAGAAACTCGTGTATAGGAGCAGGGGGTTAAATATCTTGATGGATTCAGAGCTGAGAATAAACAGAAGGTACAGCAGAAGGACAAGATTGATTAAAGTCATGGGCACATCACCAAGTCTGGAAAGAGAAAAATGCTAAGGAGTTAATTGATTACAAGAAAGGAGTTGACTGGGACGCCTGGGTGGCTCAGTTGGTTGGACGACTGCCTTCGGCTCAGGTCATGATCCCGGAGTCCCGGGATCGAGTCCCGCATCGGGCTCCCAGCTCCACGGGGAGTCTGCTTCTCCCTCTGACCTTCTCCTTGCTCATGCTCTCTCTCACTGTCTCTCTCTCAAATAAATAAATAAAATCTTTAAAAAAAAAAAAAAAGAAAGGAGTTAACTGATTACAGAGCTCTAAGTTGCTGAACATCATGAAAGAGGTAAGATAGTTGTGGACAGAGAGCAATGTATCAGAGTTTAAAGTTCAGAATTCTGCATTATTACAAGGTTGATGGCATAACCAAAAGGTGAATACTATTACTCCTGTGGAGGTCAATGAAACTACAAGGTCAAGGTGTTGACCTTGTACAAACAACAAGGTGTTGAATGAGCCATTCACATTAAAGGCACTAGGATAGTGGCAGGACTAGGAGTGGAAAGAATACCATGAACCAGGTGCGCAACTGTCCAGGAATGTGTGGGTGGTTACTAGATGATGGCAAGACAATGCTGTGGTAATATGGCATAGCTCAGATGATAGAGAAATAATGTTGTTGGTTTTTTTTTCAAGGTTTTATGTATTTATTTGAGAGAGAAAGAGAGAGAGAGAGAGCACAACAGGAGGAGTGGGAGAGGGAGAAGCAGGCTTCCCCCTGAGCAGGGAGCCCAATGTGGTGCGTGATCCACCTGAGGTGAAGGCAGATGCTTAATGACTGAGCCACCCAGGTGCCCTGAGAAATAATGTTTTGGAAAGGATAATGGAAAGCAAGAAATGGCCCTTTCAATCCTATGATTGGTATGTATGTATGTGTGTGTGTGTGTGTGTATACACACACATACACATATACATATATATATACACACACGTATGTATATATATATATATATATATATATCATATATAAGAGAAAGAGAATTATCAGCTTCTATATGAAAGGGATACAGGGGAGGCTGTATCATCTGCAGAAAGCTGGGTTCACTTAAGACAAGGAGATAAAAAAGGAAAAGGGTTTACATATAAGCAATGGGTTCCATGGCTCAAGGTGGAAAAGGCTGGCAGAGTATGGCAATCCATACATAAAATGAATTTTATGTTATTATATCTTAATTTAAAAACTTAGATCACTACATTTTCATATGTTTCAAACATCTGTTATCAAATGAGGCATAATTTAAAACTCCCTACCTTCCATTTTGTTAAGGATTTTAATGAGTAAATGTTTTTCACCATCTGAGTCCATTCTTATTATAATCAGCACCTGATCAAAAACAAGAATTTCATATATATCTGAATAATTATTCTTTTTCATAGTTTTGCTACTGTGATAAAATAACAAGCTTCAATGGTTACATGAAACTATTGATAAAAAGATTACCAAGTAAATATTTGTGCTGTAAAAGATATCAGTGCTTAAACGCAAAGGAATAAATTCTGGTAAGATCAAATATCAATTAGGAAAATATTCTGGAGTAGCATTCTTAGCATTCATGTACTCCCATTAGGGTGACTGTATACATAAATTGTTTTTACCAGCATTGTTTGTGTTAAATTCAACCCAAACAAGTTTGAACTAGTGGGAAAAAAACAATGATTTATTGCTATACTTTCCTAGTTATCATTATAGGTTTTTTTGTTTTTGTTTTTGTTTTTGGTTGAGTGCGGGGAGAGTACAACAAATAAATTATAATTTTAAAATTTCTTACTGATTATTTTACTTTATTTTAATGACAAGCAGTTATCTAAGTAACCACAGAGCTGGAGACAAAGACACAGGAGGGACAAAGAAAAAAAAGGAAGAAAAAGGCCAAATTTATCCAGATTTAGCATAAAGCATTTGAAATGTTTTTCAGCTTGAAAATATTTAAGAAAGTCTTTCCTCGTAAGTCTTTATCAATGAAACCTTCATATGCTTGAGGTAGGGTGGACGAAAATTTCCAATATGATCCAAAACACAAGTTAATGCTTTCTTAATAGAATCACATAAGATAAGCTTCTGGCTCAATATCTAAAATTAATTATTGTAGTTCTGTTATTTGGTATATGTTCATGAATTTAGACATACCAGACAACAGTTCTGAGATCTGGAGAACCAATTCATAGAAAACTGCATATAATAAAAATGAAAGTATTTTTATTTTTTTATTTTTTAAAGATTTTATTTATTTATTTGACAGAGAGAGATGACAAGTAGGCAGAGAGGCAGACAGAGAGAGAGAGGAGGAAGCAGGCTCCCCGCTGAGCAGAGAGCCCGATGCGGGACTCGATCCCAGGACCCTGAGATCATGACCCGAGCCGAAGGCAGTGGCTTAACCCACTGAGCCACCCAGGCACCCATGAAAGTATTTTTAAATTCAAGATACATGAACAGTGATGCAAATCATCCTTTTTCTGGGTCCAATTCTGTTTTGTTAACTTACTTAAGGAGAAAGCTACCAAGGGTTTCTCTAGAAATAGTCTAGATTATTTCATAATTTCAGAGTTAAATGCAAAATTTTATCTGACATTCAATTCTTGTTTACGCTGATTACTGTCATCTGCTTTATTCCAGCACTTACCTTAATCTGTTGCCCACTTTGCATCCAACTTAGTATCTGACATTGTAGTTCTTGTATCTTGTGGTTGGTTTCAGGCTTTTTTTCCCTAATAAACTGTACAATCTCCAGCTGTCTGCAAATGTCATCTAAATAGGAGCCTAAAATATTTTTGTAGATATCTTTTGCATTTGACAAATATCCTGTTAAAAACAAAAGTAGGGGGAATGTGCGAAGGCATATCTTTTTGTTCTTTGAGAAAAGCCATGCGTCATAACAGAGTTTAAATTTCCCTTAATCTTTTTCCGATTTTGATCAAACATATTGACTAATGAAAACCTTAAAACTGAGTGAGCTGAAAAATAATACCAAATGTCTTCTTCTAAGCTACGTAATGACATACTCTATATATCCTCTGAATATACCCCATCTTTTCCTGCCTTCTGGCTTGGTCTACACTTACATGCAAGTCCTATGGAAATATCACTTCATTGGAATTTTCTTGGTATTTTATCTATAGAGTTTTTGTACTTGATTTCTTATGTATATATATGACAATCTCATTAGTCTATAAACTCCTGGGATATAATCCATGGTACTTATGCATAATTCATTTATAGAGCTGCTAAAAGAGCAGAGCCTAAATTCAGACTCACTAAAGCAGTTTCTAACAGAATGCTGAGACCAATCCCTGAAAGTTCATATTCAGTAAATCTAGACTCTTTCTCAGGGATTTCTGCCTAAAAGCTCTTCCTGCTTCTCTAGACCTCATCTTCTGAAAGAGAAGTCCAAGCCAGTAGCATCCAGTTTCAATGGCTCACTATCATCTATAGGATAAGGTCTGAACTCTTTTGTGCAGCCTAAAAGGCTATTCATGATTTGTTTCTTTGTTATGTCTTCAGGCTTAGTTCCTATTCCTTTCTACCTTATTCTCTTCGATTTAACTACATGCAGCACACCCACTGGGTCATTCTTCTGGGCTCTCAATTCTGCCTATAATACCCTTTCATCCTTTCTTTTCTTGGCAAACTCCTACTTGTTTTTAAACAAATATTCAGCTTTAAGGGTAACAGTCTTGATCCTTTGTGCCATTAGTACATATTGCTGCTCTAATACCCATTACACAATACTGAATTTATTTCTGGGTTTAACCTCGGGAGTGAAACTTTATACCCTTAGTCTTGAAACTCATTAACTTCCTAGCTTGGGAGAGGTAGAAAACCAGAAGCTGGGAGAAAAATACAGAATTCTGGAAGGCAGCGGGCAGACAGCCAAACCCCCATGGATCTTTCTTTCTCTGCCACTAGGCAGAGAAAAAGAAAAAAGAGGACAATCTAACTCACTGATTTTGAGAGGTTTAGAGGAGTGAGACAGCTCTCCACTAAAAATGTCCAAGCTGGCTAGGTTATTCCTTATGGCTTGGTTTGTTTTCCAACAAGGATTTTACTTTCATAGTATTCCTCAAGGTAGCCAAACAGCAATTCTCAAGTTTGATTTGGTGAAAGTATTCCTTTAAGGAACAAAAATAATTCAGCTGAAGTACATAGTTCTTAATGGTCTCACCTAATCCTGGAGTAGATTGTGAAAGTACAAAGTACTTAAACATGAATATATCTCAAGTAATCCTCCATAAATATTACTTCTCCAATTCTAGCTCTCTAATACTAATAAGTATTGAGCAATAGTGAGTCAAAATTGCACTCTCTTTACAGCACTGGGAGCTCAGATACTCTATCTAGATTCTGACATTCTGCCTTATGTTATGCTTTAACAATCAGCCTAGCTTTTGAAAGAACTGATGATCTTTTATGGAAGCTGAAAAGTATAATGAAGACAGGTGACTAAACAGAGGGGCAAGTAAAACTACACCTTTACACCAATTTCAGGTACTGTAAACTAGGGTGAGAGTCCCCAATCCATACTTGTCTGGGGATGGAGATAAAACAACCAAATCCAGCATCAACACCCAAATGGTTTAATTAGAGGAAAAGCACCACATTGGGCTTTCCAAAAATAACTGTAATTCAGTTTTAATACTTGGCCAGATAATACTAATATGATACTTGGCCAAATATTATAACTCCCAGTGCTGCTGAGGGAGTACAGTTGTAATTCACTGCTGCTCAGTACTTACCAAAACCTTGGATTAGAAAATACTTGTCTGGGTCACAGATAAAACAAAACCTCTGGGTCACAGATCATAGTAAAATTATTTTCACTTTATATTTCAAGTAAGTTCTAGAAATTCTAAACTATAAAACAATTCTATAAGTATACCATTACTAAACAAGTCTAAATAATCCTGCAATAAGGAGTCTCAAGCAGTAGGGTATTGAGAGAGATATTTAAATGATTTTGATAGTTTACTTTTTATTTTTTTTATTTTTTAAAAGATTTTATTTATTTATTTGACACAGAGAGAGAGCTCACAAGTAGGCAGAGAGTCAGGCAGAGAGAGAGAGAGAAGCAGGCTCCCTGCTGAGCAAAGAGCCCGATGCGGGGCTCAGTCCCAGGACAGAGATCATGACCTGAGCCAAAGGCAGCGGCTTAATCCACTGAGCCACCCAGGCGCCCCTGATTTTAATAGTTTAGAAAAAATTTCTAAAATCTTTAAATTTTCCAATGTATTCAAAATAGCTTGATTTTTATTCCTCCAGTAATTCATATCCTAATTTACAGAAAAAACTAAAAAAAGAAATTACAAAATATCTACTATTAATAATTTGGTTATCGTATATATATTATATATATTATTATATATGTATGTAACATATATTATATTATATATAACTATATATACGTATAGTATATATAGCAAAGATTCAAAGCCACATTCAATGAAGACCTAAAATGTACATGGCAAAATATCTTACATTAAAAAGCAGTATATGACAATGATTATACAATCAAATCTGTTTAAGGCATTATGACTCTGTAATTCAGGCCTAAATTAGAGAATCCTAAACCTATTTTCCTAAGTGATGATATTTATTACAAATTGTTTCTTTTAAAGAATACAGGCAGAATAAAACATAATATTCTATTATAATTATGTCAAAATGTATATGAAGTTTAATGTGCAAGTATAAAAGGCTACATAATTTCTTATAAGGTGCATCTTTTTCAGAAAAGTAAGTTATTTCAGATGAAATATTTCAATAGGAAGAAAAGGGGAAATAAAAATTTTCCCCACTAACCCAATGCTGTGTCCAAGCTACATGTTAAAAGGACATCTCTAATTGTTACCAGAAGATGTAAGAGAGCAGCATGCTTGAACGTCACTTCTTTTTCATCATTTGTACCTAAGCAAGCAGAAACATATTTAAAAACATAAGATACACATCAGAATTTCAGAATAGGTATCAGAATGCTTAACAATAATATCTAACATTCTTTATTAGGTGTGTCAGACAAGTTTATTGTGAACCTCATTTTTTGGATGAGAAAACAGTCCGAACAAGGCTTAGTAACTGTCCAAGGCCAACATGTGAATAAATGGGGGAGCTGGGATTCAAACCCATATGACTAACCTTAGTGTTCATACTCTTGTTGCTTTCCCGCTTTTGGTAAGAAAAAAGATCAGTAATTCCCAGTTATAAAACAAGAAGAAAATTAAACTTGTAACTTGCCAACTGGTGAAGATAAAGCTAGGTAATCCTAACATAAAGCAATACCTTGAAATGGAGGCAGAGATACCTGGGAATAATGACTGTCCAAAGATATGACTTGAGCAAGAGATGTATTCACAGGAACAGGCCAATTGTCTACTTAAATGTGTTCCATGTAGTTTTATAGGTTTTTGAAGATGATAGATTGGATTTTACTGTGTGCAAAAGTGAAACCAAAAAGATGAATCTAGGCCACTGCCCCAATTCAACCAGAAAAGCTCTACTTTTCTGTTTTATATAGTGGGATCCCATGAAATATTTATTTGTATAAAAAGTTCTGCTAAAAAGTTTGAAAAGTGCTTATCTAATCAATCAATAAAGATCAAGGCAAATATGAAGTAGTCACTGGGAACCAAGAGGCAACAGGAGAACCATTTATGAGTAGTATATCCAGCCCCTATAAGGACTTGTGGAAACAAGATGACCTGGAAGGGATGTGAACAGGGTGAGAAACCAGATTTGGTATCATTTTTCTTCTTTAGGAGAGTATTTCTTGAACATCTCTTAGAGTGCAGATTTGCAGCTGATGAATTCTTTTAGTTTTTGTATGTGTGAAACATCTTTATTTCACCTTTGCTTTTTTTTTTTTTAAGATTTAATTTATTTATTTGACACAGAGGGATCACAAGTAGGCAGAGAGGCAGGCAGATAGAGGGGGAAGCAGGCTCCCTGCTCAGGAGTTGATCCCAGAACCCTGAGATCATGACCTCAGCTGAAGGCAGAGGCTTAACCAACTGAGCCACCTAGGTGCCCCTCACCTTTGCTTTCATAATGTATGTTTGCCTAGTTCTACACTAGGATTTTTTTCTTTCAGTATTTCATTTTATTTTTTAAAGATTTATTTATTTAAGAAAGAAAGACAGAAAGACAGTGTGGCATGGAGGGACCACAGGAGAGGGTGAGGGGGAACCCTCAAGCGACTCCCAGCTAACTGCAGAGCTGGACCCTGGGCTCAATTCCAGGACCCTGAGATCAAGATCAGAGTCAGTTCTGTTGCTTCAACACAGAATATCCACTGGGTTCTGTTCCTACTATCTGTTCTTGTGCTATGGTCTGGTGACTTTTTCAAGGGAGTAAGCTAGGGCAATAGTAGGGCTCATCTTACTTGTTTCCCATATCTCAGAAATCACTGTTCTTCACTGCCTGATGTCTAGGGTCTTAAAAACTGGTTTCATGTATTTTGCCTTTGTCTTTTCTTTTTTTTCCTGAAAACTCCATTCTTGGCCAGAAGAAAAGTCCAGGATTGACTTTAATTAATCTATTTTTTAACCTCCCCCCTACCTTAGGAGGGAACAGGTGGTTCAGATGTTCATAATATAGAGTTAATTTAGTTTTTGCAATAGGAATCTGTCAAGTAATATATGTCAATTAGAAGCATTACTGAGAAGCAATGCCAGATGGTATTTGTTACCTTTTTCTCTTACTTAGCTCACCCTCCAGTATTAGTTTATAGTGTCATATTCTGAATTAAAGTGATGCCTTCATCCATGACTAACTTCTATACCTTCTATATTCAATTTTTACTCATTTGATACAATAACCCATATGTTTTTATCCTTTTAAATAACATGATTTTATTTGTACTCACCTTGCTGAATAGCATCACTTATTACTTTTTCTTGTTCCTTTAGGAGGAATCTTGTTTGGTCAAAAATGACAGTGGCAAATGTCCAATTAGCGGCAGGGAGAGTACAGAGGCATACAAGTTTTTTTAAAATAGGAGTAGCTGCTGCTTCTAGGAGACAGAATGCTTGGCACTGGCTATCTGTGAAAATAAAAGCATTAAAGATAGTGTTTTATAAGGGTGGCATGCTGGACACCTGGGTGGCTCAGTTGGTTAAGCAACTGCCTTTGGCTCAGGTCAGGATCCTGAAGTCTCAGGATCAAGTCCTGCATCAAGCTCCCTGCTCAGCAGAGAGTCTGCTTCTCCTTCTGACCCTCTCCTTCTCATGCTCTCTCTCATTCTCTCTCACTCAAATAAATACAATCTTAAAAAAAAAGAAAAAGCGGAGGGGGGGGCGCCTGGGTGGCTCCGTGGGTTAAAGCCTCTGCCTTTGGCTCGGGTCATGATCCCAGAGTCCTGGGATCGAGCCCCACATCGGGCTCTCTCCTCTGTGGGGAGCCTGTTTCCTCCTCTCTCTCTCTGCCTGCCTCTCTGCATGCTTGTGATCTCTGTCAAGTAAATTAAAAAAAAAAAAAAAAAGGATGGCATGCTCCTTTTGACAAACCAATTAAACATGTCACTTGATGGAAAACTGAACTACTTCCAAATTATTTTCTGAGTTAAAAATCATGAGACTGTATAGAGGTTCATTTAGGGTATTTATTCTAAATAAACTTATAACAACAAAATAAAACAAAAACCTTCTGTAAAATTTGCAGAATTTAATGATTATTCTGCCTATTAAATGTGTATTCAGTAACTAGTTTGGCATGGCAAGCATGAGGAGCCATATAAAAAGAATTACATTTTTTTTCTTTTCCCTCCACAATTAGCTTACAACCTTAAGCTGAACAAAGTTACCACAATGACAAATTGTTTCTAGTTTTCACTAGAAAAGCAATACTTTAAGATTTGCATTATCATCTAAAGGTCATAAAACTGAACCAAAAAATTGAAAGGATACTAGAAACTAGTGTCATATTTCCTTATTGATTTTAATAATAATCATGATGTTCTTAAGCAGACTATTCTTTAGGAGTCAAGGAATATTCTTCACATCAGAGGCAAAAATATTAATCAGTATAGGAAACAATAATAGCTTCTTTAACATCACCCTGATGGTGGGTAAGAGAACAGAGGGAGTAAGCCTCTGCAGTTCATTCTTCTGACTGGGCAGAAGTGTCGCAGCAGCGGCAGTTTGCTGTTGTCTGAAGAATGTAGGGAAGCAGCAATTTAAATGAAGAAAGAAATAACAGTGAGTGGACTGAAGTAGGGAAATGGAAAGAAGAAGAGGCAGTGAATGGGGTGTTCAGGTGTGGGAATATCTTAAAAGTAGGAATGGAAGGAAGAAACATCTGAAACAAGTATGGCCTGATTCACACTCAGGAAAGGGCTTTCAAATTTACTTACTTAGAATGCACTTTAAAAACATACAGCATAAAAGCATACAGCATACCTGATGCTTGAATTTCAATGACATTATCCACTATCCTTTCCTGATTTATTTTCTCTAGAGCTTTATTAGTACAAACAGGAGGACTTTCTTCCTGAAGAGTCAAACAATGTTCTTTATCTTGAAATCCTAATAAAAATGTTAATTCGCATTATTCAGGGAAACTTAAACATTGTTTTACTTAAAATGCTTCCATGTAATACTATCACAATGTTAAAGCTTTTCCTTGAAACACATCAGGATTAAATTGAACAACTATTCAGGTCGACAGATATAACACAGTGCTGAATGGCAACAGCAAAAAGAATCTTGACATTGAATCACTGTTTCAATCTCAGTTCTGACACTAGCTTCAGTGTCCCCATATGTAATATATAGATAAATATACTTATTTTTAATATTGTTATAAAGATTAAACACCAAGTACAGTTCCTGATACCCAAAATGCACAAAGAGCTCAATATCATTTCTCTATGACTTTCTACATACCCCCTCCTTCTGCTACTAATTCTCTCCTATGCCCCAAGTCCTCCCTGGCTCTGTCCTTTCTTAATTAGGTCAATTCTTAACCACTCACCTTTCAGCTCTCAGGAATTTTTCTATAACCCTACTCTACTATATTGCAAGCTTCTCGAGGTTAGCAATGGTATCATCTTTATCTCTAATATGTATTTTAGTGCCTGGCATACAACATTCAACAAATGTCACTTTTCTTCCTTCTTTCCTAGGTATTATAGAGTATTGTAGAGTACTATATATATATATATATATATATATATATATACACACACACACACTATTTATAGTTTTATATGTTAATGTATATATAAGTTATATGTATAACATATATAAAAACATATATATAACTATTTATAGTTACTTATATTAACTAGATAGTAATGTTATCTGTTAATAATACAATTACAGGGTAATTTTAAAATTACAATACCATCTTAAAAGATTTTAACATATGAGTTTTAAATACATGGTGAAAATCAATGGAGTAAAATATCCTAAACTAGATTATGCTATTATTTTCAAGTTTGCTTTTAATTAACTATAAATAACTGGAATAGCTAGGATTAAATTATATGAATTACTAGAGTTTTTGAGGGGGCCCAGTAAGTTGTAACATTCTTTCTTGCCTCTGAATTAACTATAAAATAAGGCAAGAAGTAAAATATATACCAAAATATTACCTCTTTTACTAATAAAGTTTAAGCTGGAGGAAGGAACTTAGTTTGAGAGTCAAGTGGGCTTACTAACTAAACAGCAGAATTGAATGTTAATAATATATGAGACCATAAGACCTAACTATGCTGTAATTCTCACACATAAATATTTTTGTACTTAATTCTTCTGGGTAACATATGTCAAATATATTCTAGTAATTTAAAAAACACAATACCATCTTAAAAGATTTTAACATATGAGTTTAAATACATGGTGAAAATACTTATTGTTTCTTTACCAGAAATAAAATGATACGACACATACTACCTTTGACATGGTCATAAACAGTGAACGTAAAATAATTAGAACTTACACAGAACTCTTCAGTAAATTTAAAAGAGTAATAAGCAATCAAATGGGCAAAGTGTTTTTAAGTACACATTAAAATGTAATACTGAGAACTGTCAGCTAAAAGAGAAAAAAGAATGGCAGAATGATCAATAAAAGTTAGAAATACTGACTCTGTGTGGCCAAGTTGCAGAAAGCAAGTTTTACAAATAGTGGCTTTTCTTACAAGTTCAAAAGCACTTATAAATTTTTTGGAAAATACGTATCTACATCCATACCTAAATAGCCACATCTATCTCCATACGCAATAAGTATCATGAATGAATGTCATTTTGTTTGACTTTGAAAAAGAATATATTCTGTTCAAAAGATCTTTAAATTTTACCTTCTCTAGTAAATTATACATTTAGTCCTTAAAGCTATTATATCTATGCCAAAATATTACTAAATTACCCACCATCATTTTCTTTACTGCCTGTGACTTCAGTCTTTGACATACAAGTCTTATATTTATTTCGCAGTGTAATAAAGTCACTCAAAAGGTCCAAATCGTTCTCCCATTTTTTACCATGCTTAAAAGGTGCTTTATCAATTTTTGGAGAGGAAGATGGTTCAACAGATGGTACTGTGCAGTCAAGTTCTAAGTAATCTTCATTTTCTTTATTTTGGCTTATTCTATCAACTAGTTCTAGATCATTCTTTGGTTTTTCTTCTTTTGTTGGTTGTTTAACAGATAAATTGTCATCAGAAAAACACAGATCTGATACTTCTGCCAGAGATGAAATCTTTTGTGGAGGTAATAAATGATCATTTGTAGATGTCTCATTAATAAGTACAGTAGGTGAAGAACAACTTTTTTGCTCTAGCCATGCTGAAAACAGAAAATAAAAATAACTAAATGACTTTCATGCATAAATGAGTGTTTTTACTAGGGTATTAAAATAACTTTTATTTGTAAGTTCTTATTAATATATTTGATCCTTAGAAGTACTTTGTCTCTTGCTTTGAAAATCAATTTTGGCCTGAATAAAATAAATTTTTTAAAAAGTGCAAAAATTCAGGGGCGCCTGGGTGGCTCAGTGGGTTAAGCCTCTGCCTTCGGCCCAGGTCATGATCCCAGGGTCCTGGGATCGAGCCCCACATCGGGCTCTCTCCTTGGCGGGGAGCCTGCTTCTCTCTCTCTCTCTCTCTCTGCCTGCCTCTCTGCCTACTTGTGACCTCTCTGTCTCTCTCTGTCAAATAAACAAATAAAATCTTTAAAAAAAAAAAAAAAAAAAAAGTGCAAAAATTCAGCACCTCTTATTCTTAATCTTGGAGCTAGGTTACCAAGCAAAGAAAGAATTCCAGAAAAGCCCTATTGCTAACAGGCTTGCAATTAAGTCTAAAGGTCAAAATCTTAGGTACCAAGCAATCCACAGAACAACAGAATATACTTGCAATATATACACTTGAAAAAGGACTGTATATATCCAGAGAACTCTTGTAGCTTAATATTTAAAAAGAAAGCCAATTTAAAATTTGACAAAATATTTAAAAAATATTTAAACAATACATAAGATATGTACATGCTATAACATGGATGAATCTTAACAACATTCTAAATGAAAGAAGCCAATCACAAAAGACCACATATTGTATGATTCCATTTACATGAAACATCCAGAGTCAACAAATCTATAGAGACAGAAGATAGATTAGTGGTTCCACAGCTGGGAAAATAGGGAAAAATGGGGAGTGACTGCCAATGGGTACAGGATTTCTTCTGGGGGATGAGAAAAATGTTCTAAAATTGATTGTGGTGCTGATTACAACTCTGTGAATACACTAAAACCACTGAATGGCATACTTAAATGGATAATTGTATGGTATATGAATTGTATTTCAATAAAGCTAATATATATGTGTATATATTTTCCTTTGGCTCACGTCTTGATCCCAGGGTCCTGGGATCGAGCCCCACGTCAGGCTCTCCGCTTGGTGGAGAGCCTGCTTCCTCTTCTGTCTCTTCCTGCCTCTCTGTCTACTTCTGATCTCGGTCTGTCAAATAAATGAATAAATAAATCTTAAAAAAAAATAAAACTCTTCTTCTACCCTGAGTACCCTCCTATGCCTTTAGGATAGATTGAATGGTGTACATTTCCTTGACATAGTCTATTTTCCTTTCTAGCAAAGCCCTCCATTTTCTGTCTTTGAAACATCTCTTGGTGACAACAATTCTTGCTCTAGTTCCTATTTCCTTAAAGCAGTCTCCCAATATACACAATAATTTCTAAAATGCATTTTTAAATATATTTACTTACTCTATAATAAACTAAAAGTGAACTTTCCCAACTTAACTTTAAGATCTAAAGCTATTGCACAAACTGATTTAAAAACAATCTATAGGGACGCCTGGGTGGCTCAGTTGGTTAAGCAGCTGCCTTCGGCTCAGGTCATGATCCCTGCGTCCTGGGATTGAGTCCCGCATCGGGCTCCTTGCTCAGCAGGGAGCCTGCTTCTCCCTCTGCCTCTGCCTGCCATTCTGTCTGCCTGTGCTTGCTCTCTCCCCCTCTCTCTCTCTGATAAATAAATAAAATTTAAAAAAAAAAATAAAAAAAAATAAAAACAATCTATATATACTTCAAAAAGGTGTAATTCAGACTAAGTATGTTCCATTTATTACAACGGCATATATAACAGCCAAAATAACTCAAAAGATACTTAAAAGACATTTCTGCCACCTTAAATTATATAATTAAAAAATGTTAACTGAGTAAATTCTTTAGAAACAAAGGAAGATTATCTACTGTTAAAGAAAGCTTACTAGATATTATTGAACACGCAGAGTTTACCTGTCAGATCAAAGAATAACAGTCCTGCTTTGAGTCTAGTCTGATGTAAATAAACACTGCGCTAGCAATTAATCAATATAAAAAGAAACAAAGTCACATTAATTGAAAATGGCCAGAAATTTAAAAACAGACTATACAATTTTAGGACAACAAAGGACTTCAGGATGAGCAAGTCAAACTTCCTTATTTTTTTCAAGGAAAAGAATGGGGCTTAGTGGAGCTCAAAATGATAAATTCTGGCAGAGCCAGGGCTAATACTGAATGCTGGAATTTAGTTTTATTTTCTCAATCACCTAGATGCTCAATCAGCATCTAACATTTTCTCATTCTGAAAAATTCATAGAGTGGATATTTACTATTGTGTACTTACATTCTAACTGAGGCTCTTTTGTTGGCAAAAATATCTCCATTTTAGTATCATCAGATGATAGGTTATCATGACACAAATACATATTTGGATGTTCCAAAACTTCTGCCTCTTTCAGATTCAGTTGTCCCTTTTCCCACCACTCTGTGCTCACAAGATTAACTACCAGGCTTTCTTCCTCAATAGAAAATATCTTTTTCAAATCCATAACTGAATATTGACTGTTGGGCTCTTCAGTTCTTGGCACTTAAAAAACAATAACAAACCGAAAACAGAAACAGTTCAAAGGGCAAAAGAGATGAAAAACACAATAAATAGCACCACACTGAAAATTGCTTATGAAATAGATTTTCACACATTGGGGAAAAAAAGTGAAACCTGGAGTTATATAGCTAGTATTTTGTCTTCAAGATACTAAAAGTCCAAAATATTATAGCAATAGAAGTCACATAGGGACTTATTTTAATCTGTGGAAATATCATAAAGTTAAAATTATTCTAACACATACTAGGAGATAGTACCATTATTTTGTTTGAACATTTTAATAATTACTAAATTAACAAATTTGATAACATTCTGAGGAATTAAAGTAAGATTTACTAAATTTGAAATTCTATTTTATTATAACGATCCTAAACTAGAAGGTATATTTGATCAGATTTTATGATGACTATCATCTTAGATACTGTGGCACAGAGCTTTCCACATGATTACTTTTAACCTAATAATAACAAATCATAATGTATGGAGGAACTGAAGTAGCATAACTACTTAAATTTTTATCTACACTACATGCTTCAACCCAAAATTAAGATGAAAAATTTTGAAATCCTAATTTTGGATCTGTGTTTTTTTAATAATGACAGTAACAACACTAAAAAAAAAAATAAAGCTGACAATACATTTCTACTAACTATATCTTCTTACCTTTACTTTTTGTTTAGCATTCAAAATCAAGTAATCTTTACCTGTAAGCAGAAATGGTTTCAGTGAGCTTCTGCAGCTTTCTAACTGCCACATCATGTGGTTTTTGTTAGCTGATTCTTCAGCAGTAAGCAAACTACTGAAAAAGAGGTAGAGCCTAATATATTAATAATATTGAGCATTTTTGTATAATAAAATTTTATTTTTCCTCTTTTAGATTTAAATTCAATTAGCCAATATATAGTAGTACATCATTAGTTTTTTTAAATTTATTTATTTTCAGAAAAACGGTATTCATTATTTTTTCACCACACCCAGTGCTCCATGCAATCCGTGCCCTCTATAATACCCACCACCTGGTACTAGTTTTTGATGTAGTGTTCAATGATCCATTAGTTGCATATAACACCCAGTGCTCATCATCATGTAATAAAATTTTATTTTAAGAAAATTATTTTTCTAAGTATTTTTTTACATTCAAAAGCAAGTGAAAAACATACTCTATAAATGTGTAAACTGAAATAGAGATTTTCATAGAACAAATTTCATATACTTACTTTTCCTCCCTTTGGAAGTTTTGACAATTTGTTAGCTCTTAATTGCTCCTGCTTGCCTACCTTAACTCCTCTATCTCCCTCAATGAAACTTGGAGACAAAGGAGGCTGACTTAGGAGGGGTTTAGCACTTCCTTCCATGAAGTGTGCCAGCACTAACCCTATAAACCACCCAAATTAAAAATATAATTTAAGTAAAATTACTGTGCTTTCCATACAAAAAAGTAGTTTTAACACAAATTTTTTACAAAATTGTTGTCCCCAAGTCCATTCTAAACAAATTCTGGAGCCTCTACTAGTTGAGGGCCAGAATTATGAAAATGTTCTGCCTGCTCTACGTTTTCAGGAAGGTAAAAGGTTTTTTTTTGGCGGGGGAGGGGGGGGAAGAAGGTGAAAGTTTAGTGGGAAAGTCTAGTTCAGGTCCTTTAATCTTGACGGGTGTGTGAATGAGTGATGTATGTCTGTTTACCCGTTTAGGAGTACTAGGAGAGAAAGGAAGAAAGATGGATGACAATTAGTGTAAATCACAGCTTATCAGTAGCTATGAAGGTACTAGCCTTGGTAGGGAAGATAACATTAACTCACAAACCCCTTAATCTGTGCTCCCAAACCTCTCACTCCGAGTTAAGAATTGATTGTATTCTGGTTCTCTGCTCATATGGGACATATGTGAGCACTCTAATTATAATATAATTATACTGCTAGTTGAGTTGACAGTCCTGGGCAGCAGAAAGCTGTTTTATGTCTAAGCTATCCAATTTACATAATCCAAAATCCAGGATGAAGTGACAAACTGAGATTCTAGATAATTCTTGAAACTTACCAAGATCTCTTTGACAAACAGCTCAGATTATAGGCAATTACTTTAAAGCAAAGGGAAGGCAAGCCAAGTCCAACAGAAGGTCATAATGTAAATAAATATTCCCACTCTTAATGGAACTTTCTGAAGATATGTCTGAATTTGATATATTGTTTCATTATAAATAAAAATATGTTCACAATTCAGTAATCAGTGTGGAAATAAAGTCTGGTGCTACACAGACTTTTCTTTTTAGCTCCATAAAGTCTAGCAAGAGAGTCTGACATGTGGTAAGCTCCCAAAATATTTGTTAACTGGATATATTTCCAGCCAAAATGTGTTCTGAAATAAAAGTAATTGGGGACATAAAAGCAAATTAAGAGTACAGTAACATTACACATTATCTTTCCCTTCTGTTTTTTTAACACTTTTTTCTTTTTTAGATTCACAGATGAGGTGAAAATCCATTTTTAAAATAGGAATTTTAAGGTTTTTATATTCATAAACCAAATGGAAGTGATTTACCTCTCGCTAATGAAAATAGCAGTGATGAGATGACCTCTTTAAGTTGTTTCAAATAGAACAACTTTGGTCTAGAACTTTAGGCTAATTTTAAAAATCCTTTTGTGCTCTAACTTGGGCAAATCATAAAACCTAGATGAGACTTAAGTTTCATCTATGTAGTTGAGTTACAACAATAAGTAGATATATAACTTGTGTGATTAACAGGGATTTATGACAATTAAGTAAATGCTTTTAATATTAGATTGAAATTCAAGATTGTACTAATTTCTTCTAGTTTCTGTTTCTGATTGCCAATCTGCCTTAACACATGGATTCAGATATGTGGAGTAAAAGAGCACTAAAAAAAGATGGTATAGGTCCTGTGAATAAACATCTGCACCTCAGCAAAGGGACTAAAAGTATTTAAGCAAAGTTTAAGTAGTTTCTGTACTTGTTCCATGAGATTTTTAAGAGTTCATTTCTGATATGGGCAGTTCCAGTTCATGGCAGAGTTTTGTATGTGACAGATTTATCCCCCAAATGACACTATTCTTTGCAAGAAAATGAAGGTAATTGGAGCCTTCAGTACCAGGCTCCTCCATTGTGTGCTGTGATACCTTCCTGAGATCATTAATAGAAACCTGAGCAGCTAGTGATGAGTTGTTCCCATTGCTCCCAAATACACAACAGAATTCTCCTTTGACAGATCACAGCTAAAAACTAAAAACTCAGGGGCACCTGGGTGGCTCAGTGGGTTAGGCCTCTGCCTTCGGCTCTGGTCATGATCTCAGGGTCATGGGATTGAGTCCTGCATGGTGCTCTCTGCTCAGTGGGGAGCCTGCTTCCTCCTCTCTCTCTGCCTGCCTCTCTGCCTACTTGTGATTTCTATCTTTCAAATAAATAAATAATCTTTAAAAAAACAAAAACAAAACAAAACAAAAAACCCTAAAAACTCAGTACTCAGCTCCCACAGCATTCATTCTGGGAACAATTCATTAGAGACTTGTAGACTTTCCTGTAATTTTCCTGAAATGTATTATTTTTGGACTCATTTAGTTTCAGGACTACAGTGGGGAAAGAAAGAGGCTATACTGGTTATGCTCCTAGTTTTGTAACTGGTGTAAAAGCAGGGGAATAGAGTGTCAATTCCAAGACAGCAGACTAATCTAACTTAGAACACATTAAGTTACATGTATGCCACATGGTAGAAGTTAGCAACCCAAGCTATCTCAGACTCCACTGGAGGACAAATATGCTGGGCCAGTAAGCTATACAATTTTGGCTCAAACTAGAATACAATGATCCAGCCCTGCAATGTCAGTTCTGAGATTATAGACCACTCTGTGCAGCAACAATCGGGTATTGAACAGATTTGTGGATCAATACTTGGTTCTACATGTCTAGTTTTCCAAAACCAATACCACATCAACAAAGGTAAACAAGGTCAGTGAATGCCTTCTGTTAGAGATGGGATATGATCCCTAGTACTCCTAGGAAAGTAATTTGATAGACAAATCTATTTATTGATCCTTATCCACACTGCCCTGTGATCCTTGTCTATTCCTGGTCAGAGAGTTATGATGCCTGGGTGGCTCAGCTGATTAAGTGGCTGCCTTCAGCTCAGGTCATGATCCCGGAGTCCCGGGATTGAGTCCCGCATCGGGCTCCCAGCTCCATGGGGAGTCTGCTTCTCCCTCTGACCTTCTCCTCTCTCATGTTCTCTCTCACTGTCTCTCTCTCAAATAAATAAAATATTAAAAAGGAAAAAAAAAGCTCAAGTAAATAAACCAATAAAATCTTAAAAAAAAAAGAAAAAAGAAAAAGTTGGAAGACAGCTACCCAAGATGAAGCCAAGAAAAGACATCTCATGATGAATCCAATCCCACTAATATCTTAATCTTAGACTTCTAGTCTCCAGACTGTGAATAAATAAATTTAAATTTATTTACCATAGATTGGGTATTTAAGCCATTGT
The DNA here is from genome assembly GCF_011764305.1 of Mustela putorius furo. Lineage (NCBI taxonomy): Eukaryota > Metazoa > Chordata > Mammalia > Carnivora > Mustelidae > Mustela > Mustela putorius. Next base: position 14,852,375 of record NW_025421423.1, read on the forward strand.
CTCTGGTATTTGTTAAGGCAGCCTGAGCAAATGAATATACACTATACTATCTTTCGTAGCAGTGAGTGCCAATAGAGGCAGTACCACTGGCAGGTATCCAATGGCAATATCCTAAGCAAACTATTCTAGTGCCAGAATCTTTACAATCTTTCAACTTGCCTATTTTTAATGGTAATATGTTCACATTCAAAATACTAAAAATATAAAAGAACCTGGCTCTATCACTTACTAGCTCCCGAATTGCCAGGTTACCCAGGTCCCTTCCAGACACAACCGAAGCTACCTGATTCTTGTGTGTCTTTCTAAAGATATTCTATAAATACAAAATCAAGGATGTACAAATGGCCACAGACACATGAAAAAATGTTCAACATTACTCAGCATCAGGGAAATACAAATCAAAACCATAACAAAATACCACCTCACACTGGTTAGAATGGCTAAAATTAATAACAACAGATGTTGGCAAGGATGTGGAGAAAGGGGAACCCTCCTACACTGTTGGTGGAAATGCAAGCTGGTACAGCCATTCTGGAAAACAGTATGGAGGTTCCTTAAAAAGTTGAAAATAGAGCTACCCTACAACCCAGCAATTGCACCACTGGGTATTTACCCTAAAGATACAACTGTAGTGATCTGAAGGGGCACCTGCACCCATGTTTAAAGCAGCAATGTCCACAATAGCCAAACTATGGAAAGAGCCCAGATGTCCACCGACAGATGAACAGATAAAGAAGATGTATATATATACACGATAGAATACTACTCAACCATCAAAAAATTGAAATCTTATTTGCAATGACATGGATGGAACTAGAGGGCATTATTCTAAATGAAATAAGTCAGTCAGAGAAAGACAATTATCATATGATTTTACTCCTATGTGGAATTTAAAAAACAAAACAGAGGAGCATAGGGGAAGGGAAAAATAAAACAAGATGAAATCAGAGAGACAGACTAACCACAAGAAACTTTCAATCATAGGAAACAAACTGAGTGTTGCTGGAGGGGCGGGGCATGAAGGAATGGGATGGCTGGGTGCTGAACATTAAGGAAGGCACATGATGTAATGAGCGCTGTATATTATATAAGACTGATGAATCACTGACCTCTATCTCTGAAATTAATAATATATGATATGTTAATTAATTGATTTAAATTTTAAAAATAGTATCAAGAAATTTTAAAAAGTATGTACATATATATTCATACATTCTATTTGCCTACTATAGATACTGTCCTCTCTTACATTTTTTTCACAGAGGTATCTTGTAAATTACCTTTATATGGAGGGATCTGATTAAGGACTGGTTATTCTGGGGGCACCTGGGTGGCTCAGTGGGTTAAGCCTCTGCCTTCGGCTCAGGTCATGATCTCAGGGTCCTGGGATCGAGCCCCACATTGGGCTCTCTGCTCAGCAGGGAGCCTGTTTACCCCTCTGTCTCTGCCTGCCTCTCTGCCTACTTGTGATCTCTGTCTGTCAAATAAATAAATAAATAAAATCTTAAAGAAAAAAAAAGGACTGAGTTCTAGCTATAATCTTGAGTTCTAGCTATAATCTTTACTTACATTTTACAAATAGGAGAAAATGGAAATGTCTGAAGTCCTGTACATAATGAAGTCATGGAAGAATGTTGGTTTGTTAGATGTAGATGAGTTAATGGCATTTCTAACTCAACTAGAATACAAAAAGTTTAAAAAACAATTAATTACATAAACATGGTATAAAATTAAGTATAATTTAGAACTTTTTGTAAGCAACTATTATGTTGATCATTCTGCTACAACAAAAATTTTCAATAAAAAGACACTTGGGTTACTTAAAATACAAAATAACAGTTTTAAATTTCCATCATAAGGAATTACACATGTATCACATGCTATCTCAACAGTGGCAGTGGTGCTTTTAAAAAAATATATTAACAACTAAACTTTATTGTTCACTGTATGAGATAAATTCTAAGAGTTTTATGTTTAATAATGTTTTCCATTCTGACAAGTTATGTTGTTATGTACTTAGGAGCCAGTACTATTTTTATGTTCATACTAAATGAACCTACTATGTTCATACACAGGGTGGCCTTGAGAAACTGAAATTCATTTGTTCATAAGTAGTCAGTGTGTTTCTATCACTTCAAAAATAGAGCAAAAAACTTCCAAAGAGATGATTAATATGATTCAATTATAAATGTATCTAAAGGAGCACTGGGCTGGCTCAATCGGTTAAGTGTCAGACTCTTGATTTTGGCTCAGGTCATGATCTCAGCGTTGTGAGATTAGGCCACACACTGGGTGTTGGAACCTGTAAGATTCTCAATCTCTCTCTCTCTCTTTGCCTACCTTCCCCCACCCCCAACTAAAATAAAATACACGTAACTAAATAATAGTATCATCAACATGTTAAGAAGCAACACAAGTTGCATTAAAGTGGAACAAAAGATGATTCAGAGTCCAAATCTGGTATGATAATAATAGTAACATTAATGATAGGATTGCTTTGGGTGATTAAAAAGTTAAATTTACAAAAGTAAATTTAAGAGTCAACAAGATTACTAATACTGAGATTAAATAGAAAATTTTATTTACTGAACTATAATATCATAAGATTTCTGATTTTAATATTAATGCTATTTCTTCCATTTCTCTTCCTCAATCTTTGTAACTCTGTACATTACTCAGTTTTGTAACTCTGTACATCATTCAGTTTTGATGCCAGAAGGATAATGAGTTAATGACAGTAACAAATGTAAACAGACAGATAAGAGAAAAAAAATGACAAGCTGGATTGCAATAATCAAATTTTAAACATGAAAACTGTCTCACAGTAGACCTCACATGTGAATGTACTGTACTTTCACATCAGATATAGATAACTGCTGATAAACTCAATGATCTATCCAAAATTTCTACCTGGTTCACTGTACTCTGGTTCACAATGTTTTTGAATGGCCAAAATCTCTGTGGAGCTGCATTTTATATCCTCAATGTCAATTCCATGCTTAGTAGTAAGATCTGAAAAGTAAGAAAGTCTACTATCAGCATAAGTACTTCTGTAACAGTTTTTTTTGTAATGTCTGTTCCCGTTCTCAATGGATATCATAAATCTCCCTTCACTCCTCCCTCTGTATCTTTGATGATTTCAACTGGAATTTATAAAAGGGTAGTTAAATATTTGGGGTTAAATTGTCATTAGAAAGAATTCAACAATATTTACTAAATCTAACTAGGATAAAAGAAGCATCTATATTTTAGGTTATGATTCTCCCAGTCATCTGACTCCATGAATCAACGCCTTATTCTGATTTTCTGCACATCTAACGAGAGTCAGCATAGAAGTTGTTAGTGCTTTGTCATTGCTTATAAGAAAACAACTTTAAAAAATTAGTAAAGTCATATGTGATTTAGCTTTATTTGTATAATTATCTTGAACTGGTTAATTTCAGAGACATTTTAAGTCTGTAGTTATGTAAATTAACTTATATATACATATATATACATTAAGATATAAAGAGAAAGACAATGAGAAAAGAGTCTCACCAACAATAATTCTGAGATTTCACCATGTAAGCTAAAGAGCAGTTCTTAAAAATATGGAGGTTCAGAAAACAATTTAATCAATATATTTTATTTATTTATTTATTTTTTATTTTTTTAAAAATTTTTTAATTTTTTAAAATTAATCAATATATTTTTATAACAAACATTATTAAGTGGATTTCATAAGTAATAGATTTTTAAATTTGTTCTCACCTATTTTGAAAAGCTTTTCATTTTCATCTGCATAATTTATTATTTCTGGCACTAAGTTTAAGGATTCCTTTAGTTCGGAGAGTGACAGAATATCAACATCTTGTTTGAGGCTTGTAGGTATTAAGAATTCACACTCAGGCAAACTTGATGGCTGAAATAGTATAAGTAAAAGAGGCTTTTAGGGAGGTTTTCCAGATAAATATTTCTAGACTCATAAACATATGTAATTGTTGAATTGTTGTATCAAATTTTAAATTAAACATTCAAAATTTTTAATGTTATGAAAACATTTAAAAAAAAAAGGTATGGGGTGTCTGGGTGGCTCAGTGGGTTAAAGCCTCTGCCTTCCGCTCAGGTCATGATCTCAGGGTCCTGGGATCGAGCCCTGCTTCAGGCTCTTTGCTCAGTGGGGAGCCTGCTTCCCCCCTCTCTCTGCCTGCCTCTCTGCCTACTTGTGATCTCTGTCTGTCAAATAAATAAAATCTTTTTTAAAAAAAGGCATAATAGCCAAAAAATATATTACAAGCAATGTTCTGAGTATCATCCTTTATGGCCACTGATTACACTAGTGATGTACAGTATCCTCGATGCAGAAATATCTTCTTTTGGGCTAATAACAAATTTTTAAACTTCTGAATTAAAAATAATCACTGCAGTAGATGAGAGATGGTGAATGGGGAGAAATAAAAAGGGTAGATTAGGGGCGCCTGGGTGGCTCAGTGGGTTAAGCCGCTGCCTTCGGCTCAGGTCATGATCTCAGGGTCCTAGGATGGAGTCCCGCATCGGGCTCTCTGCTCAGTGGGGAGCCTGCTTCCCTCTCTCTCTCTCTCTGCCTACTTGTGATCTTTCTCTGTCAAATAAATAAATAAAATCTTTAAAAAAAAAAGTAGATGAAATGGAATGGATCTTCACTATACTCCATTAAATATGTTTCTCTTTCATTCCTACAGAACTAGATTCTATGTGCACAATTCTCAGAAATAATAAGTGAGGGAGAGAGGGACAAGGGAAAAGGGGATAATAAGTGAATTAATATTGTCACCATGTGTGTGATTTTTGTTTTTTTACCATGTGTGTTAAAATTTTTAACTGTAGGAGACTCTTTAAATGCCTTGAGATATCTTTATCTGTATCTAAGCTATATCTATCTCCTTTGAATTTTTTTTTTAAAGATTTTATTTATTTGACACACAGAGAGAGAGAGATCACAAGTAGTCAAAGAGGCAGGCAGAGAGAGAGGAGGAAGCAGGCTCCCTGCCAAGCAGAGAGCCCGATGCGGGACTTGATCCCAGGACTCTGAGATCATGACCTGAGCCGAAGGCAGAGGCTTAACCAACTGAACCACCCAGGTGCCCCTCCTTTGAATGTTTTAAGAAAAACCCCAAATGTGAAATATTTTCACATTCACAATATATTCACTTGTCTCAAAAAAAATGTTTAAGGTAACTCTGTAAATGCATCTATTTTATGTGGGCCTAGGTTTTTGAGTTTGTTAAACTGCAAAAAGTTATTTGCACTCTCAACTGCTAAAATTCTTTACATATTAATATTACAATAACAATTTTGTGTGCTTTGGAACTGTATACTAAAAAAGAGGGGTTGCCTTTGAGACATTTGATCTTTAATATGCAAGGATGCTATGTTCTTTATTAACCACTGGCAGAATCTAAAATGAAGTCTCAGAACATCTTTACTCTTACTACTTCAATGAGATCCTTTTTCTTACATAGTCTAAGTCCAATTTGTGTATAACTCACAAATCAAAATCAACATTTTTAGCTCTGGTTTCCAAATTTTTAACTAGAATATGACCACTTAATGTCCTACACCAGGTAGATTTATTAATATCATTAAGAGACATTTTTAAATTCACTATACCTGGGCTGCACAACAGACCAGTTCAAGCAGAATACATCTGAGTAGGACCCAGGCTTCAGTATTTTATTAAAACTCTCCAAGTAATACCAATGTGTAGACAAGGTTTAGAACCACTATCTTAAAGTAAATTTGACTTCATTATTGATATATTTAACCCATTACCAAGTTTTTTTTTAACTTGACATTAGTAGATGGTCAATGTATATTACTAAAATTATAAAAGTATGCTTTAAATTTAAAAAAAGTAAAAAAAATAAGTGTGCTTTACTAACTTTTATAAAAATATTACTTTAAGCAATTATTATAGTTTTATGTAAACCTACTGTATCTTCTAGCTTTTCCTGACAAAAGTTCTCTTTATCCATGTAAAAATCTTCTTTCACTAGACCCTTCAAATCTTCTTGAAAAGAGAAACATTCCCTTAACAACAACAACAAAAAAATATTAGTGTTTAACTAAAAGCAAGGTACATACCAAATGTGGCCAATCAAATTAAATAATAATTTAATACAATGATTAAAACTGGAATCTATGTAAATAAATGATAATTTATTATTGATAATGTCTAGACTTAAGAGCATACAAAGAGTATTTTCTCCTTTAAAAACATTTACATCAATTAAGTACCTGAAGAAATTAGCTTCTGTGAAGATCTGTCCTTTGAAATCTAAAATGGGGTCCTTTACTAAAAATAGTTTTAGCCTACTCAACAAAGTATGCAAAGTTGGTAGCTGACTTTTATAGGTCATCAAGTTATTTAAAAAAATTATTTCTTCATCAATAGACAAATCTGAAAAAAGAAATATAAAGGAATAAGAAAAAAAATCTAAAAGTTATACAAAGGGATCTAGATAGTTACTGTAGTCAGACATTCACACACACTTTAATTTTTTAGTTCTTCATTGTATTGTGCATATAAAGCATACAGCATAGGATTAGCATATAGCTAAAAGCTCAATAAATTTTAGTTATTACTTAGTACACCTGACTAGTAACCAAATATCCTGAAAGAGTTGTAATGTTCATTTTCTTTTAAACGAGGATTAGTTTAATCAATGGAGGAAAATATCTTGCAGCCTTATGTTTGAAAACAGTCAGGGGTAGCCTAAGCAAAGTCATAAAGAAATAAAAGCATTTGACTTTTGTGGAACCTAGTCTTTTCTCTGCATCATTTTACCTCTTAAAGTCTCTAATTCGTCCCTAGAGGCTCTGAGATGTAGGGGAAGAGATGGTCTACAAAACCTATAAATGAGATCCATTTGGACTCTATCATTGCAATGACAAAAAAAAACTTTCTATTGTAAAATAGAAATAAAACTTTCACTGTAAAATTTATTACAATGAAGGTTACATGGCAAAATATCTACTTGAGAAGTGTGATACATTTTATGTATTAGAAAACACTACTGCTAACAGTTAATTGCTGGAATAAATTTCTCCTATCCCCAACCTACTATATTCAGGTTACTTTAAAATCTTAGCCAACTGTGTCAGTGCTTTAACAGTTTCTGAGCCAAGGAAGGGATCATAAAACCTGCTCCCATTCTTTAATAAGTTCCTGAGTGGAAAGAAGAAAAGGAAAATAGAAGTTCAGATGAAGAAATGTTCAGAAAGCCAGACTCCCCAAAGCAAAAGCTACATTGAAGAGAGAGCAACAATTTCTTGTTCTGGGTAGTGACCTTTCAGTTAGGTAAATTTAGAATAACATGAGAGAGGAATAGCCTGGAATGATGTCTCCCATGACCAACCATTGGTATGCATATGTTTAATAAATATGTGGTGTTAAACAAGCAACCACGAAACACCCCTTTGCCTAGTGCCACCTTGAAATGCCAAAAGAGAAGTTGTTCCATTAACAAGCCTCTTGAGAGATTACTTATCTGAACCTGCTAAGTTCCTGATAATTTTGTAGCTAAGAGCTTCCCATGACAAATCTGGCATAGTTCTTTTATATACCAAAGAGAGCAAGCAAATCAATTCCATATCTAAACAGGGCTTAGGTGAGATAATTAAAGATGCTTCATTTGTACATCCACTCTGAAAGTATTAATGAAGTCATGTTAATAGTAAAAACCCAAACAGCATTTACTTATATCCCTCTCTCCATCTTCCATTCGTACAGGCTCATCCTAGTATTTCTGCAAGTCCAAGAAAAGAAACATCTATCAGTTATGAGATCTTGTTTTCCAACCACCCGTATTTGACAGAGCCGCTTGAGGGCAGCATCACACCACAACCAATGTTTTTAGTCAATACACAAAAGTTGTTTTAGGAGGTGCTACTTCCTTATATTCTTAAGGTTATACTTTTCCTGGTGTTCTTACTTTATTACAGCTCTTCTATTACCAACACAAATATGAGGAGACGGTTCTCCTTTATTGTAAAGAAGTGTTAAATTGTCACAAAGAAAGAAAATTTTAGCTAGTTAACTATGAAAAGAAACAGAAAATAGAGGTCTACTTGGCAGAAGATTGTTCTACCTAGAAAACCCAAGCTAACTAAATGAAAACAAAAAAAGGAGTTCACTACGTGTCTGATAAGAAAGAACTGTAAAATATCTGATTTTCAGGCATACATAAAAACCCCCCAAATTAATGGAAAATTCATTCATAATGGTAACAAGTATACAAACATCAAGGAATCAACATAATAAAATGTACAGAGAGTATATGCAGGAAACCACAAAATTTTAATGAGAACCACTTAAAAAGTTGAATAAAAGGCAAGATAAACCATTGTCCTGGCTAGTAAGACTACGGTTAAAAAAAAAAGTGAAAAAACACAATGACATTTCAATTTCTCAAGAGATCCGTTTTGGAACTTGAAAAACTGATTTACTGAAAGTAAATCTAGAAGAATAAAAATGTGAGTCTAGGAAAAAATAACAAAAAAGAAGAGACTATTAATACATGTTATAATTACATATTAAATGGAACTGTATGATACAATAATAGAAAAATCAATAGAACAAAATAGAAAATCCAGACACACTCTAATGTGGGCAAGGATTTAGCATATTTTCTAAGTGGCTTTTCCAATCAGTAGAGAGAAGAAAGACTATTCCATAAGTGATACTGAGATGACTGCCAAAACATTTGGAAAAAAATACTTTTAACCCTTACTTTTTTTTTTTTTTAAAGATTTTATTTATTTATTTGACAGAGATCACAAGTAGGCAGAGAGGCAGGCAGAGAGAGAGAGAGAGAGAGGGAAGCAGGCTTCCTGCGGAGCAGGGAGCCCGATGTGGGGCTCGATCCCAGGACCCTGAGATCATGACCCGAGCCGAAGGCAGCAGCCCAAACCACTGAGCCACCCAGGCGCCCCAACCCTTACTTTTAAACATATACCAAAATCTTAAGGAAAACCTTAAAGAAAATATGAATAAATATTCATCTAATTTAAGGAAGAATTTTCTAAGTATAAAAGCAATGAAAGAAACCTTAAAGGGAAACACTGATGGGACTGGTTAGTTTTAAAGATGTATGAAATATCTCTTTGACATACACAGATAAAATATAAGAATAGAAAAATACATAAAAGAATCACTTCACACATAAAAATATGCAAATAGCCAGTAAACATGAAGGATTTTTTATAAGTTTTATTACTTAGAGACAGAGCATGTGTGCAAGGCACACAAGTGCAAGGAGGTGGGGAGGGCAGAGAGGGAGAGGGAGAGAATCTCTTACAGACTCCCTTACCCAGCATGGAGCCTCATTCAGGGCTTGGTCCCATGACCTTGAGATCATGAGCCATGCCAAAATCAAGAGTTAGATGCTCAACCAACTGAGCGACCCAAGCATCCCAAACATGAATAATTTTTAAAGTCTAAGTAAAAACAACTTTTGTCCATCACATTGGTTAAAATGTATTAATACAATATCAGTAGTAATATATCCAATGACAATAAGGCTGGTATGAACAGGATATTCTCATATCATGCTTGTGGATGTATAGCTAAAAGAAACACTTATATCAAATAATTCCATTTCCATGAATTTACTCTATGGAAAGAAGTGGAAATGGAAGCATATATTTATGTCCATACTTGAATTTAAAAACAACATTAGTGTTCTCAAATTGGGAATGAATGATACATACATAAGATTTAAAACTGCAGTCACTAAAAGCCATCCTTTTGAAGACAAGTATATGGTGAGATGTTCCCAAGATAATGTTAACATTTAAAAATAATATAATGCAGATACAATATGATCCCAATAGCAAAATGACTTATGTTTAGATTATAGGCTTGAAAGTTTTTAATAAAGGGACATTCTACATATTTAGGATGTAGATATCAATGGATGTAGAAAACATTAATAAAATTCAGTTCTCATTCATGATCAAAAACTCTCAGTGAACTCGGAACAGAAAGAGCTTCCTCAACCCAATAAATTCTTCCCAACATTTAACCACTGAAACTGACATAAACATTGTAAATGATTCACCACCTGAAATGATATTTACATCATCTTTAATGATGAAATTTTAAAGTATTTCCTTTAGTGTCAAGAACAAGACGAGGATGACAACATCGCTGCTTCTATTAAACAATGTACTGTAGGTCCTAGTAAGCACAATAACACACACACACACACAAGATATAAATGTTGTGAAGGAAGAAACAGATGGTCAACAAAATCACTGTCTTAAAGAGGTATCTGTTCTCCCACTGCAGAGTACTCACAACAGCCAAGGTGTGGAAACCATGTAAGTGTCTCTCCACAGATGAATGGATAAAAAAAAAAGTGTTTTAAGGAAAATAGGTTTTATACACACAGACACAAGAAAATATTGTTCAACCTTGAAAAAGAAGGAAATTCTGCCATTTGCAATATGGGTGAACATGGAGGACATTTTGCTAAGTGAAATAAACCAGGCAGAGAACAACAAATACTGCATGGTATTACTTGTATGTGGAATCTTTATTTATTTTTTATTTTTTATTTTTATTATTTATTTATTTATTTGACAGGCATAGATCACAAGTGGGCAGAGAGGCAGGCAGAGAGAAAGGTGGAAGCAGGCTCCCTGCTAAGCAGACAGCCCAATGCAGGACTTGATCCCAGGACCCTGGGATCATGACCTGAGCCAAAGGCAGAGGCTTAACCCACTGAGCCACCCAGGCGCCCCTACATGGAATCTTTAAAAAAAAAAAAAAAATGGAACTAATGTAAACAGAGAGTGGAATGGTGGTTGCCAGGGACTGAGGCTGGGCTGTGGGGAATAGGGAGAGTCTGGTAAAACAGTACAAACCTCCAGTTATAAGGTAAGTAAAGTATGAGGATCTGATGTATAAAATGGTAATTACAGTTGATACTACATAACTGAAATTTGCTAAGAAAATAGAACTTAAGTGTTCTTACCAAAAAGAAAAAGAAAAAAAGAAGGTAAGTGATGTGAAGTGATGGATGTGTTAATTCAATGATGGAAATCTTTTACAATATATACATGTGTTAAGCCACCACATTGCACACCTTAAATACATTTTAAAAAAGGAAAAAATATGGCTAGTTGAAGTCAGAGGACTGCTACTTTTTATTATAAATTTTGAGTAACTATTTGATACTTGAAACTGTCTGCATGTACAATTTTTTTCTAAATTAAAAATAAATGGATGCCTGGGTGGTGCAGTCAGTTAAGCATCCAACTCATTTCATGATCTCAGGGTGGTGGGATTGAGCCTTGTGATGGGTTCTGTGCTCAGCGCAGAGTTTGCTTAAGACTCTCTCTGCCCCTCTCCTCTCTCTCTCTGAAATAAATAAATATTTAAAAAATAATAAAAATTAAATTAAATAAAAATAAAAAAGCTACATTTGCATTTGCTTATATATTTGTTGGACATCTGAATGGATATTCATAAAATAATTACATTTATTAATAAATATGTGAATGTTGTAGAAATATTAGCACATATTAACAAACCAATAAACAATAAAACATTTGATTAATTTATTTGAGAGACAGTGAGCAAAAGAGAGAGCATAAGCCCTGGGGGAGAAGCAGAGGGAGAAGAAGCAGAGTCCCCACTGAGCAGGGAGCCTGATATGGGGTTCAATCCCAGGACTACAAGATCATAACCTGAGCTAAAGGCAGACACTCAACCAACTGAGCCACCCAGATGCCCCACAATAAAAGAAAATTACTCACTGTTTTTATGTCTTAAAGAAATATAGGTTTTTAAATTAAGTTATAATTTAGCAATTGACTAAATTTCTTTTAAGACAGAAAATTTACAGTATCAATTGAATTTCAAAACGTAATGCATTCCTTTGGATTTAGACACTGAGGCCAAAGTATCTATAAATCTGGCAGCAATCAATATAGCTGCAAAGAAAATAAATGAAATTGCAAATCTAAATTTATAGAATGATGTCTAATGACAGAGGACCCCTCAGGCAATACAGGATATGGACAATTTATATGTATTTCAGAAACCCAAGTATATTTTCATTCGATGAATAATAGTTAAGGAAGCTTCTGACTCTGGTTGATGATATTATAAAGTTTACCAATAACAGCTTGCAGTTTTCCACATTAATAATAGCTATGTTTGGGGCGCCTGGGTGGCTCAGTGGGTTAAGCCGCTGCCTTCGGCTCAGGTCATGATCTCAGGGTTCTGGGATCGAGTCCCGCATCGGGCTCTCTGCTCAGCAGGGAGCCTGCTTCCCTCTCTCTCTCTCTGCCTGCCTCTCCGTCTGCTTGTGATTTCTGTCAAATAAATAAATAAAATCTTAAAAAAAAATAATAGCTATGTTTGGATATCTTTTATTTTTTATAAACTATCTCATTACATGTACAAATATATTAGTTGATCCCCACAAACATTTTTATAAGAAATTAGAAGAATAAGTTTAAAAAATTAAGGAAGAAAATTGAAAACTATAAAATTTTTAGCTACTGACTTCAAATTGTACCACATTTTATTTTATTTATTTTTTTTAAGATTTTATTTATTTCTTTGACAGAGACAGATCAGAAGTAGGCAGAGAGGAAGGCAGAGAGAGGAGGAAGCAGGCTCCCTGCCGAGCAGAGAGCCCGATGCGGGACTCGATCCCAGGACCCTGAGATCATGACCTGAGCTGAAGGCAGAGGCTTTAACCCACTGAGCCACCCAGGCGCTCCTTGTACCACATTTTAAAAGTAGATTTGGACTACAATCAAATCTTCCAAATCTTTAAGAGTGAATTTGGACTATGATCAAATCTTCATTTGGACTATGATCAAATTCAGATTATTCCTAATATAACATGTTCTCAAGTTTAGTCTTTATTTTTTCTTAAAGATTTTATTTTTAGAGAGAAAGAGAGTGTGTGCATGAGTGAGCAGGGGGAGGGGTAGAGGGGGAGGAAGAGGGAGAGAAGCAGACTCCACACTGAATGCAGAGCCACACCTGGGGCTCCATCTCAACCCTAAGATCATAACCTGATCTGAAATCGAGTCAGATGCTTAACCAACTGAGCCCTCCAGGTACTGTTCAAGTTTATTCTTTAACGCAATCTAATTCTCATTTTAAACTGAGAGGGATCTAACTCTGCATCATCACACACCTATCTGCCAACACTAAAAATTTAAACACAATTTATGTATTTACATAAAAATAGACATTTAAGAACCAAATTATTATATATTCTACATCTATTAGATTATTGTAGCTCAAGCTATAGTATATCTTAAACTTTATTTTAAAGGACCAGTTATTGTACATACCAGAAAGTTAGTTCTCAGCAAGTTTTTATACAATTGGAAGGATTCAGCACCCTCTAGTAGGGATGAAAATTTGGAATACAGCTTGGATAAAATGTACTTTAATTATTAATTATGGTAAATTTGTAAAAATGAGGTGAATTTCCTGATCTAATACTACAATGACTCCATCTCTACTTTGAATTATGGTTTCATATCAATCAGATCAGATTCAAAATCTTGAGCATATTTTGAAAATAAAATACAGCATCATTTAGTAATCTGCTGGTTTTTTTTTTTTTTTGTTTTTGTTTTTTTTTTTTTTTTTTTTTTAAAGATTTTATTTATTTATTTGACAGAGAGAAATCACAAGTACACTGAGAGGCAGGCAGAGAGAGAGAGAGAGAAGGAAGCAGGCTCCCTGCTGAGCAGAGAGCCCGACACGGGACTCGATCCCAGGACCCTGAGATCATGACCTGAGCCGAAGGCAGCGGCTTAACCCACTGAGCCACCCAGGCGCCCAGTAATCTGCTGTTTTAATGTTATACCAAATTGCTCTGTCATCAGGTCTGATTATGGTAACATGGTGTGGGCATACTATGATCAAATCCCTGACACTATTTTGATGCCCAACACACATAAACCCCCCCAAACAACCAAATTCACAAAAAAGGGACTAATTTGAAAGAGAAAGTATTTCCCTAATGTGGCAAAGTTTAGAATTACAATTTTGCAGGTGGATACCTTTAATAAAATAGAAAATTAAAAATAGAATAAAACAGAAAAACACAAAAATGAAAATCTGCATGTTATTAAGAAATGTTTTATAACAATAGAAATAATAAATGTTTACCTTCATTCTGTGTTTGAAGTGCTGGACATTTTCCTAAACCGCTGACAAGTGTAAAGACTTCGGTGTAATCCTTACGGGTATATAAACTGGCTTCCTCTACATCAGTTTGGGAGTTTGGGTTTGAACTTGGAACAACTTCCTCAAACATACAGTCAATCTGAGTCACCACTCCTGTAATTGTTTTTCTATGACATAAAATTACTGATTTTATGTATGTCCTATTTTAAAACATCTTTATAAATAGTATATGTTCTTTGTAGAAAAATTACAAAATTCCAACAGATACAGAGAAAAGTTACCCATAGCCCCAACAATCAAGAAATAAATTAAAAAATTATGTATTTTCACAATTACTTTTGGATATTTTTAAACAAAAGTAGATTCATATACATAGTATTATGAAACCTGCCTTTTCTGGTAAACAATAAAACATGAGCACATTTATATGTCAGTCAATGTACATTCACTTCATTTTTGATAAACAGGATCCCACTGCATTGGTAGGCCATAATTTACTGAAAGAGTTTCTTATTGTTGGCAATTTAAATTTGTTGTAATCATCTGCTATTATAATGCAAGTAACATCTTTGTGCACTTGCCTGTTTTCCAAAATATGTTTCCTAAAAATGGAAATGATCAAATTAAATGTCAGATTTTCAGACTTTGCCATGCACTGCCAAGTTGCCCTTGTATTGGATGTTCAATGTTTGTTTTCCCACATCATTATCCAACCTTTTATATTCTGTTTTTCATCCTGGGAGGCGCATCTCCATGACTGAACTAAGCTCCCTTGCTCTCTGGCTTCTGGTTGGGTTTGGCCAATAGGACGTATTGACAGGAGATCAACGTTGGGAAGAGAGACAAGTTAGGATATTATTGTTCCCAAATGCTTCTCTCCTGGGCCACAGTTTAGAAGTGGCTGCATTCTACCAAGAGTTACATCTCTTGTCAGACAGGCCCTCTCCTAAGCTAGTTGTAGTTCTTACTGGTCTGATTACTGCTCAGTCCCCTTGTTCCTACAAGCTTAGAGTGTTAACAACTTCTTGCTGTTTGGGGGCACTTTTTTTGGGGGAGGCTCCCTTGAACTTGCCACCTTGCCATACCTTGCCTATTTCCTGATTCATTCAGGTATATCTGCCACTGTCTGCAATATTGGGAGATTTGGACTTTTTATAAGAGAACTTTTTAATGAATTTTTCTGACAAATATATTATTGGCAATTTAACTATACATTCAAATATACCCCTTTCCCCCTGATATCCTAAAATATTTTAGTCTCAATAATTCCCTACCCAGACTGAGAGAACCAAAGTCAGTATCATTCCCTATGTAATTGGAGAAAAATGAATATGCCATATCTTCAAATCATATATAGAAAAGTCTCTAAAGTTTCTCCCTGACTCTAAGAAAATACAGGGCACAAGAAAAGATATTTCAACTTACCCAGGTCCATATTACTCATGAGACCATTGATTCCTATGGGAATCTTTATAGACTTCTAAACTTAGCATTTATACCACAATTATCTTTTTTTGTTTTAAATGTTACTAATAGGGTCAGTACTTTGTAATATTCCTTGGTATTAGAGTTTTGGAAAAAAAAACAGTCAATTCTCTTCCTCTAGATATAAAGTTTCTATGAAGAAAAGTAATTCCTGGATCTCTTCCTACTTCTGAGTCCAGTATTATCTATTCTTTGTTCACTGGTGTCACCTTTTCACCTAACCTGTAGTACTGATATTTCTCAGGATTCCAATCTGGATTGTGTTTGCTTTCTTTCCATATCATTCTATCTGGGTAAGTTCATCCACTCCAATTCACTAATTCTTTAACTTAAATGAAATATTTACTGAGTGTCCACAGCGTGCTAATACCATTTTAGGCACTAAGAATGGAGTGATAGAGCAAAACAAAGTTCTTACCCCCATGAAGCTTACCTGTTAACAGAATGATAGACAAACAAATAGCATAATTTCAGGTGGCAAAAAACTGTTATGAATAAAATAAAATATTAGGATACCAAGTAACAGCCAGAGAGTTGGTAGGAGGTCTATTTTGGAGAGCAGCCAGATGAGGAGCTGATAATTCCACAGCTACCTGAATAAGGATAGGAAGTGACCCATACAAAGGCCTAAAGTAGTGGAACAGGGTTGGTATAGTCTCAGAAAAGCACAAATGTTAGGGTTATTGGAAAAGAGTAAGGTTGGATAGGTAGGAAGGGACCAGATCATGTTGGGTATTACAGCACCTGGTAAGAACTTTGAGTTTTGTTCTATGTGCAATGGGATACTGTCAGTAGGTTCTAACAGAGATAGTTCATGATCTGATTTGTGTCTTTAAAAAAAAGTTCCAGGAAAACTATTAGAAGAAAATAGAGGAGTAAATCCTCATGACTTTGGATTAGGCAAAGCTTTCTCAGATATGATGCCAAAAGCCCAAGTGACAAAAGAAAAAATAGATAAATTGGACTTCATCAAAAATTTTTAAAAACTGTGCTTCAAAGGATACTATTAATAAAGTGGAAAGATAATCCACAGAAGAAAATATTTGTAAATCATGTGTCTGATAAGGGACTTGTATCTAGACTGTGTAGCAAAACTCTTAAAATTCAATTTTAAAAAGACACAAAAAACAACTGAAAAATGGGCTAAGAATTTAAATAAACATTTTCTTGAAGAAGATAAACTAAAGGCCAATAATTACATAAAAAGATGCTAAATATCATTAGCCATGAGGGAAATGCAAATCAAAATTACAATGACATACAATAAGCCATCCATTCGGATGACTATAATAAAAAGACAGATAATAACAAGGGTTTGAAGTTGAATAGACTAGGGTTTGAACATTTGAATAGTTCCAACTATTGACTGTGGGCAAGTTATTTAATCTGAGTCACAGTTTCTCATATCTAATATTTAGATAGTAACACCCACCTCACATAATAATTATGAGGTATACAGGAAGTAGATATTATGTGCATTGCCCTGTGTTCAATTGCACTCATGTGAATACAGAAAGCCACAGAGGACTAGGGGATATAGTTATACATTCTTCCTCTTACTTTACTTGGCTATTGCTCTCTCCTGGAAGCTAGAAGTTTATTGCATGGTTCTTCCTGATGTTTTTGCATTTTGCCCTTGTCACCATGGTTTGATAGCCTCAACCCCTTCTTTATTCTGTCTCTTGGGCTAAAAAAAAGTGCTATATTTACTGTAATATGTATGTATTTATTAGGAGCTTAATATGTCTTTTAAACTATACTTTTTTCTGGTAGTTTTCTAAAAATTAAAATAGTTATTATTTTTGTTAGTGTTCTGTTGCAAGTTGCAGCTTTGATGACAGAAGCCAATTTTCTTGTATGTCCTGTTATTTTTAGCGTGTAATTTCACAGAACATAAGATTTCTTAGGAATACACAGTGGAAAATGCCCAAATATGCTAAAATACAGTACACCACAAGTTAGTAAAATAATTGAGGCCTTAGAATCAATATTAAGAAGTAACAAAAATAGAAACAAGGAACAAAGAGAGAGGAGAAAAAGAGGAAAAGCAAGATTTAAAGAAACTCTAGGTAGTGCTAATGATCAGAATGTTTATTTCTAAAATCCATAGGTAACAAAACTGCAGTAGCAGAATTATTTAAAATTAAATTTAAGATGGGAAGTATCTATACTTTATGCTCAATTCTTCTGTGAACCAAAACTTCCCTAATAATAAAGTCTGTTAAAAATTAAATCTTACTGGGGCACCTGGATGGCTCAGTGGGCTAAAGCCTCTGCCTTTGGCTCAGGTCATGATCTCAGGGTCCTGGGATCGAGCCCCGCATCGGGCTCTCTGCTCTGCAGGGAGTCTGCTTCCTCCTCTCTGCCTGCCTCTCTGCCTACTTGTGATCTCTGTCCATCAAATAAATAAATAAAATCTTTAAAAAAATTAAATCTTACTGTATGAGACAAAATTGAAATTAATAGCTTACACACGTAAAAAGTGGAGTTTAGAAGTTCATGGCTAGTAAAACAGTTTGCAATGTGTTAGAGACTAATGCTCCTTTTGTTCTACTCTTTCACTCCTACGCTTAGTTCTTGCCAATACAGCCGAAGTTGGTTGCTGGAATCAGTCATTACATATCTATTCCAGCACTGGGAAGGAGAAAAGTGAAGGAGAAAAACATGCTGCTTCCTTTTTTTTTTTTTTTTTTTAGATATTTTATTTATTTATTTGACAGAGAGAAAGATCACAAGTAGGCAGAGAGGAAGAAGCAGGCTCCCCGCTGAGCAGAGAGACTGATGTGGGGCATGATTCCAGGACCTTGGGATCATGACCCGAGCTGAAGGCAAAGGCTTTAACCCACTGAGCCACCCGGTGCCCCCATGCTGCTTCCTTTTAAGGACATTCCCCCAAAATTGCATAAGCCTCTTTTGCTTAATATTCTATTGGGAAGAAATTAGTCACATGGCCATGTGTAGTTACAGAGAGGCTGAGAAATGTAAATGTGATTCTAGGTGATGCCACAGGTCCACCTTCTTTGCCATGGACTCCATGTTGGTACCGCAAAATGTAAGGAAGGTGAGATAAGATAGGGCATCCATTCTTTCAGCGCCTCCCATTTCTCCCATACATGAATCTTGGTTGAGTCAAAGTAGCTAGATAACTGCTTTCACTGCGGATTTATTGTGTATTCTTGCTCTATGCCTCCAGACTTGCTGTTTCCTTTGCCCGAAAACCCTTCTCTCACGTTACTCTTTTAATGTCCAGCTCAAGCTCAATTCCTACTTCTTTGTAAAGCTGATCTCTCCTGCTTATAAATGCACAGCCTTACCATCTAAATCATGAAGTGAAGAGATCTTAGAGATCATCTTGTTTCTTGTTACTTTAAGTAGGTTCTTGGGCCAGCAGTACCATCATACCTAAGAGCACATTAGAAGGGCAGAACTGGGATGCCTGGTTGGCTCAGTCAGTTAGGCATCCAACTCTTGATCTCAGCTCAGGTCTTGATCTTAGGATTATGAGTTCAAGCCCTGTGTTGGTTTCTAGCATGCTGGGCATGGACTCTACTTTAAAAAAAAAAAAAAAAAAAGTGCAGAATGACAGGCCCCAACACAGACCAACTGAATCGAGATCTCCATTTTTAATAAGATCATCAGGTGATTCATATGCACATTAAAGTTTGAGAAGCACTGATCCAGTGTCATTATACTGATAGAGAGTGAGGGTCAGAGAGAGAAGATGACTTGTCAAGTAGGTAGTACTTGACTTTTCAAATCAAGACTTGAAATCTACATTTTTTTTTAAACTCATGGAGCAGAGCTCTTTTCACTACACCCTCCTGCTTCTTCATTGCTCAGTTTAGTCATGCAATAGGCACTTTGTATCGGCCTTATGCCTTGTGATAGAATTTCTGATGGTCATCTTGTATTATGATTTAATTTTTACATGGTTGGTTTTTTTGATGTCTATATATTATCTTCCTAACTTGACTTTTAAATTCTTAGATGATGGAGATGGTATATTGGGTTTCTTTGAATTTGGAGTCTGGACACATTTAAATTGGTTATTTGTTTCTTTCCAGCAATTTCCAATAATTAAGGAAAACTTAAATTACTAAACCCTGAAAATGTGAAAAACTAAATCCTTCCTGGGTCTGATCAGCACCCTTTATACAAAGTGAAGCAACAGAGTAAATTATTTACCTTTTGTAAATCTCTAATTTTTGTCTATATTAACAATGTTGGGTTAGATGTCCTTCCTTGTATTATGTATGCTCTGTCTTCCTATCTCTGTCATTATATTTTCTATATTGTATTGTAATTATTTATTTATAAATCTCTATTCCCTAATTTCTTGTGTTCTTTGAGTAGAGACTGTATCTTATTCAGTTGCGTATTCTGTATCCAGCACACAGGATTGTATATAATAAATATTTGATGAATGACTGAACTAATAATAAATAATGTTTTGACAATGTTAGAAAATAGCCTTCAATCTGCATTTATACTACAATAAAAAAGACCAATTTTAATACAAAATGTCCTATAGACTCATTCTATAAGAAGTTTACTTATTGATTAAAAGTATAGTAATATATTTGCTTTCTTTCTGCGTGCATTTTATAGCACAAATGCATAGAGAACGGTTAATATGTGATAACTGAAGCCAAAATAAAAAGGGTATAAATCACCTGTATTAACCTCTCTTTTGTGACTCCGATTAGGGCTTTTTCTTCAGATAAAAGAATAAAATTGGTATGGATACAAAAGAAAGGATATTCTCTCTGCCGGTGTCTGGAGAACTTACTGTTTCTGTCCTAGACATAAAGGGGAAATTGAGGTTAAGGATACATACTTCTCTAGAAAATC
Source organism: Mustela putorius furo (assembly GCF_011764305.1). Classification (NCBI taxonomy): domain Eukaryota; kingdom Metazoa; phylum Chordata; class Mammalia; order Carnivora; family Mustelidae; genus Mustela; species Mustela putorius. Next base: position 14,872,899 of record NW_025421423.1, read on the forward strand.
CTCCACAAAAAGACTTGCTTTCCATTGATCCAAGACTGAAATATCATCTGTCATTCCCCACACCGAAACAGCTGAAACTAAAAAGGAGAATGGTGAACATTAACTTATGGAATTTTCTTTTTCACTTAATACAAAGAAGCCAAACATGAACCTTTTACATTATGATGTTATCTTTATTTGTTCACAAATGTAATTTTTCCTCAAATTTTACCAGATTCCAAATATTTAAATAATCTTCCTCATTATTACAATTCACCCCCCCAAAACCGCTCAACTATAGTCAGAATAACATCACCTGAACAACTACCCTCATTTTTACATCCTCTCTTTTGCCAATACAGCACTACCATCCTAGATAGTCCTGTTCAACAGCTCATATTACTCCTCATAAAGTTTTATTATTTATTATATATATTATTATATATTATATATAACACACATATATAATATTTATTATATATTATTTATTATATTTCAGCTTGTTCTGAATATATTCTCCTTGAAGGGCCAAAGTTGTCAGTAGCACTCATTCTGGTACATGACCAAACACAGCCATATTTTAAAATTTTAAGTATCTATAACTTGTCTCTCAAATTAGACCCTTGGTTCCTTAAGAGGGAGATCATGTCAAATACTAATCTCAGAAAAAGCAACTGAGTGAAGTTAAGAGTCAAAGCACCTGTATTCTACTACCAATGTTACATCTTAACTAGTTTTGTTATCCTGAACAAATCACCTAACATCCGAATCTGTGTGTCATTGAAAAAAATACAAAAGTTTAGTGGTAACAAGTACAGGTTCTGGAATCGCCCTGACTAGATTTTAATACTTGTATTGCTACTTATTAAGGGTATGAGCTTGTGTAAACCTCTTAACCCCTTTGTACCTGTATTCCTTATCTACAAATTAGGAATAATAATAATGGCCTTTTCCTAGTGTTGTGAAGATAAAATGTGATCAGACATATAAATTGTTTAGACAGTGCCTTACATATTGTAAACAAATTTTGGCTATTAATGGGGATGCCTGGGTGGCTCAGTCCATTAAGCGTCTGCCCTCAGCTCTGGTCATGATCCCAGGGTCCTGGAATCGAATCCCACATTGGGCTCCTTGCTCAGCAGGGAGCTGCTTCTCCCTCTGCCTGCCATTCTCCCTGCTTGTTCCCTCTCTCTCTCTCAATCTGGAAAATAAACAAATAAAATCTTAAAAAAAAATTTTGGCTACTAGTGTTATTATTGTTTTTAAAAAGAGAAAAAGAAATAGGAAAAATGATAAACTCATTTTTCCTTCTGTACATTTATTTATTTTTCCTTCTGTACTTTTAGATAAGCAGATTAATAAAAGCTATTCTTTAACTTACTTCCAACCTGATTAAGATTCATTCCATTTTTATAATATTCATTGTAAAATGAATATTCCTCCTCCCTCATGTCCTTACTATCTTTACTACCTTTCTTACACAGTTCAGTTTCCATAGCCAGTCCCATAACCACTATCTTATAAAGATCCTTAATTTCTTTGCCTCTCTTTCCCTTGTACTAACTTAGGAAAACCTCTACTCTCTACCTTATGTACATACACTAGAACAGCTGAAAATTATTGGAAAAAGATCATCCAGTCATGCTGAATGAACTCATTCTGATTACGACCATAAATTTCAAATGGGCATCCAATATTGACAGATGATAATAGTACATCTTCCTAACCAAACCGGCTTTTTCATTCTTCTTTTTTTTTTTTTTAAGATTTACTTATTTATTTTATTTTAGAGAGAGGAAGAAAATGATCATGTGGAGAGGGAAAAGGGCAGAGGGAGAAGGAAAGAATCTCAAGTAGACTTCTCGCTGAGTGTAGGGCTCAATCCCAGGACCCTGAAATCATGACCTGAGCTGACTGCAGATGCTTAAGGGACTGAGCTTCTCACTTGTGTTCTTATCTGGTTCTGCCTTTTCACTGCTGGAGTATTTTAGGATTTTGTCCTAGGATCTCTGCTTTATATATATTCATGCTCTCAGTGACTGCATCCACTTCCGTAAGTTTATGTGCAATCCATATATGATTACTTCAATTTGAAACTCCAGCAGTGCTCAAGATTTATATAATAAATGACCTCCTTGATGTCTTCATTGAGATGCCTAAATAGGCATTTTAACCTGGCCAAAGCAGAGCACCAACTGGCTTTCCCGTGAGCCTTTCCTTATCTTAGGAAAGGGCACTGCCATCCACCCAGTTACTCAGGTCAAAAACCTAGAAGAAATTTTTTATTGTTCTGCTTTTTCTTTAACCCTCACACTGTTGGCTGGACCTCTCATATAATCTCAATTCAACCACTCCTCACACATCCATTAATATAAGCCTAGTCCAAGTCACTATCATCATTTATGTAGAGTATACATTCACTTAGCAGTCTAGATTCTGAACCAATATGATAGCTTTCTGATTCCCAATCCCTATCCCTTCCATACTCTAGCCAACTAGAATGATTTTTCTAAAGCATATATCAGATTGTCACACCTCTTTTAAAAACTGTCCAATGATTTGCCACATTAGCCATAATATAAACAAGCAAATAAACTCCATATTATGGCCTATAATGCCTTATATCTTTCATAAGTTGCCTACTTTTTAAATATCCCCCTTTCATTAACCTGTCATGGTGGCCTAATTATTTGGTCCTAAAACTCATCAAGTTTATTCCAGAGTCAGAAACTCTGCATTTTCTTGAAAGCTTTCTCCTCCACTATCTTATTGTTGTTGCCTTCTCATCATTCAGATCATGCCAACTCATATGTCTAGCTCCTTCCCTAAGCATCTTAGGAAATAGTGCTCCCTACTAAATCTTTTATCACATTACCCTATTGTGTCTTCTCTACACATTTATTAATACCAGACATTAGCTTATACATTTAATGGTTTTTTTGCAGCAGTCTTTTTACCAGTCTGAAAACCCATGGAGGGAAGGAACTACTTCTGTCTTATTAGTACCATCCTTAGCACCTATAACAGTACCTGGTACATAATACATGCTAAAGAAATGTTAACTGACTTGACTCCTCTATGAAAGCTACCTCTTTCTTCCTATCTTTCTTTCTCTTTGAAGCTATCTCTTTCTTAAAAACACAACATGATAAGAGCAAAAGATATTTTGTACATGGGGCGCCTGGGTGGCTCAGTGGTTTGGGCTGCTGCCTTCGGCTCGGGTCATGATCTCAGGGTCCTGGGATCGAGCCCCGCATCGGGCTCTCTGCTCCGCAGGAAGCCTGCTTCCCTCTCTCTCTCTGCCTGCCTCTCTGCCTACTTGTGATCTCTGTCTGTCAAATAAATAAATAAAATCTTAAAAAAAAAAGATATTTTGTACATATACATTTAAACATAGTTTTATATGCAGTATATCATAACATTTTAAAGTAGCCCTCCTACAGTTGAGCAAGATCTTATTACAATACAACAAATGTTTACAGTGCTAGAATATTTTAAGACTTCATCATCTACATATCTTTTATTTGTTCTATTCATATCTAGTATAAGCTTCCCAATTCCCTACTTTGTCACCTAAATTCTGTCATAAAAATATTAATTTTTAACATTCTTGGAGTTCCTTTTTGTTTTTAAGATTTTATTTATTTATTTGAGAGAGAGAGAGAGCGCAAGTGCACACACAAGAAGGGAAGCTCAGAGGGAGAAAAGCAGACTCCCTGCTGAGCAAGGAGCCCAATGCAGGGCTCAGTCCTGGGACTCTGGGATCATGACCAGAGATGAGCCAAAGGCAGAAGCTTAAACTGACTGAACTACCCCCAGGCACCTCTTGGAGTTCTGATATGAATAAATGCAATGCAGTTTTACTAATTTAAAAAAGCACATTTTCTTAATTTACTATGCTAAACTCTCACATCACTTTTTAAATAGATTTTTGAGAAACAAAAGTAAAACATACCTCTCATCCATGGCCTCCTAAACTTATTATCAATAACTCCTGCATAATAATTTCCATCTTGATATAAACATGAAGGGACTCGAAGCAATAAAGAATCTCTGCAAAACTTCTTTCTAACTATATTCTATGTAAGAAAGTAAGATTATAAAATCTTTAAAAATATTTATCAGATGCAATTAACAGTATTCAAAATAATAAAATTCATTATTCTTTTAAATTCATATCATTTTTATTTAAAGCTAATACCTACTCATTATAAAACATAAAATAACACAGAACACATAACTGAGAAAGTCAAGGTCTCTAGTAATTTAAGTAAGAGTTTGGCATATTTTCCAGAGACTTCCTTTTTTAGGCTAGGCTAAATATGTGTGTGTGTGTGTTTATGTTTGACACAAATGAGATCCCATCATTTATACAGTATGCAATTTAGCAATGTGTTTTTTTCACTTAACAGTATAATATGGCTGTCTTAATTTTGTTTCTATGTTGCACTAGCAACAACCAGCAAATAAATTTTTGACTTGAAAAAAAATCAACAAATAAAACTATTTCTTTAACCTCATCATCTTTGGTGTGCCTCTGAAAAATGTCCCACTATTCTTCTCAGATTATCAAAATCCTATTTATCAAAAAAAGTCCTATATATCGGGGAACGTGGGTGGCTCAGTGGGTTAAAGCCTCTGCCATCTGCTCAGGTCATGGTTCCAGGGTCTGGGATCGAGCCTCACATCGTTCTGCTCAGCAGGGAGCCTGCTTCCTCCCTCTCTCTCTGCCGGCCTCTCTGCCTACTTGTGATCTCTGTCTGTCAAATAAATAAATAAAATCTTAAAAAAAAAATCCTATTTATCTTTCAAGGCCCATCTTAAGCAATATCTCTGCTATGAAGCTTTTCCTCAGTAACTCTCAACTTCCCACAAAATTCATTATTCTGTGTATTTGGACAAATGATAGTTTCTTGCATTACTTCCCAAGAGTTCTTTGTTTGCTGAAGGTGTTAATCATATTAAATAAAAGGTCTTAATTATCCAAGAATAAATGGTACAAAGAAAGAAGAGTTAAAGTAATTTATATAAGATGAGGACCAAAAGTTCATTGCAAAACAGAAAAAAAGCTTGATTAATACTTTGTCTAAAAAAAAATGAAACAAAGCTACAGAAATTAAATTTTGTAGCTAATAAAATTTTGGTTTTAATTAGCTCATAACCATAACTGGTTTTTTGTCAAAATTCTCCCATAAACTGTATTATGTAATGATATGGATATTAGTCATTGCCTAACCTTTGATTATAAAGAAGATATTTTTAAAAAATATTTAACCAAAATATTCCCAAGGCATCTCTGACTCCTTTAATATGCAAATCATTCTCTTCCTCTTCTCTGTAACTAATCTAATGTTTCAAGGTCTTCATTTGACTATAGCTTTACCTGTTGAGTGGCTCCTCAATACTGTTTCCATGAACTTTACAGAATTCTACAACTTTTGCGAGAAATGCCATCAGTCAGTATCATATTTGTACTATATCATGGGATGTGATCCACCAGTGAGAAACTAAGATACTACAGGCAAGAATAAAAGTTTAAGGATGTCTGAATACAGATTAATTTTGAAGTGGCCAATATATTCATAAATATATCTGGTTAACAATGACTTCTGATTCCCTACCATGTAAATGTTATAATAACACGTTTACTTCCCACAGTTATGAAGAAATAATAAAACCTGAAGATGTCTAAATGTCTTTCTTATTTCCTATAAAATGTAACAGTTTTAGTTACATTGGAATAACTTTTTTTCCTGGTAAAAAGGTCAAGGTTATAAAGAAAATAAAAATTTACCTTCTCAATTAAGATTATAAGAACAATGATTTATTGTATGACGACTACTCCAATTAGTTTCTTAACAATGTACTAGACTTAAACCTCAGCCTTTTATAAGCTGTTTAAGATCTCTAGACATCAGTTTCCGAACCTGTAAAATTGTAAAATCTAGCTCTTGGAGTAGTCATGATGATCAAATGGCATAACCCATCAAGAGAGCAAATGATCAAAAGATATAATCCATCAAAAGAGCAAAGTATCTGGCCCATAGCAAATGGTCAATACATGCTATTACTGTTATTTCCGCATAAAGATAACCGGGACTGCTTCTCCCTCCCCGACTCTTTTCAAGGACAATCACTCAAGAATATTGATAAACAAGCAGCCTAAATATGCCAAGTTTCCATTTTTTTTCTGCTGACAGCTTCAATTCACAATACACTGCCAATAATTTCCTTCCAAAAGTGGCATTTTTAAGGTATACTGGAAGTGGGAAGAAATTTTAAATAAATCCCAAAGTAATTAGATTAAGGATTAATCTAAGGACTACTGCAAAATTATCATAATCATGTAGTGAATGCAGATAGTACTTTTCATATCATAATTCTTAGTAGTTAGTGATTCAGTAACACGCTACCTCATATAAATAGTCTATTGCACAATATTTGAATGTTGAAAACATGTCTTCTTTCTTTGAAAGTGGTACAAATTTCAGTATCTGGAAATACAAAAATCAAAATTAAATGTTAGTAAAATAGCAAAACAAGGAGAAGGAAACCATTCTTAATCACAAAACTTTGGTTCATTCATTTTTAAGAAGGCACTGAGTGATTAGAAAAAAGCTAACTATAAAAATAATAGTTATTACTATGATTTAAATCTAATATCAAAATAATGTATGTTGATATAAAATCATTCATCTAATTTTCATATATTATTTAATCCACACAACTTCTGGCTGGTGGATTAAAGTATATATTCTGTGATCATTTTGTTGCAAAAGAGGCAGGAATTTGAAAGAATTGTACAGTGGTTTTCTCAGGACAACCGTATTTCTTAAGTGGTCTTGAAATAGAATAACCACAAGTAAAACTGTGCTTAAGCAGGGGAGAAGAATCTGGGAAACTGCAGTCTTTTAAAAAATAAAAAGCCCAGGGGGGGTGCCTGACTGGCTCAGTTGGAAGAACATGTGACTCTTGTTCTTGGGGTCATGAGTTCAAGCTCTTGCTGGGAATAGAGTTTACTTAAAAAAAAAAAATTTTTTTTTTTTTAAATTTAAAGGCTGAATTTAGAATTCCCTAATAGCCCATTTGGAATAAAGCCACTAAGACATAGTATTCCTAGGTCAATGGGTACATTATTATTGGTAAATAAACAAATTCATCCAATGAAGCGATAGGTAAATTTTAGAATGCTGAGAATCCAAGATGGTTCTCATTTATGTGAGAACCAGAGCAATTACAGCTTATAAGAGTCACTCTAGAATAGAATCAGTGTATCAGGTAGTTCTTAGCATTTTGATCAATTACTTAAAATGTTTTGGGTAATTTAGATGTAAGTCAGAAGTCTTCATATAGTAGTTTATCAGTAAGTTTTTAGTAGGTGAAATAAACATTTTAATCTGAATGGCTTTGCCTTAGTTTCATTATTATTTTAAATTTGTTTGAAGTTTACCTGTTTCTTTATCTAGGGTGAAGGTACAGTACCAGAAGACCTTAAGAGTTCATCTACATTAATTAGCTATGGATCTATTCCTATTTTCAGTCATCATCGAGAGAACATTCTTAACTACTCAATTACTGTATAAAAAACTAAGAGCAAACTGGTTATGGAATATAATTACTTTATCTGATTAATGAATCAGAAGACATTGTGGATATTACAATAAGCTTTCCAATTAAAACAAACCCAATAAGCTATCTGAATTATTTTTAATATACCTGAAATATTCTTAGTATTATTAGGTTCTGTGGTATCAACAGATGTTTTATCAAAAGATGTGGGGAGTACATAGCGTGGGTGCCCTCTTCCACTCTTAATTAAACAATGTCAACATAACATTTTCTTACTGGTGATTGCTTCTCTGGAAATATTTTCCAATCACTGTACTTCCATACCTTTTCCATACAGTGTTCACTGATCTTTGAGGCAAATATTAATTTAGAATTTCCATTTCTTGATATTGTGCTTTCAAAAAAACATTATCTGATGTGCTTCATTCTAGAAGTCATTTCAAAAAGTTTAAAACAACCAAGTTACTTAGTTAATCCATTCAGTCACTCTCAGCATTCATCTTAAATTTTCCTTTCTTGTGAAGCCTGTATTTCTACTAGCTTCAGATTCATCACTCTCATCAACTATCTTAAACAATAATTACTGCTGTATTGAAATTAATCATCTAAATTCATGCTGAACCTACAGTATTTAAATAAGATACTATATATCATATATACTCATAGAATTCCTCTCACCCGTCAACTTTACTTCATTGCATTACAGGTATTTGAATCCATCTTAAAATAGTGGATGGACAGGAAGAGAGATCAATTGGCCTTCTTTCTAAATTCAAAGGGAGAAAACAAGCAACATCATGGCTAAAAAGAAGTTATTTTTAAAATAGTCAAACACTTGGGGCACCTGGGTGGCTCAGTGGTTTAAGCCTCTGCCTTCGGCTCAGGTCATGATCTCAGGGTCCTGGGATGGAGCCCCACATCGGGCTTTCTGCTCAGCCCCTCTCTCTGCCTGCCTCTCTGCCTGCTTGTGATCTCTCTGTCAAATAAATAAATAAAATCTTTAAAATAAAATAAAATAGTAAAACAATCAATCAGGAATTGCAATTCCTGAAATATTTTTCCTTACCTATTTCTAAAGATTTTCTTTCTCTTGTGCTACCTCCTGACTGGGGCCGGAATGGAAATGCATATCAATAACTAGGTTAGGCTCTTAGGCAAAAGACCAGAGAAGGAAGGCCGAAGATTTTTTTTCCACCGAGTTTTACTGAAGTATCATTGAGATAAAAGTTTTACATATTTCTTTTTTTTTTTTTAAGATTTTATTTATTTATTTTACAGAGAGAGATCACAAGCAGATGGAGAGGCAGGCAGAGAGAGAGAGAGAGGGAAGCAGGCTCCCTGATGAGCAGAGAGCCCGATGCGGGACTCGATCCCAGGACCCTGAGATCATGACCTGAGCCGAAGGCAGCGGCCTAACCACTGAGCCACCCAGGCGCCCAAGTTTTACATATTTCAAGTGTAGGTATATATAATGGAAGATTATTTCCAAAATTATTTAAGACATATACGAGTGAATATGAATTGTAGGGCTGGCTTTCTGTCTCCTCCCACAGGGCTAAGGCATATGGAGATTTCTTCCTTTCCTCACTCCTGGACCTAAAAACCACACTTTAGCCATGTAATATCCCAGAGGAGGCAAGGTTCACACATTTTCTCGTATTTTTTAAATCTGTACAACTTCTTGTTAGTGGGTTGATATACCACTGGCTTTTCTGTGCCCTTCACCTCTATTCCCGCCACATTAGGTTACGTGGGCCCTGGCTCTGGGGTCTTGTCCTCACAGAGCCACATCAACCATGCCTCACAAAGATATTTTCCAGAAATTGTGGAGCCGCCATACCCTAACCCCGTCCTGACCTTTTCTTCTCCTCTGCTCAAGAACACCTTCCCTCTCTCCTCTCTTCACCCTCTCGGGTTGCTACTGAAGGGAATATCGCCACCGAGCCGTCTCTGCCTGGGAAAATTCCCGCCTACTGAGCATGTGACCTCCGGCCCTGGGCTCAGCGCAGGCATTGGCCAGCCTGGCCAGGCCCCGCCCCCCGTCTCCTAGCACTTCCGCCTGCGGTTGCCCAGTGCCTAGGCTGTCGGGGTCTTCGTTGGTGAGCGGAACTTTTGCCGCATCGAGTGGAGAGTGACAGCGGAGCAGGTGGAGGGAAGCCCGGAAGGAGCCGGTACGAAAGGCAGGGAAGACCAGGCCGGGGAGTCTGGACTTCTGATGTTATTGGCTAATCCTGACCAAACGGGAAAGGAACAGAGGGAAGGCAGGGGCAGAAGCTTTCCCGACGTAAAACAGGATTGAGGCATCCGATGCAGGGAGACAAGAAAGTGAAAGGGAGGAGGCCAGCCTGATTAAGGTATCTGGCTCGGTGTTGGCCGTGCCTTGATGGCAGAAGAGCATTTGAGGAGGGGCAGGGGCAGGAAGATAGCTAGAATTGGGACACGCAGATCGTACACGTTGATTGATAGCCACCCCTTCACAAACACACTCCTTTGGGAATTACTAGACCCACCTGACCAGGAAGAATTGTCGCTGTATTTCTTAACTCCTGTCTTTCTTTCCGTGACCTAACTTGGCATTAAATTTCTCCCCAGAATATTGCAAGAAGTAACATGCGTTTATTTATTTTAGTAACACATGGGTGTTTTTCCAGTTAATTACTAACAAAATAGTAATTATGAGACATCAGTGGATAAGCCACGTTACTTTCCCAAGTGACTGACTTCATTGTATTTTGCGCAGGTGTGTGCAGTTTGCTTCACCGATACGGATTTGATGTTTGGCGGTAATCAATATAAAGATGTTCATCTGTCATTGAGGTACATTACTATGTATCCTTGGATGTATACCTTTTATTAAAACTAATTTTAAATTAATTTGGTAAAAATTACAAAAGTAACACTCATTGTACTCATACTCATTGTAACGGGCAAAACCATTCTAAAATGAATTAAGAAAATGTAATCTCTATTACGGAACTTATTCCCTGATAACTGATGTTAACAATCTGGGTGTATCTTTTAAAAATTAAATTAAATTAAAATTTAAAATTTAAGATATATTATATTATTATTTCAGATTATATTTTATATATATACATATATATTATTTCAGATATATTATTATTTAGTGATATATCAGCTGCATCTAACACCTAGTGTTCACTTTATCAAGTGCCCTCCTTAACGCCCATCACTCAGTTACCCCATCCTTCCATCCAGGGGTATATCTTTTCATACCTTCTTGTACATTCATACAAATTTATATGGACATGCACACACAAAATAGTTTGGCCAGTTATATAAAAATGGGTGCCTTATTTTTCATGCTCCTTCACTAAACCATACATCATGAACAACCTTCCAGTTAAAAATATATAGATTTTGGGGCGCCTGGGTGGCTCAGTGGGTTAAGCCTCTGCCTTCGGCTCAGGTCATGATCCCAGGGGCCTGGGATCGAGTCCCGCATAGGGCTCTCTGCTCAGCAGGGAGCCTGCTTCTCCTCATCTCTCTCTCTCTGTCTATCTCTCTGCCTATTTGTGATCTCTCTCTCTCTCTGACAAATAAATAAATAAATAAAATATATATATATATATAGATTTAACTCATTTTTTAAAAAGATTTTATTTATTTATTTGACAGAGAGAGAGATCACAAGTAGGCAGTAGGCAGAGAGGCAGGCAGAGAGAGAGAAGGAAGCAGGCTTCCCGCTGAGCAGAGAGCCAGATGTGGGGCTCGATCTCAGGACCCTGGGATCATGACCTGAGCCGAAGGCAGAGGCTTAACCCACTGAGCCACCCAGGCGCCCTGATTTAACTCATTTTAACAGCTGCATATTATTTCATAGTGAAAATATACTATAATCTATCCAAACATTCTGCTACTGAAGGCTTTAGCAGATTGTTTTCAGGGTGGTTGTTGTTTTGTTTGTTTTTTATCTTGACAAATAATGCTGCAATAGGAATTCTTAGATGTAGAGTTTTGAATATTATTGCTGTTATTCCTATGGTATAGATTTGTTTTGCTTTGCTGCCTTAAGTGGTAAAAGTGTTTCAAATTTAATAGTGCCAATTTACCTTTCAAAAATTTGTAGTGATTTGGGGCGCCTGAGTGGCTCAGTAGGTTAAGCCTCTGCCTTCGGCTCAGGTCATGGTCTTAGGGTCCTGGATCGAGCCCCGAGTAAGGCTTTTTGCTCAGCAGGGAGCCTGCTTCCCTTCCTCTCTCTCTCTCTGCCAGCCTCTCCGCCTACTTGTGATCTCTGTCAAATAAATAAATAAAACCTTAAAAAAATTTTTGTAGTGATTTATGTTAACAGTGCTTGAGATGGATCATTTTCCTGAGTACTCAACAAAAATGAATATTTTTTCTTTTATTTTCTGGTCTGACACATGAAAAATACTATCTCATTATGGTTTTAATTTACATTTATATACTGATTACTGATTTTAATTTAATTTACATCCTGATTACTGCTGAGATTAATTAAACACTTTTTAGATGCCCATGAGCTCTTTGGATTTCTTCTTCCATGAATCCCATTAATTAATTTTGTGTGTGTGTCTGTGTGTATGTACAAGATCAGGTGATTTTTCTTTTCTTTTCTTTTCTTTTTTTAAAGATTTTATTTATTTGACAGACAGAGATCACAAGTAGGCAGAGGCAGCAGAGAGAGGGGGAAGCAGGCTTCCCGCCGAGCAGAGAGCTCGATGTGGGGCTCGATCCCAGGACCCTGGGATCATGACCCAAGCCGAAGACAGAGGCTTTAACCCACTGAGCCACCCAGGCACCCTGATCAGGTGATTTTCTATTCAGTAGGTTGTCTCTTGAAGATCTTGTATATAGGTACATTAGTTAATATCAGATTTGACTGTGTAGATAACAGAAAATTTCCAAGCAATATAAAATTTATTTCTCTGTCCTGTAAATGAGGTACAGAAGTAAAAGGTTCACGTCTGATATGGCAGCTGTGCCCTACAGAGTCCTCAGGGACTTAAACATCAAGCTCATTACTCTGATATTCCTGTGCTGTGGTCCTTGGTCTCAGGGTCTCAGGTGGCAGTGTTTATGTTTCAGGCAGCAAGGTGGAGCAAGGAATGAAAAAGAGGAGAGGCCAAGAGTACAATATTTCTTTATATATCTGTAATTAAAATTGTGAAATATAATGTTCATATAGAAAAATGCTAAAGACAATCTATAGCTTAAAAAATTATTTTAAAGAAACATCTATGCAATCTCCACTCAAAGAAACAGAGCATTACAGAATTTGAGAAGCTGTGTTTCCTTTTCTAATCACAACTCTCCCTTGAGGAAGTCTCCCTCTAGACCTAGAGATTACTATAATCCTGACTTTATGGTAATCACTGCTTTGCTTTTGTTTAGTTTCACCCAAGTATGCTTTCTAAATGATACAGTTTTGCTTATTTTTAAATATTGCTGTTTGTGTTAGTTTGGTTCTTGTTTCTATTCAGTGAATGACATTGTATGTATGTAGGTTAATTCAGTTTCATTGCTGAATACACCATTGTATAAATATACCTCAATTTATTTATCCATTCTATTGTTTTTTTTTAAAGATTATTTATTTATTTATTTATTTGACAGAGAGAGATCACAAGCAGGCAGAGAGGCAGGCAGAGAGAGAGGAAGGGAAGCAGGCTCTCTGGTGAGCAGAGAGCCCGACATGGGGCTCGATCCCAGGACCCTGGGATCAGGACCTGAGCTGAAGGCAGAGGCTTTAACCCACTGAGCCACCCAGGCGCCCCTATCCATTCTATTGTTTGTTTTTTTTTTTAATTTTATTTATTTGACAGACAGAGATCACAAATAGATAGGCAGGCAGAGAGAGAGAGAGGAGGAAGCAGGTTCCCCGCTGAGCAGAGAGCCCGATGTGGGACTCGATCCCAGAACCCTGAGATCATGACCTGAGCTGAAGGCAGAGGCTTAACCCGCTGAGCCACCCAGGCGCCCTCCATTCTATTGTTTGATGGACCTTTGGATTATTACAAATTGCAAATAGTGCTTCTATCAATATCCTTGTACATATATCCTAATATACATGTACATTTTTCTGGAACATAATTTTAGGAATGAATTTCTGGATTATTGAGTATGCATATCATCACATTTTTTCAATAATGGCAAACTGTTTTCCAAAGTGATTATACTAATTAACACTCCCACCAGCTATGTTTTAGATTCCTATTGCTTTGTGTCCTTACCAACCCTTAGCAGCTTCATGTTAATTTAATTTAAAAAGAAATTTTTTTACAGATTTTATTTATTTATTTGACACACAGAAAGAGATCACAAGTAGGCAGAGAGGCAGACAGAGAGAGAGGGAAGCAGGCTCCCTGATGATCAGAGAGTGTGATGCAGGGCTCTATCCCAGGACCCTGAGACAATGACCGAGCCAAAGACAGAGGTTTAACCCACCGAGCCACCCAGGCGCCCCCATGTTATTTAATTGTGAGTATCTGGTAAGTATCTAGCTGTCTTTCAAGGAAGGTTCTCATTAGCTGCCACATGACACTTCTGCTTACATCTCATTGGTTAGGCCCTAGACACCTGGTCAGTTTTAGCAGTAGTAAAGGCTAGAAGATTCATTGTTTATTCTGGACAGTCATATGCATAGTTACAACTTGGAGATTCTATTATTAAAATAAGGAGGAAAAAACAGACTTTGAGAAATATAATATTTCTGCTACTTTAAGAAGAATAATTTTAAAATACCTAACTTTTATTGACCACTTACTATGTGCCAAGCACTATTCTAAACACTTTGCAACTACTTATAAACTAGATACTATATTACAAACCCCAGTTTATAGGTAAGAAAACTAGGCCATTGAGAGCTTAAGTATCCTACCCAAGATTAAACACCTAGAAAGTATATTGCAAACCCAGGTAGTCTGGTTCAGAGTCCATGCTTTTAGCCGGGCCATATACAGTTTATATATTTATTTAATATATTATTTATTTATTTATTTGACAGACAGAGATCCCACGTAGTCAGAGAGGCAGGCAGAGAGAGAGGAGGAAGCATGCTCCCTGTCGAGCAGAGAGCCCGATGCAGGGCTCGATCGCAGGACCCTGGGATCATGACCTGAGCCTAAGAAAGAGGCTTTAACCCACTGAGCCACCCAGGTGCCCAAGGGCCATATACAGTTTAAAAGGAACATTTGTTCTTGGTCTGCCATGTTTTTTACAAAGATTTTCCTTCTGATTATCTTTGGAAATTTCTAAAAGTAGTTTTGTTTATATATTCAGAGTGAGTTTCACCTGTACATCTAAGTCATCTATGTTTTTTCTCAGTAGATAATGTTTCTGCATCATTTCTAAATTATGCATATGAAAAGACTCTAGAACAATTAGTTTGCCATTTAAATTTTAATTTTCCATTATTTGTTAGTATTATTTTGTATCTAGGTGGAAGTAAATTTAAACACACTTGAATATAAAGATTTTATTTATTTATTTATCTATTTATTTGAGAGAGAAAGATATAGAATGAAAGAGCACACATGGGGAAGGGCAGAGGAAAAGGGAGAAGGAAAACCAAGCAGACTCCACTCTGAGACAGAGCCCAATGCAGGGCTCGATCTTACAACACTGAGATTATGATCAGTGCCAATACCAAGTCAGGTGCTTAACCAACTGAGCCACCCAGGTGCCCCAAACACACTTTAATATAAACTAAGCTGAGGAGCCATAAAGGAAGTTGGAAAAACCCTCTTCTATCCAGATCAATTCCATATACTTGTGGAAATCCCTTATAATAATATTAAGCTTCATTGTTGTATTCATATGCTATGCTGTTGAGGACAGAGTAATAATGTTTAATGTTTACTGAGAACATACTTTGTGCCAGGCACAATATTAGGTACTAAAGATGCAAAAATAAAACAGATCTTAGCCTTTGAGAAGCTCATGAATCCTAGTCTGATGTTACTTGTCTTTTTCATTTTTCTTTTCTTCAGACAATTCTGTGTATTGTTGCCAGGATGATATTTCTAAAACAACTAACCGAAACTATCATTTCCCTGCCCAAACTTCATAATTTATCACATATCAGATGAAATCTGAATTTCTTTGCATGGAACAATTATTTTGCCCCATTTACTTTGGAACTCTGAACCATTAGCCATTCCTTGAACATCTCCCAGATCCTTCAACTTCCAAGTCTTTGTTCCTGCTGTTCTATTTGTATTCTGATCACATATTGAAGACCTATTTATTCTACAGGGTTCAGTTCAATTGTTTCCTCTTCCCACTGTTAATCTTAGAATTAGTTGTCACATTTTTGGCACTCTAACATTCTCAGTGTCCCACTTTGGGTAATTTTCATGCTTTACATTATAATTGTTTTGTTCATGCCTTCATCTCCTACCTGTATTCTTGAGATCAGGGGCCATGGACCAGGTCTTAATTACATTTACACACTTTGTATATACTAGCACAATACCTTATCTAGAGTAAGTTCTAAAATAGATACTTAATTCACTCCTTGAAATTTGGCACTAGGTCATTTTGAAATAATCAAAAACTTTTTTGCATTTTCTATTAAATGTAAGTTTTCAGTGTTTTTGCAGAAGAATTAATGTGTATGAAATATTACACATACATACACACACATCAGCCAAAGAAGACGTGGCATAAATATGATGGATAGTCAATTTGAGACGGAGTTGCAGATTAGTCTGAACCAGATTATGCAGAAAATCTGGATATGTGGAATGAAATAATATTGCACAAATGTGTTGCATAAGTAACTTGTCTTGTGGTTGCTAATTTATGGGTGTAGTCTTACATATTATCTTTTGATCAGTAACGAACTATTTTACATCAATAGATTGAGAGCAAACATTTTGGCACAACATATTTAATCTAATTAAACTAGATAATAATGCTAGAAACAAGCTGTGGTAGCATCAGCATGTAAAGAAATTTTCACAAGTATACTATTTATATAGTTTATCTTGTTTTCAAATACAGAAGCCACATGTTATTGTAGCCTATTTTTGCAACATCTGTCTCTATAAACACGATCATTTTTCTCTTTTCACATGTTGAACCCCTACACATTTTGCTGATTTCATCTCATGCCTTACATATATATATATATATATCATCTTTTATACACATTGAAAAATTCACTTAAGCTAAGCTTCTGGCTAGGATAAAAACATTATCCATGTTTAGACCTGACTCTGTTCCCCTAAAGAAGCTTTAGGCTTGAATAAGCAGTTTTACTTGTATCCTTTTCCTTCTGAAAAATGGAAGGGCTAGCTCTATGCTTTAGTATTTCCCTGGGTAACATTTACCCTAACACCTCTCATATTTTATGGTCCAGTGAAATTAAGGCATTTGCCAAAAATTAATAGGTGGGATAGGAATATAGGTCTTTGGACTTCCACCCAGTGAGGTGTAATTGTTCACTCATGGATGTATCCATCAATTTCTTTACGGGAGTGGGACAGAGGAAGAGGGAGAGAGAGAATCCTAAGCAGGCTCCACGCCCAGCGTAAAGCCCAACACAGGGCTGGATCTCATGTCCCTGAAATTACAACCTGAACTGCAATCAAGAGTTGGATGCTTAATCGACTAAGCCATGCAGGCGCCCCATCCATCAATTTTTGAGCACGTGTTATGCACAAGGATCTATGCTAGTTGAGGAGAGCAAATGATTCTACTCTGTCAATGTGGCAGGGGAAATAAGATATTTACATAAAAACTAGTTATTCCCTGAGGAAATTAATGTCATAAAAGTTATAGGGGCGCCTGGGTGGCTCAGTGGGTTAAGCCGCTGCCTTCGGCTCAGGTCATGATCTCAGGGTCCTGGGATCGAGTCCCGCATCGGGCTCTCTGCTCAGCAGGGAGCCTGCTTCCTCCTCTCTCTCTCTCTCTGCCTGCCTCTCTGCCTACTTGTGATCTCTCTCTGCAAATAAATAAATAAAATCTTTAAAAAAAAAAAAAAGTTATGGGAACTTAAAGGAAATAATGCTTTATTGTTTTAACAAGTAAGTTGTAGAGATACAGAATAAATGAATAAATATCTCATTTAGAATTTCATTAGATTAACCACACCTATGGGAAATCTAGCTCTTTGAAGCACAAAAGCATAACAGCACCACTGTATACCTAATGGAAAATGAACCAACTTATAAAATAACTTCCTGAGGTCTAAACTGCATATTCAAACTGTAAGTTGTAACAAATCACCAATATGCAGGGTAGCCAGTATCATGCTTATACAAGATGGGAAAACTATTTCTCTTTTTCTCTCCAAAAGAAAAAATTTTAAATTTATTTTTACTAGAGAGAGAGAGAGAGAAAACGAGCAAGGGGAGAGACAGAGGGAAAAGCAGACTCCCTGCTGTTCAGAGAGCCCAATGAGGGACTGAATCCCAAGACCCTGGAATCATTAACTGAGCCAAAGGCAGACACTGAATCAGCTGAGCCACCCAGGCACCCCTCTCCAAAAGAAGTCTTAATGTTATTTCATAAACAATTCTCACAATTTCATATTTTGAATTTAGACCCAGTCTCATACCTTACAATGTAAATTAATTTAACAAATAATTTTTTTAAAATGATTTTATTTATTTATTTAACAGACAGAGATCACAAGTAGGCAGAGAGGCAGGTAGAAAGAGAGAGAGGAGGAAGCAGGCTATCCGCAGAGCGGACAACCCGATGCGGGGCTCGATCCCAGGACTCTGGGATCATGACCTGAGCCGAAGGCAGAGGCTTTAACCCACTGAGCCACCCAGGCGCCCCTTAACAAATAATTTTTGAGCACTTACTACATGCTTGGTATGTACAAACTTAGTAGATTAGCAACTTGTATTGTCTCTTACCATAAAAAAGAAAAAAAAAGTACCCTGAAACAATAATATCTAACCCTATCATTAGTTGCATATAACACCCATTGCTCATCACAACCACAGAGCACCTTCTCTTTTAAATATCTTTCTCTTTAGGCTTTTAGCTTCCTGATTTCTCCCATCTGTTCTGCACCTGGACTCTCTGTAATTTGGGGAGAAAACAATAAAACCGTAATATCAGATTTATTGGTTCTACTACAAATATATGTTATGCAACTCCAGCAAGTCCTTCAATGCTGATTGTCAATCATTATTTTCCTTCATTTTATCTATAAAATCATTATATATATATATATATATATATATATATATATATATGAGATTGTTTATATATACCAGCAATGCTCTGAATGTGCGAAAGAGGAAGGAGTCTCAAGACAATGTCCCTATCTTTAGGCCCTTATCATATTCCAACAGCTAGACCAGTGGTTCTCATTTGAGGTGATTTTGCCTCTTAGAGGGCATTTGGACATATCTGGAGACATTTTTGGTTGTCATAACTGAAGGAAGGGTTGCTATTGGCATCTAATTAGCAGAGGCCAGGATCCTGCTATGAATATCCTAAAATTAAGAGGAAAGTCTACCACCACCCTTAAGTAAGAATTACCTAGCCCAAAATATCCATAGTATGAAGGCTGAGAAATCCTGATCTTAGGTGATTAAAGACCAAACTATATCCATACTCTTCTAGTCATATATATACAACTTACCCATTCCCTGGAAGTGACTTCGCCTTCTTGAGTGAGAAACTGTGTTCCTTCACTTTCCTCTTTTTATATCAAAATGTCCATATAGTCTCATTTGGCATTTTCTTACTTCTTTCTGTGGATAAATACTCTTCTTTCTTTCCAAGACTAATCTCTTCTAGTATTTACACTCTACCCTATTTTCCAAATTATTTATGCTGCTGACAAGAATGCATTCTATATCACAGAACAGAACAGATAAGAAATCAAGCAGAGAGGGTGCCTGGGTGGCTCAGTAGATTAAGCCTCTGGCTTCGGCTCAGGTCATGATCTCAGGGTCCTGAGATGGAACCCTGCACCGGGCTCTCTGCTCAGTGAGGAGCCTGCTTCCTCCTCTCTCTGCCTGCTGCTCTGCCTACTTGTGATCTCTCTCTGTCAAATAAATAAATAAAATTTAAAAAAGAAAAAAGAAAAAGAAATCCAGGAGAGTAGTTTTCTCTGAATTCTTTATTTCATCCCCACTCACCAGCTCCAGAAATTTAGTTCACAGGTTATTTCCTCTCATGTATCCTCATGCTTTCCCCTACAATAGGTTCTCTCTGTGTCTAAAAAGTACTTAATTATATTCTATCTTATAATATTCTTTAAAACTTTTATTTTGATCCTTCTGTTTTTTTCAACTTATCTGTATCCCCTAGGACTCCTGTAATTTTCTAACTGTTCTCCCAGCCTTTCATCTAGTCTGCATTTTGTGCTATAGGATTTATGTCAGCTACTCTCATCAGAGTCCTTCAGTAGTCAACCAGTGCCTATCACAATGACTACGTCACATCATGCATTTTTTATTCACAAGATACAGTGCTTGGAACTTAAGTTAGTATTAGTATCTCCATCATATAGATGAGAAACTGAGGCTTAGAGAGGTTGAGTGTCTTGCTCAAAACTCTATAGCTAGGATGTGAGGAGCCAATTCAAATCCAAATCAGTCTTATGCCAAAATCTTTGTGTACATTTTACACAACTCTTTATTCCCCAAGGCACTGAGTCCAGACTGCCAAGTTTGGCCTTCTCATCTCTCTCTGATCTGGCTTCACACTTTTTCCAGGTACTGCCAACC
Organism: Mustela putorius furo; assembly: GCF_011764305.1. Classification (NCBI taxonomy): domain Eukaryota; kingdom Metazoa; phylum Chordata; class Mammalia; order Carnivora; family Mustelidae; genus Mustela; species Mustela putorius. The sequence goes on from NW_025421423.1 coordinate 14,893,130, forward strand.
TACATCCACCTTATATTCATGTTAAAATACTGCTGTTCTGTGCATACTCTTTGCTTTTTATCCTTCTCTTTGCTCCCTTTCATACCATACCTTCTATGTTATCCTTCTCATGCATCTCCTAAGTTTCAAATACCCAACCATTTTCAAGCCCAGTTCAAGCTTCCCAGCCAGTTCCCTAATCTCAGATCTTTTCCTCCCCCCTCCCCCAGTGGTGTTTTTCTCACTTACAAATGTTGACATTATAAAGCATGTATATGCTTTTTTTTTTTTTGCCCTCTCTCTATTTTCACCTCCTTTAGAACAGGGAACTCATTGTGATAGTAACATATTTTTCTGTAGAATTTTATAAGCACTCTTGCAAATATGTTAAGAACCTGGTAAAGAACAAGAGCTCAATACAAGTTTGTTTGCTTGTTTGGTTCTAATCTTCATAGTAATTCTCCAAAGTCTACTTTACTAACAGATAAGAAAACTGAGGCTCAGGGAAATCAAGTGACCTGCCAAAGGGCAGAAATATTCCAATATGACCCAAGATCTAACTCAAGAGTTCTGTCTCTAATTGCGGGTTCTTCCTACTATACTATGTAGGGCTTCAGAATTTTGGTCCCCCAGAATATCCTAGCTCTATACCTTGGTCATAGTAGTTATTGAATATGAGCTTAATGAATGAGTAAAAGTCTGTTAAGAACATATTCTTTGAGGTTGAAAGTCATGAGAGGTTCATTGGCCACCAAGAATAACAGCACTTTTGGATGTGACTCATCTTCACACATAGTATTTAGGTAGAAGGAAAACAACCCTCCCATTCTGATCAAATATCTTAGGCAACATTAGGTTCAAGCTGTATTATTATCCACTTAAGAACATCCGTGCCACACACCTTCAACAAACAAGGTTTTATGTTATTTAAAATCAGTAGGTAGGAAGAAAATTGAGAGTAATTTTTCAGTTTTTGTTTTTCATTTTTCATAGCCAAATTGATATTCTCTTTCATTATTATCTCTACTTTTTGGATCATGTTTAGAAAAGTCACCTCTATCCCAAGAACTCTACAGATACTCCAATATGTATTCTTCTACTGTTTTTATCATGTCATTCTTTACATTTAGAATTTCTGGGATTAGGTGTCTGTGCATGTGTGTGTGTTTCTACATATATATGTGTTTCTATGTGTATGTGTAAGGCATAAAATAAGTTTATAATTTAATATTTTCTTACATAGTTTAGTGAGTTATTTATTAATTTTTCCTTTCTGATTTAAATTACATCCTTAGAGGCACTTGGGTGGCCCAGATGGTTAAGCATCTGCCTTCTGCTCAGGTCATGATGCCGGGGTTCTGGGATTGAGCCCTGTATCAGGCTCCCTTCTTGGCAGGAAGCCTGCTTCTCTCTCTCTCCCACACCCCGTGTTTGTGTTCCTTCTCTTGCTGTGTCTCTCTCTGTCAAATAAATAAATAAAATGATAAAGATGTAATTTATTTATTTATAAAGATTTTTTTTTAAATGGACAGATATGTCCATACACAGATTATTCTATATGTAAACTAAACTTTCCAGATTTGTAATTTATTCTATTGGTGGTTTACTCCTGAGCTGTGTTTATTTATTTATTTATCCATAATCTTTTAATGATTAAAGTTTTAATTTCTGGGCAGCAGTCTCATCCACTATTATTTTTTTATTTTTAAATTTTTTTAAAAATATTATTTATTTATTTATTTGACAGAGATCACAAGTAGGCGGAGAGGCAGACAGAGAGGGAAGGGAGAAGCAGGCTCCCTGCTGAGCAGAGAGCCCGATGTGGGGATGGATCCCAGAACCCTGAGATCATGACCTGAGCTGAAGGCAGAGGCTTTAACCCACTGAGCCACCCAGGCATCCCTATTTTTAATTTTTTAAACAAATATTTTGTTTACTTATTTTAGGGAGAGAGAGTGAACAAGTGGGAGGAGGAGTAGAGGGGGAGGGACAAGCCGACTCCACACTGAGCACAGAGAGCCCGACTTGGCGCTTCATCTCATGCCTGCAAGATCATGACCTAAGCCAAAGTCAAGAGTTGAACGCTTAACTGACTGAGCCACCCAGGTGGCTCCACTACTCTCCTTTAGAAAAAGAAAAAAAAAAGAAACAATTTGTGCCTACCCTCTAAGGTTTATTCTGTTTTTTAAAAGCTTATTTATTTATGGATTTATTTAAGTAGTCTCTATACCCAGTGTGGGGCTTGAACTCATGACCTTGAGACCAAGAGCTGTCTGCTCCTCTGACTGAGCCAGCCAGGCACCCCTCTAAGTTTTATTCTTTAAAAAAAGTACAAGAAATATTTTGCCAACATCCCACATTTTCTTTTAGTGGGATTCTGATTAAGATGAAATAGAAGTGATAGATTAATTTGAGAGAATTGACTGATTTTAATAGACAATCTTTAGAATCATAGAACCTAATATGGTTTTTCATTTACTCAAGTCTTTTGTCATCTTCCCCAATAATTTTATAATTTCTTTTTTAAAAAGATTTTATTTATTTATTTGACAGAGAGAGCACAGGTAAGCAGAGGGGCAGGCAGAGAGAGAGAAGCAGGCTTTCTGCCAAGCAGGGAGCTTGACTCGGGGCTTGATCCCAGGACTCTGGAACCATGACTTGAGCTGAAGGCAGCCACTCAACCAACCGAGCCACCGAGGTGTCCCTACAATTTCTTTTTAAAATATGTATTTTTAAAAGATTTTATTTATTTCTGTGAGAGAGAGAGAGTGAGACTCTGGGACTAAGGTATCATAACCTGAGCCAAGGGCAGACACTTAACCGACTGAGCCACCCAGACACCCAGTTTGGTTTTTTTCCCCCAAAGATTTTATTTATTTACTCAACAGAGAGAACACAAGGAGAGGGAGTGGCAGAGGGAGTGGGAGAAACAGGCTCCACGCTGAGCAGGGAGCCCAGCTCGGGCTGGATCCCAGGACCCTGGAATCATGACCCGAGCCAAAGGCAGATGCTTATCCAACTGAGCCACCCAGGTGCCCAATTTTACAATTTCTGTGTGTGTGTGTGTGTGTGTGTGTGTGTGTGTACACTTTAATAGAGCATAGTGCTTTAGTTCATATATGCAAGAATCAGCTGCCTGGGTTCCAAACTCACCTATGCTGTCACTAGCCATGTAAACTATTCATTCACCTTTGTGTACTTGTTCTTTATCTCCCCCTCCTATAATATGGGGTACTTGCAGATTTATCATGAAGATTAATTGGGTTAATATATCTAAAGTGCTTAAAACAATACCAAAAAAAACAATACCTGGCTAGTAAGTGCCCTATGAGTACTACCTATGATTACATGATTATATAGTATATCTATATATGCACTTCATGTTTCTTATTAAATATATTTGTGTTTTATGTAGTGTTGTTAAAAATGGGTTTTCCCCCCTACTCTCTTCTTATTGGTGGCCATTTTATTAATTTTGATTATGGAGGGCAATCTCAATAAGCACTAAACTTTGAAATTTCAACCTCCAGAGGGCTCCCCTTTCCTGTGAATTACTATCTTTTCTTATAACTTCTTTTTAAAGAATTTTATGTCACTTAGAGTGATGAAAAGTGATGAAAAAGAAAATGTGTGTATGATGCATTTGAAAGGTCAAGTAAGATAAATAAGATCAACAGCTAGTCCATTGAAAATACTAACAGGACAGGGTACCTGGGTGGCTCAAGTCATGATCCCAGAGTCCTGCATGAAGCCCCTCATCAGGCTCCCTGCTCAGTGGGAAGTCTCTTTCTCCCTCTGCTACTCCCCCTGCTTGTGCTCCCTCTCTCGCTGTGTCTGTCTATCAAATAAATAAATAAAATCTTAAAAAAGAAAATGCTAACAAGACAAACCGTCCTCTTGCAAAACTGAGGGAAGAGAAAACAGCTGAAAATACAAAAAAGAAAAAAAAGGAATTAACAGATGCATGTAAATATCCACGAAGTTTAAAAATTACAAAAATACTCAAAGTTTAACCTGTCAATAAAGTGAAAATTTTGACAACATTGGGTATTATTTAATAAGTATGAATTATAAAAATCGATACAACAAGAGGCAGAAAACTTGAACTGATAAATAGAAGAAATGGGAAATGTTAACCAAAGTTCTACCTCAGAAAAAGGTACCAGGTCAAGATTTTTTTCTTAAGATTTTATTTATTTATTTATTTGAGAGAGGGAGAGAGAGCAGGGGGAGGAGCAAAAGGAAAAGGAAAGAGAGAATCTTGAGCAGACTCTACACTGAGCCTGGAGCCAGATGTGGGGCTCAGTCTCATGACCCTGAGATCATGACCTGAGCTGAAGTTAAGTCGGGTGCTTAACCCAGTGAGCCACCCAGGCACACCTACGTCAAGATGTTTTAAAACATGGATTCTAGGGACGCCTGGGTGGCTCAGTGGGTTAAGCCACTGCCTTCGGCTCAGGTCATGATCTCAGAGTCCTGGGATCGAGTCCCACATCGGGCTCTCTGCTCAGCAGGGAGCCTGCTTCCTCCTCTCTCTCTGCCTGCCTCTCTGCCTGCTTGTGATCCCTCTCTGTCAAATAAATAAATAAAATCTTAAAAAAAAAAATACTTAAAAAAAAAAAACATGGATTCTATCAGAACTTTAGGAACAATGTTATTTACAGAACTTTAAAAAGATGGAAAACTTTATAACTCACAATACAAGGCTAACAAATATGAAACCAAATTAGTGAGGAATAGCAGAAGAAAAAAGCAATAGGCCAATTAATAATGAAATAAATGCAGAAATCCTAAATAAAACATTAACAAATTGAATACAACAGCATTTTAAAAGTTAGCATGACCAGGGGTTCCTGGGTAGCTCAGTGGGTTAAAGCCTCTGCCTTCGGCTTGGGTTATGATCCCAGGGTCCTGGGATCGAGCCCCGCATCGGGCTCTCTGCTTAGCAGGGAGCCTGCTTCCTCTTCCCTCTCTCTCTGCCTGCCTCTCTGCCTACCTGTGATCTCTATCTGTCAAATAAAATAAATAAAATCTTTAAAAAAAAAAAGTTAGCATGACCTAAATAGATTTTATTTTAGGAATGCAAAGATAATTTGATATATTAAGACATGAGCCTCTGATGATTTACACCTAAATAATAAGTAAATCTTTAAATATTTCATAGCATTTTTTTCTCCTGATATTATCCCACTTTACTACCTTGTTTGATCATCTCTCCCTGGAACATTTTCTTCTCCATCCAGTAAACTCCTACCTCTCTTTAAAGACTCAATTCAGCTTACTTACGTTTCTTTTTCTCTGACCCCTCCCTACCTGAGGGTAAGAAGCTGCTGCCTTGTATGCTGCCATAATACCTTGTATTTACCTCTATTACAGACTTATCATACTGTTCTATAAATGCTAGTTAACTTGTCTTCCCCACCAAACTGTGAACCCTGGAGACAGAGTCAATTTATTTCTGTGTTTTGGAAGCCAGACATATAAAATATTGAAAGAATCCATTGAGAAATACACACAGATCAAAACTGGAAATAAGAACTGTTAGCTAATTACTATTACACACACACACACACAGAAATTGTAAAATTGGGCACCTGGGTGGCTCAGTTGGATAAGCATCTGCCTTTGGCTCGGGTCATGATTCCAGAGTCCTGGACTGGAATTAGCCTCTGCCTTCGGCTCAGGTCATTATTCCAGGGTCCTGGGATCCAGCCCCAAGTCACGCTCTCTGCTCAACGGGGAACCTGCTTCCCCCTTTCTCTCTGCCTGCCTCTCTGCCTACTTGTGACCTCTCTGTCTGTCAAATAAATAAATAAAATCTTGGGGCACCTGGGTGGCTCAGTGGGTTAAGCCTCTGCCTTTGGCTCAGGTCATGATCTCAGGATTCTGGGATTGAGCCCGGATCAGGCTCTCTGCTTAGCAGGGAGCCTGCTTTCTCCCCTCTCTCTGCCTGCTTGTGATCTCTATCTGTCAAATAAATAAATAAAATCTTTAAAATAAATAAATAAATAAAATCTTAAAAAAAAAAAAAGCTGTATTGGAGGGCATGTTTTTATGTCTAGACTAGACTTCCTTTAATATTTCACCTTAAAATCAAACTTCCTTATCCTTTTATAGGCAAAGTTGGGCAACCTCAGGGCTCCATGGAAGGCGCTAGCTTTTTACCCATAGTAAAAACAGACTAGTGTTAACTTTATGTGTAGGGATTCTAGAAGATGCTAATGTGTTTATTAATGTTCTAGTCAAAAGTGCTCATCAAGTCAGTCGTTCTTCCTACGGTTATGTGAGAGGCGAAGAGACAGGCCAGGAGTATTATTCTAGCTGAAATACTGCATGGGGACATGAAACCAGAGAAATAGAGGATACCCCCTGTAATAGCTACCTAACTTAGAATATTTTACTTTAGAGCTTAGCTGCCTACAATTTTAGAGAAAAAGATTTCAACTGCAGTAACTATTTAGCCTGAGTGCTCTCATTTAACTTAGCAGGACTTTGTTCTTTAATTTATATTTTGATTTGTTTGCTTCCACGAATTTCGGTTATAATAGATGGAGTAAAAAAAAAAAAGTAACCAAAAGACATATAAAATTTCCTTACAAATCTATTTGCATCCTGTTATATTCTCTGTACTTTTTTTCTAGTTAATGCAACATTGCTTTGGGTGCTCTTAACGAGGTTAACTCTTCCTTGTGTAGCCTCATGAAATTGAGTAAGAAGGAATTGTCATCTGCATATATCCTGGATCTGCAACCCGAAAGTGTGCTCTGCTGACACCAACAGAGGAGGGAAGGGCTGGCCAAAGTTAGAGAGTGCATTCATTCACTTAACATTTAAATATGAGTCCATTCACTTAACATTTGTTTCACTAGCTTTCTTCGTCTGCTACCAATACAACTAGTAGATAAATTTTGGAGATCTAATGCATAGCATAGTGATTATAGTTAACAGTACTGTATTATTTACTTCAAAACTGCTAAGAGACTAGATCTTCAATGTTCTCACCGCAAAAAAGAAATAATAATTATGTGATGTGATGGAGGCTTGAGTAAAGCTATGGCGGTAATCATGTTGTAAGATATACATATCAAATCAACACATTGCGCACCTTAAACTTATGGAATACTACATGTCAATTATATCTCAATAAAAAATAAAGATACATCAGAATTTGTTCTCACCTGCTGATGCACACTTAGGTTACTTAGCAACTACTGCAAATAAAGCTGCTGTGAATGTTTGTGTACAAGTCTTGGTGTGGGTGTGTTTTCACTTGGATAAACACCTAGGAGTGAATGGCTGGGTCTTATTGTTTGTGTACCTGTAATTTCTTATTGTTATATAATTGACATGTAATATTATATTCATTTCAGCCAGACACCATAATGATTCAATATATGTATACATTGTGAAATAATCACCTCAGTAACTGTAGTTAACATCCATCACCACACAGAGTCACAAATTTTTTGTGTGTGTGATGAGAACTTTTTTTTTTAAGGGTTTTATTTATTTATTTGAGTGAGAAAGAGAGAGAGAGGGAGAGCGCAGGGGGCCGTGGGGAGAAGCAGACTCCTCCCGAGCAAGAAGCCCAATCCAGGGCTCTATCCTAAAACCCTGGGATCATGACCTGAGCTGAGGGCAGATGCTTAATGGACTGAGCCACCCAGGAGCCCCATTATTCCCTCAAATCTTATTGAGGACGGGCTTTTATTTTCCGTCTTCTCATCTTGCCCCTTTCCTCCCCAATGTTTTCTTTTCTTATTCCTCTTCTTAAAACATGTGTTTTTCCTACTCCTGGTCCTCATCTTCTTTCTTTTGACTCCCCCCCTTCATATTCAGGTCATTTCTTCTTTTCTGTATTTATTTAATACAAATTATGCGTTACTTCTAACTTAAGTAGCGAAGTGAGAATATTGCAGCCTTGGGGAAATTATCAGTGGTACCAAGGTGCAGACATCTGTGAGTGTAAGGAGAGTATTGAAAAATGCAATGAAAAAATTAATTGGATTGTCAGTGCATATAATGATGCCTGTGATGAGAGGCAGTTGGGAAGAGTCTATCTCTCCTCAAAGGAAATATGTACTAAATATCCTTGCAAAATATCACAGAAAGAATGAAACTGAGATATTGTGACTTATAATAAGAAATAAATATTTGGTCTTCCTTTTGGTTCCTGGTTTAGGAACCAAAAGGAAGACCAAATAAATTAATATTTAATTTATTCATTTGAAGAGAGAGAGCATAAGCAGGGAGGAGGGTCTGAGGGAGAGGGAGAAGCCCACTGAGCAGGGAGCCTGACACCAAACTCGGATCCCAGGACTTTGAGATCATTACCTGAGTTAAACCAGATGGTTAACAAACTGAGCCACTGAAGCATAGGACTCCTTAAACCCTTGGAATTAACTGTGGAAAAGGAGATCGTGTCTTTTATTATGTTAATGAGGGAACTTTTGGAAAGCACCTAAGGCTAGGGCTGGTTGCTCCTTGAACCAACCTTGTGATTTGAGGGTTGGAACTTTTAGTTTAGTCCTCCCCCACCTCTGGGGAGGGGAGAGGGGGCAGTTAGTCAAGTTCAGTCACGGGTAGCTGATGATTTAATCAATCATGACTATGTAATGAACCTTTCATAAAAGCCCCAAAGGACAGGGTTCAGATAGCTTCCAGGTTGGTGAGCCCATGGGGATTGTGGGAGGGTGGTATGTTTAGAGAAAGGAGGGAAGCTGAGTGTCCCTTTTTCCTTACCTTGCACTATGCATCTCTTCAATTTGGCTGTTGCCGAGTTACTTCCTTTTATAATAAACTGGTCATGTAGTAAGTAAAATGTTTCTCTGACTTCTCTGAGCCACTCTGGCAAATTAATGGAAGCTAAAGACAGGACTTTGGAATCTCCCAGCTGGTCAGAAGTATAGGTGACCACCTGTACTTGAGATGGGTGTCCATAGTGGGTGTGGTGGGTACGTGTTGGGGAGCAGTCTTGCAGGACTGAACCCTTAATATATGGGATCCGAGGCTATCTCTGGGTAGATAGTGTCAGAATTAAGTTGTGGGACACCCAGCTGGTATCAGAAGTTGCTAGGTGTGGGGGAAAAACCCATGTATTAGAATTTAGTGTAGAATCTTAGCAGCACACTCACTCCTTGTGTAATTTCTGAAATAATCCAAATCTGAAAATAATCCAAAACCCTGGTTATGAAAAACTAAGAAAACAATGCTTCTATAGACTTTAGGTGACCTATTACTTATTTCCTATAATTATGGAGACTTCCACTAAATCCGGAATTGAGAGACTTTAAAGGACATTGTAATATAATCACCCCATGATTTTTTTTATATGTGCTGAGGTTCCTGTTAGCCAACAATAATTTGATCGGGCCATTTGGTAAAACTACCTTAGCTTAAAGTGTGAATGCTGTTAAGATTTAATTGCTTTGTAAGGACCACCTAACACTAAGAGGCTGATACCAGGCAGGCAGGTAGGCCTTGTCTAGTAAGGATTGCTGAAGCAGTCTGTGTACTACTACTGAGTTTTTTGTTTGTTTGTTGTTTGTTTTTACTGCTGAGCTATGTTGTGTCGTTGAGCTCTGATCTAGTACTACTCTATTCCAGCAGACACATCTACTTCACAGAATATTCTTAATTTTTATACCATCCTATCTCAGCCAGTGAGGTGTGACGACAGACGGCATGACCTAAAAAAGAAAAGAAAAACAGTTCTAAATAGCCCTCTACATAATTTGACTTTGGTATCATATGACTACCTAAGGAAACAGAACATTTTATATGATAGTGATGAGGGAACAGAAGACTAGCAGAAGACAAAGCAGAATCTGACCCCCTGCAACCTCCCCCCACCCCCCACTCTGGGGTGGGACAGGGGAGACATTCTTCCTGGAATCTCCCAGCTATCTTAATATTAATGCCTTGCTAGAGGGGAGAAACAACCTTAACTTGACAGGGGCAAGGCTTCTGGTATCTTATAGGTTGTCTTTAGCATATGAAAGTTCTTTCGAAACCTCCCTTTCCCTTACCTGCCCCAACCTAGTAGTATATAATCAGCCAACCCTCACAACCCTCTTGCAGCAACTCTCCTGCCCCTGGGTCCTGTCCCCTAGTCCCCCGTCACCTTTTTGCACCAGAAATGTCGTAAGAATTCTTTTTTGGTCGTCAGCTTGGAACCTCGCTTATATTCTAAAATTTCATCAATAGGGCAGTATGTTTAGTAGAACTCTCCAAGTTCCGCTAAAGCTTTTTTTTTTTTTTTTTAAGATTTTATTTATTTATTTGACAGACAGAAATCACAAGTAGGCAGAGAGGCAGGCAGAGAGAGAGAGGAGGAAGCAGGCTCCGCGCTGAGCAGAGAGCCCGACGTGGGGCTCCATCCCAGGACCCGGGGACCATGACCCGAGCCAAAGGCAGAGGCTTTAACCCCCTGAGCCACCCAGGCGCCCCCCGCTAAAGCTTTTTAACTTACATTAACTCAGCTAATTGAGGAATGTTTGCCAGAACCTATTTAGAGTGATGCTAGCATTTATGTAATCACCTGTGTGTGAGAAAGGACTAGACATAAATACAAATTTTGACTTGTTGAAATGTAATCCTCTATAGTTAGAAAATACTACATTGACATGAAACCGGAACTTGGGAGATTAGATTATAAATAAAGTTATCATAATTTACTGTCTAAATCTAACGCTTTTGAGAATGAAAGAAGCAAAATAATAACCATATCATGACAACAGAAATAGAGTTTGTCCCAGGCAAACCAAGGAATACAGACATCCTGATTTTAAACTACATTTCGTATAAACATATTCAGGATTTTGCAATTGAATAATGGAGTTCTGGAGAAATTCTCTCAGTATCTACTTTCTCAGTTTCCTTCCTCAACCCACTTTCCACTAAGGTTTTCTGATGTTTCCTTCAATATAACATCCCCCCTTTTTTTATCTATAAGAATATGAAGTGAACAAAATATTAAAACTAGCTTCAGACATAATTGAACTTCAAATGCTCTCTATACTTAGTAGCAAAACAGATGTAGTTTTGAGTCCCAACAAAAGTTCTGAGTTCCCAGTATGGCTGCTGGAGGTACAGCATTTATGTAAAAGGTTAGTCTGTATTTCCTATTTTCCTTTAGAGAGGAAACTTTATGTCCCCTGTTTGATGTGTAAAAAGTCAACAGTGTTAGAATGTTAATCTGAAATTACATAAAATTCATGCAGAATAGCTTGTAGATTAATAAAGTACTCTTGATTCTTTTTTTAACTGAGATATAGTTGACATACTATTATATATGTTAAAGGTGAACAAAATGCTGATTTATGTACTGCAATATGATTACACTGAAGCATTAGCTAATCCCTCCCTTGGGTCACATAATCACCATTTCTTTTTTGTGGTGAAAGTACTCTTGAGTCTATCCTATGTGGCACTCACATGGCTTTTCATATGTCCCCCAAGCAAAGCGAGAACAAGTCTGCCCTATTCATAAATTTGTGTATCCATGGTGAATGCTATAGATGTACACACTGTGCATGTCACAAGACATAATCATGTTTTCATCAAGTTGAAGAAAGAGGTAAACCTGTGACAGCCATCCCAGTGCCCTCTGGGGACTTCAGAAAAATGTCTTCAACTTCACAACTGATAGAAAGGTCAGAGGGAGGCCAGATGATCAGAGGAAAACGTACTTTCAAACAAAAAAATTGGCTTTTTAGGGATGCCTGGGTGGCTCAGTTGGTTAAGCAGCTGCCTTCGGCTTGGGTCATGATCCCAGGGTCCTGGGATTGAGTCCCACATTGGGCTCCTTGCTCGGCAGGGAGCCTGCTTCTCCCTCTGCCTCTGCCTGCCTCTGTCTGCCTGTGCTCGCTTGCTCTCTCTCCCTCAGTCTCTGACAAATAAATAAATAAAATCTTAAAAAAAAATTGGCTTTTTAGGTGGGAAACAGGGTGTCCTCACCTATAAATTGGACAAATACTTGTTCTCAAGTTCCTTGTATGAATGGGATCTGGGAATTGAAGGGGACCAGAATGTGCCACAAAATAATAAAAATGTGGATTATTTTGAGCTGAAGTCAATTAAGATCCAGAAGACTCAAGGAAAACCTTTGCCTCTCAAATACTTAAAAGAATTTAGAAAAGGAGACTGGCCCAGAAAAAGAGCTATTACCAGAGATAACTTTTTTAAAAACGTATTCTTTTTTTAAAGATTTTATTTATTTATTTGACAGATCACAAGTAGGCAGAGAGGCAGGCAGAGAGAGAGGGGAGGGGGAAGCAGGCTCCCCGATGAGCAGAGAGCCTGATTCGGGGCTCGATCCCAGTACCCTGGGATCATGACCTGAGCTAAAGGCAGAGGCTTTAACCCACTGAGCCGCTCAGGCGCCCCTAATGTATTCTTTTTTTTTTAATTGAAGAATAATTGATATGTAATGTTACATTAGTTTTAAGTGTACAACATAGTGATTCAACAACTGTATACACTATGATCACCGTCTGTCCCCATACAACGCTATTATAATATCATTGACCATATTCCCTATGCTCTACCTTTCATCTCTGTGACTTATTCATTCCGTAACTGGAAGCTTTTATCTTCCACTCCCCGTTACCCATTTTGCACAATTCCCCCAACTCTCCCCTCTGGCGGTCATCAGTTTGCTCTTTGTATTTATGGGTCTGTTGCTGATTTTTTACTTGTTAATTTACTGTCTTTCAGATTCCACATATAAGTGAAAAATGGTTTTTGCCTTTCTTTTCTGACTTATTTCACTTAATGTAATATCCTCTATGTCCATCCATGTTATTGCAAACAGCAAGATCTCACTCTCCTCCACATCTCCTATATCCATTCATCTGTCCATGAGCACTTAGGTTATTTCCATATTTTGGCTATTATAAATAATGCTTCAGTAAACATAGGATGCATATATTTTTGAATTAGTATTTTAATTTTCTTTGAGTAAATACTCAGTAGTGGAATTACTGGATTGTATCATATTTCTATTTTTAATTTTTATTTTTTAATTTTTAAATAGGGTCCATGTCCAACATGAGGTTTGAACCCATCAGCTAGGGATTGAGAGTTGCATACTCGACTGACTGAGCCAGTCAGGTACTGTGATCTTATTTTTAAGTAACGTCTACACCCAACATGGGGCTCGAATCCACAACCCCAAGATCAAGAGTTGCATGCTCCACTGACCGAGCCAGCCAGGTGCACGTCTACACCCAACATGGGGCTCGAATCCACAGCCCCAAGATCAAGAGTTGCATGCTCCACTGACCGAGCCAGCCAGGTGCCCATACGGGCTTTCACAATGGCTACACCAATTTATATTCCCACTGAGGGTTCCTGAGGGTTCCTTTCTACCAGAGATAACTTTTTATCTAAAAGACCTATCTGTAGGGCAGGGCAAACATCTAATTACCAAACATATCTTATTATTCTCCTGGGAATTACCCCCCTCCCTCTGAAGCCCCAGGTCCCTATCCCATTCCTTCACTCAGGATAGCATATAAGCCTCAACTGCTCTACTCCCCCTTGAGTCTTACATATCTCTGGGGCTTCTGTATGTGCAAAATTAAATTTCTTCTTCTCCTGTTAATCTGTCTTATATAGATTTAATTATTAGATAATCCAAAGAACCTAGAAAAGAAGAAGGTAAAAATTTTCTTCCCCTACAGAATGAAGTCATCTTCAAGTAGTGTCTCCACATTTGTCCCAGCACATGGGAATCATTGTCAGGAGGAAGAGGGGGGCACTCTTGAGAAACACTGTAATGTGTAATAATGACTTAAAGAATATCTGAAATTTACATGGGACTTACTATAAATCAGGGACTGTTATGAATAGTTTTCATATATTACCTCAGGAAGAACCTGGGCTTGGAGTCATACAGGTCTGAGTCTGAATGCTGGTTCCGTCAGTTTATAGTTGTGTGGTCACAGGAAGAAGGTTCTTAAACTCTAATATTAATCTTAAACTCTAATATTGCATTCTTCAAAAGCAAAGTAGGGTCATTGTATAAATAAACGAGATCAGGTACATAGAAGCTCTAGTTGTATGCTGCCACATAATGGTCCTTTCCCTCTTTGTTCGTTACCCAGTGAACCTTCAGATGACAAAAACTGGTGCTAAGTGAACATTGTCTGAAGGCCAGGGAGTAATTGGCTATTCTAATATCACATGACATGGGACATTCACATGAGTGCCCATTAACTTTAAAAAGATTATGTATCTCCATCTGCTTGGAAAAAATAGTCCCTGTTCCTATGACCTGTTTTCTGCAAACATGGAGAGTTTGGAAACAAAGAGCCTGGTAGGATTCACCAAAGCCATAGAAGACATTACAAGGATGGCAAAGGCTAAAATTATAAAGATACTGAACTTAATTTGCATTTCTAGGGTCCTGAGATTTAAGATTTTTATTTTCCTAGAAGGGCATCCATGGAGAAATATCTAAGTATCTGCAGTATATAGACAGAAACACTTATTTCTTATGAACTAGCATTGGTTGAAGAAGAATGACCCTTACATGGTTCCTTTTTGTCAAACCTTCAGATATGTGATATTTGCATCCCAACCCATACAATTACCAGTAAAAAATATAGATGGTTTATATTGATATTTTTTAGTGCTAAAAGACTTGCTAATTGAAATAGTCAACAACAACAAATCACTTTAGGAGTGAGGCTGGTCCTTGTAATTAACCTCATTTTGCAACTGAAGGAACTTGAGCACTGAAACTATGTGACCAAGCCAACACCACAACAAGGTAAGGGCAAGGATAAAGACTAGACTTCAGCAAACCCTGAAAATCAAATCAGAGTGCCTTGTATAATCAACTTTTGTTAACCTTTAGCAATGGTTCTTTTCTATGCTTGTGATTGTGGGATTCAGTACTGGCCTTTATGGTTGTTCCTTGGTATGTTTAATAAAGAAGTAAAGCAAATTGTGCCTAAAACCAATCAATCAATCTCTCTCTCTCTCTCTCTCTCTCACACACACACACACACAATCTTTTGAGAAAATTCATTCCTAAATAATAACCTACTAATAAGTACTTTTAGATAATCAAAGGATAAGTGCATCGAAAGTATGTTCTGCTGAGTCCCTTTAGGGGGACTTTCAAACTAGGATGTTATATATAGAGATACCAGGAACACTTTAGGATATAACGTAGTTCACACCCTGCTTGTGTGTTACCCTATTTCTGGCCCTTGTGATTTAGCCAACCCATAGAGAGTGTGTCACAGTCAGTCACCAGAACCAGCTCTTGATGCCAGTGCTATTTGCCTAGTTAGAATCCCCATCCCAGGATGCATGAATATTCTGTTATTCTGAGCTTTTGGCATTCAGAACTCTCTCATGTTCTCTTATACTTTGATTTTGAGAAATCGTCTCAGGCTCTTCTCTGGCTGCCTGGTGTCATACCCCAGGAACTAAGTAACACACTTTGTATCCACAACATGTGGTACAGCCAAGGGAACAGCTGTAAAATATTTTGAGATAGTGAAGATTGTTTTGCTTTTGCCCTTGTGCTTTCTTGAATAAGCTACCCTCTTCCTAGCTTTCTTGAACAAGCTATTGCAGCAAAGCTTCTGAAAGTACTGATCTAGAGGGGTTGGTCTATACAGTTAAGAACAAAAAGTCAAATTCTTGGCCTTGAATTCTAAAGTAGGCTGTTGAAATTGATAGCAGAGAAAAAGGCTTGCAAGCACAGACTTTTAAGTTCCAATAGTTGGGCTGTTTGAGAGTGAAAGGATTTTTAAGTTCAGAAGCTTGTCTTTGAAAACCAAGAGCCAAAATCCAAATACAAAGTTTATACCATAATTATCAGATTTTGGAACAATATAGGATTCTGGAAGAGTAGTTTTCCTGGCCAAAAGAAAGCAAGATTTCCAGGACTTGGCAGGAGAAAGAGAATTGGAGAAGACATGAAAGGAACTTGTCTTTATGGGCGTAGTTTCTATCCTTAACACTTTTTAGACTGAGTCCCAAGAAGGATATTGAAGAAACGTATCAGCTAGCTATTCCAATGAGATTTAGGGGGCTGTCAGAGTAGGAGAACCACTATCAAACTCCCCCAGAATGTTGCCTGATGAGATGGCACACCTTGTAGTGAAGACTTAGTCTCTAGGAGAGCTAGAGACTCTGAACTGAGAAAGAACAATTGCTAAGTGAGGTCACCAGGGAGCTGGGCTTGAGGCAACTTCACACCCCTGTGGAGTGTGAAAGAACCTATGAAAGTTCCTATGTCAGAGTATGATAGCTCCTCAAAAAAGCAAACACACTTATCATTTGATCCATCGATTTCACTTGTAGCTATATACCCCAGAGAATTAAAAGCAGAAACTCAAACATGCATTTTTATAATTATGTTCATAGTGGGTTTACTCTCAATAGCCAGAAGATAGAAGCAACACAAAGATCCATTGATAAGTGACCACGTAAGTGAAATGTGTTATATATACACACAATGAAATATTATTTAGCCTTAAAAAGGAATACAGTTCTGATGCATGCTACAATAGGATCGGACCTATAAAACATTATGTTAAGTGAAATAAGATGCCAAAGGACAAATACTGTATAATTCCATTTGTATGGCATATTTAGAATAGTCAAATTCAGAGACAGTAGAATAGTGATTACCAGGGGCTTGAACGAAGGGAGAATGGACAGTTTTGTAGGTATTGGGTTTTAGTGAAGATGATGAAAAAGGTTTGGAGGTGGATTATGTGATAGTTGCAGAAAAATGAGAATATGAGGGGCATCTGGGTGGCTCAGTAGGTTAAGCATCGACTCTTGAGGTCGATGACCTCAGGGTCGTGAGACTGATCACCATGTCAGGCTCTGCACTCAGCGCAGGTCATGACCTCAGGGTCGTGAGACTGATCACCATGTCAGGCTCTGCACTCAGCGCAGAGTCTGCTTGAGAGTTTCTCTCTCTGTTTTCCTCTTCCCCTCCTCCCACTTGCACGTGCACTCTCTAAATAAATAAATAAAATCTTTTTAAAAATGGGAATATGAACAATAATGCCAATCAACTATACACTTAAAAGTGGTTAAAGTGGGAATTTTTATGTAATATATACTTTACCAGAATTTTTAAATTTTTAAAAATCAAGGAGAAAAACAAAAGGAAAAAAAATCAAGGAGGAAAAAATTCTCATACCCCCAGTAGGAAGACAAAATGACTGAAAACCAAGGCAGTGGGACAGGATATAGAGTGATTTGTGAAGCCCTGATGACTGATAAGCCAAGGAGACACAGTTTGGCATGGTTATAGTGGGAATAGGCAGCCATTGCACAGGAAATAGATTTTTCCTTTCAGTAGAAGCCACTGGGTGGTTTGCTAATGACTGCAAAACATATTACTCTCCCCCAAAGTCAGAGTGATAGATTACCCAGGAATAGGATCATCCAGATCTTAGATAACTACTAAAAAGTGACAGAAAAAGATGAAAGGAAAAAATACTAATTTGACCATTCGTCCAAAAAAGATTGAGTTTAAAATAGAATTTACCAAGATTACTTTGGATTACAGAGTTGGGTTTTCCATTATCCGTACAATAAGGACTCCAGAGCTAAAGTAAGTTGAGTTATAAGTAAATTATTTCCATTTTGCATGCATGAATGTGTATGACTGTGAAATGTATTCCCATTACATTGCTGCATGCCTTTTCCAAACCTAAAACTGAGGTGCTTCTCAAATCTGTGGCAATTTTGGAGCAGTTCTGTGAGGAACATGGAGTTCTGTCTGGTGCAAGCTTAGTTCAGCTTTCTTGGGCTTACCATCAGAGATGGCCACACAGTTTCACTCATGGCCAACCTTGAGACCAACCCCAGAACATGGATGTTCATGAAGCTGCATCATTGGGGTACCTACAATTAAAGCAGTGAACAAACCTGACTCTCTAGGTCCCATGATACACATTGGCCTTTGAGAGTACTCTTGGACTACTGGGACTATTGGATAACCCTCCCACCATCATCCTCCAGTGGTTAGTGATAAGGATACAGAAGGGGCTCCCAAAGTAATAGCTATTAATAACTGCTAATCTGTATTACATACGTATTCTCTGCTGGCACTGTGCTGTGAACTTTACACGATTATCTCATTTAGGACTTGTTATGCCCCAATAATAGGTCCGTGATTAAAGGAGTGAGACTGATAGAAAGCAAAGGTCAAGCAAAGCTTTATTTCATACCAAGCATCAAGAATTTAACTGAACGTTCGGGGACGCACCTCTTACAAGACAGGGCAGCCCTTCTCTGTTTCAAATACTAGCTTTTAAGGGCAAAGGCCATGCGTTCGGGCCTGGCCACGCACATGTGGCCAGTGAGATTGTAACACAGGAAACTCCACAGTGATGCTAGGTGACCAGTTGAATTACAATTTACCCTAGTAGACATTTGAACCAGCCTATTACACCTTGATTAGGACTGGCGCCAAAAAGGCTCTCAAAGGGCAGGGGCCCATACTCCTTGGTAGCGAGGGAGACAGTATGCAACCCCCCACTGATTGATGTCTCCACCTGGCCTGACCCACCCTTGTATCTGGGCTTTGTTACCTGGAGCTGGTTTCTGGGACTTGTTTTTAAGTGAATCCCCTGGGGGAGGGAGAACAGGGACAGTTTAACCTTAATGAAAGCCTCTTGCTAAAATATAAAAATATAAAATAGGTCCTTACAGGTCTCACCACACATCTGTGAGGTTAAGTACTGATCTTAATCACATTCTGGAGAAAAGGAAACTGAAGATTAATAAAGGCAGATAACTTGCTCTAGGTCACCCAGCTAGTAAGTAGCAGAGCAAGGAAGAACCCAGAAATCTGACTAGACAGCCCAAGTGCTAATCATTTGACAGTACATGGCTTATTGTTTGGGGACATCCTCCTACTCTAAAAATCTAACTTGACATGCATATTCTTGGATACAGTATAGTAAGAACTGGCTTAACTGTTAGATTTGTGTTTGAGGACTCACAGGTTGATTACTGGTCCACATAAACAAACAAGGCTTCCTTCCATGTGATACCTAGTAATCTAACAATGGTTTTGAAATAGGACTTTTTCAAAAATATTTAGCATATCTTGGGGTTTATTGTTTTATGAGCAATTCATCACTCCAATTTTATCCAAATCACCTCAATAAAGAAAACATGCTGCATCTTTAAGCTGTGAAAAACTCCCATTGTCCCAAGCCTTCCCAGCCCCCCGCCCCATACTGTTGGAAGCTTTACTTTTATCTGTGGTATAGGGTTATCAAATTCATATAGGAACAGATAACTGACTTCCACAACTACCTCCTGTGGGAGTGAGAGTTAATGGTTTTAAAGGCTGCATTAGAAATACGAGGGCTAATCCCAGGGAGTAAGCTTGGGGCAACTGGGACCCATAGGCTTACCTCACATCCTACAAGATGGTCCATTTTTTTTGTTTCTGTCCTGCAGGCACTGTGCAGGCAGGTAGATAATGCCTTATCTTACAAACAAAGGAAATAACAATATAAACCCTTTGCTATTCCTCATTCCCTCCGTCCTGTGCTGTCTCAGCAGTCCAGCCCCAGTGATGACTGGGCACTGTTTGGTACAGGAAACATACAGATGCTGTGTACTTACCACCCAACCACCCAGAGCTTGCCTATGGGAATGCAAAGTGCAGAGGGGAACTGTTCTGACCAGGAACAGTTATGAATGAAAAGAAATTCAGGCCAGAGAAGCCCATTTCTGGGTGTTTTATTTTTGTCCTAAAATGAATCTGGCCAGTCCCTCCAGACTATCAAAGCCCTTAACATGCCCCACAGAGACATCTGGGAACCTGACATATCCCCTCTTCTAATGTTCTCACACTTACAGCACCTTAACCAGATGTAAAGTCAGACCTCCAGAGGCCTAAGGAACTGCTTACCTATTTCTGATCACAAATGTCCCTGGGCCAACTTCCAGAACATGTCCCTCCATACAAAGACCTTCCAGAGTTTTAAAGTTCTGAGGAAAGATTATTTTCAAAATATAATCCAACACTGAGCAAACTATTAATCAAGGATAAGGGAAGAGAACATCTTTTCAGACACGAAAAGATGAAAAATTTTACCTTCCAAGTAACTGTTCTTAGGACTTACTTGAGGATATAACCCAGCAAATTTAGAGAACAGACCAAGAAAGGGGAGATACGGAATCCAGAAAACAGTGCACTGCTCTAACTCAAAAAAGCACTCAGATGAAGCTAATTAGCAAGACTATAGAACAGATACTCCAGATTGAAACTGCAAGATGAAGGGCTCTTAGACAAAAGTTTACAGAAATAAAGGGAGCCCAATATTAAAGAAAATATTTTTGACAACTTGGAAAACTTCAGGAAACCATAAATACACATAAATCAAGAAGTCTTAAAGCCATTAGAAATCCCAGGTAAAGAAGTAAGAAATAGAGAAAGAAGTCATGACCCAAACGTGAAACAAAAGACTTTCAGATCAAGATGGTACAGTGGATTTATACAATGAAATCCCACTTTGCTCCATATATATAGCAATAATAAAAATATGAAGAAAGAAAACCAAAAGGCATAAGTAGGCTAAAATACCAGATAAATGCAAAAACTCCAAAAAGGATTAGAAACTTAAATCAGTAAAAAGGACTAAAGCTGGGGCAGCTTGAAGTTTGCCTGTTATAAAGTGAAAGGGATTGAAAAGATGCCTATGAGACAGGAGACTGGAACTCTGAGCAGTTGTGTGTATCTTCAACACCGTGGAAAGAGAATGAAAACTAGCTACTGCTAACTGCTGCCTGGGACTATAACTTCTAATGGACTGCAGGCCCAAGGAGGCCAAGGTCAAGATGATAGTCTTGCAACTGGGATATAAGCCAAGACACCACTGGTACATGACTGGATCTGCCTTACCCTCACTATCAGCTCTGATCCACTATTATGAGACCTACTACTGAATTAGGGACCCAGAAGGCTGATTGGAGGTTAAATAAATAAATAAATAAATAAACAACAACAATAAAACTGATAGGCAAGGAAGTGCAAGGAGAGAGGTTAAGAGAGAAAGAGCCATAGAATAAATGACAGATTCTCATTTAAAATGAAACAAAAGGTTGGGTTATGGACATTGGGGAAGGTATGTGCTATGGAGAATGCTGTGAAGTGTGTAAACCTGGCAATTCATAGACCTGTACGCCTGGGGTTAATAATACATTATAGGTTAATTTAAAAAGTAAAAAAATTTAAAAAAAAAGAAGCAAAATTTCAAGATGGAAATTTATTGCTAATAAAGATGACTACTAAGCAGAGAGTAGATAGGAGGATGTGAAGTGTTGGTGGGATGCAAAAAAAAAAAAAGGTGGCTGCTAAAGTCTAAGGGACACTTACTTTTCTTAGTCTATACTTTGGTACCTTTCAAATTTGGGGAGTGAATTTTCTTTTTTTATTCAAAAAGTCTATGGAAACCTACCTGTTTCAATCTATAAATCTTAAATTGATAATATTCTTTATTTTGAAGGCTTTCACTGGAAGAGAAGGTCTTTCAGAACCTCAGCCTAAAGGTCCTATTGACAGTTTTTACAGAGAAGGCACCTGACAAATATTTGCTGACATTGCTGTTGTTATTGTTGATCATGATTATGACAGTGCCAATGATGAGATGGGCAAGAACTCATTTCATCACTCCCCAAGCCAAAGCACCAGAGCTTTGTGAATAGTCAACATCTTGGTTTCCCTGGAATGGCATGTCAACAATGTCATTTCCCATTTCCTTCAGGGCCAGGCACTGCCCTTAACATGACTTCTCCTTGCTATAAGGAGTATCTCCTGTGTACTCTCTTAGCATATCATTCTGTCCCCAAAATGGATTTTCAGGTGTCACTGAATCTGGTAGCCACAACTCTCGCTAGTTTTCTCCTTTTGGTAGCTGATGCTGTGCTTGAGAGTGACCCATGCATCGGGGAACCTACATTTCAGGAAGCCGTACGTGCTCACTAGTCAAGAGAAGAATCTCAGAAAGCATATTATTAAGTGATACATTCTTATCGCTCAGAGGCCAAACACATCCACTACAGCATTGTCTGGCACATGCAGACTAGGGGTGGGGGAAAGACATATGGAGATCATTGCCGCACAGCATACCATTTAGCCCAGTTAATCCTGCATCAGCTCTCTGAATGGAGGATGGCCCAAGGCTGCTCCTGGAATTCTGTATTCTTCATCACATAGACACAGTCTTTATCACAGAGAATTCTCTATCCTTGCTGGTCCCCCAACCCCTTCCTCTTTTCTTTCTTCCCTTTTTCCTTCCTTCACTCTCTAGGCATGCTTTGAGCTATGTGTGTCAGACACTACTCCAAGAAGAAGGTGGTAAGAATCACATGCCAGCTTTATATTTTATTTATGTACAGGAGAGAGAGCCAGAGAGAGAGCCAGAGAGAGAGAGCACAGAGACAGAGGGAGAAGCAGACTTCCCGCTGAGCAAGGAGGCCTACTCAGGGTTCCATCCCAGGACCCCGAGATCGTGACCTGAAGCCATAACTGACTGAGCCACCCAGGCACCCCACGTGCCAACTTGGGAAAAATTAGGAAAATCTGAAAGACCCCTATATTAGGAGCTGAGGTGGTTTTTATCAGACTTTAACTGAGTAAGTGGAACAAACTCCAATCAAGACTGAGCAGTTCCCGTCAGAATTATCTGTGCTTGAGTAACCCCTCCCCTACACCCACTCCTGATTTGTTGATAAGATCCTGTGGGCAGTTGTAAATACACGGATAGAAAGATTTGCCAGTTATCTGAGCTCTTTGAAGGAGGAACAGAAAGGGCCACTGCCCAGTATTGTGGTGGTAAGTTGCTATGCAAAGGAGTGCCTGGAGGAGGAGGTTCAGGACAGAAATCTTACCTGTGCTCTGGGCACTAACCCGTCAAGCGAGGGCTGCTGGGCATGGGCGCATTTTTCAAATTCCCACAAAAGTAGTGTATGTTGTAGGAAGTTCTCTGATTGTAATTCTCTGAAGGAGTTTTAAACCAGAGGGGCAACACAGGCTGCTGAAGAGACACAGGCTTTACAGAGTGAGGTACTGAGTGGACATCACCATCCACATCAGGCCCCTGCTTTGAAACAGCCTAGAGCCCGGGTTTTTCTGAAGATCAACTTCTAACCTGAATTCAGACTTCATAAGGGGTCTTCTGATTTCTAGCCAGTCATTCCTCACATTAGTCCCATGGATATTTATCTCCCCTGAATGGGAATAGATGTTCTTCATTCTCACTGACGTCTTTGTATGGGGAGTTTGTGGAGAATCCCCAGGAAGATGCAACTGAACTTGAACACTAGCATTTGAGGAAGTGTGGCATAGAACTGCTGATTTCCCAGGGCCAACCTTGTTGTCCCCTAAAAAACCTGCCTGGAAGTTCCGTTGTGGTTTTGATTCAACTTTGTGCCTGCTCCTGCATAAGTCCTCACCTCTCCCTGAGTTTCTGTCTCTTGGTCTATACAATAATAGGGGTCTTTGTTGTTCTGTCAGGCTGTGGTTATACCCTGCTTGGCTTTCAGAGGTTGGAAGCATAAAAGTGACTTGGCAGCAAGGGCTTTTTTGTAGTCCCATGGAGTCTGCATCTAGGACAAGAGGAAAGATATGGTTGGAAGGCACAGAGCCCTGTCTTCTCTCCCTATTCAGTTCATGCCAAGTGAATCAAGGATATAATTGCCCTTGGCATACCAAACATTACTATACTTACTTCAGTTCAGGTTCTCTTTCTTTTCGTTAAGCCCTTGTGGAAGTTGTCATCCCTCCCACCTGTACGTCAGTATGCAGGTTGTTACAGTAAAAACCCAGGAGCTTTGAAGTCCCGGTTTCACCCCTTAATAATTATGTGACTGATTCCCAGTTCCCTAATCTGTAAAGTGGAGATAATAATGTTTATGTCATGGCATTGCTATGAGGATTAAATGAGATTCTGTCTAAAAAGCATATAGCACTGGGCCTGGCTGACACATGATAACTTCCTTTCCTCTCTTACCTATCCCCCCTCCCCCTGCTGTTGCCCCACCACCTAGTGCACACATGTCAGTAAAGACTATTAAAATACTGCACCCCGCAGGGGTGAATTGACTGTCTAATGACACAGGTTCAGGCATGAAACAGGCATGCACTTGGGTATTTGTGGCTTGAAATCTCACTCCGGCCATTTTTTCACTACAGTTTCAGCTGAAGAGATGTCTCATTAGAATGATTTAAAAAAAAAAAAAGTGTATGTTTTCCCCCTGAAGTGATAGGTTCTTCCAGTTATGCTGGACCTGATAATTGTGTGTGTGTGTGTGTAAGAGGTTAATATCCAATGGGTATATATAGATGGCATAGGGAAGTCCCCTTAAATTTCAATCTTAACATTCCCTGATAAGTTGCCTATCTCCCATCACCCATCTGTGATGTAAAGCCCAGTTGTTTTGTTATTTACCCAAACAGAAGAATTCTTCAAGAGTTTCACTCCCTCCACTAGGCAACCATTCCATCTGTGGAGAACTCTCTTTAGTGAAATGTGCTATCTGCAACAATCATACACTGTTTCCATTTGTATAAAACAAGCAAGTTAGTATAATGCATTAGTGAAGAGCAAGGTCTCCATTTTCAGACTGTTTGATCTTGAAGACCGACTTTGCTACTTACTAGCTTTGTGACCTTGGGTATAGTTAGTTCATTTTTCAGTTTCCTTATCTTAAAAAAATGGACTCAACCTGATAAGACTGTTGAAAAGATTAAGTGCATTTCAGAGATACACCCAGCTGCCGTTCCTAGAAAACTTATCTTGAGACAGACCACTGTAGGAAAGACCATAGATAGCAGGTGGATGATTTCAATGTGAAAAGCAGTTTTCTGCTTATTTATTTCCTGCCTGATCATTTAAGAGAGCTCAAGTCCCTCTCTCTGCCAGGTGGGACACCTAAGCCCTGTAAGGTCGGAATGGCTGTGAATTTCTGATCATCAGCTATCTTTGCCTTGTTGGTTTTATGGCCACGAGCTTCCAGATCACGTCCTTTACCTCAGTCTGCTTCTATGCACAGTCTGTGCAACTTGTGTCAGCTACCAAATGACTCCACCAGGACTTGGAGTACCTGATTAAGAGAATTTGGGGGGAAAAAAGGAAAAAGAGATACCCCTGGCTCTGACCTCATGCCTAAATCCTAAGAGTATGTTTGCTGTTGATGCTGAAGTCCTGAGTTTTTAGGAAGGACACAAAGGGACTTGGTAAACGTTTATCTGCCTTTTGGTTACCCTACTATGTAAAAAAAAAGTGGGGGGGGGTGGCACCTAGGTGGCTCAGTTGGTTGAGCATCTGCCTTCTGCTCAGATTGTGATCCTGGGGTCCTGGGACCTAGTCCCACATTGGGCTTTCTGCTTCATGGAGAGCCTGCTGCTCCCCCCGCCCCCCTTTATCTCTGTTTCTCATGAATAAATAAATAAAATATTTTTAAAAGCGGGGGGCATAGGATTCAGGGTATGTTAGGATTCCTAAGGCTTCTTGGTAGTCAGAGCATGCAATAACCACCTACACCTGATCATTCTCAACTTGCTGGACCAGTTGAGGAAAGCTGGACTATTCACAAAGTCTTAACTCAGGTATGTAACATCAGAATCTAGGAGGATGCAACATTCTACAATGATGGAAGGCAACATTCTACAACATTCTACAATGTTGGAAGCAGTCTGAATATTGAAGGATATCCTTCATTTTCTGCACTCAAACACATTAATTTTTAAGAAGTGCAGACAATAAAGGATAAATAAAAACTGCATTGGTGGGGAAAAGTTCCCTATGGGAAGTGGGCCACACTCTCTTCTTCCACTTCTAAGACCAGCTTCCCCACTTTCCCTTCACTTCCACCCCAGATCATGTTCACTCAGGTCCTCTACATCTTTGACCTGTTCCTCTTGTCCTAAGAGACACAGGTTCTCTCTGAGGGATACTACTTCCCCTCCTGCCCTTTCCAAACTCCATCAACCACAATTGCCAAAAGAAAGAGCATCATTCTTACATCCCAGTGTCATTTTCAAGCTATTACTCCTATACCTTCAAGTAGAACATGTTCCTCTGTTGAATTTCAGGCCAGTAGGTTATGCCACAGTTCCCTTTCTTGACTTAAACTACCATCTTCCTAGTCCTTCCCCCACATTTACCTCTGGCCCCTGATCCTATGTCCAGTCCCTTAATAACCATGGGTGACCACAGTGTCAGTGGGGATAATCTACCCAATAATTTCTTGACCTTCTCAATGTCATGATCTCCGTGTAATTTTAGTCACCCCTCTCTCCAGTTCTGGACATCTTGGATTTTGTCAGAATCACCTCCAGAATCATAACTCTAGTATCCTCTGGCTTCAGTATTCCACTTCTGTCACTCCTTACTCTTTCTATTAAATTTGCCCTTTGATCTTAACAAGACCTCCAGTGTTTGATTCTTCCATTTTCTTCCAGTCTATTTGTCCCTCCCCTACTGAACCTAAATTCTCAACTCTTTAGATCAATTACTGATTGGCAAAATTTTCTGTTCTTTATTCCCCTTGACTTTTTATCTAACACACTTGGAAAAACAGCTGGACCTTCCATGACACATCACTGATTAGCAGTCCTAA
Source organism: Mustela putorius furo (assembly GCF_011764305.1). Lineage (NCBI taxonomy): Eukaryota > Metazoa > Chordata > Mammalia > Carnivora > Mustelidae > Mustela > Mustela putorius. The sequence goes on from NW_025421423.1 coordinate 14,919,737, forward strand.
AACTTGAGTAATTTTTAATTTCTCTATTCTCTGCAAACTCTCTACCCCTTTTATGTCTCACCCTACCTCATCATTCTTACAAGGTGGCCATATTTAATACCTCACACAGAAAATAAAAAGTGTTAAAGAGCAGTTACATTAAGTCTCTGTCCCTCATCTCCAATATGCAAAATTACCATCATCTCCCTCCTCTGGTCTAAAGCTAATCTAAAGCTGAAGCTACCTGTGGTCTGAATTTTATCCCTTTCTGCCTCCTCATGGGCCTTACTACATCAGTGAACTCTTTGGTATCATTAATGTCTCCCTCTTGACTTACACCTCAGAAGCTTCTATACCAAGTAGGTCTTTGTTCCCTAGACTTTTGCCTCACCTGGGAAATATCCACTCGGAGCATCACTTCAGGTTGGCATTGTTAAAATAAGAAAGTCAGAAAAAGGGAGGTATTTTTAGGAACAGCTATTTGGGACTTTAGGGGTCTTGTTTTGTCTTGTTTAAGATTTTATTTGAGAGAGAGAGCATGAGCAGCGGGGCAGAGGGAGAAGGACAAGCAGACTCCCCTCTGAGCATGGAGCCCAATGCAGGGCTTGATGCAGGGCTTGATCCCAGGACCCCGAGATCATGACCTAAGCCGAAGTCAGATGTTTAACTGGCTGAGTCATCCAGGTGCTCCTAGGGCTTTACTTTTTAGTACAGAGTTTGATGGGCTATTCCAGTAGAAATGTAAAGTAGGAGGTTTGGAGATGCACACATATATCTTTAGGAGAGAGATCAATCCTAGATATCCAACTTTCTTCCTTGCTCTGACACATTGAGGGCAAATAACTGTCCATTAACTTGGATAGGACAGGGATGGGGCTTATCCCAAAGTACTTCTTTTCCTAGTATTTTTCTACAAAGGGCCTCTAGATTTTGGCATATTAAGATATTTATTTTAAAGATATGTTCATAGTGTTGAAAACCCAGATGTTACAACTTTGAATTTCATCTCAATCTCCAGATGTGGAATCCATAAAAATTTCTCTAGTCATAGAGCAGAAAATGACAGTGTAACTTTGGATCCTTATTAGGATTTCTTACATTTTTTGTATAACTGAGGAAACCCATAGAGTCAATATGCAGCCATGTTTATTAAAAGAAAGGCTCCCCAAACTCTTGTTAGAGAATGACTTTACTGGGACACCTAGCTGGCTCAGTCAGCAACTTTCTTCTTTTTTTAAGATTTTATTTATTTATTTGACAGAGAGAGAGAGTGAGCACAAACGGGGGGACAGTAGGCAGAGGAAGAAGGAGAAGCAGAAGCAGCCTCTCTGCTAAGCAAGAGCCTGACTTGGGGCTCAATCCCAGGACCCCTGGAGTCATGACCTGAGCTGAAGGCAGAGGCTTAACCATCCGAGACACACCAGGTGCCCCAAGCATGCAACTCTTGATCTCAGGGTTGTGAGTTCAAGCCCCACATTGGGTGTGGAGTGTACTAAAAAAAATAATAAAGCAGGATTTCCTTCCTTCCTTCTTTCCTTCCTCTAGGGCTTGCTTTAATAAAAAGAAAAAAAGAAAAAGAAAATAACTTTATTATTTGTTTGGGAGTCAAAGTGAATTATTCTCTAGATGCTTCAGCCTACCACCTCCTAACAGAATATCACCTACATTTAGAGTAGAAGCAAGCAGAAGCTGAGAAATGCTGATGAACTTTGGGTAGCATGTCTTTAGCCTTTGGTTTAACTACTCCTCCGAAGTTTATCGTATTCTAAATTCCCTTTGATAAAATTGAGCTTTCTCTGATGGATAATTGCTGTCAGTCTCAATTACCTCACATATATTTAAAAATTATATCATGCTGCTTTGAACTAACATAATCGACAGACTTTTCTGATGACAACACACTGGTTATAAATGGTTATAAATACCATAACATGCAGAGAAAGGGGAACCCTGCTACACTGTTGGTGGGAATGCAAGCTGGTGCAACCACTCTGGAAAACAGCATGGAGTTTCCTCAAAAAGGTGAAAATAGAGTTACCCTATGACCCAGCGATCGCACTACTGGGTATTTGCCCTAAAGATACAAATGTAGTGATCCGAAGGGGCGCGTGCATCTGAATGTTTATAGCAGCAATGTCCACAATAGCCAAACTATGGAAAGAACCTAGATGTCCATCAACAGATGAATGGATAAAGAAGATGTGGTATATATACACAATGGGATACTATGCAGCCATCAAAAGAAATGAAATCTTGCCATTTGTGACGACGTGGATGGAACTAGAGAGTATTATGCTTAGTGAAATAAGTCAATCGGAGAAAGACAACTATCATATGATCTACCTGATATGAGGAAGTGGAAATGCAACATGGGAGGGTTTGGGGGTAGAAAAAGAATATATGAAACAAGATGGGATCGGGAGGGAGAAAAGCCATAAGAGACTCTTAATCTCACAAAACAGGGGGGCAGAGAGAGGGTGTTTGGGTTATGGACATTGGGGAGGGTATGGGCTATGGTGAGTGCTGTGAAGTGTGTAAACCTGGCAATTCACGGACCTGTACCCCTGGGGCTAATAATACATTATATGTTTATTTTAAAAATTATTAAAAATTAAATCAAGTTTCTGTTATTAAAAATAAATAAATATCATCACAAAGTACACTTGAGCATTCATCAGAAACATGAGGATTTATGTGAACTAATAGGATGACATTCACCAATGTGCTTGATAGCTGCAGTGCAGCTCTGCTAAATGGTCATGTCTTCTTTTTGAATCATGGGTCCTATACAGGATTTGGATGGACGAAAACTTAGAAATAAAAAGATTAGAATTATAAGACATGAATTATAAGATTAGAAGAGTCTTCTTTTTAAAGGTCACCTATGGTTGAGATGTCAGTTAAGCATCTGCCTTCAGCTCAGGTCATGATCTCAGGGTCCTGGGATGGAGTCCCAGGAGTCCTACATCAGGCTCCTTGCTCAGTGGGGAGCCTGCTTCTCCTTCTGCCGGCTGCTTATGCTCTTGCTCTCTGACAAACAAATAAATTAAAATAAAATAAATACAAATAAATAAATTAATTAAAATAAATAAATCTTTATTTTTTTATTTTATGTTTTTAAAAATTTTTATTTATTTATTTGACAGAGAGAGAGAGAGAGAGAGAGAGAGAGATAGCAAGAGAGGGAACACAAGCAGGGGGAGTGGGAGAGAGAGAAGCAGACTTCCTCCTGAGCAGGAAGCCTGATTCGGGGCTTGATCCCAGGACCCTGGGATCACGACTGAGCCACCCAACTGCCCCAAATAAAAATCTTTAAAGAAAAAAAAAAGGTCACCTTCCTCTATTCAGGCACTGAACCATAAGTCATTCAGTAGGATGAGATTTTATAATATGTTCTTTTTTTTTTTTTAATTTTTATTTATTTATTTGAGAGACAGTGAGAGAGAGCATGAGAGGTGAGAAGGTTAGAGGGAGAAGCAGACTCCCCATGGAGCTGGGAGCCTGATGCGGGACTCGATCCCGGGACTCCGGGACCATGACCTGAGCCAAAGGCGGTTGCTTAACCAACTGAGCCACCCAGGTGCCCCAATATGTTCTTTTTTTAATTAAAAAAAAATTTAGTAAAATTCTTAAATTCCAGTATAATTAACATACAGTGTTATCTTAGTTTGAAGTGTACAATATAGGTGATTCAACAATTACTCATTACATTACTCAGTGCTCATCGTGATGAGTGCACTCTTTAATCCCTATCACAGTATTTCACCCATCCCCAACCCACCTCCCCTCTGGTAAACCATCAGTTTGTTCTCTATAGTTAAGAGCATGTTTCTTGGTTTATTTCTCTCTTCCTTTTTTTCCCCTTTGCTCATGTTTTTGTTTTGTTTCTTAAATTCCACATATCAGTGAAATCATGTATTTGTCTTTCTCTGACTTATTTCACTTAGCATTATACTCTCTAGCTCCATGTTGTTATAATGGCAAGATTTCATTCTTTTTTATCACCAAGTATTTCACTATATAATTAAAATGGAATATATATATGAATATTTTACACACAAACACACACACACACACACACACACACCCCACATCTCCTTTATCCATTCATCAGTTGATGAACACTTGGGTTCCTTCCATATCTTAGCTAGTGTAAATAATGTTGCTATAAACAGGGGTGCATAAATCCCTTTGGATGAGTGTTCTTGCATTCTCTGGGTACATACGCAGTTGTGAGATTGCTGGATCATAGGGTAGTTTCATTTTTAACTTTTTTGAGGAACCTCCATACTCTTTTCCACAGTAACTATGCCAGTTTGCACTTCTACCAACAGTGCACAAGGGTTTCTTTTTCTCTACATCCTCTCCAATACCTGTTTCTTGTGTTTTGATTTTAATCATTCTGACAGGCATGAAGTGATATCTCACTGTAGTTTTGATTTGTATTTTCCTGATGCTGAAAGATATTGAGCATCTTTTCATGTGTCTGTTGGCCATCTGTACACAATATATTCTTATTTCCTTCCCTTTCTTCCTTCCTTTCCTCTCTTCTTCCTTGTCCTCCTCTTTACACAAACATTTACTGAGCACTTACAACATGCTGGGTCCTATGTTAAGTATTACCTAGTATTTAGTATTATTTTAGTGATGAACAATAATCAGTTCCTATCTTTAAAACTATCTAGTAGGAAAAAGAGAGAACATGTTACTACATCCAGGAGACTAGGCAGGATATCTATATTCCTTAACTCAACTGAATGACCAGGAAATATTTCTAGGGAGGTTATGCTTAAATTCACCCTTTAAAGGATGAGTAGTAAGTAGCCAAACAAGCAAGGGGGTACAGAAGAGATATGATGAACAGCATCATGGAAGAGTGAGAACACATGGTGAAATTATAAATGGTAACATGTTAAGTGAGCATATTGTGTGAATGTGGGTAAAGGAGTGTCTGGTCACCTATTCTGATGATACTCCAGTGAAAATAAAATTGGGCCTTAATTTTAACCCTCTTCTTTGGCAGAATCCTTTAAGAAACTGGCAAGAATAAAATCTGATTCTATATCATTTAATTAGATGGGCCTTAATATCAGATGTAGGATGAAGAAACTCAAAGGAAATTTTTCATCTCTTCAACTTTTAAGAGTTACTCTTACTAATTGCTGAGGGCAATGGTTATTAATGGGAATAGGCAAGGAGCAATGTCTCAGTTATTCTCAGCCAACCTTCCTGACAGTATTTCATTCAAATCAGAAGGATGTTAATTCTATTTTTCATAAATTAGAGGAGTATGACCAGTTGTAGCAAGCAGAATCCCAGCCTCAAAGAGTCAGTTGGATTAGCCTCAGGAAATCCTGATTTTTATCCAGTGTGGCCCATAAACTCAATTATTATATTCATAAGAGAAGTTCTTTAAGGACTGAATATTAGCTTCATTTTGCATTCAAAGTGATGGAAGTGATAAGCCTTAAAACAGGGTCACATGATTTTTAGAGCTAATGGCACTGAGGTCTCGCTTCATTTCTCCCTCTTGATCTCTAGCCTTTCCTTTTGACCCTCATCCTTCCTCTCTGCTCGCTCTTTCTTTCTTTCTTTTTTGTCTGTCTGTCTGTCTGTCTAAATTTCTTCTCAATTTATGTCTTATGCCTACCAGTGCCTCTTTGGGCATTTAAATTTTTCTGCTAGCGATTTGGGTTTCTAACATTTTACCTAAAAAAAAGATTTCACATAACTCTTTAGACTGCTCACTTGTCAAGGAATGTCCAATAAATTCCTCTTATGATTCCTCACATATTCCCACACCTGACAGAACCACACCTAGAGGAATGGGATTATTATTGTTTCTGTGTCACTCAGGAGCAAGTCTTTTGTGGAGGATCCTGTCATCCTCGGCCCTGCCCTGTTCGGCACTTTTAATAAGGATGTGTATGAAGACATAGATGACAGAATCAGTTTCCGAAATGATCTCAATTGGCTGGAATGCTGGTATGAAATCAGCTAGCTGAAATTTAAATCAGGCCAATGTGAAGTCCAATGTGTTAAATTTAAAGAGAACCAGCAGAAACTCAAGTCCTGACTGGGATTCATTCATTGGACTAGATTGGAGGGTTTTAATTGAATATTAGCTTAATATAAACCCAAAGCATGAAGCAGCTGTTAAAAAGCCTAACATATTATTAGACTGAATTAAAAGTAGGGTCCAGATCAAAGGAAGGAGTTGTCGTATTGTACTCTGGGTTGTCATATCTGAAACTTGATTTTCTATGGTAAGGCAAAACAGGTAAGGTAGATGAAGGGGGAAGGAGAGTGAGAGGTCAGAAAACTAGAAGAGGGTCTATATACTATGTCAGATGAAAGTGGTGGAAAAAACTTGGAAAATAATGAGTAGGAGGAGACTTGCTATCCCAAGGTTCATGTGAGCCAGACAACAACTCAAGAGGAATGTAGTAATAGCTCTGTCCTCCCTGTGCTCCCTGTCTCTGCCCAGTTCCTTTTATCCCTGTGAGTTCTAAAATGAGTTAAGACTTCTTCCATCCCTGGCCCTAGCTCTAGAGCACAGATTTTATCTATCATGACTAAGGTATGGGAGGGGCTGACTTCATGGATATATGATTTGTGCTCTTGCACAAGGCTCTGCACTTAGATGGACCCTGTGCTTGGTTTAATGTTTCCTTGAAATTCATAACAAGTTTCAAATGAGGGACCTGGCATTTTCATTTTCCACTGAGACCCACAAATTATTTAGCCCATCCTGGGTGTCGAAAACACCCTTTTCTTCTTAGACCGATTGGAGTTTCCTAGAAGGAAGATTTGCTGTGAAAATGAGTTAACAAATAATGTCAGCTATACTAATACCTAGAAAAGAATAAAATTGCAGATTACAGGTTAATCCCAAAGTGAACTAGAACTCAACCAAAAAAAAAAAAAAAATGTGATAGCATCGTTAAGGGGGTCTATAGCTTCTGGCTCCCTTCCACCTCATTTTTAGTGGCCCTGAATGTTAAATTAAGATATGTACATGATCTGAAATGGATTTTGGTTTGGCAATAAAACCAAGATGTAAGATCTATAATACAGGGTTTATGCCAGTAATGGACCCTAGGTCACTGCCTTGAGCTTCATTACCACTCATCACTCCCCTGTTTCTTACCTCTTCCTTCTGCCTCTTTCTACCCATTGGAGATTGGAACTCTGGTTTCTTCTTCTTCTTCTTCTTCTTTTTTTCCCCCAGGTTTTATTTATTTATTTGACAGAGAGATAGAGAGCACAAGCATCCAGAGTGGCAGGCAGGCCATCTCCAAGTATGGCTACTAAGGGAGAGGGAGAAGCAGGCTCTCCATTGAGCAGGGAGCCTGATATGGGGCTCCATCCCAGGACCCTAGGTTCATGACCTGAGCCAAAGGCAGCCACTTAACGAACTGAGCCACCCAGGCACACCTAGAACTCTGGCTTCTTAAGTTGGACTCCCTTTACTTTCTGTTTACTAGTCAATTAAAATGGCCATTTACACAAATTGGAGAATCTTGTCTTCCTCACCAATTATTGGCATCATGTAAAATTGCCAGATTTAGCAAATAAAAGTATAGGATGCCCAGTTGAATTAGAATTTTTAATTAAAAAGTGGATAATTTTTTAGTATGTGTTCCAAATATTGCATGACATATACTTAGAGTAAAAAAAATTGTTGTCTTGCTAAAATTCAAATTTATTTGAACATCCTGTGTTTTATCTTGGAACCCTAGCATCATTGACACCTGTGGACCTTTGGGCTGCCCCAAATATCTGTGATATGCCTACCATCTAATTTCCTTGGAATCCATTTCCATGACTTCAGTTTTTTTGTCTCCTGATCTTGTTTAATGCCAAATCCTCGCTCCTGCATTTTCTGCCTCCTCTCTAATTCCCATGTCAGCAGAGAGTAGAAATGCAGAAATAACTAAGAGATACATCCTTAGTTTATTAAGCAACCACTTATCTTTCCCAATTCATGTTACCAATTCTTCCCATTTACGGAAGCTCTCCTTCATTTCCATCTCCAAGTATGGCTACTAAATTTTGCAACAGAGATTGTGACTGTTCCCCCCAGCAACCCTGGCATCCTTACATGTCCTTCCTCTCTTCATGTTGTAGTGTGAGGGAAAGAATGAGCTATCTGTGGTAGAGTTGGAGTTGAGCAATGCATGATGTTGGCAGGGGGCAGGGGGCAGCAGGAAGATAAAGAGGTAAGATGGAGGCAAGATGAGCGATGGGGCTTCTGGGTGGTTTAGTCAGTTAAGCATTGCACTGTTGGTTTTGGCTCAGATCATGATCTTTGGGTCATGAGATTGGGTCCCCCCAACCCTGCCTTCCACCAAACCCTGCATCAGGCTGTGCACTGAGCATGGAGTCTGCTTGAGATTCTCTCTCCCTTTCCCTCTGCCCCCACCCCCACCACATGTGCTCTCTCTCTTTCTCCCTTTCTAAAATAAATAAATAAATAAATAAATAAATAAATAAATAAAATAAAAAGATGAGTGATATCCCTGGGGCTGGGATAGAGAGTGTGTGACAGCTCCAGATGTGTGTGTCAGATGTGAAAGCTGAGTAGAGGCAGGGTATGTGATTATACACTCAGTAATATTTAATGTAATATTTCTTTAAATAAAAATTAATGCTTTGGATGCTGAACATGTTTTAAAATTAGAGAATGGTAGGGTGCTGGGTGACACAGTCAGCTGAGTGGCTGAGTCTTGGTTTCTGCTTCGGTCATCATCTCAGGGTCCTGGGTTTGAGCCCCTCATTAGGCTCTGTGCTCAGCACAGTCCACTAGAAATTCTCTCCCTCTGCTCCTCCCCTGATCATGCGCTCTCTGTCTTACACTCTCTCTCCAAAATAAAAACAAATAAAATCTTTAAAAAATTAAATTAAATTAGATAACCGTGATGGTGGTATAACTCTATGAATATACTGAAAACCACTGAATTGTACACTTTAAAAGGATGAATGTTATGGTATGTGAATTATATCTCAATAAAGCTGTTATTAAAAAATTAATACAAAAAAAAACCCCATACGACTTCATGATGAACAAAATACCAAAATTTTAATGAAAGTAAGGATCAGGCTGGAACCCACCCAAACCCCAAGAGCACTGGTTTCTAGATCTCAGGACCACCAGTATTGCCTTAAAAAGGTGGAAGAAGGAAAGAAAAGGGCCTGCATACAGCAAGGGGGAACAAATACTTTCTTTTTGTAGTTTCAATTTTTCTTTCCTAAGCCACAAACACTAACTTTCCCTGAATTCTTCTTTGAACAGTCCTCTCCACGTTTGTTCCTTCCCCTTCCTTTCTCTGCTGCATAGCCTACAGTGGAGCACAGGGGAGATGGGGAGAGAAGCAGGCCAGGAGCAAAGTTTGGATGGATTGAGAAAATCAAGGCTATCCTGTTTATTTCAGGACCATCTCTAACTCTGGCAAAAATGTTTGTAATAAAGTGAGAAAAGTATTCAATTAACAAACAGAGGAAAGTACTCACTTAACAGGTTTTTAAAAAAATATTTTATTTATTTATTTGATAGAGATCACAAGTAGGCAGAGAGGCAGGCAGAGAGAGCGGAGAGCCCGATGTGGGGCTCGATCCCAGAGATCATGACCTGAGCTGAAGGCAGAGGCTTTAACCTATTGAGCCACCCAGGCATCCCCTCAATTAACAGTTTCTAAGGGAGGAAATGTAAGGAGGGAGAAATGCCTCAGAACTGTTTGGGGTAGAAGATGGGGTCATAAGAGCATGTAGGTCAGCCTGATTGGCAAGCTAAGGAGACCAGCCTTGCTACCAAGTCAAAGAGAAGGATTTGTTTATCTGGAGAGGATGGGTAGCAGCGAGCCAGGACAGAACAGTTGGTTGTGACAGCGGAGGAAAAAGAGGAACCGCTGGGGAATATATGAGGCTGGGTTCAGCGCAGGCTGATTGATCAGGAGAAAGTTCCCCTAAATCAGGACTTTTAAAAACAATATGTAAGGTGGCTTTTAAAAGTTGTTTAATGTGTTCTCTGTGTTGTAAACTCTCCCCTCTACAAGCCCCTGCTCTTAAATAAAATCTATGTGTATGAGTGGGGTTTGTGGGGGAACCAATGAAGAAACTGAATTTTGTGGACAGAGTGACCTGCTCAGAATGGAAAATGGGGCAGAAATAGCCAAAGCCCGGCATGCAGCAAAGACTGAAATGTAAGCCCCCTGCACTGTGCAGAAGAAGAAGTGACACCAATATTGCCTCAACAGATTCAGTTTACATATTTGGGGCCCAATTCTCTAAGGTTCGTCCTTACATTATTACTTGACACATTTCATGGGGTTTTTCACAGTCAAGATATTAGAATCTATATTAAGCTCAAGATCCCAGCTAGATAAACAAATTTCTTATTTTCCTAATAGATGTTCCAACTTAAGGGCAGATATTTGCAATATATACATATACATATAAATATATATACATATATATACACACATAAATATATACATATTTACCTTGTATATATGATTCTTTTCTTTCCACATTAAAAAAGGTTTCCCATTGGGGCACCTGGGTAGCTCAGCCATTAAGCATCTGCCTTCAGTTCAGGTCATGATCCCAGGGTCCTGGGTTCGATCCCCACATCGGGCTTCCTGCTCGGTGGAAGGCCTGCTTCTCCTTTTCCCATTCCCTCTGCTTGTGTTCCCTCTCTCGCTGTGTTTCTCCCGGTCAAATAAATAAAGTCTTAAAAAAAAGTTTTCCCATTGAAAACGATAGTTTAATATGAACCATGACAGACCCTGTAGTTTCATAGCACTTAAGAGGCATGAAGATAACTATCTATTGGCTTTTCTTTACTCATTTCTTGTTAATAAGTCACACCCACCCCCCCACCCACCCCCCAGCCTAGAACTTTCTGACTATAGCCCTATTCTGTTTTACAGTGGACAAGCCTCAAAAAGACTCACTCTAACCCAAATCAGAAATTCTAGAGTTAGGTTTCCAGGCATCAGTACTTTTTGAAAGCTTCTGAGATTTTTCCAATGTTTTGCCTTGGTTGAAAATTATAGGGACTGAATCTTCAGAGGCATATGTATTTTGAAAAATTCTCATCCCCTCCTATCAGTTGAGATTTATTTAATTCTATGGATTGAATAACTAATTATTTAAGACTTACTGTGTTTTTCCCCTCACTATCACTTGTCAAAAGCACAACCTAAGGAATGAGAATTTAGAAACCAAAGTATTAATCATGAAATAGCTTGATTGTTTAGTTCCTAATAATAATTTGAAATACTCCATTGATAATTGATTAATTCATTAATTTGTTCATTAACTCCTGCATTCTTAAGCACCTTTTATGTGCCCATACTCTTCTAAGAACTGGTGATATAAGAGTGAACAAGATTCACTCCCTACCTTCAGGAAAAATTGACAAGTTGATAGGCAATTACAATATAGTGTGATGCATATTAATGAAAGAGTAAATACCTAGAACCCTGGGTGCTCATTGAAGGGCATTTTAATGAAGCTTAAAGGTGAAAAGTTTAGAAAGTACTGCCTAAACTGAGACTCAGTGGATGAGAAGAACTCAGTCTGAATGTAAAGACACAAGAGATGAATAGTGCAAAGACCAGTAGAATGAACAAAATGAACCCAACCAAAGAGCTCTCAAAGATCCGCAAGTAGTTGGGCAGGATTGTAGCTTAAAATGAGGCTGAGCACATAAGCAAAATCAGATGATGAAAGACTCTATCCATCACATTTTGGAGTTTACACTCTATCTAGGTGGGGTGTCACAAAGATTTTTTGAAAGTTGGAATGACTAAAATTGAAAATATTGACAACACCAAGAATTGATAACTTGATATGCAGTAACTGGGGTTCTCATAAAATGCTCTACAACCCAGTAGTAGTTCCACCCTAGGTTACATACGAAAAGAAATGAGTGCATGTGTTAAACAACTGATATACACAAAATGTGGAAACAGTTTTGTTCATATTATCTAAAACCTACAGATGGCCCAAATAGCTATCAACAGGAAAAAGGGTAAATAAATTGAGGTATATTCATAGAATGAATGACTACATAGCAATAAAGAAGAATGAACTACTTATATATGCTACAAACTGGATGAATATCACAGACATTGAGTAAAAGTCTTGTACACAGAAAAGAACCTACTGTATGATTCCATTTATATGAATTTTTAAACTAGACAAAACTCAACTGCAGCGATAGCAGTCAGAATACTAGTTACCTTGGAGGTGGAACATGAGTCAAGTGGGGGCATGAGTCAGCCTTCTGGCATGCCAAATGTTTTGCATGTTGATCTGGTAATCATAACTGAAGATATATCAAGTCATATTTAAGATTTGGGCACTCTACTAGGTTACACTTTGGGCACTTCACAAAGTTAACATCTTTATTAAGTTATAACTCAATAAAAATTAAAAAGGAGAGTGCCATAACAAGATTAGCATTTTGAAGTGGCTGCTCTAGTTGTAGAATGGACTGGAAGCAAGAAGAAAAATGAGCAAAAATATCAGTAAGAGAGTGGTGGCCTGCCATAGGGGATGGATGAATTTTACATGTAAAAGGTAAGGAAGAGGGGCGCCTGGGTGGCTCAGTGGGTTAAAGCCTCTGCCTTTAGCTCGGGTCGGTCATGATCCCAGGGTCCTGGGATGGAGACCCACGTCTCGTCTCCGGCTCTCTGCTCAGCAGGGAGCCTACTTCCCCTCCCTCTCTCTGCCTGACTCTCTGCCTGCTTGGGATCTCTGTCTATCAAATAAATAAATAAAATCTTTTTTTTTTTTTTTTAAGGTAGGGAAGAAGCAGCTTGGTATTTCTTCTATGTGGTCAATGAGAGAGAAGGAAGTGTTAAGAATGGTTCAGAAGGTTCTGGCTTAGGCAACAGGACAGATGATGATGACATTTCTGAGAGAAAGAGCACAGAGGTGGAGCAAACTTGAGGTCATATTCAGTAAATGAGAAAAGGTCTGGGAAGGAGAACTGGGTGTGACCAAGGCAGGCCATCCACTCTCTCTGACTGGTCTGATGAGAGGGTCATAATCTCGATTTGAGTCACCTGCATTTGGTTAGCACTGGAAGGACAGGCTCCAGCCAGTCAGAGTGGTTGAGGGAGGTATTAGGAGCCTCTATCACCTTGTGAATAGGTATCTGTGGTTTGAAAACAGGCCTGTGAAAAATAAAGATTGATTTAGAGCAATGGGCCTCAAGTTTCCAAAATGTCAGAAAATGAAAAAGTAAGGCAGGTTTTGCCAAAGGAAATAAATATGCAGACCATTTTCACACATGTGGTAAGGAATGCAGATCTTGGGCCTTTGAGAATGAGTTTATGTGGTTGGTTGTGTGGAATGAGGGGTGAGGGGAGGCACTAGTGCTCTGGGGCCCAACAGACATAGGTTCAAACCCCACCTCCACTACTTACTTAGGTTATGACTGAGGGCAAGCCAGTTAAAAATCTATAAGCCTCAATATCTTTATTTAAAAATGTAGCAAATATGAGGCGCCTGGGTGGCTCAGTGGGTTAAAGCCTCTGCCTTCGGCTTGGGTCATGATCCCAGGGTCCTGGGATGGAGACCCACGTCTCCGGCTCTCTGCTCGGCAGGGAGTCTGCTTCCCTTCCTCTCTCTCTGCCTGCCTCTCTGCCTACTTGTGATCTCTGTCAAATAAATAAATAAATAAAATCTTTTTTAAAAAAAATGTAGCAAATAATGAATAATGTCCACACTCTTAACCTGACTTACAAAGTCTTTAAACCCCGAAGCAGGGTGAAAGACTATTGTAGGTTGGGTTCTCCCTGGAAGCTGACTCAGAGATTAGCATGCAGGAAATTTCTTAGGGAGTCCTCTTGGGTACTGTGCTATATCTACGAAGGAGAAGGGGAGAAGTAAGATTGAACAGAGTAGGAAGTTAAACTGTGATGTGGTCACATTGGAGGCCTCAGATACCAATATGTCTCCATCTGAAGCTGGATGACCTGTCAGAATTGTCCTAAATTGGAGCAAGAGAGCTGGGTCTTTATATCCCACAGTGATCATCCATTGGCTATGGGTTCCTGGGAAGAGGACATGACTTTAGATGAGGCCATCCACATATTCTACAACCTCCAAGGCTAATGCCAATCCCTTTATAGAACTTGGACTCAAACTCACCACTCCATGTGCCACACCCTTGCGTATTCAGGACCTCACACTTAATTTTCTCAGCTTACTTACTAATTAATCATGTTCTTCCCTTTCATCCCTTTCTTTATTTGGCTTCTATGACACTGAAGTCTTCTAATTTTCCTCCCACTTCACAGGTTATTCTGTCTCAGTTTTCTGTGTGGGTTAATTCAGTTTGCTAACTTATAAACATCTGAGTCTAAGTGTCTTCGAGTTCAGTCCGTAGGCCTCTTCTTTGTCAATGCTGATGATTTTATCAATCTGTTTGATCAATGCTGATGGCTTTTCAGTCTTGGGATAAGTGGATAGAATGATATTTCAGTATAATTGGCTTCCTTTCTAATACTATATATTTAATATTTTACATCTAAAAAAGGGATCCATAAACATCTCTAGATTACCAAGGGGTTCTGTGTCATACAAAAGGCTAAGAACATATACATCATAATTTCATTTAAGCTCATAAAGTTTATTTACATGTAGATGACCCTCAGGTTTATATTTTCAATACTTGGATCTTATCCCAGTTATTTACTGCGGTGTAACAAATTGCCAAAAATCATAGTGGCATAAAACAACAACTGTTCTCTTTCACAATTTGGTAGGTGAAGAATTTGGCATTGACAAAGATTAGCATTCACTTGGCAGATGGCCAGGTCTGGAGACTCTAGGACAGCTTCACTTTGGTAGTAACAGCTGGAAAGTTGAGCTTATCAGAGATCATTGACTGAAATGCCTACTGGAGCCTCTCCAGCATGATGGTCTGAAAGGGTGAGATTTTTTATGTGGAGGATGAGGGCACCCTAGAGTATGTTCCAGTAGGCCTCAGTAGAAATAGCAAGGCTTCTCATGGCCTAAGCTAGGGTGTTCCAAAATGTCATTTGTCTCAATTACGGTCCACATTCAAGAAGGGAGGAATTAGACTCTGTCTCTCAAAGGGAAGGGAAGCAGAGAATCCATGGCCATCTTTAATCTATCACAGATGCCTAATAGGTATCTCACTTGTAACACATCCAAACAAGACTCTTAATTTCCTCTCCAAATCTGTTCCTTGTGGTGATCATCATCCCAGTGAATCGGACAACTGTTCACCCAGTTTTCTTAGGCTCTGCATCTTGGAGCCATTCATGACTGTCCTCTTCCTCTCATACTCTATCCTGTTCATTAGCAAATCCTGTTGGCACCACCTTCAAAATACATCCTAAGTCTAACTGCTTGCTCACTTCTCCACTGTTCCTGTTCTCACAGAATCTATATTTTTTTTAAAAGATTTTATTTATTTATTTGACAGAGAGAAATCACAAGTAGGCAGAGAGGCAGTCAGAGAGAGAGAGAGGAGGAAGCAGGCTCCCCGCTGAGCAGAGAGCCCGATGCGGGACTCGATCCCAGGACCCTGAGATCATGACCTGAGCTGAAGGCAGTGACTTAACCCACTGAGCCACCCAGGCGCCCTCACAGAATCTATATTTTAATGGAGAAGGCAAACCATAAAAAAAAAATATGTACCCTAATACAATCCACATCATCTCTTTCCTGGACTGCTTTAAGAGTCTCCAGCTGGATTATTAGCTTCCACTCTTATTCTGATGGACTCTTCTTCACTAATCAACAGCCAGAGACTAATCAAAACTATGTCACCCATGTGCTCAAAATGTTCCAGTGGCATCAAATCTGAAAGTAAAATCCAAAATCCTTACTATGACTGTCAGAGCTTTATACTCTCTAGACCCTGACCCTTACTGTGACCAATTTCCTACCTTTCTTCCCTTCACTTACTATACTCCACCCCCACTGGCTTATGTGCTCTTCCTCCAAGAAGCCAAAGGTGCTCTTCTGCAAGGCCTTTTCCTTGCACATTGCACTAAATGGAACTCCCCCTATTTATATATTTACATGGTTTACTCCCTCTCTTTGTTCAGATCTTTACTCAAATGTCAACTCTTCAGAGAAGCTCTCTGGACAGCTGCAGAGATATTTACTCTTTGCCCCCTCTACCAAACTATACTATGTATACATTTTTATTGCCTGCATTCTCTATTAGAATACAGGCTCCATGACAAAGGAACTCTGCTCACTGCTATTTCCCCATTACTCAAAACTGTGTCTATTACATAATAGGTACTCAACAAGTATTTGTTAAATGAGTGAATAGATAAAAGTGCTTAGTCTGCTTTGGAGCCAGAAGAGGATTTCAATAAAATTTTGGGAGTAATTTGGCTCAATGTGGAGCAGCCACTTTCCCTAATATTAATAACGAGGAGATTCCATTGCAAATCCAAGAAAGGTATAAAATTTGTGATTCTGCCTCTCATTCATTCTCTTCTAGGGATCTAACCAATAGTCCTTCTTGGAAGAATTATGAATTGCCAAAATTAACACAACGATTTTCCTTTTATTCCTTCTTCAGAATACCGGATTATCCCCCCCCCCTTTTTAAGGTTTTATTTACTTATTTGAGAGAGAGAGAGAGAGAGAGAGAGAGAGCATGAGAGGGGAGGGGTCAGAGGGAGAAGAAGATTCTCTGCTGAGCAGGAAACCAAAATGGAACTCGATCCCAGGACTCCAGGATCATGGCTTGAGCTAAAGGCAGTTGCTTAACCAACTGAGCCACCCAGGAGCCCCAGAATATTGGATTATTTCCTCTTTCCTGCATATACATTTTATAGTCCTCTGACAGGATTCCAGTTCTACCGATAAATGTATGTATCCTAGGCAAAATTACTTGGTAATATAAACCATGGAATACATCATTAAGGCCCATGTGCAAGATGAGCTGATTAACGTGTTAGGAGGGCATAGACATAAGAAAAGTTTGGGAAACTGACTTTAACATAGGAAGTTATAAATGCTGGTAAAAATTTCCCTTTCCTAAGCAGTCTTAAGATATAACTTAGCTCCCATTTTACTATGTATGCTAAGTGGTTAAATATCACAACCTAAAAATATTAAATTCTATCTTTTGAAACACTAAAAGCATTGTGAACACTAGCAGAAACTGTCAAAATTAGTTTTTTCAGAACTCTGTAAGTTTTACCAAAACCAACAACCATCTGAGGAGACATTATTTAAGAAAGATGGCTGAATCTGAGTAAGAACAGTTTGTTTTATGATATATTCATTTGCCCTATTTGCATACTTTGAGGTGAATGGAAGCAAAACTACAATATCCCAGAACTTATGAGGAATACTAAGGCACTGCAGAGAGAAATTTACAGCTGTAAACATCTATATTAAAAAAGAAGAAAGATCTCAAATCAATAATCTAAACTTCCACCTTAAGAAACTAGAAAGAAAGGGGTGCCTGAGTGGCTCAGTTGGTTGAAAGACTGCCTTCAGCTCAGGTCATGATCCTGGAGTCCAGGGATCCATTCCCTCATCGGGCTCCCTGTTCACCAGGGGGTCTGCTTCTCCCTCTGACCCTTCCCCTCTCATGCTGGCTCTCTCTCATTCTCTCTCTCTCTCTCTCAAATAAATGAATAAAATCTTTTAAAAAAAGGAAACTAGAAAAAAAGAAAGAGCAAGCTAAACTCAGTGTAAGCAGAAATAGGAAACTAATCCACATGAATGTGGAAATAAATGAAACCGAGATTTAAAAAATAGAGAAAACCTGTGAAATGAGAAGTGGGTACTTGGAAAAGATAAACAGAACTGACAATATTTATCTAGACTGACCAAGAGAAAAGAGAGGACTCAATTACTAAAGTCGACTGTGAAAGAGGGGACTTTGCTACTGAGCTTACAGAAGTAAACAAGGATTACCAGGGAGTTATGAATAATGGTTTGTCAACAAAGAAGATAATCTAGATAAAATAGAAAATATTCCTAGAAAGACATAAATTATTGAAACTGATTCAGGAAGAAATAGAATATCTGAATAGACCTATAACAAGTAAAGACATCAAAATGATAACTTTTTTTTAAAAAGACAAAAAACAAAGAAAAACTCAAGCCCAGATGGCTTTGCTAGTGAATTCTACCAAACATTGAAGGAAGAACTAACACAAATCCCTCAAAAACTTTCTAAAAATTAGATAGAGGAGGTAATGCTAACCAGTTGTTCTATGAGGCCAGTATTGTCAATACCAAAACCAAAGATGTTGTAAGAAAATAAAACTACAGACTAATATTCCTTATGAATATAGGCATAAAAATCTTCAACAAAATACTAGCAAACTGAATCCAGCAATATCTAAAGAGGTTTATACAACATGACCAAGTGGGATTTATTCCAGGAACACAAGGTTGGTTTAACATCTGCAAATCAATCAATGTAATACACTGTATTGATAGAATAAAGATCAGAAACGGTATGATCCTTTTAGTAGATGCAGAAAATGTATGTGACAAAATTCAGTACCCTTTTATGACAAAAATATTCAAGTCTGGGAATATAAAGGAACTTCCTCACCCTAATAAAACTCACAGCTAAGAGCGTAACTAGTGGTGAAGGACCGAAAGTTCCCCACTCCGCCCCATAATCAGGAACAAGACAAGGATTTCTGATTTTGCCATTTCTATTCACATTATGTATTATACTAGAGGTTCCAGCTGGGGCACTTAGGCAAGGAAAGGAAATAAATGCACTCAGATTGAAGTGAATGAAGTAAAACTATTTTTTTTTTCCTAACTAAAACTATTTCTATTGGAAGATCATGATCTCACATATAAAAATCTTAATGAAATGACAAAGAAGCCAGTAGAACAAATAAACAAGTTCAGTAGGGCTTTATGACATAAGATCAATATATAAAAATCAGTTATATTTCTAAATATTAGCAATGAACAATCCACAAATGAAAAGAATTCCACTTACAATAGCATCAATGAGAATAAAATACTTTGGAAATAAATTTCACAAGAAATAAAATACTTGGGAATAAATTTAAGAAAGGAAATGTAAGACTTGTGCACTAAAAAGTAGAAAACATTGTTGAATGAAATTAAAGAAGACCTAACTAAATGGAAAGTTATCCCATATTCACGGATCAGAAGACTTATGTTAAGATGGTAGTACTACCCAAATTGATCTATAGATCCAGTGCAACCTCTATTGATATGTCAGCTGTCTTTTTTTGCAGAAATTGACAGGCTGATCCTAAAATTCATAATGAACTCAGGAGCCAAAGCAATCTTGAAAAAGAACAAATCTGGAGAGCTCACATATCCCAATTTCAAAATTACCGCTTATCTATAGAGATGAAGACCACATGGTAATAGCAATAGAATTGAGAGTCTAAAAATAAGTCCATACATTGATGGTCAACTGATTTTCAATGAGCATGCCAAGACCTTTCAAGGGGGAAAATTGTCTTTTAAAGAAATGGCGCCAGGAGCAACTGGACGTCATGTACAAAAGAATGAGATTGGACTTCTATGTCACATCATATAAAAATTAATTTAAAAAATTAAATCAAATTGGATCAAAGACCTAAATACAAGAGCTAGAACTATAAAAGATGAAAGCAGAGGAGGGAGTCTTGTGACCTTGAATTAGGAAATAATGTCATTGATACGATACTAAAGCACAAGTGACAAAATTAAAAGTAGATAAATTGGACCTTAAAATGAAAAACTTTGTGTTTCAAAGGGCACCATCAAAAAAGGAAAAAAGACAACCCACTAGATGGCATAAATGTTTACAAATCATATATCTGATAAGGGATTTGTATCTAGAATATATAAAGAACTCGTACAACCCAATAATAAAAAGATAAAAAACCAATTAAGAATCAACAAGGGAGGGGCAACAAGGCTCAGTGGGTTGAGTCTCTGCCTTTGGCTCGGGTCGTGATCTCGGGGTCCTGGGATCGAGCCCTGCATCGGCCTCTCTGCTCAGCGGGGAGTCTGCTTCCCCCTCTCTCTCTTTGCCTGCCTCTCTGCCTGCTTGTGATCTCTGTCTGTCAAATAAAGAAATAAATAAAATCTTTGAAAAAAATACTAATTTAATATCTGTCTCTATAGATTTTGCTATTCTGGTTATTTCATTAAAATAGAATTATGCAGTTCATAACTATCGTCTTTCATAGCACGTTTTCAAGGTTTATCCACATTGTAGCATTTATCACTACTTTATTCCTTTTTCTAGCTACATAATATTCCACTATATGGATATACAACATTTTACTTATCCTCTTATTAATTGAGTTGGATTTAGATTGTTTTCCTTTTTTTGGCTATTATGAATAATGGTATAATCTTTGAAAGAGTGAGTTTTATGGTATGTGACTATAACTCAATAAAGGTGTAATAAAAATAATAAAAGTTGAAATAGGTTAAATGGGATTTCATATTTAAGACTTTCTAGAAATTTTCCATTGTTTGAGAAAAACTCTGTAGTGAACATTGTGGTTATCTCTCCAGTTCTATTTTTTCTCCATTCATTACATAACTGCTATGCAGTTTGAGTGTGATTTCCTCTACTACCAGCTTCAGTGGGTCCTGATTTGACCATTTTAGTCTCTTGCCATAGCCTAACCCAGTTAACAAGTGACATCAACGGTTTTTGTTAGGTGGGTTTGAATAACTAACACATTTTCCTTCTTCTTGCAGGGAAAACTTTCTTTTTGAAGGGAAAACTATAAGGTACAGGTAACTGTTAGCTGCCATCTTACAACCATGAGAGAAGTCAGCTGGAAGATAAAACTGACACATTGAGAAGGAAAAAGCCAAGATTATTACAGAAAAAATGGAGCTAGAGCCCTAATGGAGCTTTGGCTAACTCCTGAGTCTTTTATTTTTTAAACACTTTTATTTATTTATTTATTTGACAGATCACAAGTAGGCAGAGAGAGGGGAGAGGGAGAAGCAGGCTCCCTGCTGAGAAGAGAGCCCAATGCAGGGCTCGATCCCAGGACGCTGGGAGGCAGAGTCTTTAACCCACTGAGCCACCCAGGTGCCCCCTCCCGTGTCTTTTAAATTGTGTGTGGCCACATGACTAATTTGCTTAAGGTAGTCTCAGTTTACACCAGTTCTCCTGGCCTGATTGGTAATTGTGCCCACTTTCTTTCTTGAAAGGGTACCGATTTAGACAAATCACTTATATGGTCAAATTCCCTATAACTGGATTTTCAATTACCTATCAATTCAATTCTTAGTTAACCAAGGCCAACTGTTTCTCAGGTTGCATCCATTTAGACTGTTTTTGGCTGACTCCTGGTGTGCTCCCTCAGATTATTCAGTTGTTTAAAATACTGGGAGTCACAAAGGAACCACATGAGACATCTTGCTTTCCTCTCATTTTACTCTTTCTTCAGGTCCCAGGACTTCTCCATGAAGTCTTTTTAGACTTTCCTAAACAAAAATAATCATTCCCAATCCCAAACAGTTTCCCTCGTGCCTCTTTATCAACACTTATAAATTTCATATAATGATCTGTTTTCATGTTTATCTTCCATAGTACCCTGCAAACTTCTGGGGGGAAAAATGATTATATCAACTTTAACTTTATATCCAAAGCATGAGAACAAAGTTCTCCTGCAGCATAGTGGTTTTTTTTTTTTTTTTTTTTTTTTTTTGAAATTTGTTGAGGAGTAAAGGAAAAGGAATAACTGAATAGGAAAGCCATTTATTTACCTTGTTATCTGAACAGTCTTGTTCCTATAATTCTGCTCAGTATTTTCCATTGTACAGTGACTGGCTCTTAATGATGTCTCCCAAACCCAAATGATTACAAAATAATTACAATGAGCTATTGAGATTAGGGATCAGCTTAGTATAAAAGAGGCCCCAATAGTTGTTTCTATTTCCTGGAATTGAACAATGGACTGTTTCATGCTTCTTCACACTTGAGATAACACTTCAAATTTATGCTCACAATAAAATAAAGGTTTAAAAATAATCTCATAGGATTTTTGAACCACAAAATTGCTAGGCTGGATGGAGGGCTCATCTTCACACATTCATTCTTAGTTTGGTGCTATGCAAATGTTGGAATTTTTTTTTTTTTAAGATTTATTTATTTATTTATTTATTTATTTATTTGGGGGAGCAGGCGGGGGGGGGTGGGTGGAGGGTAGAGCACAAGCAGGGGGGCGAGGCACAGGAAGAGGGAGAAGCAAGTTCCCCACTGAGTAGGGAGCCTGAAGTGGCACTCCATCCCAGGACCATGGGAACATGACCTGGGCCAAAGGCAGATGCTTAACTGACTGAGCCACCCAGGTCTCCCATTGTAATCTTTTTTATTTTTTTTTTAAACCCAGTCTGAGCTTTAAAAAAAAAAAAAGTATATATATACATTGTCATTTAAACCCGACTCTGGCAGCTTTGCCTTCTATTAATCCTGATAGCCTGATGCATTTTATTCGGAGTATTTTAAGGTATTATTACACCAACTAATGTGAACACTTATTTGATATCACTGTTTCTTACATGTCAGAAAACCCCCTGTATATCTAAATACCTTCTTAATCTTACTCTTTGCTTGGTATAATATATATTTCAAGGCCTGAAATAAAAGGAATTTATTCATGGAATAAAAGTATCTTTGTTTGTTCTTTACTATTCAATTATATTGTTCCTATTCCATACAATTGTCATTGAGTTGCACTTGTTTCTGATTGACTAAAACAGTTATGTTGGCAAGAAAATGATAGCTATAGGATATTCTTACTTGTGTAAAATGCAAGACTTAGGGAATGTTACATGCTTCTATTACAGATAGACTGATTTGCTAAAAAAAATCCTTATAATTTTATTTTTTATAGGTAAAAACAGTAGAGGGAGAAGTGGAGGAAACAAGTGATCTAGATGAAATTAGAATGAATGAACTCTACTAAGGGATAGTAAAACTTTCATAGAATTTACATGTGGTTGAAACTGTTCTGAATATTTAAAATATGTTAACTTTATGCCTCATAACATATAGCTAGTAAATGGTAGAACTGGGATTCAAACCCAGTCATTTTGACCTTCACAGTGGATGTGTTTAAATCATAGCCTACACTAAATTCTAAAACAAAGCATTCTTTTTTTTTTTTTTAAGATTTTAAAATTTATTTGACAAAGCAAGAAAGAGACCACAGGTAGGCAGAGAGAGAAGGAGAAGCAGGCTCCCTGCTGAGCAGAGAGCCCGATGTGGGGCTCCATGTGGGGCTCCATCCCAGGACACTGGGATCATGACCAGAGCTGAAGGCAGACGCCTAATGACTGAGCCACCAGGCACCCAAGACTATTCTTTTTATTTTTTAAAATTTATTTATTTTTTAATTAATTTATTTATTTGACAGATAGAGAATACAAGTAGGCAGAGCAGTAGGCAGAGGGAGAAGCCGACTCCCCGCTGAGCAGGGAGTCCCATGTGGGGCTCGATCCCAGGACCCTGGGATCATGACCCAAGCAGAAGGCAGTCGCTTAACAGACTGAGCCACCCAGGTGCCCCAAGACTATTCTTTTTAATTCTTCTACTTGTTGTACTCTCTTAGATGAATTGTTCTGAAATGATGGCATATTTTATGAAATTCCTCTTAACTGAAACAAAAAATGTAAAAAGAAAAGAGCAAGGTGTTTAAATGGCCAGTGTATCAGCAGAAGTATATGATCTATTCTTAATATATTTTTCTATATCTCTGATGGTGAAAATGACCCTTACAGAACATTGGTTTCCAAACTAAATAATGCTAAACAAAAATCTCCTTTGCAACCTGAACTGAGGATTGATCATCTACTATATATTGTTTAAAATAACTTAATATTTTCTTGCTTATACAAAGACTATTGGTTTTGAAGTCTGATAGAGGTTGGTCCAAACTCCACCTCCCTCACTTACCAGGTGTTTGTTATGTTCTTGTGTTCAGAAAACATTGGCGTCTCATCCTCAGTTCAATAAATATTAGTGTCTCTTTCAATAAACTACCAAGTTTGTTTACACACACATACACACAGACACACACACACACACAGCTTAGGTGAAGTTTTAAACATTATAAACTTTAATAAATTGAATTGAGTCTATCTAAAAAGAAAGCAATTTTAGGGATACCTGGCTGGCTTAGCCAATGGAGCATGTGATTCTTGATCTCAGGGTCATGGGCGCAAGCCCCAAGTTGGGGTTGGAGATTACTTTAAAAACAAAAATAGCCTGGGGCTCCTGGGTAGCTCAGTCAGTTAAGCAGCTGCCTTTGGCTCAGGTCATGGTTGCAGGGTCCTGGGATCAGAGCCCCACATCGGGCTCCCTGCTCGGTGGAGAGCCTGCTTCTCCCTCTCCCTCTGCTTGCTGCTTTGCCTACTTGTGTTCTCTCTCTCTGTCAGATAAATAAATAAAATCTTTAAAAAAACAAACAAACCGAAAGTAGCCTAAAGAAAGTAAATCAATCAATCAAAATTCTTTAAAAGTTAAACCAAATTTAAAGCAATTTTTAAAACATTATGAAAAAGAAATTTGTTGACATTTATATGAGACATATTTGCAAATATCTTAAATTTAGCCTCCTTTAAGAATAAACATTAACTCTGCAACCTAGCACACTAGCACACTATGGATTAAAATAAAATCAGATACAAAATTTGAAAAGAAAAATGAGTATGAGGCATATCTTTTTAATTAGCCGTTTGGATAGAAGTTAGCAAAACACCAGTGAATGAAATGAACTCTAGTGCCCTCTGGGCACTCCCCTAGACCACACCCATACGAACAAACACACTCAACCTGCGGATTGGCAGGATCAGGCTCGGAACTGAGAGTTTGCCCAGAACCTTTGTGCGTTTGAAGGCTATACACAGTATAGTATCTCAGGATTTGTTGCTACCCATTTCGTGGGTAACAAAACCAGCGTAAGTTTAGCACCTGAGCCAATAAGTAGATAAGGCATTTTTCTAACTAATTGCAAACATGCTAAGAGGGGAAAAGGGAACAAGAATTAAATTGTTTCTTTTGTTACTAACACCACAAATTTCAAACCAATTGATTCTAACTTTGTTTTTGAAACTTCAGATTTACTCAACTTCTGGAAGATAACCTTTTTTTGTTTCAATTAATCTTATTTAAAAACATTTTTTTAACAAGGCTGAAAATTTACAGTATATCTGTCTTTTTATAATAACACATTAACCATATGGCCCTAGATATTTTAGTTTATAAAACCTTAACAAGAAAAGTTAAGGGAAACAAATCGTGATTTTAAAAATGTGTCTATGGAAGATTCTTTGTAATAATGACAAAGATGGAAAATATGTCCAATGCTGACATAAAAATCATGCTGTTGACTGTCAAGGAGAGCATGGGCATTGGAATAGGTCTTCAGGTTGTGATTAGGCAAATTAATGGGTAGTTACTCTCACTCTGTGATCTAATTGTATAATATGAAGGAGGGGTTACCGTAGTTAATGTATACATGTGTATTTTTTCAACAAAGAATATATTTTTTTAAGATTTTATTCATTTATTTGAGAGAGAGAGAGAGAGAGAGGAGAGAGGTCAACGGGAGAAGCAGACTCCCTGCCGAGCAGGGAGCCTGATGTGGGACTCTATCCCAGGACTCCAGGATCATGACCTGAGCTGAAGGCAATTGCTTAACCAACTGAGCCACCCAGGTGCCCCAAAATATTTTTAAAGTATTGGCAAACATGGGAAAAAGGTGAGCAATTTTTCCAGTGACTTGTCTCAATGTAGATTTTTTACTCATTCATTCAACAATTTTTTTTAAAGATTTTTATTTATTTATTTGACAGACAGAGATCACAAGTAGGCAGAGAGGCAGGCAGAGAGAGAGGAGGAAGCAGGCCTCCCGCTGAGCAGAGAGCCCGACGTGGGGCTCCATCCCAGGACCCTGGGATCATGACCCGAGCCCAAGGCAGAGGCTTTAACCCACTGAGCCACCTAGGCACCCCTCATTCAACAAATTTTTGAGGGACTAGAAGGTTCAAAGCCCTAGTGTTTGATGACAAACTAGCTTACAACATTTTCAATATATTTTTGAGTGGAGTACTTACTGATTTTTTAGAAGATAGACTTTATTTTCTGGAGTTTTAGGGTTACAACAAAATTGAACAGAAATTACAGACAGTTCTCATATACCCCCTGCCCAAACACATGCACCATCTCCGCCACTATCTACAACTCCACCAGAATGGTGCATTTGTTACAGCTGATGAGCCTCCACTGACACATCATTATCACCCAAAGTCCCCAGTTTATATTAGAATTCACTCCTGGTGTTGTAAATTCTGTGGGTTTTGACAAATGTATAATGCGTGTATCTACCATTACAGTATTGTACAGAATAGTTTCACTGCTTTAAAAATCTTCTGTGATCTGCCTCTTTATCCCTAGCCTCCTCCCTGGACAACCACTGATCTTTTTACTGTCTTCATAGTTTTGCCTTTCCCAAAATGTCATATAATCAGAAAGATTCTTTCACTTAGTCATAAACAGTTAAGCTTTCTTCATGTCTTTCATGGCTTGATAGCTCATTTCTTCTTGGTGCTGCGTGATATTCCATTGGACATACCACAGTTTATCCATTCATCTACCAAAGGATATGGCTCCTGCCGCATTTTGTCCATTATGACTAAAGCTGTTATAAACATTTGTGTGCAGGTTTTTGTGTGGTTATGTTTTCGACTCATTTGTGTAAACACAAAGGATGTGATTGCTGGATCATAGGGTAAGAGTATGTTTAGTTTTGTAAGTAACTGCCAAACTATCTTCCAAAGTGACTGTGCCACTCATAATTTGAAAAAAAGAGAGAGAGAGAGAGAAATTTCTACTTGGTTTTTATCAACTCCTTTGTAAAACAGGAAAACGGCCATTTTTCACCATAAAATCAATAATGCTCATTATAGGAGATCGACAACATAAAAAGACAGGTAAAAAATATTAACACATTTCATTCTTCAAAGACAAATACTTATAATCGTCTGGTGTAATTTCTTTGTCTTTTTTTTCTGTGCATAGCCTTTCAGTGCCACATTTCACACTTGATTTATCTAGAGTCTCACCAAAGATGGTGTTTTTCTTAGATACAACCCAAACCAGGAATCCTGATTGTTGAAAATGTAACTTAAAAAAAAAATGTAACACCAACTTTTCAACACAGGCTGACGGGATAAAATGTAACTCAGTGTCAACTTGCCAAAGATAAACTGTTTTGTTTCTCTGGAGTAACTTGTGTACCTGTGTTCTCCCAGCCTCCTGCGCTATCTCTTCTGGGACATGGAGCTAGAACCAATACAATTTCATTTCAGTTTCAGTTTCTAATCTGCTAAATATTTTGGTTTGGGTTTGGTTCAAGCCAAAAATGTGTTCTAACTACTTGGTATTGAGCGAGCTATTTTGAATTCTTTTCTTGTTAAGGTTTTATAAACTAAAATATCTAGGGCCATTAAATGACAGATTTGAATTTTGTCTCTGAAAATATTGCTCCTCAAAGTACGTGAATTCTAATATAGGCTAATGCTACTGGTTTGTCCCTGGAGAGAATCAGAAGCCCTGACCTTGGTGAATTAGTTTACTAAAAGAGAGGAGGGCTCTTCAGACGACCAAAAAAAAAAAGTTAACTGCCAAAAAGTAAGACCATTGGACAGGGACTTTGTTAGATTCCTATGTTGCTGAGCTATGTGGAAGAAATGTACACCTTTACAGTATCTGTGGACTGTTAGGATTACATATTCATGCATATTAATTTTAGAATACATAATACTAATATTCTATAGATACTATAGAATGATTTGAACAAGACAGTTTAACTAGGCCTAAGTACAATATAACTGATCTTTAATCTACTGATTATACTCAAGCATACCAGTTGTGTTAAGTCATACGAATATGTGCTTCTTTCGCCTTTCTTGGCCTCATTTTCCATGTTATTCATACTGTATAAAATCTTTTGTTGTAAGTTTCCAAAAGAAACATTTTGGAGAAAAGCAGAATATAACACAATGCTTTAATTGACCAAATTGATACAGTTCACTGAATCTAAGGGGGCATTCATTGTAAGACGCATTGTTATTTACATATGATCAAGAAAAAAACATCCACCAGTTAGTGTTACTATAAGATACACTTCCTTTTCAGAAATGTTAAAATAGGGGCACCTGGGTGGCTCAGTGGGTTAACCCTCTGCCTTAGACTCAGGTCATGGTCTCAGGGTCCTGGGATTGAGCCCCGCATTGGGTTCTCTGCTGAGTGGGGAGCCTGCTTTCCCCCCTCTCTCAACCTGCCTCTCTGTCTACTTGTGATCTCTGTCAAATAAATAAAATCTTAAAAAAAAAAAAAAAAGAAAAAAATGTTAAAATGTGTTAAATTGGGTTTTCTCTTTCTTTTTTCAAAAATTATTTATTTCTTTGAGAGAGAGTGAATGAGCGTGGGGGATGGGGTAATGGACAGAGGGAGAAGCCCGATGCTGGGCTTGATCCCAGGACCCTGAGATCATGACCTGAGCCAAAGGCAGACTCTTAACCAACTGAGCCACCCAGGTGCCCCTAAAGTGGTATTTTTGCCCCCCTTTTTTTTTTTTTTAAAGAAGGGAGAGGGGAGGAAGGGGAGAGATTTTAGAGAGGTGGTACTCAATCTCACAACCCTGAGATCATGACCTGAGCTGAAACCAAAAGTAGGACATAATCAATTGAGCCATTCAGGTGCCCTATGCTAAAGTATTTTTTAAAGTGAGCCGTAGGGATACGTGGGTTGCCCAGTGGTTAAGCTTCAGATTCAGATTAAGCTTCAGATTTTAGGGTTGTGGGATCAAGGCCCTGCATAGGGGGTAGGAGTCTGCACTCATTGTGGGGTGTGCTTGAGATTCTCTCTTCCCCTTCTATCCCTCCCCCTACACGGGCGCTCACGCGCGCTCTCTCTCTCATAAATAAATAAATAGATAGATAACATCTTTTTCTTTTTAAAGTGAATCTTAGAATTAATGAACTACAATGCTGGTGTTTTGAAAATTTCCATTTGTAGTTAATTTGCTGGTAGTATTCTATCCCACTACAACTTTAGTTCATCAACCAGTAACTCTGAACAACAGAAGTTTCATTTGTAAACATTGTTCTTTCTTACTGACTTTACCCCAGTAAAACAGAGTCTAGTGAATGCAGTACTGTTTCTCAGTACAGACATTAATTTAAACTCTTCTCTGATTCTAGCTTACTGTTCAACTGTAAATTAAGGTAGTTCATTTAATCAATATCAAACATAATAAATAGCAAGGATAAAGTAACCAACTTCTTTTCAAAATTGAATTCAATTCTGAAATCTCTCAAGGGAGGTCATGGATTATTTAAAGGAAATCACTTGAAATAATAAACACCGTCTAAACATAAAACAATCAAGGAACAATATAAACTCATCCAGGCTAAAGAAACAAACAGAAACATTTAATACGAGATTAAAACATCTCCCTGAACTGATTTAAAATTAAGATAAAGGCTAAATTAACTTACTATCCAAAGCGCCACCGCTTCGTTACATTTTAGAGCAGAGCTGTCCACATGCGTAATTTAAAAATTTCTGGTAACTAGCCACATTTAAGAAGTAAAACAACAAAAGCTGAAATTAGTACTTTTTAATTTAACCCAATGTTTCAAAAATATTGTTTCGACATGTCATCAAAACAAAATTTATTCAGGAGGTGGTCTTTGACATCCTGTGTACGGTTTAGACGCACAGGGCGCCTCAATACCTACCGGCCACACTTTCAGGGCTCAATAGCCCCGTAGGGCAACCGTATAGGACAGTAGCCTTAGGGGACTTTGATACTGATTCCTGATATTCCGAGTTGAGAATTTCTCTTACACCACACACTGTCTCCATGGTGCTTACAGATCTGTGAGGAGTAAGATTATTTTGCTCTCGGGTAGGTTGCGATCCACGACAACACAGCATGAAAAGCAGTGAGGGAGGAAGGCAATGGGACAGCCAAGCGTCCAGGAGCGTGGCTTGGAGGAGGGCCGAAGCCTCTCTGAGCAGTGCGGGCCGGAGAAGCGGCAGACACAGCTTTGGAAGCTGGATTTCGAGACAACTGGGGCGGCCGCCTAGAACTCCGTGTCTTTCTGCGGGGCGCCCGGAAACACTGGAGCCCGTCAGAGGGCAAGCGGCCTTCGGGCCGGACACAGGGTCACGTGCCGCCACCGCCGAGGGAGGCCAGCGCGGCGCCGCAGTGCTGGCCGCCCCGGGGCGCCGCCGCCCAACGCCGAGGGTGAGGCGCGGCCGGAGACTGGAGCCCGCGGGGAAAGCAGGCTCGCGTCCGGCAGAAGCCTCCCGGGGGCGCGCTCCCGACAGGGACGGTGACGCAGCGGGCGCGCGGGCGGCCGGGGTGGGCGGGGAGCCGCGGCGCGCACCGCCCTTTAGAGGGACGGGCGCCGCCGTTCCGGTGGGCGGAGGCGGGGCGGGGCGCGCCGGGGAGTCGGAGCGCTGGCCGCCGGTTTCGATTAGTGCGCGGAGCTGCGGCGGCGGAGCAGGGTGCGGAGTTGTGCGGCCCGGGGCCGGACGGCGAGGCGGCGGGGCGTTGGCATCGGGGGCGCAGGCGCGCAGGGTTCGGCCGGCGACCGCGAGGGTGTGGAGAGGCGAGCCAGAGCGCGGGCCGCGGCCGCTCTGACCACGGAGCCCGGCCACCGCAGCGCCCGCAGCCGCGATCGCGCCCAGGACCGAGCGCGAACGAGTGCGCGCGGGCGGGGCGCGCAGGCCCTGCCCGCCCCTTCCGTCCCCACCCCCCTCCGCCCCTTCCTTTCCCCACCTTCCTCTCCCCTCCTGCGCCCCCGCGCCGGGCGCCCACCCTGTCTTCCTGCGGGAGCGCGGTCCGCGGCGGCGGCCGGAGCGGGCCGGGCCGGGCCGGGGGATGGCGCTGCTGGACCTGGCCTTGGAGGGAATGGCCGTCTTCGGGTTCATCCTCTTCTTGGTGCTGTGGCTGATGCATTTCATGGCCATCATCTACACGTGAGTGAGGGGCTGCTGGAGGAGCCGTTGGCCCGGGGGCCAGGGCCAGGGCCACGGGGTGAGAGGGTGGGAAGGTGGGAAGCATTGCGCTTTGGAGAGGATTGGATTCGGGTGGGGGTGGAGAAAGCTAATGCTCATATGGTTCCCCCCATTCCCTTTCCCCTTAGACCAGCTGGGGCGGGGGTCCTTGAGGGGGAAAAGTGATGAGTGAGGGCAACGTTTTGCTGGGCTGCGGGAGACTGCACGGCCAGGGGGGAAGGAGACTGTGCTCTTTCTACGTGTCGGGCGGAAGGTTGCTTGCTTGGTTTCATTGTGTTGGGAATTCGTTTGATTTTTCATCTGGGCCAAGATGTATAGTATGTTGTTGCTGTTGCTGTTTTTTCGATCTGGACGACATTTCTATTATGATGATGATCGTTGCCACTCTACTGGGGGCTGCACACAGCTACCCGGAGACCTCCCTGTGGATTTTCTTCTTCCTGGAAGAGCGCTATGCTTTTAGATAAGGTGTGGAGCACCTGTCCAGCTTAAAAATGTCCACCAAACCTCCGGGCTGATGTTACAGCCTTGAGTAGTCAGGTCAGCTTGTACATTTCATTGTGGTTTTCTTTCCTTTCGTCCAATTCCTTATTTATAGTGTTGTTTAGATTTGTCCCCTCCTCACTCACACCCCTTTTTCGTTATTCAACAAATAACTCCTTGAGGCCTACTAGATGCCATTCACTGGGGACACAGTGGTGAGGAGGAGAGAATTCTTGGCCTCATAGAGCTTACATTCTAGAAGGGAGAGACAGATAATAAAAATTCGAAGAAGGTTATTTCATATCGTGCAAAAGTCTGTGAATAATATAAAACAGGGTGGTGGGATGAGTAATGACAGAGGGTATGTAGCTGGTTTGACATTTCAGTTTTTTAAATGTTTTTAAAATAAAATCTGTTTTTCTGAAGAAATGGAAGAATCGCATAGAGCACTTTTTTGATGTGGACTCACTGGCATTTTAGCCTGAAAAAGAAAAAAAAATGACTATACGTAGTAATCTTTATCACCAACTAGAAGAGGGTATGTGTTAGTAGAGGAAATGGAAGGACGTTTAAGAAATTTGTTGCTTTACCCCCCTTTCTTACTACAGAAAAAATATGCTTTTTCTTCTGGAAATTCTGCATTTTGCTAGTATGGAGTGGCATTTCCTGGTATTAGAGAAACATGCTACATTGTAGAAGACATACCAATTTGGATATTGCTGATACTAGTTTTTATAGTTTGTGAGCTGTTGTCGCTGGACACTTTGTGGAGTTCTTTTTTAATGTATGAGTTCTTAAAAATCAATTTTGTTACTTTTTTCCAATCATAAAAATTTTTAAAAAATGCTTAATATGTAAAGAATTTAGACAATACAGAGGGGAATAAAGAAGAAAGTTAAACACACACATCAAAACTCCATTACCTTGTTAATCTTTTGTGACTGCTCTTCCGTGTGTGTGTGTGTGTGTGTGTGTGTGTGTGTGTATGTGTGTGCGCGCGCACACCTGTAGAGAGAGTGAGAGGGGAGGGAGAGAGAGGAAAGAGGAGTCGACATGATTATTGTTCTGTAGCTTGCTTTTAAAAATTAATCTATTTAGGAAATGCTTTTTGGGAAGCTCTTTTGTACAAGGCACTATTCTAGGTACTTGAAGTAAGGTTGCAGAACAAGACATCCAGGGTTTGCCCAACCTGTTCACATGGAGTTTCCATGTAAAGTGTTATGACCATTTTTTTCCATGTCAATAAATGTATGATCTCTGCATCATTTTAAATAGATGGTGACATTTTTGTTTACGAGGTACTAATATGTATTTGTTGTTATTAGTTGACATTTAGGTTGTCAATTCATAGAGATTACAAACAACACTAGAGTAGATTCATTTGTGTATATTTTGAGAGAGGATGTCCTTAGGTTATGTCCCTGAAAGAGGAATTACTGGGCCAGAAGCCTGTGCATTTTAAACTTTGATACATACTGCCCTGTAGAAAATTGTATCTGTTCATAGTCCTGGTAACAATGTATGATGGTACCCATTTCCCCTTACTAAAATATCAGGCTCTTCGCTGTTTCCTGTCTTTTATTTTCATTCCTTTAATTACTGGTTCCATTGAATGTTTTCCATATATTGACATGCTAGTTACATTTAGTTGTAAATTATATACTCATAATCCTTTGTGCTGCAATCCATTGCCCCATTAGTCTTGATATGAAGATTGTTTTTCTGTGATAGGTTGCAGGTTTTTTCCCCTAGCTTTTTTTTTTTTTGGTCTTTCAACTATGTTCATATATTTAACATGGAGAAAAATATGTGTGCCTGTGTTTTGGGTTTGCAGGGCTTTTAAAAAAATGTTTCTGATTTGTGTAATTTTATATGTATTTCTCCAATTATTATATAGTTAACATGTTTTTCTTTAGTAATCTAAATTTTCTTTGTTTTGTATTGTTTTTACATTTTATCATGTGATGTACTCATTTTACTTCATGGTATGATGAGAGCCAGACCCTTAATTTTAGGTTCACCTAAATATTTAGCACTTGTCCTCGAATCACTTAGTGGATTATTATTTGATTGTTCCATGGTTTTGAAATACTGTTTTTATTATAGACTAAATTCTTCTGTATACTTACATATATGTCTCAAGGCTCCCAGTGCTGTTTCATTGATCTGTTCCTGTACTAGTATCCACTGTTTTAATTAACGAAATTTATAACCTTACTTCTGGTGAGGCAAACCTCCCATTCTTTTCCAAACTTTATTGGCTTTTACACATTTTTACATTTTTACTTACACATTTTTACTTAAAGGTGTAGTTTAAATTTTTTTTCAAGACCCTAAGTAATTTTGTTTTTTAAGTGCAATTTTTGAATCGGAATTGTTAAATTTACAGCTCAATTTGGGAAAATTGGACTTCCTTCAACATAGGACTATGATATATCCCTTCCTCAATTATATATACATAATGATAAAGTCATACTTATTTAATTAAAATGAACGCTAGCGATGTAGCGTGATATTCCAAGTAACCTGTGCTGTTAGACTGAGACAACTCCATAGTTGTTATATTTATTTTGTGCCTAGTGATGCACAGCAGAGTTTTCTTTAAATATTTTTTTGTTTGAGAATAGTGCAAATACCTAGGTTAGTTAAAATACTATAGAGAGGCTTTGTATTTATTTTCCAATACCTCATGTAGTTACCTTTGTGACCGATAGTAACAGGATCCTGAAAATAGAGGAAGAAAATGCAATTAGTTTATAAGAGCTTATGATGAACAGCTAATTAAAGGAATCTTGTGAACACCTTTCTGAAATGGGTAATTCAACATAGAGCAAATAGTCAGCAGCTTAATTTATGTATAAATTAAATCCTGATCTCTCTCCCACCACCCACCATTTTTGGATAAGTTCCTTTCTTTTGGTACCACCTTCAAAATTACTTAGGTGTTTGGTCTGATTACTTTCTTAATGAAATAAAAATACATCCCAGTTTAATGAGTTATT
Organism: Mustela putorius furo; assembly: GCF_011764305.1. Classification (NCBI taxonomy): domain Eukaryota; kingdom Metazoa; phylum Chordata; class Mammalia; order Carnivora; family Mustelidae; genus Mustela; species Mustela putorius. The sequence goes on from NW_025421423.1 coordinate 14,954,282, forward strand.
TTTGGCAGAGGAGTATGGTTTGTGGCCCACCCCGCAAAATGTCTTTAGTGAAATTGCAAACTAGTTAGCTTAACATTTTGATGAGGAAAGCTAAAGAACACTGGAAACAATATTTTGGTTAAAACAGTGTGCTGACATTCTGTATTTTATTGAAAAATAAATTTTCTAAACACATGTTCCTTGTCTCTCAAATCTTTTTTGAAATAAGGTAAAGTGTACATAAAATAAGCAAATATTGAAACTCTCCTACTTTGCACTTGTAACTGGTGGAGATAGAACCTATTTCAAAAACTTATATTGCACCATTATCTGGTTGTCACGTTAAAGAGATGAATCACGGACCCCTAACTGTTAAAAGCTATTAAGTCATGGAAATATTATAGTAGATGGCTAAGGAAAGCTAAAAACTTTAAAAAATGAATTGATTAATAAAGTTAAATACAGTGTTTAATGGTATCTAGTTAATTTAGATTCAATGTTCTATTGAATTGTGTCCCCTTAGAAAGAGACTTAGCTAAGTATTGGCCTGTGTTAAAAAATGGAGTTCAGGGGCACCTGGCTGGCTCAGTTGGTAGAGCATGCAACTCTTGATGTCAGAGTTGAGAATTTGAGCCCTATATTGAGTGTACAGATTACTAAAAAAAAAGAAACTTAAAAAAAAAAAAGGAGCTCAATATGATTAATGCAATAAATAGTTCTTGCTCAAGTTACTCAGATTTTACAAATGTCTCACAATTCCTGTAAGCCTGCAGTTTAAAAAAATAAAAAATGAGGGGTGCCCCGGTGGCTCAGTTGGTTAAGCCTCTGCCTTTGGTTCAGGTTATGATCCTAGGACTTCTGGGATCAAGCCTTGCTTGGGGCTCCTTCTCCACAGGAAGCCTGTTTCTCCCTCTCTGTCTGCCTGTCATTTTGCCTCCTTGTCCTCTCTGTCTTTGTTGTATAAGTAAAATCTTTTAAAAAATTTAAAAAATTGAGATAATTTATAAGCTAGAAAACCCTCTTTTCTTTTTTAAAAAAGATTTTATTTATTTGAGAAATGCGACCATGAGTGGCAGGGGTAGGGCAGAGGGAGAGAAAGAAGCAAACTTCTTGCTGATCAGGGAGCCCGATGTGGGGTTCCATCCCATTACCCTGAAATCATGACCTGAGCCAAAATCAGGAGTGGGTTGCCCAGTCCACTGAGGCAGCCTTCCTTTCCCATTTTCATACTGAACTGATGCTTAGTCATTTTGTAATATATTCTAGATGACAGACTTTTGTGGGATTACTGCCTCTAGCATTCAAGATAATAGTGAGATTAGAGCCTAAAATTCAGGGCTCTTATTCCCAAGATTTTTTTTGTCCCCTAAAAATAACTAATGATTCTAACCTCAGGCAGAATTGGTTAAGTGATCTTTGAGTTTTTTCCTTTTTGAGAGCTAGTGTGGTTTGATAGCTTGGGAGCAGCAGTGAAGCCCTACAGAAGTCTGGAACCAGTAATTTTCTTCTCTTTTTAGCCCTTGGGAGCCATATTGCTTCATGATAAGAGTATCTGAGCGAGGCACCTTGCCTTTTTCCCTCCATCTCCCTATTTTTTCTTTTCTCCCTCTCTTTCCATTTCTCCTTCTCATTGGATTATAGTATTTTGTCCTGTTTGTAAAGTTCTAATGTTCAGTGCTAGGTTTTATCTTTTTAAGTGACAGGAGGTGCCAGGCTTCTTGTGAGGAAATACTTCTTGTATCTGTAAATATTAACTGCCCTCTAGTAGAGCAGAGGTCTTTCCCTGGAGTTTCCTTTCAAGTTCATACTACCTTTTCAAACCTTCTTAGCACAGCAGCTTTTATATTTGCTGCCTAGCTTTTTAGTGGAATTTAAATGCTTATTGTATCAGATGTCTGTGAACATCCTATCAGAAACGAATTGTTTTTAATGTAAATTTTAGCATTTCAAATGTTATTTTTAGATAGCTTGATCTTTGCCTTAAATTCAGTAATGCATTGGTGTTCTGAGCGGTAGTGGAACCTGAGTTGAGAGTTTCTTTTCTAGGTTCAGTTCTGAGGATGCTTTTGGACTTTGGTCACGTGTTGCTCTGTCAGGGTCATTGCTGCCAGGACAACTTCCGGGAGAATGAATGAAGCGATAGAGCCCCCCCGCCCTTTTAAAATTATTTTATAAACATATAATGTATTATTAGCCCCAGGGGTACAGGTCTGTGAATCACCAGGTTTACACACTTCACAGCACACACCCTCCCCAATGTCCATTACCCCCCCCACCCCGCGGTCCACCCTCAGTTTGATTTGTGACATTAAGAGCCTCTTATGGTTTGTCTCCTTCCCGATCCCATCTTGTTTCATTTTTTCTTTTCCTACCCCTCAGACCCCCCACGTTGCATCTCCACTTCCTCATATCAGGGAGATCATATGATAGTTGTCTTTCTACAATTGACTTACTTCGCTAAGCATAATATCCTCTAGGTCCATCCACGTTGGCGCTAGAACCCCTTTAACCTGAGCCTGGGAAGATACCAAATTTAGACGATAGTGTGATTGCTTTAAAAAGCAAAATGACAGTTGTAATTCAGTGATTAATATTCTGTGATGGTTTGTTAACTCCATCATCCCACCCTTTTCCTACATCAGGAGGGCAGTACCCTTTATCTCTACTCTAGATAAGTGAAACTGTCTCTGTTCACTGGTATCTTTACCCACAGCCATGCTCGGTTTCTACTTTATTTTTCTTAAGCCTTATCCTCCTGGAGCACTGATACTAGACCATGTGCTTAAAATTTTACCATGGTTCCCCCACTGCCTTCAGGTTAACATTCAGGCTCCTTAACAAGAGACGTGCATAGTTCTTTGAGAACTGAGCCCTTGTACCTAGGTCTTCAGCTATGTGTGTGTGTGTGTTTTTTTTTTTTTTTTAAGATTTTATTTATTTATTTGACAGAGAGAGATCACAAGTAGGCAGAGAGGCTGGCAGAGAGAGGGGGAAGCAGGCTTCCTGCTGAGCTGAGAGCCCAGTGCTGGACTCCATCCCAGGATCCTGAGATCATGACCTGAGCCAAAGGCAGAGGCTTAACCCACTGAGCCACACAGGTGCCCCAATTCTTCAGCAATATTGAATTACTGAAATTCCCCTGTATATGCTGTGTGTTTTCTTTAGAATTCTTTTTCCATCCTTTCCTCCCCCCCCCCCTTTTTTGGTTTAACTTCTCATTCAAGTTTACACTTTAGCTTTTTTTTTTTTTTTTAATTTAAAAAAAAAATTTTTTTTTTTTTTACAGAGTTCAAAGGCAGGCAGAAAGAGAGAGAGAGAGAGAGGGAAGGAGGAGGAAACAGGCTCCCTGCTGAGCAGAGAGCCTGATTCGGGGCTCCATCCCTGAGACCCTGGGATCATGACCTAAGCCGAAGGCAGGGGCTTTAACCCACTGAGCCACCCAGGCGCCCTTAGGCTTTAGCTTTTTACTGTGTTAAGTGGCTCTTCCTCCTCCTCCTCTTTTTCTTCTTCTTTTTTGAGATTTTATTTATCAGAGACTGATAGGGGAAGTGAGGGCAAGCAGGGTGAGCAGCAGGCAGAGGGAGAGGGAGAAGCAGACTCCCTGCTGAGCAGGGCGCCTGATGTGGGACACCATTCCAGGACCCCCGGATCATGACTGGAGCCAAAGGCAATACTCAACCGACTGAGCCACTCAGGTGTCCCAGGCACCTCTTTTTATATTTTAGTGCTTTGAATTTATGCATCTAAATTGTAAATGTGTGCTCAGTTGTCTCTTTTTCCCAATTAGATTGTAAGCTCTTGAGGGTAGGGGCAGCGTCTTATTTACTGTTCTATGTCCAGTGTGTATTAGGCACTCAGTTACTGCTGGTTGAATGAATGAACTCTGAATTTTTTCCAGTAGTAATGATGGATTTTTCAGTGTCATTAGTTTAGTGTCATTTGGTCCTTGTGATCTGAGGTAGGTGGTCAGATTTGGGGATATTTTCAGTAGTGATGGGCTTCAGTGAAATTTATTGGATCAAATGGAATCTTTATTTCACTATTTCTAATGAATAGCAAGTTAAAATAGGAAACAGGGTTCTGTTAATGTTTACTTAGAAATCTGAATCCCTCCCCCTCCCCAGGGTTTTCCTATGGGAATGCCTGTCTGGTGATAAATAATCTTTACACTAAGATCTGACTTTGAGAGGGTGCAGAACCCAGTGCCCTCCTCAGTTGGTGTGCAGATCATACGTGTCCCCGCTTTTCCTCCATTCACAGAATTTATTTTATATACAGAATAATTTAAACATCACATTCTGCTTTAGGGAATTTTTTAGAAGAGCATTGGGATAGTCCCATTAGTTTCCTTTTATTTGAAAAGAGTGTAAGCATATGGTATGTTTGAGGGTCTCCTATGTTTCTGAGCACTGTGTACAGGGACCATAGCTTCTGCTAGGTGCCTGGCTTGCTTAGTTACTATTAGTGAAGCTCTGTGCTCTTATCTATTTCTCCTACACTAGGGCAGCTCTTTTGTCCCCAAAGAATTAGTGAGTTGGGGGGCACCTGGGTGGCTCAGTGGTTAAAACCTCTGCCTTCGGCTCAGGTCATGATCCCAGGATCCTGGGATCAAACCCTGCATTGGGCTCTCTGGTGAACGGTAAGCCTGCTTCCCCACCTCTCTCTCTGCCTGCCTCTCTGCCTACTTGTGATCTCTGTCTTTAAAATAAATAAATAAAATCTTAAAAAAAAAAAAAGAATTAGTGATTGGAGTGTTTTGGGTAAAAATTAATAAAGATCTGTGACTTGTTTTCAATGGTAATAGAATCTTTTGTATTCTGTGTTATGTAAGTCTATGGTCCAGTGGAAATAGTTTGTGTTTTCCTGTAACACTCACTCACTGTTGGTTGTGATGTGTTCCGTGGGGAAGCTTGTGTCTGCCGAGTTCAGGTTGTACCAGAAGGTGTGCTTTGTGTTGCTGAAGAATCCCATTTTGATGCAGTGCTGTTGTTGAAAAGATCCGTGCATTACGGAAGTAGCATGAGTCATGACACATACTCATCATAAACACACGGTAACAGTCTTGCAGGGCACAGTCACAAGTAACAACAACAGAAGCCTTTAATCATGGGAAATCGCAGGCAAGGACTCTGAAGTAGGGGACCTGCTGATACAGCAGTCAGCCTCATTTCACATATTCGCAAGCTTGGAGCAGAGAAGATTAATTCTGAGAATCAGATAAAGTGGTTCATGGGAGCCACCCAGCAGAACTGTAAAAAAAAGCACGGTCTGGGGCTGGTAAGCAAGGTGAACTTTGCTATCAAGGAATCCACGTTTTCCTTGGAAGCCTTGCAGGAGGATCTTGGGCTGCCTCTCCCGGAGGTGTCTCTTTGCTGTAGATGCTGCTGCCCGCCCACGGAAAGGGCACAGCCTGCCCACCCTCCCGGGACTTTCCCTTCACACCAGGCGTGCCTCCTGAATGAAATTAGGAGAGGAGCCGGCAAAATAAATCATTTGAAGTGGTACGCCCTATCAAATGAAAAACTTGAGAGGAACAGGGAGGGGGAACTACAAGCTTAGAAGGATGAAACAATAAGCCATAGAAAGAGTAACAATTTTAGAGACTGAGCTCTTAGGAAATAAAAATCACCCAAGATAAAAGAAGGCCATTCCAGCAGCTCAGAAGTTTTGAAAACCCTAGTGCCAAGAGGCGATTAGATCTCATCAAGCTAAAGCTGCTATAAAATCCAGCAGAACCTCCCAAATATTTGAATATTTCTTAACAGGCGCTTTGAGTTCTTTGAAGTGTTCCCTGAATAGATGTCCTTCTAGCTCACAGTGGAAAGCAGGGCCCTGAAGGCCTCTCTCTTTTTTGCGATTCATCCCTCACGACCTTTCGGACTTCACTTACTCTGAGGAAGCACCCCAGCTCCCGTCACCCTACTGGCAGGGACACCCCTGCAGGTGCCCGTGCCTGCTGTCAGCACCACCCCCCCCCCCATGGTGATGGGTCTTAATTACAGGAAAGTGAGTTTTGTGACAGAGTGACTACCTTCTGATTGAGACTTTAATTCAGAAATCATTCCTCGGGAGTGACATACAGAACTTTTCCTGTGCTTTCTGTCTCCCTAGCATTGCTCAGTCACATTTCAGGATCATTTTAATCTTTAAAAATGAAACAAATCAAAAACATTGACTGGATGTAGAGGAGGTGCATTCCTTTTATATCCAGTGTGTTCCTGAAAATTTGATCCAGTCAAATTTCTGAAAACCAAATGGACATAGGTGTTAGGGGAGATTCTGTTTCATAAAGAACTAAGATTATTATCAAAGTCCCAAATTCATGGTTCTGCTGGGCCCGAGGCCTGGGACATGCTACCATTGGATTGAGGGCTTTCCAGGTGCTAGGGGTGGTGTGGAGGGGCCTCTGCCTGACCTGGACTAGCAGGAGAAGGGTGCCTTGTAGCGTTTGCTCTGGGTACCGCCCTGGGCATGGTGATTTTATGGTCAACAAAACACTGTCATCTGGAATCCCTCAGAACGTCTCCGTCCTAGAAGGCAGTGTGCTCGGATTACATAGTAACTGGGAGTTACTCTGCTCATTGTGTCTGGCCTTCTCTCCACTCTGTGGCAAGCTCTCCCTCTCGCAGAGCCAAGGGAAGGGTTCTTGTAGCACTAGAATCCCACATTTTCAGTGAGGCTCTGAGGGTAGAGGAATTCAGAGAAGCCAGGACTGTGCAGCACCTCTGCCCAGTGGAGAACGTTTCCAGTGGTTTGAAAGGAGAGCTCAGGCCACTCTTCAGTGGCTCATTGGTGATATTTATGTTCCTCTCTGTTGTACTTCTTTTGTCTCTGTGCTTTTGGATCATATGTAGAACTTTAAATTGGTTCCTAAATACTGGGCACAATTTTAACTTATAATACAATTTTAGCCTAAATGCTGCATATAATTTAAACTTTGCGTTAAATCTGTCTTACGCCCTCTTTCTACTTTGCTTTAACCATGATTTGGGACTTTTGATGATTCTCCTTTCCCCTTTTATCTTTCTTAATACACAAGGATTGTTTTATGTTTTAACCCCTCCACCCCCACCCAGAGAGCTTGGCTGGCTCAGTCATTAAGCATCCAACTTGATTTTAGCTCATGAGGTCATGATCTCAGGGTCACAAGACGAGTGCTACGCGGAGCCTGCTTAAGAGTGTCTCTCTCGGGGCGCCTGGGTGGCTCAGTGGGTTAAGCCTCTGCTTTCTGCTCAGGTCATGATCTCAGAGTCATGGGATCGAGCCCTGCATAGAGCTCTCTGCTCAGAAGGGAACTGCTTCCTCCTCTCTCTCTGCCTGCCTCTCTGCCTACTTGTGATCTCGCTGTCAAATAAATAAATAAAATCTTAAAAAAAAAAAAGTGTGTCTCTCTCCACCTGCCCTATACCCCTCAAGTGTTCATGCTCTCTCGCTTGCTCTCAAAGGAAAAAAAAACCAACAGACACCAACATGGGGGCACCTGGCTGACTCAGTCCAAGGAGTCTGACAGTCTTGATCTTGGGGTTGTGAGTTTGATCCCCATGTTGGGTATAGAGTTGAATTAAAAACAAAATCTTTAAAAAATAAAAGTATATTTAAAAACCGCAACATAATGGCTTAATATTTAAATATCTATGAAAGAATCTTTAAATATATATATGAGTTTCCAGTTCTTCAATTCTGGTGAATAGGCCTCTTCAATGTTTGACAATTCTAAATCTCTTACTAGAACTATGGTAACTCAGAGAAGTGAACTATGGTAACTCAGAGAAGTGAGAGATGTCCTTGAAATTAGCAGTTTTAAGAAAAATTGGCAGTACTAGCTATCATTGAATGCTTACTGTGGGGCTCAGTCTCCTCTATTTCTCACTACTAATTGTCCACACTTAAAAAAAAAAAGAGATATGGGGCGCCTGGGTGGCTCAGTGGGTTAAGCCGCTGCCTTCGGCTCAGGTCATGATCTCAGAGTCCTGGGATCGAGTCCCGCATCGGGCTCTCTGCTCAGCAGAGAGCCTGCTTCCCTCTCTCTCTCTGCCTGCCTCTCCATCTACTTGTGATTTCTCTCTGTCAAATTAATAAATAAAATCTTAAAAAAAAATGAGATAAAGAAGTATTTTACCAAGGATACTCAGTTACTTTGCTATGAAACTGGCATAAAAATCCAGGCGATCCGCTCCAGCCGGGGCTCTGAAACCAGCGTGCTGCTCTGTATGGCCAGTGATAACCTAAAAATAACCCGGGAAGTAATCCACAAGGATAGAGTATCTACGTGGGACTTTGCTTTGAGGTTCTGATAACTGGCGACACCGAAAGTTCTGTGGAGGGACCCCCTACTCCTTTTCTGTAGCTTTTCCCATTCTCAGGCCACTTGAACTGCTTCACCGCGGCCTTGTTCTGCGCCGTCCTGGAACGGCTGATCTTCCTTCGCTTCCAGCCCTTCTTGCGTCCTTCTCTTGTCACAGTTACCTAGTCTTCCCAAGTCCATGGTCTCAGCTCGGCCTTCCCTTTGGAGTCCCCAGGGGGAGGCCTTTAAAAAAAAAAAAATACTGCTTACCTTAGCCCTAGACATTCTGATTTAACGGTCTGAGCAGCAGGCTTTTTTTTTTTTTTTTTTTTTTTTAAATAAAGCCTCAGGTGATTTTCTTGTGCAGTCAAGGCTGATAACAACTGCCCTAGGCTGTCTGCCCACAGTTGTGGCCTCCACCTGTTATCTCTTGGTGTTGTTGGATTCTCCCTCTTGCCAGAACTCCAGAGTTCATCACTCCATCAGCTTGCCCCTCGCCTTCCCTCCTGTCAGTCTGCCTTGTTATCCTGAGCCCATCTTACAATTTATAGCTTTTCAACTTTCAAAATCCCGCAGAGGGCAAGCACACAGCCCCATGGGTTAGTTCTGTGACACATTCATGGTCTCAGATCTCTGCCGAGCCTTCAGCGCTGTCTGGCAGTGCTTTCTTTCTTTAGCTCCTGTCACCCATTACTGGCAGAACCTCCTCGAACTCCTCACCCTTCTACCTCAGTCTTGTCAGATTTTCCTAACTCCTGCTCCACACCATGGGTCCCCGCGTGCCATGAATTATTTTAAATGCTCTCTCTTTACCTTTGGCTGGCTTGTTCCCCTTACTCTGTGTGCTCAGGTATTAAAGAAGAAAATTATTTTTCCAAAATTAAACTGAAAAACCTTTCTCCATCTAGTTCCTTTGGCCAGAGTAACTTACTCAGATCAGATGTCAGGAGAAACTGTTACCACATTGCACTTCTCATTCATTTGCTTCTCAGCCTGTTTTCATTGACCTGCCCCTGCCCACGGTGCTCCAAGGGCCCCAAGTCCACCCAGTGGGGAGAATTCCAGTTCTTGTCTTGACCTCTCAGCTGCATTCACTGTTGCTCTTCCTTGAACACTTTTTTTTTTTTAAAGATTTTATTTATTTATTTGACAGAGAGAGAGTGATCACAAGTAGACAGAGAGGCAGGCAGAGAGAAAGGGGAAAGCAGGCTCCCTGCTGAGCAGAGGACCCCTCCCCGCCCCAATGCAGGGCTCCATCCCAGGACCCTGAGATCATGACCTGCCAAAGGCAGAGGCTGAACCCACTGAGCCACCCAGGTGCCCCCCTCTTGAACACTTTCAAAAAGAGAAACAGCTTAGCCAAATAAAGCCTTCTTTACTAAGTCCTTTTTTCCTGCCTTTCTGCTTCTTGGGTTACTCACTTACAGTCCCCTTCGTGCATGACCGGCCCTCTCTCTGTTCCGTTGATCTGTGGCTAACTGCTGATGGCACACTTTGCCCACAAGAGCTCATGTATTTAACAAACTCTGGAGGGCTCCATATTTTTGTCTCTGAACTATCCTTAACTTCTGAGCTCTGTATATGCTTATTTACTCTTATTTAGTAGGTGTTTTTTTTTCTTAATTGAGATACATGTACTGTTCATTATTATTTTGCTGGAGCCTGGAGAATTTGTAGTCTGCTGTAATGTGGCTCACTGCTGGCCTGCATCAGAATCATTTGGGATAATAACTGATACTGGCTTGTGAAAATACAGATTCTGAACTTCTGCAACTGGTCCATTAAACCGGCTTTTACTGTGAGGTATTATATATGTAAATTTTGAAAAACACTCAACTCCTGGCCTGGAAATCGTTTCTAGGCAGTAAGCCTGGGCCGTTGGAGAGCTTACTTCATTTGTTTTCCATGTCGCAGGAGACCGGATCCTCCTTCACCGTATATCCGGTTATCTTAGAAAACCATTGTTTTCCAGGGGCGCCTGGGTGGCTCAGTGGGTTAAGCCTCTGCCTTCGGCTCAGGTCATGATCTCAAGAGCCCTGAGATCGAGCCCCACACTGGGCTCTCTGCTCTGCATGGGGCCTGCTTCCTCCGCTCTCTCTGCCTGCCTCTCTGCCTACTTGTGATCTCTGTCAAATAAAAAATCTTAAAAAAAAAACAAACCAAACCATTGTTTCCCATGTTTTGTCTGGTTTTTAAAAAATTGCTTCAGGTGGGCAAGCAAATCCAGTCCCTATTTCTTCATCTTGTCCAAAATTTTAAGTCCAGGGGTGGGGTGGGGTTTAGGCCAGGGTTTTTGATACTTGTGTAAAGACAGAGACAAGGCTGCAGACTGTGTGTATTAGCCCCAAATTGGAAATAACCCAAACGCCCATCAACGGAAGGTAACTAAATAAAGTGTGGTGTATTAATACAAGGAATACATGCTGTAATAAGAATGAAAGAACTAGGGGCACCTGAGTGAGACAGTCGGTTGAGCGTCGGACTCTTGATTTGGGTTCAAGTCATGATCTTGGGGTCATAAGCTCGAGCCCTGTGTCAGGCCCCATGCTCTGCAAAGTTGGCTTGAGGTTCTTTATCCCTCTCCCGTGCCCACACTCCCGCTTGAAAATAAATAAATATTTTTTAGAAAGTGAATCAACTGTAACTAAATGTAACAGCAAAGTTGAGTCTCACAAACATTGAAGTCAAAGAAACCAGACACAAATGAGTACATCCTGTGGGATTCCATTTAGATAAAATTTTAATGCTGGTAGAATTAGTGTGTTGGAAGTCAGGATAGTGGTTACCCTTGAGGAGGAGGGTAGTTAGTTGGGGACATGCCAAGGGCTTCTGGGGTTCTGGTAACAATTCTGCTTCTTGATTTGGAGCCACTGGTTACATGTGTGTTTCACTCTGAGGAGATTCATTGTGCTGTATACTTACATGTGGTCTTTGCTGTATGTGTGTTACCCATCAATAAAAAATACTGTCCTCCACCTTCTAAAAGAAGGACAGGCCCACAGCCAAATACATGATTTGGAGGAAGAACTGGATTCCTAGTGTAGAACCTGAAGGATCCTGACAGAAAGCAAGTCACCTGCTTTAGGCAAGTGGTGGCAATGGGCACCCATGATAAAGCCGTGGCCGGCATGTGGATGCATGTGTTAGGCTCAAGTTCAGTTCTGAGTGATCTAGAACTCCTGCCCTGAGATACCAAAGTTAACACTGGTTTGAAACCAGTAGCCCTTGTAGATCCTGTCAGAGCCACCCCACTTGGAGGACTCCACCACTCGGGCCACTTGTTGAGACTCTGGGCAGACAAGCTGTTGATCATATTTTGAAAAATACTGATTGGTTTACAAAACACTGGCTATGGGCAAGGCACCCACCAGCATTATTTCTCCAGGTGGCAAGCCAAGTTAATATATTTCTTGCTTTAGAACATAGCTTGATTGACTATAACAGTTTTATATGGGGAAGAGCTTCTGTACATGTGCGACTCCCCCATGCGACCGCAGCCCCCAGACAGTCAGGAATTCCCCTGTTCATCGCCGTTCTCACCAGTGCACAGGATAATGGGTGGGGTACATTTGGGGTTCAGAAGTGATTGTTCAGGAGGGGGAATTGCTGAGTAGTCGTGGAACACCACTGTGTGGTAAGCACAGTGCCGAGTGACTGTGTGTGTGACTTAATGGATATTTTACTGTTTCTGATAAACTAATGTGTAACAAGGGGCTTTCTCAGTTGTGTTACGTAAATCGAAAGAGTATTCTCCAAAGTAGGAGTCCTGTATCCTAGAGTATACGCCATGAGATGACTCCTTGAGGTATGAAATACTGGGGGGTGGGAGAGGAGAGATATGGGAGAAACACAAATAGGAATTTTTTTTTAAAGGTCCCATAATACAGTCTGGGTTATCGTTATTTTGAGTAGAAATTTCATATACAGTATTAACCAGTTCTCTTCATCATAAACTTGGAGACAGCTTCATTGCTGTTGGGTGAGTCAGAATGTGTCTGATAAAACATTGCATTCTTGATATGAAAAGATCTCCAAAGGATAGAAGGTATATCTGTATTAGCATTTAAAGTAAAATGTCTTAATAAAGAAGAAGGGAAAGGGGAAATGGAATCCATTCTAGACTGTTTAACACTGTTTAAGTTATCCTTGTTGTTTTTAATCTGAAGACTTGCCAAATTCAGTGGGTTAGTAGGCTGGGTTTCTCTGTGTTGGTCATGAACTCGTGCATGTTTTGATGAATTTAATAGCACGTAATGATCATGCAGTGGGAAGAGATGAAAAATTCCTGGGATTTCAGGCCTTTTTATTTTATCCTCCATGTCGCACACTGTTCCATGATTTCAGTGTCTTTGCGTCCCATTCACTTTGTGCCTTCAGGATGTGGCCCATCCTGAATAATTTCTTTGAATCTAGATTCCAGTTCTCCAGTTCTCTTTTGAACTGTCTATGCATTCTTCTGTCCTGTCTGTCTATTGAGTCTCTAGTGTCAGTGATTATAATTTTTATTTCTCTTGGGTTTTGTTCAAGCAGCGCAGGTAGTTTGCCTTATGGGTTCCAAACCCATGTGGTTGGGTGTTCTCTTGGAAGACTTTTTCCTTTTATTCCACTTTATTCAGGAGTGAATCCAAGAAGGCAACATCCCCATCTTCCTACTGTGGGCCAGCATTTTTCTACTTTGCCTTTCAGAGATTCCGTATTTCCATAAGGTGGACAGAACAGAGTTCCCTCATTCTTGCCTTCATCTCTGAAACATCACGGACCAACAGATGGCCCTGGGCCAAACAGCCAGCTCTCCCTCACTCAGAGATTTCTCCTCATTTCCAACCTGGGAGGTTCCTTTATTTTCCTAACAGTTCTGTTACATATTTTAAAATGTGTTTTTAATGCATCTATATTAAACATTATAAATATTATGTAAGAATTTGTATGTGTGTGTTGACTTGTATATGCAGTTTTTTTTTTTTATTTTTTTTTTTTTAAGTTTCTGGAAAGATGAGTAAGAAACTAATAATGCTGAGCCTGGGGGGCAGGGGTGAAAGGGAGACTTCTTTCATGTGACTGTCATAATATCGTCAGTGATTTGAACCATGTGAATATTACTGTCAATCAATTAAATATATAAACTTTTTTTTCTCCAGCAGTCTATATGTTCTGTATTGGATAGGTTTCTCCAAATATCTCCAGTCTGCCATTTTGTTAGGTATGGAATAGTGGTCATTTTTGTGGTTATATAAATTTTTATTTATTTTATTATTTTTAAAATTTTTAAAAATTTTTATTTGTTTACTTAAAAAAGATTTTTATTTATTTATTTGATAGAGAGAGAGATCACAAGTAGGCATAGAAGCAGGGGGAGGAGGGAAGCAGGCCTCCTGCGGAGCAGAGAGCCCCACATAGGGCTTGATCCCAGGACCCTGGGATCATGACCTGAGCTGAAGGCAGAGGCTTAAATCACTGAGCCACCCAGTTGCCCCTATTTTATTGTTTTTTTAAGAGAGAGAACGCATGCGAGAGTGGCAGCATTGGGGAGCAGGAAGAGAGAGAATCTGAAGCAGGCTCCATCTCACACTCAATCTTATAACCTGAGATCATGACCTGAGCCAAAATCAAGAGTTGGATGCTTAGCCAACTGAGCTGGTTAGGCACCCCTTATTTTATCTTTTTAGAGAGAGAAAGAGAGTACATGCATGTGTGTGGGGTTGAGGGAGGGAGGGAGAGAATCCTAAGCAGGCTCCATATTCAGCACAGGCTCAATCCCATGACCCTGAGATCTCATGACCTCTGAGCTGAAATCAAGATTCGGACGCTTAACCAACAGAGCCACCCAGGTGCCCCAGTGGTTATATAAATTTTAGATCGTGGTTTTTACCTCTGTCCAGCCTCTCGATGAACTTGCTAGATGAATATTTTCCAAACTATCTATGGCAGAGGATCAGCTCTTTAAAATTTTTCCAGTCTGGCACGGACTGATACTTCGGTAAACTACAATAAAAATAAATACTGATCACATGCTTGGGTGGCATGTAAATGTCAGATTGCTGTAAATGTTTCTAAACGCTTTCTTTCCATTTCTTCTCATGGCAGACCAGTAAAACAACTTGCGTACTAACTGCACTGTGGAGCACTACTGGAAATGGCGTCCCATTATTTTCCAGCTTTTGGGGGCTGTAGCTTGATACGGATACCATCTTGTTCTTTAAAAAAAATCTCTTACTGTTTTATTTATTTATTTTTTTAAAGATTTTATTTATTTATTTGACAGACAGAGATCACAAGTAGGAGAGAAGCAGGCAGAGAAAGAGGAGGAAGCGGGCTCCCTGCTCAGCAGGGAGCCCGATGCGGGGCTCGATCCCAGGACCCTGGGATCATGACCCGAGCCAAAGGCAAAGGCTTTAACCCACTGAGCCACCCAGGCGCCCCTCTCTTACTGTTTTAAATGTTTTCCATTGTAGGTAACCCGTTTTCTTTCTGTGAAATGTCCTGTGGCCTTATCTGAAACATCAGATGTTCTCTGTGGCACATCCCTGCCCTTCAATTAGCTGAGCATGAACACATGGCTCACTGCTCTGCCTGACGTCAGTGGTGTACTTTTCAGAAGTCATTCATGGATTAATAGTGTATTTCATCAAATCAGAGATGCATTGATGCTGGCGTTTTCTTGATCTTCTAGAAGGTTTCGTTGGTTGGTTTTCATGCTACTAATTTAGGACTGCCATCTGGCTGCCACCAATTGTTAAGATGCCTTCGATTTCAGAGATGTTAAAATGTGGAAGAATGTGTGTCTTAAAATATCTTGCGCATGGTCCCGTGATTGTTCTAACCTCTAATTACTGTTGAGTGCTTGGAGACTTGCTTATAAGAAAGAGGAAAGACTACAGTGACTTCCTTTAGAAACATCACCACTCTACCGAAAGGCATCTCTTCTCTTTGTTTTCACACCACGAACATTAACCAGGGCACATTCTTTTTTTTTTTTTTTTAAGATTTTATTTATTTGTCAGAGAGAAGAGGGAGAGAGAGCGAGCACAGGCAGACAGAATGGCAGGGAGAGGCAGAGGGAGAAGCAGGCTCCCTGCCGAGCAAGGAGCCTGATGTGGGACTTGATCCCAGGACGCTGGGATCATGACCTGAGCCGAAGGCAGCTGCTTAACCAACTGAGCCACCCAGGCGTCCCAACCAGGGCACATTCTAAATGGCGTGGCTTCCCTCCTTAGGAGCCCTGTGCTGTCGTACCCTTGGGATGGATCAGCTCGGAGAACCTTGGCCAACTGACTTGTGTTTTGGTGGCACTGGTGTATCTTCCAATGTCATTAATAGACATTTTGCTCATCATAGAGATTTTTTCCCCCTTAATTTTGAAATTCACTCTGTTCCACTCCTGCCGTTCTGATCTTGTGAATATCAGGAGGTCTGCTAGTTACCCCAGCTTGCCATGCTGGCAGCGTCATGCTTCTTTCAGTTGTGTGTTGTGTGGACTGCTTCTTACAAGTATTTCTCAGATTTTTCTGGTTACATTTCTCCCTCTTTCTGGGGAAGATGGGGATTTCCCCCCCCCACCACTACTGTTGTTGCAGTTCTTGGTCCACATAGATGGCAGGCTGGGAGGAAGGGCAGTTAATATGTGGGCTAACTATAATTCAGTTCTTCACCATGTATTTATTTATTGGCTGCGTACTCTCTGCTGGGCATTGTTCTCGAAGCATAAACCACAGTCTTAAGCTCCAGGCTTCATCTGAACATTCATTCTGCTTAGTTCCGGTTTTCCTAAACTGGACATTTATCTGGTTACTTTCCTTCATTTTCAGATAGCTTTTTAAAACTGAGAATTTAATAATTTCTTCTTCTTCCCTTTTTTTTTTTTTTTTTTTTAAAAAAAAGATTTTATTTATTTGACAGAGATCACAAGTAGGCCAAGAGGCCGGCACAGAGAGACGGGGGTGGGATGGTGGGGAGAAGCAGGCTTCCTGCTGAGCAGAGAGCCCTATGTGGGACTCGATCCCAGGACCCTGAGATGATGACCTGAGCCGAAGGCAGCAGCTTAACCCACTGAGCGACCCAGGCGCCCGAACTTAGTAATTGCTTGATAGCTTAACACATTAGGCTGATTTAGCACTAATGTGTTCTCCAGAAATGATGTATACATCCTTTGCTTTTTAGCCGATTACACCTCAACAAGAAGGCAACAGACAAACAGCCATACAGCAAGCTCCCAGGCGTGTCTCTTCTAAAGCCACTGAAAGGAGTAGATCCTAACCTAATCAACAACTTGGAGACCTTCTTCGAATTGGATTACCCCAAAGTAAGTACAACCTTGTACTCATTAGGTATGGATGAGACCTCTTTTTTTGAGGTGGGGGGACTTTTCTCTTGTGGTAAATGCTTAGAGAGGCATCTTAAAAAAAAAAAAAAGATTTTATTTATTTATTTGGCAGATAGAGGTCACAAGTAGGCAGAGAGTCAGACAGAGTGGGGGTGTGGGAAGCAGGCTCCCTGGAGCAGAGAGCCCCAGGGCTCAATCCCAGGACCCTGAGATCATGACCTGAGCCAAAGGCAGAGGCTTAACCCACTGAGTCACCCAGGTGCCTCCTCTTTTTAATTTCTTCCCTCTAATATTCAACCTGTAGTTTCTTAGACAATTTACTAAATCAAGAGATTATGTATCTAGCTTTATTGTAGCTTTTAAAATTGCTTGAAACACTGGTTTTGAAGGTGTCTTTACATTTCAGGCAGGTAGTTGCTTGACTTTTCGGTCCATGTGTATTTTGCTTGTGTCTGTTTTGACCCTCAGTGTCTCAGTTTGTCCATAGTTTTTGCCATTTGGAGGCTCTTCCCCTCATTTCTTTAGGACATCTGAAATTGTGAGAAGGAAAATAAGATACACACCACATTTCTCATGGTGACAGGTTTTCACACTCATTTCTTTCCTTTTAGCTTGTACTTTTCTCAGTAGCATCAACGAAAAGAATAGAGAAGACACAGATGTGATGTAGCCTTAATACAACTCTTACTAAGTATGTAGACATGAATATACTTTGGTTATTTTTTTAGTGTTGTTTTTTATATTAGTGCTTTTAAGTTTTGGAAGTCTAGGTGTTTGAAGCTAATTTGAAGCAAAATAGTTACTTCTTCTAGTTTGTGTGTGTGTGTGTGTGTGTATGTATGTATGTATTTAATAATTTTAGAGCTCTGATTCATGCATGCAGTACCTATCCAATAAATTGAATATGTAATTTTTTAAAAATAAGATTCATACTTGATTTTTTCAAACTAAAAGTGGAGAAAGTATCCTTTTGTAATTTAGAAAGAATGATACAAATAAATTAATTGCAAAATAAGTTTTGCAATAAGAAAAATGGAAGGTTTTTAAACCTTATGTAAGTAAGTGCAAAGAGAATTTTTCTACTGAAAAATACTCATTATTATTAAATATTTTATTGATTCTAAGCTAGAATCATATATTTGTCCTTGTGAAATTTAATGTCACATTTCAGTTGTTTAATCATCATCCCACCCTTTCCCCCCATTCACCCACTCTGAGAATTTGATTATGGACCTTTTATTTTGGGTCCTTGGGAGATGATAGTCATGGAATTGAATTGGTCATGGAAGTTAATGTGGGCTTTAGTTGTAGAAAGAGTGTCTAAGAATAACCCAGGAATATAGTATCCATTAATCCTGAACATTTGGGATAAGTCAATAGTTGATTTCTTCTTCTGAATGGAGTTTTTTTTTTTTTAATTACAATTTGATATTATCTCAAGAGCTCTAGTTTTTTGCTTCTTTTTCCATTTTTATCATTGAGGTATTTAAATCGATCGTGGAGAAAATGGTTTTGATATATACTATAAAATGAGGAAGCACATATATAAGAGATTGTTTTAATTCTTTTTTTCAGAACTTTACTAATTATAAAAGTACTGTTTGTTAGCTGTGTAAATAGAAAATAAAGAAAGCGGAGGGAAAGTGCTAAGGACCTGTAATCTAAAGGAAAACTTGGACCTCATGGCATTTTTATTGGCTTTTTAAAAAGACCAAGCCCAGTGGCAAATGTTCCACAGGAAACTGAAGTTAAACCACTGAAATCCCACAAATCTGAGTGTGAACAGGCAAGTGGCTGTGTCACCCAGGAGGCATGTAGTCCTGAAACGAATTATTTGTGTGACTGCCAGGCCCAGTATACTTTACTATTGGCTTTTTGTTGAGGGCGAACGTTGTTTTCCAGAAGTATGTCTGGTTTCAGTCCGGACATACGATTTTCCTGCTAATTTGATTCAGAACATTATAGACCACTGTAGAAAAAGAACATGTTGAAGTTCATAACTTTTATTTAATTTGGGGTACGTGCAAGAAGATTTACTACTGGTACTTGCCCTGAATTTCTGGGCTTAAATTTTGGTGAGAAGCGTTACTGTACTAATTACCCTGAAACATTTCTGTACTTGGCATATCTTGTCAGTCCACTATTTCGGGTTGTTTTGTTTTAAGATTTTATTTATTTGAGAGAGAGAACGCATCAATGGGGTGAGGGCAGGGACCTTAAGCAGACTCTGCACTGAGTGCGAAGCCTAACTTGGGGCCCCATCCTAGGACCCTGAGATGATGACCTGAGCCAAAACCAAGAGTTGGGACACTTAACCATCTGTCACTCAGGGGCCCCAATCCACATTTTTGGATATTTATTCCTTGGGGTGTTAAAAAAAAATAAGAATGAAAAAGTCATATAATTGATTTTCTGCAAAACTGAGCACTTAGCTTGGGTCAGTATAGACTGCATTTGGGGGGGAGATTCATCCACAGAGGGAATAAGTAGCAGTTAGCTTTACGTTAGTAAATTCTGGCCCTATGAAGAGTTTTTAAATTAAATGATCAGAGTTATTACAAGAATGAGGCTGTGGTAATAGTGGTGGGTTCCCCCCCCCTTTTTTTGCAAATACAGAATTGGTTTAAAATGTTACAAGTCTGGTGCCATGTTTGGACTCTTTATTGCCAGTGGTGTAGTTATCCTTAACAGGAATTATTTCTTACTGAATGGTCTTCTAAACAAAGAATTAGAGAAGACAGAAAAGCAAATCCATTTTCACAAGACCAAGCACAACATATGTGGTGAAACTAGTAAATCTGCAAGATAGGAATTTGCCAAGTAAATTTGGAAAACAATATAGACAATTTCTTGAAAATAAAGAAGTATATAACATTACCTGTCTAGACTTTGAATTCAGAGCTGTGTTCTTACAAAACATCTCCTTCCTGGCATCTGTCTTTCACTCAGAAGTTATCCTAAAGATGAATGCATTAACTTAATAAGTGTATTAATCACTCCATGCCAGAGAATGTTCTAGGCATTTGGGCTCTAAATATGTTATGTTGGAAAATTCATATTCTGCTGTCATCCAAATAGCATCATAAAATTTTTCTGTAAAAATGATGTGTAGTGGGGCACCTGGGTGAGTCAGTGGGTTAAGCCTCTGCCTTCGGCTCAGGTCATGGTCTCAGGGTCCTGGGATCCTCTTCTCTCTCTGCCTGCCTCTCTGCCTATTTGTGATCTGTGTCTGTCAAATAAATAAATAAAATCTTAGGAAAAAAAAAAGATGTGTAGTTATTTGTAGAACAATTCAAGATATTCCTACTTGATATGCAATATAATTAATGTCATTAAAACAGTTTTCTATTTTAAGAGGATGTTTTATCTTATTTGCTGTAGTACACAGTTTATATTCCTAATGTCTACAGGGCTGAATCAGTGGGGTTTTTCTAATGTTATTTATATACCTAAATCTAATACTATATATGCATTATAATTTATTCATGCATAATTTATTCATGAATTTATTCATAAAAGCTGAAAAGTAGCATTCATGATTATTGCGGTTTTCAGATACTCAATTCTTAAATATCAAAGGGCTGAATCCGTATTTGTGGATTTCCTACTACACCTCTCTTGTCCTCAGCCTTTTATTCGTTGCACCGTTTGAAAAGGGAAACAGAAAATTAGCCACTTTAGCTATATGTATAGTAACCTTAGTAAAGAGTTGTCGAACACTAACATTCTCATTTAAACTACTTTGAGGTTTATTACTAGACTTTATGTATTTATACTATGCTGATTTATAATGGAATTCACTGTATCTTACAGCCCTTTCAAATCCATAAAGTAAGTGTTTTCTTGAGATATTTTTAAAGAGTAATATTTTTAAGATTTTTTATTTATTTATTTTGACAGAGATCACAAGTAGGTAGAGAGGCAGGCAGAGAGAGAGGGGGAAGCAGGCTTCCCACTGAGCAGAGAGCCCAATGTGGAGCTCAGTCCCAGGACCCCGAGATCATGACCTGAGCCGAAGGCAGAGGCTTAACCCACTGAGCCACCCAGGCACCCCTAAAGTATAATATTTTTAATAAACCTTATGTTTTTGAACATATATACTTCTGCCCGATCCTTTAGATAATACAGAAATATCCAGGGGCGCCTGGGTGGCTCAGTCAGCTAAGCCTCTGCCTCTTAATTTCGACTCAGGTCATGATCTTGGGGTCATGAGATCGAGCCCACGTCAGGCTCTTCGTGTAGAGTCAACTTTGTCCCCTTCCCTGTGCTCCTCTCCCCCACCCCCATCTCATGCACCCTTCTGTCTAAATTAAATAGACAGTCTTCTAAAAATAATTTCAGAAGAAATTTTTTGTATCCTTTAAAAAAGCCTTTAGCCAATTTGATATGTTCGGTCTGGCCAGTTGCAGGGTAGTTGGAGTGACTTAACTATTCAATTACAGAGATTCCTAGCGAATAAATGTTCAATCAGACTGAAGGCACAGGTGAGTATCATAGCTGAAAAATGAACTTCAGGTTAAAATCGAATACTTTAGAAAATATTTGAAATGCTTACCTCTTATTTGGTATGATTTTCAGTATCAGAAACAAGCAAAAGTTAAATGTTTAGTAAGAATCTGAACATTTCTTAGATAATGTGAATTGAGTTTTATTTGCACTCTGGCTAATCAGGTGGTTTTTGATTTTCATTTTAAGAGGTATAATCAGTAAAAATAAAACTTCAATTTTTTAAAGATATTTATTTTAGAGAGTGTAGGTGGGGTTGTAGGAACAGAGGGAGAGAGAATCTCAAGTGGACTCCCCGCTGAGCACGGAGCCCCATGTAGAACTCCGGCTCTCAGGACCCTGAGGTCATGACCTGAGCTGACACCTAACTGACTGAGCCACCCAGGTGCCCCTAAAATAAAAACTTTAAATCTTGCATTTGAAGAAAGGTCAACTCTGCCTCCTTTGAAATCATTTCTAGAACTAATATTCTTCAAAATTTTCTTTTGCTAGGGGCAAAAAAAAGCTAAGACTGACTTTTTGATTATATTTTATGGAATTATATCACTTACGAACATTTCCTTTCACCGCATTAGCTCATACCTGCAAAACAGCATAAATTATAAAAGCATTAAAGAAACCATGCGGTGTTGGGAAAAACGAGGAATTCTTTACCGCGAGCCTGGCTGAACAGCTTGCTCTAGTACGAAAGCCAATAGTTACGTTTACCCTTTGGAAGTTCACTTAATCTTTCTGATCTTCATTGTTAAGGACAATGCCTTTTGGCTGGTTCAGCCAGACATTGTTTTGAGAGTCGGGCTGGGAGGATGACTGATGCTTTATAGGACTTAAGAGTCAACCCTTTGGGAAGTTCAAGGGTGTGGCCAGAGTGGTGTCCTTCCCATCCTCAGATTTTTATATGGTCCCTGGAGACTGGGTAGTTCTAAAGTTGTTTTCAGTACCTCCTCAGTGGCAGTTTTGGTCCGTCATCATTGGAAAATAGGTAGGTAGTTGATAGAATGTATAATAATAGTAGGTAGAAAGTATGAGGGAAGTATAAATTGTTTTCCCCTCTACTTAATTATTGAGAAAACATTTTCTTTCTTTCACTTGAAAAATCGTGTTACCTTCTTTGACTTTAGTCCTGGCCATTTTCATACTCAGTCACTAATTTCTATATTGCCAGTTTTTTAAAAACAAATTTTTTTTTTTTAAGATTTTATTTATTTATCGGGGAGGGGGGGAGCGAGCACAGGCAGACAGAATGGCAGGCAGAGGCAGAGGGAGAAGCAGGCTCCCTGCCGAGCAAGGAGCCCTATGTGGGACTCGATCCCAGGACGCTGGGATCATGACCTAAGCCGAAGGCAGCTGCTTAACCAACTGAGCCACCCAGGCGTCCCTATATTGCCAGTTTTTGCTGGGTTTCCCATTTACCTGAGCTAGTCGCTGTATGTTAGACACATAAAAAGTTATGTTCTTAGCTCTTTTTATTTTTTAGGACACATAGATTTTTTTTTTCATGGACATAATTAACCTCCCGCCTCTGCTTAAAAATGCCCACCCCATATTACAAAGAGGATTGGTAGGAAATTTGTCACAGGGTCAGCATGAATTTAGCAGCACTCTTGAAAAAAAAATTCCTGCTTGGAATACTTAGCCCATAAAATATTATAGTAGCATCTTTGTATGTGAAAGCAAATACTTTTTTAAAAAATTTATTTATTTATTTTTAAAGATTTTATTTATTTATTTGACAGATCACAAGTAGGCAGAGAGGCAGGCAGAGAGAGAGGGGGAAGTAGGCTCCCCAATAATCAGAGAGCCCGATGTGGAGCTCCATCCCAGGACCCTGGGATTATGACCTGAGCCGAAGGCAGAGGCTTTAACCCACTGAGCCACCCAGGTGCCCTAAGCAAATACTTTTTAAAAAACTTAGTAGTGGGACGCCTGGGTGGCTCAGTTGGTTAAGCAGCTGCCTTCGGCTCAGGTCATGATCCCAGCGTCCTGGGATCGAGTCCCGCATCGGACTCCTTGCTCAGCAGGGAGCCTGCTTCTCCCTCTGCCTCTGCCTGCCATTCTGTCTGCCTGTGCTCGCTCTCTCCCCCCCCCCTCTCTCTGATAAATAAATAAAATCTTAAAAAAAAAAAACTTAGTAGTTTACTAAATGGTAGGTTAAAGATTAAATACTCAAGGTATTTGATAAACCTGGCTACATGTCAGAATCATCCCCGAGTTCTAATTCAAAAGTTAGAGTGGGGCCCAGTATACTCTACTTTAAATAAATATCCCAGGGTAACAGACATAGCCAGTCAGGTGCAAAGAAATGACTCCCTAACCTACTAAGTGGAATAGAACCCTGGGTATTTCTTTTCCATTGTTAGATGGCTAACCATACTTTTCAGGATGATAGATTTTCTTTCCCTTTTTTTTTTTTTTTTTTAAAGATTTTATGTATGTATTTGATGGACTGATCACAAGTAGGCAGAGAGGCAGGCAGAGACGGGGTGGGGGGCAGACTCCCCGCTGAGCAGAGAGCCTGATGCGGGGCTCCATCCCGACTCTGGGGTCATGACTGGAGCCGAAGGCAGAGGCATTAACCCACCGAGCCACCCAAGCACCCCAGGATGATAGATTTTCAATCAAATTCTATTTTATTTCAGAACTTACTATACAGCAAAAAACGAATCTCGTTTTGTCCTTTTCATGTGAAGAGTTTGGGGAAACCCTTTAAATCATAATGGGAGTTGATATGTAATTTATAGCACCTTCACGAAATAATAAATTCGGAGACCGAGCTTCTAGAGAACAGAGTGGGTGTTTATTTTGTTTGCTTTCCATGTTGCTTTTACATGGAGCTACTACTCCTGGGCACCCAGTGAGTGTTTGGTAAAGCTGCAGTGATGGAGGCCACGGAGAAGCTCGAGATGCTCGGTCCTGCCTATCTGGGAATGGCAAGACTTCAGCTGTCAGGGCTGCTGGGCCTTTCCTTATCTCTTCTGCTTGCAAATAGGCCCCTGTTCAGGGAGAAGCTGCTCTCTGTTAAAGCAGCACTTGACGTCTTAAGTGTTTGCATCCATTATGAGTACTCTCTTAACTTCTAAACTCTGTGTGTACCATTGCTTGTTTTTCCTCATGCCTTTTTTCAGTCAGTAAATACTAATAATGTGCTTATTTTTGTAAGAGATTAATTTACATAAAATGTGTTCTTTGACTAGTATGAAGTCCTCCTTTGTGTACAAGATCACGATGATCCAGCCATTGATGTATGTAAGAAGCTTCTTGGAAAATATCCAAATGTTGATGCTAGATTGTTTATTGGTAGGTAAAAATTAATTCTGCAACAACCCTTTTGCTTTAATAGTATTAAGTATCAGTAATCTTTGCATTAAACTAGAGTGAAGTTACTAGCATGTTTGCTTTATGCATGTTGGAGTAGCAATAGGATGTGTTTATATCCTTTTGAGAAAGCTTTAGTTCTAAAACAAAGGGTTTTTTCCATTTCTGGAATTAACAAAACAACAAGAAAAACCCTACTCCCTCACCCCCCACCCCACCCCCACTGCCATTACCCTGTTATGTTTTTCTCAGTCAGATACGAGAGTCTGGTTTTTCTTATTGTTGTTTCTTTAATATTTCCAACCTGTGGGCTTTTCTATATCTTATTCACTGTAATTGAGAATGAGTGATAGAATTTGCTTTTATGATATGACAAAAAGAATATACGTAGATATTTTGTATAAAGGATTTTTTCAAAAGCCTATAGGCTTATTCTGAAGACTTGTAGAGAGATATTTGCTATTAAACATTGATTCGTACTACTGATGCATTAATTTAAGAATCAAAAAACTGATCCTAATACATTTTCAAAGAAATTAATTCCCTTTGAGAATGAACAATTTCTTTCTAAACATATTGTGAAGAATAAGGAACGTACAGCATAATGTTAAAAGTATGTTTGTTTAAATTATTATGTGAAAGTACTTTTCACTTCTCTCTACCCTGTATTTGTATTCTAGAAAATATTCTCAGTGTTTCATGAATCTTTCACTGTTGCACTTTACATTTCTAGGTGGCAAAAAAGTTGGCATTAATCCTAAAATTAATAATTTAATGCCAGGATATGAAGTTGCAAAGTATGATCTGATATGGATTTGTGATAGCGGAATAAGAGGTGAGCTTCTTTTTACTTATTTCATAAAACTATTCCTTTGATGATAAAATGCCAAAAGCAATCTGAAAATATATTTATCAGTCCTTTTTGTTTGCCTCATGAAGTAATTAATTTCATCTAATTCATGGTAAAATGTCAAGTTATACTTACTAAGATTAGGAACTTTTTAATGCTAACCTAGACTGTTAGATGTATAAAAATATCTTTGCTTTGGAGAGAAAATTCCAGCTATTAAAAAAAAAGTTGTGATCCATTTTACAGTCCCTTTTACAAGATTTTTCATAGTTGTAAATTTTGCCTTGTTCATGCTACCCTTATCTTCTACTTTATTTTATTTATTTATTTTTTTTTATAAAGTCAAGGAAATTTATTTCCTGAGGTCATGACACAGGAAGTAGACTCAGCCACATCTGTGGAGCTCTCAGAGTGGAGGCCAGAGCCTTACTGACATGCTGGATGAGCCAGGAGGCTTGTAGGGAAATGTCCAATTACCTCTGTTAGTGTGCACAACAGCGGAACGCTGTCCCAGAGCAAAAGGTGTCAGGAAGCAGATCCTGAGCGCACACAGGGGGCTGGCGCGCCCAGCTTCACTGCGAGACCTCGGGGAGGGGGAAGCGTCAACAATTTATGGAGGGTCCAGCTGCTGAGTCAGTTTGAAACAAACCATGTGTGGTGGGGTTTGGGTCAGCAGGCTGGAGAGGTTTCTGCTTTCTGATCATTATACTTTAATATGTTTGACACCAATAATATACTCTCTCACACAAAGGGACAAAAATTAATAGGTGAATATATTACCAGAATACGTACATAGCTTATTTTAGTAGGAAGACGTTTACATACTGAAATTATAATTTGCATCTTAGCATTTTTAAACATTTATATTCTAATCACCAGTTTCTCAATCTTGGCATTCGGGGCCGGGTAATTCCGCTGTGGAGGCTCACCGTGTGGGATGGTGAGCCAGCAGCCCTGGCCTCTACACACTGAATGCCAGGAGCACCAAACACTGGCTCTGAGCATGGCTAACGTTTGCTGCAGGGCAGCCGTGGAGAACCAAGGCTCTAGAAGATGTGTATTGAAGGTCCAGATACACTTCATAGAGTAGATTTCGTTGGTGAAGACTTGAGGGAAGTAAAGTCATTTAAAAAGACAGGAGATGTTTGCTGTTTGAAGAGGGGACCATGATTTAATTTCTTTTTATTAGTTTTAAAAAGCAGATTTGAAAATTAATGGAAGTGTGTCCTGCCTGATTCATCAGGACCAATACAGATCACTCAGTTTGTGGCCAGAGATGGTGTTCATTCTTCGTGTTTGCTATCCTAAATTATTTTTATCGTATCGTTTTCATAACATACATATGCATCTCTGTGGAGTATCATCTCATTCAGTTCCCGCTCTCAATTTGACAAGATAGGACATCTCATACCGTCTAGGAAAAGTGGAGGCTCATTTCCTGTGGTTTGAGAATGCAGGAACCAGCGTTAAGGACTGAGGTCCTTTGATCTTTGCTCCTGTTCCTTTTCTGTTAGGACACATTATCTCTAGTCGAGTTTGGAGGTTCTTAAATAGGGGGAGTAACGTTTTCAGGGTATAGCCTGTTTCTGATACATGTTAAGTATATATTAGACTGAAAATGTATCATGTAAATTAGGTTATCATGTATTAATGCCTTTTTTGAGATTTTGTATTCCAATTAGGAAAGTGATGGACAATAGTTTTATTATATCCAAATATAAAAAAAAGACTTTAGTAATATCTCACAAATACATTTCATGTTAGTGGACTCTTTACTAAAAGGAATTTCTTTTCTCTTTCCCTTGTCACCTTTTTGTCTTATAGTAATTCCAGACACACTCACTGACATGGTTAACCAAATGACAGAGAAAGTAGGCCTGGTTCATGGTCTGCCTTATGTGGCAGACAGACAGGGCTTTGCCGCCACATTAGAACAGGTAAGTATCGTGGTCGTGTGTCATATTCTTACTGTCACGTCCCTCATCTACCAGAAACCTGAGACTAGTTTAAGTTTGAGAGTTGGGATGAGCTTCCCGAAGTTAACTGTAATGAAGTCTGCTTTAACCTGCTGGCATCCTCAAGATGAGAGTAGTAGTTTTCTTTCTTTCTTTTCTTTTTTTTTTTTTAAAGATTTTATTTATTTATTTGACAGAGATCACAAATAGGCAGAGAGAGGGAGAAAAAGGAGGAAGCAGGCTCCCCGCTGAGCAGAGAGCCTGATGTGGGGCTTGATCCCAGGACCCTGAGATCATGACCTGAGCTGAAGGCAGAGGCTTTAACCCACTGAGCCACCCAGGCACCCCGAGAGCAGTTGTTTTATTAGTGACGACCTCTTTGGATACCTGGAATCACAGCTGAAGTTACTGCCCTCTGGCAGTGAGTGGATGTGCACGGGAAACATCCTTGTGGTCTCATCACCAGTTGAACACAGTATATTCTTTCTCCTTACGGCTCTCTCTCTCTCAGTTCTAGAATCAGGTTCTAGACTACTGACTTACATAAAAGCACATGGCATGTGGTTCTTTCAGAGATCCAGTATGAAAAGAATCTTTTTTAAAATATCACAGAATATTTTAGTTTTTAAAGATTTTATTTATTGGTTGTCAGAGAGCGAGAGAGCACAGGCAGGGGAAACAGCAGGCAGAGAGAGAAGCAGACTCCCCGCTGAGCAGGGAACCGGATGTGGGACTAGATCCCAGGACCTTGGGATCATGACCTGAGCTGAAGGCAGATGCTTAAGGACTGAGCCACCCAAGGCGTCCCCAGAGTATTTTAAATATACAAAAAAGGGAAAATTATTTGTAGAAATCATTATAAAATCCATTTGATGTCCTACTTTTTTTTTTTTTTTTAATTTGAGAGAAGAGAAAGCATGCTGGAACTTGGGGGCGGGGTGGACAGGGGCGGTGTTGGCACAGAAGGAGAGAAAGAGGGAGAAGCAGACTCCTGGCTGACGTAGAAAGCCTGACATGGGGGTGGCCCTGGATCCCAGGACCCTGAGATCATGATCTGAACCAAAGACAGGTGCTTAACCTACTGAGCTACCCAGACACCCTTACTTGATTTTCTTTTAAAGATATTTCTAAAAGTTACATGAGAAACTTACTTTGCATTTTCCATTTTTTCCCCTCTTTACCCTATAACAAATAGAAACTATAGATTGTGGACAAATATAAGAAACAAAAAAAATAAAAAATAACCCATAACTCTACCAGGTTAGAGAAGTTTGTTTTTTTCCCTATGTGCATTTTTAAAAACAGTTTGAGATGGTACTCTAAAAACTGTGTGTATCTGACTTTTGTCACATCATTAGCTTTTCTCCTTATCATTAGAAACCTTTTTTTTTTTTTAAAGATTTTATACATTTATTTGACAGACAGAGATCACAAGTAGGCAGAGAGGCAGGCAGAGAGAGAGAGGAAGGGGAGCAGGTTCCCTGCTGAGCAGAGAGCCCGATGCGGGGCTCGATCCCAGGACCCTGAGACCATGACCCGAGCCGAAGGCAGAGGCTTAACCCATTGAGCCACTCAGGTGCCCCCTCTTTAGTAACTAATTATAAAAGTGATTTTTATTTACTGTATCACAGTCTATCATATGTATGTTCTGTGCCTGAGTTAACCATTCCTGGGTTGTTACAAATTTAGGAAGAAAAGCTTGCCTTAATGTCATCAGGGAAGGATACACTGTTGTAGTCTTTTAAACATATCAACTTGCTTTTAAGCATATCTGCACTTACATTATTTTATATTGGAGTCTTGTGATTATCACAGATCTGAGGGGGTAAAAGTACATTGTGAGTGGAATTTAACCTCTGGCAATTGGAGTCAGGAGCTCTTAATATTGCCCATGAATATATTTGTCCTATTGTAAGAAATTGTTAAGTCTTTAAATACCAGAATTTTTGTTTAGTGAGAGAAACTCTGAGTAGGTACTTCAAAATAAAATACTTTCTATTCTTACATGCCACATAGTATTTTTGTTTTAGAAATATCCAAGTTGATGTGTGTGGCAGTGGTAATCCTCTCCCAGATCATGGTCAGTCCCTTAGGTTAAATTTAATCCTTAAAGGGCCCTTTTGTGGGACGCCTGGGTGGCTCAGTTGGTTAAGCAGCTGCCTTCGGCTCAGGTCATGATCCCAGTGCCCTGGGATCGAGTCCCACATCAGGCTCCTTGCTCCGCAGGGAGCCTGCTTCTCCCTCTGACTCTGCCTGTGCTCGCTCTCACTCTCTCTCTCTCTATGACAAATAAATAAATAAAATCTTAAAAAAAAGGGGGGGGGGCCTTTTGCCTTACTCAGAGTGAAGGAAGGGAAGTGGAAGGATTATTCCAGTCTGTAAAGAAATCCTGGGAGCCATTGATATAGTTCTTGTTTCCGCCTCATTCTTAAAGCCCCACATAGTAACTGCTTAAGGAATTAAGATGTGGGCATCTGGACGTACTTACTTGGTTCAGTTCAGTCCCACAAACACCAAAAGTTCACTGTAGTCTGGACATAGGGTAGGTGACAAGAATCATATTCTTCATTACCCCCGATAATTCCCTTGTTCCACACTGTGTGCATAGCTGCTGCCATTGAGAGAAATCACCCTTCTCCTTTCAAGCGAATTAGAAAAGGCAGCATATCTCAGATGTAAATAATAGGGTTTTATGCCTCATAATTAGGGTGATGATCATTTTATTCTACCACTGGTTTAGCAACTTGCATAGTTCATGACTTCAAAGCATATCTAGGGAAAGGGGGAGTAAAATGGGAGAAAGAATTTTAGTATCCACCCTGTTTATGGAAAATTCATTGAAACATAACACTGGGGGAATTGGGGAAAAGCTTGGTGACTTGGGCAGAAAGCAGCTAACTATGAAAGGAATTAAAATAGGATTGTCCTGTAGGTCGATATACTTATAGGTGGTGTTTGTATGTGTGTACGCACGTGTGAGTACATGTGACCTACAGTCACCTACATACACCTGTATGTGTTGGTGTATGTGTGTAGTTACACTAATGTCTGTATAAGATCTGTATATTTTTCTTCATAATGGTGCTAGTAAGAATAGTCAGTCTAAGGGGCACCTGGGTGGCACAGTCAGTTGAGCCTCTGACTCTTGGTTTCGGCTCAGGTCATGATCTCAGGGTGGTGGGATCAAGCCTCCCATTGGGCTCCTTGCTCCGTGCGAAGTCTGCTTGAGATACTCTCTCCCTCTGCCACTGCCCCCTGCTCACATGCTCTCTCTCTTGCTTGTTCTCTCTAAAACAAACAAACAAACAAACAAACAAAAGGAATAGTCCATCAAGTAAGAAATTACTGATTGTCCGCTACATGTAAACATTATTTTGTAATAACTTTTATTCTGGTAGTTTATATAAGAATAATAAGATAGTCATACTTAAAGGAAGTTTGTTAGGAAAAAAACGTTTATGACTACCATAGTGTTTTGTTTTGTTTTGTTTTTGCCAGAGATAGAGAGAGTGAGTACACACAAGCAGGCAGAGAGGCAGGCAGAGGCAGCAAGAGAAGCAGGCTCCCTGCCGAGCAAGGAGCCCGATGCGGAACTCAGTCCCGGGACCTTGGGATCATGACCCGAGCCGAAGGCAGTGGCTTAACCAACTGAGCCACCCAGGCGTCCCAACTACCATACTTTTAACATAACATTCTGATTATACATATATGTTTTTGCTCTTGTGTTGGCAGGTATATTTTGGGACTTCTCATCCAAGGTCATATATCTCTGCCAATGTAACTGGCTTCAAATGTGTGACGGGAATGTCTTGTTTAATGAGAAAGGATGTGTTAGATCAAGCAGGAGGGCTTATAGCATTTGCCCAGTACATTGCTGAAGATTACTTTATGGCCAAGGCCATAGCTGACCGGTAAGCAAACTAAATTACATCAGGCTATAGTATTTTTAGTATCTGACTTATGTTGGTTGATTGTATTTGTTAAACCTATGGGTTAAGGGGCTGTTTCATTTCTTGCTAGTGAGTACAGAACAGGTAAATATTTTTAGGAAGTAATTCCTATTATTCATAGATATGTTGTGAAAGAAATAACTGAGGAAAATAAGTGCTCTGATTCTTTCACATTCTTTAGTGTGGCATGACATTAAAAGGAAGCTTCTCTGTGATTATAAATTTACATTATTATAGATGTGAATTTCTATGTGTTTTAGAAGAATTGAAAATACTAGTGCGGTCATAAGCCAGCAGGTGAAAACTGAAAGAATATGATTTTACGTTTTGAAATTTCTCCGTAGATTATGTGATGCTTTGCTAAGAAGCCACCTAACAATTCACAGAATGACTTAAACATTTCTCTGTTACAAGATACTCATTTGCTTTTAAAGGGGTTCATTGCCTTGTGTGATAATTTAGTAAAGATAAGACTTTGAAAATTGAGGTGTGCTTTTAAAATTCTTAAATGATGTTATTCAACGTGGCTCATAGTTCCTTAGTGTTTCCCATGAGCTATAGAATGCTTTCTGTTGCATTTCTTACCGAATAGCCTTGTCGATGCCCACGTGTCACACATACCCCCAGCCCACAATTGCATTGGTGGCTTTTGGTTTTGGTTTTGTTTAGTAGTGATCCGGGACCAAGCTATGAAATACAGAACCCATGTCACCTAGCACTTCCAGAATGTCTGTGTTTTAAGTTTCTTAAACTGTGGACTGAGGGGTGGTAGTTCTTCCAGCAGTAGATGGTGCTGTCACGGAACCTATGTAATTGCTAAAACATCGTAAGGATGATACCCCCCAGCAGGTGCTAATCCTGAGAACTAGGCTCCGGCCGAACACCAGCAGTTGCTTTCACTTTATAGTGACCAGTAAATGCATAGTCAGTCATGCCTGCATGTGTTCATCGTCTTGGTACATTTTATAATTGCCTTAATTTTCAGAGGCTGGAGGTTTGCGATGTCCACTCAGGTTGCAATGCAAAACTCTGGCTCTTACTCCATTTCCCAGTTTCAGTCCAGAATGATCAGGTAAATTAGCTGGTTTTCTTCTTTTTTGGCTAAAAGAAAAGGGTGGGGGAGGGTGTGATTTTTACATGGTCTAACTCGGTATTTAAAATACCTAAAAGGCAAATTTTACTTAGTTCTAGAAAAGAGAGTTTAGCATCTTTATTAAATGTGTTGTCTAAATATATTTTTTTTGCTGTGTAACCCTGAAAGCATTCCGTGAAGAGCTGTTGAGGTGGGTGGGGGTGGGGTAGCTGGGTGATGGGCTTTAACGGGGGCACATGATGTACTGAGCACCGGGTATTATATGCAACTGATGAAACACTAAATTCTACCTCTGAAACCAGTAATACAGTACATATTAACTAAATTGAATTTTAAATAAAGAATTAAAGAGATGTTGAGAATTTGATTCTTTAATGTGCTGATCTCTATTTTCTAACTTTCTATTATTTATTTGACAGAGAGAGAGAGAGATCACAAGCAGGCAGACAGGGGTGGGGGGGAAGCAGGCTCCCCACCCAGCAGAGAGCCCGATGTGGGTCTTGATTCCAGGACCCCGAGATCGTGACCTGAGCCGAAGGCAGAGGCTTAACCCTCTGAGCCACCCAGGCACCCCTGTATTTTGACTTTTTTATTTGTTAGAGTGTAGGCCATACAAATAAATTTATGGGCTTTTTTCTTTGATAATACTAAATACAAACAGAAAAGAGTTTCATTAAATACTCTTTAAAGAGGAGGGCCTTTATATAACAGGATAAAGAGCTGATCATTTGGGGGGAAAATTGATTAGTCTTGTAACCAGGGTGGTGGTGTTTAAGGAAAACCTTTTTTTTTTAATTTTTAGGTGGACCAAATTGCGAATTAACATGCTTCCTGCTACAATAATTTGTGAGCCAATTTCAGAATGCTTTGTTGCCAGTTTAATTATCGGATGGGCGGCCCACCATGTATTCAGATGGGATATTATGGTATTTTTCATGTGTCATTGCCTGGCATGGTTTATATTTGACTACATCCAACTCAGGGGTGTCCAGGTATGTGGATAGGCATGAAAAGGTTGGCAGTCATTTGGAGAACTAAAACTATTTTCATTTAGAAAGGGTTGAAGCAGTCTTTCTGAGCCATTCTTTGGCTTCCTACCAGAGGTTAATAATCAGGTTTAAACATTACTTTCCTTAGTAGAATGCGGATGCAGAGCTTAACATAATTTTCAACCTTCTGTTGGTAGTTACACTATGACTTTTTTTAAGGCTCCCCCCAAAATCATGTTAATAAAATGACTCTCATTAAGTCTCCCCCCAAAATCGAGTATTCAGATTAAACTATGTCAGTCTAGCCTTGATTTTAATGCCTTTTCTACT
Source organism: Mustela putorius furo (assembly GCF_011764305.1). Taxonomy (NCBI): domain Eukaryota; kingdom Metazoa; phylum Chordata; class Mammalia; order Carnivora; family Mustelidae; genus Mustela; species Mustela putorius. Next base: position 14,987,853 of record NW_025421423.1, read on the forward strand.
CATCGTTAACACTTTTTAATGGATACAGCTTGGCAGTTAAATTATATCAAGAAGCAGGCTTGATTTTATATAGTCTCTATATTAAGAATGAAACTGAAGAATTTTCACTTTTTTAACTGTGTCTAGTTCGACAGTTGGTCAGTCAGTTCTGTGTGTTTTCTTTTTTTCCAATCCCCAGGGTGGCACACTGTGTTTCTCAAAACTTGATTATGCAGTAGCCTGGTTCATCCGTGAATCCATGACAATATACATTTTTTTGTCGGCATTATGGGACCCTACCATAAGCTGGAGAACTGGTCGCTACAGATTGCGCTGTGGGGGCACAGCGGAGGAAATTCTCGATGTATAACGACAGCTTTGTGACTGTACATAAAGGAAAAAAGAGAAGTATTATAAATTATGTTTATATAAATGCTTTTAAAGATCTACCTTCTGTAGTTTTATCACATGTATGTTTGATATCTGTTCTTTAATTTATTTTGCATGGCAATTGCATCTGTGAAGAAAAAAAAAAAACCCACATCTGTAGTCTTGGCCAAATGGTACACTTTATTTTGTGGAAGTAGTGAATCAAGAGAACTGGTTCTAGGAACCTGGGTTTGGTTTTTGTCGTTTGTTTATTTTTAAAAAATAAATAAATATATATATATGACTATATGAATGCTCTGCAACAAACACTATGACAGTATCCTTCAGTAGAGAAAGTTTCTTATTTGTGAGTACACTCTGGTAGAACATTTACAGGACGGCAGCAGCTTTGCTTTGGGGTTTAGGAAAGACCGGAAAGCAATCCCTTTACGCATCTAAAGTGAAAGGTGTGCAGTGAACAGCCCACAGTGAGGTACTAACTAAGAAACTTTTTCATGCTCTATGCCTACCTCTTGTAGTTGTTGCAGAGCAAATATAAATTGTAATAAGGTAGCTAGGCCTTGCAAAAACAAATGGGAAGACTTTAAAAAATAATAATAATAAAAGAGCTGGAGTCTAGTATTTATATGAATCTGTGAGAGATATTTTTTTGGTCTCACTGCAATGAACCAAAAGTGGCTGAGTTTGGTTTTTAATTGTAGCCATGTATGGAAGGCATCCTTTTGACCAACTCTTGTTGGTTCTGTCTTGAACCATTGTTAATCACTGTGCTGGTAAACCTTTCCTTCCCGCTCCTCACCCGGCCCCACCCCATCTTTCCCCAACTTTTTTTTTTTCTGGGGGGTGGGGGGGGGCTGGGGTGGTTTTGTTTTAGTGTGAATGGATGTTTTGATAGTTGTGAGGAAAAATGCATTTCAGACACATTTCACACATGAGCTATTTTCTTACACAGTATGTCTTATTGTTAAAAAGAATGTAATTTCATGATACAGGTATTTAATATCTTTTTTAAGTAAGTGAATATTCTAGCCATCAAATAAATTGCAGTAGAGTATTAAGTGGGGACGGGGTGAGTTTTACTCTTAAAATTAATCAGTATCAAACTAAGTCTACTGTGTGTGTGTTTTTTTTTTTTAAACTCTTACAGTTAGTCTAGTCTTATTTAAATTGGATTTTTGTATTCCAGTTTGTATGACGGAATAGACTAGATCAGCGCTAGTTGTAAATGCATGCTGTCTTTTACTCTACTCTCCCCATCCTGCCGCTAAACTTGCTTGTCAGGTTGTGCTTAACTTGTGGTGAACTGGACTAGTTTTTATTTTTTATTTTTATTTTTTTTAATAGGCAAAATTGTAAGGGACAGTGCATAAGCCTTTTTTTTTTTTTTTTTTTTTTTTCCTTTTTTCTGTAGTGGAATTTTTGCTTTTTCTTAGGATTGGATGGCATGTTGTCCTCATGAACGCCTGCTGCAGGGCTTGACGCTGGCAATACGGCCACTTTAAATTCTAAGTTTCTCCAGTTTCCGTGCCAGAGCATAATGTGTAGCCTATCAGCAATAATTACGTATTTCTAGAAAATGGACACATTTTCACTACACTGAGCCAGTTTATTTGTCTAATGACTAACATACATGGTTTCCATTGTAATGTATCTATTAATGTGTATATACTATGTATACACATTATGTATAAGCTTTTCTCTGGGCCAAACTGCTTCATTTAAAAAAAAATTTTTTTTCTTTTTTTGCGCCTTATGACGAATTTGTTTGGAGGGCATTTTCTTCATGAACAAAGGCTTTGATGCATACTCCTTTCTATGTGAAATGGGTAGTATTGTTCCCTGAGGAAAGTTGCACAGTGAAAACCAGTCTAGTTGTGACCCACTTTGTGTTTTGTTTTGTTTTTTTTTTGTTTGTTTTTTATCTCTATTACACAAGTTGAATTTTGCTGAATATGTTTGTAATTTGTTGGTTTGTTTAATGAAGTTTGGTTGAGGCCATCTTTTGCACTGCTGAAGTGAAATCTTGCTTATTACTTAGCTTTTTGCTAATCTCAGTATGGGCAATGTAACAACAAATCCAAATGGCTGGACAGACTTCTTGTGTTTTGTAAATATAAAAAATGACTGTTCTGTATGTGTGTTATGTGATAAAGTGAAGCTTCAGGCTTCACTTAGAGTGATTCTTTGTTTAGCAAGTTTAGAGTGGTGATAATATGGTAAGAAATACTATAAATGTTGAAGAAAGCATCACAACAGAACTGTAGGAGTCCAAATTTAATAAACTGTTTAAAAAAAAACCAACAAGTGTCTAGAATATACCACGTTTTATTATTTAAAATCATTGTATTAAGTTTTTTGTTCAAAATAAAAATTTGAATACAATCAAAACATTAACAATAATGTATTGTTGTTTACTGTCTTTCCTTCTTTTGGTATTTTCACAAATAACACGTTCCACCATTCACATCAGAATTACTGGGAGAATTCTGTCGGGTGATAATTTTGAAATCTTCCTCTTTACCTGTGCTACAGTCATGCTTTGGCATAACATGGGGCTTTTGTACATTGATTGCACATTAGAACCACCTGGAGAACTTTAAAAAAAAAAAAAAAAACCCAGATGCCTGGGCCCCACCCACAGAGATTCTGGTTGTTATTCTGGGGTGAGGCCTGAGCTGTCCTTGTTCTGAGCAGGCAGACCTGAGAAGCACTGGCCCAACCTGGAGAAGAGACCCATGGGCCCTTTTTGCCCACCCCCGCCCCCCAGCCTTAGCTCACAACCTGACTTGGCCTCTTAGATGTTACCACTCCAGTGGCTGGGAAAGGCCCAACCAAGGAAAGGGAAGGAGTGGCTCTGGGGCTGGAAACCTAGATGGGAGATTGACTAAGTGGTCCCACACACCATCCAGGCCAGGCTCCTCCAAAGCTGGAGGCATTTACAGACCTGTTTCACTCTAAGTCTGTGAGGGAAGAGTACTTTTAACTGGGGAGTAAATGCCAGGGAGGAAGAGTGTAAAAGGAATTTGAAACGATGAAAATGTTTTGCTATAAAACAGCAGTGATGGTTGCACAACCTTGTGAATATACAGAAAACCCTGAATTGTATACTTGAAAAGGCAAATTTTATGGTCTGTTAACTATATCTGAATTTAAAAAAAAAAGGAATATTGAAACCACCGTTAGATGTACAATTTCCCTCTAGTCTTCTGACACCTGTTCAGGGTTCGAGAGAGCGTACAGAACTGTTTGCTCGTTCTTCGGTATCCTTGCTCGAACCCAGAATGGCCAGTTTCAAGATCTTTCCAAAATTGACAGATGAAAATACTGTACCTCATTGTTTAAACGGAGGTTTTTTTCGTTTTGTTTTGTTTTGCTTTTAAGATTTTATTTATTTATTTGACAGACAGAGATCACAAGTAGGCAGAATGGAAGGCAGAGAGAGGAGGAAGCAGGCTCCCCGCGGAGCAGAGAGCCCGATATGGGGCTCGATCCCAGGACCCTGGGATCACGACTTGAGCCGAAGGCAGAGGCTTTAACCCACTGAGCCACCCAGGGGCCCCTTGTTTTGTTTTTTCTAAGTGGGATCCGTGCCCAGGACAGAGCCCAATGCAGAGCTTGAACTCAAAATCCTGAGATAAGACTTGAGCTGGGTTCAAGAGTTGGATACTCAACCCACTGAACCACCTAGGTGGCCCTCAACATACAGATTTTTTTAATGACTGGCAAAATTGAGTATTTTTTTAAATGATTTATAACTACTGGAATTTTTTCTATTTCTTGGTCTTAATTAAGCAAGGGTCTTAATGCTTCCTTATTGAGTATTCCATGTCTTTTAACCCTAATAAACAATCTACATTACCAGACAGAACAATGCTAAAATCTTTGCATTTAGGATACTGCTTTCCCAAGACAAGATGGGATGGGCGTGGAACTAACTGTGATCAACGTTTGTGCAACCAAATGGCCCACACCAGTGTCCCCATCGAAAAGATCACCCTTCCCAAATGTGGTTTCCTTCCCTGTCTTAGAACAGAACCATTTTCGGGACGCCTGGGTGGCTCAGTTGGTTAAGCGGCTGCCTTCAGCTCAGGTCATGATCCCAGCGTCCTGGGATCGAGTCCCACATCGGGCTCCTTGCTCAGCAGGAAGCCTGCTTCTCCCTCTGCCTGCCGCCACTCTGTCTGCCTGTGCTCTCTCTGACCAAAAAAAAAAAAAAAAAAAAAAAGGAACAGAACCATTTTCAGCTTTGAAGTAATAATATTTTCACAGTCTGCATGTATTCACGTTTCTGACATAAAGCTTACTTGGCCTCTGAATACTACTGGTTTTGTGTGTGTGTGTGTTTATACATTTCTGAGCTTTATTTGCTAGTATTTAATGAAATATTTTCTAGGCTTTAGAGGGAGGTTATGCTAACTGCAAAGTCAGTTGGGTCCCCCCCCCCCCCCCCCGCCAACCCCCATGCTCCAGAAATTATTTAGCCAGGGATGATCTGTTCCTTGAAAGTTTGAAAGGATTTATCCATAAAACTTCATGGGCTTGGCACTTCAATAACTTTTTCAGTTTATTTCATTGGTACTGAGCAGTTCACATTTTCTATGTCTATTATAAAGTCCATTTTAATCATTTACACGATAGAGCTGCACACAGCATGTTCATAATTCCCTCGAGACTCTTGCTGGCTGCAGACGCTGCTGGGCAGGCGGTTTGCAGCCCCTGTGCTGGTTGAACCTGGACCTCTCGTCTGAGAGCAGCGTTGCAGGCAAGGCCATCCCTCCTGAGGCTCCCAGTATCCTCATAATCTAAAGAAAACCTGGCCCCATCACTCCTCCTCTTAAGACACTTGAATCGCTTGATGTTACCTTCAGGATAAAGCTCAAGGTTTAGGCCATTTTAGGGTACATCCTTGCCAACACCTCCCCTCTTGCCCTTTCTTGCCAAACCTGCTCACATTAAACTCACTGTAAACTTCCTGCCCTTTCCCTGACGTCTGCTCTTTCCAGCTCTGGGCCTTTGTGTGTGTTGCTTCCTCGAACTCCGTTCCTCCAACCTCCACATCGCCCGTGGGACTCTGCTCAGGTGCCGGCTCCTCTGTGACTTATCTGCCCAGGTTATGGACCCTGTGCCTGCCTCCACAGCCTCACCCTGCACTTCTGCCCCAGCACCTAATACTAGTTATTTTAATTGGGCCTATAGTTGTTTGTGTTCATCATTAAATTGGAAATACCAAGGGTAGGGAGGGTTGGTAATGTACTTGGCCTTGTGTCCCGAGCTCCTGGCTTAGGACCTGATACAAAGTCCGTTTTCCTGACTGAATGAGCAAATAAAGAAAGGCGTGCCTGTGTCGCTAATCTTCGGCCTAGAGCTAATAACATAATAGGAATGCAGTCCGTGGAGCCAGCCTATTCGGATCCACTTCCAGCGTCGCCATTTGCTTCCTGGACACGCTCTCTGTGCCTCAGTGGACACCAGCATGATCAACTTCTCAGGGTCAGCGTGAGAATCAAAAGGAGTACTGCGTTTGAAAAGTCACGTTCTCAGTAAAAGCTTGTGTGCCGATAAGGATCTCAAGTCGCTAAGTGAAAACGAAAGCTGAGTTACAGAGTCAACAAAGTAGCTCTTCTTCCGCCAAGGGAAAGAATTGTTCACAATCTGATGGAGAGGGTTGCATGATCTTTTGTAGGGCAACTGACCCCTCAGCCCTGGGTGGTTCAGAGTAAATATTCTAGCACTCAAGATGAGAATCAGTCTGATTTATTTAAACTGTTCTAAACAGTGCTATGGTAGCCCATATAATACTATTCCGAATGTCAGAGCCAATGGCCTGAGCTGCAAGGATTGGCGAAAATTGCAAGACCCCAGTGCACAGACCTGCATTCTGACCAGAACAGTCCAAAGAATCTAAAGGCTGAGGATGTGGTGTTCACAGCAGAGTGTGGCAACACCCCTGTGTGGAATGGGGTGCACCCGTGACAGGGGCAACATTCAAGGAATTTTACCTGGCTGCAATGTTTCCAGCTATCAGTCTTTTATTTTATTTTATTTAAGATTTTCTTTATTTGACAGAGATCACAAGTAGGGTGAGAGGCAGGCAGAGAGAGAGAGAGAGGAAGGGAAGCAGGCTCCCTGCTGAGCAGAGAGCTCAATGCAGGGCTCGATCCCAAGACCCGGGACCCTGACCTGAGCTGAAGGCAGAGGTTTTAAATCACTGAGCCACCCAGGCACCCCCCAGCTATCAGTCTTTTAAAGGGCAATTCTCTGTATACCTCAAAGAGAATTTTCTGGTGTTCTCTGCCTCTGGGCACTGAGAGCAGCGAGCATGGAGCCTGAGGTCCCTAGACCTGGCCATCTGAAGGGGAATTTTCTTCCACATGGCTTTGTGGTTTCCCTGGTTCCCAAGCTAGTACAAGAATTTATTTTTTAAAGATTTTATTTATTTGTCAGAGAGAGAGAGAGAGAAAGCACAAGCAGGGGAGCAGCAGGCAGAAGAAGAAGCAGACTCCCTGTTGAGCAGGGAGCCTAACATGGGGCACGATCCTAGGACCCTGGGCTCATGACCTGAGCCAAAGGCAGACGCTTAATGACTGAGCCACTCAGGTGCCCCTTTCACAATCACTTCTCATCTCAGTCCCTCCCAGCTAGGACCACTCAGCAATAGTATAAAGAGTCCAGGATGCTTGAAATCACTGCATGAGGATCCAAATCTGGCTGCTGCCATCCGTGCTGTGCTCCTGTCTGAGAGACACTGGTTTGATTCCACTGACAGCAGTGGTGCTGGAAAGACTGAGCTTTCTTCTATCAGAGAACAGAGACCCCACCCCCAAAGCCTCAACAGAAATGTCAGGCTCCCTGTCCCTGTTACTGCTGGCCCATATTACCGTGGCAGCCAGCCCACCACTGCTCGAGGGAGTCCAACAGCTGACCTGCCAAATTATCGGGCAAAAGAAATTGCAAACGAAGAGAACACGTCATTTGCAAGAAAGAGACCAAGCTGGCCAGAAGATGTGGATAAGTGGAGGCAGAATTAATAAAAGAAACAGAGGGGAAAGTTCAATTAAAAAACCTAATGAGTGGGAAAACATAATGAGAACGTTCAAGAAGACGGAATTAGAGCATAACAAATGAAATTATGGAACTAAAAGGCAAGATTTCTAAATATAGAATTTCAATGGAGAAATAGTGATTCTGTCTAAAAATTAAGTTCATATTTGGGGGGTGGGAAGGTGTCTCAAAAACCCAGCGCCAAACAAAACATACTAAATGCAAACGTGCAAAGGTCCAAGATGTAAAGGACCAGTAGGAGTCTAACAGTAAGAGTCCAGGGAGAAAGGGGAGAGAGAAGAAACCTGAAGACATGATGATTTCTATTTAAAGGCCCCCCGCCCAGTGAGTTTATTGAAAAGACACGCCCACAAGGAAGCATCCCGGTGAAAGTTCTGAGCTTCAAGAATGAATTTCACCCTCATCAGCCAGAAAGAGCAAGTTACTGACAAAGGAAAGAAAGTGAGGCCAGCATTGGACTCTCCGCAATACCAGAGGCTTTGGGGAGGCACAGGAATGAAATCTACGGCTAGTCGGGCGGGGGCGTGGATTATGGTCAGAAAGGCTCACGTCCAGTCAAAACATTATTATAGGAGGGCAAAAAAAAAAAAAAAGGCATTTTTGGACACGGTGGGTCTCAGAAAGTACACCAGCCATGTTCTCTGCCTGAAGAAATTAGTCAGGAAGGTACTCAAGAAAATAACCCCAATCAGAAGTCTTTGCGTGGAAGAATTGAAAGAATTCAAGGAAACTGGTAAATAAGCAACCTTGTGTTACTCATGTTCTGAATGGATTGTGCTGGTGTGACGTGGAATAATGAGAAATTTTTGAATCAGGTAAGACTTTTTTATAGGCGAAAGTTCAATAGCCTTGGCTAAAATTCTAACTTATCTTTAAGCCTAGGAGGAGGGACTTGAAAGGCGATGAGGAGTAAAAGTGGTTTCAAGCTTTGTTAAGGTTTGCCAAGTCTCGAGGAACGGGCTACGGTGCCAAGCCACAGGGCACAAGAAACAACTTCAAATTGCTCCTCAGACATGCAAAGTCCTTTGTCCGTCCTTCCGCTGAGGATTTCCTAAGAGTACTAGTAGTATCTCTTCAATCTCTCTCTCTTTTTCTGCCTGTGTGTGTGTGTCTCTCTGTCACCTAGTGGTGTGCTTTCTTTACCTTCTTAGCTCTAGTCCTTGTTTTTGCTCCTAGCCACATACATGTCTTACTCTTGACCCAGGGCAGATTAGCTACAGATTACAAACTTAGCTCCAGGCCCACCTGTTTAGCTCCAAAACCCATCAAGATGCTCAGTTAGATAAAAGGAACAATGTCTCCCTTAGAAATAAAAAAGGACTAACAGAAACCTTGTGGTTGTGGTCTATCTTTTGATAGAATCCACCCTATTAGAAGGCTGTGCACATTCAAAGTACCTCTCCTCCCTCTTCGTGACAGAGTCCTGGATGACGTTCAGGGTCACTGGGAAGTGATAGGGTTGGCGTAGGGGTGGAGGTGGGGACCCTGAGATGAAGACGGATGGAAAGACAGGGCAGGAGCATGCGAAGCCTTGAAATCATAGATAAAGAATTTAAGCTTTATCCTGAAGGCAGTAGGTGAGCCATTGAATATTTTGTGTGTTAGAAAGATTTCTCTGATGGCTACATGGAATTAAAAGAGTTTTTAGTGATAATGGCCCTGAAGGCAGAGACCAGAAGGAAGGTTTTTGCTTTAATCTAGGGGAATTGTTTATGGAAACCATGCCCACCTTTATGACCACAATGTGGCTAGAAACTTCCTGCTTCCCTTTGTGCAGGTCCCTACAACTTGCTTGCTTTCTACAGTTGGGAATCCTTTTATGTTCCATACCGACCTTAAGTCTGCCTTCATGAGGGTCTGACTTCTCAAAGTCCCGGGAGGCTGGACACCTAAGAAAAATCCACATCAGGATGACAGCCCTCTCCATCTGACTTCCTGCCTTCACCTGACTTCTCAAGGACATGACTCTCCCATTTGTTCCGGCACTGACTGGCTCTCAGTGCTACTAACCCTAACCCTCATCCAGTCTCCTGCTCACAGCTTGGCTTTCCCTGCTGCTATCTAATATTCAAAATTTGATTCTGAAGCTCATTAAATTAAAGCCTTAGCTGAATCCATAGCTTCCTCAGGTCTGTTCCAAAAGTTACGGCATTGACGAGAAGGAAATAGATCCCCAAGAATTGATTCGGGGGGACTCGTGTGCTTCAGGATATCCCAAATCCCATGGAGCCTCTCACCAGGAGAGGCAGATTCTCTTCCTCCTCTTCCAGTGGGGATCCCACAATGACCTTCTCTAGGGAGTTACTCTGCAAGGGGAAGCCAGCTTCTTCGTGCCCCATCCTTATCATCTCTTATTATCTTCAAACTTACAAATAGAATTATATCCTCCTATGTCCCCAGGGGCCCAGAACCAGGAAGATGGCTAAGACATCAAAGGAACTTTTAAATCTTTGCTAATTTTTCTCAGCAAACCCCTGGCAAATGTGTGAGATTAAGGGCTTGTCCAAAGAGTGAGGGACATGACCAAAGATTAGGCTACATTTTTGAGATGGTATTTTTGCCAGAGATTCTGGATGAAATACTAGCTCTAGCAGCTGGGAGTACATCTGATTGTTTTTTCTCAGTTCACTGGCTGGAAACTGCCTCAGAGATGGACCCCACTAAATGAAGCCAAAAAGTCAGAAATTTCTGGGGTGACAGTAAGAAAGAAATAGATTTAGGAAGACAGGGATTGGGAAATGCATTTATCACTGGTAATTCAGTCCATCTCCCGGTAAAGAACAGGAATGTACTCCTATCGCCAAACCATTGAGAAATACATTTGTTCAGGGAGAGCAAGGATCTTTTAAATGTATTTGGCCAAAGATGGGAGGGACCAGCTGTACAAAATATCTCCCTGATTTCAGTAAGGATGATGGGATCAGGGTGGGGCTCTGGAGCAAGGCCCAACATTGTGTTTAACCATCAGAAGCATGGTATCTATGATTTAACCTATGTGGCAAAGGTACTACGGTGGTAACCGGCATGGTCTGATCATCAAATTAATAAGCAGAAGATCCGGAAGTGAAACAGATGGGCAGCCTCCTACAAAGTTGTAACTTGGTTTCTGGAACCAAAAAACCCCAGTCTGGTGGAAAGAGAGCTTCCTGGAGCCACTACAATAGAAAAGTCCTTGTCCTCCCTTAATTCACAGGCCTGATTTATTTCAGAAACTCTGAGCCCCTTAAATGAAAGGAAGGGTGGGTATCCCTGACAGAAGCTTCTACGATAACCCGGCTCTTTCTCCTCATCTTCTCCCAAAAGGACAGCAATGTATCAGCATCAATATATACCGAAGGAAAGAAAATCTCCAAAACTTTAGCTTTGAAATCATGGCAAGCTAGGATGTCTTTGAGGATTACCAGTGAGGGGCATCCTTCTCACGATCAGATTATAAATATTTTAATTCTAATCAGCCTCACCTTGGGCCCTGTGGAACCCCACACCGATCTGGTGGCTGAGTGTAGCTGGCACAGATAAATTTAGCAATGAGAATAATCTCCACGTTTGCTTCCTGGCCTGTCACGAGGGCTGCTGTGGTAAGAGAAACAAATTAAGCCTCCAAGGAGTACTGTTCAACAGAGATAGAATGCGAGCATACATCTGATTTTACATTTTCTAGTGACCATAAGGTAAAAAGAAACAGGTGGGGTCACCTGTTAAGTGTCTGGGCTCAGTCTGTTAAGTGTCTGCCTTCGGCTCAAGTCATGATCTCAGGGTCCTGGGATCGAGCCCCACGTCCAGGTCCCTGCTTGGTGGGGAGTCTGCTGCTCCCTCTGCCTTTGCCTCCCCCCGCTGTTTTTGCTCTCTTTGTCTCTCTCTCAAATGAATAAAAAAAATCTTGAAAAAAACACAACAAAACAGGTGACATTAATTTTAGTAGTATTTTTTTCTTTAAGGTGCTATACCCAAGGTAGTATCATTTCAACATGAAATCAGTACACAACTTATCAATACACTTATTTTTGTTCTAAGCTACACTTACAGAACATCTGAGGAAAGAAGACCTATGAACACCAACTCTGACCAATTTAATCAACAGTGGGGCAAAATGCTATGTTATGTACTTATATTTTTCCTTTCTGTGATGCAACTAATTATTATTGTCGTGGTGCTGGTGGTTATCTTTACAATATAATCCCTAGGTTACAGGATATAAAGTCAGAATTCAGATGAAACTAGAGGAAGAATGTACGTCACCCAGAAATCCGGGACTTGAAGCTGGACAATGTTGGGTTGCCTCCTTTTTGGACAGAGGATAAGTCTTTTAATTTGGTGGATAGTTGCATTGTCTCAAGGCAGAAGACTGATCATTGGTGAACGTAAGTAAGCAAGAAGGGTATAGGTTCATGGTGAGTAAACAGAGCTGAATATAGCGTAAATATTTATCCCATTTTTTGGCTACCCAGTAATTTTTGAGCACCCTTGTTATGTTTTAGGAATTGGCCGCCTTATAAATAGCAGCCCACTTCACCCCAAGGTAAAAACCAAACTCTCCTAGCGTTCCTGTCAACTGTACCATAAACATGTGATCCAGACCCCATCGATAAGGCTCATTCACAGTGACAGTGATTTTGAAGTAAGCAATATAAGGAAACAGTAATGCATATATATATATATATATTTTCTGTCCATAGGGTAGCAGAACTCTGGCTTCTAGAGCCCTACAGACTGAGTTCTTACTGAAGAGATGTCACAGATGTTGGCAGAAATAGCAGTTGCAATAAAACCGAATTTCCCACCTAGAGATGGCAGCAGGGAAAACCACAGATTTGGTTAGTGCTCAGGGAGACTCATAAAGGTGTTCTCCTCATAAAGCCAGTTCTGTGGTTTGGCTGCTTGGGCTCTAGAAATACAGGGCTGTGGCTGACTCTCTGGTCCTGTTGATCAGTCTACAAACTACCGAATCTCCAGAGACTGTTTCTGTCGCTTGGACCTGGTGACTGACTGAGCCATACAGGTGCTAGTTCCACTTGAAAGGGTTGAAGCATACATAAAAAGAAGGAATGGGAGGCAAGTTTAAAAACTGTGATAGTGGAACCAGCGCAGGTCTCTGAGCAGGGAACTGGTCACCAGAGTTGTACGTTGGAAGAAATTTAACCATCAACAGTAGGGAAGCTTTATTGAAGAGGAAATTCAGACAAGTTCCAATTAAGGCCAAGAATAGGCCCATGAAGGGACCATTGCACTAGTCTAGGTGGCACACCAAGGCTTGGACCAGATGGGGGTCTAGGTCAGGAATACAGAATTGGAGAAGTCTCATTCTGGTTTGACTGTTGGCAAAGAACTCACATAGCTTTCTAATCATGACCTTTAATATATTAAAAGTCACTTCTGGGGCACATGGGTGGCTCAGTGGGTTAAATATCTGCCTTTGGTTCAGGTCATGATCTCAGGGTTCTGGGATCAGGCTCCCTGCTCAGCGGGGAGTCTGCTTCTCCCTCTGCTCCTCCCCGACTCATGCTTTCTCTCTCTTGCTCTATTTCTCAAATAAATAAAATCTTTAAAAAATCAGGTCACTACTAGTATTTTTTTTTGTTTTTGTTTTGTTTTAAATTTGACAGACAGAGATCACAAGTAGGCAGAGAAGCAGGCAGAGAGAGAGGAAGGGAAGCAGGCTCCCTGCTGAGCAGAGAGCCCAATGAGGGGCTCAATCCCAGGACGCTGGAATCATGACCTGAGCCGAAGGCAGAAGCTTATCCCACTGAACCACCCAGGCACCCCTTTTTTCTGGTTTTTGACTGAAAAAGTTACCAAACTCCAATCTGTCCAGATGTCACATGACAGTTCTCTGTGTGGATTCAAGTTTGAGCTTGACATTCTGTGAGCTTTCTTTGCCCTGTGGTCCTCAAAAAATGCATTTCTGCCAAGCAAGTTCCTTCTTCTTTTTTTTTTTTTTTAAGATTTTATTTCTTTATTTGACAGACAGAGATCACAAGCAGGCAGAGAGGCAGGCAGAGAGAGAGGAGGAAGCAGGCTCCCTGCTGAGCAGAGAGCCCGGCGTGGGGCTCGATCCCAGGACCCTGAGATCATGACCTGAGCCGAAGGCAGAGGCTTAACCCACTGAGCCACCCAGGCACCCCCAAGCAAGTTACTTATATAAGAAACTTTTCTGAGGAGTAGCATCTTATGCAGCATTTAATGGAAAGAAGAGAAGTAACATTTAGCTTTCTAATCATGTGCCAGATCTCTGAGCCTATTTACTCCCCCTTAGAACGTTATGAGATTGGAATGATTATATTCATATTATAGATGATAAGAGTAACCAGGGATTCCAACTAGTGAATTCCCCCACAGTTTTCAGAATTCCCACCCGCCAGGCTGATTCAGGCCCAGTTAGCCTGGCTAAGCCCAACTTCTTCTTTTGCTCCGGATGACGGGGCTCACGGAAAACTTAGCAATGCTATAATCACCAGAAAACTACTGCATCTCTTTTCATCTCCAGCTTGGGACCACCAGAACTCAAGAGGAAAAGCAGAGGGAGATGGGTAGGTGAGAAGAGCACAATGCCTCATTCCCCGCGGGGTTGCAGGCAACCACTCCCATCTGCAGAGTCAATCAAAGTGTTCCTACCTCTTTCCTTATTGAATGAGATCTTCACAAGGACTGGGTAGGTATCAGGAGGTCCATCTTAAAGACGGAGAAACTGAGACCCAGTAGACTTACATATATGTACAATTATGCAACTAGTAACCAGCAAAGCCAAGGTTTGAATTCAAATCCTCTGACTCCAAACCCAGAATGTTTTCCACTGGACTGAGCCAGAGGAGAAAATGAAAGATGGAATATTTTTCTGGATAGAGTCTGGGGCCTGGGGTTCCCTGATAGGAGGCCAATACCACTTCTTTCCTCAGGTTGCTCTGGGACCCTTGAAGCAAATCACTCTGTGCTATATCAAAGCTGGCGTGGCAGGCTTTTTCAAGCACCCAGGCCCAAGGATGGCCACATACTGGGGAACAAGATGGTACTCCTTGACCAGAGTCCTCCCTCCTAAGCCACTTTCCAAAGTGACTGAGACATAATTTTAAGTTTTTACAAAGACAAAAATCAAAACACTAGCTTTATGGCTATAAAAGAGACCATAGCTTCACCTCCCCAGACTTCCTACTGAGGGGCAGAATATGTTCTGGTAAGTTCACTGCATGGAGAAGCAGAGACTCTGTGTTTTCAGAGAGTAAGCTGCTCCAAAAGACAATTTTCCTCCTCCCTTGGGGAGCACTATGTGGAGAGTCAGGCTGAACATGACTGTTGTGCTCTCTCCGTGGCAGCGTCAGGAATGGGGAACAAGTATTCCTTCCTCTCAACACTGTGCTTCCCACACTGCGGCATCTTGAATCTATCAGGGACCATCAACAGATGCAATATGTAATCCATTGTGATGAGGAAAGAAAGAACAATGGTCTTTGATGTCTTATCTCAAATGGTAGGTAAATGAGACAATCGTATAAGAGGAAGGACTGGTGACCAGGAAGAGTGGATGTATTATTTGTGGACCAGTATAACCGCCAAATTAGATTGTCAGGGCTGTAAAGAACCTTGAAGATCATGTACAACAAATTCCTGCTCACTTGACAGGTTTGTTTGTCAAGGTCATATGGGAATTCGTGGAATTGGGATATGAGTCAGGTTGTTCTAAAGAAGTCTAATGACCTTAGTCCCATACCCATGACCCTCTTCTGAGGCTTCCTCACGTTTGATCCCATGCTACCCTTGTTGACTCCTCCAGCATGGCCATCTGATGGAACAGTAGCCAGCCTAGATGCCGGTCTATAAACTGAGCAGAAAGGATTCCAGTGACTAATTGAGCCCACCAGGTTCTGTCTTTTGAAGATATTTGAATTTGAGACATCGGGCACTGAGTAATCGACAGGAAGAGCAAAGACACAGAGAACATGCAGTTAGAAGACATGAGTTGAAGCTTTGAGTGGAGTGTGAGGTCAGGTGGCGTGAAGAGCATTTCATTGGCAGAGATGTGGACGCAGAAGAAAGGATGGAGAAGCTGGGTCCAACTGTTGGAGAAGCTCTAGAGTAACAATTAGCTCCTCCTGCTGCTGAGGGAGGGTGGACATCACCCAGTTGCCAGAACCATGTTGGAACATAGTTATCAAACTGTGTTCTAGGCCCTGGTTAGCTCTCAGGAGGTTAGGTCCTGAGCTATTTATAGGTTCACCAGAGACCTGGTTATATGGCCAAGATGTCACTCTTTCTTAAAACATGTAGCTTCAGAAACCACCAACACTCAGGGTAATCTGGATAAACCTCTATGTTCATTACAACCCAGAGGCTAACACATTAGCTTTTCCAGTGGCAACTGTCCCTGTACAAACCATCGCCATTAGTATTAAAATTTTTGATCCAATAATTTTACCCCGCCTTGGCAGTAAGACCTCAGGTCTTTTGAACAGACCAGAATCTCACTTATGATCCTGTTCTCTATTCCAAACAATCACTAATGCAGCCTTAGAAACCAACCTAAACAACTCCCTTTTTCCTGGCACACTTGGCAGGGACTCCTTGGGCAGCAGGTGCCTCCATATCTAGTGTCCGTCTTGAGGTCCAAGAATGGCGTCAGGATGATTAAGTGCCCAGGGCATGACTAACCTATTTGCAGACGTGGAGCAGCTGGGTGGAATGTATGCGCTGGGTGGAGGGAGGCAAGTCAGGTGGGGAAAGAAGAGGAATGCACCTGATACCTAGAAACTGTCATCTCTAGCTTTTCTGGCTGTGCCCCCAACCTACTACTGCTAGACTTCTTCACCCTCTTCACCATATTTTTTCTCAGTTCCCCTCTTCTCTCCTCGCCACCCCCACCCTCCCCAGCGTCTCTATAGGACCCTGGGGGGATATAAGTAAACAACAAAGCTTCTGCAGAATCCAGATCTCCTTCTGCCAGAGTTTCCACTGATAAAAGCATGAGTTTTTCACAGTTGAATGCAAACTTTATTTTCTCATCTGTAAAATTGGCAGAGTTTATAAGACCATTTTATTTACAAGGGTACAGGACAAGAAGCACTCTTTCTCATACGTTGTTGGTGGAGGTATAAATTGGTGCAATTTTCAGCATGAAAACTACAAATCACATGCCTTTGACCTAATAGTTCTAAGGAGTTTATCCTAAAGATATACACATAGCAAACTTTATTTTCATTCTTTTTCTTTCAGGAGGTATCCATTATGGATGGCTCCAATGAGGAAGAAGCAATTTTTGGAAGTCTGTGCAGCCCATGATATGGGGGAAGCAGTGTCATAGCTTCCAGTGTCATAGATCCAGTCTGTCTGGATCAAGAATGGACAGAGGTAGAGGGCATCTCCCTCCATCAAGCTTTCCTCGATTTTCCCCATAAACGACACAGATAGCACTTTGATGTATCTCTTAGAGATTGTACCAGAAGAACTCAAACTATTGCCCAACTATTCTGACTTTCTGATGAATGAAAGAGTGCAAGAGGACTGTGACCACATAATGGGGGATACTGGGCAAAAAGTGACAGTACAATTGCATAGAAAATGCCAGAATGTTGTGTAAATGAGGAGGTCATTTTCAGTTCTGACCTCAAGGAAGAAGGGACTCCTCTGGCCAGAGAGCCTTTTAAAACCCCCTTTTTGACACCACAATTTATAATGAATACAGTTGGTAGAAAAGAGGAGTCCCAGCAGAGTGTACACTCAGAGTCCTTGGGTAAGAGATTCAGGGCACCAGCCTCACTCGGCTATTCCCAGACTCAGCATCCAAACATTGTACCTTCAAGTGTGTGCATAAAAATGACATATAGCAGTTGGATCCTCCAGAAAGAGGCAGACCTTGGGGCACCTGGGTGGATCCGTGGGTTGAGTGTCTGACTTTTGGTTTTGGCTCACGCCATGATCTCAGGGTTGTGAGATCAAGCCCCACATCAGGCTCCACACTCAGCACCAGAGTCTGCTTGAGATTCTCTCCCCCTACCTCTGCCCTTTCTCCGGCTCAGGTGCACATGTGCTCTCTCTCTTTCTCTCTTAAATAAATAAATAAAATCGAAAGAAAGAAAGAGAGAGAGAGAGAGAGAGAGAGAGAGAGAGAAAGGAAGGAAGAAAGGGAGAGAGAAAGAGCCAGACTTCCCAGTGCAGGGCATACTATGTGCGATGGGGAGACATGGGCTGCCTACAGAGAATTAGAACCCCTCTGCCCCTCTGCTTTAGGGTCATTGCCAGAATCATCTAAAGAGGAGCCAGAGCTGGGCTTCGGAACTCACCATGGGCTGTTACCCAGTGTGTACCAGAGCCTTGCCTCATCATTCTCAAAGTTTCACTTGGCCATTTCCATAAAATTCTGAGCATGGTGAATTCCAATGCAATATCATAGTCCTCTAGAAATATGTACCACCTTTCCTATCATTCCTGCCACATATTATAATAGTTCTTCATTTGAGGAGGCATGATAATTGGATGAAAAGATCATTTCACTTGCTATTTGATGTAGAATGAGCCTTCCTGTGCTTTGTTTCCTTATCTGTAATATTAACTTTTGGTGATTCTGAGGTAAGTTCTCTGACATGGAAAGAATGGGGGAGTAAGGGAGGGAACGGAATAATGGTGGGGCCTAGAGTTCTGGATGGCAGGGAGATACTTCAGACAGAAAAATGGCAGGGCCCCAAATAAGTTGTGTCCCAACTATGATGTTGGCCATGTTGTGAGGACAGGTGTTTGCCCTCTGATAATGAGTAGACTTTAATCCTAGGCATGAGCACAAGTCATGTCAACAGGGGTGGTTCCAGAGAAATCTACAGTAATTGCCCAAGAC
Organism: Mustela putorius furo; assembly: GCF_011764305.1. Classification (NCBI taxonomy): domain Eukaryota; kingdom Metazoa; phylum Chordata; class Mammalia; order Carnivora; family Mustelidae; genus Mustela; species Mustela putorius. Next base: position 15,006,100 of record NW_025421423.1, read on the forward strand.
ACAACATGAGCCCACAACCAAATTCTCACCCTGAAAAATGACTGGCAAGTAGCAGTGTCAGTCTTGATGCAGCTCATTAGGTAATTGATTGTTCCAAGTCAACAAACATCTTCTAAGGTTTCAAAGGCTCACCAGGCAAGCTATACCAGCAATGGAGGTGTGGCTCCGGCATGTGGTGACACATAGTGAACACCCAAGCTCCACAGTGCTGATTAGTTGTGTAATGGGCGGATGAGTCAAAGATCATGCTTCCTAGTTTGTTGGCTATGTGGTAGCTCCCAGGAACTGGCTCCAGACTTCGGTGGCTCCATGAAAGCCATCCTGGGACTGGTGATGAGCCCACAGAGTCATCATCAAGACTCAAATTTCAGTGTCTTCAGCACTGAAGCGAAATACTCCTGACTCACATCCTTGAATCCATGAGGGAGCTTTTGGTCAGATATTGTGTTTCTGTGAGCTTCTTCATTTTCATCAAGGCCTTGTGAATTTATGCTGACAGTGCAAGAGACGGAGCAAAGTGAGAGTCTGGTCCAGCAGAGTCTGCTCTTGCAAGGTATGAAATCTCACTGACAAGACACAACCCCGCTAACCAGTCAACAGCACCCACAGTTGTGGTTCCATGTTTCCTCCAGTGAGCTTCCTCTCACAAGTTCCCTGACTGCAATATTGCTATCAACCTGGATCACCCTGCTTCCCAGTAGCCACGGAGTGGGCGGAATGGTGAGCTTTCATTCCAGTCCTCAGGGCTCCAGGAAGAATCCAGGAGTCATATACTCCCAGGGATAATCCCTGTCTAAGATACTTAATAATTAGATGACTATGATCAAATAATCTGAATCTCAATTTCTTCATCTGTATATTAAAAATAATAACATCCATTCCATTTCGTTGGGTGGTTATGAAGATTAAATTAAATCAGGTATATAAAGTACTTAACACAACACCTAGCACAAGTAAAAACTCCATAAATGGTAGTTTTCTTATTTATTTATTTATTTTTATTTTAAGATTTAAAAAAAGATTTTATTTATTTGAGAGAGAGAGAGAGATTGACAGAATGAGTAAAAGCAGGAACAGAGGGGAGAAGCAGACTCCTTGCAGAGCAGGGAGCCCAGTGTGGGGCTCAATCCCACATGATCTTTGCTGAAGGCAGACACTTAACCTATAGAGCCACCCTAGTGCCCCAGGTACCCTTATTTTTAAGATTTTATTTATTTATTTGCAAGAGAGACAGAGAGCACCAACAAGGAAGGGGACACAGGAGAGGGAGAAGGAGACTCCCCACTGAGCAAGAAGCCTGCTATGGGGCTTGATCCCAGGAGCCTGGGATCATGACCTGAGCCAAAGACAAATGCTTAACTGACTGAGCCACCCAGCTGTCCCAATTTTTATTTTTTAAACAATTTTATTCATTGATTCATTGATTCATTCTTCATTCATTCATTCATTCAGTTATTTTAGAGAGCAAGCACAGGAGCAGTAGGGACAGATGGAGAGGCAGAGAATACCAAGCAGACTCTGAGCTCACTGCAGAGCCCAACACAGTGCTTGATCTCACAACCCCGATATCACAACCTAAGTCAGGCACTCAATCCACTGAGCCACCTAGACTCCATGATAAATGATAATTTTCATCTCTGGGATTAGTGAGTCTCAGAATTGGAAAACATGTGAAAGTCATCCAATAAAACTCTCCTGCTAGCTGTTGACAGAACCCCCTACTGCACACATGGTCATCCAACCTCTGCTTTGAGTCTTTCCAAGGCAAGAAAAAATATTCTTTAGGGGTTGTGAGGTTCTTGCTGAAATTGAGCTGAAATACAACTCTTGGGGGCATCTACTCTTTGGGATAGTAAGCCCTTGCCCATATGCAAAAGAGCACTTCTGGCTGTGTGGACTGCTGTTCACGTAGACTACACGGTAAGGAACTGGGCAGTGTGATGGCCCTGCCATGTAACAGTCATCCAAATATTTGGTGTCAACCTCATATTCTTTTAAGTCTTTTCTTCTTCAGTGAAAACCTCCAAATTCCTTCTGTCCTGTCTCACACGATAAGTTTTGGATTTCCCATCACTCAAGTCATTTTTCTCCCAATGCTCAACTAAGTACTCTTCGATCTGGGCACAATGCTCTGACCAATTTGGAGAAATGAGATTTCACATTTCACACTACTAAGCTATGTTCTCCCACTACTCCATCCTAATTTGCATGATGTGTTTTATTATTTTAGTTCTGACTAATCCTTACACTTGCCCTATGAAATTTCATCCTGCTAGGTGCAATTCATCATTCCAGATGATGAAGACATCTTTGTATCATGCAACATACTCATTCTCTCATGTTGTTACAAAGATTGCCCAAGACTCATAGGACAATGGGCAGAGCTCTTTATTCCACTCTTAGAAAATTCCCTCTAATGTGACATATATTCATTCATTCTCTCTCTCTCTCTCTCTCTTTCTCCTTCTCTCTTCCTTCCTTCATTCTCTTTCTTTTTCCCTTTTGATATTTGTTGAACTAGCATACAGTTAAGGTGTCCCTTTATTGGCCACAGACTTACTATGGGAGACTTTGTTGAGTTTCTTGTCCAAGTTATTTATTCCTTCTGACAACTGTCTTGGCAGTAGTAAACACCTAGAGTTCAGGTAGTATTGTGCTGGAATATGTAACATTTGCTGATTTCCATGACATAAGTTACTTCCCAAATGGCAGATTCCAAACTATTAATGTGATGTCACTGAACATGGAATTGGAGGACATGTGTATGATCAGCTCTTGTGAGCCCACATGAGCCAACTCCAGCACACCACTGATGAGGTACGTATGAACGATAGGTGCTTTCTTTTTCTTTTTCTTTTTTAAGACTTTTTTTATTTTGAGAGAGAGAGAGAGAGCTGTGGGAGGAGCACAGAGAGAGGGAGAATTCTAAGCAGACTCAGTGCTGAGTGAAGAGCTCATTGTGGAGCTCTATCTCATGATGGTGAGATCATGACCTGTGCCGAAATCGGGAGTTGGATGCTTAACTGATCGAGCCACCCAAGTTCCCCAAACCAGAGATCTCATTTCTGTTGTAGAAAAGTTCCAAGAAGTTCTTACAGTCTGGTGATGCGCAGTGCCTATCTTCCCTCTAGACCTACTCTGGATAAACATTATCAGTGGAGAAAATAAGGTCTGTCTAATGTGAACCCATGTTATTTCATAATTGCAACAGACCCTTTTAAGTGCTTGTGAACCTAAATGTTTAATCCAGAGTTACTTCCAGAAGCAATGTTGAACTCATTCACTTATAGGTTAAGAAATCTATATTCTCCCTTTTAAAAGTCAGTACATTTCTAATCTTTTAACATGTTCACTATTCTCTGTAAGTCCTTCAAACTCGTCATGAGCAATCTGGACATCTCATTCCTAAATGCTCAGTATCTTGGAGTGAATTCCATTCCAGTCTGAGAGCCCAGAGCACATTCTGCCCCTTCACCCACCCTGAGCTATTTATTCTTCTCTATCGGATCCAAAGAACTTTGTACTTGATAAGAATGATCAAAGGAAAATAAGGATAAGGATCCTTTCTCCATGTTTTCAGGACAGATAATCTTGGCTAACTGATAGGCAGCATAAGCTCCTCCTCCCCAAGACATCCACATCCTCATCCCTGGATTAGGAGGGATATATGTTCTTACATGTAAATAAGTTGTAATTTTTGGCAAAGAGGAATTAAGGTTGGACATGGAATGAGGCTTGCTAAACAGAAGATCTTAAAATGAGAAGATTATTCTAGATTACCCAGATGATCCCAGTGTGATTACAAAGGTTTTTTACATGTGGAAGAGAGAGCCAGAAAAGATTACTACATTGCTGACTTTAAAGATGGAGGAAGGGACCATGAGCCAGAGAATGCAGATGCCTTAGAACTGGAAAAGGAAAAGAAATGGATTCTCCTTTAGAGCCTCCAGAAGGGAGATGGTTCTGCTTGCTCTTTGATTTTAGCTCCATGAGACCCACTTTGGAGTCTGACCTCCAGAACTGTAAGAGAATAACTTGGGGTTTTTAAAACTATCGGCTTTGCAGTAGATTTGCTGCAGTAGCCACAGAAAAGTCATACATGAAGAATGCCTGTGTGGCTCAGTCCATGAAGCATCTGAATCTAGATTTCAGCTCAGGTATGATCTCAGGGTTGTGGGATCGAGTCCTGTGTCGGGCTGTGCCCTTAGAGAGGAGTCTTCTTGAGGTTTCTCTCTCTCCCTCTGTCCCCACCCCCAGCCCTGCTCATGCATGCTCTCTCTCTAAAACAAACAGAGGGGTCTTTAAAAAAAAAAAAAAAAGAAAAGAAAGAAAGAAAAAGAAGAAGAAAGAAAGAGAGAGAAAACTCATACATCAACCCATTCCCAGGCCTTCTTCCTTGCATTTTTCCACTATCAAGGCTGGAGGGTCCAGTACAGACAACCCTCAATTTACAATGTTTTGCCTCACAATCTTTCGAAATTAGGATGGTGTGAAAGCAATACATGTTCAGAAGAAACCATACTTCAAATTTTGAATTTTGATCTTTTTCCAGGCTAGTGATATTAGGATTGTCTCTCATGATGCTGGGTAGTGGCAGCCACAGCTCCCTGTCAGCCATGATCACAGGAGCAAACAACAGACACACTTACCACTGTTCTGTACCCACACAATCACTCTGCTTCTCTACCCTTGCTTTTTTAACAGATTTGTCCCCCAACCCCCACCCCAACTTCTCTCCACCATGAAACCATCAGGAAGGCAAAGCAAAAACTTTGCCACATATTTGAGGGAGGCCACTTTTAGGCAGCAGGCTTGAGGAGTAGAAACTTGAGCAAGGCAAGAGGGCCCACAGCGACCACCAGGATGAATGCAAACAGGCTCCTTAAACGACCCACTTCAAGATAGCCACAGACCCTAACTGACCAATGACAACCAAGCACAGTTCCTAAGATCACCAAAAAAGAGAAAATTCCACACCTTCCCATACTCCCTCTCTCTATCCTACAACTGTGGCCCCTTCCCACCACCTCACGGCGGTCTCTCCTTTGCTGTCCTGCCCACCTCTCCTTAGTGACATAGTCAATAAACTTCTCTCTCTTTTGTTCTGCCCTGGGTGAATTCCTTCACTGTCTGAACCACTGGGCCCCACTCAATTGGGACACCCCACATTCAGTGCCCACCATCTAATTGGATGCCCCCACATTTGGGTCTTCCACGAGTGAGATTTTCAGGAGAGTGTGGAGAGCTCATGTACTGCCGTTATCTTGCCCTTTATTTCCCCTCAGCTGGGTGGGTCGGATGCAATTCTTTCCCACAACCAAAGTTCTTATATGTTCTCCCTCCTTATCCTTTCCTACCTATGTGCCCTCCACTGAGTCTCTAGCCTAAAGTAACTGATTCCACAGCACCGTAAATGTCCCCTTGAGTAACTCTGTTCTCTTTTATCTCTGTGTTCCAGCCTTACACTTCATGCTCCAGAGTCTCTGGAATGGTGTTCAATGAGTTTATTACTCCTCCTCTGTACTCAAGTACCCCGAGTTCCATCAATCATTAATATGTCCTAGGTGCTGTGCAACACAAAAGATGCTCCATGTGACTCGATTTCTGCTTTTGAGTTGGGACATTATCAGATAACTACACTGTGAGGTAGGGACTGGTATGTGCTTTAACAAAAGAATTGATAAGGTCCAATGGGAGCTCTGAAGTGGGCAATAAGTCACTTCCAATCTGAAGACAGGCTTCAAGGAGGAAGGACTTTCCAGCTGCGCCTGGAAGAGTATGAACAATTGAGAGATGTGAAGAAGAGGGCTAGCCTGTGAGCAAAAAGCTCAGAGTTGGGATAAGTCTGGATGTATCCAGGGAGAAGAATGGAGGTCAGCTTGGACAAGCATAGCTTGGTGGGTGAAGAGTGTGAGATAAGACTAGAAATGTGGGTGGGGCCAGATCCTGGAGGGTTGTCAAGTCAGCACACAGGATTTGGCCTTTTGGCCGTCCTCAGTGGGTGTCTTTGAAGTTTGGTAAGCAAAGAGTAAAGTCACATGCTTTTCCAAAGGTATAATAACCACTCATTAAAAAGAAAATTGGTATTCAGTAATTTAACTAGCTTGCATGGGTTGTCACCTAAGCACCGATAGCTCTCAAAAAAGTTTTTTCTTTAACAAAAGCTCTGAATGCAAAGGAGAGAGTGAAGGAAGTATAAATCGGGTCCTAAAAGGCCCTGCCTGTGTGTACTCCAGATATTGAGGCTGGAAACAAAACCATCTCCATATTCACCAGGCAGAGGCCTTTCCTAAGCCATGCAGTTGGATACAGAGGAAGAAGAGGCAGCTTCCAAATGCTGCTGTGCTGCGGTGGAAATGACCTTGTAATGACATTCAGGAACCTAGCTTTGTCACTGATTCACAGGTCCCTTCCCTTCTCTGGGCCTGTTTCCCATCTGGACACCAAGGGAGTCCATCACAGTGACCTCTGGGACCTCTGTCCTGATAGCTTCTACAATCTCTCACTCCCTATTTCTGCCCCTGAAAGGACCCAAACTGAATACACTTCATCCAGGCTTCTGGCCTTATCTCTGGGACGTCTCTTGTTCTAAATGATCACACAGAACTCTAGATTCAGAGAATGTCAACTCTAGGCCCCCTAATTCCATTACCTTCCCAGGTAGGTTTGGGCCTGCACTGGAGAGAAGTTTCAGGTGGGAGTGATGCTGGGGTGAGGAAACTTTGAAGAAACCAGTAACAACCCTTCCTCCAGGAAAGGCCTGCCCTACAGGACTGTGAGAAAGAGGTTTTTAGAAAAACCTTGGTTCAAGAAAATTAATGAGGTCATGGAAAGTTGTGAAGTGTCAGGTGGGGTGGGGATGACAGTCAGGTCTTGGATGGGAAGTAGCACTGGAAAATGGCCCATTAACAGGGGTTCTACTCTTTACAGATTCCCTGGACCCAATACCCAGAGTTGCAGGTTGGCTTGGGAAGACGTATCTGATTGGTTCGTAACTGTCCATATTTCAGGATCTGTTGTCTCCATTGAGGGGCAGGCCAGTGCTAGGAAGATGGGCACAGAAAGAGAGTGAAGGCAGAAGTAAGGTTAGGGAAGGAGGAGGAGGCATGCAGGGTTCTAAAAGCCACCCAGGATCTTACAGCCTACCCTGGTTCTGAGTGAGTCATACCCCAGGGTAGACCTTGCAGAGAAGATACCACATTTACCCTGGCAACAACTTCTGTCCTCTGGAGATAGGTGTCTTCTCAAAGCTAAGCTAAGGTCCCATCTGTTGTTGAAGTCTTCCAACCAGACCTTTTACCATAACGTTAGTATGAAGCCATGTGTGGCAGAGCTAAGCTCAAAGGCTCCTGGAGGGTACCTAAGTGAAGACCTCTCTTTCAAGGAGGAAAATAAGGCTCAGAGACAGGAAAAGATTGGTCAGAGTCATGCATCTAGCAATTAGCTGCATTTGAACTTGGCCTCAAGTCTTCTTATACAAGGTGTAGCGGTTAAGAGAACATCAGCCTCAGAGCCACACAACACACCCTCAAAATCTGGCCTCCTCCACTCCTAGCTGAGCGATTTGACCAACGTTACCCTCTTTCAGGTTCAGCTGCCCCACGAATCAAAATAGAGATGGTAACAGAATCTACCTCAGAGGGTTGTTGTCAGGCTTAAATAATAAACAAACAAACAAACAAATAAATAAATAAATGAGATAATAAATAAAAAATAATAAAAATAAATGACTTGACATAACTGACTTACACAAAGCAAGTGTTTGGGACATGTTTGAGGAACAAAGTACAGTCTTTTTTCCCCCTAAATCCTGGGATAAACACCTCCTACCTCTAATTCTTGTGCCCAGACCAAGCTACTAGGTAGCTGATACTGTGGTTTCCACAGCTGATCACAGGGATCACTCCTTTGGTTTTGCTCAAAGCACAGGTCAGGGAAGGGAGGAAGATGAGGGCCTAATTCCACAAGTCCCAGCTCTCTCCCGGCTCTCTCTGTTTACACTGGGGTTGCAATGGTAAACATCCACAGAGAACAGACAGGTATATAAACCTGTGAAGCAGGCCAGGTGACCTGGGTGACAAACTGGAGAGTACAGTTTGATCCTGGCCCCATAAAATCACCTTTGCTTACACTTCCTGGGGTGCTGAGGGCTGGTAGAGAGACAGCAGCCATTATGGACCCAGCCAGGGTTTGAACCCTATGCATGCTTACAATGTCTCCTTATAAGGAGCTGACTCATGTGTCAACTCTCGGACTGATAATGCTATCAACACGGGGTGGGTATCTGTAACCCCCAGCCTGAGCTTTTACCTCATGGACGTGGTGAACTGTACCGAACAATCCGTACGTGAGGGCTTTGGCATAGGAATTGGAGGGTCGTGTACAAATTCCACCCACAACACACACATATAATAACTCCTTTTCAGCACAGTTTTGCAACTTGTTTTTTGTTTTTGTTTGTTTGTTTGTTTTGCTTACTGTAGTTTCAACACGTTTTCAAGTCTGAAGACTATGTCTTCCTGAAGAGGTTGAGCTACTGAGAATTTAGCTTTCTCAGAGAAGAGGCTGGGAATGACCATTTGGGTCAACTCCCGATAGCGTCCGTCCAAAAGCTCTGCCGGCCCTTCACTGCCTCTCTTCCTTCTTCTTCGAATTGTTTTTATTACTTTGTGTTTTCATCGAAAGTCCATGTGACTTTCTTATGCTTTTTCTTCAGATCCCACATTAAGTTGGCTATTGCATAAATTATGCCCTGTGTGCTCCTTCTATGATGTGTACTCATTGGAAAATGCTATTATGTCCTTGCTTTCTTTTCTTAGCCCTTCTGGCTTCCTTGTTTTATCTCAATCCATTGATTTATGATTGTATCTTTTATCTCTTTATTTTTTCCATAAAGGTCACATGCTCTATCCTCCTCTGTGGGAAGTGCAACAAGGCACAGGCTATCTGAAAGCGCCTGCTGCTCCCTGGGTTGTGTTCTCCAAGTCTCCGGTTTAACTCTCAGTAGCGTGAGTGGCTTCTCCTTTACTCGCCTCCTTGTGTCTTTGGCTTCCCTGTATGTTCTGCCCCCGGTACTTAACAAATGCACACTGATGGCCTATCGTTTGCCTTCAGAAGTCTGTGTGTGCACGCATGCATTTGAGTTTGTCTCCACTCTCTTCCTTGACCTTGTCAGGGCCTGTCCTGGGGGCATGCTTTCTAGTCTTTAGAATGTTCCCAGCCTGAGGTGAAGCTCATTCCCTTTGCAGGCTCCTTGGGGCTCCTTGACCATTGCTTTGATGTGTCAGTCACATGTATTTTAGTGTCTTTAATGTCATCATTAGGAAAGATTTTCTTACTTTGAGATTATGTAAATGTTCATCCATATATGGAAGTATACTTTTTTCCAAATGGCTAGCCAACTTTTCCAATATCATTTAAAAAATTATCCAAATCTTTCCTACCTACATAATTTGCTGGACAGTGTTTATACACATAGTGTATATAGCATACCAAATAATGTATAAACATAGAACTTTTCCAGCCTTTTCCTTCAGCCCCACTAAAGTAGCTTTTCAGGTTATATCTATTTCAGAACACTAAAGTATATTCACAGATTATATTGTATTATATTATATTATTATACATAATATACATAAAATTTTAGCTTTATAATATGGGAAATTAAAAGTTGTACAAATTAAGTAAAAGTTCCCACCACTCTCACCTCCCACTTAGATCCCACGGACAAGGTCCAGTCATAATGCTAACCTGATTAGAGCACCACAGATATGGCCTCAACAAGAAAACTTAGGCACAGCTTCTATGGCCTGTGGGTGAGGCTGCTAGAGCAGGGCACAGGGACCCATGCTGTGACTCAAGAGTGAGAAATTTGTCTCAAGTTATCAAATCTTTATTTTCATTAAACAGACAGGGGCAAGTCTTATAGAGATCATTCTTCAAATGATCAAAACAAATGGCTTAAGGATTTATCTTAGGGAGGGAGCATTCAGTTTAAAAAACATTTCATAGTCCACTTAAATAAAGTTGGTTCTCATGTCACAAAGCCTAGTCATGAGGTGCAAAAAGGGAGTTCAGCTGCTTTATGAGAACAAAAGGAATTATAGAGTCCCATGAGAAGAAGACAGAAACAAGGAAGGAAGACAGAAAAAGCAGAACAAGTGATACGTAAAATCCCCAGGGCTGGGAGAGCTAAATGGACTTTGAAGATAACCAATATTCAAAGTTGAGTTGTTAATATTCTATTTTTTAAAGAAGATTTTATTTATTTATTTATTTGGAAGAGAGAGAGAGAGTGTACCAGTAGGGATGGGGGAGCGGCAGGGGCCGAAGGAGAAGCAGGCTCCCTGCTGAGCAGGGAACCCCTATGGGGCTCATTCCCAGAACCCTGAGATCATGACCTGAGCCAAAGGCTGTTGCTTAACCCACTGAGCCACCCAAGCACCCCTGTTAGCATTGTTTTGACATAAACTCCCCCATTTCTTTAAGTTCTCAGTATCCTTTGCTCCTCAAATGAAAATCCTGTGTGTAGTGGGGGTGGAGAGGGGGTGGAGAGGACAGTGGTTGTGCTCATATCTAGGTCTATGTGATGTCGCGGATGATCTACTATCTCAACTTATTCAGCAGAAACATGAACCAGAACAGAGGTAGCCATGAGCAGGTAGGTTCCTCAAACTATTGCAAAAACTTGGGGAAGATTATTGGTTTCTACAAGTTATAAAATGGGCACTTTATTTATTTATTTATTTATTTAAGATTTTATTTATTTATTTGACAGACAGAGATCACAAGTAGGCAGAGAGGCAGACAGAGAGAGGAAGGGAAGCAGGCTCCCTGCGGAGCAGAGAGCCCGGCGTGGGGCTCGATCCCAGGTCCCTGGGATCATGACTGGATCCGAAGGCAGAGGCTTTAACCCACTGAGACCCCCAGGCGCCAAAATGGGGACTTTAAATCACACTAAATTTTGCAAGCAGAATGAACCCAACCGATATCCCCAAAACTTCACTGACTGTGCCTACATTGGCCCCTCATTACTCATGTCTTTGGCAAAATGCATTGCTGTACTCCTCAGTTTACCTCCTTCCCAGAAACAAGTGGGGAGAGACAGGAATAAAAAAAATTTTTAAACCTCTGCTAGATTTTCTGATGGTCCGTTTTTAAGCAGAGCACATTGGATATGATTACATTTTTTAATTTGTAAATTGTGGCTAATCATACTAATAGCTCCTTCACAGGACTGCAGTGAAGATGACATGATTAATGCTGTATGTACCACGCTTTAGAGGTGCCTGGCACACAGTAAATTCTGCAAATACACATGTTGTTATCATGCCTGCTCAAATAAGGAGAATTGAGCTGGAGGGATTCTAGGAGAAAAGGAGCTGGAAACTTCAGAAGCAGGGAGTGGAGACCCTGCCCCCGTCTCCCTCTTCACCTCAAACCTTTGACAACTGGACCATATGCCTGTGGGATGTTTGGCAGGGGGGCAGTTGTGGGGCAAGAAATCACAGAAAAGGAGCCATGTTACAGAGTAGAGAAGAAAGAATAGCTTCAGAAGGTGGAATGTAAATTAAACCATCGGTGTGAGGCAGCTGGAGCTTGAACTCAAAATCAGAAGTCACTGGGGGTCAATAAACTCGCAGGGAATCTGCAAACATAATGGCAACCGACATTGAACTTCCCATTGAATTTGGGATTAAAGCAATCATTCCATTGGGGGAAAAAAAACCCAAAACAACATGTGAGGGATGATCTGAGCTGACCTAACCTCACATTAAAAATAGGATGTACAAGAAAGTTAAGAAACAACTTGTTGAAAATATGTCAGATAAACATTTCTGGGAAACTGGTCATTTCAATGCAAATTTATAAGTTCCTTTCCAGCCTATACTCATTAAAATAAACAAAAATATCCCCAAATAGAGAAGGTCCCCATCTCATACATATTAGGAAAATTGGCTGGCTATGACTCAATTCATACCAAACTGAAAAGCAGTGCTGGGATTGAAAGCATTAACATTAGAGTTGGTGAGCATTGCTGGTACTGGTAGGGGACAAAATTCTGCGAGTCCCACCATTATAGCCAGCAGAGATTTGGGGTGGGTTGTGGGATAGTACATTCGGGAAACACTGTTCTGTAAGATCTTAATCAAGTTACAGAGAACACTGGGTAAGTAGATCCTCTTGTTGACTTGACACTGCTTCCATCCTGGACAGGTTAGGTCTTCAGGGAAGCTGCAGAACAGGAGTGAGTGGGGAGCAGCAGGGATACGCCAACCAACAAGACCAAACACTAGCATTTCCCTAGCCTCCTCCAAAATGGTTGCCTTTCCCCAAAGCTGGGATCAAACAGGAGTGTGGAGACTCACCCCACTGTTCCCCCACCAGAAAGACAAGATCCTAAGTCAGCGAAGTTGCTCACAGCTATGGGGTTTTTAACAACTCCTGAAAAGAAATGCTGCTTCCCAGAGATTATTTAAAAAAAAACCCAAACAATAAATAAACTAATGGAATACGAGAGAGTCCAGAAGTAGAACTTTACATATATAGTCAATTGGGTTTTGATAAAGATGCCAAAATAAAGCAAATAAGGGAAGAACAGTCTTTTTCAATAAATTATGTTGTTGAAATTCCTTATCTCACACTATACATCAACATTTATGTCTTGCTGTACACAAAAACTAACACAAAATAGATCATAGACTTACATGTAAAAGCCAAAACTATAAATCTTCTGAAAGAAAATGTAGGAGAGAATTCTTGCAATCTTTGCCTAGACAAAATTTCTTTCTTTCTTTTTTTTTTTCAAGATTTTATTTTTAAGTAATCTCTCTGCCCCATGTGGGGCTTGAACTCATGAGACCAAGGTCAAAAGTTGCATGTTCCACTGACAGAGTCAGCCAGGTATCCCCTAGACAAAGCTTTCTTAGATAAAACATGAAAACCATGAATCATTTTTTTAAAAAGCGGGGGGGGGGAGGGAAGATAAATTGGACTTCAAAATTTAAAACTCTGTTCTTCCAAAAATGCTGTTAAGAAAGCAATGGATTGGGAGAAAATATTATACAGTGTGTCTATTTCCCAAAGCATGCATACCCAGACTATATAAAGAACTTCTACAGCTCATAATAATGAGGCAAGCAACTCAATTCCTTGTCTTGGTGAGGGAGGGAAATGGGCTTTGGAAACCTAACCGTGATAAAAGTAATGCAACAAGTTTACTATTTGCCAGGCACTTTTCTAAGTCTCATATCCATATTAGGTCATTTAATCCCCTGAGCAAATCTGTAAGGCAGGAATTCCTATCTCCATTTCACAGATGAGTAAACGGAGGCAGGCGGAAGATAAGTAGTGTGCCGAGTATCACAGAGCTAGTAAGGGCTGAGCCAGAGTTTCAAGCCCAGCAGCCTAGCTCCTGATTTAGGCCGTTGTCTTCTGCCTCCTCCCATTATAGTGTCAGGAGCTGTAGGGGCAGGAATGGCTGAAGGAGCACACTCTCCCTTGCCATTTCCTCTCCTCAACGTTGCTCTCCCTGGGTGAACGACAGAAAGTCGGCAAATCCCACAGAAGTTCAGTCAGAGAAGGCCCTCCTGTCCTCCACAGCATCTTCTGATAATGACAGGTGAGGAGGCTGTTTGGTCCCTGATCATGACCTTGCCTCTCTCCCCAGCCTATAACTAGGAAACGACAAATGAGGATACACCTCTGGAAAAGTTCTGTGCCTGGATACAGTGGTTTAGAGATTGTTCAAAGAGTGGGCTTGCCAGGGGGTGACGGTGGGGGAAGGATTTCCCGGGGGTGCACTAATGTGGAACAGCTGAGCTTACCCAGGACTCCCCTATCCCACTCATCTGGAGAAGAATACAGTGCTCAGGTCTTCATTCCTCCCTGGGAGACACATGGTCAGCCAGAGTGGCCAAGGCACAAGGGAATATGAGCTCACAAGAAAAAAAAGCAATGAGACATCCGAAGAACGCAAACACTATAAAATACAGCTGACGGACTGAAAAGCCAACACGCAGAGGAAGCAGAGTTAAGGACCAGCAAAATAAATATCAAATTCAGATTATTGATGTCCTCAGAAACGCAGGGGAGGAATTAGAAATGCCACAGTATGGAAAGAATGATGTTTTGAGGAAGAAGCAATGTCATGTGAGAAATAAGGTAAGTAACTAACTTTTATTGCCCCCTAACTAAATAATGGCAAAAATTAAAAAACAAAACATGTGTTCATGACAATGCATAACTACAGCTAGAGAATTCCAACATTCTGGGAGAGAAGACTGGGTCGCAGGGATGTGAAGTTGTGCTAAGAGACTAGACTCATTTGGGGAGAAGACACGGAAATTTTTAAAAGGTATAAGGTGATAAGGAGGAACACATCAGATGACAAGGGCTGGAGAAAGCTAGAGGTGCAGCTTAATTTTAGGTAAAATAGATTTCAAACTCTTGATTCCCCGCCCCCCCCCCAAAAAAACAGACTACGGGAAAAATAATGGTGTCATAAAATTATATAAGTATAATAGACCCCAAAATAATAATTATAAGCATGTATATACCTGACTCCTTAGCCTTAAAATAGAGAAAGCTATGACTGATGCAACTAGGGGAGAAAGAGATAAAACCACCATTTTTAGAAGAAGTTTTAACACTTACTCAGAAACCACTAGATCCCACAGATTTAAAAAATTAACCACAGTACAAAAGATTGAATAGAGAATCTGACTTTTTTTTTTTTTTTTTTGAGGATTGGACATTTTTAAACAAGGGCTTAGCAACATTGTTTCTCAGCACATCTGAAGGAAGAGGCTCACCATAGCCCCAAAAGTAGGAAGTCTTGCTGAGAAAGAGACGGAATGCTAACTCATAAAATTAATAATGATAAAGGAAACTTACAGAATCAGAAAAATTAAAGCAAGTCTAAAAGTTTAAAAATCTGCAATGAAAGAGACAAAATTTTAGGACAGTTGGCTAAACAAGAGTGAGACTTTGATATAAATATGGAATATCTATATAGACCTGGGCTAACCCTACCTTATTTCCTTCAGTTCTTGGAACTACTACTTAGTTCCACATCATATCTCATCTCATTCCATCCTTACAACTCTATGAGCTACATACTATTAATATCCCCCATTTTATAGAAAACTGAGGCATGGAGAAATTAAGTATCTTTTTTTTTAAGATTTTATTTATTTATTTGACAGATAGAGATCATAAGCAGGCAGAGAGATAGGCAGAGAGAGAAAAGGAAGCAGGCTCCCCACTGAGCAGAGAGCCCAATGTGGGACTTGATCCCAGGACCCTGGAAACATGACCTGAGCCGAAGGCAGAGGCTTTAAACCACTGAGCCACCCAGGTGCCCAGAAATTAAGTATCTTGATCACGGTTACCCAACTTCAAAGTGTGCTATAAGTAAGCAATTAAAATATACTAAATACTAGAATGTGAGAGGTAATATCCATCATTATATCTCTTCATTTTTTTAGAGAGAGAGCATGTACATGTGTACATTGGAGGGGGGGCACTGAGAGAGAGAGAGAGAGAGATCCCCAAGCAGGCTGTGCTCTGACTGAACTACCCAGAAGCCCCCATTATATCTATTTTTTTTTTAATTGAGAAGTCTAATTTCAGGAGGGTTAATAAATTTTCCCAAGGTCACAGCAGTAGGAAGCGATGGAGCAGATATTCGAATCCTGTTCTCGAATCCAGTTCACTCTAAGAGCTGAAAGCATGTGATCACTAACATGCCTCTCATCCGTGAGATCAGCAGTGGTTTCCTATAGACTCCTTTTGAAATCGCTCAAGGTACATTGTTAGGCAGGGGAGGGAATTTAACTCCAAAAATAGTATGTAAAGTATTTCTTTTAAAAACTTAACATACCTTGGGGGCACCTGGGTGGCTCAGTGGGTTAAAGCCTCTGCCTTCGGCTCAGGTCATGATCCCGGGATGCTGGGAGTGAGCCCCGCATCGGGCTCTCTGCTCAGCAGGGAGCCTGCTTCCTCCTCTCTCTCTGCCTGCCTCTCTGCCTACTTGTGATCTCTGTCAAATAAATAAATAAAATCTTAAAAAAAGTAACATACCTTGTTAAGTGCACATTATATCATGAAATATATAATAATATTATTTTATTTTATATTAATTTACATTTGTTGTATATAACTTTATTTAATTTTAATATAATATTTATAATAAATACATAATAAATCATATTATATATTATATAGAGAGTGGGAAACAGAGAAACATAGAGAGCCTGGGAAGAGCTTCAGAGTCACACTGCATATATTGGATTCCAGCTCTACCATTTACAAACTGAGTAGCCTCCAGCAAGATATATAATCTCTCCAGGCCTCAGTTCCTTTGCCATAAAATGGGGCTAATAATGGGACCGAATCCGGGCCTGTAATTATGAAACCAGTCACGCCATGGACAAGTGGTTGATCAAGGGCAGCTACTTACTAAGTATTCGTTACTTTGGTTACTAAAAATGTCTATTTCTGGGGAACATTTCAGTTTTTACTTTTGAAATCAAAGAAAAGTATTAAATGAAGAATAATAACTCTACTGTAATTAAAACCGTCTGATACAGATGCAGAAATAGGTAGATCAATGAACTAGATGAATGAATGAACTTCAGAGAAGTCCCCATTATCCTGGGATATTAATGGATAACATGACTGTGGAATCAGTGGGGAAAGTACGGGCTATTTCATCTCGCCACTGGGGAAAATGTGTGGCTACTTGGGGCGGGGTAGGGGGGACCCAAAGCTGACGTCAACACAGCATCTCCATTCCTTCTGCAGATGTGCTGGGTGAGGGTTGAGCTAACTGAGCCCCGCCAATCTGGATGGTGATGGACCTGTGAGCTGGTTTAATTTAGTGCCACAACTATTGCTTTTTCTCTTCCCTTTTATGAATTAGAGTGTCCACCTGAGCTGGGAGTCAGGTGGATAGGGTCGCTTTAGGACAGTATTCTCAGCCCTGGGTGCACAGCAGACCCACATGGAGGGCCTTTAAGCCCACAGCGGCCGGGTGGGGGGCACTCTAGACATTTAAATCACCTCTGGAATAGGGCCCCATCCTTCAGTTTTTTAAAGACTCCCCCAGATGATTCCAGCACGCAGTCAGGATTAATAGCCACTACTTTACAGGGTACTATTTTACCAAAATCATATATTAAAGGTTCATTTCCTTGGAGCAAAAGTTCAAACAAGTTGTTTATTAAGAGATTCCCTATTCCTGCATTCCTCCCCTAGTTGGCAGGCACACTTTGCATTTAGATTTTCTTTCAGGAATGTTAATTGCTCAAGCTATCCTAACAGATGGAATTTTTACTTTTCCTTGGTAGGAGTGAGAGAAGAATCTGTACAGCATGGCTGAACTCAGACCTCTCCGTCTGTTTGGGTAGCCCCCCCCCCCAAACCCAGCAAAGTAAGTGGTCCTGTTTATGTATTTATTTTTAGAGATCTGTTTATTTATTTGACAGAGAGGGAGAGCTCAAGTAGGGGGAGAGGCAGAGGGAGAGGGAGAGAGAGAGAAGCAGAGTCCCTGCTGAGCAGAAAGCCCGAGGTGTGGCTCGATCCCAGGACCCCAGGGTCCCAGGATCATGATTTGAGCCGAAGGCAGCCACTTAACTGAATGAACCACCCAAGTGTCTCAGTGGTCCTGTTGAACTGCCGGAACTCGTTTGCTACTAAAAATGCAGGATTGAGTTGGTTAACAACACGGAGAAATCTCCAGGCTCCCACTATAGTGCCTGAAATAATGAGGAAACCAAAAGTCTTTCTAAAGTCAGAAAGTTCTGCTGTATCTCCAAAACTTCTTCCTGGTTTCCAAGCAGCCAGCCACCTGCTCTCAGCTTTCACTAATAACTAAACAATTTAAGGAAGGAAAAAGATTATTCTAGGCCAGAAAGTTTCTGGGAAACTTTAAGTAACCTTAGAGAGGACATTCCTTGGCCTCTTTCCGTTGTCAGGCATGACCATCTTCTAGGCAGGCGGTTGGGGGGCCGGTGGAGAAAGCCCTTTATCTTTTCCTAGTCGGGATCTTTTTTCCTAGGCCTAACCACCTGAGCTCACACTGGAAGAGACCTGTTGACCATGGCTCTCTGGGGAGAGGAGCAGCTTAAAACTAGACCACTACAGATAAGGCTGAACAGAGTCAGTTGCTAGATTCACTTGTTTAGGTAACCACAGCACCCAGAGATGTGTTACTGAGCCAGAAATTATGAAACATCTCTGGTCTTTCTGGAAAGCTGTGAAAGCTGTCCCTTTGGGAGGTGAGGGCAAGTTGCAAATGGGAATGGTTTGATGGATGGGTTGAAAGAATTATCTGATAGCTCAGTGTGGACACACTCCTTATTTTCAGTGTCCATCCCTGGCTTCTGGAGCAGCTGCTAAAAAAGTGATATTGTGCGAACCAAGTGTTTTGGGCATGAAGCACACAAAGAACACGTAAGAAGGCTCAGGGAGGTCCCAGCTGGTCTAAGCCTCTCCCTCCTACAGGTTGGCCACACCAGAGGGGCCGTGGCCCAGGGCTGAGCCCAGGGCTGGCAGGAGCTGTCCCTGCCCTGTGTTTCAAGCAGTGAGCTTCCCCGGTCAGTCACTGCTCCCCAGCAAATCCCTCTGTTTTCGTGTCACACGCCTGCCTTCCTTTCCCTTGAGAGATTTTCCGGCCCCCAGAGAGATCTGTAGGAGGAAGTAAAAGGAGTAGAAAGAGCCTGAGTCAGGAAATGAGAAGACCAGAGCTTTGGGACCCTATGCCCAAGGATACTACTTTTTCTTTCTCTGAACCTCATTTCCATATTTTAAAAGAAGGAGAGAATAGATCCCTGCCCCCGCCCCATCTAGGGATATTTACCGCGCCTCACACCTCCCTCATCCAGACACCTGTATGGCCATTGCTGCTTCTGTCTCTCTGACAAGACTGAGAGCTCAGCATGTCTGTGTTACTTATTCTTTTTTTTATTTCTTTAAAGATTTTATCCATTTAGTTGACAGAGAGAGATCACAAGTAGGCAGAGAGGCAGGCAGAGAGAGAGAGGAGGAAGCAGGCTCCCCACCGAGCAGAGAGCCCGACGGGGGACTCGATCCCAGGACCCTGAGATCAGGACCTGAGCGGAAAGCAGCGGCTTAACCCACTGAGCCACCCAGGCGCCCTGTGTTACTTATTCTTGTGTCCCCACCACAGGGACAGGCATACAGACAATCAAAAAATGTATCTGTTGGATGAGAGAGGGGAAGGCGGGAAGGAAGAGAAGATAACTCAGACAGCCACTGGGTGCCTATTTGCATAAAGATTGCTACAAATCAGGAAGGAAGGAAACTGTTTCTCTCCGGTTCCTAAACAAGGGAAAATAACTGAGGCCACAGGCAAAATGATCTCCAACACAAGGCTCTGTCAATGGTGGGGTGAGGGCGGGGGTCGCGGGGATAGGAAGCAAAGTTACCTGCAGGGGCCACGGTTTCATTGAACACCCCAAGCTGGCCCTCCCAAGGGGTTGGCGGAACAGAGAGTAGAAGGGATTCCTTCCAATGACATCAGAGAGGCCTTACAAGAGCCTGCAGATGAGACTTTGTTACAGCTTTGCTGTTTATACACATTTTCTTCATCTCAAAGGAATTCTGCAGAACAGGGAGGTCACCTGGGGGCTGGGGAGGAATGCTGGTGTTACCATGGGGCGGGGTCTGGGACGGACTGCCTGGAAGAGCCCCACAGTGGGTAGCCCCAGGATTCTACCCCTACCTGGAGTGACTGGAGGAAGACTTGGGTTCATCCCTTTAGTAAAGGGGGTCAGAAGGAATTCTGGAGGACTTGGAATCAGGGAGTCTGAGAATAATCTGGCAAACACACCAGAGTATAATCCAGGGTCTTAATTTTTCCGAAAAAAGGAAAACAGAGAAATATTTATCATTAGGTTATGTTTGCAGTAATCCTGACCTCATGCTCAAATCACAGAATCACAGGAACAGGGGCCCCTGGGTGGCTTAGTCACTTAAGCAGCCAACTCTTGATTTCGTGCAGGTCATGATCTCAGGCTGTGAAATCTGAGCCCCCACATCAGCCTCTGTGCTGGGTGGGGAGTCGGCCTGAGATCGCTCCCTCTTGCTCTGTCCCCTGCCCTGTGTGAGCATGCTCTCTAAATCAGT
This sequence comes from Mustela putorius furo, assembly GCF_011764305.1. Lineage (NCBI taxonomy): Eukaryota > Metazoa > Chordata > Mammalia > Carnivora > Mustelidae > Mustela > Mustela putorius. The sequence continues at coordinate 15,026,251 of NW_025421423.1, forward strand.
AAATAAAATCTTAAAACAAAAAAAATCACAGAATCAGAGGCCTTTCCCAGAGGCCCCTCCCAGCTTTTATAGAAAGCATCCCTCACAGCAACATCAACAGCAGCTACCATTTTATTCCACAGCTTTCTGCCCACAGCATTGGGAGTAGGGGAAGATAAGTGAGGTGTCGGCCTTGCAAAATTTACAGGGTGCTCCGAAACTTAGTCATCACAATAAATAATACATTAATGCACTGATGCAAAAAAAAAAAAAAAAAAAGTCCACAATGGAGAAAAGAGCAAAATTTTAGAGAAAGGCAGGGGCACCTGGGTAGCTCAGTGGGTTAAAGCCTCTGCCTTTGGCTCAGGTCATGATCCCAGGGTCCTGGGATTGGGGCTCATTGGGCTCTCTGCTCAGCGGGGAGCCTGCTTCCCTCTCTCTCTGCCTGCCTCTCTGCCTACTTGTGGTCTCTGTCAAATAAATAAAACCTTAAAAAAAATGTTTAGAGAAAGGCAAATACCAAATGATTTCCACTCATCTGTGGAATTTAAGAAATAAAACAGATGAACATAGAGGAAGGGAAGGAAAAATAAAGTAAGATGAAAACAGAGAGGGCAGCAAATCAAAAGAGACTCTTAATGACTGAGGGTGGCTGGGGGGAGGGGGGAGGAGGGTGGGGGGATGGGGTAACTGGGTGATGGGCATTAAGGAGGCACATGATGGAATGAGCACTGGGTGTTGTATGCACCTGGTGAATCACTAAATTCTACCTCTGAAACTAATGACACACTACAAGTTAATTAAATTTAATTTAAATTTGAAAAAAGAGTACACTTTGGGTGTTGAGCAGTGAGCAACGCAGGGAACTGTTGAATCACTACATCATACATCTGAAACTAATACAACATGGTGTTGATTAGACTTCAGTAAAACAACTAAGACCAAAACACAACCAAAATATTTCATCGAGAGACGGGATCTAAACCTGTACATGCTCGACCCTGAGAGTGAGCATTGCGTTCCCCTCGCCCTGGTCCTCGCCATGGCTCCAGCCGAACTCATTCTCATTTTAGGGCTTTTGTACTTGCTGTTCTCTATCTGAAATGTTCCTCCCAAATCCTTGTAGAGCTGGCTTCGTCTCATTATTTAGGATTTTGCTCTAGTGTCATGGTCTCAGAAAGGCCTTCTCTTCTCTGACTTAGCTATAATATCACCCACCCTATCGCCCCCCACTTCGCCAACCCCTGCCCAGTTACTCTGAATTCCATTACTGTTTTACTTTTCTCAAAACACTCATCACTAGGATATTATGTCACTTGTTTCTGTATTGGCTGATGTCCCTCCAGCCCAAGCTTGATACATAGTACAAGCTCGCAATACATTCGTTAAATGAACCAGGTACACAAATGGAGCACTTGTCTATGAGATACCGTACTAAGGGCTTTACGTGCATGGTTTCCACCCTCATCGTACAGACCAGGAGACTGGAGCTGAGCAGGCTTAAGAGATGATGATTTCAGTTCCTGTGACTTAAGATCACGTAGCTGGCAAATGAACAAAGCCTAAAATCATCCAAAATCCAGTGACCGATTTCATCATCCCTATGGTTACCACCCATGCTTTGGGTTCCTTATTTCTCTCTTCCAGAGAAAGAGTTAACTCTTTTATTCCCAAAGCCAGCCCTGCCTTCTTCAGGGAGCCATTGTTGTGGAAACAGTAAAACCAGCCCTTCCCTTGATTAAAAGCACGGCCAACGGTAGGTCTGCATGCCCAGGGAAGGCTCTGGTATGATCCACTCATACATGAGATGGAGGTCTGCCTCCTTTGTGCAGGTCCAGCCCCTACCCGTGTAGAGTGTGCCCACATTCTTCTTCCGTGGAGGCTATGAGCTGTCCAACTGTCCAATCAGGTTTGACGGGATGGTGGCAGATCTGGGACTCAGAGCCTGGCTGCGCGGTGGCTAATTTCCTCTTTGGCCTTGTATGAAAAGCTGCTGCGCTTCTGCTTTCCTCAAGGGGTGTGTGTGTGTGTGTGTGTGTGTGTGTGTGTGTGTGTAAACAAGTTTAGATACCATAAAATTCACTAATAATTTCACTGACATGTGTAACTAGCACCACAGGCCAGTATTAAACATTCTCATCATTCACTAAGATCTCGCATCCGCAATGACAGTTAAACCCCATTTCTACCCACAAACCCAGGCAACCACTAATCTCCCTTCTGTCTCCATGGCTGGGCCTTTTCTGCACATTTGATATTGATGGGATCATTCAGTATGTAGCCTGTGTGTCTGGCTTCTTGCAGTTGCCATAAAGTTTTTGAGGCTCATCTATGTCATCGTGTGTATATATTTTGTTCCTTTTTATGACTGAATAGTATTCCAGATGTGTGATTTGAATGGGGCCGAATGAGCAGCTCTGCCCACCCCTGGCCCCTTCCTCTAGGCCTCTTTCCTGGAGAAGACATCCAAGAGCTCTAAACACGGGGCCTCCCCCATCTCTAAGTAACCTCCTTCCAATTCTGTCTTCGTGAGAGGGCATACCTGACCCCCCATCTTGCGCTGGGAAACAGGCTGCTTTTCAGGGGTCCTCTGGTGGTCCTGGGTTTCCTTCTCAGACTCGGAGCTCTCTGCGAGGAGAAGTGGGGTTCTCAGTTGCTTCTACATGGTTTCAGTCTTCCAATAGCATTGACAGAAAGGAAGTGCCTGCCAGGTATGTGTGGGAGACGCTAGTGCGTGAGGCCAGGCTGCCGCAGGGACTGTGGACAATCCCCGCATTCTTTCCATCCGTTTGGCCCCAGCTGCCAGGGGCCCAGTGCGTGCTCAGCACCGCAACGCTGAGTGCGTCCAGCGAGACACAGAGCAAGAGCCTGGCTGTGTCAGCTCCACTGAGGCCATGGGCCCAGATGGCCCTCCAGTCAGTTCTCCAGAATATACTGGAAATAGTTCTACAGAATATACAAAAGCTCTGGAATGGTTTCTCCTCTGGGAAACAGGGAAGTATCCATGCCACAGGCTGTTTGGTCAATGAGATTAGGTACCAATAACACAGTCCTGCCCAGAATACAGGAGTGGCCTTCCCCACAGGGCGCTCACCTGCTCCCTTCCCCTCCCCTTCTGTGGCTTTTCTCACCACTCCCCTCCGACCTCCCAAAGTCAGTGGATAATGGAAATTCAAAGCTCCTTTAGAATTTGAGAAAAGCGGTCTTAGCACTATCCTAAAGGTGTTACTATCTCTGTGCAGGGGAAGGAGTTCCAAGGACTGCTTCAGTTTTGATGTTGCCGAGCTCTTCCGAGGCTGAGTGCCCAACGGAACCCTCTCTGCTGGGTTTCATATGATTTCTATAATAGAAGTTCCAGAGAGGTACTGTCAACGTGCAACAATTTAGAGGTTTCATATTATAATCTGGATTTCTGTCTTCTCTTGAAAACAAAAACAAAAACAAAACACCCCAGAAGATCTGGCCATTGGGTTTCCTGCTTTGAAGGACGAGCACCTCCCCAGTGGCCTCAGATCCCACGGGTTTTCTCTTGCTCTGAAGACAAGGATCCATTCTCTTCGGTGACACTCATTTACATTCCTGCCTGGCCCCTGACAGACTTGAACCTGTGCCCCTTTAAAAGATGATGCCCAAAGAGAATCATTCCTGGAACTTACAAAGGTTTAGTAAAGAGGCGAGTTGCTCAGAGATGCTAACTGTCCACTTGGGGTGAAGCCACTGTTCTTCTGCCTTTATTTTATCTTGCTATCCACTGCAATACATAGACAATTGGAAGAGCTTGAAGCGGGGAGTGGGGGGTGTGGGGAAGGGGATGCTCAGCTTGGTCTTAGATTTCGGCTAGGGTTTTAGAAGGGGAGGTTTGGTGAATTCCTCTCTATGCTTCAGAGCAGAGGTCCTGCCCAGCCCTTCACCTCTACACACGAGACCCTGACTATAGACCACTTAGCCTGGTGGCTGGCGCAGACCCTGAGAGCACCCCATGCACAATCGATGGCAAGTATTAGGATTGCCTTTGTCGTTACCATGATTAAACTCCGGATTTCCAGCCGCTCAGCCGGCTCCCAGCGGGATGGGCTCCTGACACCCTTGTATCCCAACAGCCACCGCTGCTACTCTCTATCTCCTGACCTCTTCCCCCAAATGCCTCAACTCACTTTGCAGCTCTGCCCTGACCCCTGAGACTTACCCACAGCCTTGCCCCTTTGGCCCTAACTTCTGGCTTTCCTCTGGCGGGACTAGCACATCTGTCCCTGGTTTCACTGCTCCTAGTGGCTCAGGGTCAACAGCTCAGGCTGCCTACTGCTGCCTCTGGCCTAAAATGCAAACTCTCTGAAGCAGTGCCTCCCAGAGGAAATCTAGAGAGCCGAGGACACAAATGCAGAAGCACCTGTGACTCTCAGGGGAGTGATGCTTGCCCTGAGAGCAGGCACACGTCAGGGTCGGCCTTGTTCCCTGCTGTATCCCCAGTCCCTGGGTACACAGCAGGTGCCCAGTAATTGCTTGTTGAATGGATAAATGAATTAATAGACGAATGAACGAAGGAGTGAATGAAATGGATCAGAGACCTGAGTGCTAAGAACTGTATACATTCTGCAACTCTCCCAGATGGGTTGGTTTTGCAATGGTGCTTATTTTTCTTTCATGAGCAGGGATAAAATCATTAAGAGGAAGACTGTGTGCTGGCCTTCTAGGGGAAGAAGCACGGAGATTTCCTTCTATACTACAGTCAAGCCCTAAGGAGGGCATGGGGTCAGTGGTGGTGACCCCCAAAGGAGCTGGGAGGGAGGGAGAGAAGGCAGCACCCACAGCACAGGACAGCTAGACAGCTTGGGGAGCCGGCTGGGGACAGAGAAGCCACGGAAAGCCATGCAGGAGAGAAGCCTGCTGGGATTATCCTCCCGTAGGGGCCACTAGTGAAACACCTGCTCCGGAAACCCTAACCCTGATTTGCTACTGACCTTAAGCAAGACCCTCCCTCCATTTATGGGTGAGTCATCTGGGGGCCTGCTCTGGGGTTATCAAAACGCAGCCACCTCGTAAATGCAGCTGGTTATTAGCCCCGAATGACATAAAACCAACAGCATCACCACCACATGACCTTCCTCTTCTGCTCAGTTCTGTTTCTCTTCCTGCCTGTTTTCCGTACTCTGTGGATACCTAAGGCAGCGTGGGCTTATCACGCCCCAGACGGATGAAACCACTTCCTTCCTCAGAGCAGTCCCAGCTTCGTGAGCTCAGAGGTGAATTCTTCCCCTTCTCCTCCCCGCCGCCCCCACCTGTCCATCCGTCCCCAGAGGTGAGCCATGGACCCCTTTGGGCAGCAGGAGCCAAGATGAAAGTAGCAGGCCCCCAAGCATTGGCCAGCAGATGGCTACTTCTTCCCTTTCTTCTGGCCATGCGGCTCTCTCTTTGGGCACATGTTAATTCTAACCAACCTCTATCACCTTCCTGAGGGTGGTGGTCTTTCACCATGACTCTTCTGGAAATTGGAGCTTTTTTATTTCTGGGGGACAGCAAACCTGGGGTGTGCCCTGAAGCCTGGGATGGGGGCTGAGTCGGAGCGGCTTTAGGCCTCTGAGATGCTGCCCCTTCTGACTCCCTGCCTCATCCATTCCCTCCCATCACGATGATGGTATAGTTGGGGGGCACCAGGGAAGGCCCTGTGCAGCGTAGCTTCGCCTGCCTTACCCTAGAACTCTTTCCTCTTGGTGTACCTGGCTTGGCTCAGTCGGTGGAGTATGCAGCTCTGGATCTTGAGGTTGTGAGTTCAAGCCCCACGATGGGCTAAGAACTTACCTAAAATTTAAAAAAATTTTTTTTAAATAAGAAGAAAAAAGAAAAAGAAGAACTCTGCCATCTCATTTGTTACTCAGGTTCCAGAGGAACAGATACTCTGCAATATGTATCTCCTTGCAGTGGTGATAATCACAGCTAAAATTAATTAAGCACTTATTGGGTTTGACCAGGCATTACACCAAACACTTCATTATCTCACCTGATGCTCATAACAAACCTACATACAAGGCATGCGGTGTTACTTCCTCCATTCTTCAAATGAAAAAAAAAAAAAATTTGAGCTTAGAGAGATTAGGTAACTGGCCCAAACTCACCAGCCAGTAAGTGGTAGAGCAGGAAATCTGAACCCAGGAAATGAGCTTCCAAAGCCTTATGTCCGGTTGCCATTTCCGTATCCTCTCATTGGCCTGAGGGGTTGAGGGAGGAGGGGAGGTCCGTATAAGGGTTTCCTTTCGGGACTGTCAGTAAGCAATCGCTAGGGGTGGGAAGCCAATATCTGTGAGGAATCTGAGGAGACTATCTGGTCCCCACAGTTCCCAGCTGCTGGGGAATGTCTGTGCCAGGTAGAATCTGGGACCTGGCAGGGCTGGTGGCAGGGCACCTCTTCGTGCCCCAGAGTTACCCCAGTCTTCAGATCAGACAGAAGCCTCTTTTCACAGGATCCTCTCATAAGTCAGTCTCTGACCAGCTCCCAGGGGCTCATGGTCTCGGGGGGGTAACCAACTCCTTTCCTCCACCCCTTGTTCCCTGCCCCACCTTTTTCCTCAGGAAAGACCCCCCTCCTGGGCCTTGTCTGAAAAGGTCCCTGCCTTGAAGGAGACCAGCCCTTGAGCCACAGACCCAAGGAACAAGTCCTCACCACCCATCAGTCTCCTGCCTTAGCTGGGCCTCTGTTTGGCAACACCTGAGCTACTCTGTCTCCAGGGAAACCGCCAGATTACCTGAGATTAACACAGCCTGGCAGAACTCCACCGTCACATTTACAGATCTGTAGGGAATCTGACCTACTGGCGCCAAACCCTTGTATCTAAAACGGGGAAGTATGTTCCCACTGGGACTACACGTGCCAATTCTCAGAAGCTTTCTTGTCACGGAGGAGGAGAGGGAAATTTATTTTAAATCTCAGCTTTTTTCATCCTTCGTTCAAACCCAAACTCTTGTTCCCATCCCATCAAACCCTTGACCTCTACTCCCTACCTTCTCTGGCCTTTTTTTTTTAAAATAGAAAAACTGCCCATAAACTGTTCACTGCGCACACCCACATGCTTCTTTTTTTCTCGTCACAAAAGTGAAATACATCCCTTGAGGTTTGAGATGCCTCAGGAAGACAGACCACCAGGCCCTGCTGAGGGGCTGGATGGGGAAGGTCCGAGAAAGAGAGGAATCTGAATGGTGTGAAGATTCCTGGCCTGAGCACACGGATGTAGAGACGAACGGAAGGAAGCTTCCGGTAGGGAACTCACAGTCCCACTTCCTGAAAGGGGGCTACTCTATCCAAGACAAAATGAAGAAATTTGGGAAATGTGTCCTATCTTCTGATATGGAGCCGAGGGACGGGGAGCAAGGCTGGCCCGTGGGACGCGGGGACCCATGGTACTTCTGTCATCTGTGTTGCCATGGATGGACCACGGTCAGAGCGGCTTCTGTGATGACAGAAGACTCTGGGCCAGCAAGAGGAGGCAGAGGCCTCAGGAAGGAGGCCGCACATCACCACACCATGTGCCTCTAGAGGCGGTTGAGCCAAGGAGAAAACATGGGAAAAAACATCCCGTCTGTAGCTCTTAGACCAGATGTGAAACCACAAAGAGCAAAGCTGCCCGACTGGGGCGGCCCTGGGCCCGGCTCTCTGCAGGTGGCCGTGTCAGTCAGACAACAGCAGGGAGAGTTTTCCTCTTGTTACAGAAAAAACTCTTCAGACGGGAATAATGCTAAGGACTAAAGTGCCAGGCACAGGCAAGGTGCTGGGGAGCCATTCCGGGGCAACCGGGGAACCTCTAGCAAGGTCTGGCAAATTCTACCACAAAGTGCCCCTTTGTGAACACAGGCAGCTTTGGGAAGTCAGGAAAGCTGATGTGAGTCCCACGGCACCCCAGTCAGATGTGAGAAATGCCGCATTTCTATATTTCTACAAACACGACGAGTCTTCACCCACTTAGCTGAGACAAATATTTCTCCTCTGTCACAATCCAGACTCTCGCTCTTGCCTCAGCATCTCCCTTCCATACTCTGAAACGTAGACAGAAAATGCTGCCCCAACCCCGCGATGGTCGGGGAGAGCAAGCCAGGGAGGGGGTAAGTTGGTCCAAATGAGGCGCATCAAGGAAATCCACTGCGAGGGGAGGCCCTGGCTGCGGAAATGCGAAACATCTCCAGGCCACCAGCTGTGAGCCCCGTTGGATTTCTGCAAAGGGTACAGCAAACATTTATTCTAGACCCCAGCTTGGGCTTGATAGGACAACTCGGGCTTGCTTGGTCTCTCTGTGGCCTGGCCTCACCCTGCCCTTTTCTTGCACCATGGTCAGCTGGTTCTTCAACAGTTACAAATTCCTCTTACTCAGATGAGGGAGAGAGCAGGGGCTCTTTCATGGCTGAGTTCCTCAGTCCGGAAATCCTATTCTGTTTAGGGGGGAACGATCGTGCCCCTAAGGCTAACAGCTCCCTCTAGTGGCAGCGATGCGTCTACAGCTGAAGGCCCTGAGCAGTTGCAAACACTGTTCCTAAGCAAGGCTTAATGTATTCTACATATATTAGTAATTTAATATTCACATCAACCCACTGCAAGAGGCACTCTTCTTATTATTACTATCACCATTTTACAGATAAGGAGACGGGTACAGAGAGATTGAGACAGTAGCCCAAGGTCACACATCCAGTTAGCCAGTCTCGAAGCCCAGGAAATCTGGTTCCAAAGTTGGTGATTCAACCTCTGTACTACATACACCAACTCTCAAAAAAACAAACAACAGCAGCAATAAAAACAAAAAAACCCATACAGCACCCACCCACTGTACTAAAACCCTCAGACACCCCTTCACCCCTCCCACAGAAATTCCTTTTCCAGCAGACACGCTACAGGCTTCCGGATGGGGAGCATGAGCCCCCTTTGTCATTTTACTCTTAGCAGGTAAGATAAGAGAAGGACAGTCCTTCTCTGACCAGGTGGGCCTCTGCTCCAAGGTTTCTCTGGTTCTGGAGCAGCAAGATGCATATTCAATGGTCTTATCCAGCATGAAGATAGTCTTAGGCTGCAGGTCCAGCCTGGGGAGACACTGTTCTCTTCTTACCATGTGGTTAAGGCTCGTTCGCCAGGCACAGGAATGAAATGATGTTGGACTACAGATTCGGATCTAGAGAGAACTCAGAGACACACTCTCCAAAGGACTTGCCTGTCCCATTTCTCTCAGTTGTCACACCTCTCTAAGAAGAGAGGAGCAAACCTCACATCTCAGCTGCCCCTCAGACCAGAAGCTAGCACCCAGAAACACTGAAGAACCACCCGACGGCTCAACAATTGCAAGAGATGTCCCCCTTCTGGTCCAGGACCCCTGTCCTCACATGAAGGGCGATTGGAGACTCAGCCCATGATTCCACTGGGACGTGATCCTGCAGGCTTAGCTCCAAAGTGACTTAGCAGTGGGAGAAAGTGAAGAGTCTCAAGATGTTTCCTACTGACCCTCATGCAGCGGGAGAACATGTGGTCCTGGTGGGCTGAGGATGGGCCCATGACAGTCTTGTGGGCACTGCTCTCTGTCTTAGTTTTCCTTTCACTTTTGCTGCCTGCATGCCTGGAACCTTGCAAAGCCTCTCTCTGCCTAATGTCCTCATGGCAGGAGTTCTGGGAAACACAAACCGTGTTTATGAATCCCAAACCAAGTAAGTATGAAGTCATAGTTTCAAAAGCATAGTCCATCAGCAAAAAGAATTTTTAAAAGGAAGCCAAATCTTTACTGTATTAAAAAGGGATTTAATTTCTAATTTCTAACAAGGTTACATGGGGCAGAGCCTTTAAAAGTAAGAGAGCCAAAAGAACAGTCTTTGAAGTTTATAAATGAAACTTCGTAAGAATCTTCTCTTCCTTTATTCTGTTAGGCCATCTGAAAGTTAAGTGCCCAACCCTCCAGGAGCTGTTGATAGCAAAGGAAGGCTCGGTGGAGAGTTTTGCCTCTCAACATTTCCTGTTATGACTGATAAATTTGGCCTCTTGTCTTGAATTTTATGTTTTAAGCTTCCTTTTTTCCCATTTGATTTCTGTCTTCTGATCCTTAGCTTAAAGTTATTATGACAGACCTTTGATAGTGTTTTGGAATAAATCAATGTCTCTAATTCAATTCATACTTATCCTTATATCTTTTCATGATGAATTTTTTAAAAAAAAATTTGATTATAGTATCCAAAATCTATAAAGAACATATCAAACTCCACACCAAAGAACAAACAATCCAATCAGGAAATGGGCAGAAGACATGAATAGACATTTCTCCAAAGAAGACATGCAAAAGGCCAAAAGACACATGAAAAAATGCTCAGCATCAAGGAAGTACAAATCAAAACCAGAGGGAGATACCAAATCACCCCAGTCAGAATGGCTAAAATTAACAAGTCAGGAAATGACAGACTGGTGAGACTGCAGAGAAAGGGGAACCCTCCTACACCCCTGGGGGGAATGCAAGCTGGTGCAGCCACTCTGGAAAACAGCATGGAGGTTCCTCAAAAAGTTGAAAATAGAGCTACTCTATGACCCAGCAATTGTGCTACTGGGTATTTACCCGAAAGATACAAATGTAGTGATCCAAAGGGGCACGTGCACCCTAATGTTTATAAAAGCAACGTCCACAATAGCCAAACTATGGGAAGACCCTAGATGTCCAGAGGCAGACAAATAAAGAAAATGTGGTATATATATAAAATGGAATACTATTCAGTCATCAGAAAAAATAAAATCTTGAGGGCACCTGGGTGGCTCAGTGGGTTAAGCCGCTGCCTTCGGCTCAGGTCATGATCAAGCCCCACATCGGGTTCTCTGCTCAGCAGGGAGCCTGCTTCCTCCTCTCTCTCTGCCTGCCTCTCTGCCTGTTTTTGATCTCTCTCTGTCAAATAAATAAATAAAATCTTAAAAAAAAAAAAACATGAAATCTTGAGGGGAGAGGAGCAAGATGGCAGAAGAGTAGGAGACTGAAATATCAGGTCCCAGAGGTTCAGCTAGATACTTATCAAACCATTTGAAATAGCTACAAACTCAACAGGAGAGAGAAGAAGAGCAGCAATTCTAGAGACAGAAAATCGACCACTTTCCAGAAGGTAGGACATGCGGAAAAGTGAATCCAAGGCAACATTCAGGAAGGGGGGCGGGGAGAGGCCGGCTCCTGGCAAGTGGTAGAGCAGCGGAGCACAAAATCAGAACTTTTAGAAGTTGGCTCCACTGAGGGACATCAATCCAGAGGCTAAGCGGGGGGGTGGAGCCCTTGTGGTGACAGTGTGGTCTCAGGACCCATGGGGTCACAGAAAGATCGGGGGTGTCTGAATGTGGCAGAGCTGCCAGGTATGGGAGTGGGGAAGCCGGCCACCCAGGTGGAGCCGAGGAGTGAGCTCTAAGCTTGGTTACTTTAAACCGTGATCTGCCACACAGTCAGCCACTGCTCTTCGAGCAAGGACCCCACAAGTGGCAGACCCAGGGAGACTCACCTTCCTCCCCCTGGGAGGAGCAGCCCGGGAATGTATGGCAGGAATTTGCTGGGTTTGAAACTCCAAACGGGACATGCGCCAGAGATAGAAACAGTCTGTCACAGGCCGGATGAGCTCAGAATGTGCCCAGAGACAGAAGACAGGAGGGATTGAGCGCTTTTCTCTGAGGGTGCTCTGAGGAGTGGGGCCCGAGCTCTTGGCTCCTCCAGGCCAGAGACTGGGAGGCCACCATCTTCATTCCTGTCCTCCAGAGCTCTACAGAAAGTGCTCAGGGAACAAAAGCTACCGAGAGCGAACCGGAGCAGATTACTTAGCCCGGCCCCTGGCAAGAGCAGCGCAATCCACCTTAGCCAAAGGGCACTTGAGAATCACTACAACAGGTCTCTTCCCCAGAAGATCTGCAAGAACATCCAGCTAAGACCAAGTTCACCAATCAATGAGAACTGCAGAATTCCAGGGCTAGGAGAAAGCAACACATAGAATTCATGGCTTTTTCCCCATGGTCCTTTCAAAGTCTTTCAAAGTTAAATTTTAAAAATTTTAAAAATTTTATTTTTTCTTATTCTATTTTTTAAAAATTCTCCCTCTTTCCTACTTTAACATTTTAAACTATTTTATCTTATTAATATCTTTTTAAAAATCTTTTAAATTTTCACTGGTATGGTCATATTTTATCCCTTCATTGTATTTAAGCTTATTTTTTTGTATACATATAGGCTTTTTTTTTTTTCTTTAAAATTTTGGGATACAATTTCTTCTCCTAGATTGAAATATACCCTAAATCTAACACATGGCTTTGTTCTAGTCTCCAGCCTGATCACATTCTTTCCTCTTTTTTTTTCTTTTCTTTTTTCAACCAACTTCTTATCTTCTTATCATTTTTTTAGAATCTTTTAAAATTTTCATCTTTATAGTCATATTCCATCCCTTCATTGTGTTTATCCTTATTTTTGTATATATATGTTTTTCTTTCTTTAAAGTTTTGGGAGGTAGTTTCTTATAACAGATCAAAATACACCCAAAATTAAGTGTATGGCTCTTTTCTATTCACCATTCTAATATAGATAGATAGGTTGATTACGTCCCTAGCCATCATACTGCCTCTTGGTGTTTTGTTTTGTGGTGTGTTTTTCTGTCTTATCATTTTATCCAGATAAGAATAGATGAATGAGAGAACAAAATACTTAAAGAGTAGCAATGACCCCAGAAAGGGTGGGAAAAAGGAAAAAAATATATATGTATATATATTTATCTCCTCTAAGTAAAGAGAGAGCCTAAAAGTAACAAACCAGAAATGAACAATGACAATATACAGTAAAAGTCACCTCATAGGCAATACAATGGCACTAAACTCATATCTTTCAGTCGTTACCCTGAATATAAATGAGCTAAATGTCCCAGTCAAAAGATACAGGGTATCAAGATGGATAAAAAACAAGACCCATCAAATGCTGTCTACAAGAAACTCATTTTAGACCCAAAGATACCTCCAGATTTAAAGTGAGGGGGTGGAAACAATTTACCATACTAATGGACATCAAAAGAAACATGGGGTGGCAATCCTCATATCAGATAAATTAGATTTTAAGCCAAAGATCATAGTAAGAGATGAGGAAGGACACCATATCATATTTAAAGGGTCTGTCCAACAATAAGATCTAACAATTGTAAATATCTATGCCCTTAACATGGGAGCAGCCAATTATATAAACCAATTAATAATAAAATCAAAGAAACACATCAACAATAATACAATAATAGTAGGGGACTTTAACACCCCCATCACTGAAATGGACAGATCATCCAAGCAAAAGATCAACAAGGAAATTAAAGACTTCAAATGACACACTGGACCAGATGGACATCACAGATATATTTAGAACATTCCATCCCAAAACAACAGAGTACACATTCTTCTCTAGTGCACATGAAACATTCTCCAGAATAGATCACATCCTAGGTCACAACTCAGGTCTCAAATGGCACTAAAAGATTGGGATAGTTCCCTGCATATTTTCAGACCACAATGCTTTGAAAATAGAACTCAGTCACAAGAGGAAAGTTGGAAAGAATTAAAATACATGGAAGCTAAATAGCATCCTACTAAAGAATGAATGGGTAACCAGGAAATTAAAGAAGAATTTTAAAAATTCATGGAAACAAATGAAAATGAAAACACAATGGTTCAAAATCTCTGGGACACAGCAAAGGCAGTCCTGAGAGAAAAGTATATAGTGATACAAGCCATTCCTTGAGAAACAAGAAAGGTCTCAAGTACACAAACTAACCCTACACCTAAAGGAGCTGGAGAAAGAACAGGAAAGAAATCCTAAACCCAGCAGGAGAAGAGAAGTAATAAAGATCAGAGCAGAGGGCGCCTGGGTGGCTCAGTGGGTTAAGCCACTGCCGTCGGCTCGGGTCATGATCTCAAGGTCCTGGGATCGAGTCCCGCATTGGGCTCTCTGCTCAGCGGGGAGCCTGCTTCCTCCTCTCTCTCTCTGCCTGCCTCTCTGCCTACTTGTGATCTCTCTCTGTCAAATAAATAAATAAAATCTTAAAAAAAAAAAAAAGATCAGAGCAGAAATCAATGAACTAGAAGCCAAAAGATAGTAAAACAAATCAATGAAACTAGGAGCTGGTTCTTTGAAAGAATTAATAAGATTGATAAACCCTTAGCCAGGCTTATCAAAAAGAAAAGAGATAGGACCCGAATTAATAAAATTAAGAATGAAAGATGAGAGATCACAACTAACACCAAAGAAATACAAACAATTATAAGAACACATTATGAGCAACTATACAACAGCAAATTTGACAATCTGGAAGAAATGGATACATTCCAGAGACATATAAACTACCAAAACTGAACCAGAAAGAAACAGAAAACCTGAACAGACCCATAATCAGTAAGGAGATTGAAGCAGTCATCAAAAATCTCCCAAAAAACCAAGAGCCAGGGCCAGATGGCTTCCCAGGGGAATTCTACCAAATGTTTAAAGAAGTATTAATACCTATTCTCTTGAAACTGTTATGAAAGATAGAAATGGAAGGAAAATTTCCAAACTCATTTTATGAGGCCATCATTACCGTGATCACAAAACCAGACAAAGACCTCATCAAAAAGGAGAATTACAGACCAATATCCTTGATGAAAACAGATGCAAAAATTCTCACCAAAATATAGCCAATAGGATCCACAGTACATTAAAAGGATTATTCACCATGACCACTCCAGGGCTGCAAGGTTGGTTCAACATCCTCTAATCAATCAATGTAATATAATACATTAATAAAAGAAAGAAAAAGAACCATATGATACTCCCAATAGATGCTCAAAAAGCATTTGACAGAGCATTTGATCAAAACTCTTTCAAGTGTAGGGATAGAGGGTACATACCTCAATATTATCAAAGCAATCTATGAAAAACCCATAGTGAATATCATTCCCAATGGGGAAAACTGAGAGCTTTTCCACTAAGGTCAGGAACACAGCAGGGATATCCACTATCACCACTGCTATTTAACATAGTACTAGAAGTCCTAGCATCAGCAATCAGACAACAAAAAGAAATAAAAGGCATCCAAACTGGCAAAGAAGAAGTCAAACTCTCACTCTTTGCAGATAATATGATACTTTATGTGGAAAACCCAAAAGGTTCCACTCCAAAACTGCTAGAACTCATAGAGGAATTGAGTAAAGTGTCAGGATATAAAGTCCATGCACAGAAATCAGTTGCATTTCTATACACCAACAGCAAGACAGAAGAAAGAGAAATTAAGGAGATGATCCCATTTACATTGCACCCAAACCATAAAATACTTAGGAATAAACCTAACCAAAGAGGCAAAGAATCTGTACTCAGAAAACTGTAAAGTACTCATGAAAGAAATTGAGGAAGACACAAAGAAATGGAAAAACATTCCATTCTCATGGACTGGAAAAATAAATACTGTGAAAATGTCTATGATACCTAGAGCAATCCACACATTTAATGTAATCCCGATCAAAATACCATCCACTTTTTTCAAATTAATGGAACAAATAATCCTAAAATTTATACAGAAGCAGAAAAGACCCCAAAATAGCCAGAGGAATGTTGAAAAAGAAAACAAAAGTTGGTGGGATCACAATTTCAGACATATCAGCTCTATCACAAAGCTGTAATCATGAAAACAGTATTGTACTGGCACAAAAACAAACATATAGATCACTGGAACAGAATAGAGAGCCCAGAAATGGACCTTCAACTCTATGGTCAACCAATCTTCGACAAAGCAGGAAAGAATATCCAATGGAAAAAAGACAGTCTCTTCAACAAATAAGAGAGCCACATGCAGAAGAATGAAACTGGACCATTTCCTTATACCACACATAAAAATAGACTCAAAATGGATGAAAAAATCTCAATGTGAGAAAGGAATCCATCAAAATCCTTGAGGAGAACGCAGGCAGCAACTTCTTCGAACTCAGCTTCAGCAACTTCCTCCTAGAAATATCACCAATAGCAAGGGAAGTAAGGGCAAAAATGAACTATTGGGACTTCATCAAGATCAAAAGCTTTTGCACAACAAAGGAAACAGTCAACAAAACCAAAAGACAACTGACAGAATGGGAGAAGATATTTGCAAACAACATATCAGATAAAGGGCTAGTGTCCAAAATCTATAAAGAACTTATCAAACTCAACACCCAAAGAACAAATAATCCAATCAAGAAATAGGCAGAAGACATGAACAGACATTTCTGCAAGGAAGACATCCAGATGGCCAACAGACACATGAAAAAGTGTTCAAAATCACTCGGCATCAGGGAAATACAAATCAAAATTACAGTGAGATATCAACTCACACCAGTCAGAATGGTTAAAATTAACAAGTCAGAAAATGACAGACATTGGCGAGACTGCGGAGAAAAGGGAACCCTCCTACACTGTTGGTGGGAATGCAAGCTGGTGCAGCCACTCTGGAAAACAGTATGGAGGTTCCTCAAAAAGTTGAAAATAGAGCTACCCTATGACCCAGCAATTGCACTACTGGGTATTTACCCCAAAGATACAAATATAGTGATCTGAAGGGGCACGTGCACCCGAATGCTTATAACAGCAATGTCCACAATAGCCAAACTATGGAAAGAGCCCAGGCATCCATCAACAGATTAATGGATAAAGATGATGTGAGATATATATATGTGTGTGTGTGTGTGTGTATATATATACACTGTGCAGCCATCAAAAAACCCCCAAATCTTGCCATTTGCAATGACACATGGATAGAACTATAGGGTATTATGCTTAGCAAAATAAGTCAATCAGAGAAAGAAAATTATCATATGATCTCTCTGATATGAGGAATTTGAGAGGCAGGGCAAGGAATCATGGGGGGTAGAGAGGGAAAAAAAATGAAACAAGATGGGATTGGGAGGGAGATAAACCACAAGAGACTCTTAATCTAATGAAAGGAACTGAAGGTTGCTGGAGGTTGGGGGGAGGTAGGGATAGGGTGGCTGGGTTATTGACATTGGGGAGGGTGTGTGCTATAGTGAGTGCTGTGAAATGTGTAAACCTGATGATTTACAGACCTATACCCCTGGGGCAAATAATATATTATATGCTAATAAAAAAATGAAATCTTGCCGTTTGCAAACCATGTGGATGGAATTAGAGGGCATTATGCTAAGTGAAATAAGTCAATCTGAGAAAGAAAATTATGATAATCTCACTGATTTGTGGAATTTAGGAAATAAAACATAAGAGCATAGAGGAAGAGAGGAAAAAATAAAGCAAGATGAAATCAGAGAGGGAAACAAACCGTGAGAGACTCTTAGTCATAGGAAACAAACTGAGGGTTGCTGCTAGAAGGGAGGGGGTTGGAGGGTTGGGGTAACTGGGTGATGGACATTGAGGAGGACATGGAATGTAACGAGCACTGCATGTTATATAAGACTGATGAATCACTGACCTCTACCTCTGAAACTAATAATACATTATATGTTAACTAATTGATTTTAAATTTTTAAAAATGGAAAAAAAAAATAAAATTTTGACTAGACCACTCTTTTCCCCTACTGTTCAATATTGGTTACTGACCACCTAGTATGCAGAAGACAGAGATGACACAAAGATAAAGAAAAGAAACAATTTCATCCCTCACAGAGCCTATACTCTACCAAAGAAGACTTACCGTAACATTAAAAAAAAAAAAAAGTGGGGCACCTGGGTGGCTCAATGGGTTAAAGCCTCGGCCTTCGGCTCAGGTCATGATCCCGGGGTCCTGGGATCGAGCCCCGCGTGGGGCTCTCTGCTCTGCGGGGAGCCTGCTAACTCCTCTCTCTCTCTCTGCCTGCCTCTCTGCCTACTTGTGATCTCTGTCTGTCAAATAAATAAAAATAAAATCTTAAAAAAAAAAGTAAAATAAGACCAAATACAGGTTTTATGGTCAGGTTATTGTCATACATGTTTAACTATACAATCAATTGCAAGAATATTCTTTGGCTTTCGTGGTCCATTTAGAACTGAGCTTACCTTTATTATAGATAGTGATTTTTCAGGCTACCATGATGTTCCCATGACTGGATCCTTTATATATCTCTTCCAGGCTGCAACATGTCATTCAAGTAGCTGGGTAAAGGGATTCTTTTAAGGGTCCTCCAAGAGCCAGCCAGCAAGGCAAAGCAAATTCAATACCATGAAAAATTGATACATTCATGACTTTTCACCATCAGAGAACCATGGTACATGCAGCAAGCCTGTGGATTATGAAAAAAAACAAACAAACAAACAAAAAAAACTTCCTAGTGAAGTTATAGAGACCACTGCTCAGTTTTGAAAGAGACATTTTTCTAAGACTCTAAGAACTGGAGGAACCTTTATGCATGGCGTATGGGCACAATGATCATTTCAAATTTTGCTGCACCCACAGTGAGATCTCATAGCTAGCCGTGCCAGAGTTGAGATCTGTCTGGTAGTCATAGCAGGGCCAACGCCATCTCAGGAAACCAGAAAGGAACTGAAATGATGGACTCTGATCCCACAGAGTCTAGACTGAGATGGCACCTGTTTTGTCTCTCCTACCAGACATGTGGGACCTGACACCGGCTAGGGGGTAAGGGGAAGGACTAGAGACTTGCATAATGACTGCTTTTACGAACAGATGCTTTATCTAGATAAATAGAAGCAGGGGGCCAACTCTGAAACTGTAGAACTCAGAGACTGGGGAAATAACAATCAGTCTGAGAGCAAGAGAGCATGTCAGGAAACCAGCCCAAGTTCCACGCCAACATTGTGCACCCTTGTCCGTATGGCAAGACAGCTATTTACTCTTTGGTGACACAATGCACGTTAGTCTGTCCCTAGGAACATTCTGCCCATGTGGGTCAGCCTCCTGAAGGTGGTAGAAGAGAAAAGAAGCTAGTGTGAGAAAGAAGATGAAACACCCAATATTCAGGCCTACTCTCTTGACCCTTGGAAGGTCTAGAGGAGTTATCACCTGCCATCAAACCCTTAACTTCTCAAATAAGAGTTAGTCCTAGGGGGACCAAAAAGGGGGGGGCGGTATTTGGGGAAGAGCTTCATATCCCATATGCTTGGAG
This sequence comes from Mustela putorius furo, assembly GCF_011764305.1. NCBI lineage: Eukaryota > Metazoa > Chordata > Mammalia > Carnivora > Mustelidae > Mustela > Mustela putorius. The sequence goes on from NW_025421423.1 coordinate 15,045,296, forward strand.
AAAACTTAAGCTTTCTAAGTGGGACCACAAGGATTTACTAAAAGGAGATATGTAAGACAATGATTTGGTAATATAAACTAAGGATTTGTTTCCTCCATTACTTCACTCTTCGCCTCTCTCCCGTTTCTCCTCATCAAACATAGACTATGTATTCACAAATGATTTTCAGTAAAAGGTATTATCCTAGATCTAGATCTATCTATCTATCTACCATCTAGCTACCTCCCTATGTATCTATCATCATCTCTCCATCTGTATACATACATGTGTAGTTTCTTACATTTTATAGCTCTTTATATATAGCTATAAAGTTCATCTAATGCATTCTATTAATTACTCATATATTGTCCCCATTTTTTAAGAATTAAAAAACATCATTTTTGTATGGCATAGAATATAGAAGCAATTTTAATTTTAAAATAATTTATTTTAGATGGACATCTTATCAGTGTAGTATAAGTTCATTTTAATATAATCTGATCATTTTCATAATATGTAAAGGCAAAACTCTATTTTCTCTTATTTAACAATTAAATAACAATTTAATTTATATAACAATTATATACTCTGAATTTCTTTTTTTTTAAAGATTTTATTTATTTATTTGACAGAAAGAGAGAGTGAAAGTGAGCACAAACAGAGGGGAAAGGGGAGAGGGGAGAGGCAGAGGGAGAGGGAGAAGTAAGCTTCTAGCTGAGCAAGGTGCCCAGTATGGGGCTCCACCCCAGGACAGTGGGATCATGACCTCAGCTGAAGGCAGATGCTTCACTGACTGAGCCATGCAGGGGGAGAGACAGAGGGAGAGAAAGACGGAGAATCCCAAGCAGGCTCCATGCTCAGGATGGAGCCTAATATGGGGCTTAGTCCCATGACCCTGAGATCATGACCTGAGCCAAAATCAAGAGTCAGATGCCCAGATGACTGAGTCCTCCAGGAACCCCTAAAAATCATAATTTTAAACAAAAAACTTAAACAACATGTTGTTGAGTTTAGTTGGGAATCAAGCACCTACCAAAATGAAGAACTAAATCACCGGCGTGTTATGTCATCAAAAGTAGACAGAACCCATCATTTTAACCTTGAAATTTTTGAATATTAAATATAAATTGATTTACTGTTTTTTATTTACATTTTATTTCTGACTAGTAAGATTGGAAAGAAAGTTTCAGGCAGTTAACTGTAGAGCTTTTCTGCAAATGAAAGAATCTAGGTGTAGATAATCTTTATGCCCAACAGGCAAAAAAGGCAAATGGAAATGCATGTCACCATTGTTTCTTTTTTTTATATTTTATATTCTTTGTTATGCTATATGCGAATCTGATTTGGATGAATGCAGCATTCGACAGAATGAAGATTAGAGTCAAACTTACAGAACTATTCCCACATAGCCTTCATGAGTTTGTGACTTTTATCACAATCAGTTGTGAGGATGAATCAAATAATATAAATAATATGTAATAAAAACAGCTGTTGAACCAAGCAATACAGCCTGTAGACAATTCATTCACCAGAACATTTGTCTGACTCCCATTAAATGTTGTGTATACTCACTCCCCATGCACCTGGAAGCCCTCAAATGTTCCAGATCGCAGGGATAAACATTGCTTAAAAAACAAGACGTTGAGCCAGATCCCATCAGCCACCTTTAATGATATGAATCCCCAGATACATCCCTTGAAAAATGCTAATGTACTGATGTTCAAGATAGCAAGATAATAGAACACAACTTAGAAATGCCTAACTTATAGCTTCAAAACTGACCTTTTCTTCCTTATAAATAAATATATTTTTAAAGATTTTATTTATTTATTTGAGAGAGAGAGAGAGCAAGAGAGGGAGGAAACACAAGCAGGCAGCGGCAGGCAGAGGGAGAGGGAGAAGCTGTCGCCCCGCTGAGCAGGAAGCCTGATATGGGGCTCAATCCCAGGATCCTGGGATCATGCATGACCTGAGGCGGAGGCAAGACACTCAACCAAATGAGCCACCCAGGCGCCCCTAAATAAATATTTCTGCAAATCATTCTGTATAATAATAGCCTTAGGCGGAAAGTCCCCACAAAATGGTTGGAGAGATACAAACTCTTAAAAATGCATTTATAAATTTACTTAAATACGTGGGAGTTGATTTGAACTGACTTGCAGTTACTGGAGAGGGTCCACCCTCCTTCCAAACCCAGTGCTTTCCACCGAGAAAGTGGCCTTTGGAATATGTATCTATTTTTCACACTGTATGTTATTTGCCCTGGGTTACTGAGCACATTCTCAAACTTCTCTTTCTACCCAAACCTACAGAATAATTAAGAAAGGGAAACAGTGATTAAATAGGACCTCATGAAGACGCCTCCGAGAGCCCATAGACAACAGGTGATTGCTGAAAACGTGAAGAGAGTGTTTGGAAAAACCATTCATGTATATGCAAGGACAGTGTCACTCTGTTTTTGCATCAGAGACATTTGGTCTTTCAACCTGTAAGGAAACCCATCCAACTGGTCTTTATTAATTGCTCTTGGGCCCCAAACAGAAGACTTAAGAAGTAAATTTTGGCCTAGATTTCATTTTGTTTATTTGTTTTCCTTTAGCAAACCAGTTTTCACACCCTTCCTTTCTCTGCTGGGTTATATTTGTTCTTCTAGCATCTGTCCTAACTAACTCAGTAGCAATGACATTGGGGGAAGTACTTCCCCAACGTGCTTTACAAAGCTAGCCCCCAAAACCAAATCTGGCTGCTAAACTCAGAATTCTTCCTGCTACACCATGCCGCCTCCACTCTGCAGAGATGGATGCCACAGGACTAACTCTGGGACAGCTAGGAAGCAGGGATGAGTGGCAGTTATCAGAACTACAAGTTTTCTCTTTTCCAACTAACCCTTATCATCAAATAAATCACAGAGATGACTCTTGCAAGCTTAGCAGGATTCTTTCCTTCCAGGAAAAAAAGAAAAGCAAGAGGAAGTCATCCTAGACAGAGATACTATTTCATTTTGCTTTTTTACATTTCCTAAATCAGCCAGGGTACTATTTCTCTCCTCACTTCAATCCAGACCTGGAATGTGGGAAGAGTTAGAAAGACTCCGGAAGGCTCAAGGAAGCACCGGAAGGAAATGGGACCAGAGAGTGCCCACCTCACTAGAAGGTCCATCCACATGGAATTAGGCTAAGTCTCCTTCTCCCAACTCTTCGTCCATGCTCCTGCCATATTGACACAGGACAGAGGGAGGTGTTTACTGCTGAGTCAGGCATATCTCTTCTGTTTGATTTCATGGGAACAGCAAGAGTTGCGATCATTAAAACAGTATCTAAAGGAACTGGAACCCTCATATACTGCTGATCTGGAATGTAAGCTGGTATACACTACTTCTTAAAACATCGAACATGCTCTGCTGAGTGAAAGAAGCACATGTATTATGTGTGTGCACAAAAGGGCACATACTGTGTGATTCCATATTTATGAAATTTCCAGAATAGGCAATTCCATAGAGATAGAAAGTAGGTTAGTGTGGTTTTCAGGAGACAGGGGAGGGAGGAATTGGGACTGACTGCTAATGGGTATGGGGTCTCTTTCTGGGCTCATGGAAATATTCTGGAATTAGATCGTAGTGATGGTTGCACAACATAGTGAATATACCCCAAACCACACAACTGTATACTTCAAAACGGTAAATGTTTATGTTATATGAATTATATCTCAGTTAAAATAAATTAAAAATTAAAACACTGGGGACCCACATTCCAAAAGGTCTGAACTGAATCAATAACTTTATATAGATATATCCAATTACATAAAGAATACCTTTCTCAGTCTGGAAAAAAAAAAGGGAATGAAGAGGAATAGGAAGACCAGTTTTGTCTGAGAAACATGATCTACTGGTCTACTTGTGTTTTCATAGCAAAAAATAAAGGCGGGCAGAATCTTACCATAAATCTTACCACACAGTCCACTCCTGAGGCTCTACCCAAGGGAAATGAAAATACCGTCACACAGATAGTTGTGCAAGAGTAGTCATAGTGGCATTATTCATGAGGGCCAAAAGCTAGTCCACCCAGTGGTGAGTAGGACAGTAAAATGTGGTGTATCCACATAATGGAATACTATCCAGCAATTACAGGAACAAAATACTGCTCCATGAAATGATGTACACAGAAGACTTCAAAAACACGAGGCTATGTGCAAAAAAGCCAGAGACAAAAGACTACATATTCTCTGGTTTCACTTGTGTACATTTCACAGAAAAGGGGAATGATGAGAAAGTTCTAAAATTGGACTGTGGTGGTGGTTGCATGGCTCTGTGAATCTACGAAAAATTACTGAAGTGTATATTTCAGTTAGTGAAGTGGGGGGTGATTGCCAGAGGAGGGTAGGCAGGAAAGAGGAAGAAGAGAAACAGAAAGAAATATTTTATTTTAACACATTAGCATATAATTAATATAGTATATGATATATAATTATGTATTAATAAATTAACGTGTAATTAACATATTAACACAAGAGAATATAAAACAATGTGACAGAAGTAACACAGAAGTTACAGCTAATGCAAAATACTCAGAAAAGTTTCAATAAAATGTGGGTAAAGATATACATCAAGGAAACACATAAAAGCCTGGCAATATTCACAGCAGAAAAGTGGAATTCAGGGGCTAAGCCTTCAATGAGACAAAGAGAATCATTTTATATGAATAAAAGGTAAGAGATACAGGGAAGAAATATTAAAGCTCAACATTCTCTGATTTTCTAAATACATGATTGCACCTATTTCTGTTGGTCTATCACCAAACAGACAACAAATAAGTTTATAATAACATCAAATAATATGTACACGTTTGAATTGGTAGATACATTAAATATGTATAAAATAGTTTCTTTTTAAATGTCCAGGAAAAATTGGCACAGAGAAACAGCCCAACAAGAAAACCTCAAGCTCTGAAACATAGTACTTTTTCAGGCCGTATTCTCTGACCACAGAGCCTAAGAGACATTAATAACAAAACTACAACACAAAAATAAAACCTCTACTACAGAGGAAGAGAAATTTTAGTTCTTCTCCTCATGCCACATGCTTCTCTGCCCACTCTCTTCCTCCCTCACACTTTTCCCCTAAACCAGGTGGCTGTGGAGCTCTGCTCACTTCTTTGTCCTTTTCCAGTTCTGTACATTAGGGGACCACTGATGCCCAGGTGCTCACCATCAGGGCACCCCTTAGAGCCCAGCCAGCTTTCCCAGCCTGATGCCTGGGTATTTGCTCCCAAGATTTAGAGCACGGTCTCTGTTGGGCTTGACTCTGAGTTCTGTGCTCCATTCTAGCTTCTCCAGAAGCTAGAACATTGTTATGAACTGGTTCGGCTCTTAATAAGATAGGGCTTTGATTCCCATTTGATTCATATTTCTTCTGTAAAACTCCGTGAGAATCTCCAAGGAGAAGTATAGAGTGACTGGATGAAGATGATTTATGCATTTCTGCAATCCCAGATATAAACATTACTGGCAAGTTTCACTAACATTCCATCTTGATTTTTAATATCTACCAATTGGAAACTAGAAAAGACTTCTGTGCTGCCCAACATTAAAATACTATTACAAATTATAAAACAGAACTTATAAAAACTAATGAGATGCTTCCAAAAAAATGAACTATTGAGACTCTATCAAGACAAAAATCTTCTACACAGCGAAGGAAACAATCAACAAAACTGGAAGGCAACCCACAGAATGGCAGGGGATAGTTGCAAATGTCTTAGCAGATAAAGGGCTAGTATGCAGCATCTGTAAAGAACTTATCAAACACAACACTCCAAAAATAAATAATCCATTTAAGAAATGGGTAGAAGACACAGACATTTCTCCAAAGAGGACATACAAATGGCTAATAGACACATGAAAAAATGCTTAACATTCCTCATTATCAGGGAAATACAAATCAAAACCACAATGAGATACCACCTCACACCTATCAGAATGGCTAAAATGACCAACTCAGGAAGCAGCAGACACTGGCAAGGATGTAGAGAAAAGGGAAACTCTTTTGCACTGTTGGTGGGAATGCAAACTGGTGCAACCACTCCGGAAAACAGTATGGAGATTCCTCGAAAAGTTAAAAATAGAACTACCCTATAACCCAACTATTGCACTACTAGGCATTTATCCAAAGGCTACAAACATAGTGGTTTGAAAGGGCACATGCAGTCCAATGTTATAGCTGCAATGTCCATAATAGCCAATCTGTGGAAGGGGCCCTGATGTCAGTTGACTGATGAATGGATAAAACACACACACACACACAAGAATATCCTTCAGCCATCAAAAAGAATGAAATCTTGCCATTGCAATGATGTGGATGGAACTAGAGTATATTAGATTAAGCAAAATAAGTCAGTCAGAGAAAGACAAATACCACACGACTTCACTCATACATGGAATTTAAAGAGAAGGGAAAGAAAAATAAAACAAGATAAAAACAGAGAGGGAGGCAAACCATAAGAGACTCTTAACTATAGGAAACAAACTGAGGGTTGCTGGAGGGAGGTGGGTAGGTATGGGCTAAGTGGGTGATGGGCATTAAGGAGGGCACAAGTTGTGATGAGCACTGGTTGTTGTATGTAAGTGATGACATGAAGTTCTATTCCTGAAACCGATACTACACTATTGGTTAACTAACTTAAATTTAAATAAAATCTTGGAAGAAAAAAAAAGGCCTTTAGAGAAGTAATCAAGTTAAAAGATCATTAGGGCGGTCTCTAATCCAACACGATGAGTGTCCTTATAAAGAAGGGACATTTGGACACAGAGACAGACCTGCACAGAGAGAAGAGGACGTGAAGACAGGGAGGACGTCACATAAAAGTGAAGACAGATGCTGGAGCGACGTGTCTACAAGCCAAGGAATTAAACAATGTGCCAGCAAATCACCCGCAATTAAGAGAGGGGCATGGGGAAGATTCTGTCTCACAGCCCACAAAGCAACCAACCTGGGGACACCTTGATATTGGCCTTCTGGCCTCCGGGACCGTGAGATAATGAATTCTTGTTGTCTGAGCCACACAAGTTGCGCGACTTTGTTAAGGCAACCCCAGAAATCGAAGACACCATCCAAAATGCTAGCACTTTTGCAGGGTAGGTCTTTTGAAAGCCCTAAAAAAAGTTGTTCCCCTGCTTGTTCTGTGACGAATGTGGCCTCTTCCACCTTTCCCTGTCCCCCATGGGACAGCTCCCATCTCCTTGTCTCCTTGTCTGGGCGATGGCCCTGTTGGTAGGGGACCAGAAAGAAAGCTTAAAGCCCAGCGACCTTCCTCAGTCAGTGCTCACTCTTCCTGTGGAAAATTTCTACCACACAAGATGTTGAGGAGGTAGGCTTCTCTACTGGTAAGCATACAGCCAAGCAGGGAATAAAATGTCAATTCTCCATTCTTGAAGCCATTCTTGATCTTTAAAAGTGATTATTTTGAAACCACCTTGCCCTTGAAAGGATCAGTGTCTCCTTCCTCCCCAGGGGAGTGTGAGGAGAGCCTCTATTTAGGGGTGTCAACTTCCTTGTGCTTCTCAGGCCTTTTCTTGTAGAGACCTGGGGTTGGGAGACTGAGGGGAGCAGCAGGGCCAGATTTATTCTTCCATGTGTCACAGAGCTGTCTGTGAGGCATCTGACCCCAACTTCTGGAAGCTTTTGAACTTAGAATATGTGGTGCTTGGTTAGCTCCCCTTGCCCTCAGTTTTAGCCACAGTTCCAAAACAAAAGGAAAAATGCCACCCAGTACCTTGTTATGAATGGATGGTGATTCTGCTATTAAATTAAAATATTTTCTTGTTTTAAAAAAACAACAACAATGAGATGCTTCCACTTAATAATGCTTTTTTTGTTGTTGTTAACAAAACAAAGAATAACAACACGTTAACATTTTAATGACAGATTTAAATAAAACCCAATGGAAAGAAATTAAGATGATCAAAATAATAAAGATAAAGGTGGAAATCAATTGTAAACAAAATTGGACAGAACAGATAAGTAAATCCAAGAGCTGTTTCTTTGGGTTACTTAGTTATTTAAAAATAATACTAAGGCAACACAAATAATAAGATTTATCCCTAGTTTTAAAAGGATTTATTTAGTGACATGAAGATTTAGAAATCATTAACAAATACCATAAATTTCTGTGTGCTAATTATTGCTAAGAGCTCAATGAAATACACAAATCTCAATGTGCCAAGCTCCCTGCCACCTACCAGACCTCATCACACCCTGAGACCTCACTCCTCATTTCAACAGCCCTGATGCAGTGAGATTTCCTCAGAACAAGGCTGTTGGCCCTTAAAGCTTGGCAAGACTACTTGGCCTCTTTCTCTAACAAGGCAAAGAAAATCAAGGTTACACTACAAACCTCAGGGCACAAACTACTCCTTTCAAGTAGTGTTGACCTTGTCTCTATTCAAGCTGACCTGCAGCCCCACTGAGAGTCTTGCAAGAAAGCCTAAAATAAGCTGGGAGAACCTGTAGACTAAAGGGCGTAGAGCCCAGTGTTTGACCTGAACTGAAGACTTCGTTACGGGAGAAAGCAAACGGGAGGTGGGGGAGGAAAAGATCATAAACGTTCCATGGGAAGAAGCTAAACAAATTTGCACCAGGCTAATCCGTTCAGTTTCTTTTCTAGTCCCATCTTTCCTACTTTTCGTTGTATGATTTCTGATTTTGTCCTTCCTGTAAATTGGACATAATCACTTACCTCTCACAGAACTGTTAGAGGAAATATGGTAGCCTCTGCGGAAGAACTTCGCAAAGAACAATGCTTGATAGAATGGTAGCGCAGGAAGAGGGGTTTCACTGCATGAGATAAGACAACACATGCCTTGAATCTGTTCTAGGACAGTCACAACATTCAACTTTCAAATGCAATTGTCTTCCTTGGTCTCCTCGGACCTACTTGGAGCTGCCAGTAGGCTACAGTGTGGTTAAAGACCCTTTTTAAACCAGAAGGTCCAACTGTCCCAGCCAAGGGGCTGGGGGGGCGGGAGTAGCATACTTACAGAGCTCAATAATCCCACAAGGATATTAACAAGGGCAACCTGGACCTTAACTCCTCCTCTTAGGCACCCACATTTCTTGATCGCCAAGACCTTTGGGTGAGAGCTTAAGTGGAAGTACAGATCTAGAGAACTGACTTTTTTTTTTTTTAAGATTTTATTTATTTATTTGACAGACAGAGATCACAAGTAGGCAGAGAGGCAGGCAGAGAGAGAGGAGGGGAAGCAGGCTCCCCGCTGAGCAGAGAGTCCGATGCGGGGCTCAATCTTAGGACCCTGGGATCATGACCCAAGCCGAAAGCAGAGGCTTTAACCCACTGAACCACCCAGGCACCCCTAGAGAACTGACTTTTAAGTACAAAACAAATAGTTTAAAATCCCACTAGGACTCAGACCCATGTGGAAAAAGAGCAGATAAGGCCACCGGAGGTGGCTCAGCCACGCTGGGACTGGGAGCTTATTGATTGGTTTGTATGTTGGTGTGTGATGGAAACCCACTCCTCTGTCTCTTCTAGCAAATATTTAGTAGAATCCACATTGTTCATTAATGTTTTGTTAAACGGATTTTTTTTAGGAAGGCCTCGAGTCTGGTGTCATGAGTAGCAAGATCAGAGGCTGCACTTGGAAGACAGAAATTCCTGAAATAGTAGTATACATCTTAGAAGTCCAGAGGAAAAATTTTAAGAGATAATTTCTGGCTGGCCCAACTTGGGACAGGAATGACAGTTTGGATTAATAAACTATGGCCAAGTTGGGCCAGCCAGAAACTCTCTCTTAAAATTTTTCATCTGGACTACTAAGATGTATACTGATGTCTATTTCAGTAACCATAGGATTAATATACTATGGTCAAACTTTGGAAAACAGTATGGAGAGTCCTTAAGAAATTAAAAATAGAGCTACCCTATGACCCTGCAATTGCACTACTGGGTATTTACCCCAAAGATACAGATGTAGTGAAAAGAAGGGCCATCTGTACCCCAATGTTTATAGCAGCAATGGCCACAGTCACCAAACTGTGGAAAGAACCAAGATGCCCTTCAACAGATGAATGAATAAAGAAAATATGGTCCATATATACACTGGAGTATTATGCCTCCATCAGAAAGGATGAATACCCAACCTTTGTATCAATGTGGATGGGACTGGAGGAGATTATGCTGAGTGAAATAAGTCAAGCAGAGAAACTCAATTATCATATGGTTTTACTTACTTGTGGAGCATAAGGACTAACACGGAGGACATTGAGAGTTGAAGAGGAGAAGTGAGTTGGGGGAAATTGGAGGGGGAGATGAACCATGAGAGACCATGAACTCTGAGAGAAAAACTGAGGGTTTTGGAGTGGGTGAAGGGGATTGGGGTGAGCCTGGTGGTGGGTATTAAGGAGGGCATGTATTGCATGGAGCACTGGGTGTGGTGCATAAACAATGAATCTTGGAACACTGACCACTGGAAAAAAAAAAAATTACAGAAATAAATAAACTAAAAAAAAAATAAATAAACTATGGCCAAGTGGATACAGCCAAGTGATGTCGACATGGCAATGAGAGGTCTTGTGGATCAGGGGCCATGGCCAGGAAGAGACTCTTGGTGAGCTGGGCAGATGCTCTAAGAGGAACTATTATAAGAATACACACCACAGTGTGAAACTAGCTTATCTCTGGGGATGAGACTGTGCGTGTCTTTTTGTTTTGGTTTGTATCATTCAAGAATGGGTTATTTGCAAGAAACAGAAACACAACTCTAACGATCTGAGGGAGAAAGTGAAAATCATCCAAAGGCTAATGGGAGGCCCCTGAGAGCAGGGTATACAGCTGGTCTCAAAAACAGCCAGAGGGTGCCTGGGTGGCTCAGTGGGTTAAGCCTGTGCCTTCGGCTCAGGTCATGATCTCAGGGTCCTGGGATCGAGTCCCTCATCAGGCTCTCTGCTCAGTGGGGAGCCTGCTTCCTTCTCTCTCTCTCTCTCTCTCTCTGCCTGCCTCTCTGCCTACTTGTGATCTCTCTCTCTCTGTCAAATAAATAAATTAATAAAATCTTTAAAAACAAACAAACAGCCAGAAACAGAATCTTCAACACCCTGCCAGCACCATTTTTCACTTCCGGTTCTTTCCAAATGTCAGTTTACTTTCCTCCAGATTTTTCCACACAACAGGAGACATGGCTGCAAGAGGCTCCCCGGCCTGGCATCTCCCTCTTTCACCACCAGAATGAGACAGATAATTACTCTGTCTGGTTCCAAATTTTAAAGCCCCAGAGATCAGCTTAACTCAGGCAGGAGTCCTTATAGCCTTGTTCCCCCTTCTGTCCACACTGTCTGACACGTGGGAGAGCCTAAGTCCACAGGTTAAACAAATAGTGGATGTGAGGGAAATGGGGGGAACCTCGTGAAAGATAACTCCTGAGTGTGGGGACCAATGGGGAGGTGATACCATTAACTCAACCAGGCTGCAGAAAAATCACAGCCTTGTGGAGGACCCAGAGGATTGCTTCGCAGCGAAGGATGTCAACGTTGGAGTTAGACGGTCTGGATTGCAATTCAGCTCCTCCACTGACGGTCCCTGTGACTGTGGGCGAGTTATCTCAACCTTCAAAGCCTCCACTGCTCCACCCATAAATAGAGATCATTTTAACGTCCAGTTTTAGGGCTCCTGGTCAAAATTAAATAAAATACCCTGTACAGAGCGCTCAATAAGCAACTGATACTATTACATTCTTCTTGCAACCGCACCGCCCTGTTTTCGAATGGACTTTCGCCATCTTTGTGGTTAGAACAGATTCTTTTCTGATGATGGTGTTAGGTTGCACATTCCCACATCCATGCCAGTTAATCAGTCTGTTTCTCCAGTCCAGAGGCTCAATCATCCTTCTCTCAAAGGGGAGAAATCACTTTGGAGCCCTCCCTTTTGTTTGGGTCCTGGTCATAATGGAGCCTACACCATAAGAAGCGTAGGTATGTTGCACAGAAACATCACCAGGAAAGCTCTTGGCAGATTGCCAGGCAGCAATATCCAAAAGAAGGTGACAGTCATGTTCAGAGAGTTCAGGCCTCCCCCAGCAGAATCTGAGACAGTGTGGGGCCCACCCATGGTCCTGGTCACTCATTATGGCAACCATACCTCAACGTGGGGAAATCCAAAGGCTTTGGCTTCTCTCTCTGAACCTTATGGTTGAAAGTAATTTCCCCCCCTTGGTTTTTAAGTATCAGATAAGGGATTGGAATATGTCCTTTACCTGGGAGAACATGTACATTTAAAATGTGGTCTTTTAAATTTCTTCTTACATAAGGACAATGGCTTTGGAGTCACCCCAACCCTCTAGGTAGGTAATGCTTTGAAGGTATATAAGTAGAACCTAGAATAAGAAAGAAATTTTGTGGGTTTTCCTTTTTATTAGTAGAATAAATTGTAATATTTTATATAAAGATCCTAATTTTTATAACAGCCTCAACTATGTTGGGGCAAATTATATTTTTCAAAGATGGCTACACTGACATATACCCCAGCCCACATACCCTGATTATAAGGAAATGCAAATAACTAGTTTCATTCAAAAGATACTGATTGTATCCTATTAACTATTGACTCTTGTGTCATGACCCAAAATTCAGACCTAGCGCTAGCTTGACTTAAAGTCGTGTTATATCCTATTCTGCATTCGTGTAATGCTAAAAGCCCAGGATGTAGGATTAAATTTCCTGGGTGTGAGTCTTCACTTACCACTAATTGCATGACCTTGTACAAGGGACTTAACCTTTCCATGCCTCCGTTTCTTCATCCGTAAAATGGGAATAGCAACAGTTCCTAACTTGTCGAGTTGTCACTAGTAAGTTAATACACCTAAATAAATAATTCAGAATCATTCAGAAAACACGTCATACATTTATATATGCTGGCTGCTATTATTATTCTGGGTTTACCTGCTCAAGTGCCTGGTACAGAAGGAAGGAAAGGAAGAAGTAATTCAATATCAAGCTTACTTCCTTTACTCAGGTCAATGACGTCATCTGTTGACTCTACTAGGGCTGCTCTGCTGGGCATTTCTCCGGTAACCATGTCCTAATTCACTGTGGCAGGACTGGGGTGGCGCTGACTTGATCCACGTACTTTCTGGAAGCTGAGGTCTGGGAATAGATATGTGTGTGTGTGTGAAGGGGGAAGGTGGAGACATCAGGGCACTGCAAGGAAAGCTAACCCTGTCGAGGGAAAGGACCAACCAAATTCAGGGCTCTTGTTGCCCCAGGAACTAAATCCATGTTTTATCATTTCTCTCAAGTCTGGGCTCCAGCTGCCCTCCGTCTTGACCCCAGAGGGAGGGAAAGAGTGGGACAGGCCTGTACAGTAACTTGTACTAAGTGAGGCCGAAGCTGAGACTTCTGGGCAGGGAGGGCACCCTGGAAGAGGGGAGAGAAAAGACAGAACATGCTTTAGATCTCCTCAGCCTTCCTGCTCCAATCAGTGAGGGAGAGACGGGGTCCTGCCTGCCCCGTTTCCAGATGAACTGTATTCTTCATGACTTCCCAAACCGACCCTGCTTACCCTACTCCCTCCAGTCTGAGCACCACAACTTATGGAGGCCACTCAACAGTTGAATGCTTAGTCAGGGTTTTGTGTTAAAATTAAAACAGTTGGGGGTGGAATGGTGGGGGGCAAAGGGGTGCAGGGAAGAGAAGAAAGATGATTTCTTGAATGCCTACTAAAAGTCAGGAGAAGTGCTGAGTCCTTTTCCGTGATCTCATGTAGCCCTCGAAAATGACTCTGAGGGGTGACCCCTTGGCTCAGTTGGTTAAGCATCAGGCTCTTGATCTCGGCTCAGGTCTTGATCTTGGGGTCATGAGTTCAAGCCCTGCATTAGGCTCCACCCTGGGCATGGACCCTACTTAAAAACAAACAAACGAACGAACAACAAATAAAACGTACTCTGAGTTCAATATTTCTATTTATTTTCAGGCAAAATGGAAACTGAAGTTTGGTGCCAGGACTGGAATTTGAATTCAGCACCGGCTCCAAGGTTCGCGATCTTCCGAGTCAGCCAGAAAAAAAAAGGGGGGAAATAGGACAGTCGGTGCCAAAACAGGACTTCAGATTCACAATAACAGGATACGCTGAGCACAGCGGAGTTCTCCGGTTATCACCTGCTCTCATCCTGCCTGTTTACAAGGCAGGAAATGAAGTGGGGATGGCAAGTGTGAGGAGAAAATTCACAAGCCGGCCAGCTCTAGAGCTTTCACTCAGCGGCATGATTCCGCCTCATTTTGTTATCAGCAGGAGAGATAAACTGTCAAGGCTGTGGAAGGTCGCAAGATGAGTGTGTCAGCCTTGTCTCCCAAAGCCACGCCAGACTGCAGGCACAGCAAGAGAAATCACAGATGTGGGCTCCGGGATGGTCAGAGGAAGCCCTGGGGCACGAGCAGCTCCCTCCCGCAGCTAATCTCCCGCTGTCTGACTCACGGACTCACACAGCCTCACAGACACAGTAGGATTTAGCAAACTTCACAGGGAGACATACTTGGTTCAAACCCTGGTTCCACTAGGTCCCCTTATAGGGTTGTTGTGAGAAATACACTAAGACAACATCCTAGGAAAAACCCCCATATAGTAGTGTTCACTTACGTCACTGGCCAAGGGTAATTCTAGACTATCCAACTGGTTACAGGGTTCTGCCAGCTCTAAGTCTTAAACATTCCAAGTCAGGGGGCGCCTGAGTGTCTCAGTGGGTTAAAGCCTCTGCCTTCGGCTCAGGTCATGATCCCAGGGTCCTGGGATGGAGCCCCACATCAGGCTCTCTGCTTGGCGGGGACTCTGCTTCCTCCTCTCTCTCTGCCTGCCTCTCTGCCTACTTGTGATCTTTGTCTGTCAAATAAATAAATAAATAAAATCTTAAAAAAAAAAAAAGCATTCCAAGTCAGCCTCTTTCCCCAGCCTCAGTTCAGGCTACCAGAATGTTCCACCAACACATCCAACCTGACTTCATTATAGTCTCAGAAAAATAGATTTGAAGGGGGGGTAACCCCATATCATTTAGTTTTCAACTTGTATTCTACCATTACAACACACACCTATAGTTTACTGATAACTAAGATAGCTTAGAAACCCTCTGGTTATCTTTAGAAATAGCACATTCTGTACACTATCTGAGAGGACTGTGTGGTTTTCAGTCATTTTGGTGGGAAGAGTCATTTCCACTTTACGGCTCCTTCTCTACTACTCACAGCTGATCCTGAACCCATCAGTGGGCTACTTGGCTTGGCTCAGTAGCAGTGGTTCCTCTTCCGGAGAAAACCCCAGGCTTTTTATACCATGAGCAACACAGAGTACATCTACAGTTTTGTGCAACCTCCACCATTGTCGCGCTGCAGAATATTTTTGTCACCCCAAAAGGAAACCTCAAACCCATTAAGCAGCTACT
Source organism: Mustela putorius furo (assembly GCF_011764305.1). Lineage (NCBI taxonomy): Eukaryota > Metazoa > Chordata > Mammalia > Carnivora > Mustelidae > Mustela > Mustela putorius. Next base: position 15,060,707 of record NW_025421423.1, read on the forward strand.
CCTCATTCTCTCCTCCCCTAGCAGCTGGCAATCACCAATCTACTTTCTGTCTCCGTGGATTGGCCTCTTCTGGATGTTTCATACAGACGGAATCATACAGACAATGTATCTGTGAGAGCTAAGGCTAAGCTATCACACCGAGGGGTCCTGGCCCGGGAGGCCCGCAGGCCAATCAGGGATCCCCAGGCTCACCGACTGCACTGCGGTCCAGCTCACCTTGACTGACCCAATAAGTGACTTTCTCAGATGAGGAAATACTTAACTGGGCTGCTTTTTCAACGATTCTATGGATTGAAACCCCATCTTCCCTTTCTCCAGCCTGATTGTGCACATCAAAACCAACAGCTCCAACACTGTGGCGGGGCCATTCTGCTGCAAGCTCTCTGATGCTCTTTTTTTTTTTTTTTTAATTTTTAAAAATTAACATAAAATGTATTATTAGCCCCAGTGGTATAGGTCTGTGAATCGCCAGGTTTACACACTTCACAGCACTCACCATAGGACATACCTTCCCCAATGTCCATAACACCACTCTGATGATCTTTTAAAAAAAGATTTTATTTAGGAGCGCCTGGGTGGCTCAGTGGGTTAAGCCTCTGCCTTCGGCTCAGGTCATGATCTCAGGGTCCTGGGATCGAGTCCTTCCTTGGGCTCTCTGCTCAGCGGGGAGCCTGCTTCCTCCTCTCTCTCTGCCTGCCTCTCTGCCTGCTTGTGATCTCTGTCAAATAAATAAATAAAATCTTTGATAAAAAAAGATTTTATTTATTTATTTAAGAGACCAAAAGCGTACACATGAGAGAGTACACGTGAGAGTGCAAAGAGCGGGGGCACAGGAAAAAGCAGACTCCCCACCGAGCAGAAGGCCTGACATAGGGCCCAATCCTGATCCCAGAACCCCAGGATCACGACCTGAGCTGAAGGTAGATGGTTAACCCACTGAGCCAGCCAGGCGCCCCTCTCTGATGCTATGTGAAGCCTCATTCTTGTGGAATGAGGATTGGCTGGGAAGAGGGTCTAGGACAGAGCTCTAAAGAGCTTCAACGGAAGAGACTGGCTAGAGGCATCTTTGACAAGGAGGCTACGAAAAAGTGATGAGAGATGTAAGAGAAAAACTCGGGACTGTGAGATGTCAGAGAGGCCAGTGAAAACAGGTTTCAAGAAAAGGAAGGAAGGAAAAAAAAAAAAAGAAAGGGAAGGGAGTCAACAGAGCTCCAAGAAGCTGAGGTGAACAGGCTAGCTTCGGGGGAGCAGGTCCTGGGAAGGCCAGATTGCTGTGGGCTGTGAGTGGAATGGAGGCGAGGGGGGCAGACACGAGGGTTCTCAATGTCAAGAACTCTGGTTACCAAGGAGAGAAGAGAAGGTGGGGCCTTTGGAGGAGGAGGAGGAGACCCCTAAAAATGGGGTCTTTGGAGGGTTGTTTTGGGGTTTTGTGTTGGGGCATGGAAGAAAAGAGCATGTTTTAATGCGGTTGGGGAGTCTTCCATAAAGGAGAGATTTGACGAGCCGGGGAGGGGACCACCACATACTGTGGTCCCTCAGAAGGCAGAGGATGGGGTCAGACCAAAGTTCTCCTGAGGATGGTACCACCACAGCCATGAGAGTCTGGGTGGAAGACCACCAGGCACACGGTCTGTCAAACTTAACCGGAAGCTGGGAGACGCCGGGTGGTGACAGTGTGGCCACAGAAAATGGCAGGTGGAGGGCTCCTCCCTGGACCCATCTGTCCTCACACCAGAATGACTTTCCAGAAGTTGTCTCAGACAAGGGCCGGGTGCAGAGCCCGCCTGGCTCCCATCCACACGCCTCCCTCACAGGCTCCCTCACAGCTGCCCGAGAGGCTGACAAAGTCTCCATGTGAGTGTCTTTCATTGCGTAAAGGGACAGCAATGAGTGGGAACATGTGGATGAGAGCAAGAGCCAGAAAACAGGATTCCTGCCTCCCAAACTCTAATTCCCACCCTGTTTGACAGCGGCGACGCCCCTCTGACGGAGCAGGCTCTGGGCAGTGGACCGACTAAACACACAAAGGAAAAGATCAAAGTAAGGGCTCAGAGCATGTTTCACAGGAAGGAGTGTAAACCGTATCTTGGTTATTTCAAATAAATAAATCTGGAGGATTTTGAATCATTAATTATCCTGTCTCTGCAGGATGTACATCCTGAGATATGTTTGTCCTCCCCGGGATGGTTGGCTCCCTTTCCAAGGAGATTATTACACAAAAGCCTGGGCCCAACAGGAGCGGAGAAGGAACTGTCACTTCTACTGCAAAGACACATGATTGGCGGTGGCCCTGGTGACCAGGCCGAGGGTGGGTGGCCCGTCAGCCTACAGCCCTCCAGCCTGGGCATTCGGGGGCTCTACTCAACCACCTGTACTTCGGAGCCTCCGCAGGCCCCCATCTCACCCTGGTCCAGTTCAAGTTCTCCCCTCCTCTCCTCCTGGGTGTCCCCAGCCCAGCGAGGATCATGCGATTACGATGTGCTTATGAAGCTTGAGCTGGGGGTCGGGTCAGCTACTGATTCTCAGGATGAGTCACAAGCCCCGAAGAAGAAGGAAATGTTGGTGTCAAGTGCCAGTTTCTCAAGCCCGGGCCTTATCCTGCCCTCCAGGGTGAATGTCACAGTTCCGCACGTGACTTCACCTCTGGCGCTCTAGGCTCCGAGTTGGACAGCGAAGGGTGCCGAGATCACGGATTCCTCAAAAGCACTTTGATGGCACTATTTTATTTAATCCTCACATCTCTGGAGGCACAGAAGGGATTACTAGAACACTAGAACATCTCAGATGATGAAACTAAAGCCGAACGATGTTAATGATATGCCCGTGGTTTTACAGCCTAGAAGACAAATCAGAACTTGAACCTGCATCAATCTGACTCTTATTCAGTCTGGCTTTGCTGCCTAAGACTAAGTTCTGCACTCAGGAAATGAATAAGGAATATACATAAATTACCAGAATGGGAATATGCATTAGAATCCAGTAGGGAGGGGCACCTGGGTGGCTCAGTGGGCTAAGCCTTTGCCTTCGGCTCAGGTCATGATCTTGGGGTCCTGGGATTGAGCCCTGCTTCAGGCTCTCTGCTCAGCAGGGAGCCTGCTTCTCATCTCTGTCAAATAAATAAACAAAATCTTAAAAAAAAAAAAAAGAATCCATTAGGGAGGGGCGCCTGGGTGGCTCAGTCAGTTAAGTGTCTGCCTTTAGCTCAGATCCTGATCCCAGGGTCCTGGGATTGAGCCCCGTGTTGGGCTCCCTGCTCAGCAGAGAGCCTGTTTCTTTCTTCCTTTCCCTCTGCCACTCCCCTCTGCTTGTGCCGCCCTCTGTCCCAAATGAATAAATAAAATATTTTTTAAAACTCCAGTAAAGATTGAGAGAAAGGAAACACCACATCTAAACTTTTTAATTTGGGAGGTATGGTCCAACTGTCTGAGGAAAAACAAGCCAGGATATCTGGAAGCAAATCCGTTTCAAAAAATCTTGTTAGGCGAACTTGCAAGTTGGAGAAACAAAGTGAGACTTCCAGGGGTGGAGAGGAGGGCGAACATTGAAGATGGGACCTAGTGGTCGGCTTGGGATATGCAGAGATAGAGGGGGCCTATGGATGTTACTTCCAGAACAGGTTTGGGAAGACAAAAGCCATGATTGTCAAACAGAAGGCCTAGAAGCAGAAGCATGTTAGGAATGAATTTGTAACTCCAACCTGAATATGCACAAGAATGAGAGCATTGCTCTGTTTACTTTCCATAAAATTAGGGTACGTATGACACTGAGCCCCCGTTCCATCCCACTGGTGGCATTTATTTTAACATCAAAGATTGAGAGGGTTCTCTAAAGATACAAACCTAGTGATCCGAAGGGGCACGTGCTCCCCAATGTTTATAGCAGCAATATCCACAATAGCCAAACTGCAGAAAGAACCCAGATGTCCATCAACAGATGACTGGAAAAAGAAGATGTGGTATATATATACAATGGAATATTATGCAGCCATCAAGAGAAACGAAATCTTGCCATTTGCAATGACGTGAATGGAACTAAAGGGTATTATGCTGAGTGAAATAAGTCAATCAGAGGAAGACAATTATCATATGATCTCACTGATATGAGGAATTTGAGAAACAAGACAGAGGATCCTAGGGGAAGGGAGGGAACAATGAAACAAGACGAAACCAGAGAGAGACAAACCATAAGAGACTATTAATCTCAGGAAACAAACTGAGGGTTGCTGGAGGGGAGAAGAGTGGGAGGGATGGGGTGGCTGCGTGATGGACACTGGTGTGGGCTATGGTGAGCGCTGTGAATTGTGTCAGACTGAGGAATCACAGATCTGTAGCCCTGCAGCAAGTAATACATTATATGTTAATTTAAAAAAAGAAAAGAAAAAAAAGATTGAGAGGGTTCTCTTCTCCCCCCACCTCCCACTGCCATTGCCAATCCAAGAGTTAATAATCAGGAGTTAGGATGGGAAGCCAAACATTCAGGAGGCATCTCTGGGGATCAAGGACCAGCAACCTTTTTTCCGTAGAGGACCAGATAGTAAATATTTCAGGTTTTGCAGACCAGGTGGGTCTCTATCACAACTACTCAAGTGTGCCATTATTGCTTGAAAGCAGCTGCAGACAGTAATAGGAAACCACTCAAGCTAACAGGTCAACAAAAACAGATGTAGGGCCAGATTTGACCCATGGGTCCACCTGCTTATCAACATGGTTTCCACCAAGATCCCCATAGGCCAAACTTACATAGATCCTTGAAGTTGGGTGGCCCTTTCCAGGGCTGAGAGCCCCAGTACCGGCAGTCCAGGAAGACCTTCCAAGGGGAATGGCTGCCTCTGGACGGCTTGTCATCTTCCTGACGTTCTAGGGAGGTGGACTGCACAACACCATGACAGGTATCCCCCGTTTTTCAAAAGTTTACATTAGGCCACTTGGCTTTTATGAAAGACCTTCATTTGTACCTGTTTTCTCCAAAACGGGAGCTTTTAATTTCATGAAAAAAGGGAAAAAAACAAAAATAGCATTCAGCGTCCATGTTGCAGCGAGCCTGCATAGAGGCGGCGTGGGTCCTCTGGGCAGTGAGGGGCGCCCTCAAGCTCCTTCCCCGGGAAGTTCACGCAGCCTCTCCGCATGTGGCCACCAGAGCTCTGAGCTCTATCTGTGCATACCTGGGCTTGCTCTCCATTTATTCTGGGCCCCATTAGCAAGATGTGGCCTATGGTACCAGAAAAGCCGGAGAGCAGTTATTTTGGGTGTCTAGGAATGCTCAAAAATGTTTTCATATAAATTCCCGGTAATACTTCTTCACCTTACCCCACTTTGGCTTCGGAAAAGTTTTCATTGGAAGGCTCTACTTTTGGATGGTGGGGGAAACTGTACTTGCCAAACATCAGACATCTGTTCCTTTTCCTGGGCAAAAATCTTTGCTCTTTCACTACTAGAAACTCTAGCCCTCCAAGCCACTCTCAGCTCCTTTCCCTAATATAAGATGCTCAAATCCCTCAGGAGAACGGGGGAAAAGTCAGGAAGGGACATGGCCTGCCAATTACTGGGCACCTGATGGAATGCTGAGTCATATACAAAGGAAACAAAGAAAACCACTTTATTCAATCAATTTTCCTGCTTCGAACCAGAACTTTCTAGCCCCAGAGCAAGTTCAGGCCTGACACCCCAAACTTACAAGTCCAGACTTTCCCTTCACACCTCAGTGGGTCCTAGCGTTCGGGTGTCCTTGGAAAATCTCCAAAGGGAGGTCGAGGTTCTGGTGACAGGGAGGGAAAGTACATGATTCAGCCTCCCCTGGGACACCAGGCGCCAATGAAGGTGACTCACGGTGTTGGCTCATCAGCCACTTCGCTAATCACTTTGACAAACCACTGTTCCCTACCAGCTGCCACTCCAGGAGGACTCCCAGCATATCTGTGGTATGGAGAACACCTACCAGCCAGTTTCCACGTTCCCCACAAAAGCCTGTTTTGCTTCTGCTTTGGGTGAATTGCTTAAGGTCTGGGGAACGTGAGCCATGATTCCTAGTATGGGAGAACGTGTGCCATTTTAGTTGTGAATTCGTCTCCAATCCCCCAGCCTCAAAAGGCCTCATTCCTCCTGAGTTCAAAGCACACACTCGACAGTGCCTGCTATTCATGTCATTGTTGTACCCTTGACCTATCTCAGGCCCCTGTAGTCATGGCACTGGCTTCAAGCATGGTTCCCACGCCACCTGCTCCCCACTAGGATGGCCAGGCTTACTGGAAGAGAATGTTCTCTACGCAAGGCAATTTGAGATAGGAAAAGGCATCCTCAGAGGGGAGGGATTGGGTGAACAACAGAACCTGGGAAATGCAAAGGGCTTGTGCTGGGAAATGGCCTTGTCAAGTGTCCATGGGAGACAGGTGTCTTTTGCCCACTTATTCACTCAAGAGGAAAATAGAGACCATCATCCAGGTTGATTTCTTGCTCCTTATCTCTGCACCCATCAACCTCTGACAACAAGATCACTTTTTTTTTTTTAAGTTTATTTATTAAAGTGATCTCTGCACCCAATGTAGGGCTCGAACTCATGACCCTGAGATCAAGAGTCACATGTTCTTTTGGCTGAGCCAGCCAGGTGCCTCAAAGACATCATTTTTTATGGCCACAAATACATCATGCAAGAAAGATTCAACCAAGCCTTGTAAGATGGATAAATTAATGAAACTTACTCTCGGGTGTTTGGCCACATTTTGCCTAAATTTCCCCGTAGCTCTAGAGAAAGAAATATTTTCTAAAATAGCCCTCTCAGGGGCACCTGGCTGGCTCAGTTGGTGAAGCATGTGACTCGATCTCAGGGTTGTGAGTTCAAGCCCCACGTTGGGTGTAGAGCTTACTCAAAGATAAACATCTTAAAAAAAAAAAAAGTCCTCTCATTCCACAGAGCTACAAAGCCCTTTGCTTAACTGACTTGACCTTCTTTCTGGAGGTGGCAAGGACTTGCCCCTTATGTTATGTAAGAGGAATGAGTCAACTGAAGAAAGTCTCGGTTTCTATTCTGTGACAGTAAATTTACTCCTTATTAATAGATCTGTGATTTTCCCCTTATGAGCCAACATGTGTTTGGTCTGCAGGAAAAATTGTGAACAAAAAGTTCTAGAAAAGGAGAGAGCAACCATTGTTATGCTACTTTGTTGAGTGCTGGCAGAAATGATCCTGAAAGTTCATCAGTCCTCTTCATGGATGATGACGATGATAATGATGAGGACGACGATAAAAGTAGTAACAGTAGCTGGCATTTCATGAGCATTTGGTACGTGCTGGGAATATGGATGATATCATTTAATCCTCCAAACCACCCTTTATGATATCATTTAATCCTCCAAACCACCCTTTGGATTCTATTATCATCTTCCTAACTTTTTCTTCCAGATGAGGGAACTAAATATAAGTTAATCAGCCAAGGCTACCCAACCAGCAAGTGATGAAGTCAGGATGCAAGCCTTGGGGGAGAGACCCCTGCGCTCACGCTGCACCCCCGAACCCTTTCTTCTCCCACCTCCTTTGTCAGAGCCCCCGATCTACCGGACCGACTGCTGGCAGAGAGAGACCCGACACTGACAGCAGGAGAGATGGTCCTCCCTGGAATGAGAGAGCATGAAGCTAAATATCTGAATTTCCTGACTCCTTCCAGCTTGTAGGTTAACAAGAAACACCTGCACTGTATAAAAATGAGGACACCACTCCACACCAGATGTATCCAGAATTGCAGCATTTCACGTGCTCTGTCAAGAACAGGAGGAAACAGATGTTTTCTGAATTCCTCATGTTTCATAAGAAAAACAAATCTCCCTACTTAAATACCATCGTGGACAAATAGGGAATCACAGCTTCAAGAACGCGTTTAGAAATCTTAGAGAACACAGTACGTAGAATTGAAGTGTGATCAGTGACATCCCAAACCTCGAGAAACATAAAAAACGACACAGAAGAAAAAACAAAGAAATATGATGCAAGTTCATTGTAAAGACAGACTGTCATTATTCTAGATAAGACAGAATTCAAGAAAAAAGAACAACATGGAGACAAGCATATCATTTCTTTTTTTTTTTTTTTAAGATTTTATTTTATTTGACAGAGAGAGATCACAGGTAGGCAGAGAGGCTGGCAGAGAGAGAGAGAGGGAAGCAGGCTCCCTGCTGAGCAGAGCCTGATGCGGGACTCGATCCCAGGACCCTGAGATCATGACCTGAGCCGAAGGCAGCGGCTTAACCCACTGAGCCACCCAGGCGCCCCAAGCATATCATTTCGGATTGAATTATAACAGCCATTATCTTTTACGTATTGAGTAGGGAAAAGTACAAACTGCTGAAAACTAAGGAGAATATGACAAAAATAGAATAAAAATAAGATAGTTTAAAATGTTTCTATCATCATGTGACAAAACAAACCTGCACTGGAAGTAAGAAAAGCAGGAAAAAGAGAAACTGAATAATAAGTAAGAAGGTGAGGACAGATTCAGAAGGGTATTTTTAAGATCTCTTTCGGGGCCCAGCCCCCTAATCCTAAGGGACACACCCCATACCTCTCTTCTCTTACATATAAGGGAAGCGAGGATGCCCCAAAGATCTTTGTACACATATACTTACATGCCAGTGTCCCTATTTCCTGGAGGTGGACTACCAAATGTGAGATTTCAAAGCCAAATATGAATGTTTTTCCTAGTAATGGATATACCTGGATTGCATTTCTAAAGACCACACCAACTCCTATTCCTACCGCCTGGTGTTCTGCCAATGTCAGTGGAAGCAGTATCTCTTAATTGCCTTAATTTATATTACACTGTCTTCCATACGTATTGGGCATTTGCATCTCCTTTTCTATATATTGCCTAGTGATGTCCTTATCCATTTAAAAGTTGACTTGTTTTTTTCCTATCAATCTGTAGGATCTCCTTTTTTATTAGAACATTTAATCCCTATGACATATCTTACTAGCTTGGAGTCTTCTGACTTTGATTTTGGTGTTTTTCAAGATACAAAAATATATTTTAATGTAGCCAACCATACCTATGTTTCCTTTATAGATTCCGGGTTTTCTGATTTGTTTAAGAATTCTCCCCTTATCCCAGTGTTTTCTTTTTTCCCACATTTAAAACTGAGATATACTTTTTGTATGTGACGCATGAGGAACGGGTCCAACCCCATACCCTTATGATGCACAGCCAGGTCACTAATGAAATAGATGGATTCTTTTCCCACTTAATCTGATGTCCACCTTTTTCCTATATTAACTACCCCAATGTACCCAAAGTTATTTCTGGATCAATTATGCTTCTCTGATCTATGTGTAGATTTTTGTGTCAAGTTCATAGTGTTTTGATCACCATTGCATCATAGAACTTAAAAAGGTGTTAAATAGGGGCACCTGGGGGGCTCAGTCGGTTGAACATCTGACTCTTGGTTTCAGCTCAGATCATGATCTCAGGGTCGTAGGATCGAGCCCCCTGTCAGATTCACACTCAGCAGGGAGTCTGCTTGAGATTCTCTCTCTCTCTCTCTCCCCCCCCTCCTTGCTCTTGCATGCACACTCTCCCTCTCCCCCGTCTCAAAATAAATAATAAAAATAAAATTTAAAAGGTGCTAAGTAACTACAGGGCAAGAAAAATGAAGAGTGAGAAGCTACAGGATGTGGACTTATGTCCCCCAACCTTGATCACTCTTGTCAGTACAGTTTCCACGGAGATAGGAGATGGATGCTAGATTTAGCGATATTTGGGAAAGAGTAGAAAGTATAGTTGAGTTCTTGAAGATTCGGCAGTGAGAGGATGTGAGAAGGTGGGACAGTGTACTGAAAGAGGAGCAAAAAAAAGAAAGAAGTGTTTTATTTTTAAAAATTTTTTAGACTTTAAAAAAAATATTTTATTTATTTATTTAACAGACAGAGATCACAAGTAGGCAGAAAGACAGGCATAGAGAGAGAAAGGAAAGCAGGCTCCCTGCTGCATAGAGAGCCCAATGCAGGGCTCCATCCTGGGACCCTGACATCATGACCTGAGCTGAAAGCAGAGGCTTAACCCATTGAGCCACCCAGGTGCCCCCAAGAGAGAAATGGTTTTAAAGCCCAGGATAGATTTGCACATTTGTGACCCTGAAGGAAGGTTTGAGTGGAAGGGGATACACATCTACCAGAGTTATAAACATCCATAAACTTCTTCCCACAAGAACTAAAATACCGTGATTATCATAAAATGGTGTGACTTAGTTTCAGACTCTGGTTTCCCATACTCAAGTCAACACATTAAACAATATATTTAAAAACACAGGTGAAAATAAAAAACAAGCGAAGGAGATTAAGAGGTACAAACTTCCCATTACAAAATAAGTAATAGTGGTGAAAAGAACAGCCTGGAGAGTAAAGTCAACAATATTGTATGGTGACAGACGGTAACTATGCTTAGTGTGGTGAGTAGTAATGCATAAGAATGTCACATCCCGAAGCCATACACCTGAAACTAATATAATTTTGCATGTAACTATATTTTAGTTATAAATAGATAGATAATACCAACTGCATTCTCCCTATTGGTTAAAAACAGATGAAGTTCATTTTTTCTCTATGAAGTACAATTCTGAGGATAGACACTGGGGGAGGAGACCAGTGGAAGGCACTGGACTCTGAGGCATCACAGAGACTCTCTTTCCTGATAACTAAGGTAGCAGCAATGGTTTTACCTAGTATTTGCCAGTTCCTTTTTCTTCTGCTCCAAACAAGAAACCAGCCAACTCTGCGCTCCTGCCCTCTGGGGGTGGGGGGCATCTGCAGTAGAGTTCGTAGAGGAGCTTAAAAAAAAAAAATTGTGGGAGGCCTGCGTGGCTCAGTTGGTTGAGCAGCTGCCTTTGGCTCAGGTCATGATCCCAGCGTCCTGAGATCGAGTCCCGCATCAGGCTCCTTGCTCCGCAGGGAGCCTGCTTCTCCCTCTGACTCTGCCTGCCACTCTGTCTGCCTGTGCTCGCTCGCTCTCTCTCTCTCTCTGACAAATAAATAAATAAAATCTTTAAAAAAAAAAAAATTGTAATGCCCGGTGGTACTCTAGGCTAATTAAATCAGTCATGTGAGACCTGAGTATGAGTATTTTATTTTAAAGATTTTTATTTATTTATCTGAGAGAGAGAACACGGAAGAGAACGAGCACAAGAGTGAGTGGCAGGCAGAGGGAGAGGGAGAAGCAGACTCCCTGCTGAGCAGAGAGCCCGATGTGGGGCTCCATCCCAGCACTCTGGGGTCATGACCTGAGCCGAAGGCAGAGGCTTTAACCCACTAAGCCACCCAGGTGCCCCTAAGCATGAGTATTTTTTAAAGCTTCCCTGTTGATTTCAGTGTATAGCAAAGAGTGGAAGGAGCCAAGATGCCCTTCAACAGACGAATGGATAAAGAAGATATGGTCCATATATACAATGGAATGTTACTTGGCCTCAGAAAGGATAAATACCCAACTTTTGTATCAACATGGATGGGACTGGAAGAGATTATGCTGAGTGAAATAAGTCAAGCAGAGAGAGTCAATTATCATATGGTTTCACTTATTTATGGATCATAAGGAATAACACGGAGGACATTAGGAAGAGGAGAGGAAAAATGAGTTGGGGGAAATTGGAGGCGGAGAGGAAAGGTGAGAGACTGTGGATTCTGAGAAAAAACTGAGGGTTATGGGGGAGTGGGGAAAATGGGTGAGCCTGGTGATGGGTATTCAGGAGGGCATGTATTAGATGGAGCACTGGGTGTGGTGCATAAACAATGAATCTTGGAACATGAAAAAAATAAAATTAAATTAAGATGTTAAAAGAAAAAAAAAAGATTATCAGCCACAGATCTGGAGCTTCCAAATCAGCCAACAATGCAATGCTGTTTTCTGAAACTATACGTGTGAGCCTTGACAAGGTCCAGAGTGAGAAAATATTAGAGTCAGGCGACCAATGTCACCTTCGTGTGACAGGACATATTCTCTACACCCTGCTTCACTTGGGATGTCCTTCAAGGAGAATGGCTAGGGGTACCTTGAATTGAGGTGCTTACCAGGGTATTTCTGACACAAGCAAGACTCAGAAAGGCAGAAGAGTGTTTGCATATGGAGTGTTTTGGCCACTGTGCAGCAGGGAAAAATAGGTTAAAATATCACAGGAAATGAACGAGAAGCTACTTCTGAGATGAAGTTGAATGTGAGAATTTAATTACTAAGAGCAAGAAAAGAGTTGTTCATTTAGGAGTTTCCTAGGAGGTGACCTCATTTCTTTGTCTACTCTCCAGTGACTGGAATGCTGTTTAAACCAACAGCCAAGAGGAATTTAAAAATTAACTGTACTACAAACTGTTTTGACATACGAGCACCTAAAACAAACACATACTCACACCCACCCTAAGGTCAAATTTTACAAAACTAAAAAGATATTTACTGGGAAACAAAATGAATTGTATTCACGTTTGGAAAAGAGAACACTAGGGTGTCACCTTGACATTTCAGAAGTGAAAAGAAGTATTTGCTAGTGTTTGATTTTTATTCCTAGGGGTCGTCTTTTTGTGATCCCTTAGCTAGGAACGAGGAAGTGGAGTTTATCATCCAGAAACTCCTCTCAGATGAGACAAATGTCCGCACTTACAGAACTTTGTATTCAAAATAATTTCTTAGCTCAAGATTGAGAGTACAAGGCCCTTGGTTGGAATCCCAGCTCTGCTAGGTACTTAGGTGACCCTGGATAATGATTTAACCACTTTAAATCTCAGTTTTGTCACCTTTAAAATAGGGATGATGATGATGATGATGATGATGATGATGACAGTTAGACACCTACAACATAATTTGTTTACAAAGGGCTTAGCTCCATGCCCGGCACAGGGTAAGCATTCGAATGATTATCATCATTCCTCTAGTCATATTCTGTTTATAAACTAAGAGATTTAGAGGTGTCCCTGTCATTTTCTGATATGTAAAGATCATACAGAAATAGCTGAAATGTTCTGGCCTGAATAAAGGACACATGGTATCACTTAGAGATGCACTATTCTGAATCTTAATTCTTGATTTTGGTCCCTCAGCTGGGACCACTCTCCTTTTGAAGTAGCTCTCCTGTCTCTTAGCTACCCTAGTGCCCTCTCTCCAGTAAAAAACTAAAAATACACTAAGTAAACAGAGTACAAGCTATTCGTTTATTTTTAAATTTTCTAGATTCCCTTGGAAACATAACCATCTCCCATCAGCATATCAGCTCCCTCTGAAGAATACAGTCAGATAGATTCCATGTGGAACAAATTGAGAATCCCATGACCCAACACCAGTCTCAGCTCATGACTCAATGCAGTGTTGCAGGTCTCAAGTGAAGGAAATTCCAAAGGTTCCCACCAGTATGAGTTCTGGAGGCATGGACAAGCTTCTGGAAGAATAAGAAACACTCCTCCATAGAGCCCTTTGGTCCACCAATGATTGCTAAGGTATGTGGGTTGCAAGAGGGACTGTGTGGCCAAGCACACTGTTTCTTCATGGTTTCCTTTCACACTGGGGCAATGTCTAGGGGAAAAGGCTACTTCATAATCACAGAGAAAATGGAATAATCCAGTCTGACATAATTGGGAAAACTAGATGGAAAGAGATTCCTAGGTTACTTAAAATGTTCTAGGTTAGAGAAAGAAGGAATTCCTGCCAATGAACAAATACCAATATACTTCACAAGACAAAACTAGAGATATCAAAACTGATTTTTAAAAGGTTCTAGAGGCACCTGGGTGACACTGTTGGTTAAGCGTCCAACTCTTGGTTTTGGCTCAGGTTGTGATCTTGGGCTTGTAGGATCGGGTCCGGCATGGGGGCTCCATGCTCAGTGCAGAGTCTGCATCGGATTCTCTCTCTCCCTCTGCCCCATCTGCTCGTACTCTCTCATTCTGTCTCTCAAATGGATAAATAAATCTTTAAAAAATTAAAATAAAAAGGTTCTAAATAAAGTTTTAACAAATAGAATCTAGGAGTAGACTTAAACAGCAATACACCATGACTATGAGTGGTGTATTCCAATCATGCAGAGGTAGTTAAATATTAGGAAATCTATGTTAATATTGACCAAAGGGGGGAAAGCATATGATCCTATGGTAGATATCAACAATTCTTAACATTTAGTGTCCACTCCTGATAAATGCTCTTTGTGAAATGGGATTCAGTGAAAGACTTCCTTAATAGCAAGGCATAGCTTTTTTTTTTTTTCCTTTGGACACAAAGATAGAGAGTACAAGAAGGCAGAGCAGCAGCCAGAGGGAGAGGAAGAAGCAGGCTCTCCACTGAGCTGCAGCCTGACGTGGGGCTTGATCCCAGGACTCTGCGGTCATGACCCGAGCCAAAGGCAGGCAGCAACTTAAAGGACTGAGCCACCCAGGGACCTCTCTTTTTTTTTTAAAGACTTTATTTATTTATTTATTTGCCAGAAAGAGCACAAGTAGAGGGAGAGGCAGGCAGAGGGAGAAGCAGACTCTCTGCTAAGTAAGGAGCCCAATATGGGGCTCGATCCAAGGATTCTGAAATCATGACCCAGGCTGAAGGGAGTTGCTTAACTGACTGACCCACCCAGGCATGCCTATCAAGGCATATATTTTTTTAAGATTTTACTTATTTGAGAGAGAGAATGAGAGAGAGCAGGCATGGGAGGGAAAGGTCAGAGGGAGAAGCAGACCCCCTACTGAGTAAGGGACCCTGATGCAGGACTCAACCCTGGGACTCCAGGATCATGACCTGAGCCGAAGGCAGTTGCTCAACCAACTGAGCCAACCAGGCACTCTCAAGACATATCTTAAACCAAAAGTCAATATCATCCTCGGTGATAATGTCTATGACATAGTTCTTATGTGATAGATACTCCAATTAGACAAGAGAACAAAATAAGAGGTTTGAATATTGGAATAAAGAAGAAAATTATCATTATTTACAGATAATACAAAGTCTAAGATTCAGCAGATAATTATTGAAAAGTCCAAAAAGTTCTCATGATATAGTAACATTCAAAAATCACAACTTTCGGGCACCTGGGTGGCTCAGTGGGTTAAGCCGCTGCCTTCAGCTCAGGTCATGAACTCAGGGTCCTGGGATCGAGTCCCTTATCGGGCTCTCTGCTCAGCAGGGAGCCTGTTTCCTCCTCTCTCTCTCTCTGCCTGCCTCTCTGCCTACTTGTGATCTCTCTCTGTCAAATAAATAAATAAAATCTTTAAAAAAAATCACAACTTTCACAGTGTATTAAAATATAACCCCAAATCAATCCATTTGTAAAAATACAAAAACATGAAATCACACAAATAAATTTGAATTATATGAAAAAGCAGAAAGTTCCCAAGAAATGTAAAATAATAGGTAACTAAGTGAAAAGGTATATGCTATGAATAAATCTTCAGTATGGTTGTAAAAACATAAATTCCTCCAAAATAATCCAGGAAATCATTTTATTTCTGGTCAAAATCCCAAAATTATATTTGTGGGAGAGAGCATTTTAAAGTGTCCCAACTGCAGAGTAAAAAGGTGATATTTCAAATCTGTGATTGGGAAAAGATAAACACATAAATAATTGTGCTATTACCACTGCAATGAATAGTAGGAGAGATAAACACAGGTTTGGTGAGAAATATTTTAAATAAAATGTAGGCTCTTGTTTCACTCATTACTCAGAGTAAATTCCAAATACAACAAATATTTTAAAGTAAAAACTAAAATTATGTAAGACCTAGAAGAAAGACTCTACAAGTACTTCTATAATCTTGGGTGGAAGGTGTTTCTGAGCACATCATGAAACCGGCAATCACAAAAAATTGATAACCTCCACTGTGAACAACAAGAACTTTCCAATAGCCAAGCAAACAAAAGCTTATAAATAAAGCCAAAAGACAAAGGAATAATGTGGGGAAAATATGTGTAGTACAGATGACAGGCAATCTGCCACTACTCTAACAAAAAGAGTTGGGCAATTAAGAATAAATCATCCCTCCTTCCAAGTTAAAAAAAAAAAAAAGTAGGTTCATCAAAAGAAATAAAACAAAAATAGTAATTTGAAAAGATACATACACCCCATGTTTATAGTGGCATTATTTACAATAGTCAAGATATGGAAGTAGCCCGAGTCTTTACCCATAGATGAATGGGTAAAGAAGATGTAAGCTATTTCTACATGGAATATTACTCAGCCCTAAAAAAGGAATGAACTCTTGCCATTTGCAATGATATGGCTGGAGCTATAGGGTATTCTGCTAAGCAAAATAAGTCAGAAAAAGACAAATACCACAAGATTTCACTCATATGTGGAATTTAAGAAACAAAATGAACAAAGAAAAAAGACAAACAGCAAAAAATACAGTTTCTACAGCTGATACAATTTTTTCTCCTGACTCTACTGACCTCTGAAGAAAAAGGGAGGAAGTATGACCAGTGGCAGTTCCTACCATCCCTCCTACCAGGATTCTTCCAGTGCCCTTCACACACACATCCCCCCCCCACATATGCACACATGCAACACACCATACACACATTCCCCCCACATATATATGTTCACATGCAACACACACACACACACACACACACACACATACACATACACGTACCACCTTGGGCAGTTTACTGAGGAATCACACCTGCGTCCTCGTAGCCTGTTCCTTCCTAGCGAGCGTACCGCTCAGCTCTTTCTAAGCTTTATGTTCTTTCTAAATCTAGAATACTGCCCAGGGATGTGGTCGAGGAGGGGGCAGTTCTGCCTGCCCTCCACAGTGGAATCAGTATATAGAGAAGCATGCATGGCTGCCTATTTCCTGGTTCAAGTCATGGGAATGGCTCTCTTCCCTTTGCACAAGGGCTCTGTGTTTGTGAAACAAAGCCAGAGGGTGCAATGAGCTGATTCCGCCATGGGGCTGTTGGTCTGCGTCTTTGATGCTGCTAGGAAATCCCCTTCCTTCCCCAGTTTTGTCCGTCTTCACAGGTGATTTAGCAAGAGAGTCAGATTATGACTGACTGCACTGTAGGTCACTGTGAACCATAAACTGTCACACAACGACTTGCCTATTCACGGTGACAAAAATTCCACAGAATATATATATAATCATACAACACAGTCCCTGTGTTTACAGAGCAGAGGCCAACACTGACTCCAGTGCACGGTTGCTCAAAATACTGTTGGAGTCTCTCTTCGGGGCTTGCCATCAGAGCCCACAGCACATTGTTTCTGGTATTCTGAATGCACAAGTGAAATCATTTTTTAGACTGTATCTGATTTTGGGAAATAGGTAAAAGCCATTTGCCACATTCGCCAATTTATAAAAGGAATGCGCAGCTGGTTAAGTTTTAATGATCTCTATCTTATATGTGTATAGGATGTTTTCATCCTATATAGAGGCACACAGGGACAGAGAAAATTATAAGGTAGCAAAACTAGTTGATGCTCTCCGATGGGTCATTAACACATTCTGAAGGCAACTCCCAAAGGAAAATTCTAAAGACTCCTTTAAACACTAATTGCATCACAAGTGACTAATCTGATTTGTTTTGGGGAAAACCATAAACATCTGGTTTGCTTTTGGGGAAAAGTCACATGAAAGTCCCAATTTGTCTAGCTGATGCTTTCTTCTTTCTAAATGTTATTTTGAAAGGCTCAATAAGCAACTCTTTCCCTTCCTCTACCTATCTCCTTGCAACCTCCAACACCCGCCAATCCAGTGCTCCATTACCTCTTCCATTTTTTCTTTCATAATGTCTTCCTTACATTGGACCTTCCTCTCTAGTTCCTCCTTTGTGATCTTTAACATCTCTCTTACTGAAATTTCATGACTCTGTTCACATTCTTATACCCCTGCCCCCGTTACTAGAATTTTCCCCCTTGGTCTTCTCTGCCTGACAAAACCCTCCCAATCCTCCAAGGTCCAGCCCCAAATCCACCCAAGTAAGGGACTTGCTGGCCTCCTGCTTTGCTCCCCATCATTCTGCTTGTCACTCCGAACCGCTGTGTGGTGTAGGAACTCCATCCTGGGTGGCCCTCAGTCAGATATCCGCTGGGTGTTGTGAAATGAAGGTTGGATTGATCTCTCAATCACAGGGGACATTCAGGGTCAAAATGAAAGGGGGAAAAAAATCCGTTTGTTTCAGCTGGGCTAACATCCAATTTGCTGAGAATGAATGATAAATTAACAACAGATGGGACTGAATTTTACACTTCCAGTCTCATTCCTTTGAAACTCTAAGGGGAAGCTTCCCAGGCACACTCCATATGGGGGACACACATCAAGCCCTCCTTTGGGTTGAAGAAATAGGACTCAGAGAGATATGATCAATCGAAAGCCATCAATTAGGGAGGACTAGTGGTAGGCAAAATAATAATAATAATATCTGGGAATAGAGAGGTTGAAGACGCACACTGTGTGAACCAGGATGACAATCACACCTCACCTTTAGATAGGGAAAACACTGGTCAGCTGTCTGATGGTCACCCAGCTCCCAACTCCAATGTTCTCAGGTTCTTCATGGGTTGTTCCATTTTCGGTAGTGCAGGAAAAACTAAAATACAGGTATGACTTCCAGAGAAAAACATCGGCAGACTTGTTGGGCATTGTCTGATCATTTTTCCCCTTGCGGGAAGAGCTTATGGTTTTTCTTACTGATGCATAAGACTTTCATGTAGTAGGCCCCTTCACTCTTTCATTAACCATGCTTATTGCAAACAGGTTTTCCCCAAATGGTTAGACATTTATTCCCACCCTTCCCTAATAATCCATCCTTCACCAGTAATTTGAAATGGCCCCCCAAGCTTTATACTCAGCAGGGAGGACTGCCAATAACGCACAGCTCTGAATGTCTCAAGGGCTGTACAGGTGGGCTCACGGGTGAGCCCAGAACACTCCAAACCAATCAGACAATGACATTCGGAAAATCAGCAGTTAAAAATCAACTGACCAAACAAACAAACAAACAAAAACCTGTGGTGATTCAATAAGTTTATTCCTGGGGATCATCATCATCATCTATACACTTAGAGTCTTAGACTATGTGGCCTATTTGGAGCATTTCCAAAAATATAGTAAGACAGACTAACATAAGCTATGGTTTCTTTCACTGTGCATCAAACCTCATCCCTTTGTGTTATGGTTTAAAAAAAAAAAGTTTCCTTTCACTATAAGCATTCACTCTAAACCCTATAAAAATAGATGGAAACAACTCTAATGACCGATCACCACCCTCCGAGTGATGTTCCCAAGGAGCCTCCTTGGGATTAGATGGGAATTCCCCGAGCTCAGAGAGTTTTAGAGGCTCCCTGCTGAAATGCGTGCATGTGAGTATAGCTGGTCACTCTCCGCTTCAGACTTGGGTCTCGGGCTTTCATTTCACTCAGAAAGTATCTGCTCAAAATAAGTTCTTTTTCCTGTTGTTCAGTTCAAACACCCTATGTTACTTCTGGTTTACCAGCAGGCAGCATGGTGGTTGACCAAGCCAGCAATTATGCAAAGCAGAAGTCCTACAGCAAGAAAAGTCCATTTGGAAACTTTGTCAGTTTCCTAAAATGCAAGCTAACTTGCAGTGGCAGCTGAGAGGTTCTATGAACCCTGTGTTCTTGGGAAACCGGGGAGGGAGGGGCCAGGTGGCAACCCCCCTGCAGGCAGAGGTTGAGGACGGTGAGCTGCCCGGCAACCTTAGAAAGCTAAGTGTGCAGTACAATCAATACAGACCACACTCCTCGCCACCCTCCCAAAGCTGTCCATCAACTCCCCAAGGCTATTCGGTTTCGTGCATCCTTCCAGGAAGGCAGACTGCCTGTTTCCCTCCAGAAATGGGTCACTTCCTTTGATTTCAGTTATGAGTCCTGATCTGTCTACGCTTGACTCTCACTGAGGCTCACCTGCTCACCCAGCTGTCTCTCCACTATGGGTTCCAGCTCTGCATCTAACTCCAGCCCCATCCGAGTGGCCTCTCCATGAGGCCTGCAGGGGTCAGCAGCAGCAGCCGGCAGGTAGAGGGAGAGGAAGCCAGAGACAGGGCTGCAGAAATGAGGGGAAAGAGAAGAAAGCCACTGACACCAGAGGTGTGTTACAGCTGGAGACGGAGAGGGGTAGTCTTGTGAGATCAGCCTGGGGGCTGGTCCTTTTGCCTTTGTGGAGTTCCTTCAGTCCCCATTTAATCCAGCAAATTGTTTCAGATGCACCAAACTCAGACTGAGAGTCAGACCAGATGGCTATGTACTCATTTTCCAGGAGAAATCCAGTAAGAATGTTGGTGAACGCAGATCACAGGCAGCCAAGTCAGACTCAGCTGCTTTGCACTCTTGGCCGCAAGCTGGAGACAGGCTGGATTCTTGGAGCCTGACAGCCCCGTGTGCCATCTCCTATGCACACTGCAGACAGTTACATCCTCTGGCCCAGGACTGGGACATAGCCTTCCTTGTTCAGCTCAGGACTTGCACTGCCCCTTCCTAGGCTCTGTCCTGGGCATTGCCCTTTTTTAACTAGAAGGCAACACATTGGAGAGGCTCCCCATGTCCCCGACCATCACCAGCAGAGCAGAGCTCCTGCCAGCCACGAGGGCCCTGGATTCACCTGGTGCTCATCCCTGTGACATCCCAAGCCACAGCGATCACCCCCCAAAATTCCAAGTTCCCTTAGCTCTTGGAACTCAGACCTCTTTCAAGTTCTTGGGTCTACTCTTCACTGTAAGTCACAGCTGGTGGCCGAGAGTTGTGACTGCTTTCTCCTCAGCTATACACACCTACTACCAAGTCTTTGGCCAGGGAGGGTCCTGGGGGCTGGGGATGACCTTTGTGTTCTCCAGCTCTGATCCAGGGAGCTCTCTCCACCCTCTGGAAGCCCTGAGTCCGGTCAATGTTGCCTTACCCTGTCCAGCCCACCAAGTCTCAGGATGGCCACCTCCAGGCACCATAGGAGAGAGCTAACCCTCCAGGGCCACACACTACCTCTCTCAAGCTTGGCAGAGATAGACATTTTCAGGCCAAGTTCACAAACCTCGAATCCTGCTAACCCAAAGGCTAGGTTATAGGACACAGGCCTACGCACCCAGGGAAATGGTACCCCTTCCCTCCCTCAAATCTTAGTGCCTCACTCAAGTGAATGTCACTCAAGTGAATGTCATTCAGTCAAAAATGAGAAAGCAGCCTTACAGACCCAGCTGCCTTTCTAAAAATCTCTGGGTTGTTGGTCATTTTTACTCCCAGTGGCCCTGGCACCTCTCCCTAGAGAGAACAAAATTTTACCCTTGGCTTTGTTTTGTTTTAAGATTTTATTTATTTATTTATTTCTCAGAGAGAGAGAGAGAGAGCACAAGCAGGCAGAGTGGCAGGCAGAGGCAGAGAGAGAAGCACGCTCCCTGCTGAGGGACTCTATCCCAGGAGCCTGGGATCATGACCTGAGCCAAAGGCAGGGCGGCGGCTTAAGCGACTGAGCCATCCAGGAGTCCCGCCCTAGGGTTTTGTTATAAAGTCAAAATAGCCCCATCAGAAAGACCCAGTAAATACTG
This sequence comes from Mustela putorius furo, assembly GCF_011764305.1. Classification (NCBI taxonomy): domain Eukaryota; kingdom Metazoa; phylum Chordata; class Mammalia; order Carnivora; family Mustelidae; genus Mustela; species Mustela putorius. Next base: position 15,082,193 of record NW_025421423.1, read on the forward strand.
TGGTGAAGTTTATAGTCTACAATTGAGTTTTTTTTTTTTCTTTAGCAACTTGTGGTAGGCAGAATTCTAAGATGGCCCGCAATCCCTGCCCCCTAGTGTCCACAGCCTATATAACCTTCCCCTCCCCCAACCCCACCCGCACGCCCACACCCCTCCCCCTCCCAGCCTCATCCTCCTGGTGGGACTTCCTTCTAATGACAGAATAGAGCAAAGATGAAAGGATTTTGCAGATGTAATTAAAGCACCCAACTGGTTGATGTTTAGATAGTTAAAAGGGAGAGAGATTGTCCTGCATGGGCCTGTCTTTGATGAAGGCCCTTCCAAAGAGGGACTCGGTCCTTCCAGCCGTCCTGGATTGTCCTTGCTGGTTTGGAGAATCAGGCAGTTGTGTTCAGGAAGCCCACGAGGCAGACGACTACAGTAGGAACTGTAGAGGGTATCTAGGACCGGAGCCACCAGCCATGAGCCAGCAAAATGTTGGGACCCTCAAGGAAAATGAGGTTTATTTCCACAAGGAAATGAACACTGCCATCCATCTAAATAAGCATGGAAGAGAAATTGTCCTCAGTTGAACCTTCAGATGAAAATGCACTCTTGCTCGTACCCTGAGCAGAGAATCCAACTAGACTATACCCAGATCCTGACCCATAGAAAGTGTGGCAGGATAAACGTGGATGGTTTGAAGCCCCTACATTTGTGGTCATTTGTCGCCTAGCAAATAGGAAACTAATACATGGCTACAAGCATATGTAGTCTTTGCTATACTTCTCTTACAAATAGTTCATGTTCTAGTTTCTGGTTGTCCCCCAAAATCACATGCCCAGAGATTCCCAAAAAACTTTTAAGAAAAATCACTCCATCACTACTGTGCAACAAGGAAAAATACTCTCAATAAGATTTGTGAAATTTTCAGAAGGCAAAATATATGTAAAGTTGAAGTTAACGGCTAGTAACAGAATTATGGAGGAAAATATTTTGTTTAAAATAATACCTTGGTGAGGCACTTGGGTGGCTCGGTCAGTTAAGCCCAACTTTTGATTTTGGCTCCAGTCATGATCTCAGGGTTGTGAGATCAAGCTACGCATTGGGCTCCACGCTCAGCAGGGAATCTGCTTGAGGAGTCACTCTTTCCCTGTCCCTTTGCCCCTCCCCCAACATGGTCCCTCTAAAATAAATTTAAAAATCTTAAAAAGGAAATAAAATAATACTTTGGTAACAGCAACAACAATAGAAAAACTTTGATAAACTATTTTGGGAAAGGTGGATGCTTAGAGCATACATTAGCAAAAAAAAAAGGACATAGCTATATTGTTCTATATTTCAGGAATTTAGGAAGTCTGATAAAGAATGAAGATGGGAAAGGAAGAGAACCTTGAAGAACAAGGATAACTAATAATCCATTTGTAATTTGCACATCTAAAATATAATACTCTCCGTAGTGGGCAGAATAAGTGTTACCAAAGATGTCCAAGCACCAGGAGCTATAGCTATGTTCTCTTCCACAGCAAACATTCTAGATGTGATTATGAAACTTGAGGTAGGGAGATTATCCTGGATTTTCCTGGAAGGCCCAAGGTAATCACAAGGATCCTTACAAGTGAAAGACGGGGTGCACAGCCAGTCAGAGTCAGAGAGCAATGTGAGGATGCCACACAGTCGGCTTTGAAGGTGAAAGAAAGCCCACAGCTACACAATATGGGCAGCCTCTAGGAGCTAGAAGAGGCAAAGAAATGTATTCTTCCAAGAGCTTGCAGAAGCATCACAGTGCTGCCCATATGCTATCAGCCCAGAGAGACTCACAACAGACTTGGGGAACTATAAACTAATAAATGTAGGGGCGCCTGGGTGGCTCAGTGGGTTAAGCCTCTGCCTTCGGCTCAGGTCATGATCCCAGGGTCCTGGGATCAAGCCCCGCATTGGGCTCTCTGCTCTCTGGGGAGTCTGCTTCCTCCTCTCTCCCTCTGCCTGCCTCTCTGACTACTTGTGATCTCTGTCTGTCAAATAAATAAATAAAAATCTTAAAAAAAAAAAAAAACTAATAAATGTGTGTGGTTGTTAACCACCAGCTTCCTGGTGGTTGGTTATAGCACCAACTGGAAAGTGATCCACTCTCTAAACATCTTTAAACATCTGCAGTCCTCAGTGAGACTCTGAGTGGAAGCCATGGAAAGGAGCCAAGATCTACAGGTGTGTCAGTGGGGGCGGAACAGGGACCCCACACAGGAGAGTGAGACCATTCACCCACTGACCCAGTTCAGAAGAAACAGAAACTCAATGCTGGATTTGATCCCAGGGATGTAACACGGGCACTTCTACTCCAGCGTAGAATTTTCAGGAATTGAAAAAGACAGCACAAGATGCTCTAGGGGCGCCTGGGTGGCTCAGTGGGTTAAAGCCTCTGCCTTCAGCTCAAGTCATGATCCCAGGGTCCTGGGATCGAGCCCCACATCGGGCTCTCTGCTCAGCGGGGAGCCTGCTTCCCCCTCTCTCTCTGCCTGCCTCTCTGCCTACTTGTAATCTCCGTCTGTCAAATAAATAAATAAAATCTTTAAAAAAAAAAAAAAGATGCTCTACCAATTTTGTAATAAGAAGTTAAACCAATCCTACCCAAATCTGCAGTGTCTTGGATTAGGTTGAGAAGGAAGCCACAGTCATAACCTGTCTTTGTCAGGTTTTGATTTGACAAATGTGTAACTAGAAATGAAAAAGAATACTTTTTCTTATGGAACTTTATTTTTATGTTGTTGAGTAGTAATACACTCACATTTTTAAAACCAAAACAAAATGAGAAGATAAAGACTCAAAAGACTCCCCTTCGCCCTGTCCACCCCACCCCATTCTCCGTTGCGCTGTTGTAACCATTTGCACTAATTCATTATTATTCCAGTGTTTCTTTATAAGACTGAATACATATTTTCATTCACCCTCTGTCTTACGCATAAGATAGAATACCATATACACAAAACATCTTAGAAATCTCTCCATGTCAGTGCACAGTGTTCTTCTTCATTCCTTTTTCACGACTGCATGGTATTCCACTGTGTTATGAGGAAGTGTCATAGTTCATTTAACTGGTTTCCTCCTGAGAGACATGGGGGTTGTTTCTCAGCTTTTGCAATGATAAACAATGTCGTCATAGTAAATAACTCTGTGCCTGTGACATTCTGAAAGTGTGCAGGTAAGCTCATAGGAAGCGGGACTGATGGGGTTGTGGGACAAAAGCACCTGGACAAAGGCAATGAAAGTGTTGTCAGGTTCTCCTCTTTTCCACAGAGGTCAGACCATCCTGTACCCACACTAACAGTGTTTGAGTGCCTGCTTTCCCAGAGCCTCAAAAGAGTGTGTTGTTAAAATTTTGGATTTCCCTCAGATTGATAGGTGAGAAAAGATATCTTGCTAATTTGTAATTTTCTTAAAAGAGAGATTGATCTGGGGCACCTGGGTGGCTCAGTGGGTGAAACCTCTGCCTTTGGCTCAGGTCATGATCTCAGGGTCCTGGCACTCTGCTTAGTAGGGAGCCTGGTTCCTCCTCTCTATCTGCCTGCCTCTCTCCCTACTTGTGCTCTCTCTCTCTCTGTTGAATAAATAAATAAAATCTTTAAAAAAGAAAAGTGAGGTTGAGCATCTTTAAAAAAAAAAATATTTAAGGGCCATTTGCATTTATTTTTCTGTGAGCTATATTTTCATAGCCGTTAACCTCTAACCGTTCTTTTCGTTTTGACCAAAGTTCCAGAACCCTGAAAATAATAGGTTACAGGTTACTTCCATATTCTAAAATTTTCCCATATCCATTTTTCCAGTCTTGCGACCCTTAGCCCAATGACCAGGATATAAAGTGATTTAAATGGAAAAGGTCAAAATAAAGGAGTTCTTTGGAGAAAGCCACTGGTGTGCTGAGCATTTTCTATCCCCCCACCACAGTGGCAGTGGGGAAGGGACCTTTCTCGGGGCAAGCCTGGAAAGAGAAAGTTCAAGGGAGCCCCACATTCAGAGAATCTGATTTGCATACCTGAAAGCTTTGGAAGACACACTGGCCTGGTAACTGATTCCAAGGATAAGAAACTCAAGGGTCAAGAAGCTGAGGCTGTCAGGCCAGACAGCAGGACAGAAAAGTGGACACCACCCTGGAAGCGAGCTACACGTTCACTAATGGGAGGACGCGGGGTCAAAATGAGGAAGAGAACTGGTCTGTGGCTGGAGTCAGCGGTGAGGGCAGACAGTCCTCCATTTGGTACGGCAAGATCTGTGAGTTGCCACACATCCAGCAGACACCTGGGAAAGTAATCATATCGGAGGAACCACCTTGATGTGAGTTTTCCTGAAAAAGGACAGACTTCCAGGGCAAGAGACCTCCAGGGATGCCGGCAGTGAGAGTGGGTGAGAAGCACTTAAAGGGGCAGGAGCTGAGGTCGTGACACAAGAGTCCAGGATAACAAAATATAAAATACCTAGACATATATAAAAATAAGCATTAACTACCTTGTAAGTTAAAAAACTAGAATACTCTAGAGAGGGACATAGAAAAATGTAATGGAGATATCCACTATGTTGTGGGATAGGAGCATTCTCTATTTAACACATCTCCTTCCCCCTCAAAAAATGTAAAGATTTGAAGGGGGAGAAAATGACCAAATAATTCTTTAGTTTATGTACAATAAAGATGTATCCATGAATAAACATACAATAAAAGCTGAGAATAATCTGAGAATTCACAGAAAGAGTTGTAACTTACTTTTACCTGGTATGAAAAAAAACCCTATTTAAACATTCTAGCAGGTTGGGGGCGCCTGGGTGGCTCAGTGGGTTAGAGCCTCTGCCTTCAGCTCATGTCATGATCTCAGGGTTCTGGGATCGAGTCCTGCATGGGGCTCTCTGCTCAGCGGGGAACCTGCCTCCCCCCCCTCCCTCTCTCTGCCTGCCTCTCTGCCTACTTGTGATCTTTGTCTGTCAAATAAATAAATAAAATCTTAAAAAAAAAAAAGTTCTAGCAGGTGGTATTGGCACAGAAATAGATCAGCAGAACAAAGGGAAATGTTCTATGATTCAGTATATAATTCAAATCACTGAGGAAAAAGTCAATGAATATTAATAGGACAAATGGCTAACTATTTAGCAACTTAATAAAAAAAGATCCACCCCCCCAACCTCATTCCTTATACTAAAATAAATTTCAGATGGATTAAAGATTTAAATGGTTTTTTTTCCCGTTAAACTGCTGAATTAGATTTATTACCTTGAGATTGGAAGGTCCCTCTAAGCATGGCACCAAAAGCAAAATATAAAAGGAAAATATTTATAAGTTTGACTATACAAATGTAAAGCTTTTGTGTGGTAATGCTCAACATAAACAAGGTCAAAAGGAAGATGATAAACTAGAAAATTTGTTTACAAAATATATGATAGCCAGGGAAAAAAATTATTATGATACAAAGGGATTTTCATATCAATAAAAGACAAACCTGGTACTTGAGAAAAAAAGGCAATTCTCCAAGACAGAATTACAAATGACCAATCCACATGCAAAATGCAAGTAAAACACCACCAAGTCATCATTTTTCCGCCATCAGATTAATCAAACTGAAGTACATCAACAGTGCCCAGTGGTGTTGAGGCTTTCAGTTGGTGAGAATGTCAACTGGTATAAACTTTCCATTGAGATTCCTCTGACGATATGTAGTAAACACAAAATGCCTATCAGTTTCAATTTCACTCCTAGGAATGTAGCCTAAATGATAATTACATACAATTATACGAACCATATAAGGTTAAGAAACATCTGGAAACATAGTAAATGCACCACGCACAGAAGAGTATTGGTTAAATAAGCTATGGCACAAACTTTTAACATAGTCACTATTGACAATAAATAAATAAATAAATGTATGTATGTATGTGCCCAGGAAGGAAAGAAACAATAGTTTACAAAACAACATGTGTAGTTGGACCCCATTTTGGTAACCCTGAGTTGTGCCCAGAAAGTACGGATATGGATGGGTACACGTGCATACACACGCATCACCAAAATGATTCATTCATTCTTTTTTTCTCTCTCTCAAATAATCAGCATACTGTTTTGTTTGTTTGTTAACTTTTTTGCTTCAATGTATCACCTGAGCACAAACCTGGGGGCAGAAAAAGCCACACCCTCTTTCCTCTCCCAAATCACGCACTTCAGTTCAAGGACAACGGTTGTGGCAGGAGAGAAACCCCAACACACTGGCTGATTGACTACTACTGATACTGGTTTTTCTCTGAGATGCATAGAATGGAAAAATAGGCGGCTTAGAAAATCCGAATGTGAGATCAGCAATAAAAAGGGAGCACTGAGAATTCTTTTTTACTTCCTTTAAAAATCAATTTAAGCCTGGGTGACTCAGTGGGTTAAGCCGCTGCCTTCGGCTCAGGTCATGATCTCAGGGTCCTGGGATCGAGCCCCACATCGGGCTCTCTGCTCTGCGGGGAGCCTGCTTCCCCCTCTCTCTCTGCCTGCCTCTCTGCCTACTTGTGATCTCTGTCTGTCAAATAAATAAATAAAATCTAAAAAAAAAAAATCAATTTAAATATTACCTTGATTCCAAGCTAATGTGGAATTGTAAGATAATCACGTCTGCTCTGGTCTTAGTTAGGTGCATACAACTTGAGTCAGAGACAGACTTTCACCTGTTTCCCCTAATTAACCTCCATCTGTCTCGTGGTTTGTGTTTCCTTCCAGAAGTGATTGGGGGGGAGTGGCATGCGATACCTTATAGTGAAAAAAGATAGATATAAAAAGCCCTATGTTACAGCAGTTAAGGACAATGATTTAAAATACACACACACACACACACACACACACGCACGCACGCGTGCAAAGACGTGACTTTCCCCAAAACCAAAAGTGCTGTTCAAAGGTTAGCTCAAGGCCTGTCCAACCCCGGGAATGAGGACCAGATTTGCAGTCGGAAAATCTGACCACACAATTCAGGTCACATAATTGTCTGAACCCATTTCTCCATTCTAAAGTGGGGGAAATGTTAATCCCTGGCCTTCCCACCATACACAACTTCGTGAGGAGGGAATGGAAAAATGTGCATAAACAAAAACTCCAGTGGAGAGAAATCAAGATAACTGGTGTGCACACCCACAGATCAGCCAGGAAGCAATCTGCTCTCTAGGGGGGGCAACCCCCAGTTTTGATTCCTCATCTAGAAGGGAGCTCACAGCTGGGCTTCAGTGCTCACCTGGACACACTGTCCCCAAGACGGTAACCAGGGAGAGAACCTTCCTCCACCCCCAGCTTGGCCCTAGCCTTATTTAGTGGCCCTCAAACCCAACTCCCAGTGCTGCCCGGTCAGTCCTTCCACAAACAGACCCTGAGTTCTCCCAGGAAGACCCACCTTCGCTCTCCTGAGATGCCCTCCCCCCCTTACCCATGAATCTGCTTGGGAAAAAATGAACAGTCTTGTGGCAAAGCCACCGGGTGAATTTAGAGAACTTCTGGCAGCCCTCACCTCATGTTTATGAAAAAACAGAACTGTGGAAAGATGGTACATCTTCTTGCCAACACTCAGGCCCTGCTTTTGTTAAGCAACACTACTGAGCAACCCGGGGCTGTGAAAATAGTATGAGCTTGAATAGCTGCACATAAAAATTAAAAGCAGAGGGGTGCCTGGGTGGCTCAGTGGGTTAAAGCCTCTGCCTTCGGCTCAGGTCATCATCTCAGGGTCCTGAGATCGAGCCCTGCATTGGGCTCTCTGCTCAGCAGGGACCCTGCTTCCTCCCTCTCTCTCTGCTTGCCTCTCTGCCTACTTGTGATCTCTCTCTATCTGTCAAATAAGTAAATAAAATACTTTAAAAATTAAAAGTAGAAAGCTATTTGTATTAGTCTTTTGAGAGCTCTACTCTGTAAGCCACCGAAGATGAGAGCAGGGAAGGTTCTAAATGCTGATCCTATAAAGAAGATGTGGTATAGATATACAATGGAATACTATGCAGCCATCAAGAGAAATGAAATCTTACCATTTGCGATGATGTGGATGGAACTAGAGGGTATTATGCTAGCAAAATAAGTCAATCAGAGAAAGACAACTATCATATGATCTCGCTGATATAGGGAGTTGAGATGCAACGTGGGGAGTTTGGGGGGTAGGAAAAGAATAAATGAAACAAGATGGGATTGGGAGGGAGACAAACCATAAGAGACTCTTAATCTCACAAAACAAACTGAGAGTTGCTGGGGAGAGGCGGGTAGGGAGAGGGTGGTGCGGTTATGGACACTGTGGAAGGTGTGTGCTATGGTGACTGCTGTGAAATGTGTAAAACTGGCGATTCACAGACCTGTACCCCTGGGGCTAATAATACATTATATGTTAATAAAAATTTTTAAAAATTAATAAAAATAAATAAATGCTGATCCTAGGTTATAGTCCAAGGTAGTACCTCAGAGGACAAAGGACAATTATTCTGAATACTGCCTAAAGCTTCCAGGGCTGCCAGCTGTTCCTGAACACTTGAGCATCAGGATACAGCTTCCCTTTCTCTGACTCTTCCCAGCCAAGGGCATGTACTTAGAGCCAGGTCTCCCTGGGCACAGAGGCTCCGCAGACAGTTTCCACCTATTTCTACTGTTCCTCTCGTTTCCTCCTCTGCCCACCAGCCCAGACCACCCGGATCTGAACCTCACCAACGCCCAGCGAGCTAGCAGAGAGAGAGAACACAGCAGCCCACCCCATCAGGAGCACTGCCCCTCTTCCGCAGGACTGCGACCCTGCACAGTTCCAGGGCCACATTCATAGACACTGTACCCTGAGGTTGTATACTAGAACTGTCCCCTGCCTGTCTCTCCTGTGCTTGTTCTCCTCCAGGCCTCGAAAAAGAGGGAGAAGAGGGAGAATCCCATTGCTGCTTAGGAAAGTCACATGCCTCTGCTCCATTCATTTCTTTCTGAGCCCTGGAGTTACGCCATCGGTTAGGGAAGAAAGCTGACTGAGATGCCCTCAGTTGACTCAGGGGTTAAAAGTCCAATCTAACGTGTTCCATCTGCAAATTCAGCAAGTCAACGGGGCCCTGGACCGCTGATATCTAATGTGTAGACCGCATATATCTAATGTGTCATCGTTCATGTCATGTGGCACATGATTCATGTGTCATGGCTCAGTAGCAGTCCTAGTTACTGAGGCTGGAGGTCAAGGGGAAGGTCCCACCAGGCACAGTCTTTCCCCTTCCCTGTAAACACGTGGACGATGGCCATGGGCTTGACCGTGTTTCAGAGCCCACTGTTACTACACGAGCACCCGATCTAAAGGAAGACGCAGGGCATTTTCAAGAGAGAGTAATAAAAAAAGTCAGGCAAGACGGCTATAAACTTTGGTGTGGAAGAGAAGAATGGCCGAAATTAACAGAATATTTTTATTGGAATGATAACTTATGGCTTTTGAACACCTGTAAGACCCATGGTTCTGTATCAAAGCTCCACTGCCTCACAGCCGTCACAGAGAACTTGCTGGAGAGGCCAGGTTAGCATACTTTCTGTTAGTATGTCAATTAATTGTAAGAAAGGGGTTGCTTCTGAAATGTCTGACGGGCTGCCTCTGTCAACAATCTCTATCCTTTTCAATGACCTCCTTCATAAAGGCAAATTCTAGCCCAAACTTAAGTCCATCTCACCACTCATTGTAGAAAGATGGATTCCAAATTAGTCCAGGGATGCTATACAGGTGCAGAGACTGTCCTGCATTCAACGTCCAGAAGAGCTGACTCTCGGGAAGCACTCGGACGTCTGGCCCACATGACCCGTAGCCTGTGGTCAATACTACATTGTCTATCAAGGGTCTCAAGTTCACAGACACCGAACTGGTGGTGTAGCCAGCAGAGAAGACGTCAGCGATTTCCGAGCTTCCTCCACTCGGGGGGGTTCCACAGAGGTATTCGCCATCTTGTATCCAGAAATGGGGCCAAGCTGGGAATGGAAAACGTTGCAGAACCACACACACCCGGACGGAAGCCGCACAGGGCCTCTGTGTAGGCAGGCACCTGAGAAGTTGTCCCAGCACCTGCCCCAGCAGCGCTGCTTCCTCCGCACGTAGCACCCGTCTGCAATCTAGACGTGGGGGAGGAAAGGGGTCCATTGACACACTTGGGTTTTCCCTTGGCGCACCTGTACGTGCGGCTCTTGTACCCTCATGGGAAGCAGTGTGGGGGACCAGCCACCACTCCGTGAGTAGGCCTCACAGCCATCGCTGGCCGTGCTCCTTTTCTGCACCAGAAGGGCACCCCCTCCCTGCCCTGAGGCACAGAGCTACTCAAGCCTCTTGCCTGACGAGTGCGGAGCCCCTGACCACCTCCACCCACCGCCCCTTTGACCCTCCTCAAGCCCAGCTGTTCTTCAAGACTCCAACCCCATCCTTCCGCCATTCCACTCACTTCTCAAAAATGACAGTCTCACATACCACACGGCTAAGAAGGCGAGGAATGCGAGAACAATCACAACAGCCATGGAGCCCAGCCCAACGGCCACCATCTGCTGCGGCATGAACGACGAATCTGCGGGACAAAACCACACACTGAGCCCACAGCACACAGTCACGGCCCTCCTGGGAGGCACGTGGGCACCTGTGCTCACTCCGTGCTAACCCAGAGTCTGACCCCATTTCACAAGCCATCCCAAGAAGGCCCAGAGTGCCTCTGCGCCCCCCTGAGTCGGCCCCTACGGTGTAGGCCTAAGGAAAACACAGTCCCAGGGTATTTCTGAAAAGGAAATGGAAAAACCAGGCCACATTCAAGTCACAGGGGATTAAAAAAAAGCTCATCTTCCTGTGCATACAAATACAGCCGACTGTGTTGTTTGTGTTTGTCTTCTCTCAGTCAGCTGCTCCTGAGAGATTTTCTGGGCAGTTCTCCTTTGCACTGAGGAAGAAGTCACTCTGACATCACATGGAATTTTGCTCCAAAAATGACAGGTGGCTCCCACGGTCAAATATAGCAAATGAGTCTGCCTGATGGATGGGGTCATCTGTCAAAGGATAGTACCTTCCCGCTCAGCCCAGCAGGTTGTCATGAGGCTAAAGTAAGAAAATAAATGTAGAGCACCTGGGTGGCTCAGTCCGTTAAGCATCTGTATTCAGCTCAGGTCATGGTCCCAGGGTCCTGGAATCGAGCCCCGCATCAGGCTCCCTGTTCAGTGGGGAGTCTCCTTCTCCCTCTACCTCTGGCTTGTGCATGTGCCTGCATACTCTCTCTCTTTCTCTAACTAATAAATAAAGTCTTTTTTTTTTAAAGAAAATTAATGTAGACATTCTCTGAAAGACATACATATGTTCTATTTGGGGTTTATCATGTGTCAACTGCAGGGAGATTCTTTGCTACACACTGAAGAACACCCACACTTGAGTGGCCCATTATGGACCAAGTGACTGAATCAGAGCATCCTGTTCTACACCAAAGGGCTCATTTTAATTTGCAAACAACTGATGGAGCACTTACGATATGCCAAATACTGTCCTAATGACTTCTCCTGACCACCTAGGGAGTACTATAATAATAGTACCACGTATTACAATAATAGTGCCTGGCATCATAATAAGACACTATTATTTTACAGAGGAGAGACCAAGGCATGGCGTGGTTCAGCAACTTGTCCAAGAGCACACAGCTAATATACAAGAGTCAGGATCCAAACCTGAGCTGTCTGGCTCCAGCATCTTGGCTTTTTAACCACAACATTGTGCTTTCCCAGTACAGATCTGAATCCAGTTCTGTCTACAGCAGAGCAGGCCACGCTCCCCTTCAGAAGTCCAGGGTGCAAGCCCTGTACCTTGGGACACTGGCTGATGATGGTGGGGCCTCGGACTGTAGCAGTTCAAATTCCTCTTTAAAAGAACAAAGGTCCACATGCAATGGTGCGGCAGACATTGGAAAGACCTTGGGGGCTGATGGTGCATACACAGAATTAAAAAAGAGAAACACCACCTCACCATGGAAGAAATGTAAGAAAGTGCAACTAAGTCCAAATTCGGCCCGATGATTTGCTATGGTTGTCACTGCTGGGATATCAAATGATTTCCCTTTTCATTACCCTCCTTTTACTGATGCCCCAGGCATATGCTTAGTCTGTCCTCTGGGCCATCCAATGCTGCTTGGGAAGAGCTGAAACCCAGCAAAAATAAAGGTCTGCTAAGTAACAAGGAGGGGCCTGAGGGGAAAAATAGCAGCCCCTGAACGTGAGACCCTCAAAACATAGAAGACTCACTTCCCCGGCAGCAAGCGAGGCTCATCCGAGAACAGTCCCTCCTCCCTGACTCTCTCATCACCAAATCTGCGCTCTCCAGTACCGTAGCCACTGACCACAGTGTGGCTGTTGAAAACTAAATTAGTTCCAGGGGCACCTGGGTGGCTCAGTGGGGTTAAGCCTCTGCCTTCAGCTCAGGTCCTGGGATCAAGCCCCGCATCCAGCCCTCTGCTCGCAGAGCGCCTGCTTCCCTCTCTCTCTCTGCCTGCCTCTCTGCCTACTTGTGATCTCTCTCTCTGTCCAAAATAAATAAATAAATAAATAAATATGAAAATTAAGAAAAAAAAAGAAACCTAAATTAGTTCCAATTAAATTAAAAATTCTGTTTCTCAAGCATATCATCTCAAGTGCTCAATTTCAAGTACGCATTTCAAGCGCCCAATAACCCCACATGGCTGGTTGCTGCCATATTGGACACTGCCGCTTTAAAACTTCCAGTCATTGCAGAGTTGTATGGACAGGTACAATCTCCACAACCAGGTCAAGAGCAGTGTGGTTCTATTCTCTCACAGGATAGTGGCTCCAGCAAAAGCGGCCACAGAATACATTTCTTGCTAAAAGGCTCTGCAAAACCCATTACCTTGTCAAGAGAGAGGCCTTCCAGAAAAAACATGGCTGATATCATTTGGCTACCTTTTCCAGAAGAAAAAGCTTTGATATTTTAAAAAACCGTACTACAGAATGGGAAGAGGGAGCTGTGGTTAAACCACAAAGCAGCAGAGAAAAAAATTTGGGGAGTGACTTGAATGGCTACCTATTAAAGCAGTGCAGGGTCAGCAGAAGAATGAATACACGGGGACAGAATAGTAGAGAAACAAACCCATGTGTATCAAATAATTTCCAAGTCAGGTTGTCCAAGTGTGTACTGAACACCCTAACTATGGGCTCTGGACAAGTTTTGCAGCCACTCTGGGTCTCGATTTCCCCACTAAGGATTGATCCAGTAACATGGGAATGATAATAATAGTACCCCCTTATAGGGTTATTATGAGAAATGCATGAGATAAGTCATGTCAAGACTGTGCCCGAAACACAGTAGGCAACTGGCAAATGTTAGCTATGGTTCATTACTGGTGTTTTGTTACTGGTTCAAGTCATTGGAGGAATGATATATTATTCAGAATTAGTGTTGAGAAAACTGGCTGACCATTTAGAATACAGTAATTTAAAAAAAGAATACAGTGATTTTGATCATTAGAGCTTATACTATATTTAAATCTATATAAATATAAATATATAAATAAATATAAATAAAATACTATATATAAATATAAATAAAATCCAGACAGATTAAAGACTTAAATGGAAACCTAAAGGAGTTAGAACAAAGGGTAAGTGAATCCTTATCTAAAATATTTATCTCAAGCAGGTACGAATTGTCTAAGTATTTACTAATGCAGAAACCCTAATGCTCCAATCATGGGATCTGCTGCTGTTTCTACCACAGAGCCACCTGCTAAAAGATCTTGCCTGGCCTTGACTTCAAGTTATCATCAACTATACATTGCGAGCTCTGTCTTTCTCATATGAAGTTCCCTGTTCTCTGCTCATCTCTGTTTGACTTGAGTTTGCTCTTCAAGTTTCCCTAAAGATCACCTGCTGTAGTTCTCCATCTCACTTGCACATTTAAGAACCTGCTAGAATGTACTTCATCTGGGTCAGAAGGCTTTAATTTATGTGAATCAGTTAGTTCTTATCTTGCTTTTAAAATGTCCCCTCACAAACCAACAAGACAGAAGCAAAGTAGGAGTTGATGGACCTGACTTTCTCTTGACCCTCCACTAGCAGGACACATTCACCCGAAGCAATGGGTCCACACAACTATGCCTTACTATGGACATAAATATTGGAAAATCTTTTTTTTTAATTATGCATAACATGGCTTGATGATTCTTGCTGGTATAGGTCTCTTGGTCTACTCTGTGTATGGGCTCTTTGAAAATTGGAGTCAGTGCAACCCAGAGCCCTTACAGGGTAGCCACACAAGATTCTTTAGGGACTTTCCCAGTTAATTCCTCACTGAGAAAATTTACAGCCAATTGAAATTACATTTTTTCGAGCTTTGCCATCTTCTGGTTCCCTCCCTCTCATGGTTTCATGCCATAAATTCAAGCTTATTTTTCTTCTGAGTCACTTGCAGAATATTCTTTTGGAAACTCGAGTGAATCATGTGTTAAATCAGATTCGCAATGACTCATTCTTGGAGAGAGTAAATCCATTAGGTTAAATGCTGCCACTCTCTTCAGAGTGGCTCCCAGAGGAGGTACAGGGTTCATGAGGCGTGACAGGGCGTCTCCGGGCTTCTCTTTGAACTCTTCCACTAATGCAAATGTCACAGGTGCTGAAGAGAAAGTTAGAAAGACTCCAGGCCCATCCTCAAGCTTCCGGACAGCTTGAGTACGTCCTGTAGCTATGGACATTTTTTCATGAATTTATATGAGCAGGGTCATTTCCTGAAAGCAATAATCCTGTTCTCCAAAAGGTACAAAGAATTTGCACCACGATGTTTAGTTAGTATGTTAAATTCCTCTCTGCTAGCCCAAGGTCTCCTCACTTGAGTTCTATTGCAGAGTAGGAGATGACAAAGGAGATCAAAGTAGGAAATTAATTTAGAGATACAGAACACCTGATGAATTAGCAACACTTTTGAATTCATTTTCTATTGCAGCCTAACAAATCACCATAAACTTAGCAACTAGCCCCCACTCATAACCTCGTAGTTCTGTGGGCCAGCAGTTCTGGCATGTTGCGAGTGGGTCCTCTGTTCAGCGTCTTCCAAGGCTAAAATCAGTATGTCAAAGTGGGCTGTATTCCCCTCTGATGCCTCGGGGGGAAGAATCTGCTTCCAAATCCTTTGCAGTTGTAGGACTGAGGTCCCCATATTCTTACTGGTGGCCAGCCATTGGCCACTCAGCTCCGACTGGCCAACCACATTCCTGCCATGTGGTTCCTTCCACCTTTGAAAACAGCAGGATAAACCCTTATTTATGTCAGACTCACGTCGCCCTTTGAATCTCCAATCTCCTGTTTCTGACCTCTACATCCAGATTTAAAGGGCTCATGTGAGGGTCAGATGCATCTGGACAATCTCCCTCCTTGGGACCTTAATTATATCTTTGAATCCTTTCTCAGCAACACTTACAATAGCCTTTGAATAAGTAAGTAACTGAGAGGAAGTGGGTGAACACCAGTGGCCAGGAATTTGTGAGGCCACATTGTAATTTTCCCAACCACAATGATAAAGATTTAAAGTATGCGTGTGCATGTTTGTGTATGTGTGTATACATACTGGTGCACAGCCTACACAAACACACACTAGGCTATATCTTGATGTACATCTTCTCTGCCTCACTTAAATATTGCACTTACTGTGCTTCATTTTTCATCCAACCCTACTGCTGGTTGACCAGTAATCCTCCAACTCGATTCATTAAATTCTGATTAGGCACCGATGTGTGCCAGACACTGGTCCCGTTCTTCAAGAGCTCTCCCTCAGTGGTATGAAATCTACTAAGAAAAGACATGTGCATCAGTTGCTCTAGAGTATAGCAGAAAGGCTAGAGAGAGGGAGGGAGAAAGAGAGCTCCTGCTCCATGGAGGAAATAAAAAAGGCTTCAGAGAGGACACTGCATTTGATTTTAACCTTGACAAACAGGTGGGATTATAATAAGCTAATAAACAGAGATTACAGGAAGGTTATAGGGCATTCCGGGTAGAAATAAATAGGTAACTGTATGAACAAAGACATTAAGGAAAGTAAGAAGAGACCATAACCAGAGAAGATGGGACACATCACTTTGAATGGAGAAGATGAGAGGTGACTAGAAGGGTGTGCTGGTGTCAGACTGAGGCCTTAGAAGCCAGTCTAAAATGTAATGGAGAACTTTGGGAAGAACCATCAGGAGAAATAACCAAATCAATGCTGCAGTTTAGAAAGATGAGTCGGACGTGTAGGCTGGAGTAAAGAAGGAGCCCCTGAACACCGTGGTGGGCGAGAAGAAAGAAGGCTCTTCCAGTTATCGGTGCTCAGGGGGTGAACCCAGACATGAGATGGGCATACCCTAGGTGTGAAATGTGGGCTGAAAGGGAAAGGGGAGCCGTCACTAATGCGCCAGGGGTTTGACCCCTATGATGGAAGAGTGTTCTGTGAAAATAGTTTGCGATCATCTCCCATACATCAAATGACCTTCCCTTGTGACTCAAGAAATCAGAGTCCGTACTTTGTGGCTAGAAGGGATCTGAGAGATCTAGGTAAGAGGCAGCTGAGAACCAGTCAAGTTAAATATAATTTCAAAGACACTCGGCTGAGGAGCAGCAAGGCTCAAGCAAGGAGGTCCAGGCCTTTGCCTTTCCCCTCAAACCAACTGCTGGTTCCCGGGTAGTCATCACAAAGACCTGCTAGGGGCAATCTACATAAGGTAAGTAACAGAATTCGTCACTGGGCAAAGGTGAGAATGGGGCAGGTGCTTGGCATGGATGAACTGGAACAAATTCAGGACTAATCTGGATCCTAGTTCTCTCCAAATTACTTCCGGAGATGGCAGTCTCCGACATTTCTGCAAAGGGGGACTACCAGAGGTGAGTGCACAACAGGTGGATATGTATGTCAGAACTGCCTTCAGCATTTTAAAAAATAGTGGGCTTCTCCATTATCTCTAGAGCCTTCCAATAGTTCGAAGGCAAAGTTTTGAGCTCTCTTTCAACACTGGTTCCTGGGCTGAGGAGGGTAAAGAAGGCACTACCAAAAGCCACCTAGATGTGTCCAAAGCAAAATCCTTCCTGTTAATTTTATCACAGTAGCCAGCTCTTTGGCAATTTCTTCCACCAGTTGGAGTGTTTTCTAATCATATCAAACAGCTCCTGAAACCAGTGGATTCTGGAAGCTCTTTCTGTGCCTGTCCAGGAGGCTTGCAAATTCCATTCTTCTGATAAAAGCACCTCTTTCTGTGTAGAAACTGCATTCCCACCCTTAGAGCCTTAGGGAATGCATTGGCTGAAAAATGTCCAAATATTGGAACATGTGGTTGCTTCTTGTGGCCTTCACTTAAATTCCAAGACAGGAAGCTTGGCCTATCTGCACACATTGGTGTAACAGCACTCACCTCTGTGAAGGGAGACCCTCACCAATTATGCTAAGTAAAATAAGTCAGACAGAGAGAGGCAAATACTATATGTTCATAGTTATACATGGAATCTCAAAAGGCTGAACTCTATATAGAAATAGAGAGTAGAGTGGTAGTTGCCAGGGTCTGGGGGAGTGGAGAGAAATGGGGAGATGTTGATCAAGGGGTACAAAGTTCTAGTTACAAAATGAACAAGTACTGGGGATCTAATATTCAACATGGTAACTATACTTAATAATACTGTATTATAGGACTGAAAGTTCCTAAGAGAGTAGATCTTAAATGTTCACACATATACAAATATATATATAATAATGATGTGAGGTGATGGAGATATTAACTAACCTTATTTTGGTCATGATTTTTCAATACAAATCAAATCATCACACTGTACACATTAAACTCAATGTTACATAAGTTGTATCTCAAGAAAGTAGAGGGGTGGGATGGGGGAGACCCTCGCCACCTGGCAACCATAATCCAAGATGGCTGATGGTCAGGTAATGTGCCTTGCCCAGTAGGAAAGCCACGTCCTCTGCTCTTACTGAAGTTGGTGTGAGTAGAGATAATAAGATGGGAAATAAGATTAGAAGACAAGCAGACAAATGAAGGAAGCCTAATTCTCCAGGTCCCTCCCAATCATTTCCTGTCGAGCACCCTCTACTGACAAGGTAACAGATCCCCCATTGTAAAGTGCCCTTTGTTGGAATCCTTCTGGAAGCAGGGTTATGTGGGCACTTCCTCACCACAGCAGCCTATTGTTTCACACTGCTCTGAGGTAAGTGGCAGGATGTAACGGGTTAAACTGATACTCCAAGCTAAGAGCAAAATTCCTCAGGCTGTTGCCAGGACTCATAAACCACAAAGAAAAGGTCCAGATGCAAAGGTCATAAACTTGACAAGATTTCTGGTATTAGCTACAAACTCATGGAATTCCTGGGAATCAAATCCACTGGCTGGTTGCCTGCTGGTTGAAAGAAATGTACTGCCAGGGAAATCCCACGTCTGGCAAACACCGAGCCACGATTGCTCAATCCCTGAGGCAATTCTCCTCCCCACTGGACAACTGCCCAGGCCAGGAAGAAGCACTCGGCCCGACCTCCTCCCTGCAGCATCTTATGCACAGACAGCTTTGGAGAAAAGGGATAGGGCACTTTCCCAGGAAAAAACTGAGGCGGTCCAACTAAGTAACCAAGTGACTTACTCTGCCACCAGCCAGGGGATGCTTGCTCTTCCTATTCAACAGGATGTGGTCCTTGTTCTGGGCCCCCTGTTCACTGCACTGCACTATCTTTTCTTCCTTTCTAACTGGTGTGCTTATCCAGTCTCCCCTTTCACATTACGGACTGTGGTTTGAAAATGCTTACATTTGGCACTTAGTTACCGATTGCTAGAGGATCATGAGAAGTCCACCTGCATTGGATCAAGAGGACTGGACACCACCAGCAATCCTGGTCATGGAGCTGGATGCAGTAACAGACCCACCTTTGAGTTGTCTTCCAACTGAGTTCCACTTTTGGTTGTTCAGAGGATAATTCTCCCATAATGGGGGGTGTTTTTCTTAAAAGTGTATGTGGGGAAGCCTGGGTGGTGCAGTTGGTTGGGCACCCAACTCTTGGTTTCATTTGGGGTCTTGGTCCCGGGGTTGTGGGATGGAGACCCACGTCAGGCTCCCAGCTCAGCATGGAGTCTGCTCAGGACTCTCTCTCCATCTCCCTCCACCCCTCTCCACCCCCGCACCCTCTCTCTTTCACTCTTTCCCTCTCTCCAAATAAATAAATAAAACCTTTTTTTTTTTTTGAAGATTTTATTTATTTATTTGTCAGAGATAGAGGGAGAGAGAGCGAGTGAGCACAGGCAGACAGAGAGGCAGGCAGAGGCAGAGGGAGAAGCAGGCTCCCTGCCGAGCAAGGAGCCCGATGTGGGACTCGATCCCAGGGCGCTGGGATCATGACCTGAGCCGAAGGCAACTGCTTAACCAACTGAGCTACCCAGGCGTCCCAATAAATAAAATCTTTTAAAGAAAATTATACATGTATGGGTGAGCCCATGCTAAGCAGCTAAAAGGCTCGTCTGCCAACCTGTTTTTCTGCGCCTCTTTTCCTGATGGGGATCGTGTCCACCTCTCAAAGCAATCCTGGGGAGGCTGTCAATCACACTGATTTGCCCTCAACCAGCCATATGAGTAAGACCCAAATCCAAGGTAGGCTGTTCATAGTGCCTCTAGAGTACCCTAAGAGGGGTACTCGTCATCCCACAGACGGTCACTTAATCTAGGAGGAAAGATTCTTTCCCTGAATTGAAAAACCTTCTGTTCCCACTGAAGTTGCTAAACTGGGCAGCTGGTGGCTGTCCCTCTCCCTCACATGGCTTACTGTAGAAGAAAATGAAGCCAACTCGGAAGCTGAGAGCAGAGACAAAGGCAGAGTGTCCCACTCATGGTGTCAAGTCCCAAGTGTCAGTTCCTGGAATCCTGGTGATGTCCTTCTGGGGCCAGGTCCATAAGCTCCCCACCCCCTCATCCTTCTCAGCTATGGATTTTTGCTTAAACTAGTGTGAGATGGGTTTCTGTCACCTGTGACGACTTAAAAAGAAATCTCATTAACATAAACTTGGTGCTGCAGACTGGAGAGAAGAAAGGATGCTTAGGCAGAAAATGGCTTTACCTTTCACTTGAGCCCAAACCGCACAGGAGCATCTTCTCACCTATAAAGAGAAACACAGCAACACGTTTAACGAGGCAGCATAGAACATCAGTTTAAATAATACACTGCAGCCCAGAAAGTTTAGTGGGTTTTTTCTCTTTTAATTTGGATTAAAATATCCTCCTCTTGCTCTAACATCTTATAGTTGAGCCACGTAGTGACTAAGCATTGGAGGAATTGGCATGGGTAGCAGTGACAGAAGTGACCCTAGGGATCAATTCTGCAGCTTTTCAACAGATCTCAGAAAGCATACACTATGGGTAAACAACAGAAATGGCCATGAGCTTCATTCTCCTTGCCGGCTCTGAGCAACTGGCACTGACTGCCTACAAAGGATGTTGAAAAAGATTCTGAGGTGCCCCCCCCAAGTCCCATCCATGTGAGGTCCCATCCACGTGACAGTGACAGTGATGCCCGCGATAGGCAAGGCTATGGGAAGCCTTTGTAAATAATACTTTACCTGTCTAGATGATACTTATCTGGCCAACACCTACAGACTCACTGAAATGAGATACCTTCTTTCCTTCTCCCCCAGCTCTTCTATGCATACTTGTCTGTTAGGAACACTGGGATTACTCAGCAAAATGTTCACTAAAAAGCAGGGGTCAGGAAAGATCTCTCCGACTTCAAAAGGAGATTCTCTTTCAAGTGAACACCTTGGGTAGTCTGGTTTTATTAAAAATTGAAAAAAAAATAGATTTACCCTGAAAAATGCTGGGGAAAGTTTGAAATGGCCGTAAGCTCTTGCATGTGACTAAATTTTGCCTGGGTGCTAAGTGCCTCAAGGGCATCTAGTGGAAAATCATAGGCAAGAATAACCAGTGAAAGGGGCCTCAAGTAGTTGGGCAGGCACTACAGAACTGACTGTACGGAAGGAGAGAAACTGGTGGGCCAGGTGAAGAAGGAAGCGCATTAAAATAGAGTGTCGTAACCAGATTTACCTTTTAAGACCCTTATTCTGGCAGTTGTATGGAGCAAAGAGAGAGAATAAGAGACAGGAAGATGAGTTAGAAAATTGATGTTCAAAAAAAGAAAAAGAAAAGAAAAGAAGGAAAGTTGATGTTCAGGCAAGAGATGCCAAAGGTTAAACATGGTTAAGGAAGAAGGAGAAGAAAGGGTGATTTTACACAGTTATGAAGGTGGTAGAACTGACAAAATTTGATATGCACTGGACAAGAAGATAAAGAGAGAGGAGATAAGAATGATTCCTTGATTTCTGCCTTAGCAACTGGGAGCATGGTGATGCTATTTACTGGGACAGATACACAGAAGGAAAGACAAACTGGGAGAATCAGAAAAACAAAGTTCGTGGTGTCAAATTTTACTACAAAGCTGAAGTAATCAAAACCAGGTGGTGCTGGCATTAAGACAGACATATAGAACCAATACAGTAGAATGGAGGCCAGGGATCAACTCCTGCATGTGTCAAATAATTTACGACAAGGGTGGCCAAGAACATTCAATGAGAAAGGGAAATCTTTTCAACAAATTGTGCTGGGAAAACTAGATATTCCCATCCAAAAGGATGAAGGGGGACCCCGACCTAACACCACACACAAAAACTAACTCAAAATGGATCAGATCCAAATATAAGACTCAGAACAGAAGAAACTGTGGAGAAAAGGCATCAGCAAATTGGATTTAGCGATGACTTCTTGAATAGGACATCAAAGGCATGAGCAGCAAAAGGAAAAAGAGACAAACTGGACTTCATCAAAATTAAAAGCTTCTGAGGATGTGAAGCAAAAAGAATGTCTGTGCACCATTAGTGGGATGCAAACCTGTGTGGCCATTGTGGAGAACAGTAGGCAAGGTCCTCAAAAAATTAAAAATAGAACTAGCCAGTAATGTCACTACTCGGTGTTTACACAAAGAAAAGGAAAACACTGAATTGGAAAGATACACACTCCTCTATCTTTACTGCAGCATTATTTACAACAGCCAAGATATGAAAGCAATTCAAGTGTCCATGAATGGAGAGAGAAGATGTAGTGTATATATACACAATGGAATATTACTGAGCCATAAAAAGGAATGACATCTTACCATTTGCAATGCATGAATGGACCTAGAAGATATAAGGCTAAGTGAAATGAATCAGAGAATGACAAAGACCATATGATTTCACTCTTATGTGGTATTTAAGGTATAAATTTTAAAAAAGAAACAACAAACCAGACTTTTAAATATATAAATATATATTTAAATATATCAAAGAGAACAAACTGGTGGTTGCCAGAGGAGAGGTGAGTGGGGAGATGAGTGAAATAAATGAAGTGAATTAAGAGGACACGTATCACAATGAGCACTGAGTAATATACAGAATTGTTAAATCACTATATTGTACACTTGAAACACTTGTACACTTGTAACACTATATGTTAATTACACTGGAATTCAAAAACAAAGATGTTGGAATGTTAAAAAAAATAAGGAACATTTGTACATCAAAGGACATTTATTGACAGAGTAAAAAAGGCAGCCCACGGAATAGAAGAAAATATCTGCACATTGCAAATCTCTTAAGGGATTAATATCCAGAATATATAGAGAATTCCTAACACCCAACAACAAAGAAATAAATAACTCAATTCCAAAATGGGCAAAGGACTTGAATAACCATTTTCCCAAAGAGGATATACAAGTTGTCAAAAGCACAAGAAGACACTCAACATTGCTAATCATTAGAGAAACAGAAGCCAAAACCACAAAGAGATACCATCTCACATCCATTAGAAGGCCCATTATCAACACAGAAAACAGCGGGTCTTTGGGAGGATGTGGAGAAAATGGAACCCTTGTATACTGTCGGTGAGAATGTAAAATGGTACTGCTGCTCTGGAAACTAGTGTGGCAGTTCTTCAAAAAAAAAACAAAAACAAAACCAAAAAACAAAGAGAATGATCACATGATCCAATGATTCCAAGTGTAAATGCCCCAAAGAATTGAAATTGGGGACTCAAAGAGATACTTGTACACCCATGTTCATTGCAGCCTTATTCAGAATAGCCTGAAGACGGAAGCAACCCAAGTGTTCAACCGCAGATGAATGGCTAAACAAAATGGTGTATACACACAGAGTAGAATATTAAAAAGGGAAGAAATTCTGACACAATGCTACACCATGGGTGAACTTTGAGGACATGAAATGAAATAAGACAAATAATGTATAATTCTACTTATATGAGGTACCTGGAGTAGTTGAATTCCCAGAGACAGAAATTAGAAGAGTAGTTGCCAGGGTTTGGGGGAGGCAGGGAGAAGAGAGTCCCCGTTCAATGGCTACAGTGCTTCAGTCTGGAGATGGCATGCACAGTAACACGAACGTACTTAACGCTAATAAACTGTACACCTAAAAACTGTTTCCATGGTAAATTTTGTTATACGTATTTTACCACCATTAAAAATAAAAATTGAAAATAAGCCACTACTAGATGCTCTGGAATTAAATGGTGGAAATGGTTGTGCCATTTTGTGAATATACTAAAAACCACTAAATTGTATGCTTCATTTTTTTTCACCATCTTAACCATTTTATTAAAAAAATTTTATATGGATATAGTTGACATGCAACATTACATTAGTTTCAGGTGTACCACTTAGTCATTTGACAAGTTTATAAAAGATGCTATGTTCACACCAAGGTAACTACCATCTGTTCCATTATATCACTATCACCATATCATTAATGATACTCCTTACACTGTAAATTATATACTTCAAATGGCTGATTAATATGGTATGTGAATTGTAGCTCCATAAAACTCTTCAAAAAAGAAAAATAAATAGTTCACTACTAATTTTAATATGACTATAATACTAATAGATTGGAAACCCATAGGGGAAGTAAATGCAATTCAAAACTGCAAGTCCCAATATAAATTTTTTCACAACCCCTTCGCCTCCTTAGCCTCCCAAAGACCAAGCACATGGTCTACTAAGCTATATGAAAAAGAGGTATCCATGACATCACAGAGAAGTTTCCCATAAATTAGGATTCTTATCCTAACCTCTCACTTAATTACCTGTGTTATGGATTGGATGTTTGGGTCACCCAAAGTTCATATATTGAAGACACAGCCCCCAGTATGATGGTACTTGGGAGTAGGGCCTTTGGAAAGTAATGAGGTTCAGATGAGGTCGTGAGGGCAGGGACTCTGTGATAGGATCAGTGTCCACATAAGATGAAGAAGACTGACCAGAGCTGGACTGCACGCTTTCTACCATGTGAGGACACAGCAAGATGGCCGCTGTCTGAAAGCCAAGGAGAGGGCCTTACCAAGGAACCATATCAGTTGGCACCTTAATTTTAGACTTCTCATCTTCCAAAGCTATGACAAATACATTTCTGTGGTTTAAGCCACCCAGCCTATGGTATTTTGTTATGGCAGCCCATGTGTCCTCATGTACCTCTTAGACCAAAGTCCCGATCTGGGACAGCAGCTCTCTGAGCACTCTCTACACTGTACTCATGTTGTAGAGCTAGTGCTAGATCTGCGGCTAGAAATGCCACGTAGGATCTCCAGCTAAGCTCCAGCGAGAAGGCCCTGTTTGAGTCATAAACACCTTTTAAACAAGTTCAGGGAAATACATTCTGGGCTTTAGCCTGCCAATTCTCAATTCCTACGTTATTGTCACAAAATACTACCAAATCTCTTGGCTACTTGTACATATTCTTTTCTTTTTTTACTTGTGTCATATTCTTTTTTTTTTTTTTTAAAGATTTTATTTATTTATTTGAGAGAGAGAGACAGTGAGAGAGAGCATGAGCGAGGAGAAGGACAGAGGGAGAAGCAGACTCCCCATGGAGCTGGGAGCCTGATGTGGGATTCGATCCTGGGACTCCGGGATCATGACCTGAGCCGAAGGCAGTCGTCCAACCAACTGAGCCACCCAGGCATCCCAACTTGTGTCATATTCTTAAAAGTAACCGCTGGTTTACCATCAAGCATGATAATGGCGCGTTAGACTGGTGTCCTACACAGAACAGAGTACGTGTCAGTTTTAAATATGGTATGGGGACACCTGGCTGGGCCAGTCAATTAAGCATCTGACTATTGATCTCAGCTCAGGTCTTGACTTCAGGGTTGTGAGTTCAAGCCCTGGGCTGGGAAGGAAAGCAGAAAGGGAAAAAGAAAGGAAGGAAGGAAGGAACCTTATACTCAAGATGGCTTCAATTCATCAGTCAAGTGATGTTTCTACTAATATAATTTTCTTCTAGTTTCCATTCCCAGTCTATATGAATTTATGTCATACTTTGAGTTCTCCTGGGGCAACCATCACAACGGTTCTTCAAGATCTTTCACCCGACTCACTGATTCAGCTCTTGCTATCCTGCTTGGCCAGCTCACTATCTTTCCTCACGATGCAATGACTCCATAGTTCGGATCTCATGAAAGAACCACCCCTGGAACAAAGTAGGCTTTCTAAGGATGAGGAGAGGTGGGTGTGGCCAAAGCAGTCAGGAAAGCAGAAAATAGGGCAGCACTGACATTCAAAAAGAGGCCTCTCCTTCCTGCTTCCGAGAGGGTGCAGGGAGGCAGCAGCCTGGCAGCAGCACAGGGAAGTGACACTTCACACCATCAAACACCTTCAAGGTCTCACCAGCCCATAATTTATGCAGGCAAAGTATTCAACACATTTTTCTGGTTGGTACATGCGGTGTCCATCTCAAATACCGGGGAAGCAAATGTTCAAACATCTACATTTCACACGAAGAAGAAAATAGAGAATTCATGAGTTTTTAAAGAGGTGTACCTCATTCCATTCACTTGTGATTCGCAGTATGATGCAGTAATCATTCCCTTTTTTCAAAGGTGCATTATAGTATTTTCCGTAGTACAGCCTGTCTCCAATAGACATCTCCATGGAGTCATCTGGAACATCTTTGGCCAGTAGTTCTGCAGCCACATACCCTTCAGCATCAGAAGTGTTGCTAAAGAATGAGGCGGCCCCTTCAGAATCACACAAAAAGGTGTTTTGGAGCATCAGGGGAAGCACTAACACCTGATATGAACTGAAAAAAGGAAAGAAAAAGAAAAAAGAAAATGTCTATCAGACCCTTGCTTGGGAGAGTCATTCATTCAATTATTCACATTTACTGAGCACCTGCTATGAACGAGACAGTTTTGTGGGCACTGGAGACACATCACCAGACAAGAAAAAGTCTTTGCCCCTGGGGGAGGGGGGTGCAGATTTACAGTCTGGGAGCGCCAACACTTAGGGAACTCCAGTCTGGACCTCCAGTGCTAATGCCACACGACGCAATATAGGTCGTCAGGTTCCACCACAGATAGATGCCAAGTAAACCCTCTTTAGCCAGGAGGGGCTGCTCCACATACAGCTACCCAGAGAGGGCACGCTGTATACCTCTCACAGTGGTTTCCACATGGGGAAAAAAAAAAAAAGCCCAGCTGTGGAAAGCGTTTAGCAGTCACAAGGAGGCTGCCTGTCTACAAGCGTTAATGTACTAAGCCTGCAGAAAGGCTCAATCACATGGTAACCTGAAATGGAATTCATGTGACCTACATTCCTTCCAGGGCCCAGATACCAAAGTTCATGTGAAATAAATGAGAAGCAAGGAGCGCCAATCACTGTGCGTTAATCTAGTCCGACCGTGTCCTGAAATAGCCAGGAAGGTAAAATGTCATGTGTACATTGTGAAACTGTCCCCTGAACATGGACAGAGGAGCACACCAGCCAGCAAGTATCCTTCTGTGTTTTCTTTGTTGTTGATTCTACCAAACACAAACCCTGTCAGGGAAAGGAGGTGTAAGAATAAAAACACCAAGTACGAATCGCACCTCCTTTTTCATCCCGTTGCTTCCGTCCTTCTGTCCTGCCTCCAGGAGAGCACCTGTCTAAACATCTGCTTTCTCTATCAGGCCTGACAGCAGGGATCTAAGAGACTTCCTCCTGTACCCTTGCAAACCCTTACCCAGGTCTCTGGCTGAGGCCAACTCCCCACTAATGTTTCTTGAGTTGATGTTTCCGTAAAGAGGAAAAGCATGCATGAGTACCAAAGATGATTAGGGTCATTTCCAAACCATGAGGCCACATAATCTATTTTACTAGTAAGTATACAACTTCCTATTCCACATTCTTAATGCCCCATCTCCTGCTTCCTAAAAGACCATGAGTCACTAGGTTAAGAAAAGGGAGCCCTCCATGGCAGTTCGTCCTAGACTTGGAAAGTCTCCATCCCAAACATCCTATGTGTCCTCTGGGCCCTGATTTCCACCAAGTCTGGGCTCACTTTCCAGGAAAGAACTTTCCACAAAAGGTAAAACATCAAGCCTGCAGGGCGGGGAGATGCTACTGCCTCCACCAGTAAACATCTCCAAAGCGTCCACCACCTACAAGGGAATGCTTATAACGATACACTTCCCTGGAGACTTGAAGACATCCCTAGGAATCATGGGAGTAAATGGTGCGGGCTCCATGCTGTCCTCAAACTCCTCTTCCAATCCATCTTGCCTTGTGGATGTTGGCGTTCAAGGGCAACTTCAAGCCTCACCTTTGGTTCTGGACATTAGAGGCACCATTCATGGGGCATAAAGCAGTCTCCCCAGTTAGCATGATCATAATCACCTATGCTGCTTGATAATGACACAGATTTCCAGCCCCCATTCCAGACCTAATAAATCGAAATCTCCAGGAGCTGAGTCTGAGAATTTGTACTGCTGATAAGGCACCCCAGGTTATTTCTGTAAGTTGGCAATTGTGGGAGACACTAGCATGACGAGAGCCCAGGAACAGAATGCATCATTCGCCCGAGATCACCAAGCTAGGGAGGGGAGCTTTGGTCCCAGGGCCCTGTTCCACCATGTTCCCCACACCCCTATCCCTCTCCCCGAAGCATGTAGAAAGCAGACTCGGGCCTCTCCCACACTGGCAAAGCTGCTCCCCCAGCTCAAACCAGGTAGTCAGGGAGAGGAAACTGCTCCATTTGCCTGTTGGTAATTAACCCCGATGACGTTAGGGAAGCAGTTGTGGCTGTTTGGATGACTGTTCTGGAAAGACTTCTCCCCTCTTTCTCACCGCCACCCTCCCTGGAATGACTCACAGATCTCCACTTCCTGTTTTGGAGGCACTGGAGGGCACATTAGCCACAAGGATAGACTATCATCTGGCTTCTTTTTTTTTTTTTTTTTTTTTTTGGTCTTACATAATTATTTGGCCTACATATTACGTTTGCTCTTGCAAAGTCTCTTGGGCAGTGATATCATAACTTCTGTTCTCCTCATAGCAACAGAATGTCAGGGCCTTCCAGTAACTCATCAGGAATCAACATAGGCAATATCCATGCCTGGAAAAACCTTTGAGAACTTACTGCACTTAAACTAAAGGAAAGACAGAAAAAGCCTAAGTTTCATTATCAAGAGATTCACAGAGGCGCCTGGGTGACCTAGTCGGTTAAGTGACTCATTCTCAGCTTGGGTCTTGATCTCACGGTCATGAGCTCAAGCGCCACGCTGGGCTCCACACCACGCATGGAACCTACTTAAAATTAAACAAACAAATAAAAAAGAGACACATAGATAATATACCCAGACTTTCCTTTTTATAATTTTATAGTATCTGCTCAAATATACTAAAGGGTCATTAGACTAACAGGTCAAGAATGACATAAGACAATGAAGGTTAGGTCAAGGATGGCAAGGTTATTGCCATGTCCTTGCCTTATTCCTGTGAGCAAGCGGCTTATCTCTCCAGGGGAACCTCTATCTTCCTTTCTAAAAAAAAAAAGGAATAATTCTGCTTTTCTAATCCAGGCATGACCCTGTAAATAAAATGCTTAATGGAACGCAATGTAGCTCTCCAAGTTGGGTGAATTAATTCTATCTTAATACCATCTGGAATGCCAGAAACAGTCACTAGCTGCATAGTGTCTTGCCCATAACTCAATGTGTGGACGAATTAAGAGAATTATCCGAATGGGCCTTTCAGATCCACTACACAAAGATCATCTTTAAATGAAATGCTGCTCCTGGACCACCATCACCGAGAGACACCGAGGTGAGTGTAAAGGATTAAAGCCTTACACATCACGCGCAATCAATGCTTGTCCGGCCAGTGACCAAAGGAAGGGATCTCATTTGTTGAGCTAAGCTGCCTGAATGCCTATCTCTGGCCCCTTAGGAGTTTCCCTATTCATTTGGAAGGATGCTGGTTGGAACTAAAGGCCCAGTGTATGCCTAAGGAATCACAGACAAGAGTCCCTGATTGCCCTGCCCCAACCATTCAAGTACAGCACCTCAGAAGCCCCCTCCTCCATCAAACCAAAGCTTCCAAGACTCTCCATGAGAACATCCAGGCCACCACGGGAAAGGGGCCACTACCTACCTGATAGGTCCATTTTTCTCCTTGGCTTTCCTCAGTTTCAGACGGGGTAGAGGCCCTCCATGCACTGTGACAAAGTCTACTTCCGGAGGGGGAGGTTCTGAAAACAAATCGGAAAGAGGAAAAGGGTGTGACTGGAATGAGTGGAAAAGCATGACGAAAGTGGTCCTCACAGGGCCATCGCAAGGGAAGTCTGAATGTAAGAAGCGATGAGTGTTTTCGGACACCTGCTACCACACGGATGAGTCCTGAAAACATTATGCTACATGAAACAAGCCAGACTCCGAAGGATGATCCCTCTCCTGTGCAACATCTGGAACAAACTCACAGACCCAGAAGTAGGTTAGAGGCTGCTGAGGACTGAGGGGTGGGTAGGCAAGGGGGAGTTAGTTGCTTAATGACCAACAGTTTCCGTTTGGAGTGACGACAAGGTTCGAGAAATTGACAGTGGTGAGGGTTTACAACATTGTGAAGGGACTTAACGCCAATACACTCAGTGCCAGGGAATGGCTGAAATGGTACATCTTATGTTATATATGTTACACAATGGTTTGTGTGTGTGGTTTTTTTTAAGTGATGCCCCAGTGCTGACAGAGGGCGCACACAGTGGGGCTGACAGTTAACGTGCTGGACAAGTTCCTATTTGGCAGGCAAGACCTGTATTTCTGACTTCTAGATCCTTTCCAGTCACAGAGCATTCTGTCCTTATTTTGTTCTCCCCAGCCACCAGATATCCCAAACAGACCTTCTACTGGGAGGGGACTGTATTGGCTGACGCCAGCGTTCAAGACTCTAACCGGAAGTGACGTTCATAGTATGAACACACCGCGTGCCATACTACCTCAGCTCAGGTGCACTGGGCACTCACCAAATGCACTAGCTGTGTCCTACACAGGCCTCATCTC
This sequence comes from Mustela putorius furo, assembly GCF_011764305.1. Taxonomy (NCBI): domain Eukaryota; kingdom Metazoa; phylum Chordata; class Mammalia; order Carnivora; family Mustelidae; genus Mustela; species Mustela putorius. The sequence goes on from NW_025421423.1 coordinate 15,112,533, forward strand.
ATGTAATCTTCTCAACACTGCTATCAAGTGAATGAGATTTATAGAGGGAGAAAGGAAGAGAAAAAGACAAAGAATAAAATAGGAATGACCCTCCCCCAGGTATTAAAGAAGACTGATGAATTGCTGAGCTCTACCTCTGAAACTAATAATACACTAAATGTTAATTGAATTTAAATTAAATTTTAAATTTAAAAAATTTAAAGGGCGCCTGGGTGGCTCAGTGGGTTAAGCCGCTGCCTTCGGCTCAGGTCATGATCTCAGGGTCCTGGGATCGAGTCCCACATCGGGCTCTCTGCTCAGCGGGGAGCCTGCTTCCCTCTCTCTCTCTGCCTGCCTCTCTGCCTACTTGTGATCTCTGTCTGTCAAATAAATAAATAAAATCTTTAAAAAAAAAAAAGTATATTTCTAAAAAAAAAAATTTAAAAATATGAGCCCCCCCAACAACCCTGGTCTTAAATTCTACTACAGTAAAATTAAGGACTAGGAGGCCACGATAAATACTCAAGATTTCATTTACCCATACTCAAGATTTCATTTACTTGGTGGGGGCGGCACCTGGGTAGCTCAATTGGTTAAGCATCTGGGCAGCTCCGGTCATGATCCCAGGGTCCTGGGATAAAGCCCTTCGTAGGCTCCTTGCTCAGCAGGGAATCTACTTCTCCCTCTGTCCCTCCCCCCAACTCATTCTCTCTCTCTCTCTCTCAAATAAATAAAAATCTTTAAAAATTAAAAATAATTAAGAAAATAGACTTGGAGTAGAAATTCCCAATCCATATTATAATAAATAAAAACTTATACCTTCCTACAAAATTTGTGGGGTTTTGGGGAGGGGTGGGAAAGAGGATGGGGAAGAGAAAATCTTAAGCAGGCTTCATGCCCAGTGCAGAGCCCCACACAAGGCTCGATCTCAGGAGCCTGAGATCATGACTTGAGCTGAAATCAAGAGTCAGACACTTAAGCTGAGACACTGAGCCACCCAGGTGCCCCTAACTGCCTAGTTCTTTATTTAAAAAAAATTTTAAAGATCTTATTTATTTATTTATTTGTCAGAGAGAGAGCACAACCAAGGGGAGTGGCAGGCAGAGAGGAGAAGCAGGCTCCCTGCAGAGGAGGGAACCAGATTTGGGACTTGATCCCAGGATCTGGGATCATGACCCCAGCTAAAGGCAGATGCTTCACTGACTGAGCCACCCAGGCGTCCCTAGATAGTTTTTTAAAGCATGATCAAATATAATGGTTGCCAGAGGGTAGGGGTTTCAGGGTCGAAAAAACAAGGGAAAGCGATTAAGAGTTAAAATCTTCTGGTTATAAAATAAATAAGACATGGGGATGTAGTGTATAGCATAGGGAAAACAGCCAATAATATTTGAACGGCTGTCTATGGTGACAGATGGTGACTGGATTTACCGTGGTGACCATTTCATCATGTATATGAATATCAAATTATCATGTCATATGGCTAAAACTAATACAATTTGCATGTCAATTACTCTTCCATAAAAAAGCTCAATTAAATATGTTAATCATACATCACCAACCATCCATTTGTTAGCTACCGTTATACACCATGCACCATGGGAGGCCGGGAGAAACAGCGCTGGAAGACACGGTTTCTGCTTTCCAGGAGTTCTAAGTCTCGCAGTGAAGACAGTTGCATAAACATGCAGCACTTAGAGCTCTGATGAAGTCATACACAGGGCACTGTCCTCGTACAGAGGAAGAACACCTGACCAAGTGCAGGGGGCGGGCAGAGCATCAAATGCAGAATTGCATGTGCCCAGGGGCAGGCGGCAGGAGAGAGGGCAGAGGCAGCACCAAGGCCCTACCTACCGCATGGTTCAGGGGAGCTGAAAGGTGGAGTCTTGGCCTGGGAGAGGCAAGCAGCCAAGCAGGGGGAGGTGTGGGGAGGTTTCCAGAGGTCCTGGAAACAGGAAGTCACTTACAGAGTCTTAGCAGATATGGATTTTAGAAGTACAATTTAGACAACTGGTTGGAGGATGAACTGGAAAAGAACCAAAGTTCATGTTGCCCCAAAATCGAGGTATGCAGCACCTGAGGCCTGAAGCAAGTGAGGGACTGAGAACGGAGAAGAGGCGGCAGATGGGAGAGACACTCGGAGGGGAGAGAGAACAGATCCTGGTGGAAGACAGGGAAGGGCAAGAACGTAGGCTTTGGTTTCGGTGGCTGCATTGGTCATGACGTCATTCACCAAGGTCTGGGGGTAGAAGGTCAGAAGCAGCTCACTTCTAGGGGCGGCTGGGTGGCTCAGTGGGTTAAAGTTGCTGCCTTTGGCTCGGGTCATGATCCCAGGGTCCTGGGATCGAGCCCTGCATTGGGCTCCCTCCTCAGCAGAAAGCCAGCTTCTTTCTCTCCCTCTGCCTGCCTCTCTGCCTACTTGTGATCTCTGTCAAATAAATAAATAAAATCTTAAATAATAATAATAATAATATAAAAAAGCAGCAGCTCACATCTAGACATCACTAAGTCTGCTGTGCTCCTGGAATCATCCAACAGGCAGTGAGAATACACATACTAATAGGAGCTAACTGGGAGAGACACAGAGTGACACAGAGTCAGTCATCAGTAGCAGAGGCCACAGCTGCCCAGGGGGACCGCGTAAATGCACCAGAGCAGAGGCAAGGGCTCTAGGTTGACCCCTCGGAAGCCCAGGCATCTAGTACCAAATGCAAGACTGAGAGCCCCGAGTCACTTGTATCAGACACTGCCAAGTCTAGCATTTTGTCCAAAGTCCCCCAGATATGGTCACATCAATTCGGGTTTCCATAAGCTTGTAGGACTGCCAGGGACCCTCGGAGGTGGCCTGAAACAGTCCCTACTTACAGCGAAGGTCTCACAAAAGGTGTGAAAAGTTGATGCCATTTCCAAGAGATCCTGGATCTGACATCCCTGAGAAAGACAGCCGCTAGCTTCCTGCAGGGGTGATGGGGAGAAGGGGGGTGAGGTTTGAAAAGCCCCGAGCAGGTCCCCCCAAGGGAATGTGCCTTCTCCTTTGCGAAGTTCTGCCCTCAGGCCTTCACGGGAACATGGAAAAGCCCTTTCGTTTGTGAAGTTTTGCTGTCACTACAGAGTAAGTGGTTTTTATCACACACTTCCTGTTTTCAGCCCCGAGGGAGAGTTACTGTTCACATTGTGTGTGAGAACCTTTCTCTGGCTCTTTTAAACTGTTCCTTTGTTTACTCATCTCTGAGATTACTAATTCTAGTTCTTCTAATCTCTTGGCTAACGTTAATTTTTTTTTAAAAGACTTTATTTTTTTTGACAGACAGAGATCACAAGTAGGCAGAGAGGCAAGCAGAGAGAGGGGGAAGCAGGCTCCCTGCTGAGCAGAGAGCCTGACCTGAGCCGTAGGCAGAGGCTTAACCCACTGAGCCACCCAGGCGCCCCTTGGCTAAGCTTTTAAAACCACCCCGTTGCCCAACACCCTCCATCAAAGCAGGACAAAGTGCTCAACCGGCTTGCAGAAGGCAGGTCCACAGAGGGAGCAGGAAGGCCTCTCCTGCCCCCTGGCTGGTTTCTTCCTTCCGGCTGATCCCATCACCATGTGACTTCCAGACTGCTTTCTGCTCTGAGACCTTCCCCACTTTGTCTTTTAAACCCGTGACATGTTCCTCTCTAATGTCAAAACCTGAACTTCATCAGCCTAGTTCGTAGCCACATTTCAAGGTTAAATAACCTTAATTTCTAGCCATGTTTTCCAGAGTGCTGTTCCCCATCCCCCAGACTGCTGTCCTGGGTGGATGTGCTCTCCTCTCCATGAGACTCATTACTGATTTAAACCAGATCAGACCTACTGTCAGAGATGGTCTTGTCTGAGCCCAAGAGCATAATTTTTCCCCAGGTATGTGAGGTGGGGGAAGACCCAGAAGGGAACCCTTCATTACCATCCCTAGGTGTCGACAATATCCATCCTCGACTAGAAGCAAATGACAAAGGAAAAATAGAGGGGCTTCCATGTGAGAAAACCCTACAGGGTAGGGAGCAAAACAATGAAGGAGAAGGTGTCCTACAAAATAATAAATATAGTATAAAATTACAATAATTGAAATAGTAAGCTGCAGGCCTAGGGCAGGCAAAGCAATGGAAGAAGCTAGACAATCTAGAAAGAGACCCAAACAGATAAATGAGAATATAGTGTATGACATGGACAGTCTTTCCAAACATGGCAGGAAACTGGCTTATTTTTTAGGGGAAAAAAATTTACCATGTAAATTTAGCTTTATACCACATGTCAAGATGAATTCCAAATAGGTCTAAGTTTAAAAGTGAAAAGCAAAACTATTAAAAAGCATTACGGGGGGCGCCTGGCTGGCTCATTCAGTAGAGTATACGACTCCTGATCTCGGGGTCGTGAGTTCGAACCCCACAGTGGGTGCAGACCTAACCAAAAAAGAAACAGCAGCAACATTAGAAAATATTAAAGAATAAGAACTGATCTGATTTCAGGGCAGAGAAGGCTTTTCTTGGCATAAGCAGAGGAAGAAACCAAAAACGCACCAACAGAATTGATTACATGAAAACTTAAAATGTCTAATTGCTAAAAAGAATATTGACAAGAAAACTAACCAGAAAATAGCCTGGGGATTATAATATGTGTAAGAAAAGATTAATATCATTCACGTAGCCAAACTATTAAAATCAGTAAGAGAAAGGAGGTAATATAAACAAAAATGTGCTAAAATCCTCTAAAATATACCAAAAGGAACAAAGAGAACCAAAAATAGAAAATTATCTGCACCCAAACTAATAAAAGTCCCAACTTTATATAAACTTCAAGTAAATGGAAGGAATTCAGCCACACAAATAAATTAACATGAAGACACTGTGACGGTTCTCTCCTAATCCTTGGCACTTCCCCAGACAGACCATGCCACACGCTAAAGCCATGAGCAGCTGAAATGGACAGCAGAAGGAAAAATGGTGGCCACACCGTAAGTCATCAGCCATCACACGGCAGGCCGCATCTCCCCTACCGATGAAGTTACGAGGCACAGCCTTCCAGGGAGAAGGAACCATCTTCTTTCCATCTTTATATCCCCTCGATTCTATAATAAATATTCAACCTCAAATGATCACCGTGTTGTGTGCCCCAGTGGTTGAGCTGACATTGCTGCACACATTCTGCACACATTCTGCACAGGTCTTTGTGCATAATGAGTCAATAAATATTTGCTGAATTAAATTGTTATGTCACAGCATGCCCTTCCCACAGTCCTATCACACACAGAAACTCCGGTTTTGGGGGGTTACAGTGTAAAAAAAAAAAAAAATCCCATTCATATTTTGTGAAAACTAACACTAATACAAGAGAATAACAGTGTGCAGCCTGTTTTCCCCTGTGGTGTATCATCTATGCCTTCACGGGGCCTAGGCCCGGATGTAGATGCCTTCTCGTGAGGGAGCTGGGAGACACGTGCCCAACACAGATTCGTTGGGGGATTTGGGGTTTGATTTGTAGCTAAAAAGTACTTCAGGAGATCACTGGGGATGAGATGACCCACTGAGGTAATGAAGGGCATGTGTGCCTCTCTCCTGGCCTGATCTAACACTGGGTACCCACATGTCAAAACACCTATGATCATGAAAGACTTTGAGAGAGTCTGGACAAAGAGGGACCGCGCTGGGATCAAGGCCAGGGTCTGTCCTGACCTCTACCGCAGCTTCAGGCCCTGGGAACCAAGGGGCCCAGCAGGAATACATGTGGTACCCCGGAGCCAGCCTAAGCAGACAGGGTTGTCAGAGGACACAGGATTCCCCATCTTTGGATGGGCTGTGGGTTGCCAACAAAGGAAGAAGAACTCCTCCTGCAGAAGAACGCAGCAGACTTGGCCCCGCACAGTCCTTCCTGGGGGCTCCCAACAGTGGGGTGGGGAGGAGCATCAGAAGAGGGGCTGTGGTTCCCAGTTCTGCAGGCTGAATCAAAGCTCCCCTGACTGGAGCTGTCTCCATGAGGGGGACAGTCTGATAATGCTCGGGACACACGGGCATGTTTTTGAGCATCTCTGCTGAACAGCTGAAAAAGCACCTTCTCTTTTCCTTCTCGTGAATGCGGGCAGAGACAGGAAATGTCCCCTCTAGGTTGCCAGGCTTGGTACTGAGGGCAAACTCAGCAAGGACTGGTTTCTTTGACTTTTTTTTCTTCCCTCTTCTCCTTTGGCATTCTTGATCCTCTCTTTTTTTAATCTTTATTTTTATTTTATTTTATTTATTTATGAGAGAGAGAGAGAGAGCAAGGGTGAGAGAGCATGAACAAGGGGCAGAGGGGGAGGGAGAGTCAGACTGCCCCGCTGAGCACAGAGCCCGATGCGGGACTCAATCCCAGGACCCTGGGATCATAACCTAAGCCGAAGGCAGACGCTCAACCCACTGAGCCACCAGGCGCCCCTGGCACTCTCGATTCTATAATAAATATTCAACCTCAAATGGTCAGCGTGTTGTGCGCCCCAGTGGTTTAGCTGACATTTCTGCACACATTTGCTTTGTCTCTCTCTCTCTATGCACTTTCCCCTCCCTGGTTGTCTCTTGCTCCCTGTGGGAAGACAGTTTTGCCCACAAAAGATTTCTGACTTGGCCAGAAAATAGCAGAGCCAACGTGTGAAAGCTCTTCTGAGGGTGGAAGTTTGCTCTTCACCCTGCTCTGGAGGGAATATAAACGGTCGGGCTCTTCTGAAGAATTCAGCTCATGGGGCTCTACCTGAGGAAGCCTGTCACCCCCGAGGCAGAGACTCTACCAGAGGATCTGGTCCCACCCACGCCTCTGACCCTGTTCTCACTGGGACACTTGCCTCTATCCTTCAACATGCCTAGAACTTGTGCCCTCCTCTGAGGTCAGCGACGTATTTAAAGCGTTTATCTTCATCCTGTTCCCATCAGTAAGATTTAGTTTAATATAAGACATGTGGGAGGGATATTCCACTCACTTTTCTTCTGGGAAATCAGCTGCTGCGTTTTCCAGACCCAAATCCCTCGCCTCACATTTCTGGTAAAATTCAAAAGTTCACAGTTTTACTGAAACCAAGCCATATCTTAGGCAATCAGGCATACCTCTCTTCATAGCAACAGGAAAGGCTCTCTTTTCTCCCCTTTTATGAGAGGGCTTGGGTGGGTTCTTTTGGTTGGTTGGTTGGTTTTTACCCTTTAGAAGATCATAACAACTTGAATTTTTGCACTTTTTAAAAAATGTCAAATTCTTTAAAGTAGTGTAGAGTTGGAAAATACGCAGCCATTGTCTCAGTTTAGCTAAGGGTCTCAACAGACTTAAATAGCTCAACAGTGTCCCCTGGTGGCCATGGGCACAGGGCGTTTGCGCGACTGGGACTGTACTGTGCCTAGGAAACAAGGTAGAGGTGAGTGTGTTCTCAGAAGAAACTCTCCTCCCCAACTCAAAAAACCTGATATACTACTTCGAAACAGCAAACCATCCAAAACCCAACAAGGACCAAAGAACAGGAAACTAAACAGCTTTTCATTTGAAGCAGTCACCAGAAGAAGGAATGCCCAGCCGAACATTACTTCTCTTTCCAGCCCCAGTGTTGGGAATTTCTTTTGTTTGAAAGCCTTTCTTCACTAACCAGGCATCCCCTCAGCACCAACAGCACCCAGTGGCCACTCACGTAGCTGCGCTACGTGCCAGCCCTGTCTTTACATCTCTGCCTCTGAGGAGCCATTTTAGGAGGAGAGAAAGAAAATAAACAACTACATTAAAAAATGCAAGTTCTGGGGCGCCTGGGTGGCTCAGTGGGTTAAAGCCTCTGCCTTCAGCTCAGGTCATGATCCCAGGGTCCTGGGATCGAGCCCCACATTGGGCTCTCTGCTCCGCAGGGAGCCTGTTTCCTCCCCTCTCTCTCTCTGCCTGCCTCTCTGCCTACTTGTGATTTCTCTCTGTCAAATAAATAAAAAAATTAAAAAAAAAAAAAAAAAAAAGCAAGTTCCAACAACAAGTTCTGTGATGAATCTCAAATAGGACCCGCGGCTAGAGAGGGATGGGGTGGAGATGGAGGTTACTGGAGCAAGGACAGGCAGGGAGACCAACTCTAAGGTAATGACATTTGAGCAGAGACCTGGATGGTTATAAAGAAGCCACAAGCAGAGAGCACCCCAGGAAGAGTAAATAGTAGATGGAAAGTCCTGGATGCACAAACAGGTTTGACCTATCTAAGGAACATCAAGGAGGGCAGGGAGGCAGCAGATGCTTCGTGAGAAAGGAGGAAGAGTAGAGGAGATGAAGTCAGTGAGGAGGGTGGGAGTCAGGAACCTGAGTTCTATTCTAACACTAATGCAAACTCACTGGACAGTTTTCAGCTGGGGATAACATGTTCTTCTAGGCATTTTTTTTTTTAATCACTCTGACTCCTGAGTTATTGTCTTCACCGTACCTTGGTTGGGGAGAGGGGGAGACTAATGGGCACCCACCCATGAAAGCAGAAAGACTACTGCAAAGGTCCAAGCAAGAGGTGGCTGGCTTGGATAAGGTTGCTCTGTGGGGAAGGGAAAGGGGGAAGAAGTATTTGGATACAGAATATATTGTAGAAAGAAGCCAGTGGTGCTTGTTGACAGATCAGAAGTCAGTGGGGAGGGGCAGAATCTTTTGGCCTGAGCAACAAGTGAATAGGAATGCCAATACCCCAAGACAGAGAAGCCTGGCTGGAAAATGGCTTTGGAGGTGAGAGAAGAGTTGAGAAACCAGAATCCTCCTGGACTTGTCTATTGGGCGTGCAAGAGATGACTCAGAGATGTTTAAAAGGTGACTGGATATATGAGTGTGGCACTCAGGGGAGAGTCTGGGACTAGGATACATACTGGGAAATCTTCAGCATACAGGCAATATTTATAGCCAGGAAATGTATCGGCAGAAAGGATAGATAATGAAAAAGGAACAGGAGCAGGCAGAGAGGACATCGATTAAAGAGGATAGAGCCAGCAAGAAAGACTGAGAAGGAGGAGCCAGCAAGGCAGGGGGACCCCAAAGTCAAGCGTGTTTCAAGAATGAGAAAATGTCAGATGCTGGGGATGGGGGAGGGGAATCAGATACAAACAAAATGGTCCCGTGGATTTTGTAAGATGGAGACACTTTCAGTAAAGCAGCGTGGACGGGACAACCGCCTTCGGATTGGAACCAGTTAAAGGGAAAACAGGAAGTCAGGATGTGGGACCTACAGAACAGACACTTCTTTTAAGAAGTTTTACTGTAAAGGGGACGTTGAAAGAAGTAGCTGGAGGGAATATAGGATCAAAGGAAGTGTGTTTGTTTCTTTGTTTTCATTCAAAAAAAGGAGATACTATGACAGGCTCCACATGCTCGTGCAGTGCCGTGTTGGGACTATTTCTCTGTTGGGGGGGACACTGTGATTAGGCAGGAAAGGATGGGGTCCAACGCCCCTGGGGGTGGCGGGCACCTGAGCAGTGGGGATAGGAGAGAAGACAGAACACACGGTTCTGCACGCAGGGAGCAAGGGGAGCCTTGGGAGAGGCACGTCCTCACCTGATCACTTCCAAATGCTCCGGGAGGTCAGAAACAAGAAGCTCATACTCTGCGTTTCAGCACAGAGTGTGGGGGGAGTGGCAGGGGGAGCACCCCAGATTTGAGGAGCGACAATGAGAAGATGAGAGAAAAGTGAAATTGGGAGGAAACCAAAGTGCGGCTGCCAAGCACTGTTCCCTGAGAATAACGGACTCCTGAGGCACTCACGACAAAATGACGATTACACATAACTGAGAAGCCGTCATGAGGAACAATTCTTTTTAGGTCTCGAGTATGTTAACTATTTTAAATATCCGGAAGGAATGTAACCAGCGCTCACATACACGCTAGCCACATTTAACTCGCATTAGTATTTTGTCCTGACTACCTTTCTAAGAGAGAAGACATGACAGGTACGACCACAGGACCCTTTCATACCCCCCCCCTTCAGGTGTGTGCTACAACAGTGGGAAGCAATAGGGTTCCTCTTCCTCGGGGCCCGTCTACAGCTCTGTGGTGACTTCATTCATCCGAACGCTGCCATGCCCGATTTACCTGCAATGTGGGTTGTCAGCGGGAGGACCACGGGAAGTTGAGAAGACCAAGCCTGGATGCGGATGCTGTAGTTGGTGCCCGGACGCAGGTCCAGGCACATCTCAGGAGCCTGGCTGTGGGCAGTCATATTAAAGGTCATTTCCTGGGCAAATTCCTTCTGATACCATCTCTGGCCCCGAATGTAGAACTGAAACAGAGAGGTTCACTAGGTGAATGGTGAGCTTGGAAGGCTCCAAATGCCTGGGTACTTTCCCTTTTTCAGGAGCCATCATGCCCTCGAATCCAAAGTTCCTTCAGAAAGGGAAACAAAACAGCAAGCCAATCTCTCAGGCGTCACCCCCAAAACACCACCATGACAATAGGTGAGTACAATAAAGATATTTTGAAATCAAAATGTACAAAAGGCCGAGGCCCCAGTGCTAACCGTGTTCTCACGTGTACCACACACAACACAGAGAAGTCTGTTGGCAGGGGCAAGGCCACAAAACATTCTCCTAGAAGAAAATGCGGAATCTGAACTAAAGCTTCTCTAGAGCACGACCTGAGTGAGGGTACGCCTATCTGACCTGGCGAATGTCCTATCTGGCTTTGCTCCTCTGCCTGCCCCCTTCGTGTTTCGGGGATTTTTTTTTAACAATGCATTTTTAATTTTGGGAACAGAGTATTTGCCATTTGACGGCCACACGCCTTCCAATTTTGCTCTTCATTTTACAATACCTGACCTGGGCCCAGGCAAGCAACCGTGTCTTTGGGATCACGGAGCAACTTTCGACAGTAATGTGGTACCAAACTGCATCAAAATGGAGCCATTTATAGACAAAGCAGCACTTAATGCTTCATATAAAGCAATACACATTTTTAAAAGTTAAAATGCACATGAACTGCACAGATGTGCCTGCCCCCTTCGCCACATGCTCCTGTAACCCCCCAGCACCTGGCCCAGTAGACATACTTCTCTACCCACTTAATTTCTTCTAGCAGCAGCTCATCCCATGGTTTCCACCTTTCTTACTCACAACAACAATAGCTTCAAAAGTTCCCTATGACTCTCTAGACAACATGCCCAGACCCTGGTTAGAGACACTGGCCTGAAGAGGCACACCCAGGCAAAAGCCACGAGTTCCTTCCACTGATGCTGGGTGGACACTTGTTCGTGCACATCATGCCACGTGGACAAAGAAACTCTCACAGCTTACTCAGAAATCCCCAAGGTCTCATTCTTCAAATATGTAGTGGAAGTGCCCATTTTCTTGTTTTGGCTCACAATTCTTACCATAAATCTGCCATTGATAATAACAGCTATATAAGTAGATTTTTAGGTTTGCTGATATTTTTTTAAACCTCCTACACTAGACAACATCTACACATAGAGTTACATTCAGTCACTTACTAAATACATCTCCTCTGTATCAGCGGTCTTTGTACTTCTCCATCTCAAGCAGGTTTCGTTAAATACTGAAATGTTACCGATGATCTGTTTTACTGCAGGAGGGAAAGAATGAGAAATCAACTTACACTCGATACAAAAATACTACCTTCCACAGCGCACGCAACTCTTGATTTTGGGGCTGTGAGTCAGAAAATGTTGGGTGTAGGGATTATTTAAAAAATAAAATCTTTTAAAAATTACTATCTTTTTCCCCCCTTTTTCTTTTTTTTTTTTAAATTTTAAATTTTTTATTTTTTATAAACATATATTTTTATCCCCAAGGGTACAGGTCTGTGAATCGCCAGGTCTACACACTTCACAGCACTCACCAAAGCACATACCCTCCCCAATGTCCATAACCCCACCCCCCTTCTCCCAACCCCCTCCCCCCAGCAACTCTCAGTTTGTTTTGTGAGATTAAGAGTCACTTATGGTTTGTCTCCCTCCCAATCCCATCTTGTTTCACTTATTCTTCTCCTAAAAATTACTCTTTTTTAAAAAGACTTATTTATTTATTTGAGAGAGAGAGAGAAAGAGCATTTGGGGGGGAGGGGCAGAGAGAGAGGGCAAAAGAATCTTTTTAAGTAGACTCCACACTGAGTGTGGAGCCCAAAGAAGGACTCAATCCCAAAACCCTGAGATTACGACCTGAGCCAAAAACCAAGAGTTGGACACATAACCAACTGTGCCAGCCAAGCACCCCCCACAACAAAATACTACCTTTTAATCAAATCATATTCATAGGATGATTTCAGCAGTATTTAAATTTAGAAATGAGTGGTCACAGCACTTTTATATTTATGTAAATTCAGTCCTGAGAAAAGATTTAAAATCAAAAGATACCCAATCAGAAGATCCCTCTTAAAAATTACTTAAGGGGTGCCTGGGTGGCTCAGTGGGTTAAGGCCTCTGCATTCAGCTCAGGTCATGGTCCCAGGGTCCTGAGATCAAGCCCTGTACTGGACTTTCTGCTCATCAGGGAGCCTGCTTCCTCCCCTCTCTCTGCCTGCCTCTCTGCTTACTTGTGATCTCTGTATGTCAAATAAATAAATAAAATCTTTTAAAAAATTACTTAAATCCTTAAAAAAATTACTTAAATCCAGTACCCTGGTTTACTAGCCTAAAACTGCAACTCAGCCTTGGACAACCTCATTTATATAAATAAGTACTAATTTCGAATTCTCAGCTGGGAGCAACACTTGAGCAGAGAATTGAGAGGTGCTCTTTGAAGAAGTAAAAATGATTTGCTAAGAAGCTTCAGAGCAGGGGAGCTTGAGGGGGCTCAGTCAGTTGAGCATCCGACTCTTGGTTTTGACTCAGGTCATGATCTCAGGGTCACAAGATCGAGCCCCACATTAGACTCCCCACTGAGGTAGGGAGATTCTCTCCCTCTGCTCTCCCCCCCACTCAAGTTTTCTATCAAATAAGTAAACTTAAAAAAAAAAAGAAGTTTCATAGCAAAACTGCAATGATTAATAAATGATAAAGACAACTCCCAAAGCACATGAGGAAGGAAGTCTCATGGGAGCCAAGCCTTTATTGTGTAAGCCTCTGGCCTGACAGGTTCCTATAAATGAAGCCATGTTGGTAGAAATGCCCCTTCTTTATGGACTGGGCATATTTGCCCAGAGGAAACCTGTTGCACAGGTCAAAAGTTGTATTTCAAATGCTGTAAGACAGAGTAGATAAGAAAGTACTTGTGATTCAAAATAACGCAATCTCACCATTGGGTATAGGTGTTTATGAAACTTTCAAAACCAATAATCCTGGGGCACCTGGGTGGCTCAGTCAGTTAAGCATCCATCTTTAGTTCAGGTCATGATACTGGGGTCCTGGTATGGAGCCCTGTGTCAGGATCCCTGCTCAGCAGGAAGTCTGCTTCTCCCTTCCTCTCTGCCCCTCCCCCTGCAAATGCACTCTCACGCACTTGCGCTCTCTCTCCCCCTCGTGTGACACATGCGTGCTCTATCTCTCAAATAAATAAATAAAATCTTTTAAAATAAACAACAAAAACAAAAAACAAAAACCTCAATACTACTTAAACAGTTCCAGGGGATAGGCAATGGATAATTAATTAATTAACTAAACAGTTCTAGACCACCAAAAAAGGTAGAAAGCTTCCCAATTTATTTGTGATGACTAGATAACCCTCAACAATGCCAAAACTGCACAATGATGACACAAGCAATTATGAAACACACTATGTCAAACTCAATTATTAACATAAATGAAAAAATCTAAAATAAAATATTAGCAGATAGAAGTCAGCAGTATATTCAAAGAACAATACCCTGTGACCAAGGAAGATTTATTCCAGGAATATTATTAGAAAAGTTATTAATAGATTAAAAGGGAAAAGCCATATGGTTATTCTTACAAGTGTAATGGTTAATATATTTAGTATAGATTCTTGACTAAAAATCTTAGTTGGGATTTAATTGGATAGAAATGTCTTAACTTCAAAGAGTGTTTATCAGAAGCCACCATCCTGGGTAGTAAAACAATGAGGCAGTTTCTAGTAAAGTTAAGAACAATACAAGGATGCATGTTCTCATAGCTATTATCTAGCATTAGCTAGAAGATTCTAGACAACACGGAAAGAGGCAAGAACAAAATGAGCTATAAATACTAGGAAGAAAGGGAACAAATGATGCCACTGCCAGCAATGCTAACAGGATCCACTGAAAAACAAATATGAAGGAGTTTGAAAGCAATCTTAAAACAAATACAAATAATGGGACTTTGGCAAAGCATATCTGAATATAAGAACATAGAAAAACTAGTCGTTTTTGATGTATCTACAAGAACAAGTATGGTAGGCTGGAAACACCCCTCCAAAAATGTCCACATCCATCTGTGACCATGTTACCTTACAGGGCAGAAAGAATTCACAATGTGATTATGAGATTATTGGGATTATCTAGATGAACCTAACACAGTCCTTATAAGAGAGAGACAAAAAGATCAGAGTTAGAGAGTGATTTAAGGACAAAAGAAGCAGTTAAGCCAAGGAGCTTCAAAAAATGGAGGATGGGGCCACGAGACAAGGAATGTAGGTGAGATCTAGAAACTGGAAAGGACAAAGAAATGGATTCTCTTCTCTAGCCTTCAGAATGAACACAGGTCTGATGCTACTGTAGTTTTAACACGGTGGAACTGTTTCAGGTGTCTGACCTCTAGAAGTATAATAAATTCACGTTGTTTTAAGCCACTGAATTTGCACTTATTTATTATACTAGTGATAGGAAACTAAAACAACACATAAAATATAACAAAAAAGTGCAGCGCCCAGCCACCTTGAAGCACCCAACTACTGCAGTGCGCCACACCCGGCCAGCAGGTGCACGGAGGCCTCCACACGCTGCACCCAGCCTCATGCCCCCAGCAGCACCAGTTCACACCCCCTAGCTACCGCAGCACTTCAGGGAATCTGGCAGAGGACTAGCGACCCAGTGCGAATTTTGCTAACACCACCGCCTGCTCTCAAGTTCCCTGGAAGGCATGCCTATCCTGCCTAGGTCCCACTAACACCGCAGAGAACAAACACAGCCCACACTGGGCAGAGTCCATGCAGACAACCATGCTGAAAGGAAAAGTGACTCAGACAGAACAACAGGCTACACACACAGCAACACACATTGGATACTATCCTAAAGTGAACAGGGACACACTGCACTACGGAGCACTCCAAGTCATCTTCTTCATAAAGTCACTACTTTCAAGAGTTTAAGACATAGCTGACTTTCTTCAAAGTTGGTGGCATCACAATTCTGGACTTCAAGCTATATTACAAAGCTGTCATCATCAAGACAGTATGGTACTGGCACAAAAACAGACACAGAGATCAATGGAACAGAAGAGAGCCCAGAAATAGACCCTCAACTCTATGGTAAACTAATCTTTGACAAAGCAGGGTAGAATGTCCAGTGGAAAAAAGACAGTCTCTTCAACAGTGTTGGGAAAATTGGACAGTCACATGGAGAAGAATGAAACATTTCCTTATACCACACACAAAAATAGACTCAACATGGATGAAAGACCTCAATGTGAGAAAGGAATCCATCAAAATCCTGGAGAACACAGGCAGCAACCTCTTCAAGCTCACAAACAGCAACTTCTTCCTAGAAACATTGCCAAAAGCAAGGGAAGCAAGGGCAAAAATGAACTATTGGGACTTCATCAAGATCCAAAGCTTTTGCACAGCAAAGGAAACAAAACCAAAAAACAACTGACAGAATGGGAGAAGATATTCACAAATGACAATCAGATAAAGGGCTAGTATCCAAGATCTATAAAGAACTTATCAAACTCAACACCCAAAGAACAAATAATCAAGAAATGAGCAGAGGACATGAACAGACATTTCTGCAAAGAAGACATCTAGATGTCCAACAGACACATGAAAAAGTGCTCCACATCACTCGGCATCAGGGAAATACAAATCAAAACCACAATGCAATACCACCTCACACCAGTCAGAGTAGCTAAAATTAACAAGTCATGAAATGACAGATGGCAAGGATGCGGAGAAAGGGGAAACCTCTTACACTGTTGGTGGGAATGCAAGCTGGTGCAGCCACTCTGGAAAACAGTAAGGAGGTTCCTCCTTACTACCCTCTGACCCGGCAATAACACTACTGCATATTTACCCTTAAGATACAAATGTAGTGATCCGAAGGGGCACGTGCACCCAAACGTTTATAGCAGCAATGTCTACAATAGCCAAACTATGGAAAGAACTTAGATGTCCATCAACAGAATACTATGCAGCCATCAAAAGAAATGAAATCTTGCCATTTGTAACAACGTGGATGGAACTAGAGGGTATTATGCTGAGCAAAATAAGTCAATCAGAGAAAGATAATTATCATATGATCTCCCTGATATGAGGAAGTTGAGAGGCAGGGTAGGGGATTTTGGGGGGTAGGGAAGGAAAAAATGAAACAAGGTGGGATCAGGAGAGAGACAAACCATAAGAGACTCTTAATCTCACAAAATAGACTGAGGGTTGCTGGGGGGAGGACAGGTATGTAGAGGGTGGTGGGGTTATGGACATTGGGGAGGGTATGTGATATGGTGAGTATGCTATGAAATGTGTAAGCCCGACGATCCACAGATCTGTACCCCTGGGGCAAATAATATATTATATGTTAACAAAAATAATTAATCAAAAATAAAAATAAAAAGACATAGCTGACTTTCTTAACAGACGAAACAGACACAGAGATGCAGAAAAAATGATGAGAAAAAGGGACGCCTGGGTGGCTCAGTTGGTTAAGCCGCTGCCTTTGGCTCAGGTCATGATCCCAGGGTCCTGGGATCGAGTCCCGCATCGGGCTCCTTGCAGTGGGGAGCCTGCTTCTCTCTCTGCCTCTGCCTGCCCCTCTGCCTGCTGTGTTCTCCCACTCCCTCTCTCTCTGACAAATGGATAAATAAAATCTTTAAAAAAAAAATGATGAGAAAAAGAAATTTATCCCAAATGGAAGGAAAGGACAAGGCCACAGCCAGAGATCTAAACAAAACAAATATAAGTAACATGACTGATTGAGAATTTGAAGCAATGATCATAAGGATACTCACTGGACTTGGGAAAAGAGTGGAAGACATGAGTGAGACCCTTAAGCAGGGTTAAGAAATAACAAAGCAGAGATAAAGGACTCAATAAATGAAATGAGAAACACATTTGATGGCATGAACAGCAGAATGGAAGAAATAAAGGAATGAATTAGTGACCTGGAAGACAGAGTAATGGGAAGTAATCAAGCTGAACAAAAGAGAGAAAAAATAATTATGCAAAATGGTAACAGACTTAGGGAACTCAGTGATTCCATCATACGTAATGACATTTGTGTCATAGGAGTCCCAGAAGAAGAAGAGAAAGGGGACAGAAAATTTATTTGAAGAAATAATAACTAGGGGCACCTGGGTGGCTCAGTCGGTCAAGCTTGCAGCTCGGCTCATGATCCCAAGGTCCTGGAATTGAGACCTGCATCAGGCTCCCTGTTCAGTGGGGAGTCTGCTTCTCCATTTCCCTCCAACCCTGCTCATGCTCTCTTACTCACTATCTCTCTCTCTCAAATAAATAATCTTGAAGTAAGGAAGGAAAAGAAATAATAACTGAAAAATTCCCCAACCTGGCAAAGGAAACAGATACCCAGATCCAGAAGGCACAGAGAACTCCAATTAAAATTAACAAAAGCAGACCCACACCAAGAAAGATTGTAATTAAATATCAAAATATAGTGACAAAATTTTTTTAAAGCAACAACAACAAAGAAGACAGTAACTTACAAGGGAAAATCCATAAGGTTGCAGAAGATTTTTCAAGAAACTTTGAAGGCTGAAAGGGAATGGCATGATATATTCAAAGTGCTCAATGGGGAAAGTCTGTGGCAAAAAATACTCTATCCAAAAGCCTACCATTCAGAATAGAAAAAGAAATAAAGGATTTCCCAGACAAACAGAAACTAAAAGAGCTTGTGACCACTAAACCAGCCCTGCAAGAAATATTAAAGGGGATTCTTTGAGTGGAAAGGAGACCAAAAGTGACAGTATAAAGGTAGAAAACACAAAAGCAGTAATAATGAATATTTCTATAAAAAATGAGTCAAAGAACTCACTAAATAAAAGAATATAATATATAATAACATATATCTAAAACATGAGAGAGGAGAAAAGACTGGGTTCAAACTTGAGCAAACTTCAACTTAATATAGACTGCTATGGGCAGAAGACATTATATACAAACCTAATATAATATAACAAAAACCATAATAAACATGCAAAGAATAAAAAGGAAGAAATCTAACTATATTACTAAAGAAAACCAGTAAACCAGGAAAGAGAGAGAGAAGAGAAACCGAGAGAAAAGTATCAGAAAAAAGCTTCAGAAAGAACAAAAAAAGTAATAAAATGGCAATAAATACATATCTTTCAATAATTACTTTGGGGTCGCCTGGGTGGCTCAGTGCGTTAAGCCGCTGCCTTCAGCTCGGGTCATGATCTCAGGGTCCTGGGATCGAGCCCTACATCGGGCTCTCTCCTCAGCGGGGGGCCTGCTTCCCTTCCTCTCTATCTCCCTGCCTCTGTCTACTTGTGATCTCTGTCTGTCAAATAAATAAATAAAATCTTTAAAAAATAATAATAATTACTTTGAATGTAAATAGACTAAACACTCTAATCATAAGACATAGGGTGACAGAATGAATTTTTTTAAATCTATATGGTGCCTGCAAGAGATTCATTTCACACCTAAAGACAGCTACAGATTGAAAGTAAAGGGATGGAGAAACATCTATCATGCAAATGGATATCAAAAGAAAGCTGGAGTAGCAATATTTAAATCAGACAAAATAGACTTTAAAACAAAGACTATAATAAGAGACAAAGAAGGAAACTATATAATAATAAAGGGGACAAACAAGAAGATATAACAACTGTAAATATTTATGCACTCAACATGGGAGCACTCAAATACATGAAACAGTTACTAACAGACATAAAGGAGCTAATCAGTAATAATAATAGTAAAAGTAACAGTAACAGTAAAGGGCTTTAACAGTCCACTTACATCAACAGACAGATCATCTAAATAGAAAATCAACAAAGAAACAGTGGCTTTGATTGACATACTGGAAGAGAAGGATTTAACAGATATATTCAGAACAGTCCATCCTAAAACAACAGAGTACACATTCTTTGCACGTGAACATTCTCCAGAACAGATGGCATATTAGGCCACATAACCAGCCTCAATGAACTCAAAAACACTGAAGTGATACCATGCATCTTTTCTGATCACAACACTAGGAAACTATAAGTCATAAGAAAAAATAAGAAAAAATCTGGAAAGACCACAAATGAATCGAGGTTAAATAACATGGTACTAAACAATGAATGGGTCAACAAGGAAATAAAGGAAGAAATAAAAAGCACATGGAAACAAATGAAAATGAAAAAAGATCCAAAACCTTGGGATGCAGTCAAAGCAATTCTAAGCGGGAAATGTATAGCAATGCAGACCTACAAGAAAAACCTCACATAAACAAACTAATACCTTATACCTAAAGGAGCTAGAAAAAGAACAACCAACAAAACCTAAAACCAGCAGAAAGAAGGAAATAAATATGAGAGCACAGGGCACTTAGGTAGCTCAGTTGGTTAAGTGTCTGACTTTTGATTTCGGCACAGGTCATGATCTTAGGGTTCTGAGATTGAGCCCCATGTCAGATTCCATGCTCAGTATGGATCCTGCTTAAGATTCTCTCTCTCTCTCCCTCTTCCTCTGCCTCCCCGCCCTGCCCATGCATGTTCTCTCTCTCTCTCTTTTTCTCTTGCTCTCTCATTCTCTCTCTCTTAAAAAAATTTTAAAATAAAGATGAGAGCAGAAATAAATGATAGAAAAACAACCAAAAACCCCCACAATAGAACAGATCGATGAAACCAAGAGCTGGTTCTCTAAACAAAACAAAACAAAATTGATAAACCTCTAGCCAGATTTATCAAGGCAAAAAAAAAAAAAAAAAAAGGAGAAAAGACTTAAATAAATAAAATCACAAATGAGAGAGAGAGGAGAAGTAACAAGATCCAGATCCAGAAAGCACAGAAGGCACAGCCAACATCACAGAAATACAAACAGGTGGAAGAGAAATTTATGAAAAACTATACGCCAATAAATTGGACAACCTAGAAGAAATGGATGAATCCCTAAAAATATGTAAACTACCACAACTTGAAACAGGAATAAAACCAAAATTTGAACAGACCAATAACCAGCCACGAAATTGAATCAGTAATCAAAAAGCTCCCAACAAATGAAAATCCAGGACTGGCTGACGTCATAGGTAAATTCTACCAAATATTTAAAAACAAATTAATACCTATTCTTCTCAAACTCTTCCAAAAAGTAGAAAAGTAAGGAAAACTTCCAAATTCATTCTATGAGGCCAGTACCATCCTGATAAAAACTGGATAACAACACCACAAAAGAAAGACAACTATAGGCCAATATCCCTGATGAACATAGATACAAAATCCTCAACAAAACACTAGCAAACTGAATCCAAGAATACATTAAAATAGTCATTCACCACAATCAAGGGGGATTCATGCCCAACATGCAAGCATGGTTCAATAGTCAAATATCAATTGATGTGATACATCACATCAATAAGAGAAAGAATAAGAATCATATGATCACTTCAATAGATGCAGAAAAAGTATTTGACAAATATGTCCTTTCATGACAAAAATCCTCAACAAAGGCCTAGAGGGAACATACCTCAACTTAGTAAAGGCCTTATATGAAAAACTCACAGCTAACATCATCCTTAATGGAAAAACACTGAGAGCCTTTCCCTTGAGGTTAGGAACAAGACAAGGATGCCCACTCTCAACACTTTTATTCAATACAGTACTGGAAATCCTAGTCACAGCAATCAGACAACAAAAAGAAATATTAAGCATCCAAACTGGTAAGGAAGAAGTAAAACTTTCACTATTTTCAGATGGCATAATACTATATATAGAAAACCTTAAAGACTCCACCAATAAAACTGTTAGAACAGATCAACAAACTAAGTAAAGTTGCAAAAATCAATGTATGGAAATCAGTTACATTTCTATACACCAATAATGAAGCAGCAGAAAGAGAAATTAAGAAAACTATCCCATTGATAATTGCACCAAAAATAACTAGATACCTAGGAATAAACCTAACCGAAGAGGTGAAAGACTTGTACTCTGAAAACCAGAAAATACTGATGAAAAAAATATAAGTTGGGGCACCTGTGTGGCTCAGTGGGTTAAGCCTCTGCCTTCAGCTCAGGTCATGATCTCAGGGTCCTGGGATGGAGCCCCACATCGGGCGCTCTGCTCAGCAGGGAGCCTGCTTCCCCCTCTCCCTCTGCCTGCCTCTCTGCCTACTTGTGATCGCTGTCTGTCAAATAAATAAATAAAATCTCTTTTTAAAAATGTAAGTTAACACAAAGAAATGGAAAGACATTCCATGCTCATGGATTGGAAGAACAAATATCATCAAAATGTCTATTCTACCCAAAGGATCTACACATTTAATGGAACCCCAACAAAATGCCAACAGCAGTTTTCACAGAACTAGGACAATTCTAAAATTTGCATGAAACCACAAAAGACCCCAAATAGCCAAAGCAATCTTGAAAAAGAAAAGCAAAGCTGGAGACATCACAATTCCAGACTTCTATGATATTGGCCAAAAATGGATGCAGAGATCAATGGAACTGAATAAAATACCCAGAATTAAACCCACAATTTTATGATCAATTCAACTTTGACAAAGGAGGAAAGAATCTACAATGGGAAAAGGACAGTCTCTTCAACAAATTGTGTTGGAAAAATTGGATAGCAACATGCATAAGAAAGAAACAGGACCACTTTACTAAAACAATAATAAAAACTAAAATTAAAATTAAAAATGTAAAAAAGAATTTATAAAAGTATTTAAAATTTGGGGCGCCTGGGTGACTCAGTGGGTTAAAGCCTCTGCCTTTGGCTCAGGTCGTGATCTCAGGTCCTGGGATCAAGCCCTGCATCGGGCTCTCTTCTGGCGGGGAGCCTGCTTCCTCCTCTCTCTCTGTCTGCCTCTCTGCCTGCTTGTGATCTCTCTCTCTCTCTGTCAAATAAATGAATATAATCTTTAAAAAAATATTTAAAATTTTATAAAATTAAAAATGAATAAATTCAAAGGGAATGGAAGACATGAAACCATCAAAATCCTAGAGGAGAACACAGGCAGCAACCTTTTTGACATTGGCTGTTGCAACTTTTTTCTAAAATGTCTCCTGAGGCAAGAGAGACAAAGGCAAAAAATAAACTACTGGGACTACATCAAAATAAAAAGCTGCTTCGCAGCGAAGGAAACAACAAAACTAAAAGGCAACTTACAGAATGGGAGAAGATAGTTGCAAATGACATATCCAGTAAAGGGTTAGTATCCAAAATATAAAAAGAACTTATAAAACCCAACACCCCAAAACCAAATAATCCAATTTAAAAATGGGCAGAAGACATGAACAGATATTTCCACAAAGAAGAAATACAGATGGCAAACAGACACATGAAAAGATGTTCATCATCACTTCACTTACATCAGGGAAATGCAAATCAAAACCACAACAAAATATCACATTACATCTGTCAGAAGGGCTAAAATCAGCAACACAAGAAACAACAGTTTTGTTGTTGGGGAGGATATGAAGAAAAAGGAACACTCATGCACTGTTGTTGGGAATGCACATGGGTGCAGCCACTGTGGAAAACTGTATGAAGGTTCCTCAAAAGTTAAAAAACTACCTTAGGATCCAGCAATCACACTACTGGTATTTACCGAAAGAAAACAAAAACACTAATTCAAGGGGATGCGTGCACCCCTATGTTTATAGTAGCATTACCTACAACAGCCAAATTATGGAAGCAGGCCAACTGTCCACCCATTGATGAATGGATAAAGAAGATGTGGTGTATATACACAATGGATTATTACTCGGCCATAAAAATGAATGAAATCTTGGGATGCCTGGGTGG
Source organism: Mustela putorius furo (assembly GCF_011764305.1). Taxonomy (NCBI): domain Eukaryota; kingdom Metazoa; phylum Chordata; class Mammalia; order Carnivora; family Mustelidae; genus Mustela; species Mustela putorius. The sequence continues at coordinate 15,135,554 of NW_025421423.1, forward strand.
CTCAGTCGTTAAGCAACTGCCTTCAGCTTGGGTCATGATTCCAGTGTCCTGGGATCAAGCCCTGCGTTGGGCTTCCTGCTCAGCGGGAAGCCTGCTTCTCCCTCTCCTGCTCCCCCTGCTTGTGTTCCCTCTCTCGCTGTGTTTCTCTCTGTTAAATAAATAATAAAATCTTTTAAAAAAAAATGAATGAAATCTTGCCATTGGTGACGACATGGGTGGAGCTAGAGTGTATTATGCTGAGCAAAATAAACCAATCAGAGAAACAAATACCATAGGATTTCACTCCTGTGTGGAATTTAAGAAACAACAAATGAGCAAAGGGAAAAGAAAGAGAGAGAAACAAATGAAAAAACAGATTCTTATTTTAAAAGATTTTATTTATTTATTTAACACAGAGAGATCACAAGTAGGCAGAGAGGCAGGCAGAGAGAGAGAGAGAAGTAAGCAGGCTCCCTGCCGAGCAGAGAGCCCGATGTGGGGCTGGATCCCAGGACCCAGAGATCATGACCTGAGCCGAAGGCAGAGGAGAGGCTTAACCTACTGAGTCACCCAGGCGCCCCACGAAACAGATTCTTAACTACAGAAAACAAATTGATGGTTACCAGAGGGGAGTTGGGGGGGGGCATGAGGGAAATAGGTGATGAGCCCTGGCTGATGCGTATAGAATTGCTGGATCACTGTATTGTAAACTGTAACTAACTAAAACTGTTAACGAACTAAAATTAAAATTAGAACTTTTAAAAAATGAAATGAAATGAAAAGGTCCCTGGCCACGAGAAAAGAAACCACACACAAACTTCAAATAAGTAGAACAGAAAGAGAATAGAAAGACATCAAACTAGAAATGTCCGAGACTTATGAAGATATTTTTTTTCTAAAAGACAGGAAAGAAAACAATAGAGAAATGCCACATCCATGAATGGAAAGACTCAAAAGTGAACCTTCCTGGAACACGTTAAGTTCACATGTTCATTCAGTGACTGAGGAAGTGCTTACCATGCACCAGCATGCTTTGGGGGCTAAGAACAAAGTGCGGGGGGAAAAAGTCCCTGAATGGGGGCGCCTGGGTGGCTCAGTGGGTTAAAGCCTCTGCCTTCAGCTCAGGTCATGATCTCAGGGTCCTGGGATCGAGCCCCGCATCGGGCTCTCTGTTCGGCAGGGAGCCTGCTTCCCCCTCTCTCTCTGCCTGCCTCTCTGCCTAGCTGTGATCTCTCTCTCTGTGTCAAATAAATAAATAAAATCTTTAAAAAAAAAAAAAAGTCCCTGAATGTCAGGGAACTCATCCTTGTGAAAAAGGCAGAAAATAAGTAAGTAAACATATAAATAAAAAATATAATCTCGTGGCGCTGGGAAAGAATGAACAAAAGCATTGCAGGGGGATAGAAATCATGGCCAGGGAAAGCTCCCTGCGGAGATGGTTTGCGAGCCAAGAACTGAGGAGTGTGAGTGAGTCACCAAGAATGGAGGATAAGGGCTAAGAGGGAGCTCCAAGGTCAACATCCCAGATGCAGGAATCACCTTGTCACACTCACAGAAGAGAAAGCAATTACTGCTAAGATTCTTTGAAAGGACTAATGAGAACAGCAAGAAAAAAACTGTATTAAAAATATTGGAAGAGGCCATAACCAGGTACTGGTACCTATTACAAAGTTACAACAGAGTTTCTCAATCTTTTATCATTACAGTCCCCCAAGAAGACTTTCAAAACATTCCCCCCCCCAATCTCTCACCTTTTATAAAATGTCAATACCCCCAATATGTTCTATGTTTCTTGTGTACTATATGTTTATCTATATATAAAAAGAATATTTTCTTGCCCCTTAAGAACCAATTTTTGCCCCTTTGTGAGTGATTTTGCCTCCTAGGGGTGATACCATGCCTACTGAGAATGTGTTAGAGCGATTAAATGAAACCATCTCACTGGTTAAATTCAGTTCCCTCTTGGTGGGAAAGCGACTCTCACCCTAAGTCTCTTCCCCTCCCACTTCACTGGGGAGTTATGGTTTGAACCACAGGCAGCTCGAACCCCTGATATGTTCGCTGGGGAGAAAAGGATCCCCGACAGAGCTAGTCCTAAATCCATTCCTACCCTGTTCTCTGACCCTTCGCTACAAAAAGTACACGCCCTGTCCCCCATACAGATATTCCTTCCCCGGCTCACTTTTAGAGGGTCACTCTGCCTCCTCTTTCTCTCCTTTCCCCACCCAGAAGGCCCATCTCATCCAGAATCCTGAAGCTGAAAAACCAGACTTGTGAGAATGCCTCCGAGAAGAAAAAAGCTGGCTCTTGGTTCATGGAGTTATTTGAAATTTTGTTTCTGCTTCGCTCATGTCTGGAGCAAGTCTGTCCAAAGCCGATCATTACTTCCTCTGGGCTCCCACTGCCCCTTCAAGTACTACAATTACACATTATGCGCTATATTATTATTGATCGTATCGCCCCACTGAACCGAGAGCTCCTTGAGAGGAGAGACTGATGCCTCACTCATGTCTCGCTCATCTCAGCCCTCTTCATGTCCTGGGTGATGGCAGGCACAGCACTCCTGGTTGTTTCAATGTAAACAAGCAGCAATAAGGAGGAAACTGAGCGACTGAGAGCATAGTAACTCAATGAAATACAAGTGCTCCGTATAAGGCATGGTTCAGCCCTTACTATGTATTTATTCTAGAAAAGGAGTTACACCTTCTGTCAGTATAACAAAAACACAAGCGCATATATAACATCTGTAATAAAGTAAATTTAGGTAACATTTAACATTTTGTAGATGCTAATTGTGCCTTGGGTACTGTGCTGGTTCCCTATAACCCACTTAGTTTCGCAAGAAACCCCTTACACAGGCACTGTTATTCCCATTTTACAGTTAAAGCAACTTAGTCACATAAAGGTTAAGTAATTTGCCCAAAGGCACACAGATAACAAGAGATCTGAGATTTGAATTAGATAGCCTGACTCCAGAGTAACTGTGCCAAGCTATTATTGCTTCTACACTTTGTCCTGAAGCAGGGTATAAGAATTCAGAAAGAAGACCTATTTTCAGTTGGACAGACTGTGGAAGAGGGGATGAAGGGAATATTAAGAACTGAAGAAAAATGGGGAGGGGATTTCAGGTGGAGGACATAGCGTGTACAAAGATACGGGGGTAGAAAAGTTAGCCCTTCAGTTATTCCAGATTAGCGCTGCAATTTGTTCAAGGATGGTGGTGGTGGGTTAAATCCAAATCTTTCAAGAGTATTTCCCACAACACTCTTCAGATCAACAAGGACAAATACATCAACATAAAACCAGTGCTGTCATCATAACCAAAAGACAGAGAATATAAGAAAATTTAAATTGCCTTTTAATGGAAGAATAAATACCAAGTTCTAGCAAAGCTGTTTCTCAACCTCCCACAAGTCACTGTCAGAGGGCACTAGAAGAGCATGGGAAAGAGAAGAGGGAAACAAAAGGGTCTGAACATGTGCTTGACTCACTCCCAGAAAGAGAAATTCCACCTGCAGCATGGAAAGACTGAAAAGAAGATCTGGTATACCAGGGTACTGACTACAAGCAAAGGATGAAAGTCTAGGAGGCTTAAGGTAGTCGTATGAGAAAGGCATTGTTTCTGGGAAAGCAGGTGACTAAGTGGAAAGAACTGGTATTCTGTGGAGACTAAGTACTGATGGGGAAAAGAAGCAAGAGGGGAATGCAATAGCCTACAAAGCAAGAGAGAACCCCAAAATAAAAGAATATACCATTCTTTCCTTCTCTCCCCGAAAACCAAAATATCCTTTAAAGGAACTGTACTTCATTAAATGACAGAAGAGGGCACTCTTAACCTAGAAATATTATTAACCATTCTAAACTATGGAATTCATATATAAAAGAAGTGTTCATTGAAAAGAAAGATAGAAAGAGAAAAGATTAAAAAAAAGAAGAAGGAAAGAAAGCCAGCCAAGATGATAATCAAAACATCTCACTTTGTGAAAAACTCTACATTTTTTAATAATACCTAAACAAGAATTAAACACACACACACACACACACACACACACACACACCAGTAGCTCTGTAACACAATAAACTGAAATAAATATCCTCAAATAAGCATAGTGGGGTATAAGGAAAACACCTTGAGTCAGAAATTCAAAAACTAAGAACAGAAATGGACACAAAACAGGCAGGAAATGAAACAGAAGTGACTGAGTTCAGGAAACAAACAAAAGGAAAAGACAAATTCATATCAGAAAAAAAGTCAAAATGTCATAGTACCCAAAGAAGGATAGATTAGAATAAAAAATTGAGGAAAATTGAAGAAATACAGGAAAACAACCAAAAAGAATAAAAATGATATTAAAAAGAAGAAAAAGGAAGCAAAAATCAAGTTGCTGAAAAGGAATATAATCAAAGATCCAACATATGTATAATTACAGTCTCTAAAGAAGAAAAACATCAAAACTGTTTTTCATTAATATTTAAAACTATAATCCAGGATAAGTCTACAGTAATAAAAAGATCAAATATAAGTGCTGAAAGGGCCCACTGTAAATCTGAGAAAGCTCATCCAGAAAATAATAAATATAGAAGCAGAAATTAATGATATAGTTGAGCAAGGGTCACAGACTTTCTTCTGTAGAGGGTCAGAAAGTAACTATTTTAGTAAAAACCTTCTCAGCCTGTTCTGTCACACCATTCGACTCTGTCTTTGTAGCACAAAAGCAGCCACAGACATTATGTAAACAAACGACTTAGCCTTTAGTGTCCAATGCAAGTTTATTATAGAAACAGGTGATGGGCCAGATGTGGCCCACCAGCAGTGATAGCTGGCTAATCCTTGATGTGGAGGGGGAAGATAACAGGGGGTCCAATTACAGAATAAAACCATGGCTTTTTGAAAATACTAATAAAATAGATGACCTCCTAGCTAACTTAATCTAGAAAAAAAGAAGAAAATACAAGTAAAAGGAGAAATAATCACTGAAATGGAAGAAAATTCAAAAAGTTAAATGTAAGTATTTCATGGGCCACTCTGCAAATAAATTTAAATACACAGAGAAGGGCGCCTGGGTGGCTCAGTGGGTTAAGCTGCTGCCTTCGGCTCAGGTCATGATCTCAGGGTCCTGGGATCGAGTCCCGCATTGGGCTCTCTGCTCAGCAGGGAGCCTGCTTCCTCCTCTCTCTCTGTCTCTCTCTCTCTGCCTGCCTCTCTGCCTACTTGTGATCTCTCCCTGTCAAATGGATGAATAAAATCTTAAAAAAAAAAAAAAAATACACAGAGAAAATGGGTAATTCCTAAGAAAATGGTTTGCTAAACTGACCCCACTAGACTTTAAAAGTTAACAGATCATTTTCCATAGGGGGAAAAAAAACCTGAGAAAGTTATCAAGGAACTCCCCCACCAGAAAAGCTCCCATGCCTGGGCTGTTTTGTGGGAAAATTCTACCTAACCATTGGAGATCAGAAAGTCCAAATGCTATGTGAATTGTAATAATGAAGAAAACCTTTAAAACAATGAAGGGCATAATAAAGAAGGAAACATTTCAAAATCTTTTTATGAAATAAGGAAAATATTAATGCTTAAATCTGATAAAGATGATACATTAAAGATGATACAATCTGATAGAGATAAAACTATAATATCACTTATGAATATTGATGCAAGAATACCAAAGAAAGTATTAGTGAAGAGAATCTAACCCCAGAGAAGAAACAAACACACTATAACCAAGTGGGATTTATTTCAGGGAAAGAGAGAAAATGGGGGGGAGGATCAAGAGAGAGAAAGACAGAAAGAGACATGTGAAATCATATCAAAATTTAAAAATTACAAGGAAAAGAAATTTAAAAGAATATATTGTAGTTAGCTTTCCTTTGTACTGTATTAATGGATATTTTGGACTAAGGAGTTAACGTGATCTTTTCCCTGATTTCAGCCTACAAGATGGCAGTCTTAGAGTCTCTCTGTGTATACATGACTGGAATATGGGGTAGTTCCAAAAAGAGTAACTACATGAATCCACTTCCTCCAAAACCATTTAGGACCCATTTAGTGAAGGGTTCCAATTCTAAATAACTTATTCATCTTTATCTACTCCATGGGTATCATACTGCCTAGCTGGACCTACCATGTCATTGTGTTACCTTAAAAAGACACAACCATTTACTGCCCACAATATGCCCATTTGGGCATATTACAAATGCTTGGGTATCCCATGAAAAATAAATGCCATTTTTGGGCTTGACCAGTTGTAAGTATAAGTGTTTCCGACTGATGGCTTATAAAAGAAGCAGAAAGACTTCAGACGTAACTCTTCTACCACAGAATACTGTTATGATATTTATCAGTTTGTAGAAAATGGTCAGAAACAATGTTAAAATTTTTATGGTCTTTTTATTATCTTTTCTTTGGACTTCAATTCTGTAAACAGGAATCAGTTGGGGGGTGGAAGTTTTCTAAGGTCGACACAGATCTCAAATCAGGCGTGCTGTCAGAAGACCTGCAACATAAACCACTGTGACGGTCACTGTTTTCCACCAGGTGATGGAGGGAAGATTACTCTGTTTCCCCCGAATGATTTAAAAAAAAAAAAAATGTACCAGGGTGCCTGGGTGGTTCAGTGGGTTAAAGCCTCTGCCTTCGGCTCAGGTCATGATCCCAGGGTCCTGGGATCGAGCCCCACATCGGGCTCTCTGCTCTGCAGGGAGCCTGCTTCCTCCTCTCCCTCTGCCTGCCCCTCTGCCTACTTGTGATCTCTCTGTGTCAAATAAATAAATAAAATCTTTAAAAAAAAAATGTACCAACACTACTTTAGAAGTAAATGCATGTAATCCTCTGCTTAGAGAGAACAGAAAAACAAGATACCTCTTATTCCTAAATGACAGAGTTTTTAAAATCCTAATTAGGAGCAGTCTAAATAGACAGTTGACTTGGCAAGGGAAAACAGTGTCAGAAAGAATGGCTAAGAATCAATTGTTTTGAACACAAAGTCACTATTTTTATAACTGTTCTATAAACAGTGGTATCATTGTACTATCCTTTAGTTGCCCGTGATGTACATTTTGCAAACAGTTTATCTTAGAAGGAACAAGAGGATATAATAGTGTTCAAAGTCAGGAGTTTTACTGTTACTTTGTTGAGATTTTTCTTAAGACAAATTTGGTATCTCATTACAATTACCATAAAACTTGCTTGCTAAAAGTATGTCATCATATTATATGGAGAGAAATTGGGGGGGGGCGTTCAATCATTCATTCTTTGCAGGACAAATTTACTTTTTTTTTTCATTTTTGAAGATTTTATTTATTTATATCCCAGAGAGAGAGAGAGAGAGAGAGAGAGAGAGCATGCACAAGAAGGGGGAGCAGCAGGCAGAGGGAGAAGCAGGATTTCCCACTGAGCAAGGAGCCTGGTGTGGGGCTCCATCCTAGGACCCTAGGATCATGACCTGAGCTGAAGGCAGACGCTTAACCGACTGAGCCACCCAGGAGCCCCTGTGCAGGGAAAATCCAAACGATTCCCTTGATTCAGCTGCATGGGCTGAACCTTCTAACAGACATGGGCAGCCTTCTACTGAGGCACAGGTCCTTGCATTCAACACAGAACAGCTGCTCCCTGGGTACTGGGTAGAGAGAACAATCCCAACCCCAGTGACACCTACCACTTATAAGATCTGAGTTGAGAGAACCAATATTTAGGAAACGTGGACGCTAGTCATTCCTCCAAATAACCCACAATAATTTAATTCTATTCTTGTATCAAGCCAGATCAACAGAGGACAGGAGTTTTTAAGGCCTCTTTCCTTATCCACTGCACCCTTTCCTGCAATGTAATGAGTCACGCTCAGGGCAATAAGCCTCATAAAAATCCTCATAAAATGGGGTGCCTGGGAGGCTCAGTGGGTTAAACCTCTGCCTTTGGCTCAGGTCATGATCTCAGGGTCCTGGAATCGACCCCTACATCGGACTCTCTGCTGAGCAGGGAGCCTGCTTCCTCCTCTCTCTCTCTGCCTGCCTCTCTGCCTACTTGTGATCTCTGTCTGTCAAATAAATAAATAAAATCTTTTTAAAAAATCCTCATAAAATGCTGCTCATACATTGTACTACCTATGAATTCTCTCTGGGATAAAAAAAATTCCTGTCTAATCACATTGTCGATAAAAACTGTACTTCCCCTGAGAAACACCGCTTGGTTATAACCTTAAGGCAATGTCATGGCACCCTTTCTGACAGGATGGATCAAAAATGAAAACTAAATTTGTGAGCCACTAATGCAAAGATAAATAAGTTATAAGAATATGGATTATTCTTAACCTTACTTCTGCATCTTTTTTTATGTCCCTTTGTTTTCATTCTTCTTTATTTTTTAAGGTTTTTTTTTTCTTTTTATTCTTTCTTTTTTAAGAGATTTTATTTATTTATTTATTTGTCAGAGCAAGCGAGCACAGGAGGGGGAGTAACAGGTAGAGGGAGAAGCAGGCTTCCCTTGAGCAGGGAGCCGGATGTGAGGCTCGATCTCAGGACCCCCCATGGGATCATGACCTGACCCAAAGGCAGATACTTAAACTACTGAGTCACCCAGGCGCTCCTCATTCTTCTTTAGCTTACAGATCTAACTTATTTTATTTGCTATACCCATGCAGATCACTTTAAAAAAAGATGGGACATAAATAAGTACTCTTGTGTTTTGAAAATTCTACACTTAGTATTAATATAATAAATCACAAAGGAAAAGATCAATAGTATTGACTACATAGAATCTAAAACTTTTATATGTCAAAAACACCATAAACAAAATAAAAAGAAACTATTAATCAAGAAAAATGTTTGACATAAAGAATAAGGAAACTCCTACCCTATGAATAAGTTTTATATCTCAATAGGAATACAAAATCGGAGAGAAGAAAGGATGATGGTAAATCAACTGGTCAAGAAATTTGATGTTGGGGGTGCCTGGGTGGCTCAGTGGGTCGAGCCGCTGCCTTCGGCTCAGGTCATGATCCCAGGGTCCTGGGATCGAGGCCCGAGTCGGGCTCTCTGCTCAGCAGGGAGCCTGCTTCCTCCTCTCTCTCTGCCTGCCTCTCTGCCTGCTTGTGATCTCTCTCGATCAAATAAATAAATAAAATCTTTAAAAATAAGAAAAAAAAAAGAAATTTGATGTTGAAATAAATGGATTCGAAGAAACCCAGAACTGTTTTCCTGACACAGACTCCTAGAACTAGAGAAGAACTTTCCCGTTCAACCCTCTAATACTGCGGAAGCCAATTACCTTGCTCAAACGTGTTCAAGGTTGTTCGTTACCTGCCTTCCCATGTCACAGAGGAAAACACGATCGCGGCCTCTCTCCACTCCCTATTCACTAATCCTCAAGGAGGAACAGTATCTGTAATCTGACTGGGAGGTGACTCCCACGCCTTGGTCACATCTCCTAGTGGGTAGAGTTCATATATCATAGGTCACTGCCCAAACAAGATGCAGATTCTTGCTTCCTGGGACCTGCACAGAGGGCAAGACTAGGAGAGAATGAAATAGAGTGAAGGAAATCACATCAAGGAGAAGAAAATTTGAAATCCTATTGGCCCAGCTAGAAAAAAAAAATATGATAAGGAAAAGAAAATATATCCAAATGTAATTACTCTAAAGAGCCCCTGAACGATAGGGATATTTACTAGGTTCGGAGAAAGTGGCTCAAAATCATCAAAGAGAAGAGTTACAGGACTATTATGGAGGACAGACTAAGAGGACAGTTCCCGCAACAGGTGCCCAGATCCAGGTATCATTCTCTCAAGAAAGGTCTTCTGAAAGTTTTAAATAGAGACACAGGAGTCAGCATTAATGGGGCAGCCCTCTGGAACTGCAGCTGTCATGCTACACAGTTTCAGAAAATGTGGACACATTTAAGAAGGGCTAGAAAAATCAGAGGAGAATTCTTCAAGCATCGTTAAATTAGTTTCAGTGCTGTTCTTGTAGCAGGTACAGCACTGGCTTGAAGGAAGCCCGCCTGGGAGATGCAGGGAGTTAGAACTTGAGAAAGAAGGAACAGAAAAACAGAGGTGCCTGAAGGAGGATCCGAAGAGAATGACAATTGATTAGACCTCCCCCTGGGTTAGAGGCCGAACTGAATAGAATCATACACCTTCTAATGAAATGAAATGTGGGCAAGATTTCTTTGAACCCTGGAGGATGGCAGCAGATCCAGAACTCCCTGGCATCATTCTTTCTCCACGGAGACTCCCCTGGCTGAATCCAAAGTACAATGTTAGGAGAACAAAAATCTAAGTGTGAAAACAAAAACCAAATATAGGGCAGGAAAGTCCTAATACCTAGCAAAAGGAATTGGCCGGACCTGGGGATAGAAAAGGAACAGAAATGAGGGAGGCGGCAGGTGCAAAGCTTCCAGTGGGAATCATCAGAGGGAGCTGGGCCCTGGAGGCTTACCCGATGCAGACAACGGATATGGTGGCTCGAAGGGATGCTGCGGTGCCCAACAAAGCAGCCCAGGCAGCTGAGTCTTAAAAGTCAGTTCTAAGGAAAGGTGGGGCTTGGGTGGAAATCCACTAACCTAAGGCACTTCCTGGACGTCACTCGGCCAGCGAAAGCACCAGTTCCAGAAACTCAGAGAAGTTTAAGGATCCACTGAGAGTATTTCTCCAGGAGTCAAATGTGAGAACTCCAAAGCAGGAAGTGGCACTCAGAGACAAGGCATTCAGATAAGAATCCCAGAAGCTCAGAACTAAAACAATTCTTGGGACCTTTCTGGGGGCAGAGAAATTGAGAGAAAAAAGCAGAAAATTGGGACAGTGAAGGAGGCATGTAAGACAGCGCAATTCTCTCGAAGACTTCCTACTACTACTCCTCTCACTATAACGGGGAGCCTCCTGCCCACAGCAAGGAGGCTCTTCCACTAGAGATGAAGAGCTTCAGCTGTGGTGACCGGTGGATAGGGATTGAAGGAGAAGTGAAAATGGAAAGGTTCTAAATCCTTGGGATGGGCACCAAGAAAGACCCAGAGCCACCATGGCAAAGTCTTAAAATTTTCAAGGGAAGAAAATTTCCCTCCCTGCAAAACATATGGCAAGACTAGTGTCACACAGATCCCAGTAACTTATGAGAAGAGATCACTTCCCAAACTTAGTTCAAATTCATAGGCGGTGGACACCAAGTAGCTTGGTAATCTAGAGAGGCTGAAATATCACATGCCAGATTATACTTAGCACTGGTAATTCAGGATCCAGGTTGTAAGGGAACCTTATTGATATTCAAGCTACAGTTTAGACCCCATCTCCTACCACTTTCTCCAGCTCACTTTGCTCCAGCCATCCTAACTTCCTCGATGTTCCTAGAACATGCCAAGGACATGCCTCTCTCAAGACCATGTCACTTGGTGTCCTCCCTGTGCATGGCTTATTCCCTCACTTCCTCCAGATCTGTGCCCAAATGTCACTTTCTAAGAGAAGCCTTCCAGGAGACATGAACAGACATTCCTTCAAAGAAGACATACAATGGCCAAAAGACACATGAAAAAATGCTCAACATTACTCATCATCAGGGAAGTGCAAATAAAAACCACAATGAGAAGCAACCTCATACCAGTCAGAATGGCTAAATTAACAAGTCAGGAAACAACAGACGTTGAGGATACAGAGAAAGGGGAACCCACTTATACAGCTGGTGGGGAAATAAGCTGGTGTAGCTACTCTGGAAAATAGTATGGAGGTTCTTCAAAAAGTTAAAATTAGAGCTACCCTATGGCCCAGCAATTGTACTAGTAGGTATTACCCAAAAGATACAAACATGGTGACCTAAAGGGGCAGCTGCACCCCAATGTTTATAGCAGCAATGTCCAAAATCGCTAAATTATGGAAAGAGCTCAGATGTCCATCAACAGATGAATGGATAAAGAAGATATGGTGTACACACACACACGCATGCACACACACAGGAATATTACTCAGCCATCAAAAAAGAAATAACTTGCAACCATGTGGAAAGAACTAGAGGGTATTAGGCTAAGCAAAATAAGTCAATCAGAGAAAGACAATTATCATATGATGTGACTGATATATGGAATTTAAGAAATAAAACAGAGGATCATCCGCGAAAGGAAAGTAAAATAAAGTAAGATGAAATCAGAAGGGAGACAAACCATAAGAAGCTCTTAACCCTAGGAAACAAACTGAGGGTTGCTGAAGGGGCAGGGGTTCAGGATGATGGGCATTAAGGAGGGCACATGATGGAATGAGCACTGGGTGTTACATGCAACTGATGAATCACTAAGTTCTATCTCTGAAACTAATACCATAGTATATGTTAATTAAAAGAATTTAAATAAAATATAAATAAATATATTTTATATATCATATATATATTTATATATAGAGAGAGGCCTAAATATAACCTATATAATATATATTTAAATAGAGGCTTTCCCTGACCACCAGTTGTCACTCCCTTTGCCATGTTTTCTTTGCCACCTAACATGGGATTTATTTCCCTACTTATTTATCTCTCTCCACCACGACCCCCCAAAACTCCAACGCCATGTCAGCTGGGACTGCTTTATTGCTACCACAATGTCAGCCATCAGAACCTGCTTGACACAGAGTAGGAAAGAAAGAAACATTTATTCTATGAATGCATTTATGCATCCATGGCGTTTGAAGTTTTTGCTCACGGTCCGAGGTTGGCAAAAGTCAGGTGGGTCAGGACGAACTATGCACTGGGTTCTGAGAATATAATTTTGCTTTTTTCTTTGAAATAACTAATAATTAGTGAGAAGCAGCAGAAGTATATTAAGAATGAAGGCTGTGGGGCCAGGGTCACATCATCCCGTGTTCAAATCACTAAGTATGTGATCCTGGATAAATTGTTTAATTTAAGATCTCATGATCTTTGTCTATAAAATGGGAATAACAGCAATGCCTTCCTCAGAAGGCTTGGTAGATCTGAGTTGATTCAAAGAGGACACATTGGTTTTGGTTTTGTTTCTGTTTTGTTCTTTATTTTTTTGCTCACTCTAAATATATATATATATATAATATATATTATATATATTTGTATATATATAATATATATTATATATTATATATATTTATATACATATATACATATACATGTGTATGTATGTGTGTGTGTGTGTTATCTCCACACCTTCTTTATCCATTCAACAGGGATGGACACTTGGTCTACTTCCATAATTTGACTATTGTAAATAATGCTATAAACACCAGGATGCATGTATCCCTTTGAATTAGTGTCCTTGCATTCTTTGGGTAAATACCTAGTAGTGGGATTTCTGGATGTAGCGTAGTTCTATTTTATTTATTTGTTTGTTTGTTTGTTTGTTTGTTTTGGCGTAGTTCTATTTTTTTTTTTAAGATTTTATTTATTTATTTGACAGAGAGAGATCACAAGTAGGCAGAGAGGCAGGCAGAGAGAGAGAGAGGAGGAAGCAGGCTCCCTGCTGAGCAGAGAGCCTGATGCGGGACTCGATCCCAGGACCCTGAGATCATGACCTGAGCCGAAGGCAGCGGCTTAACCCACTGAGCCACCCAGGCGCCCCGGCGTAGTTCTATTTTTAACTTTATGAGGAACCTCCAAACTTTTCTCCAAACTGTCTGTACTACTTTGCATTCCCACCAGCAGTGCAAGAGGGTTCCCCTTTCTCTACATCTTCTCCAACACCTGTTGTTTCTTTTTTTTTTTTGTAAGATTTTTTTTTATTAAATTTATTTATTTTCAGCATAACAGTATTCATTATTTTTTCACCACACCCAGTGCTCCATGCAATCTGTGCCCTCTATAATACCTACCACCTGGTACCCCGACCTCCCACCCCCCCCTTCAAACTGCTCAGATTGTTTTTGTAAGATTTTATTTATTTATTTGACAGAGAGAGATCACAAGTAGGCAGAGAGGCAGGCAGAGAGAGAGGGAAGCAGGCTCCTCACTAAGCAGGGAGCCCGATGCGGGACTCGATCCCAGGCCCCTGAGATCATGACCTGAGTTGAAGGCAGAAGCCACCCACTGAGCCACCCAGGGGCCCCAACACCTGTTGTTTCTTGTGTTGTTGATTTTAGCCATTCTGACAGGAATGAGGTGGCATGTCACTGTGCTTTTGATCTGCATTGCATGATGATGAGTGACGTGGTACATCTTTCAATGTGCCATCTGCATGTCTTCTTTGGAAAAATGTCTGTTCATGAACTTCTGCCCATTGTTTAATTGGTTTATTTGGTTTTGGGGTGTTGAGTTTTATAAGTTTTTTTAATATATATTTTGGATACTAACCCAAAGAGGGCACTTTGAACAGTGCCTGGCACATACTTAGTACTCAATAAACATAGGTATCATTGTCATCATCATTATTATGTGCTGGAAGCTATTCTAAACAATTTACTTGTGTTATGTCATGTAAAGATCAGTCAGGAGGTAACTGTGGTCTGGGAGCCAAGAAGAACATAGCTAATTCATTGGCTGTTTTTTAAAAATGGAGCTGAAGGTCACACAACATAAAATTAACCACTTTTGAGTGTATACTTTAGTGACATTTCTTAAGATCACAGTGTTGGGCAACCATCACATAATTCTGCTTTTTTCTTTTCTCAGAACAATGATGAATATGGGAGAGAAGCATCAGGAAGACAGGAGCAGGACCTAACCTATTTAACTGCCTTCCTTCAGAGGGGGCAGCCTCTCTCCTTGGTTGCCTGTAAATTTGCCTGCTATACCCAAAGGACTCAAGAATAAAAAAATCCTGTGTTTCTTCCTACTAACCAGAACTATGGAGTTCATACAGCTCGCCTCTATCTGGCTTCCTCACAAGGCCACATGCCCTTTCTAGGAAGCCTGACCTTCATGAGGCCACTGTTCTCTATGTCAGGTTCATGGGCTCAAACATGGTCCAGTCATAAGGCCTCTGTCTCGCCAGTGACACCACAGTGAGGCTCACATCACTGATCCCCAGGAATTTGGTTCTGGTTGTCCATAATGACTACCCTGGGGGTTCAGCGATCTTAAACCGAAGTAAGAGATAGGAGGCCTTTTCAATCCATCACTAGCAGGGAGCCCTAAATAAAATGGTCCATTCTTGGTGCCTACCCGCTATGAGCTAGAACCCCTGTGGGGAAGGGAATAGATGGTACGATTCAGGCACCGTGAAACCCAGAGAAAAGTTGGGTGTCATTAGAACTGGAACACAAGTCTCCTGACTCCCAGATGAGCATTTTTCATGTTCCCCCACGTTGTGCAATGCACGTTATTTCACGTGTCCTGAGACACAAAAGAGACACGTACACCCACCTGCTGGTGCGGTTGTCATCGTTATTTGCACTGACTGCTGCTCAGAAGATCCCAGGAGAGTGACATTCACTGTGTAATCAGTTGCTGGGTACAGGTCTAAACATACCACTGGAGTTCGCTCCCTTGTTGTGAAGTTAAATGATGTTGCATGATAAAAATTATTCAGGTACCACCTTTGACCCAGAACTTGAAACTGTCATGAGATGAAAAGAAAGCATTGCATTAAATTTTCTGTTGGCTTACAGATATCTAGATTATAAGCAAAACAGAAATAAAGCAAGAAGGTTCATTCTATTGGAATTACTTCTAATACAACACCAAGCTAACTTGGGGATGGACTTTACAACCTACCCTCCCTGTCCTGTTCAATGTCCCCTGCCCCTCCACCAGCTACATGACAAAGCTGAGAATATATCACGGCATCTCAAATGAACAAAATGTAGGCTATTCTAAGATAACGATGCCCTCCCAGGTAAAGAAGATAGCACTGGAGCCACCGGGCAAAATTCTCTTCTTTTCATTCAAAAAGAATCCATTGATACACCTCACAAAACAGAATATTTGAACTTCATGAGGACTCTTCCCAATTGTGCTTTCAAAGCAACTGTACAAGGGTACTTCACTTGGTCCTTCCTAGTAGAACTCTGGTAAGAGAGTTTTTGAGTTTCTGGCCCATGGATCCATCATGCATGGTGTTAACCTCTAACACTCTATCCACTGCCAACCCAAGATGCATGTATAATGTAGGAACTTACGAGGGAAAAAACATGTGAAGGTCCCGGAAGTAATATGATGAACCCCGAGCCAATCCATGCACTACCGCTGGACATCTTGGTGTTTAGCATTTGCTTTGATGCTCAAGTCCCTGGCTATGGCTGCCCTCTATCCCTCCTCATCACTGCCATTCTTCCGCAGTCATCCAAGACCTGGCTCATTGGGAGTTTCCACTCTCCCCCAGTTCCTAGCATTCTCTTGGGTAACCTGAAGGTCTTTATGGACACGCCATCGAAACTTGGCCTCAGAGATTCTGAGCTCAATGCTATGAAGCTCTTCTGCTCCACTTTAGCTACTCATAGCCACAGCCACCTCCCAGGCTGTGCCATCCTCAGAGCTGCTCTAAGATCTCACAATCTCCTATCCCACTGGACCACTCATCCATTACACCTGATTTCTCTCAAGAAACCCCTGCAAGGCATCCTCGCTCGAGATCTTCTACCTGTATTCTACCACCTCCATCCCGGTCTTCCCCAGCTCTCCCAGGTACCCTATCACTTCAATTATTCTCTTGCTTGACACCCTCCATGCCCTTGCCCCTCTGTTCTCAGTTTCACCCATTCTCAGTTTCACCATTCTCTGGGTCCACCCAGATATTTGGCTTCATCAGGTCTACATTCGGGCTGCTGCCATCTTCTGGAAAAAACCTCACAACGAGGCAGGAAGTCTTTCTACAGACTCAGTCTCATCCTAAACTCCACGTGGTTTAGTCTACAAACAAAATATAACTTTCTGATCACATATTTAAATCATACTGTATGCACAATTTTACAGTAAAGTTGTTTTATTTAAAAATATATTGTTGGGACGCCTGGGTGGCTCAGTTGGTTGGACGACTGCCTTCAGCTCAGGTCATGATCCTAGAGTCCCGGGATCGAGTCCCTCATTGGGCTCCCAGCTCCACAGGGAGTCTGCTTTTCTCTCTGACCGTCTCCTCGCTCATGCTCTCTCTCACTGTCTCTCTCTCAAATAAATAAAATCTTTTAAAAAAAATATATATATATATAGTGAAGTTCTTTTTTTCTCTGTTTTAATTCATTCTGTAAATAGATATACAGAGTATACAGTGTTGGGTATACAATGGCAAAGTACAAGCCCTAACCTCAAGGAACTCACAGATGAGTATCCAGGCAAACAAAATACCCAGGGTAAGTCCTAGAGTACGTGAGGCAGTAGGGGCACTCAGGAGGGACACCTAACCCTCCTCTTTGGGGGTCAAGAAAAGCTGCCCTATCTAAATTTGGACCCGAGGAGAAATGAGCATTAACCAGGTGAGCTGCAGACAGGACAAGCAATTCAGATGGCGGGAACAGTGTTCAGGGCAGAAGGTCGCTGAAACCTGCCCACCAGGGGAGATGACTGTCCTGGGCCTTATAGATAAACAGAAGTCAGGCAGGTAGGGTAAGGGAAAGGACACTGCTGGTAGGAGAGTCCCATACGTGAAGACAGTGCAAAAAAGAACACAAAAAGTTAATCAGGGAGTGTGGGCCTAGAACTTATAGAACAGATGAGGTCTGGGGAAAAGATTTAGGACTTAACAGCATAGAGACAGTGAAGGAAGTAAAGAGATTGGATAACATGGCCCAAAGAAGGGTACAGAATGACAAGAGAATGGGCAACACACAACCCTGATGGTAATTAGACTTAAGGAATCGGTAGAGGAAGGGAATCCTAGGAAGGAGAGACAGATAAAGGGCGAAGTAATAGGAGAAACAGAGACCATTTCCACAGGAATCCTGGTCAACAGCAGCAACTGCAACTCACTGTGAGGAAGAACATACTCTGCATCCGCAGAAGGTTCTAGCAGATGAACGTGGGCTTGTTTACATAGCCAAATACCCACATGAACATTTACATCGTTTCCAACTTCCCCTACTATAAATAGAGCTTCAGAGAACTGCTTGGTCTTTCTGTATAGGTCTGCTTGATTAACTATAGCTCATTTCCAAAAATTTACTGAGGCTAACAAATAAGAAATAATTATTCCAGAAAAGTCATGCCCGTTTAACTGGCCAGCAGCTGTGTGTAACAGTACTCTATGCTGGGGGTATCTGGGTGGCTCAGTTGGTTAAGTGTCCAACTCTTGATTTAGGTTCAGGTCATCATCTTAGGGTTGTGAGATCAAGTCCCGAGTCAGGCTCCACACGAGGCATGGTATCTGCTTAAGAGTCTCTTTCTCTCCCTCTTCCTCTGCCCTTGCCCAACCTTGCACGCATGCTTACTCTCTCTCAAAATAAATAAATAAATAAACAAACAAACAAACAAAAACAGTATTCTATGCTTATAGAAGAATCATTGTATCTTGTGGTTAATTTTTTTTTCTTATTTTTTCTTACAAGTGAGGAATAAAATGTGTTCATATGTGTTTTGGCTATATATATATATATATATATATATATATATATATATATATATATTTATATTCTCTTTGGAAAACTGCCCTTGAATGTTCACATTTTCCAATGGGCTTGTTGAGAGTGCTTTCCATGTTACTTAAATGAATCTTTAACATATTAATAAACAACTTTTTTTTTCAAAACTTAACTCTTTAATCATTTTAGTATTAATGCAAAGAATCATTTCTTTTCTCTTTTTCAAAAAAATTTATTTATTTATTTGACAGAGAGAGACACAGTGAGAGAGGGGACACAAGCAAGGGGAGAGGGAGAAGAACATTCTCCGCTGAGCAGAGACCCCAATATGGGGCTCGATCCCAGGACCCCGGGATCATGACCTGAGTCAAAGGCAGATGCTTAATGACTGAGCCACCCAGGCACCCAGAATCATTTATTTTCTTAACCAGGTAGCTAACCAACTGTCCCAGGACCATTTATTTCTATATTCATTTTTAAAATTCATCTATATCTTATATCAGTAATAATCTTAACTTTATTTGGGGACTTGAATATGTCTCTAGCCCCTGTGTTCCTTCTAAACATGAAAATGTGAATATTTGGTTCATCTGCTTAAAATCCTCCACTGGCTCCACAGAGACATCAAAATAAGATCCAAACTCAAAATTCACAGGGCTCTTCATGATCTAGTCACGGCTCAGATTTTAGCCTCATCTCTCCCTTGCTTTTTTAGTTCCCTAAGAGAACTGTGTTCCCTAATATCCAAGATGCTTCTCTGCTTGTCCCCAGTGCCCTTCTCCACCTTCACTCCACACCTTTTATCGAGTTGAATCCCACTCATTTTCTGTGATTTAGCACTGTCTTTGCTTCTTGTTTAAAAAAACAAAACAGGGCCACCTGGGTGGCTCAGTTGGTTAAGCAACTGCCTTTGGCTCAGGTCATGATCTTGGAATCCCAGGATCAAGTCCCAGAACCCCAGGATCGAGTCCCACACTGGGCTCCCTGTTCAGCAAGGAGTCTGCTTCTCCCTCTGACCCTTCCCCTCTCATGCTCTCTCTCTCTCTCTCTTTCTCCCTCTCTCAAATATATAAATAAAATTTTAAAAAATTAAAATTAAAAGAAAATTAAAAAAAAACCCACCTGGACATACACACGTGCACACAACCCTCCATTTATTTGCCTTTTATCAAAGCACTCATTACACCACAGTGCCACTTACTTGTGTATTTACACCAGTGGGAACTGAAAGTCCCTGATAAATGATACACTGTTGGTAAATGGCTAAGGAATGAGTGAATGAACTTGAAATTAATACTTAGTCTACTCTGCCAAGAGGCGCTAAAAATGACACACAATAACAAACCTCAGTTCTGACCTGAATTTAGGAATCATTTTACTTGAGAGGTGTGACTTTTAAAAAGTCATGTTAAATGAGGACCAATTGTCATGCAATGAGTTTCTTAAAAATTTACAACCCAGTGTGAATTTGATGACAGAATAAGCTATAAGTATAAAATGCACTAAAATAAAGTATGATACATACATGTGAAATACCAGACAGGGACACTGACAGCAAGCCACCCGCTAGTGTGCCTTCCTTCAATTTCATCCCCCACTTGGCCCCCCATCTCATTTCCAAATCTAGAAACAAAAATCAAACTGTCTAGAAGTTCATTCCATTAGTGTTTTTAAATGCTTTGGATCCTCACTTGGAGAGGCCCCCAGATTTTTAAGTGACACAATACTTTGACAGATAACATGAGAGATCTTCTTACTTGGTACATTTGTTCTGATCCAAGTTTCCTAGGGTGCCTGCTCAGTTTCAAACAAGCTTCACTGAATACTGAAATATTGAAAATTCCTCCATCTTCTAAGAGATCATCTTCTAAAAGATAAAACATACAGAAAGGTTGCATATCTTAGCAAAACATATCTTGGCCAAGTACAACGGAAGCTCCGATGTCTTACATGAGCCAGAAGGGTGTTTAACAGCAAGAAGGTCCCATTTGGCTACAAGTCCTGACTCTACAACTTAACTGCATGACCTCAGCTAATTCACTTAGCCCTTTGAATCCTCAAGTTCTCTGTGAAATCAAGTCATCTGCTTTGCTTTTCTTCCATCACAGGCTCCTGAGAGAATTGGATGAAATAATTCATATTTAAAAATCACCATAAACTAGTGGCACCTGGGTGGCTCAGTCAGTTACGAGTCTGCCTTCAGCTCAGGTCATGATCCCAGAGTCCTGGGATCAAGTCCTGCATCCGGTTCCCTGCTTCTCCCTCTCCCCCTTGCTCATGCTCTCTCTTGTCCCCTCTCTCTCTCTCTCAAATAAATAAATAAAATCTTTTTTTTTAATCACCATAAACTGATAAAGTTGTGATATTTTTAAGAAAGTTCACCCTATCACTTGGATAGTCCACACACGAAATGTCCTGAAGGTAAGCATGTCAACACCTAGAAAGTCACAGAGTAACGAAAATGTGAATAAAAGTCGAAGACCATCGATCAGAACTCTCAGCGTGGGTGTCTCCACCCTAGAAGATGAACAGAAAGGAGATGGCCAGGCAAGATGTCTGCTTCTCAGCAGACAGTATTTCAAGAGCCACTCAGGTAAGGACAAAGACAGTAAAGTAATCAGAAAGGAGACTTATTTCAACCCCTGGATTTAAAAAAAAAAGAAAAAAAAAAGGCACTCCATTCCTCCATTCCCCCTGCAGTCTAATTTATTCCTTTACTGTTCTATTTTCTTCAGGTAGTCATGAAGAAGGAAGAGGTTTATTACTGATGAGTAAAAAACTCACAGAGCGTCCAGGAATACCAAGGCTAATTTTCAAGGAAGAGCAAGTTTCCCAAGAAGCCGGTACACTTTCGACAAATGAGAAAAGATTTAAATGTCTATCAGAGAGAAACTTTTTATTACTACCTAGAAAACTTCATTTCTCCCATGCGAGCCTCTGCCCCCTAAGCAGGAAGAAGGACAACAGATTATTCTATTCAAAATCAAAACTCTCCAGAGCATGTCACATATCCCTCACATACGCACCACGAAGCAATTAGCTGGGGGAAAATATTCTCGGCTGTAATTGGAAAATGTAAAAATATGGTTATGAGAGAGAATCTGAAGACCTTGTGCTTCCCTTCATCTTCACAACTTTGAAAGATTTCATAAAGACATGAGCAGCGAAAATTGCCACATGTTTGCATATGATTCTGAGGCACCCCAAATATACATGTGCAAAGATGTCTGTTCACAAACAGAACCTAAAGCAGAAATACCATCTGCACAGCTCCCGTCTCTGTAGGACCGGCTCGCTCACAGCCATGAGACTCTGAACTCAGGGGACAATGGCAACGTGAACAAAAGCATCTGGTTCCCACTTCCCACCCCCAGTTCTGACAGAAGCGGCTGAAAGTAGTAAAAATGGGTCAAAATTTGCATCTGTGTTGGAAGGAAGGGTTGGTTGACATACACAAGGCATCAACATGAAGACGTTTCCACTCAGCACCGCGCGGGGATGAGACCAGACAAAAGAAAGACGCTGAGAGCTACAACGTACAACGTGCCCTCAAGCCTTTCAGGGAAGGAAGTGGGGACGGGCTGGGGCCCACAGAGGTGGGGGTTGGAAGGGAGGAGGGCGGTAGGACACAAGAGTGAGGGATGCTCCATCTGGAACAATTTAGCCTGGTCGCTCCTGCTCCTGCCTGCACATCCGAATCACCCAGACACAGCAGATCTGAGGGACAAGCACCAGTCTGTATTTTGTTGTAACGCACCAGGCAGAGCTGATAGGCAGCCAGGGTAAAAACTGTATGTATCACTGTGACCACTACTACCAATAATAATAATAATAATAATAATAGTCCCTCCTTAGCTACTAGAGATCAGTATCACGGAAGGACTTCTATGGGGAGGCCTAGGGACCTGGAAGTTCCACCTGACAGAGAGCCTGGGTGGGCAGAAGGAGGGACTTGGTTCCCTCCTGCCTCTGCAGACCAGAGTGTCATAATGAAGTTCGGACAACACGATGCTGACCCAGAGCAAGTTTCACCGATCAAGACAGCTGAGTACTCAGGGGCACACAGGCAGCTCGGTGGGTTAAGCGTGAGATGCTTGGTTTCAGCTGGTCATGATCTCATGGGTGGTGAGATCCAGCACCACTACCCTCACCTCCAGGTCCCTTACCCTCCCACTCCCCCAACTCCCCTGCGCTCAGCAGGGAGTCTGCTTAAAGAGTCTCTCCCTCTGTCCTCCCCACTCCCCACCCCCTCCCCCCCCCCCCCCCCGGGCAGGGGCATGCTCTCTCTCAAATAAATTAGTAAATCTTTAAAAAAAAAAAAAAGATAGCAAAGTGCTCAGAAATAGGGGTGTCTGGGTGGGTCTGCCAGTTAAGCCTCTGACTCTTGATCTCAGCCCAGGTCTTGATCTCAGGGTCATGAGTTCAAGCCCCGTTTGGTCTCCACACTGAGTGTGGAACCTACTTTAAAAAAAGAAAAAGTGCTCAGAAATTATGTTCAGGGCAGTGTGGGCTTTCTCACAGCTAGCTGCAAAGCGTCGGAAGGATGCTGGGTTATCCAATCAGCAGTAAATCTTTCAAGAGGAAATCTGAGATAAGCACACTAATATCATCCAATTAAAAGTAAGAGCAAAGAGAACGCCATCCATTTTATTAGGAGAGAAATAGCAAATCTAGATAAAACTTTTGTCTTCTAACAATCTCATCTAGAAGCCAAAAAAAAAAAAAAAAAGCCTATGAAATGATTCTATAAAGATTATGCTTGAGAGGCAAAGAATGAATATTCTTTTGAAAAAAAAATTTGGGCCAAGTAATAGTAAAATTAGGCAACTTTTTTTTGTATTTTCAGTAAAAAATTTTAAAGATGGATTAAAGCAGATAAGGGATGTGCTAATAAGAGGCTGCAAGAGTGGAAACTGGTTGAGAGAAGCAGAAATAAAAAGGGAACTAGGGGAGGGGTCACTGGCTGGCTTAGTCCATAGAGCATGTGACTCTTGATCCTGAGATTGTGAGTTCAAGCCCCACCCTGGGCATAGAGCTTTAAACAAAAAAAAAGGAACTAGATGAGACAAGGAAATGCAAGTTCAACAACAAAATATAACATGCTTTAGAAATAGTGAAGGCCAGAAAGGTCGATGCATATATGCATACGTGTCTGTACAGAATACACCCGTTGCACTCTCACAGAAGACAGAGGGAAAAGTCAGGGAAGGGCGAGAGTGAAGACCAGGGCAGACAAACCTGGAATTCCACATAGGAGCATCTGATGAGCCAAAATACCAATTGAAAAAAAAAAAAAGCAATAATCAGAGATTTCATGAAAGAAACTATTTTTAAATGTATAAACGTGACATGGGAAACATGTCACAAGGCAAAAGAAAGAACTAAGTTTCCTTGCTGCCTAGAGCCTACTGACAAGTCCTTGAAACAGGCAGAGTGACCTTCCCTCTGGGAACTCAGCTGCCTGGATGTTGACACTGGCTAGGGGCAAAAGACAATCATAGCCCAACTGCACCCTACCCCCATCCTGGAAGTCTACTTGAACCTATACATTCCTTAGGAAACTTCTTTTATCTCTACCTTACCAGGAAATATGTGAGCAATCATCCTCCAAGCATATGGCCTGCTGATACACATCTGAAGGGTCTCATGACTAAGGGTTTACTAGATAGCAATAAATGACCTTCTCCTAACAATAACTAGTCCCCTCAGGATCCTGGAAACCTTGTTTCCAAAACACCTTGGAGGCTTGTGCTTCCCCTAACCCCCAACCAACTTCAGTCACCCGTGGCAACCCCAGTGCAGCTCCTCCTGTCCCCGTGCTTTAATAAAACCACTATCAGCTCCAAACCCCACCAGTTCAGATTACATCAAATGGACCCAAATCTGAAGATCCAAAAACCCTCTTCGGTACTAGGAAAACATAGTGAAAAACAATAACATTTATATCACACCTGACTAGTTTTCAGGAGGGAAAGGTCCTTTCTGTCTCATTCACTACTGAATTCTCAGTGCCTCAAATAATGTCAAACACACAAGTGGTCAATAAACACTTACCATGTGCATGAAAATAAATAATTAGTCTTGAATTTCACACATAAAGCCTCTGTGACATCGAGGCTTAAAAATCAGATTATCTATAATGGGATTTTTTTCTAAAAAATCAAACCATCTTCAAATTCTCTTTCAAAAGTTTAAATTCCCAAAATCAATGTGAAATGCCTCTACAATTCTACCAACAGAAGGTATGTACCAGGAATTTTATCTTCTGTTGAGCTCTGATTCACTCGTGAAGATAGCAAAAAGACATTCTCACATAATCAAGGGCTCAGAAAGTATCCCTTGGAAAGAAGAAGATAGAAATCATTTTGCAGTGAAATAGAAATGTAGAAAAAAATAGAGAAACTTTGGTATGAAAGGACTGGTAGTAAGCACTGAAACTGTTAACACATATACCTGTTTAAATAAGTGTTGCAAACATGGCTGTAAATCAATATAAAAATGAATTATTTAAAAATGCAATACAAGTTAAAAAATAATTTAAAATAAGAAGTTGGCAATAAAATGCTGTATTAAGCCAAAAACATAAAGGAAGCAACAGGGGAAAGAAAAAAAAGGAAGCAGAGAATGCTGACTTCCTTATCTCCTTCAGGAAGAAGTTAACATTATTTCAGTCTGAACACCGGTAATCAGAGAAATACACATTCAAATAGGATTTTGTTTGTTTTTTAATGTGTAATAGAAAATAAAAAATCTGTACTGTTTGTATCACCAAAAAAGAAAATCTGTGTCGCAAAAAGGTAGAAAACAATGGACATAGTGAAGAAACGTTAGGAGAAAACAAGAGGGAAGAAAGGAAAACCATATTACAAAGAACGCTAAATGTAAATTGTTCATCTACTTAAAAACAAAACGTTTCTCAGAATTCTTCACAACATATGCTGCCTCCGGGAGTACTACAGCAGTGTTACTGAGATAGATTTTAAGAACAAAAGTGTTGGTGGGGGTGGGGTGGGGAAACAGGTGAAGGGGATTAAAAGTACCCTACTCGTGATGCGCACTCAGTGATATATGGACCTGCTGAATCACTCTATTCTACACCTGAAACGGATACAACACTGTATGCTAACTACACTGAAATGCAATTTTTTTTTATTTAAAAAAGAACAAAAGTGGGCAGAGGCATATTATGCAAATAGATGTACAAAGAAATCAAGAAAACCAAGGTTGCTACCAAATTATAATTCAAGGTAAAAAATTTTAAACAGGATGAAGTGAGTGATTTGTTATTAATGAAAGTTAGACTCAGGGGCATCTGGGTGGCTCAGTGGGTTGGGCCTCTCTGCCTTTAGCTCAGGTCATGGTCTCAGGGTGCTGGGATTGAGCCCCGCATCGGGCTCTCTGCTCAGCGGGGAGCCTGCTTCCTCCTCTATCTCCACCTCCATAAATATCGTAACTTTAAAATGTGTGAATCCAAACAATTAGAATTTCTGAGAGAAATTGAGCAAAATGGCAATCTGAGTATCTACAAACCACTACCAACAACAAAAAACAGAAGTCTGGAATACATTTATTAATAGAGTTGACTAACGACTAGAACTTACTCTACTCACAAGCAAATGTACAGATTTATTATCACAAAACTTTCCCAAATAATAATCCCCAAGGGAAATGATAATAAGTTCCCCTCAAAATTACCAAAATGTAATAAAACTAGAAATTAACAAAAAAGTTAAATGTTAAAAAAAAAAGAAAATCTACCATTTGCATAATTCACTTATAATTAATCCTTCAATCAATGGGGAAATCAAATAGCAATTGTGTAATGCTTTGAAAGCAAACATAAAGAGAACAAATATTAACACACACATAAATAATTCTTCAATCAAAGAGAAAATCAGAAGGACAATTATTTCAATGACTTGAAAGAAGGGATAAAGAGAGAATGTATCAATGCTGAAGGAATTCTGCCAATGCTTAAGTCCAAAAGCATTAAAGACTTTTATTATCAAACAGGAAAGAATGGAAATGAGTTGAATTATGCATTCAACTCAAGAATTTAGTAATAAAACTATATAACCAACTTAAGAGAATCAAGGGGAAAAAAGTAATAAAACTAAGGGGAGAAATTAATGAGGTAGAAAAAAAAAACACTTAAAAACCTAAGAGTTTATTCTTCGGGGAAAGAAACAGTAATAAAACAGAAAACTCAAGCTAAGCCAATCAATTTTTTAAAAGTGAGAAAACCAAACTTAGGAATCAGAATAACCTGGCATTGCATAACCTGTAACCCCAGAGCAGTTGTAAACAAATATTCCATATTTTGCCAATATATTTAAAATCCCAACCAAATGAACACTTTTTTAGGAAAATATAAGCTATAAAAATTGCCTGAAGAAAGTGTAGGAAACATAAATAGATCAAAAGAAAATCACAGAGATCAGCAAACTTATCAAAGAATTATTTTCCCAAAAAGGGTGAAACTTAATGATCCTACGAGCAAATGTGTCCAACTTTAAAAAAGGAAGGCGGGGCGCCTGCATGGCTCAGTGGGTTAAAGCCTCTGCCTTCGGCTCAAGTCATGATCTCAGGGTCCTGGGATCGACCCCCCCATCGGGTTCTCTGCTCAGCAGGGAGCCTGCTTCCTCCTCTCTCTCTGCCTGGTTCTCTGCCTACTTGTGATCTCTGTCAAATAAATAAATAAAATCTTTTTTAAAATAAATAAATAAAATAAAAGGAAGGCAATAATTCCAAAGTGATACAAACTTTCCCAGAGCATAAAAAAATATGGAAAACTTCCCAATTCATTCTAAGAGAACTAGTGTAAAGCTTCAATGATAACAGATCGCCAAATGTACAGGCTCTAGAGGAAAGAATGGCAAATCCTTACACCAGTGCATATAAAAACAGAACAGATAAAACTTAAGTACATACTGAGTAAATGCAGAAACGTGCTTTGTTCCCAGTTGGAATGGCTCCACATAAACCCCATTTCTCACTAAATTAACTTCCAAATTTAATCCAATTCCACTTAAAATTTCAGAGAGAGTAAAGAGCTCTGGAGACATTTAACAATTCATCCACGGTCCCCTAACTCTTCAATGCAGAGTTAAGATACAAAACCAGGTCTGTCTGACCCAAACGCCACCATCCTTTTCCCGGAGAGAGGAGATTACCTTGCAGAGGTTAACTGGATCTTAGTAAAAATCGCTGACCCTTTCCACCACTTCAAACCCCTCAGATTGTTTTGGGAGGTTGGGGTACCAGGTGGTGAGTATTATAGAGGGCACGGATTGCATGGAGCACTGGGTGTGGTGAAAAAATAATGAATACGGTTATGCTGAAAATAAATTAATTAATTAAAAAAAAATCGCTGACCCTGAACAGCAAGGGGTCATTCTAATGGAATAATGACACATGAGTTCAAAGTCTTTTAAAAAGACATATTCCCCCAGAAAAACTACGCAATGAACCACAAACAAGTAACAAAACGACAATAAATACATCTCTCTCAATTACTTTGAATGTAAATGGACTAAGCTGCAATCAACAGACAGGATGTCAGAATGGATTAAAAAAACATACGTACTGGGGTGCCTGGATGGATCAGCAGGTTAAAGCCTCTGCCTTCTGGCTCAGGTCATGATCCCAGGGTCCTGAGATCGAGTCCCGCATTGGGTTCTCTGCTCAGAGGGGAAACTGCTTCCCTTCCTCTCTCTGCCTGCCTCTCTGTCTACTTGTAATCTCTGTCTGTCAAATAAATAAATAAAATCTAAAAAAAAAAAAAAAAGACATGTATATGCTGCTTACAAGAAGCAGACTTATGTATATGCTGCCTACAAGAAACTCACTCCAGACTGACAGAAAGTGAGAGAGAAAAACATCTATCATGCAAATGGATGTTAAAAGAAAGCTGAGATAGCATACTTATATGTGACAGAATAAACTATTTTTTAAGATTTATTTATTTATTTGAGAGAGAGAGAGAGCAAGAGCACTTGAGTAGGGGGACAGATAGAGGAGAGAGAATCCCAAGTGGACTCACCACTGAGCGTGGAGCCCAATGCAGGGCTCTATCCCACAACCCCGAGATCACGACGTGGGCTGAAATCAAGAGTCAGATGCTCAACTGACTGAGTCACCCAGATGCCCCGGGACAAAATAGACTTTTAAAAAAGGAATGTAATAAGAGACAAAGAAGGACACTGTATAATAATAAAAGGGACAATCCAACAAGACAATGAAACAATTATAAATATATTTATGTACCCAACATGGGAGCACCCAATACCAAAAGCAATTACTAACAAACATAAAGGAACTAATCGATGGCAACAAAATAACAGTAGGGGACTTCACTATCCCCCTTACGTGGATGGATAGATCATCTGTGGAGGAAATCAACAAAGGAACAGTGGCTTTGAATGACACACTGGAACAGATGTATTTAACAGATATATTCAGAACACTCCATCTTAAAACAACAGAGTACACATTCTTTGCAAGTGCACACAGAACATTTGCCAGAACAGACCACACATTATGCCGTGAAACAAGGCTCAACAAATTCAAAAAGATCGAAGTCATACTATGCATCTTTTCTGACCACAACACTTTGAAACTGAAGTCATCATAAGAAAAAAAATTTGGAAAGACCACAAATACAATGTAGGTTAAATAACATGCTACTAAACAATGAATAGGTCAACAAAGAAATCAAAGAAGAAGTAAAGAATTACATGAAAATAAACGAAAATGAAAACACAACAATCCAGTATCTTTGGGGTACAGCAAAAATGATTTTTTTTAAAGATTTTATTTATTTGAGAGAGAGATCACAGAGGGGAAAGTGAGAGGGAGAAGTGAGAGGGAGACTCCCCGTTGAGGAGAGAGCCCGATGGAGGGCTCGATGCAGGGCGCGATGCAGGGCTCATTCTAAGGCCCTGAGATCATGATCTGAGCCAAAGACCGATGCTTAACTGACTGAGCCACCAGGGCGCCCCAACAAAAATGATTCTAAGAGGCAAGTTTAGAGCAGTACAGACCGACCTCAAGAACAAAATAAATCTCACCAAAAAACCTAACCTTATGTACTAAAGGAGCAAAAAAAAAAAAAAAAAAAAAAAAAGGAACAACAAACAAAAGCTAAACCCAGCAAAAGGAAGGAAATAATAAAGATTAGAGTACAAATTAATTATAAACAAATAGAACCAAAAAACCAAAAAACAAGAGAACTGATTAATGAAAGTAGGAACCAGTTCTTTGAAAAGATCAAGAAAATTTGATAAACTTCTAGACAGACTCAGGAAAAAAAGAGAGAGAGAAAAAAAGAGAGAGGACTCAAACAAAATCACAAATAAGAGAGGAGAAATAACAAGAAACACCACAGAAATGCAAACAGTTGGAAGAGAATATTATGAAAAATTATATGCCAACAAAATGTGCAATCTAGAAAAAAACGGATAAATTCCTAGAAACATATAATCTACCAAAACTGAAAAAGGAAGAAAGAAAATGTGAACAGACCAATAACCAGCCACAAAATTGAATCCGTAATCAAAAAACTCCCAACAAACAGAAGTCCAGGACAAGATGGCTTCAGGGCCAAATTCTACCAAACATTTAAAGAATTGAAATCTATTCTCTCAAAATTCCAAAAAATAGAAGAAGGACAACTTCCAATTTCATTCTATGAGGCAATTATCATCCTGATACCACAGCAAGATAAAGACACCACAAAAGAAAGAGAACTACAGGCCAAATCTCTGATGAACATAGATGCAAAAATCCTCAACAAAGTACTAGGAAACTGAATCCAACAATATACTAAGAAAATTATTCACCACGATCAAGTGGAATTTATTCTCAGGATGCAAGTGTGGCACAATGTTCACCAATCAATCAACATGATACAAGAAAGGATAAGAACCATATGATCATTTCAAGAGATACAGAAAAAGCATTTGACAAATACAACATCCACTCATGATAAAAACCTTCAACAAAAGTCTAAAGGGAACATGCCTCAACATAATAAATGTCTTATATGAAAAACCCACAGCTAATATCATCCTTAACGGGGGAAAACTGAGAGCTTTTCTCCTAAGGTCAAGAACAAAATAAGGATGTCCGCTCTTACCACTTTTGTTTAACATAGTACTGGAAGTCCTAGCCTCAGCAATCAGACAACAAAAAGAAGTAAAAGCCATCCAAATTGGTAAGGAAGAAGCAAACTTGTACTATTTACAGGTGACATGACACTATATATGGAAAATCCTAAAAACTCCACCAAAAAACTACTAAAACTGATAAATGAATTTGGTAAAGTCACAGGATACAAAATCATCATACAGAAATCTGTTGCATTTCTATACACTAATAATGAAGCAGAAGAAAGAGAAATTAAGAAAACACTCCCAAGGTACCTGGGTGGCTCAGTTGGTTAGTCCTCTGCCTTTGGCATGGGTCATGATCCCAGGGTCCTGGGATCAAGCCCGGCATCAGGCTCTCTGCCTCTCTGCCTACTTGTGACCTCTGTCTGTCAAATCAATAAATAAAATCTTTAAAAATAAGAAGAAAGAAAAAAAAAGAAAACATTCCCATTTGCCCCCAAAACAACAAAATACCTAGGAATAAACTTAACCACAGTGTGAAAGACTTGTACTCTGGAAACTACAAAACACTGATCAAAGAAACTGAAGACAACACAAAGAAATGGAGAGACATTCCACGCTCGTGGATTGGAAGAACAACATATTGTTAAAATGTCCATACCACCCAAAGCAATCTACAGATTTAATGGAACCCCTATCAAAATACCAACAGCATTTTTCAAAGAACTACAACAAACAATCCTAAAATTTGTATGGGACAGCAAAAGGCTGTGAGTCGCCAAAGCAACTCTGAAAAAGAAAAAACTGGAGGCATCATGATTCCAGACTTTAAGTTTTATTACAAAGCTGTAGCAATCAAAATAGTATGGTACTAGCACAAAAACAGACATACAGATCAATGGAACAGAAGAGAAAAACCAGAAATAAACCCACAATTACATGGTTAATTAATCTACGACAAAGCAGGAAAACAATAGGAAATGGGAAAAAGATGGTCTCTGCAACAAGTGGTGCTGGGAATTCTGAACAACAACAGAGACCACTCTCTTTCACCACACACCAAAATAAACTGCAAGTGGATTAAAGACCTAAATGTGAGATCTGAAACCATAGAAATCCTAGAAGAGAGCAGACAGTAATTTCTCTAACACCAGCCACAACATATCTCTAGATATGTTTCCTGATTTAAGGGAAACAAAAGCAAAAATAAACTACTGGGACTACATCAAAATGAAAAGCTTTGGCAGAGCAAAGGAAACAATCAACAAAACTAAAAGGTAACTTACGGAATGGGAGAAGATACTTACAAATAGTATCTCTGATAAACATTAGTATCCAAAATATATAAAGAATGGATACAACTCAACACCCAAAAAACAAAACAACCCAACTTTAAAAATAACAAAAGACATGAACGTTTTTTCCAAAGAAGACATGGAGATTGCCAACAGACACACTGAAAGGTGTTCGGCATCACTCATTATTAGGAAATGCAGATCAAAACCACAGTGACGTCATCACCTCACACCTGTCCGAATGGCTGAGATCAACAACACAAGAAACAACCAGTGCCGTTGAGGATGTAGAGAAAAAGGAACTCTCCGTGCACACTGTTGTGGGAATGCAAACTAGGTGCAGCCACTGTGGAAAACAGTACAGAAGTTCCTCAAAAAGTTAAAAATGGAACTACCCTAAGACCAGTAATTGCATTACTGGGTATTTACCCAAAGAATGCAAGAACCCTAATTCAAAGGGATATGTGCACCCCTATGTTTACAGCAGCATCATTAACAACAGCCAAACTGTGGAAGTAGCTCAAGTTTCCATCAACTGATGAATGGATAGAGATGTGACATATACACATACACACACATGTGCTCATGCACGCACACGCGCGTGCGTGCAGACACACACACACACGAATATTATTCAGCCATTAAAAAAAAAAAAAAAAAAACGAAATCTAGCCATTTGCCATGACATGGATGGAGATATAGAGTACTATGCTAAGTGAAATAAGTCAGTTGGAGAAAGACAAATACCATAGGATTTCCTTCATAGGTGGGATTTAAGAAACAAAACAAATGAGCAAAGGGAAAAATAGAGAGAGAAGGAGACAAACCAAGAAACTGATGATCACAGAGGGGAGGTTTGTGGGGATGGGTTAAGCAGGTGATGGCGGTTAACGCGTGTTCTCATTATGACCAGCTCTGAGTCATGTAGAGAATGGCTGAATCACTGTATCATACACCTGAAACTCTTAACACTGTATGTTAATGGTACAGGAATTGAAATTAAAAACTTATAAGAAAAAAAAGGAAGAAGGTATATTGCTGATCAATCCACAGGAATTTATCATTAATTCTGAACAAGATTCTGCAGTTATCACATTCATTCTAAAGATTTTTATTTATTTATTTAACAGACAGAGATCACAAGTAGGCAGAGAAGCAGGCAGAGAGAGAGGAGGAAGCAGGCTCCCAGCTGAGCAGAGAGCCCGATGCGGGCCTCGATCCCAGGACCCTGGGATCATGACCTGAGCTGAAGGCAGAGGCTTTAACCCACTGAGCCACCCAGGTGCCCTATCACATTCATTCTAAAACACTTTTCCCTATGTATTATTTACTTAGAGAGAAATATATTGTTTTATTTACATACAAGTACCCTGGAGACCTAATTTGCATAGTTTTGTAATTCAATCTCCATTGCTAAGACTGGCAGACGATTTCATCATTTCTGCCAAATCCAGGTCACATCCCAGTTCCCTGCGGCACCAATGCCTAGAGGCTGAGGCACCTTTTAAGTGGGACATCAGATAGCTAGTTGAGAACTACCTAAACTCACCCAAAAATAATAAATGACACCAATGGCTTCTCAAGATCTGCTCATAAGGTATTTAATTACTCCTGATGCCCCATAAGGAGAATTATGAAAAAATTATTATAATTGTCACAATATTATTCTAAAAATCCATGAGATACATATGTGCAATGAGCTTTATTACTACTATTAGAAACTCCTTCCTGTCCACTTCTCTTTTCATCTAATATCTCCCTTCCCACATCCTAGGGCTGCCTCTCCCTATCTGCTCACCCCAACTTGAACTTGATTCACACCCGCAACCAGTCCTGAAGTCAGTTTCCATTCTAGATGTGAAGCCACTGGTCACCTCCCCGGCTTCTCCTCTCCCATAGCCAAGAAGAAGAAAGGACTGTTGTGTTTCCTGCAAATGGTAAGTTACATGGCAACCCTCTAGTGCCTTGAATAATTGAGAATTGACTGCCTCGTCACCAAATGTTCTCTTCTTTTAAATGCCTTATTACCTTCCATTTGAACCAGGGACCCAGCCGAGAAACCATCCGCCAGTGCCCATTTGGCCTGGCATCAACAGGACAGGAATCTCTCCTACTAGGCCTGCTAGAACCGCACCCTCCTGACTACAGACCTCAGAAAGCAACCATGAACTCTTGTGCCCAACGGACTCTGAAGGACATCTCCCCACATCTTGTGCTTGGCATTTTCTGGGAGGCAATGAGACTTCACCTCCACCTACCAGCTGTCTGGAACCCGATGATGGCCGGCATGGAGCGCGTGGGAGGGGCGGTGGAAATGCTCATGGTGTAGTTGGTGCCTCGGTGCAGATCTAGGCACACTTCTGGGGTCCTGCTTTCTGTGGTCACGTTGACTGTCTCCTCATGAACTGATTCCATAGAGTACAACCGTTGTCCTTTTATGTATATCTTTGGTGGGGGGGGGAGTAGAAAAAAGAACCCACTGTGACTCTGGTGAAAACAAGGGAGAGAGACTTGGTGGAACTGAATCCCATTGTCCTACTGGCTCCTTTAATCCCACGCTGTGCTCGAAGGGGAGATGAATGAGGTCAGCCTCTGCTCTCAGGTATCAAGGCCGATCAGCCCAGTCACCAGCGGACCCTAAGAAGTGACATAAAATGAGGAGTCCCTCTAGGGAGGCTTATGCTGCACGCAAAGGACCAGCTGTCCATGGAGGCCGTTGCACCCTGAGAACCACTCGCTGCCTCCTGTTCCCGAGGCAGCAGATGCTTCCCCTCTTCTGGGGGCGTGAGATTCGAGTGCTGGGAAACAAGCAATCATGATGATGCCAAATATAAACATATCCCCCCACACACACCCTGCCGGAGGACACATATATTAAATGCAGAATGTAAAGTAAAATAAACCAGATATCTGAAAAAAAAAAAAATCTGATCACTTTTGAAAAGAACAGTCAGACTCTTAGGTGGAGAAGCCCTCATGAAAGGAAGTCTCTCCAAGTCATGCTCCCAGAGGGAAAAAGTGGAACATTTTACTTACCATGTAGACAGTCTTGGAGAGAATGCTTCCTGGGTTTACCTGCCACCTCACGCAGGTGTTATTAAACACTGATACAGCACGGATTTCTGTAATTATTTCTGAAACAGAAAAAGAGAGTCCATTCACGAAATGCCATCAGCAGCCTTTGGCATGACTTAGTTTCTTGGTGCTGCTTGTATCTCCGCTAATCACTGTTCAGAGGTCTGATTCAGACACCAAATCAGGCCATTCAAACTGCCCCAGGCCAAGTACCCCATTTATCTCCACCAAGAATGAGCCTGGCCCATTACCTGACTTGGACGAGAAGAAAAGCTAGGTACCCGCTTGAGAACGGCTAAGAACTCCAAGCTGTGATTGGCCTGGTAGGCCACTGGATGCCACTGGCGTTCCACTCCTGTGGGATGGAGAGCCGCCCCCAGCTGCGCCCTGACTCCTCCAGGCAACTGCTCAGGAAAGAAGTGTTTCTGGCTTCATCCCACCTGGCTGACAAAACCCTCTTATTGCCAGGTCACTGCTGTCCCGAAAAGGGGCAGCAGTCCCCACACAGGGCCATTCCTCAGGAGCAGCTCAGAGTAACTGAAATAAATTCTCCATAACCTCCCCAGATATTTCTGGGGCTGCTCTAACCGAAGCCATTTAATTCTGACTTATCAGAAAGCCACCGATTTCTCCAAGTTGTCTGGCTTTTTAAAAATATTCTGTGTGGGGGCACCTGGGTGGCTCAGTGGGTTAAGCCTCTGCCTTTGGCTCAGGTCATGATCTCGGGGTCCTGGGATTGAGCCCCACATCAGGCTCTCTGCTAGGCAGGGGGCTTGCTTCCTCCTCTCTGCCTGTGTCTCTGCCTACTTGTGATCCCTGTCTGTCAAATAAATAAATAAAATCTTTTAAAAATATATATATATTCTGTGTGGGGGCACCTGGGTGGCTCAGTGGGTTAAGCCTCTGCCTTTGGCTCAGGTCATGATCTTGGGGTCCTGGGATCAAGCCCTGCATCAGGCTCTCTGCTCAGCGGGGAGCCTGCCTCTCCCTACTTCTCTGCCTACTTGTGATTTCCGTCTGTCAAATCAATAAATAAATCATTTAATAAATAAATAAACAAATAAATATTCTGTGTGTATTTCATGTAATAACTTTGGCAAATTGGGAAACTGTATTAGGGTCTTGGTTCTGAGGTCACAGTTCCCAATGGACAGTATTGACTCTCTGTCCTTCCCGGCTCTACTCACGGGACCCCTTACCCCTGCTTTCTGGGATGTCATTCCCCATCGTGTAATAAATGTAAGCCCTGTGCCTCAGGCTCTGTTTTCTGGGAAACCCAAGGTAAGATTCCCATCAAGAGGGTGAGGAAAAATAATTCTCCATCTCAGAAGATGGCTCTTTTCAGCTCTCCCTCTCAGTTCTCTCTCATTGTCTCTCCCTTCCTCAGCCTCCGCCATGGGAAAGACAGCCTGCACGCCGGGCACTGAATACAGACTCATTTCCCTTGCAGCCAGAACTAATGCTACTGTTAGACAGACCCTGGTCTACTGATGATCTCTTTGCCATACAAGACTTTACATCTTTGGGTGGCTCAGCAGTTGAGCGACTGCCTTTGGCTCAGGTCATGATCCTGGAGTCCAGGGATCAGGTCCTGCACCCAGCTCCCTGCTCAACAGGGAGTCTGCTTCTCCCTCTGAACCTCCCCCCTCTCATGCTCTCTCTCTTGTTCTCTCTCTCTCTCTCTCTCTCTAATAAATAAATAAATAAAATATTTAAAGAAAAAAAGAGATTTTACATCTTTACTAAATCATCCATCAGCAGCATTACTGGGTCTTGGCTAAGCCTAGGTCAGGCTCTCAGTAAGTGAGAATAAATATAGGCAGACAGAGAAAACAGACCAATTCCTGAGAGACACCAAAGGATCACCTATGGCTATCTAAAGCATCCCCGGGCCTCTACATCAATAATTCTCCCAGAGCACAGATAAAATGAAATCAAAGAAATACTCCAGTTGTGGACATGGGTACCCCAAGAGATGCAAAGATCCTATCTGTTCACCCCCTTGGGGAGCATGAAGATGATGCTGGCGTCAGTGTTTTATCAGCTTGAACAAGCCCCAAATACTCTGGCCCCTCCCTTCCCCATCACCCTTCAAAGGTGTTAGAGCCCTGGACTCCTCTGCTCCCTCACACATTCCTCTGAAACTAACTCACCACCTGGTCCAGAGGAAACAGAAACAGACCGCCCTCACCTTGTCTCTGACTGCCAGTAAAGCAAATTTCCTTCTCACTGGGGACCCCTTTGCCACCCAAACAGAGATGAGAAAGGAGACATGAAAGTTTCCTTTCTTGTCCTTCCTTTTTGCTCATTCACTATGACAACAGCAAATGATATCTCAAAATTGCCATCTGCCTCCTGCCTGTGCCATGCTCTCTTGCACAGATGGGACCAAGATCTGATTACAGGGATGTCAGATAGCTCATCCCAAGGAGCAGCTTAACAAAATGCAGTTGCTTTCCCCTCCAGGTGTCCACAAATCAGCTGGAAAGATCTCTTTATAAACCCATCAGATAGTAAACATCAGATAAATGCTGCTCCCTTAAAGAGATACCCTAATTCTAATAGTACTGATAATTGAACACATTTCTGGAAGTTCTCTTTGGAACTGACTCCAGGGCTCTCTCTGCACCACTCACTGAATGATTACCAAATGCCAAGCATCCTCCCATGCCAGGCACTAGGCTATGACAATAATTAGAACAAAAGTCCTTCCCTCAGGAACATGTTGTCTAATGGAGGGAGCAAACATATAAGCAGGGAAATTAGAACCTGATAAATTGTAGAACAAAGTTACACACAAGTACCATGGGGTCTAGAGAAAGAAGCCACCCACCCTCACTGGAGGGTCTGGGGAAGCCGGCTTTGTGGAGGGCATGACCTTGATGGGTGAAAGGCTGAAGAGTGGGGAAGACATCTAAGCAAACAGACAGCAGGGCTAACGCCTGGAACCATAAGGGCTGTGGCATGAAACAAGACAGGATCAGACGGGGAATGACCCCACTTGCCACGCTAAGGGCAGACTTATTCCTATAAGCAATGGGTAGCTAAAAGCAAAAACATAATGGTGCCTTTTTTTCCTTTAGAAAGATAACTCTGGCGTTTTGCAAAGTAAACATTGGAGTAGAACTGGAGATCATAAGAACAGGATACTCTTTACCCAGCGACTATAAGATGCCAAACACTGATAGATCTTTAAAGACCAGATCCTACCTGAATTGCAGTCGTAAGAAGCGACAGCGAACATTTACTGAGTTGTTATTATGTACCCGATAATATGTATAGAACTTTAATAGCGTCGTTTATTTAATCTTCAAAATAGCTCCAGGATAATGATTTCATAACACGTCACACCATCACACTGTGTGCCTTAAACTTATGCAGGAATGTAAGTCATTATTTCTCAGTAAAACTGGGGGAAAGTATATTAAAAATTAATTTAAAATAAGCCCATGAGGGCGCCTGGGTGGCTCAGTGGGTTAAGCCGCTGCCTTCGGCTCAGGTCATGATCTCAGGGTCCTGGGATCGAGTCCCGCATCGGGCTCTCTGCTCAGCAGGGAGTCTGCTTCCTCCTCTCTCTCTCTGCCTGCCTCTCTGCCTACTTGTGATTTCTCTCTGTCAAATAAATAAATAAAATCTTTAAAAAAAATAAATAAATAAATAAATAAAATAAAATAAGCCCATGAGCTTAATATTATTATGTCCATTTTCTAGACCTGAGGCTTGGAGAAGTTACACAACCAGCCAAAGGTCATGTGGGTTGTAAGGTTACAACCAGTCAAGTCAGGATTCAGAACTAGAACTGCTGAACTCCAGGGCCAGGACGGGCTGGGGGTCACCGTGGCGCGGTGTTCCGCAGGGAGGAGGAGAGGGGGCCTGGGGGCTGGGTATGAAAGCCATTAGACAACTCTGAAGGAGAAGCAGTAGAAGGTGAGTGATGGGAACAGCCGGGAAGTTGGATGACTGCTAGCCTTTGAGCTTGAGAGTCCGAATGGATTGCCTTGTACTCTTGTCCTGAGAAACAGAGGAGGAAGCACCCTGGGGTTGGGAGAAAAAGACCAACGAACTGTGTTTAGAACATGCTAGATAGGAGTTATCTACAGACTATCCAGGTGAAAAAATCATCTCCAAAATCAGCAAGGTGTGGAAGGTCGTGGATACTAAGTGTGGAGAACCATCCAGGGAGGATACGGAGAGCAGCCCGACGGCAGAACGTGGAAAACATGGACTCCAAGAGGAAACAGAGCAGAGGACACAGAGCGGAAACCCCAGAGGACGCAGCAGCGGAGAGGCGGGGAGACTGGCTGGAGGTAGGACGCTTGGAGGTCAAGGAAAGGAGATGGGAAGGACTGGCCGCTTCCTCCAAAGTTATCTCCCTTCCCACCAATTCCCCACAACCCCTCACCTCTGACCCAAGAAGCACCAGGGAAAACCTCCACCTCTTTCTTCTTTCACATCGTTCCTGTTCCCCTGACAGAGTGAGCAAAGTGCCATGATGAGCTGTGAAGCTTGACTTCGTGTGGAGGTAGGGGGAGCAGGTCTGGGTCTTGTCCAGCTACATATATGTACGTACGTGTATGTATCTATGTATGTATTTTAGTATTCTCCTAGCACCCAGCATTTATTTCTCTGCAGTACTTATCACATCTACAACTGAGTAATTCTGTATTTGGTTACTTAGTGTCTGTCTGTCCTGCATGTAAGCTCTATGACTGCAAAGACCAGGCTTATCTTTCTATCCCCAGAACCTAAGAGAGTACCTTAGATATTTGTTTTAATATTTATTATTTGGTTGATTGGCTGAACGGATGGATGAATGGATGGATGGATGGATGGACAGGTGATCAACAATAGTAAAAGTTGTGGGAAGGTTAAGAGGACTGAGGAGTGCAACTAGAACAGGAAGTTGACAGGTGGTCACTAGGGAGCTCGGGGAGAGAGCGACAGTGACTGAAGGCTCCGGGTGGCTGACTGTAGGCTGGGAGAGAAGTAGGAGGAAGGAGACAGAGGCAGTGGGCATATACCACACTCAGGAGTCCCACTGTGGACAGGAACTGACTCAGCGGACTCTCTTGGTTTCCAACTTTATAACCTTCTCAAAAAACTTATATATAACCTATAACCCTCTCTACTTTTGGAAACAATAAAAGATC
Source organism: Mustela putorius furo (assembly GCF_011764305.1). Taxonomy (NCBI): domain Eukaryota; kingdom Metazoa; phylum Chordata; class Mammalia; order Carnivora; family Mustelidae; genus Mustela; species Mustela putorius. The sequence continues at coordinate 15,175,603 of NW_025421423.1, forward strand.
ATTGAGAATAAGTTCAGGTGATCCAAGCAGATGGTCATGCTCAGTGTTATTTCTCGTCAAAAACAGTACCTGATTTCCAAATGACTGATCGTCTACTATGACTCACAAACTACTTCCAAAGGCAATTCCCAAACACAGGTGACAAAACAGATATATTTTGATAATGGCAGCACCCCTGAAATCGAAGTGACTACTTTGAATAAGTGTATACTTGGCCATAAGAGTTCTACTATCTGTCCTTTCCTGTTTTTCAGTCTTCAGAGTCACATACAGTAGGTAGAAGTAGCAGGACTTAGAGGAACGCTTTCCTAAAATGCATTATACACCTTAGGATGGCTTTTTTGTGGCCCATGAATAAAGTGATGTATGTTTGCTTATACTGACTTTTGTGTATATTAGAAAAAATACATACAGTTCATCGAAATCGTAATATCACATACCCTACAAAATGTCTTTGATCAATACATTTAAATTATGATTTGAAAATTTAAATATAAGGTTTTTTAAAGAAACCTATTTAAAAAAAAAAACAATACTTTTGTTACAGCAAAATCATTAGGGTGTAACACGTGACTCAAGCTTGGTAGGACAGAGACTGTGGGCTTTCCAGGTGTCCAGACCGAAGTTCCAGTCCCACCTCTGCCATTTACTAGTTACTGAAGGACCCTGTGAACGTTGCCTAACTTCTACGAGTCTCGGATTACTCACCTACAAAATGAAAAATACCAATACTTATTTTACAGGGTTTCCCTGAGGACAAAATGAAACCAAGCACGAAGACCCCTAGCAGAGCCCTGGGCATGCAAGTTGGTACCCAGCCAAAGGTAGCTATCATGCTTGACAGTCCAAACATTATACACATATTCAAACAAATCCCAGCCATGTGGCTATTTATATCAATGTGTCCATTTATTCCAGCTGACCTTTGTTTTCCATCTAAATTGCATTACCGCTGCAAGTGAGCAGTCACTAGGCTGAAAAGGAGGATCAACAACACAACTGAGGGGCAGAGGCTAACGGGAGGCCTGGAGGCACTTGGACTCAGGGCCCGAGTTGGGTTGGAGGGGGTGCTCAGAAAGCATCGCAGCCAATAAACACTCTGTGTTTCCATAGTGACGTTACCCTTCTAAGAGCGCGGCTTGACTGAGCATCAACCTTATAATTATTAACTCAGATTCTAAACATGAGAAGCCAAACGACCCGAGCAGAAGGAAAGCCAGGGACAGTCTTATCAAGAATGAATCAGCTTCTTTGATCTTGAGGTAAACCAACCCACTAAACATCAAGCTTCCACCTGGGGTTTTTCCAGACACGAAAATGGTTGCCTAATTCTCAGCTGTCTGGAGGTTCCAGTTCAAACCGGCCTTAAAGAAAAAGAAGGGGAAAAAAAAAATAGTCCCATCACTTTGCCAGCGTTCACACTCCATTAAAAACATACACAGATCCATGCTGCTCGTCCAAAGAGATAAGGCCTCCGAAAATATTTTTAACTAAAAACAATCCAGGTGAAGTGAAGACAGATTATTCCACCGAATTTGGAACTCAACATTCAAGTATAAAGAGAGGGGTAAACAGAATGAAAACAGAGAGCAGAGGTAGAAGGCATTCAGAGGCTAGGCAGAGAAGCAGGCGATGGGAGGAAAATCCAGAAGGACATCAAAGAAGCTGAACACAAAGTACACAGAGGGAGCTGGTGCAGGCGAGGCGTGCAGAAATGGATGAAAAACAGAGAAGAGTCAGAAGAGGGTTCAGCTGGGCAAGCACCGTGGAAATCGGCATCTCGCACTACACTTCCAGAAGCCTCTCCCCTACCTACCCACCCAGACTGTGCGCGGCACCGTGAATTAATCAGCACGTAAATCACTGCCTTTATCTGCGGAAATTGAATTTAGCTGCCAATCTTGATTGGGGGCATAGAGGCCTCCTCCCAGAAAGATCCCAGCTCTCAGGGAAAATGCCTTTTCTTTCCTTAAACCAAAGCTTGCATAAACCCAGGGAAACAGCTGCCGCTGGAGCCACAGACTTTGCGAAAGGTGGCAGGCTGAGGACGGTAATTATAATTAGCAGTTACATAACATGTTTGTTCTTCAAAGTGCTCTACAAGCATCAGCTAATTAATAGCTTACTATGCCCCATGCGGATCCACTGGTTTTTCATGTAGTGACTAATCCCTGTACCCCCACTGAACTCTGAACGGGGGAGGCAGAGCTGCCTGAGCCACGAAGCCAACGGCAGAGGGTCCAGAAGCTATGCCCGGCTCTCTAATCAAGGGACTCCATAGGGATCTCAGGGCCGAGAACACTTCCCCCAAATGTTTAACTCGGCATCCCATGAGACAGCTGCCTCATTGGCTCCAAACAATTCTTAGAAGCGCTACTGAGATACACTAATAGAGTGGAATGGTCATCAGTCTGGTCCAATATGGCATGAGCTCCTCTCAATTTCCCTCATGAGACTGGGACTCTGGAGTCCTTGGTGTTAGTTACAGGACTGCCCTCGCTTCTCTCTGAAGGTAGGGTTAGGTCAACGAGAACTCCCTAAGAACAGGTTGAACTCGATCGCTGGGTTCCCACCCACGACTACCCTTCTTTGTTTCTATGTTCACAGTCTCTGGCCTACATCCTCTTCTGTCTGAGGCAGAGACAAACCAAGGTGGGAAATGCGTGGCATAGATGCCTCCAGTAGCAGCGCTGAATTCTTCACCTATTTCAGGGAAGTCCATGAACATCCTGAGTCTGTAAAACATTTCACATATGTGCATACACACATTTCTTTGGAGATAAGTCTGTTTACCCTCTTGCCCCATACATTCCAAGAAGGTAGTGTCCAGCAAAGTACCTCAACCACAGTGCATGCTAAATGGATACCTATTAAATCAATTTGATAGAGTTCACCAAATTCCTATGCCCCGCATGATTAGGAACTGTTGCTCCATGGATAATTAATCACTAGCAGTCCCCATGTTTTGCTTGCTCTGGCTAGACTTTCCCATGGAAAGCTCTGAACAGCAAGACCCAAGACATGCTACCACAGTTCTGCCGCAGGTCAAACCAGAGACCCAGCCCAAAGCTGCCTTGAGATTTCACTCTTCAGAGATCTGTCACTAGAGCCAAGCACGTCAACATCTAAAAACACATTGCCCAGAACAACTATTTGTCATACCCCGTGCCTAACCCTCACAAACAGTCACTGCCTTCTCCTACCTTGTCCCTTGGAGGCCGTGCTATGAACTGAAGCATGAGGAAGTGCTTACTTGTGACTCATAAGAAGACCTTCCTCAAGACAGGCCAATAATTTCAGTAAAAGACCTAACAGGTAGAAGGTGCTTTAGACTTTTCAAAGTGTTCCCCATAAAGGGTCTCATTCAATTCGCTCTCAATAACTCTTGAAATAGGAAACGGAGACTTTATTTTCCCCCTTTTATAGACGAAGAAACCGAGGATCTAAGCAAATCACGCCTTACCCGATGACACACAGCCCACAGATGACACTGCTGGACTTTGCACTGCTGTTTCAGAACCCCTTTTCACCAGGACCCCCATTTGGGGCATATACCCAAAAGCAATGAAAGCAGGCTCTCAAAGAGATATCTGCATGCCCATCCTCACAGCAGCACTGTTCACAATGGCCAAAAGGTGGACGCAACACAAGTGTCCCTCAGTGATGAATGGATCAACAAAATGTGGCAAATACACATGACGGAATGTTATTCAGCCTTTAAACAGAAGGAAACCCCGCCATTTGCAAAAACACAGATGAATCCACAGAACATCATGCTAAGGGAAGTAAGCCAGTCACAGAAGGACAAACACTGCCTGATTCTGCTTATATGAGGTATCTAAATTCGTCAAATCCACAGAAACAGAAAATAAAATGGCGGTGCCAAAGGGAGGAGGAAGTGGGGAGTTACTGGTTAACGGGTACCGAGTTTCAGTTTTGCAATATGAAAAGGGTCTGGAAATGAGTTGCCCAACAGTGTGAATACACTTGATACTTTAAAATGGTTAAGGCAGTAGATTTTATGTTGTATGTGTTTGACCACAATTAAAAATTTAAAAACAAACATTAAAAAAACCTCTTTACCCATTACACCACCTTTTCTTTGAAAAGCTGCCAACATGGGCTAAGTTAGGACTTTCCAGTATGCTCCCGGAGAAAACGGTTCATGGAGAAACATTTCTCAGCCAGCCACGTAGAGGAGACGGGAATCACTGTGATTTCAGGTGAGTTGCAGAAGACGATGCCCAAGTTTATTTTTCCGAGCCACCCTCTAAATCTTTTTTTTTTTTTAAGGGTTTTTTTTTTTTTTTTTTTTTGGACAGAGAGCGAGCGAGCGCAAGCACCCAGAAAGGCAGGCAGAGAGAGAGGGGGAAGCAGGCTCCCTGCTGAGCAGAAAGCCCAATGCGGGGCTCGATCCCAGTACCCTGAGATCATGACCTGAGCCGAAGGCAGAGGCTTAACCCACTGAGCCACCCAGGCGCCCCCCACCCTCTAAATCTTCAGGATTCAGCCAACACACCTAAAGCCAGGTGCCCACTCAGGTAAATGTCACAGCCAGGCACAGTACACAGAGGGAGCGGGGGGGGGGGGGGGGGGGACAGCGGGCGGTCCCCAGCTCCTATGGGCTGTTTGCTTCCAGGAAACAGAAGCCCCACAGAACAAAAGTCCATACCTGTACATGTCAAAGCACTTTTCCTCCAAGTGCCTTTCTCCGTGCAGACGGAAGTGATCTTTCCCCCAGGGCTCTCAAATCCCTCTTGACAGACATAGTGAGCCACACTGCCTGGGCTGGAGCTGTGATTCCCCACCAGCACTGCATGGCGTACTTCCGGAGGACGGCCACACTTGATCTCTGCAAAGGAAAGAAGCATAGCACAAGTTACAACCCCCAGCTTCTAGCCCTAGAGTTCACATTTTAGGAAAAAAACATTTTGCCGCAATAGAGACTCCCTCATATGCGAAAGAGAAAACATGAACCCCATCAAATAATCCAGCTGCAGATACAGAAGATTGTTCGGAGGATGCCTGGGTGGCTCAATTGGTTAAGGGAGTGCCTTCGGCTCAGGTCATGATCCTGGAGTCCTGGGATCAAGTCCCACATCAGGCTCACTGCTCGTCAAGGAGTCTGCTTCTCCTCTGACCCTCCCCCTTCTCATGCTCTCTCTCTCTCTCAAATAAAATCTTTAAAAAAAAAAAAAAAAAGAAGACAAAGAAGATTGTTCGGAAGTAGAAAAAATAGACATGCCCCAATTCGGTGAAACTTACAAACGTGTACACGTAGAAAATATTCCAATTGTAAGATTATTTACATTACAGAGAATTCTTTGGTCAATGAAACAATTCATCTGAGGTTTTTTTAAATATTAAAAATAGTAGGTACTTTTATTAAAAAAAAGTAGGTACTTTTTCCTACGTATCATGAGATCACAAACTCCTAAGTAGATGATAACATAATTATTGTTTTGTTGCCAACTGATTATTAAATGAAATAGGTACAAAATCTTTGAACTTTTAAAACAAATTAATAGGGAAAGTATATATATAGTCTAAACATTCACTTTATGTTTCTATAAAGGAAAAAAATCAGCTGCATAGAAGGAGACAAGCCTAGAATTATAAAACTGATTTGAAATTTGTTCTCTGCAGCTCTGACTACTAGGGCACACTAGAATATTTACAGAAACTATCTGAAGGAAATGGATTATGATGCTACCATTTCAGACTCAGCCAAACTTTACTTCATGTAAGAGTAGAAGAACGTTATCTTCAAATATTTTGCAATTTTTGAAAATCCATACGTTTATCTTTTCTGTTAAAAAAAACAAAAACAGGGGCGCCTGGGTGGCTCAGTGGGTTAAAGCCTCTGCCTTCGGCTCAGGTCATGATCCCAGGGTCCTGGGATCGAGCCCCGCATCGGGCTCTCTGCTCGGCAGGGAGCCTGCTTCCTCCTTCTCTCTCTCTGCCTGCCTCTCAGCCTACTTGTAATCTCTGCCTGTCAAATAAATAAGAAAAAAACAACAACAACAACAACAAAAACAAACAAACAAACAAAAAACCTCCAGCCCAACAACAACAATAAAATGAACCAGAATTAATATCCTAAAAGGAGAGGGAAGGTTTTAGAAGAAACACTAGCAAGCAATGAAATATAAATGATGTGTAGCTTAAGTCTCCATAATCATTTAAATGTGACTGGAGGAACACCTGGGTGGCTCAGTCAGTTAAGCGTCTGCCTTAGACTCAGGTCATAATCCCAGGGTTCTCAGATCAAGTCCTGTATCAGGCTCCTTGCTCAGTGGGGACCCTGCTTCTCCCTCTGCCTGCCACTCCCCTGCTTGTGTTCTCTCTTCCTGACAAAATTTTTAAAATGTGGCTGCAGAGCTTGATATAACTAGGAGTAAAGGATTCTACGATGAAAAGTTGAACGGTGTAAAAAAGGAATAATTTGAAAATAAAATTCCAAGTTATTTCAAAAACTCTGAGCAATGAGGCAAAGGGAAGAAACGAGCATGCCAAATTCCTCACAAAGTCGTGGGAAGTTCATACATACACTTTTATTCAGGAAAGCATAATAAATCTAAAATAAGGAAGTTATAGTCATTGCAAATACAGCCAAGAGTCCCAGTTATACCCAAATACAGAGAAAAAAATATATATATCATTTCTGCTGTTCACTCTAATGTTTAGTTTTCTCCCCAGTCTGTAGAAAGCCAAGGAATATCACACAGTCTTGACATGCAGGCTTTTCAAATATAAGGGCAAAGTGCCTCTGACTCTTGGTTCCAGCTCAGGTCCTGATCTCAGGGTCTTGATATCAAGCCCTGTGTTGGAGTCTGCTTGAATTTCTCCCGCCCTCTCCCTCTGCCCCTCCTGCTTGTGCTCTTTCTCTCTTTCAAATAAATAAATCTTAAAAAAAATAAAGTGTAAGTGAATTTATTGAGACAAAGAACTCAAGATAGAGAAAATGGTATGATCTGTTCCCAACTCCCCAACAACCATTCTTTTTTTTTTTTTAAAGATTTTATTTATTTATTTGACAGAGAGAGATGACAAGCAGGCAGAGAGGCAGGCAGAGAGAGAGGAGGAAGCAGGCTCCCTGCTGAGCAGAGAGCCCGATGCGGGGCTCGATCCCAGGACCCTGAGATCATGACCTGAGCCGAAGGCAGCGGCTTAACCCACTGAGCCACCCAGGCGCCCCCCCAACAACCATTCTTGGCCTTAGAAACAGGTAGCTTCTCTTCAATGAGCTTCTGATACAGAACTGGTGGATTTAATGGAACTGCACATGGTTCTGCCCCACTGTGGATGTCTGGTTTGTTGTAGAACCCCAGAGTTCTTTCCCAGAGCAAGCTTTCATCTGTTGAATTGAAGTTTTCATGAGAATGTCAATAAAGCAGCTCAACCCACCCAACCCAGTCTCTTGGGTCTGTGATTTTATTTTATTTTTTTAAAGATTTTTACTGATTTGTTTGATGGAGAGAAAGAACACAAACAGAGGGAGAAGCAGAGGAAGAGGGAGAAGCAGGCTCTCCACTAAGCAGAGAGCCTGACGTGGGGCTGGATCCCAGGACCCTTGAGATCATGACCTGTGCCAAAGGCAGATACTTAACCAACTGAGCCACCCAGGCACCTGGGCTCTGGGATTATAAAGAAAAGTTCGTCTCTGGTCAGTGTAGATTCACATCATCAGCAGTTATGGGACCAGAACCAGGTGGTCATTTCATAATTCCTCCAACCCTGCCCACCTCAAAAGTCCCATACTTGCTCATAGGGATTTATTCCTTTTTCATACTTGTGTACCAGACACAAGGCCTCTTAGCCCTCGTCATGTTTTTCCCGGTACCAAACCTTTAGACGTATCAACCAGCCCAAAACAAGACATGAGTATATGTATGGGCAACCAACCAAACAGGTGGTTAATGTTTCATTAGGCTGCCCAGTCATTGCTGACATCTAAAATATCTTCTAGCTAAAACTAGGGTTTAGCTATAGCAGGAAATAGAGGGCACAGCAGTGAAGAGATTGAGTGTAAGGGTTTATGTAGGTTTATGGACCTTGAAGCTGGAATTCTAAACAGCACATTGGAGAGGTTTGGGAAGGAACCTAGTGATAGATCATTGGGTTAAGGGAGAAGCACAGATTCTAAAGGTATAGGAGTACAGAAGATACCTATGTTGGCTTCCACCTTTGGATGTGACTAAGAATAGTGGAAGGCATATAACAGTATAAGATTTTTAAAAATTCATACCAAAAATATTAAATTTGGGAGTTGATGAGAGATCAGTAGCTCAGTCTCTGGGGACTACAGTTCAGAGACTCAGGGAGATGCCCAGTGGTGGGCAACCATGACTTGGTGAGTTCCCGTCCCATAGCTACTCAAGATGGATAGTCCCTTGGTGAGAGATAGAGTGGATTCTAGCATGACTTGGATTAAACACATGGTTCTAAACAGCAGCTGTACATCTGAACTGCCTAGGGAACTTGTAAAGCACAGCCTCTCCCCTTACCCAGAGATAAGTCTTCCGAATCAGTAGTACGGAGTTGGGTTCTTGACATCCACATTTCTACAAGCTTCCAAGTTTGAGTTTTATGCACACGCTCAGCTCAGAACCTAAATTAAATACTAGTAGGAATAGCTACCATTTATCATCACATGCTTGAGGGCTTAATGTCTTTCTCTGAATATATTATGTCTTCCCAAATATATGGTCAGTCTGGAAAGAACAGAATCTTTATTTGATCATCTCCTGAACTCCCACAAAGCCTACTTAAAATAATACGTTTTGCATAGTAAATACAATAAGTAATTGTTCATCGATAGCTTGCCACTACTTTATCATTGTTTGAGATATAACAAATGTTCCTTTGATATGAGTAACAGTCCCTGAGGAAAGAAAGAGGCATCAGGAAATGGTCAGTATAAATAACAAGACAGGTACACATTACCTTTATATTGTTATCCAACAGAGGGAACTCACACCTACCAAACGCCACAGAGATGAAAGTGGAATAAAAGACTCATAAAAATTAATATCAGTGTTGTACCAGGGAATTCTGGGAATCTTGTTCAAACCTCAATCATTTTATTTTTTTTTTAAGATTTATTTATTTATGGGGGAGCCAGGTGGTGGTTATTATGGAGGACACATAGGGCATGGAGCACTGGGTGTGGTGCATAAACAATGAATTCTGTTACGCTGAAAAGAAACTAATTTTTTTTTAAAAGATGTATTTATTTATTTATTTATTTGACAGACAGAGATTACAAGTAGGCAGAGAGGCAGGCAGAGAGAGAGAGGAAGAAGCAGGCTCCCCACTGAGCAGAAAGCCCTAGGCGGAGCTCGATCCCAGGACCCTGGGATCAGGACCTGAGCCGAAGGCATAGGCTTTAACCCACTGAGCCACCCAGGTGCCCCAAACCTCAATCACTTTAATCATAGTAGCATTCATTAAAGTCCTACTAAACATGTCTATTAAATATATACTATCTCATTTATTCATCAAAGAAAACCTTGCAAGGTAGGTGGTTTCTTCCTCACAAAGTTTAAAGATATGAATATGGAGCTTAAGAGCCCCTCAGAGCTCCTAAGAACTTAAGTCACGTTCAAAAGTCCACCACCAATAGAAGACAGAGCCAGTACTCAAGCCATGGGATGTATGACCCCCAAAGTCCAGGTCCATTAAATCTGGGGAGTCTTACAGTAAAGGGGCCCAGTCTAGGCCCTGAATAGGACTGAGCGAGAAGTTAGCTAAAACCTCAGGAGAAAAGGTTGCATAATGAAGCATTCAAATCAGATGGAAGAGTTCTGTAACAACTCCCTCTTCCAAATCTTGTCTCCCACAGCTTTCCCAGAGCAAGACAGCTGCTGGAAACAGACTTAACCTTACATCTGTGTGATACCCTGGAGCCTTCTTAGTACTGATGTTTAACCCCATAACGGAGTTCTGGCCTGGTTCTGGCCTGGCATATGGCCCTGTCATAGATATTCCCATCATGCTTTAGAGGGATGGCAGCCTCCACCACTACTACTCAGACTTAGTGGTACCCAAGAAAGCAGATGGCTACCATTAAGAAAGACTCCAAAATCAATCCAACGGAGGCTGCAATAGGTAGTAAGAAAAATAAGGTTCTCCACGAAATGCCCAAAGTTCTCACTATCACAAGGAACTAAGCCATTTAAAAACAGTTTATAACCAAAAAGAAAGAAAAACAAATCTGCATTAGATATGCATTAGGGGTGTTCATTTAAGCACACATTTCTCTGGCTAATTATATTATGAAGGAACAACGTTTGGAGATGTGTCAGCAATACAGTCAACTAATTATGAACATGCTGGGAATTTTTTTTAAGATTTATTTATTTGGGAGAGAGAGCATAAGCGCATAAGTAGGGGGAGAGGCAGAGGAGCAGACTCCCCTCTGACTCCCGCGGAGCACAAGCACAGAGCCTGATGTGGAGCTAGATCTCACCACCCTGGGAGCATGACCTAAGTGGAAACAAGAATCAGATGCTTAACTGTCTAAGCCACCCAGGCGCCCCCATGGTGGGGAATTTTTCCTTACCGCCCCACTATCTTTGATTTCATTCAAATAATCAACTTCAAAATGGGTGGGGTGGGGGCTGTGCTGTGCCTGTTTCAAGGACCACATTCATACTATAATTCCATTTCATATCTTGGAGGTAAAAATGTTTATCTACACTACTAGCTTTAATATGCAACCCAAGAAAACATTCCAGAAGGAAAACTGTTTGATGAAAGGTATCAGCAATTTATAACACCTAATCAACGGACTGTACCACTGGTATCATCCCCAATGGCAGTTTCTCATTAGAAACATCAGCACAATAATGTGATTGATTTCAGAAATAACATAGTAATATAAGGCTTCATCTAAGACTGTTTTAGAGAGCAATAAATACCAAGCTGAGAAAGGAAAAAAAAAAAAAAAGACCAATAACGTCCATAAATTGAGGCAGACATCTTGCCAGCTACCAGGGGAATGAATGATAGACCTATTCCACAGGCTGATATTGACTCAAGAAAAGTCTTTCCAGAGAAATAAACTACTAGCTGGAAAGCTCTGGCAGAGGAGCAGAAACAAGTATGAAAACTGAAGAAAATCATATTAAAGTCAGTTTTCATTTACACAAAAATAACAGAAATGTCCCTGTTGTGCCTTGGAGTCAAAGCAGAATTACAGATCACCTAGAAATCGGTGGGGTGGGGCAGATTGGAAGAGTCCAAATGGTCAGGCAGATTAACACCAGAGTCTCCACTATACTTGTGTTCTGGATCAAATAATTCGGCACTTAGACCTTTATTGTCTTCATCTGCTTCATTTGGAAAAATGTTCCTTTCCCTCCTGTCATGCTAAGCTCTCCATGGGCTATACCTACATCCCATATTTTTAGACTACCCCCTACAGTCATGTGAGTTATTAATATTCCTATGAATATTAATCTTTGTGATGTGTACCGGTAAGAAATACGGCCTAAGGAATGGGGCTGAATAAATGTAACCTTACGATGAAGTTTCACGTATTTTATGCCATGTTCGTAATTTGGCCACATGTAGTTAGAGCCTCCTTCCAGGATCATCTGAGCTCTTTATTCCACGTATCATCGATGTGGGGGGTTGGAATCTAGCATCTCAGTATGTGGCAACTTGCATTTAGAAAATGTTATTACGATCATCAAAGGAAAATGGGAGGGTTGTACGATGCCACGAAGCACATTCTCAAGGAGAGCTTATTAACTGCGGTGACTAAGCTAATGAGCTCATTAGTACCAAAAAGTCCACTCGCCCTTAAGGCAGCAGAAAATAATAATAATAACTTTTGATGTATTTTGTATTCCCAAGTCTTCCATGAACTTTAGCCTTGATGAACAATGCATTTCCTTCTGATCATATTCATAGAGAAAGCTCACTTGGAAGAAGAAAAAAAAAATTCCACTTCACGTAACAACACTTATTGTCAACAAATAGCATCTGGTATGAAAACAGCTAGAATCTGAAGACTCCAGAAACTGCAGGGGTGACAGAATAGGTGAAAGCGTGAGTGCTGGAAAGAAAAAAAAGAATTTTCAACGTCTGCTCCTGTAAGGATCTTTCATTTGTAGAGGTGATAATGGTTGTTGACGCTTTGAACTGCACATGAATCTTTCTTTTTTTCCAAAAGTAACATTAAAACTCTTCATTTTAATGCTCTACTTGTAGGCAGAATACTTGAACTGAAAACTAATAAATTAGGTAAAGTGAAAGCTGGAGAACTTTAGACCTTTCCCTTCTACGGTGGGAAATTTCGCAAAGATCTGACATTTTGGTAAGAGACACTACCTGCCACTCCCCCCTAGATCATGACTGTCTCATTACAATGTGATTATGTATCTGGCAGCACCGAGTGCTTTCTACCATTGTTTCTCATTAAATCTTCATAGCAGTTCTACAGGATGGAAACAATCTTACCCCTTCTACAGAAGGAAACCAGTTGAGAGAAATTTAGAGCTAGTTCCGGAACTGCCGAGTGGTTCGCCCAAAACTCACACAAGTCTTTCTGATTCTAAGGTTCCCACTTCCCCACCCCGTGGCAGTCTCATAACCAGCATCATGGTTCGTTCTGCACACTCCAGTGACTCTGAACATTTGTAAGTGGCATTTACACTGCAAAAGGATAACACAAGAGATTTGGTGTGTGCAGGCAGGAAATCAATGTGGTCTTCCTAAATGTTTGAGAAGATCAGTATGTGGTGAGGTGCCCAAAATCCATTTCAAACAATTACCTGGAACACAGAAGATAAACACAAGATACGTGGCTGCCACTGTGTCCAGCCTGCCCCACGGCAGGCACCACAAGTGAATCAGAGCACTCTTTCCTGCTTGGCCTCCATGTGAACCTTCTCCACAGCCTGAATGAAAATCCTGAGAGAGCAGTGCAACAAAACTTGTCCACTGCCCCTCACCTGAATACCCTAATTTGTGGTCCATTTACATAAAAACTTTGTCAAATACTCTCAGCTTGGCAGAGAAGAGATGGGGCTCTACTACAAGAACTTCAAAAGATGAAGAGTTGTCTCCACAATAATACGTATTCTTCAGGGCAGGTCCCAGCCCACACCTTGGACTCCCAGGCCCTCCAGCCTTTCCTCATCGCCTCCCATCTCCAGCACTCACAAGGGTTGTTTCTAACATGGATTCTGCCTTCAAGAAAGTGCTTTGGGTTCTCATATTGATACATATGCTAGTGACACAAGGTAAGTCACTTTCTCTCTGGTGAGAATGAAAAAGAACATCCCCTATCTGTTGTAAATAGAATATATGTGAAATGAGAACCAATTAACCACCTCAAAAGGCATTTCTAGAGATCAGATGAGACAATGTTTACAGAAAACCTTGTCCACCTTAAAGTGCTGGCCACCTTTGGAGAAATCAGGCTCTGCTATTCATAGACTTTAGAAACCATGTCCCATCGTCATTCACCAACTCAAAGGAGAAACTCTGCCTCTGCCAGCAGCCCACGGTGCGAGACCGCTCTCCTTGGAGGGCCACTTGCGTGGATATGGGGAAAACCAGGAGTCAGTCCAAGGCCTGGCTTGCACTGAGAGGTCACGCCAAGTGAGAAGCCCACGTGAAGATATGGAAGACAAAGTCAGAAGACGTGGTATCAGGAAAAGACATGAAACTTGAGAACTGAAACCAAAGAAGAGGCCCGGGTTTCAGCAAGGCTCAGCCCAGGATAGGCTGGACAGCAGTCTGGGAGCCAACTCGATGCCCGCCATGGTCTGTGCCACCTTTTGAAGAGGATTCGGGTGCTTCCACAGGACTTAGGTATGCTCTTAGGTATGCTGGGCCCTGTGCCAGATGCTAGAGAGATCATGCTATACAAGACTCCATGGTCACAGGGCTCTTAGATTCACAGTCCAGTAGGAGTGACATAAACCACAAAAATGGTCATAAATAATGTGCTTGCATACTGGGGACTAAGAGAGAGAATGCTGTCAGAGATGACACCGAAGCTGAAACTTGAAAGACAAGAAGGCCCTTGCTATGCCAAGAACAGGGAGACTCCATGAACAAACAAGTCAATAAGGAAAATGTGGTGTATACACAGAATGGAATATTACTCAGTCTGAAATAAGAATGAAGGTCTGACACCTGCTACAACATGGATGAACCCTGAAGACATTACGCAAAGCGAAATAAGCCAGCCATAAAACGACAAATATCGTACGAGCCCAAATACATGAGGTACCTAGAACATAAATTTACAGTGACGGAAAGTAGAACAGAGGTTACCAGGGGCTGGGAGACATAGGAGGGAGAAGTTATTGTTTAATGGGCACAGAGTTTCCGTTTGGAATGATGAAAACATTCTGGAGATAGATAACAGTGCTGGTTGGGCAACACTGTGAATGTACTTAATGTCACTAAATGGTATACTTATCAGTGGTGAAAATGGTCAACTTTTTATCACGTGTATTTTACCACAATAAAAAAAAAAAGTTTAAGGTGGTTGGCCAGTATTATAAGTAACAGGAGAAGCATGTGCAAAAGCCCTGAGGTTGATAAAAGCTTGGCCTATTGGTGAGAATGATAATCTCATGAGAATGATGGCAAATGGAACCTGTAAAGAAGCCAAAAAGGCCAAAAACCCTGCTGGCTTCAGAAGCCATGGTTAGGAGTTTGGATTTTGTCTTAGAAGACAGATTTTTTTTTTCCCCCCAGAACCCTCCAATTGGTCTACCTCCACTATAAACCAGTCCTCACCACACTCTTACATGGCAAGCAAACTACACTAAGGGGAGAGCACACATCACCTCTTCTCCAGAATCATCCTCCTTCCTGTGAGAACCCTTAGCATTTATTCATTCTTCTTACATAATACATAGGAGTTCACCATTACATCATAGTTCACGATGGACCTGTGTTTGCTCTTCTCCCAGACCCCTGATGGTCTTGGTCACAAGGGCTACAGCATATCTAGCATCAGACCTGGGCTCTAGATTGATTGTCGATGACAACACAGTTGAAGAGATTCCTTCACTTTGCTTCTGGCTTGGCTGAATTTTTAAAATTTTAATTTCTTTAGGCTCCCACATACAAACTTGCATCTTTTCTGAAAATTAAAAAAGTCCTAGTAAAATAATAGGAAGCGCAAACCAGAGACTGACACTGTCTTCTCTAGAGAGCTGATGGACATGGGGGACTAATGTTGCCATAAATCCCTCCCTAAATCAGAAGAGGGAGCCACAGAAGCCCTGGGCATTAGGAGCTCTCCTTCTCACTTCCAGCGCTTGCTTCTGAGGCTCGCTTGGAGGGGGACCCATGTCAAGGGGTCCTGGCCACGGTGGCACACAGAGAAGGCAAACGATAGGGTCTACCAACTGTGCCTTCTCTGATGGGGAAGTCAGTGAAATCAGACACAAAAGCTGGGTCCGTGACACACAGCTGCTCCCTTACCAAGTACCTGTTCCTCAGCAACTTGGAAGTTCACAGTTTGCTAGTGTTGTCAGTAGAATTCCCAATTCCAGTGGCTTTAGATCTTGGAGCTGAAAATGCAGTGCCGGCTGGCCCACGGCTAGGCTTCTGGAGTCCCAGGGATGATGAAGGGTAAGTAAGAAGGGGTGCTCAGAGGAGCAGACACAGCCTTGAGAAGCTGGTGGCCATGTGGTGACGCGGGGGAGGAGAAGCAGGGTGTCAGCAGGCAGACGGAGCCGTTATTAAGGAGGGAAAAAAGAAGCGAAGATCTTCCAAATAACAGTTCTTTGGGGAATGTAACAAGTACTCTCCTCCAAATTAACTTTCCCCATTCTCGGTCCAATAATCCAGATGACAACTAGTTCTCAAAGTCACACAAACTCTTTCATTTGGGTTTTCCTATATAAATCCTTAGGGAGTTCTTTGATATGCATTAGGGCACACTTTAATCCAAGTTCTGCATTTTAATTGACCAACCGAAAGATATAATGTGAGAACTAAAATGTACTTTTAGAATTTCTTAACCCCCAAGATGACAATGAACTATTAAAAATGTGTTTAGAGCCTGAATCACAAATCAGAACAGTACAAGAATTAACTTAGCCAAACACATCACTGGGAGGTCCTAGCTATGCAGTAAATTCAGTGAAAACGGTTTCCTTTTTTCCAAAATGGAAAATAGCTTTGTTACTTTGTCTAAGGCATTTAAAATTCTTTCAATAAAGAGGGACGCCTGGGTGGCTCAGTTGGTTAAGCAGCTGCCTTCGGCTCAGGTCATGATCCCAGCATCCTGGGATCGAGTCCCACATTGGGCTCTTTGCTCAGCAGGGACCCTGCTCCTCCCTCTGCCTCTGCCTGCCATTCTGTCTGCCTGTGCTCGCTCTCTCCCCCTCTCTCTCTCTGATAAATAAATAAAATCTTAAAAAAAAAATTCTTTCAATAAAGAAAAAATATCATATATGAAAATCCCTGGATCCTGGATCCCCCCCAGTGGATCCCCCCAGTGGAAGTTACCACTGTTAATATTTTGACGCATCACCTTCTAAACTTTCATGAGCATATATGTGCATATGAGCTTTTTCAAAATTCATGTGATGTTATTCATATAATTAATAACTCAGTAATACACTGTTAAGCCTAACCTATGTCAATAAATATTATTTTCCAATGTAATTTTTATTGGCTACATAATATTCCATTTCATTTACATGCCATGATTTATTTAATTGATCTCCCATTGATAGAAATTTGGGATTGTTTCCAATATTTCACTTATAATATTACAGAATATATACTACAGAATATACTACAGAAAATTATAAATATGAGTGCTTTCTACTTCTCTCCTATATTACATAGGAATATGTCAATTACCAAAGTGGACCCCAAAAAGGATAGGAAACTTAGACCTGAAAGTATAGGGTTTTTTAAAATAGCCCAAGGACTACCTCTCTAAAAAAGCCACATCCAGATAATTTGCAAGTGAAATCTCCCAAGCCTTTAAAAATTCTATTTATTGTAGTCCAGAGAAGGAAGAAAGAAATTTTTTCACATTCTTTTTTTAAAATTTAGAATAATACTGATACCAAACCCAACAACGATGGCATAGAAAAAAGAAAATAAACCAACCTCACTTCTGAATATTAATGTAAAATTTCTAAGTAAAGTTCAGCAAATATAATCCAGATAAAAAGAAAAAAAAACAAAGATCCAGAAAGAAGGCTCCATTCCAGATATTAGTTTGTAAGATCATTATCAGGAAATCTAAAAATATAACCTTACCATATGACTTGGTTAAAGCAGAAACGTATATGATCACTTGAACACGTCTAAAAGATGTAATAAACGTAACTCATTTCTGAATTTTTTAAGCCCCAGTAGAGTGAGACTAGATAGTGGCTTCCTTAAGATTATATAATGCCAGGGGCACCTGGGTGGCTCCGTCGGTTGATCATCAGACTGCTGGTTTTGGCTCAGTTCATAATCTCAGTGTCCTAGGATCCAGCGCTCTGTCATGCTCTGAGCTCAGCACAAAGTCTGTTTGAGATTCTCTCTCCCTTTCGTTCTGCCCCTCTCCCCTCAACGTGCACACATGAGCCTTCTCTTTCTCTCAAATAAATAAATAAAATCTTAAAAAAAAAAGAATACAACTTCTGAAACCAGAATTTCTGGGTTCAGGTTCAGCTCTATCACTAGCTATATGACCTTGAACAGATTACTTCATTTCTCCATGCCTCACTTTCCTCATCTGTAAAATGGGATAATAATAGTACTCCTAGGGATCCTGTAAGGATTGAGTCAATTGATATAAAGTGCTTAGAACAGCCCCTGGCACATGGCACTGGGTCAGTGTGTATAAGAATATAAGTAGAAATCCATGTCAAAGAGCCAAGATCATGAACGCATCATGAAACACTAAAACCACTGCCATGAAAGTCATGAATAAGGATACTCAAAGTCAACACTACTATTTAACTTTTTGTTCTGAAAGTACTAACCAAGTGGGTTGACACGAGAAACCTAACTTACAAACGTAGAAAAAAAAAAGATGGAATTATCATGATTTGCCAATAACTATTCCTGAAAATACCAAGAGAATCAACTAGAATGCCTCTTGGAGACAACAGGAACTTACTGGATCTATTTAATTCATTCACCACCGTAAAGAGAAATTCAGAGAGAAATATGAAAACAATCTCAAAACTACAGAAGCTGGGATCCTGGACCTTTTGAAAACTCACCTTGGCAATGTAATTTTGGGGACTCCCACGTGCCCAAAGCTGTGCAGCTTGAAACTGTATCTTCCAGGTCACTGAAAAATCCTTCTTTGCAAGCATAACGCACCTGGCTGCCAAGCCTAGAAGTGTAATTTCCGACGATAAGGCCATCTGGGACCTCAGGAGGGAGGCCACAGTCTATTTCTGAAAATAAATTAACGTCAAATTCATTACTATGTGAATATGAATTTACAAAACTCATCATCTCTCTCCACCTCTACCCCATCGTCCCCTTTCCCTACACACACACACACACACACACACACACACATCTGAGCGATATTTTACATAGACTGGTTCATTTCCATTTTGACTTCTGGGCATGTTTCCAGTAACTGTCTCTATTCAATCTTCTGGCCTTCCATCAGTAATAGCATCTACACAGACACAAAGCTGATGAGATTTGGCAGTCAACCCTCACTAATTTACACTAGTTATAGAGAAGCCTAGCCCAGTGGAGTAAAACATTTGAATTGCAAAACACCTTCAGATATATACAGCTTTGTAATTTTCAGAGTCATTTTTCTATGGCTGGTCTTTAAGAGGGCAGCTATGTTTACTATATAAAATCATGTTTCGTGGGAGAATATCTACTAACTGCTAAAAATCCCAGAAGTTTACCAAGTGTAGCTTTTTTTTTTTCTTTTTTTTAATCTAAGATAGCCAACCCTTTTGCCCGGTAATATTGACTTTATTTAATAGGTTGTACAGATGTGCAAAGGAACAGATAATCTCCACTCACATCCCCAACACAGGCCCCACGGACACAGGCTCCCAGCAGAAGAAAGTCATCTGAGAGCAGAATCCCACTTTCAGAAAGCTCCCTTCTTTGGCAGACACCCACCTATGCATGACGTGGTGTCTCTGGCCGGGTGGAAAGGTTCAGGCCCATTCTCTGGGAAGTATCCATCCATACAGTAGCATTCGAAGCTTCCATAAGTGTTCACACACCGACCTCCTTGCCTGCACAGGCCGGAAACCTCACACTCATCGATGTCTTGAGACCCAGATATAAGAAGGGAGAGAAAAAACAATAAAAAGGGAAACACAGGGGCACAGGGGCATTGGAACAGCCATTTCTCACATTCTCAATCTATCCTTGCAAACAAGGATGCATTTGTTTGCAAGGGCATCATGAGTTTTATTTCATTCCTCAAAGGTTATTTTCATATACCCTTCCTTTATGCCACCAGTACTAAAAGGTGCTCAATAAATCCTTGTCAATGTTGTTTTGGGAATTTACAAAAACCAACAACTATCACCAACTGACACGCAACAAAAAGAGCCCCAGAGAAGCATGCCGAAAAAAATTCAATCACTACAAAATAAGGATGGCCTCTACCTCATACCTGAAAATATCTGAAGGATGGGGCCCCTGGGAGGCTTAGTCTGTTAAGTGTCCGACTCTTGGTTTGGGCTCAGGTCGTGATCTCAAGGTCATGAGATCAAGTCCCTTGTCAGGCTCCTTGCTGGGCATGGAGCCTGCTTAAGATTTTCTCTCTCTCCCTCTCTGCCCCTCTCTTTAAAAAAAAAAAAAGAAAGCAGGAAAGGAAAGAAAAAAAAAAAAAAAACTGTAGTAGAATTCCAAATATAAAACAATTTAAACCAGAGTGAAAAATGCTTTCTAGCTCATGACCACGGGGCAAGTCAGGTAATAAGAGGAAAATTCAGAAGAGTCTCACTAATTTTATCAAGATTACAAGAAGTTAAGACAAGCTTTGAAAAGAAAAATACATGCCCCTTGGCAGACTTTTCTCCTTGATTGAAGACAGCCCAAAGTATCAGGTACAGCAGTAAACACCGCATAGTAATTCAGAGACCAGAGAAGAAACCTCTCTGCCAGTTAGCAGATTTTTCCCCCAGAAATGACTTGGAGAACAAAATTAAAACTGTAGGAATGCCATCAGAGCCATATACACACCGACTTCACCAAACAAAACAAAACAAACAAACAAATCTTAAGTTAAATGGGACTATTCCCAGGACACTTGCAAGAACCATGGTGGGGGCAGGGGACAGGGGGCAGGGGAGCCAAGAGCAGAGAATAGCAAGACTGAGGAAAACCTGGTTGTTACCCGGCTCTGGGATCGCAAAGGCTGGCAATTTTGGAAGGACCACTATAAAGTGGCCAATATTCTATTCTGCCAGATGCAGAGCACTTTGTTTTGTTTTGTTTTCTCAAACCTACTAACACCATAGTTTCACAAAAGAAGGAAGAAAATACCAGAACCCTTTTACGTTTTGTTTGTGACTTTATCAAAACTCATCATACTCTCCTTTTTGTTTGCATTTGGGTCTTGGGCCAATGACCTCCTCATCGCTCACTGATCACTGTTTAGGAGGCAATCATTACTGTAACTGCTGACAGAGCCCACACAATCTACCAGTTCTGATCAACGTACATCTCTAACGCGGCAAACTTTGGGGAAAATCTGGGAGATCATCTCTAAAGATGGTTGGCCATTTCTTGGGGATTCGAGAGTGGAATCCATTCCTCCTCCCTGTGGGCTGGTCTAGAGGCTCGCTTTGGACAACAGAAGGCAGCAGAAGTCAACGCTGTGCCTTTTGTGAACCTGATCTGGGAGACGACTGGCAGCTTCGTCTCTCCCTCTGCTGGCATACAGTGGCCATGCTGTAAGGAAATCCAAGATATCATGCCTGGCAGAGAAGTCACTCAGAGGACACCCTAAAGATGAGACATCACATCAAGAGAGAGGCCTCCTGGAAAACTAAGGTGTCCTGACTGACAGTCAGCATCAAGGCCCTAGAATGTAAAAGAGGCCTTCTTTTACCTACCAGCCCAGCCCAGCCATATGAGTTGTTTCCATATGAGTGAGAGAACCACCTAGCCATGGAATTGTGAGTAATAATAAATTGTTACAAGCCATTAAATGGGGTGGGGGATGGGGCAGGGGCAGGGAGTAGCATTATGCAGTAATAGATGACCAAAACACTCTTGACATATGAAGACATGCAGAAGTCCAAATGAGATTAAGAGGATACTGTAATTGAGGTGCTTGGTTGGCTCAGTTAGTAGAACATGCAACATTTGATCTCGGGGTTGTGAGTTCAAGCCCTACACTGGGTGTAAAGATTACTTAAAAATAAAATCTTCCAAAAAAAAAAAACCAAAAAACAAAAAGGAGACACTGCAATCAATGAAAAAAGGGGAACTTCTGAAAAATACAATGAGAACTTGGAAATTAAAAATAAACTGTGGGGAGCGCTTGGGTGGCTCAGTTGGTTAAGCAACTGCCTTCAGCTCAGGTCATGATCCTGGAGTCCTAGGATCAAGTCCCGCATCAGGCTGCCTGCTCAGTGGAGAGTCTGCTTCTTTCTCTGATCCTTTCCCCTCTCATGCTCTCTCTCTCACTCTCATTCTCTCTCAAATAAACAAACAAAATCTTTTCCAAAAGGGAAAAAACAAAATGTGAATGCCAAAAATAAAAACCCAATAGAGGCTTTGAATAATAGGTTGGTCGCTGCTGGAAAATAAATTTGCAAATTCCAACTTGAAGAATTTGCCAAAAACACATAGAAAAAAAAATAATAGGAGACAGAAGCTATAAGACAATAGCCAACATAAGGACAGATCCAAAATATGGGATATTCACTTAAGAGAAATTGCAGGAGGCACCCGGGTAGCTCAGTCATTTAAGTGCCTGACGCTTTGTTTCAACTCAGGTCGTGATCTCAGGGTCATGGGACTGAGCCCCAAGTCAGGCTCCCTGCTCAGCACAGAGTCTGCTTGAGATTCTCTCTCCCTCTGCCCCTCCTACTTGTGCTCACACTCTTTCTCTCTCCTTCTCTCTCTCTCTCTCAAATAAATAAATAAATCTTAATTAAAAATTAATATCAAAGGGAAAATTTCTTCTGCTTATGTATTCACATCCAAAGCACCTTTTGAGGTGATAGGCGTTAATGTTGAAAAATGAAAGTCATCTGCGTTTCATGGAATAAAAGAAAAATCTATGAAACAAGAGAGAAAGGAATTGTAATCTTGAAGAAAAGAAAACCAATCTGACCAAGATTTCTTGTCTGAGACACCAAATACTAATGGAATATTTACAGAGTTCTAAGGAAAAGGAAGCAAGACATAGTACTATATTTAAGTCAAGGTATGACATTTTAGAACATAAAGGATCTCAGAAACTATACTATTGACATTTCTTTTTTTAATCTTTTTTTTTTTTTTTCTTAGTAGATTCCATACCCAGCACAGAGCCCAACGCAGGACTCAGACTGAGAACTGTGAGATCAAGACCTCAGCCAAGATCAAGAGCTGGAAGCTCGACCAACTGAGCCACCCAGGCAACCCTTGACATTTCTTTTCTGAAAAAGATTTTGAAAAACATTCAAGCCAGAGAAAAACATCAGAATAAAGAATGTCAAGAAGGGAAACATAATTAAAAACAACAACAACAACAACAGACGTAAGAAACAAAACCAATAAAAACTCAGTTAAACAACTGATAACAGGGCACCTGGGTGACTGTCAGTTAACGTCCACCTTTGGCTCAGGTCACGATCTCAGGGTCCTGGCATCGAGCCCCACATCGGGTTCTCTGCACAGCGGGGAGCCTGCTTCTCTCTCTCCCTTTCCCTCTGTGCTCTGTCTCTCTCCCCACCTCAAATAAATAAATTACATCTTTAAAAAAAAAAAAACACAGCTGCTGATATAAAATCATGGGCTTTTGGATAATAGTTAACAAAGGATTCTTAAAATCTAAAGCATAGGAAATGAAATCAATCTCAATCCAGCACAAACTTTAGAGATGATTTCAACCCTGCAGGATCCAGCATGCGTTCCTAGAACGGGATCCATCATTTTAGCTTATCAAGATTCTGTATTCCAAGGGTGGGGGTTGTAAAATGTGGACATATACCTTTGTCACAGTAATCATCTTCCAGCCTGCCCATCTGCCCCAGGCTCTTCAGAAGACAGTGAGTGGGAATAAATGGATTTTTCAGTAGAAACAGGCGGTACCAGTACCACAGGGGAAAATGTGGCTAGGTAGCAATGGTAGGGAAAAGACAGAGAGTTTCTAGATACCGATCAGCTCTGCATGAGTCACCACAGTCATTAATCGGCCTGCTCTGTGTCCAGTCATTCAACACCCTAATAACAATGATTGTTATAATGAGCGCTAATCCCGATGACTCCTGTGTGTCATCTGGCACAGGCCAGCCACTGTTCTAAACCCTTCATTACTTATTACTAATTATTTTCATCTTATTCCACACAATAACCCCACGAGCTAGATGCTATCATTCTCCCCATTTTGCAGCGGAAGTAGCTGAAACACAGAGTGGGTAAGTAACGACACTAAAATCAACGCACGTTAAGTGGTGGGAAAGCCACACTTGGAAACCAGGCATGTAGCTCCAGGACCACACCCTTAGCCACTGGTCACGCCGTGTCTCCCGTTACAGTCGCACTATACCGTCAGCCAATCAATAATTCCATCTTGTCCACAGACAATATCAAAGATACCCATTGTCTTCATGAAGTCCAGAAGCACCTAGCATCTTTCCCTGAGATTGGTGATGTCATTCTGACTTTTAATGCCCTGCGACCTCTTAATGCTCACAAACTATCCCTTTTCTAACCAGTCTAGAATCTTGGCTGCATAAACATGGTAAGCTCATTAGAGTAACTTCTCCATGTGGTGGATTCCATGGGGCCTACCAAATTCGTAACAGTTTGCTTCGGAAGGAAAAACGTTCTGAGCAACTGAGCAACCTTATTAACAAGCCTAAGTAATTGAGGGTGAAATTTTCCCTTATCGCATTGTATATACCGAACTATTTAACTTTATCCACAGCCAGAACAATTCCTTGCCAGAAAGTAGCAAAACCGAGCAGGACACGCTGACCTGGTCCCAGGGCTCTGATGTTCTATATATGCTCTTTCCATCTAATAGCCTGGGCTTGAAAGTTAAACAGACCCTTGAGAACTGACTCTGCTACTTATTAGATGTACTCAGGTCTGTTCCTTAACCTTTCTAAACCACTTTTGTAAAATGAAGCTAATTAAGTCCTAATACATGTTGGCTAATACGTGAATAGGCCTTGCGTTTCTACAGACTCCGTTCTCCCTGGAGCACAAGCCACTCCTTCAGAGCCTGCACCTAACCCTCAGTGTAACCATGAGCGAAGCCCTTGCGCGCATGCACACACCCACACACACATATACACACTCTCCTGGGTTTCTTGGCTGCGGTCTGGGGTGCGGCCCCATGGCTCGTCCCCCAGGATGGGAATCCTCTCAGACAGAATCCGAAAATGCATCTGGGGAACCCTTAGCTGGAACAGGAGTGTCAAAGAAGCAAGGGTTTAGCTTCGGCGGGCATGTCCGAGGGGCCAGTCTCTGAATGCCCCTTTACACACAAGCTCCGGCCTAGAGATGCGGTTTAAAACCTGAAGGCTCAGAACGGACTCAGTGATAAAAGTACATGGAAGAATTTTCACATAAATGAAAATGCTCTCACAGCCTGTTCTTCTCCCTGTAGCCAACTAATTACTAGTTCCTTCAACTCCATGCAGGGGAGACGAAAATGACTTCCTCGCATCTTGGAAAGTAACGTTACTGCTTTTTTCCTACCCTCTTGCCTACTCAATGCCAAGTTCAGCTAAGAAGCCTGCATCTTAAGAAGCCACAGTTATTCAGAGGGACACAAACATCCATTTAAGATCAAGACGGTTAAATTCACATCGTTCGTTGCTAATGTCCGGTATTGGCAAAGATGTGAAGAAATGAAGACCTTCGTGAAATGATTAGTGAGAGAGAATATTGGTGTGAACTTTTTTGAAAGACAATCTGGCACAATGTACTGAAAAATAACAATGTGTAAGTATACCTCTGATACAAAAATTATTTTCCAGAATTTATAACAAGGAATAATTATCTGTAGAGATGTAGGTACAAGGATGTTCACTATAGCATTTCTTATGATAGCAAACACACACACACACACACAAAATATAACAAGCAGGAAAACAACCACAAGAAGGGACAGCCACATAATAAATTCTGTGTAGTTGATATATATAAGGTAGGAGACCATATCTAAGATCATGCTCAGAGAGGCATCAGTCATGAACAAAGGACCTGAACTGAAAGGGTTATCCATTTCCTTCACAATCTTGCCAGTGTTGCTAGTTTGTTTAGGAAAATCTACTTTATAGATGCCTCAAAGCTCCTGTCCCAGTTATTCCTCCCAAAACTTTAAATTAGTGGAGCAAAACAAGAACCATGTGTGCATATTTTACTACACTCAACAAGGCCTTGGGAAGGAACCTGGGATCCCTATATCCTAGGGCGAGAGGAAGCCAGAGGCGAGAGTGCGGCGTGGGGGCGCCTGGGTAGCTCAGTGGGTTAAGCTTCTGCTTTCGGCTGAGGTCATGATCTCAGGGTCCTGGGATCCAGCCCTGCACTGGGCTCTCTGCTCTTCAGGAAACCTGCCTTCCCCCCACTTCTCTCTGCCTGCCTTTCTGCCTACTTATGATCTCTCTCAAATAAATAAATAAATAAATATTTTTTAAAAAAGAGTAAAGCGTGGGAGATGTTCACGTGTGCAGGAGCTCAGGCGTGCCCTTTCACTCCCAATGAGAAACAACGGTGCCTTAATCAAAGCCTCTTGCATTTAAGGGAAGCATGCTTTGGTTCAACCATCTTCTGATTCAGAGTCTTTGGCCTCTCTCTCCTTCCTGGGAGCTGGAGCAGTAGCGGGGGCCTGAAGCCATTACCCCCCACCATTAGAGACGTGACTAAGCAGGAGTCCGGGGGACTCCACAGGTAAAATAGTCAGGAAGCTGTTGGATACAAGCAATGCCCTGCTGAGTGCAGCAGTACCTGCCCAGCCCACATTTCCTTAGGTTTATATGTCCTTGTGGCTTCCTTGTTTCAGAGTAGTAAAACAGGACACGTGTGGAATAAAACACAGCTAAAACAAAGGATTAGGATTTGGGGAGCAAAATCCCATTCAGAAGGAGCACTGGGAGGAACCTCGAACAGCGGCAAGTCCATTGGGCAATATCCCACACAGAGCAGAATCCCAGGGGGGCTACACGTTGTGTCCGAGCCCACAGTGGGCCACTCCAGGACCAGAAACAACAGGAAGCTGAGAAGCTTGAGAGCAAAGGCTCACACAGAGAACAGACTCCTGACCTGGGAGAGAAATCAACAGACGCCTTGGCAGGGGTAGGGATTTACATCTAGCAATGACGGTGTTTACTTCACCACAGGCAGACTATGTGATACAGCCTCTGAGCAGAAGGTTCTGGAAACTGATGAATGGCAACGCATTTACTCCCTCTGGGGAGTAAAATTTTTCCTCCCTTCTTCCCCATTTCCTAGTTAAGGCTGAAATGCTGTTATACTTCTCTAGAAGAAACGGCATCAGGCCTTTGATACTGCAGGAGATGAGCCGAATGAAAAGAAGGCTGCAGCCGCAGAGAGGGATTCCCAACACCTGGGGAATTCAAAGGTGCACAAAACGCATTTTGCAGTTCTCAGCAGATATGGTAGGGCCATGCCTCCTTGGAGTCAGGCTGTTAGGGAGATGACAGCCCCAGGTCTGCTCCCACACCAGCATCATCTCTCTCCCATCCTCCTCACATTTGAAATGCCACAGAGTTTCTCCCTCGGCCAAGGTTCCAGGAGCCCCAGAACTTGTCTGGGGGCAGCCCTGGGGGCCAGGTGCAAGCTCTCTGGAACTAGAACCCTCTCGTGGGTGACATCCAAAGACGCCCACCGGCAAGCAGCTCCTGAATCTGGCTCAGACTCTGCAGAGTCCAACCAAGACCCGGTCGCAGGAGTTCTTGCAAGTCAGGAACCAGGATTCACATCCTGTGGATCCAGACAAACACTGGATAACCCTTGATACCCAAAAACGTGCTAAGCCTCAGTGGACAGGAACAGTCCACCGCTGTTCCCGTGGCAACCATGATGCCAAGAGACACTCAGTATCATCGAGAAAAGTCATCCATCAGCTTTTACAAAGTGATAACCAGAGATCTCAAAAGCAGAGGTCACAAGAATGATTGCCCACAGATACGGGTCTTCTTTTGAAGTGACAGAGGAATTCTGAAACTAGATAGTGGTAGTTGTTGCACAACTTTGTGAATATCCTAAAAAGCACCTTAACAGAGTGAATCTGATAGTATGTGCATTATATCTCACTTAAAAAAAAAGTCACTAAATAATGACAACAAGGGGATGACAGAGAAGAGCCAAGATCAGGATTTGTTCCAGGAAGACTGGTTCTTACGAGGCTGACATCTGTTTGGCCCTTGCACAAAATATTTCTTTCTTCTTCTCCTCCTCCTTCTTCTCTCCTCCTTCGAATTTTTTTTTTTTTAAGTCAGATGCATCTTTGAGAAGGTGAGTGATCAATACGGTGATAAAAGTTTTCCCCCAACAAACTCTTGCAGCCTTGAAAACACCATTTTCCGTATCACGTCCTCCAGAAAGTTCCCTGATTCCTTTCCCACTTCCAAGATAAGAGCCCACACGGATTCCAGATTCCCTAAGTGTCCTTTGCTCACCTATGACCAACACTTTATACTGAAATTAGCTACGTGCTATCACCGGCCGTTGGCACCGCCTTGGCTCAAGGGAGCTACAGGAGAAATGTGTCTTGGGATGAACAGAACATCTTATCACCTTGTCAGGTTTTTTTAAAAATGGGCACGTGATAGGATGAGCACTGGGTGTTACACTGAACTGATGAATCACTGAACATTATATCAAAAACCAATAATGTACTATACCTTGGCTAATTGAATTTAAATTTAAAAAAATTTTTAATTGATATGTTGTTTTTTTAACGCATCCAATTTAATTCTGCACTTCGGCAATCGTACAACAAGCCATTTGCTACCGAAAACAACAGTATATCATAAAATGTTTTCTCTGAGGGAACGTGCTTCATTCACGCCAAGAATAAATCAAGTGGACCCCATGAGGGATTTTTTTTTTTTTTTTTTTACCTCGGTGCAGGTCAAGAGGGAGAATGAATCAGAGCATCGGAATCTGTGCTTCCCGGTGGGTGAGGAGATAAAACAACATTCTCCTTTCCCTTTTCCCTGAAAACCTTTCAGTATCACAAAACTTTTTTTTTTTTAAAGATTTATTTATTTATTTATTTGACAGAGAGAGAGAGATCATAACTAGGCAGAGAGGCAGGCAGAGAGAGGTAGGGAAGCAGGCTCTCTGCTGAGCAGACAGCCCGATGCGGGACTCGATCCCACGACCCTGAGATCATGACCTGAGCTGAAAGCGGCAGCTTAACCCACTGAGCCACCCAGGCGCCCTCAGTATCACAAAACTTTTAAGCAGAGCCATTAAGTCTATGCAAAACCATCGCAGAACCTGCAGTCTATTCCTGCCTTTCCTCTTCCTCACCGTTCCCAGATTTTCTTAGAAAACCGAAGGGCTACAACGTCATGACATGCTGTAACATGGAGTTTGGCCAAGAGTTTCAGGGTTCCATGAAAATGAGGATTTTGCCAACCCACTGTATTCACCCAACATGCGCCCCAACCTTCAGAGCGGCTGAAAAACATGGTCCTCCTCGACCGGCAGATTCCTCTGAGACGCAAGCCCCGTCTCCCACCGGGCACCACTCAGAGCTCCCAGAAGCCAACATCACAATGTCCACCCCTTGGGCCTTTGGTGGGCCATGTGCACAGTGCCAGAGTCACCACAAGAACACCCCAGCTGGGGTTCCAGAAACACCATCTCTGAGAGCCCCTCCTTGTTTGGTAGAAAAATGTTCAAACACACAGAACAAGAGAAACACAGAAAGCATATGCCAGTGAACTCCCAAGACCCACCCCGCAACACCTGCTCTCACAGTCTGTCATTTAAGACCCCTTAGAGATCATAATAACACTAGATAGCTCCTGATACCCTAGATGCTTCAGCATGCGTCTCCCAAAATGAGAATGTCATCCCCAGTATTACGATGCCGTGACACTAGCTAATGGAACAGGAGTTTCCTAACACTCACTAATACTCAGCCCATGTCCCAAACTCACCGACCTTCTGCAGGGAGAGTCCCTCCCTGAAATCACGCCCAGTCCCAGCCCGGCCCTCTCCCTCCCCCACGCGCCAGACACCGCAGCCCCCTCCTCGAGTACCTGTGCAAAATGTGCCGTCATTTGGAATGAATGTTTTGTTGTTGTTTGTGGCTCGATATCCTTCTAGGCAAATGCAGTAAAAGCCTCCGAGTGTGTTGTGGCAAGATGTGTGGTTTCCGCAGACCACAGTGGCTCCAAACTGGCACTCGTTTTTATCTGTGGATACATGGAGACAACGCACAGAAAGGGCTATCAATCCATACCACGTCCAATAACCCAGACTGTCCTCCTGGGCTACAGACCTGGGAGCTGCTATTCTGTGACAACATCCCAAGGGTCTCCTCACGATGCTTCTCAGACTGCAGGGTGTGGGTGCCCCACAGTCATGGGCCAGGCATATATATAAAACCACAAGAGAGGGGCACCCGGGGGGCTCAGTCAGGTAAGCAGCCGACTCTTGATTTAGGCTCAGGTCATGATCTCAGGGTCATGAGATCGACCCCCAAGTCGCGCACAGAATCTGCTAAAGTTTCTCTCTCCCTCTGAGCCTCCCTACGCCCCCCACACACACTCATGTCTAAAATAAATAAATCTAAAATATAAATAAATAAATAAATCTCTCTAAAAATAAATAAATAAATAAATGAATCTCTGAAATAAATAAATCTCTCTAAAATAAATAAGATTTTTTAAACACACACACAAACAAGAGAAATCCAGCGTCTTAGTCTGAACATTCATCTTATTTGAAGATTGGGAGAAGGGGTTGCACATTCCCACATCAACCATGTTCATCTGTCATTATATACTACTCCAGCTCTGTCTTCCAAGCTGCGGGTTGCGATTCTTTTCCCATCTCTTCACACTCAAAAAGACCTTGTGAAAGAAACACACGCAGCAGCACCCCATTTCCAGCTCAGCCAACCACACTCTCTTGCTTTTCTCATGAAATGCAGAGTAGGACAATCTTGCATCCAGTGAGTAACCGGAAAATTTGTTACTTCTGAGTTACCAGGAAACGCAATGGAATT
Organism: Mustela putorius furo; assembly: GCF_011764305.1. NCBI lineage: Eukaryota > Metazoa > Chordata > Mammalia > Carnivora > Mustelidae > Mustela > Mustela putorius. The sequence continues at coordinate 15,205,973 of NW_025421423.1, forward strand.
AGTGCTTAAGCCTCATCCAGGAGCAGAGCTGATATTGCGGCAGGAACAGCTCCTGTTAATCGTCAACGACCCATGTGAATAATATTAGTCATCCCGTGAGAAGGAGCTGAGGTAGAGGATGCAGGCGAGTCTGCAGAAGCCTGTCCTGAGCATTTTTAATGCAGTCATTGGACATATATGTCGAATGAAGGTAATTACCCTCCTGGTTCTGTCCTGCAGCTCAGGGCTCCGCAAACTTTCTGTGCAGGGCCGTCTCCAGGGGCAAGTGCTCACCTATGCTTTTAGAGCACGAAGCAGCCACAGACCATAAGCAAACAAATGAGCAACGTTGTCTTCTAATAAAAGTCTATTTAGAAAAACAGGCAGGCCAGCCTCTGCTGACTCTGGCCTGGCCTTACCAGCAGAAGAACTCCTGAGACCAATTTCTTTTTTTTTTTTTTTTTTTTTTTTTAAAGATTTTATTTATTTATTTGACAGAGAGAAATTACAAGTACACTGAGAGGCAGGCAGAGAGAGAGAGAAGGAAGCAGGCTCCCTGCTGAGCAGAGAGCCCGATGCGGGACTCGATCCCAGGACCCTGAGATCATGACCTGAGCCAAAGGCAGCAGCTTAACCAACTGAGCCACCCAGGCGCCCAGTGAGACCAATTTCTTATGCATTCTTTCAGAGTTGATCTCTGCTACTGGTTTTTTTGTTTGGGGGGGGGGGGTGTCATCAGTTTATGCACTGGAGTTTTTCGGATTGTTATTTAGTGTTTGACTATAGCATGGGTTTGCCTCTCGCAATGGCACTCAATTCCTGCTGCCTCAAAAGTCCCTTCCCCAAATCCGGCCTTCCTTTTTTCTTTTTTTTTTCTCCCTATTTTCCTTACAGGTGTTATCTTTTTGGAAATGTCGCTGAAGATGGAACACAGCTCACGGTTAACACTGTCTGCGGTGTGATCTGCATGGGAGCAGGGAGAGACAGTCCTCAAGCCACCGCCTGGCCAAGTGTCCAGCCCAGCTGATGAGCCCGGCACGGGGCTTTTGGACACCAGTCCAGCCACCATAAGATGCTTCATTCCTGTCCTCGGCTAGTGTTTCTGAGACAGGTCTCCCCAGCAGGCTTCACCAGAAGGGACAGTGGGTTTGTAGAGAATTCTAAATTTCTGAGGCCCCTTGACTGCAGACCACGTTATAACATGCAGGGCACATAGGTAATGTCACCTGTGACCCGTGGTGTGGTCTCAGCAGGCCACATACTGGCGTAGGCAGTGTCTAGTGTCTGAGAGCAAGTACCACATAAACCAAGAAGCCCCTTCCTCCCATTAAGAGAAGTTTCGATTCAGAAGTCAAGGGGCAGGGCGCCTGGGTGGCTCAGTGGGTTAAGCTGCTGCCTTCGGCTCGGGTCATGATCTCAGGGTCCTGGGATTGAGTCCCACATCGGGCTCTCTGCTCAGCAGGGAGCCTGCTTCCTCCTCCTCTCTCTCTCTGCCTGCCTCTCTGCCTGCTTGTAATCTCTCTCTGTCAAATAAATAAATAAATCTTTAAAAAAAAAAAAAAAAGAAGTCAAGGGGCAATCAGGAGTGAGGTGAGCTTCTGCGGGCTGTCCGTGCTCATTTCCCACCTCGCTTCCAAGCCCCTGCTAGAGAGCCATGGGAGGAGAAGGATTCGAGAAGTGCCCCAGGAACTTCAGACTGCAGGGCAGCCACAATTCTCCTGGGCTCTCTCCCAAAGAGAGAGGGTCCAAGGGGGGCACAGATCAAGCCTGCAGGAGCGGGCCATGGTGTGTGACTGTGAGAGAGTGTATCTGTGAAGTAGAATATGACTTTTGGAACTAGGAATTGTCCCTACTCTTTAGGAAGAAGAAACCCAAAGATATCACAAGGCTGTCTACACAGTCAGTGCACAGCCACAAGGCAAACTGTCAACATTCGTAGTGCACATAACAAGGTTACTGGGAGGACAGTGTGGTTCTCCTAACATTCACTCTGAGAAACGTTGAGCCCGGATACTGCTCGAATCTCACACGGGAGGCCATGAAAGCCAAAAAATTACCTTAGATCCTTCCTAAAAGCCTTTGTATTCCTTTAAGCCACCCAAGACCCCAGTGGGCAACAACTCCAAAAAATCTGGAGGATGAATTCCGGGAGACCTAAGACTCAAAGCAATACTATTTCATCAATTAGCCCAAAAGTCCAATAGGCAATTGTGTTTTGCTTTTCCTCGGGGTACGAATACAAATCATCTTACATCGAAACAACCAGGAGCAATTAAGGAAGGCAGTATTTACTCAAGCTGTTAAGTTAAACTCGGGACTTGAAACAGATTTCAAATTTGCGTCGGGCCAGAGAATTTCCAGAGACTCAAGTTCAATGACCCTTTAAGGAAGATACTTCCTTGCAAACGCCCCAAACTGGCTATACCCAAATACTAAAACAAAGGCCTATTATAATGGACAAGACTTCTTGTGATGAAAACAGGTGAGCAAAGCAACGTCTTCCCCACAAGGACATTAGCTCTTTAACACTAGAGAATCTCCTTACGTGACCCCACTTTCCAACTTCACCCAAGAGCCACAGCTTACCCATACAGTAAGTTCTCCCGTTGCCCACGAATCCGTATTTGCAGACACACATCTTCATCCCTTCGGCTTGCTTGCAGGTAGCGTGTTCATGGCAAGTGGCACAGACATCTAAACCAGAATCACACATTGTAGATTAAAAGAAAAATGCGATCGCCTTCCTCTGGACAAGCCACAGTTTGGGTAGTAGACATTTACAACGGAGAACCAGAATGGGAACAGTCGAATGATAAAAGGCACATCTGACACCATCCTTAAAAACCTGCCACGGCTACTCACTGCCCACAGAGAGGAGTACAAAATACAAACAGTATTTTGTACTTTTTGTACAAAAAGTACAAAAATACCTCAACCTGCCATCAAACCTCTTAACAGTCTGACTCTAAGCCAACTCCTAGCCCAAGCCTCACTGTTCTCAAACCCAAACCACACACAATATTCTCTAGGCAGGAGGCTGATGGCTCTTTCTCACGCATGCTGTCCCCTGTCCTACTTCATGCCCTAGTCACGATGGTCCCTTCGAGGAAGGGAAATGCCTATCTCCTTCTCCGTCCTGCTAGCACCCATTCCTACTTGAAGACTCACCTTAAACCCCATATTCCCCCTGGTGTCATCCCCACTCCTCTGTTCTCCTGGAAAATCTAATCTCTTTGTGCTCCACTAACACTTGCACATTCCCACATCGGCCGTGTTAATCTGTCATTATATATGGTTCCAGCTCTGTCTTCCAGGCTGCAGGACTGCATCATTTGCCCCTATATCGTCAGGGCACAGTATGAACATCCAAGGCACTTTTCCTGAGTGACTGCATAAAGGAACTTGCAGTCCTGCTCGCCACAACTCAAAAAGCAAGTGGAAGGGAGAAGAACTCATCTATGTCTCTTACCCCATAGTGTTTCTTTTAGGGGAAAAGTGAATGTGCTTAAAATGTCAGTGAGATGAACAGCCGGGTTCCAGCCGGATGACCAGGTCCAATTACTTCGACACGCAGCAGGGATGTGGGAGGCTAACACACGCAAACCTACTAGAGGGTGACGGGTACATGGCCCAAGGTCAAGCAAGGACTTCTACCTGAGGCTCTGTGGGGTATCATGTTGTCCTCTCAGTGTCTGTAATTTCAGGAGGGGCCTCGGTCGGGAGAGTCAGCGTGGAATTCCATCTCAGTCTTGGCCCCGTGACTACCCAGGGAATAAACACTCAGCCCTTAGGTTGCTCTAGACAACTGAGACAGAGAGATTTCCAAGTACAGACAGCCCCGACTTACAATGGTTCAACTTGCAATCTTTCAACTTGACAGTGGTGCAAAAGCAATACACATTCAGTAGAAAGCATACTTCAAATTTTGAATTTGGATCTTTCCCCAGGCTGGGGGTATGCGGTGTGATCCTCTCTCAGAACACCGGGCGGTGGCAGCCAGCTCGAGCTCCAGCCAGCCAGGTGATCACAGGGGCAGACACCCGGTAGATTCACAACGTTCTACACCCACACGACCATTCTGTTTATCACTTTCAGTACAGTATTCAATACGTCCCAGGAGAGGGTCCACACTTGGTTATACAACAGGCTGGGTGTCATGCGGTTTTGCCGGACTGCTGGTGAACACCAGGGTTTTGTGCACATTTACAGTAGGCTAGGCTAAGCTATAATGTTTGACAGGTTAGGAGTATTAAATGTATTTTCGACTTAGGAGATTTCCAAGTTATGATGTAACCCACCCAATCATAAGTTCAGGAAAATCTGTATTGATTGTTAACCTGCCTTTTTCTTTCCTTTTAAAAAAAAAAAATTTATTTATCTATCTCAGAGAGAGAGTAAGAGCGGGGGAGTGGGAGGGATCAGGGAGAGGGAGAAGAGGACTCCCCGCTGAGCAGGGAGCCTGACATGTGACTCCATCCAGGACTCTCGGCTCACGACCTGAGCAGAGGGTAGACACTTAACTGAATGAGCCACCCAGCCTCCCCTGCTTTTTCTTTTAAAACGAGTATAACACAGAAATGAGACAAACTGCAGCCTATCCCTAAGTAATACTAAATTAACTGTGGAATATTTACAAAATTTATTATATCCCAGACCATTAAAAAAAAATGCAACAAAGTCAAACATAGAAACTATAGAAGTCGGGGGCGCCTGGGTGGCTCAGTGAGTTAAAGCCTCTGACGGCTCAGGTCATGATCCCAGAGTCCTGGGATCAAGCCCCGCAACAGGCTCTCTGCTCAGCAGGGAGCCTGCTTCCCTCTCTCTCTCTGCCTGCTTCTCTGCCTAGCTGTGATCTCTGTTTCTCAAATAAATAAATAAAATTAAAAAAAAAAAACTATAGAAGTCGTAGTATCTAACTACCATGTAATAAGACTACAAAATAAAAACACTAGCATTCCCAAAAGAACCCTACTTGGACACTACAGAACACTCTCCCAAATAAATTCTTGGGACAAAAAGGATAGCAAAATTGAAATGTCTGGAGGCGCCTGGCTGGCTCAGTCAAGTGTGTGATTCTTGATCTCAGGGTTTTGAGTTTGAGCCCCAGGTTGGATGTGGAGATTACTTAAATAAAAATTTTTTTTAATTGGAATGATTAGTACTAGATATGAAAATGTATCCACTCCAGAAAATTTGAGTTTTTCATGCTTTTGTACTTTAAAAAGAGAGAAGCAAAAGCAGGCAGCACGAGGAGGAGGGGAAGCCCTAGAATTTTAATGCAAGAAATTGCAGGGGGACCTTCCTTAAAAAGAAGGGCCTGGGTGACTCTGTCGGTTAGGTATCTGCCTTCGGCTCAGGTCATGATCCCAGGGTCCTGGAATCAAGCCCCACCTCGGGCTCCTTGCTCTGCAGGGAATCTGCTTCTCCCTTTCCCTCTGCCCCTCCACTTCCCCAAACCAACCCCCAACATGTTTGCACATGCGTGCTGCTCTCTCTCTCACTCTCTCTCTTTCTGGTGCTCTTTCTCACTCAAATAGATAAAATCTTGTAACAAAGAGAGGGAAAGAGGGAGGGAGGGAGGGAGGAAGGAAGGAAGGAAGGAAGGAATAAAAGAAAATACAGGATTTGGGAGTTGGGGTGAGGAAATAGTAAAGAAAAAAAGTATTAGAAATTACATTCAAATTCAGTGAAAAAAAAGTTTCCCCAAAGTCAGTGCTCTATAAAGACCAGCAGTCATGATGCAAGTGGGACCAGTGAGAGGAGCGAAGAGCTTATGCAAACACTAACATTAGGAATACGAAAGAGCTTGTAAGAAAAAAATACAAGTTTTTTTTTTTTAATTACAGATGAAAGATTTGCAGTTAAACATGCAGATTTAGTACATCTTCAAAGCTCCCCCTCCCCCATGACATGAAGCTCCGGAAAGGTATCAACCCTGGCAGACGAGAGGACAGGAGAGGAGGACGGCGACAATATTTCAGAAGCTGCAGGAGACAGAAGCATGGGAATGGCTTGAGAGGAAGAACTAGAAGCCGGCCCCAAAGGCTCAGGAATCAGGGCCACTGAGCACTTCAGAAGGCAGGTGTCAGGGATAGGACTCAGAGTTCAAAGAACTAGGTACAAATACGGATAAGGAGCAGGTAGATACTCTGTTCCCCTCGCTAACCCTGGCATGAGATGGAGTTTACAGCCTGAAGGAAATGGACCAGAGCGGCTCCTGAGTTTTGGGGCAACAGGCAGAGCTGAAGTGAGAAATGGGTCGACACACTTAAATGTCCATCAGTACAACCATTTTAACATTTTAACGAAGAACATTTTTAAATTGGTGCCATGAGACACTGTCAATTCATAATCACATGCAACCAACATCCTGGAAATACCTTTTAAATAATGGTTCCTGGGGGCGCCTGGGTGGCTCAGTGGGTAAAGAACTCCTCAAACTCAACACACACAAAACAGACAATCATATCAAAAAGTGGGCAGAAGATATGAACAGACACTTCTCCAATGAAGACATACAAATGGCTATCAGACACATGAAAAAATGTTCTTCATCACTAGCCATCAGGGAGATTCAAATTAAAACCACATTGAGATATCACCTTACACCAGTTAGAATGGCCAAAATTAGCAAGACAGGAAACAACATGTGTTGGAGGGGATGTGGAGAAAGGGGAACCCTCTTCCACTGTTGGTGGGAATGCAAATTGTGCAGCCTCTTTGGAGAACAGTGTGGAGATTCCTCAAGAAATTAAAAATAGAGCTTCCCTATGACCCTGCCATTGCACTCCTGGGTATTTACCCCAAAGATACAGATGTAGTGAAAAGAAGGGCCATCTGTACCCCAATGTTTATAGCAGCAATGGCCACGGTCGCCAAACTGTGGAAAGAACCAAGATGCCCTTCAACGGACGAATGGATAAGGAAGATGTGGTCCATATACACTATGGAGTATTATGCCTCCATCAGAAAGGATGAATACCCAACTTTTGTAGCAACATGGACGGGACTGGAGGAGATTATGCTGAGTGAAATCAGTCAAGCAGAGAGAGTCAATTATCATATGGTTTCACTTATTTGTGGAGCATAACAAATAGCATGGAGGACAAGGGGAGATGGAGAGGAGAAGGGAGTCGGGGGAAATGGAAGGGGAGGTGAACCATGAGAGACTATGGACTCTGAAAAACAATCTGAGGGGTTGAAGTGTTGGGGGGATGGGAGGTTGGGGGAACCAGGTGGTGGGTATTAGAGAGGGCACGGATTGCATGGAGCACTGGGTGTGGTACAAAAACAATGAATACTGTTATGCTGAATATAAATTAAAAATAAATTTTTAAAAAACATTTTTTTAAATTAAAAATAAAATAAAATTTTAAAAAAGCCTCTGCCTTCGGCTCAGGTTGTGATCCCAGGGTCTTGGGATTGAGCCCCCCATTCCCCACATTGGGCTCTCTGCTCAGCAGGGAGGCTGCTCCTCCACCCTCTCCCCCCACCGCCTGTCTCTCTGCCTACTTGTCATTCTGTCAAATGAACAAATAAAATCTTAATAAATAAATAAATAAAGGTTCCTGAGTCAAGTCCTTAAGTCCATTATGATCAGCCGTATAATGACAAACACTCTCCCAGTGTGTACGTCCAGTGTGATAACAAAAAATAAATACCGTATTTATGAAATCATCAACAACAAAATGGGAAAATGCTTGATTTTTTTTCTGATATGGAGTATTTGTCTTTATAAACATGGAAGCATTTATATACATCCAGTTCCAGAAACTCACATCAGATGGGAAAAAAAAAAAGATTATTTCATTCCACTGTCGAGTGAATCTAATAAACACACACACACACACACACACAAAATTAAGAAATAAAGGAGCACCACCCACTCAGATAAATTAACGGAAGTCCAGTCTGAATTAGTGAAAGACAGAATGTAAAGTTTTTTAAATAAATTGAATTAAGTTCAAGTTCATTCAATAATCAGAACCAAACAAAATAAGGCCTTGTAAGAAGGCAGCCAGATACAGGGGGAAAGCAAACACTGGACCTAATTGTCAGAACCGGACCCTAAATCTAGCTGAGTCTTCCTCATTATACAACCTTTAGCGAGTCACTGAACCTCTCGCAATCCCAGTTTTTTCATCTGTAAAACGAGGGCTTTGGGCTTCTCAAATTTTAAAGGGCATTCAGGGGTACCTGGGTGGCTCGGGCAATGATTTCAGGGTCATGATCTCAGGATCCTGGGATTGAGCCCCAGTGATGGGCCAGACCTGCACTAAGCAGTGAGTCTGCTTGTCTCCCTCTCTCTGCTACCCCCACTCCCCCCACAAAACTCTCTCTCCAAGATAAATACAGAAATCTTTTTTAAAAATTTAAAGGGGCATTCAAATCACCTGGGGATGGTGCTAAACCACAGGCTCCGATTCAGGGCGGGGCCCAGCATTTTGCATTTCTTTTTTTTTTTTTTTTTAAGATTTTATTTATTTATTTGACAGAGAGAGACACAGAGAAAGGGAACACAAGTAGGGGGAGTGGGAGAGCGAGAAGCAGGCTTCCTGTTGAGTAGAGAGCCTGATTGTGGGGCTCAATCCCAGGATCCTGGGATCATGACCTGAGCTGAAGGCAGATGCTTAATGACTGAGCCACCCAGGGAGACCACATTTTAAGCAGCAGGGGTTAAGTGGCCTCCAAAGTTCTTGTTCCCTAATTGGCCGACACTTCATCCTTAGGGAACCTGTTTTGATGACCCACTAGGAATAATTTAGCAAAGTGAACCCCAGAAGGACAGTATTTGGCATGTCTGGCTCCATGAATGTCTGTTCCCCATACTGGCAAAAAGACGACCTATATGCTGGGCTGCCAAAGGCTTCTCAGACCACCTGCAGGAGGGAAGCAGTTTCCAGAGGAAGAAAGGCCTCAACTAAAGCTTCTTACTCAGCCTATATTTAACCTAGTCTGCAGAGCCTTATGTGGTAACTTCTGAGTTCTAATTGCTTGAGGGACAAAAAAGCCTCTTGGTGGGGGGGGCGTACAGCACACACACATCATGGGGCAGTGACACAACTTATCCTAAAGAAAGGGGCAGGAAGCACAATCCTGAAAAAATCCAAGAAAAATCCAAGATCCAAAAATCCAAAAATTCAAAAAAATCCAAGAAAAGACAGGGCGGGGAGGGTCGCTTCTAACCACACAATGGTTTCCACCATTCATCAGCCCCTAGCTCAGTTAAGAATCACCTACAGATGGGGGGGCTACTTTGTCCCGGTTTTAATACTACAAGCCCTGTGACCCAGAAAAACCCTCATTACGGTGCCAACAAAGACAGCTGGTCTCCCTACCTGGAGAGTTTGTTAAAACAGAATCCCCAGAGAGTCTGATTCGGCCTGAGAATCTGCATTCAAAAAAAAAGCTCCCAGGTAGACCACACTACTGGTCACATGGCAAGTCTAGTTCAACCTCAAGATCAGAATCCTGGGGAAAGAAAAAGCAACCCTGACAATGTCATCCACCAAGCCTAGACTGATGCAGAACATAGCTGGACCAAGGTGACAGTGATAATTATCCAAGGAATGGAAGTTCTCCAGGCCAGTTGAAAGACCACCGCACCTTTGCTGTATAACCTGAGGGGAAGTGGGAGCAGGAGGGCGTCTTCACATCCGTATCAAGGAGGACTTAATTTTGTCAAAACAGATTCTCAGGACAGCAGAAAGGTGGCTGCTGCATAGGGACTGAGGGAACCTCCCCCCCAACCCTCTGGCCTAGGGATACCTAGAATGACTGGCAGAGAAACAGGACAGTGGGCATTCCAAAGTCTAGAGCGACAACCAGGCTAAATACTCTTGGTGACTATTCTTGGAACATCCAGAGAGACAACCTCCATCCGCTTCCCTTCAGCACTCTATCAACTAAGCCAGCTAAAACCACAACCAACACTCAGAAGCCAAGACGGGTTTTGGTGCGCCCACCGAGGCTGGGACACTTCTCTCTTGCTCCCTGGCTCCGTGCTGTTAGGCAAATTGACCTGCCCGTCCTCCGGTTTTAATCTGTGAGACAGAATTCTGTCATGAGACTTCAGTGAGAAACAGAAATGCTGTATGAGCAGGAAAGCACTAGGCAGAGGGCTGATTTACATGAATATTTCTGTCTCTCCCCGTAGATACTGTTATTATGGCTGGAAACAGGTCATGTGAGAGGCAGGGCATGCCACTTGGCCCAGAGGTTCCGACCAGGGGTGAGATGAAGGGGGGACAATCCCAGCTCTGCCACTGGACTAGCTGTGTCATCCTAGATGGGGCTCTGGGCCTCCGCCTCCTAGAAATCGGACTATGAGGATAATAAAGACCCGCCTCATACGGCTGCTGTAAGAAATGAGCCAATACACGTAAAGCAATTAGAATACATTAGATGCTGTTGTAACAACCACTTGTCAACTCCAGGAAAGACTACATGAAGGTACTGACAGCTGGCCACCTCCAAGATACACCAATGAAGAGGGTGACAGAGCTGCGTTAGTGCAAAAATCCGAAGCAATATTGTCATGTAGACAGATGCCTCGGTATTTGTGGGGCTGATAGTCCAGGGTCCTTAATATCTTAATTTACATAATATCCCCTGCCTGCCCCACAACCTCCCAGCCTTCTGGGTAACACCTGACTCAGACCTCAGAAGCTTAAGCGACCAAGACCAACGTCCAGTGGGGCCCACCATACGTAGCCTCCAAACCAAGAACCAAGCCTCGCTAACTGCTCCAATTGCAAAACTTTTGCGTTTTGAGTCAAGCAGCCTTTCATTTAGGCCACACCCTCGGTTCGTGCCCAGCAAGTCGCCCCCTGATGCATTCTCTCGCACCTGACTCACATTCTCAAGCAGGTGGAAAACTGTTTCTTGAATCCATGCAATTAACTTCCCCTGTCTGCTCTCCAGAGCAAAGTCCAAGAGGCCACTTGCTACTGGGGCAGCAGAGACAGAGGAACCCATTTTGGGACAGGACCAGAAGGCTGAGGACACACCCAGGGCCAAGACCCCAGCAGTGGAAGACATGGAGGAGGATCTTTTCCATCAGCTTGAATCCCACTCCCTTACTTTGAGCAACTCTAAGTCACTCCAAAACAATTCACTCACCACCCCCATGCCTCCTCTTTCCCCCGCTACATGGTGACGTCACGTGCACTTTACACAGCAAGAACAAACTCCCAGGCCTCTCCACCACCATCACTCCCCCAAGATTCTCAAGGCCTCCGCCTGTCCTCCCTCCGGCCTTCCCAACCCAGCCAGTCCTGAGCCAACAAGTCCCCAGCCACTCCCGACTCAGGACTGTGCCTGAGAAGGTTAAGAAACAGGACTGACTGGTTCCACCCTTCCTCACCCATTCCTAACCTTCCATTCCCCTGGGCTTGGCACCCCACCCACCCATCAACACCCTCCTGCTCTACCAACTGTGTGTCTCACACTTCCCTTCCACGCAGCCTCTGACTTCTTCTCCCTGAAATGTCTTTGATACGGATGCAGGGCAATTCAGCACACGCTACCAGTGAGACACTGAATATACACAGAGACAATGGCCAGGCCGTAGATAAAAATAGAACTCAGGCCCACATGGAGGCATGAGGCAGCCATCATCAGGCCAGGAAGTCAAACCACAGCCTCCAGCCGTAAGACCCAAATGGTCGGGATTTAATCGCTAACAGCTGGCTTCCCTAATTGTTGCCCTCGCTTCACGCTTAGGACCAATCAGAGAGCGCCCAGTACACTCCCCTAACCAATCACTTAGAACGTCTGCTGTTAGGACACCACCTCCAGCTTCTCCAGGCCACCAGCTTCAAGCCAGGGGCACAAGAGAAGCCTCCCCCTTTGATCCGCTATCAGGCTCTCAGAGTGATGCCGACTGACTCTCCTGATTTAGCAAACTCTGTATAAAGAGCCCTTGCCTCTTCCCATTTGGGTGGTCTTCATTTCCCTTCCTACCAAATTCCTATTACAAGCCACAGCCCGTGACTCACATGAAGCTTAGTCTAGCAAACACCACCACCAAGCAGTTTGTGTAATATGCAACGTGGCCTCAGTGAGTAGAGTGAGGGTGCCGTATAAATGCGTATGCATGCTAGTGTTCGCTCGTATGCCTAGAAATACATGTGCATCCTACAAATGCGGTACACGGACTTAGGCACGGTGTGGCTGGGCTTCAGGAAACTCCAGAGCTTCCCGGGAGGGAGGCCGACTGGGCTGGTTTTGAAATATGAACAGCCCTAAGCAGACAGCTGTGGGGAAAAGAGCAGTTCTCCGTTCTCCTCCCCTCGCAGAGACTAAGCTTTCCCCCTTGTAGAACAATTTCACTTTGGACATGCTTCATTAAGTACCTCATTTATGGGGCGCTTGGGTGGCTCAGGAGGTTAAGCTTCTGCCTTCCGCCAGGGTATCAGGGTCCTGGGATGGAGCCCCACATCGGGCTCTCTCAGCAGGAAGCCTGCTTCCTCTCTCTCTGCCTGCCTCTCTGCCTACGTGTGATCTCTCTCTCTGTTGTCAAATAAATAAATAAAATCTTCCAAAAAAAAAATTACCTCATTTATTTCTGCATTTTCAATGTCTCCATCTCTACTGAACAATACCCTCACGCTACAGCGTGTTTGTGGCTGCTTTCCCAAAACCATCAGCCCAGGGAGAAACAAAATCTTGCACTGACCTAGCTGGCCCAGCTGAATAGGGATCTTCCCTTTGCTTCTAACTTCTTTAAAGAGTATCTTTAAGAGCCAGCCAACACCTCTGCACTCACTACAGCCCTCTGCATCTGGCTCTCGCCCTCACTGCTCTGAGAGCCCTGGCCCAAGCTGAGCAGAGCCATCAGATCCAAAACTCTTTTTCTCAGCCTCCATTCCCACAGCTCCCCTTCCTCTGGTTTCCTTGGATGCTAGACTGGCCCAGCCCTCCTCCCATCTGTATGTGCACCTATCACTGAAAATGGGTCTTTCCCCCAAATCTGCCCTGGGTCTCCTTCCTCTTATCAACCTCAAGGCTTCAAGTGACCACAAGTCTCCATCATTGGCACACACCCCTTGTCCACAGTCCTAACTCCCTAATGAGTTCACTTCTCCAGAAGCCCAAACATTACCTCAAATTCAGGGTATCCAAAATGACTTATCTTTCTTCCCAAATCTTTTTCCTCCTCCTACAGAACCATATATCTAAGTCACCCAGTCCTCAAGCCTTTGTGTCCCCTTTCTCGTCTGTTCACCGTCACCTTAAGGTCCATTGTTAGGTCCTTCGGTTCGCTTTCTACCTTATTATCTACATCTGATGCCCTTCCCCTGCTCTCTTTACCATGGGACCACTCCTCAGAATGTATGGGTCAGTCCTCAGAATTTGTAGGCCAGCTCTTACAATGGTTCTAAGCCTCCAGGCATTCCCTACATTGATCACTGGAAGGAAACCCACCCTTAAGAAAATCAGATTCTTGGGACGCCTGGGTGGCTCAGTTGGTTAAGCAGCTGCCTTCGGCTCAGGTCATGATCCCAGCGTCCTGGGATCGAGTCCCACATGGGGCTCCTTGCTTGGCGGGGAGCCTGATTCTCCCTCTGCCTCTGCCTGCCATTCTGTCTGCCTGTGCTCGCTCTCTCCCCCTTTCTCTCTCTGATAAATAAATAAAATTAAAAAAAAAAAAGAAAGAAAACCAGCTTCTTAAAGGTTGTAAATGAAGAAAGAATGAAGAAAGAATGCCTACAAAGGGGAGAGTCTCTACCAGGCACTTCCACTTCCCCAATTTGACCCAATAGTCTTTAAGTAGTAGCCTTTAGGTAGTTACTTTGTTCCACCATCTTAGCCCAGTAATTCTATGGGATCATGTCTGACCGTTGCCTAGGCTAGAGGGCTCTAACGCAGATTTGAAATAGGTCCCAAGCCTCTACAGGTTTTTAGGCACACTGCTGTGGGAGACCAAGTCAGGGAAAGAAGTTAAAAAGCCTACCAGAATATCTGATGTTCAAAAATGGCTACCCAAAAGAGTTGAGTCATCAAAAGGAACACCAGTGGTAGTAAAAGTCCAAAGATGAAAAGAATTTGAGGAAACAGGAGTCTGAACCACAAAATCGCCCCCGCCACCTCCCTACATGGAAGTTCTCTTCCCCTTCAGGATGAATGATTTTACTAAGAAAGCTGGAGGGTTTCCTTATACCTACTTTTTATATCACTGTACAAAAGCCTGCAATGAGTTCCAACGGCTTCCCACCACCCAGGAACGCTGACTCTAAATAACTCGGTTTGCCAACCAAGGCACTCTGCCTCTGGTTAATCCAATCTGCTTTTCCACCTCCATTTCCCACCCAGCTCCTACATACCACAGGCCACAGGCCCCATGTTTTTCTACCTCCATGTACATCACGCTGCCCCTTCCACGTGGAATTCATTCATTCTGCATATATTTATGGAGGGCTGACTGTGCCCTCTGCTATGAGCTGGGATGCCTTTTCCTCATCTTCCCATACCCAAATATTATCAAACCTGTTGGCCCAGTTCAAGAATCACCTCATCTCTAATGCCTCCAGGTTCACCAAGCTAGAATGAATCTCGCCTTGCTCTGACCACCTACACCTTCTCAGAGCACTTAGGCATTCTGCCGTCTATTAGGATTACTTGGGTTAAGTGGGTAAATGCCACCTCCCCTACACGTTTGAATCTGTGTAACTCCTACCACATGTGACAGTGCGTTCCAGTTTGCTTGGAACTGGGTGATCTGCTCGTCTGTGGCTTCCAGAACAGGAGCTCAATGAGGGCCAGCGGGGCGACCTCACATCCTGCACAAGGTAACGATTCAAGGACCGTCTGTTGAACGAATGACTTGATTAAGGAATGCCTTTTTCCTGTAATCTTCCTTGCACTTCTTTCTCACCACATTAGCATCTGGTTCTTCACTTGGGTGAAAAAAAATTAAAAGGTAGGAAGAAAATTGCTTCAGGTCAAGAATTTGTCGTGCAAAAGCCACAGCAGAGCCGGAAGCGTGACAGCGCAGCTGGAACGCCCTTCCGCGCCCTTCCACGCCCTTCCACGCCGGGCGCGGCTCTCCCCCGGGGCTCCGGCTAGCGCCCACCCCCGCCTCGCCCCACAGGTCCCCGGCGCCAAGGGCGAGGCCGCCTGCGACAGGTTCCCCCACCCCGCGCCCCCAGATGCCCGGGGCGAGGGCGGGGAGCCCCTCCTGCCTCTGTGCGCCCCGCCTTCGCGAGCCCCAACGGCCCGAGCGGGCCCCACCTGCGCTCCACGCCCGGGCTCCGCGCCGGCCTTGCCCCGGGAGTGGGGGGCGGGGAAGCGTCCCGGGCGCGCCCGGCGTCGTCGAGGGCTCGGCGGTGCCCCCGCGCCGCGCCCACCCCCCGCCCGCACTCACCGTCGGCGCCCAGCGCTGGGTTCGCGCCGCGGGCCAAGCCGAGCAGCAGCAGGAGCGGCAGCAGGCGGCGAGGTGGGCGGCCCGCGCCCTGGGGCCCCCGGCCCATGCCGCCGCCGCGTCCCTCCCGGCGCGCCCGCGACTCCTCCCGCGGCCCGGAGGCGCCGAGATAAGGCGGCAGGCCCCGCGGGGAGGGGGCCGCCCCGGGCGCTTCCGGCGCCGCGGGGTCCCGAGGAGGTGGCGGAGCGCGGGCCCTTCCTCCCCGCGTGGCCCGCGCGCCCGCAAGACGCTCGTTCGCTCCGCGCCCCTCGCTCGCTCGCGCACCTGCTCCGCCGGGGGGACACGGCGGGCCGAGCGACGGGGTCCGGCATCCTCGGCGCGGACGTTCTGCAAGTAGGGACAGACACCCAGCACATAATGACAGAGCTGACCCTAGAGTCCCGGACCGTGCCAGGACGAAACGTGCTTCAAGCAAAAGAGACGAACGGGAGATCCGAGGCTTCTTGGGTCTCAGGGAGGCACCCCGGTGGCAGAGAAAGAGGGGCGAGGGGCAGAAGGAGCGGGAATCTTTGAGGGGGGGAAAGAGAAGTGGGTGAAGTGGCTGGTGTTCCAAGGACACGGTGAGGGCAAGAAGCCAACGGTCCAGTCCACCCAAGGGCTGCAGGCGACCAGGTTGCAGGATTGCATCGGGCGACAGAGCTGTGGTGGGGGAGGAGCAGACAAGCGTTCCTGCTGCTCGGAGGACCTTGTGCCTGGGGCGTCGGGAAGGCTTCTAGAGGAAGGAAGCTAAGACCCAGAGGATGAAAAAGACGTGGGAGGGGAATCTAAGCGGTGAGAAGGGCTTATACTGAGAGATAGGAACCCGAGAGCTTAGTCTAGAAATGAGGAGATCTCCTTAGAGTGGGAACAGATAGTTGGAGAGAGGCATTAAGCTTCAGAGATAAGGACGACCTCATAAACCAAGGAAAGGAGGTTGCTCAGGAGCTGTAATAGGGTTTTAAGCAGAGAGTGACCTCATCAAGGAAGGCTCCTGTGTCTGCTCTGTGGGATCTAGACTGGAGCTAGGGAGGCCGGAAGACCAGCCTGGGGCTGCTGGAGGAATCCAGGCCAGAGAGGACACGTCCAGGAGCAGAGCATTGGCAATGAAAAGTGTCAAACCAGAGTGATATTGGGTGGAATCCACTGGATTTTATGATCAGTAGAATGTGGAGGAGAAGGAAAGAGAAATTACAGATGTCACCGAAATTTCTGGTGTGGGCGGCTGGGTGGATGATGGTGGTGAAAGTCACTGAGGTAGAGACCCAAAGAGACTATTTGCAAATTGGGGTAGGGAGAGGCTGCGGTGGGGTGGGAATAAGTTCCAGTTCAAAGGCTTAGAGCTTGGCAGGTCTGTCCAAGAGCAGGGCCCCTACTACTTCACCCATATCCTCACTTGCTTTCTCTTTCTACCATAAGCCTGCCCTAAACCTAACCACCCATGAACACACCCATATAAGGGCCAAACTTGTTGTGCAACCTTAAAAAGAAGTAGTTAAAAATAAACTGCCTCAGCTCTTTTGCAGCAGGCTTTCTTGCTAATTATTTTTTGTTCAGCAAAGATAAGAGCCCCTTTGGGCAGTGGGGGCTATCCTCTCTAATTTAGACAAAGTTTTTGTTAAGCTCAACTCTTTGTGAACTTTGAAACCATGTCATTGTTTCCACAAAAATAGATTCCTTTAGGATACTGTTAAGCTGGCCTTCTCCTTCTCTGGCATGTCTCCTGCAGAGTAAATCAGTAAATTTAAATATATCTGTGTGTGTGTGTGTGTGTGTGTGTGTGTACACATAGTTTTTTAATTGGTGATATCGGGAAAAATAGCCCCAAACCTTGAAATGGCTAAGTTTACTGGGTATTTTCAGCAGGGTGGTGGGTGTTGTAACCCTTCTGGGGATTATCTAATTCTATACGGTTGTGCACCTTTGATGGACTTTTTATTAATGAGGCTCTTTTACAACTCTGTAGATAGAGATAGAAGATCACTTGCAGGGGCGCCTAGGTGGCTCAGTGTGTTAAGCCTCTGCCTTCGGCTCAGGTCATGATCCCAGGGCCCTGAGATCCAGCCCCGCATTGGCTCTCTGCTCGTTCTGAGCCTGCTTCCCCCTCTCTCTCTCTGCCTGCCTCTCTGCCTATTTGTGATCTCTCTCTGTCAAATAAATAAATAAGATCTTAAAAAAAAAAAAAAAAGATCACTTGCAGAAAATTGAAGTGCAAAAGATTCTTGTCCATAAAAATGCAAATTAATTTTTCCAGTAGAAATGGAAGTGATTCCTGCCAGGTAAAAATATGATACATCTAATAATAAGATTTTGTCTTATATGATGTCAGCCAGTTTCACATTTAGCAAATTCATCTTATCACACCTAACAGATAAATATATGTGTATGTATTGTATATTCTTTAAATTTTCCTTGGAACCTTGATACCTTACTAGTACTCCTTTGAAGTCAACATCTTGCTGAGGCCCTCATGAATTAATTAGTTGAATAAAATTTTAGGTTTTCTTTTTATATTTGCATGAATCACCTTTTTAATATTTTGACAATTTTGTACTAGCCCAATCCATATTCTACATTGATTGTGTGACTCTCATGAGTTCTTTTAATTGACTCATTCTGTTGCTTTCTTTAATTTTAATTTTTATTTTTATTTACTTATTTATTTATGGTAAAAAGAATTACTTCTTACCCAATAGTGAGTTCATGGAATCACAGAATGAAAAATTATCTCCTGGTCGGTATTTGTCACCAGAATTAAAACAGAATATTTAACCAGTATTCAATTTGCAACAGTGGGTTTATTGCTGACAAAATCTTTAGCTTAAGAAAAATGTTTTTCTTTTAAGAGAGCATGGCCAATACACCATCTTCTTAAGGAGAATTTAAGGAGAGAGCTCTTTTTGTGTCCATATCTAGATTTCACCAAAAACTTTCAACTTTTGGTTTCAAGATGGCATTGTACCCCTGAAAGTTCTCTTTCAGTAAAGTAGCCAAAGATACACACACACAGAGACAAAATTAAATATGCAACAGTGCTTTCAAACAAGAAAAGATGACATCAATGAACCAGATAGCTTTGAGGAATGTATTAGGTTGCATTCGCACACATCCGCCGCAAAAACATGCACCAAAAGAGACAGGAAGTGGAGTGAAGAAGAAAAAAAAACCCATGCAATTAAAAACTTTTTAAATTATATGCATGTTTGGAGTTATTATTTGTACATATTAATATAATGTGCAGATATTATAATGTTTTAAAATTTAATTCAGAACGATTATGGAAGAATTGTTGGAAAAAATGCAAAGCACACTTCCTACCTAGTCAAAGCATTTTATTTTGCTCATCTGTGGACATCTTGTTCATTACCATCAGCTTCTTCTTCAGGCTTCAGGCTACCCAAATACCAGTTTCCTGGCTCTCCAAAGCAGCATGTCAATTTCTGCACTTTAAAAAATATCGTTTTAGAGGATGCCTTGGGTGGCTCAGTCAGCTAAGCAACCAACGCTTGATTTTGGCTCAGGTCGTGATCTCTGAGTCATGAGATTGAGCCCTGTGTGGGACTCCCTGCTGGGCATGGAGCTTGCTTAAGATTCTCTTTCTCTCTCTCTCCCTCTGCCGCAACCCTGGCTTGTGCTCTCTCTAAAAATAAATAAATAAGTAATAAAATAAAATTCTTAAAGAGCCATTTTATTTTTTATTTTCTAAAAATTTTATTTTTAGGTACTCTCGATACCCAGTGTGGGGCTCGAACTCCCAACCCTGAAATCAAGAGTCACACGCTCCACTTACTGAACTAGCCAGGTGTCCCTGAAAAAAATAATTTTAAACTTCACTTTTTAAAACATTTTTTGTAGGGACGCCTGGATGGCTTAGTCCGTTTAGCATCTGACTGTTGATTTCAGCTCATGTCATGATCTCAGGATCCTGAGATGAAGCCCTGAGTTGAACTCCACACTGGGCATGGAGGCTGCTTGAGATTCTCTCTCTCCCTCTGCCCCGCCCCCCCACTGCTTGCTCACATGTGTGCGTGCTCTCTCTCTCTCAAAATAAATATTTTAAAAAGCTTTTTATAGTAATTTACTCATGAGAGGGCCTTCGTATAGTTAGACAAAATGTTTAAATCACAACTAAAATATTTAAATTACTGACGGATATCTGAAGAGCTCTTAAGGGACCTCAAACAGGTGTACAAGATGAAGAAAGCTTCTCAAAGAGACCCACAGCAGAAGTATTCTACCCTTTGTAAGCACAGGAAAGAAGTTTCTGATAGATCTAGGATTGATTTGTTCTTGCCTCCTTCATCAGAATTAAGAAATATTGAAGTCTATCTTAATGTATCTTGCTGTCCAGTTGAAACATTCAAGGACAACTTGTACACTTGGCAACTTGTATACTTGACAACTTGTATACTCTTGCCATTATTATTCACAATAGCCAAAGGGTTGAGACAATCCAAATAACCATGATTGCATAAATGGAGAAACAAAATGTGGTATATTCATACAATGGAATATTGTTCAGCCTTTAAAAGGAAGACAATTCTGACTTATGCCTCAATGTGGATGAACCTTGATGGCATTATGCTAAATGATATAGGATAGTTTTTTGTTTTTGTTTTTTTTCTAAGATTTTATTTATTTATTTGACAGAGACACAGCAAGAGAGGGAACACAGTCAGGGGGAGTGGAAGAGGAAGAAGCAGGCTTCCCGTTGAGCAGGGAGCCCAATGCAGGACTTGATCCCAGGACCCTGGGATTATGAACTGAGCTGAAGGCAGATGCTTAAGGACTGAGCCACCCAGGAGCCCCTGTTTTGTTTTGTTTTGTTTTGTTTAATTTATTTCTTTGTCAGAGAGAGAGAGAGAGCACGTACACATGGGAGCACAAGCAGGGGGAGCAGCAGGCAGAGGAGAAGCAGCCTTCCTGCTGAGCAGGGAGCCTGATCCCAGGACCCGGGGATCATGACCCGAGCCAAAGGCCGACGCTTGACTGACTGAGCCATCCAGGCATCCCAATAGGCCACTTTTAAAAGAATAAATATTGTATGATTTCATTCATATGATGTACTTAGAGCAGCCAGATTCATAGAGGCCATAAGTAAAAGGGTTGGGGGTAAAGGGGAAGGGGATGTTAGTGTTTCAGGGGTAGAGAGTTTTGGGTTTACAAGGTGAAAAAAGTTCTGTGGACAGAGGGTGGTGATGGTTGTCCAATCGTGGGAGTGGACTTAATGCCACTGAACACTACACTACATTTAAAAATGGTTAAAATAATTTCTTTAAAAAGTCAATGACAAAATTTTGAGGTGCCAATTTTTAGTTTTATTTTACCAGACAAGCATTAACACATAGGACTTTCCAATTTTGGATCCTGGTGACTCTATATGGGATCAGAATTAGAAGAAAGGTCCCTTGGAAAGCCCCATTCCCCCAATCCCTGAGATCCCAAGAGAGCCCTGAGTGGACTCTAGGGCCGCCAGGAGTGTGGGAAGGAGGAAGACACAGGTGAGTAGAAGGCAAAGACCCATCGCTCTCTCTGGGGTTTTTCCTCAGGCTGCCCTTCGCTGTGTCTTCTTCCAGTGTCAAGTTTGGAATTTGCCCAGTGGGTACCCATCCGGGTGCAAGTCCAGAAGGAGAAGGGGGCAAGGAGGCTGCGTACCTAATATTCTGGAACTCTTCCGGAAAAAAAAAAACAACAAAAAAAAACCCTTCCTTGATCAAGACGCTCCTGACCAGAAATGCAGTACTGTTTTTCCCCAGGGTCTGACTTGGGAATACCACTAGCCGGTTTGCAAATGTTAATGGCTTATATGTGGTATTTCAGGAATGGTTTGACTGTCTCATTGTAATGAGTTTGATATACTCTGCTGTTAAAATTATTCCTTGAAGTTTGCATTAGAAGAAATGATTCTAATGTCTGAAGACTTAGTTAAAAAGAAATCCACACACCCAAAATGGTGCCTCTTACGCCAAATTCCCAAATGAGGGCTTAATACCTAATCTAATGGCAGGTTCAACCTCTCCCAGAAATGTGTCTTAACCGGTCAGTCAGGAATTTTCCCAGAAGAGCCAGAGTCAGTCACCTGAGCCTTCTCTAGGCCCAAAGGAAGATGAGATAATCTGCAGGATAAGACCCCTGGCTCTTCCCCCTCAGGGAACTCGACCTTGCCTGGAACAATCCTGTTTGGCCACTAATAACTTTCGTGCCCCATCCTCCTTCCCATAAAATCCTTCCATCTTGCACAACTCCTCACAGTTCTTCTCAGCTAGATGGAATGCTGCCCAATTCATGAATCGTTTAATAAAGCCAATGAAATCTTCAGATTTACTTGGTTGAATTTCGTTTAACATTTCCAGTGATGCTGATTGAAAACTTGTGTCTCCAACAGATAAAAGCGGGTCCCTTTCTAACACCTCACTGTATGTTTACACACATCCACCCCTCCCCAGCTGACATGACATCAGAGACCACCCCAGGGCCCCCTGGAAGGAGCCACATTGACCCTCCCCGAACAGAGACGTCATCTCAAGCAGATTTGTCCCGACTGCTAACAGGGACCTGTCTCTGGAAAAGTCCCTTGCTGATGACGGCCAGTAAGTCAAGCAAAGGTAGACTCCTCATTCTCGGATGCTCGGTGACGCTCAGAACCCCTTGTCGCCTTGTGAGAAATAGTAGGATTGTTCTGCTTCTCTAACACATCTCTGCTTCCCACCGAACAACCACAGAAACCATATACCCGTCCTGAAGCTAGTTTGTGGAATGACAGGGCTGTGCTCGAACCCGTTGTCCTCAGACAAGCAAAACAAACAAGGGTTGGAAGCATGACCCAGTAGAGCAAGGAAGACCCCCCCAGCCTGGCGATCCCCTTCCTCCCCACCTCCCCCTGGCACGCGCTCTCTGATGGGACTCAGACACCCCGTGATCCCACCAGCTGGAGGAGCAGGCGTGGATTCAGGAACAAACTCCAGACACCTGACAGATGGACGTTGTGGGTCCAGCGGCACAATGTGCGCCCATCCTCCCCCGGACCTCAAGAGGTGGGGCAGCACCAAGTGACACGGGAGCTCTGTCACCCAGTCTGGCAAACACACACACACACCAGTCACCTGCCCCGCTTGAGGAAGTCTCAGCTGTAGGTCTGAAAGGAAGCCTGCTGACGACCCATTTCCGGACCCAGGATCAGCCCTAGGACCCTGGGCATCCACCCAGAGCCCTAAGGAGAAGTGGGGCACACCCAGCAGTGACAGCCACAATTGCTGAGGAAGCCCACAACGGACGGTGTGTGATAAGGACCAGCTGACAGTGAGCCCCGGATCACTGACCCTGGCAAGTTGTGCAACCTTCAGAAACGCTTAATTCGATTATTTTGCAATGGACTTAGCTACAAATTCTGCTGGTTTCTTTGCTTACAGCTAGGGCTGTTTTTGGTTTTGTTTTTAGTTTGGGGGCCTAGGTCTTCCTCTTTCCCCCTCCCACCCCCTGCTTAAACTTCTTCTGATAGATGGTTGAACATCTCTTTCAGAAAGTTTTCCTGGGTGGTAAACATTCTGAATCTTTGCGTGTCTAAGTATGTCCTGATGGTGCTTTCATAATTTAATTACAGATTAACTGGGTACAGAATTCTAAATTCAAAATAATTAAAAGATAGTTTAATGGGGTCTGGAATTTTCCCTCAAAATTTAACCTTCTCCCGATAGCGTTGCAGGAGAACCCCAGGCTAATTTGGTTATCAGCTCCTTCCACGTGGTTTGTCTCCCCGATCCCCACAGCAAGCTTTGGGGATTTTCTCTTCCCCCTTGGAATTCAGACATTTCATGAGGATGTAGTTTCCCGTTCTTCTTGCCCAGCATTCATTGGACCCTTTCAATTTGTAGATTTGAGCCTTTCTTCAGCAGAGACTTTTTTTTCCCCCTCTTTTGGTTCTTTGGTTATTTCATTCTCTTAGGTTTTTTTTAATACATATCCCTCTGGGATTTATCATAGGCAATTTCTAAAAGTGTGCCTCCCGCCTCCGTGGTGCAGCATTTATCTTCCCTTCCTCTTCTTCAGCTTTATCTGCTGACTGTGGGAGACCACCCTCATTCACCAGTTCCACCGGAAACTACCCTAATTTACCAGTTCCACCTGAGACTACCCGAATTCACCCTGTTCACTAATTTGACCTTCATCCATACCTATTCTGCACCTCAGTCCATCTCTGAAGTTTTTAAAGTAGGCTTCTCACCCAGTGTGGGACTCGAACTCACAACCACTGAAATCAAGAGTCAAACACTCCACCGACTAACCCAGCGATGCATCCCTGTAGAAACATTTTTTTTTAAGATTTTATTTGTTTATTTGACAGACAGAGATCACAAGTAGGCAAAGAGGCAGGCAGAGAGAGAGAGAGAGAGGAGGAAGCAGGCTCCCTGCCGAGCAGAGCGCCCTATGCGGGACTCGATCCCAGGACCCTGAGATCATGACCTGAGCCGAAGGCAGAGGCTTAACCCACTGAGCCACCCAGGCACCCTGTAGAAACATTTTTTGTTTCAGCCAACACGCTTCTGATTTCTAAGAACTCTGTTTCTTTTTATAGAATGGTTTTTATCTCTTTAGATGTGATAACTTCTTTAATTCCCCCCAAGGATACCAACTATTGTATTTTAAAACTCTTTTCTTTCCTGATTAATTCTTTTTCATCGGGAGGTTGTTCATTTACTTGCAGTTTGATAACTCTTCTGCTGGATTCCTCAGTTGTCTCATGGGTTTTTTTTTGTTGTTGTTTTTTTAAGGATTTTATTTATGTATTTGAGAGAGGGGGAGCAGGTCCGTGTGGGGGGTCAGGAGCAGGACAAAAGGAGAGGGAGAGAATCTCAAGCAGATTCGGCACTGCGTGAGATCACGACCTGAGCCAAAACCAAGAGTCAGAGGCTTAACCAACTGAGCCACCGCGGTGCCCCTGTTCATGATTTTTGACTGTTATTTTTTCCCATGAAAGTCTTGTCTGTTTAGAAATCTGGATAGATTTCTGATGCCCAGGTGAGAATCTCTGCTAGCTTGCTTTCCTTCTTTCTATCTTTCTTTCTTTCTTCTTAAGTTTTATTTTGGTGGGGGGCCCTGGGTGGCTCAGTCCGTTGAGTGCCGATTCTTGATTTCCACTCAGGTCATGATCTTAGGGTCATTGGATGGAGCCCCTTGTTGGGCTCCACACTCAGCCAGGAGTCGGCTTGAGATTCTCTCCCTCTGCCTCCATCCCCCTGCACCACCTGCCCTGGATAGGGCTCTCTTGCTCTCTAAAATAAATAAATAAATCTTGAAAAAAAAAAAAACAACAACAAAGGAAGAAAGAGCTTTTTTTTTTTTTTAAGATTTTATGTATTTATTTGACAGAAAGAAATCACAAGTAGCTGGAGAGGCAGGCAGAGAGAGAGAGGGAAGCAGGCTCCCTGCTGAGCAGAGAGCCTGATGCAGGACTCGATCCCAGGACCCTGGGATCATGACCCGAGCCGAAGGCAGCGGCTTAACCCACTGAGCCACCCAGGCGCCCCGGAAGAGCTATTTTTTAAAGTGGGCTCCATGCCCAACATGGGGCTTGAACTCACAATCCAAGAGCA
This sequence comes from Mustela putorius furo, assembly GCF_011764305.1. Classification (NCBI taxonomy): domain Eukaryota; kingdom Metazoa; phylum Chordata; class Mammalia; order Carnivora; family Mustelidae; genus Mustela; species Mustela putorius. The sequence continues at coordinate 15,230,942 of NW_025421423.1, forward strand.
AGAGTCACAGGCTCTCCCAACTGAGCCAGGCAGGCATCTGAGACTCTGCTTTCTCCGGAGTGAGGTTTGGTTACAGTGGTCTTAGCTCTTGATGATCTTGGGGGACTGCGAGGGGGAAACTTCCTCTGGCTCCAGTGCCTTCTCTGGGAGCCTCTTGGATCATCACTCAATAAGCTTTACTTCAAATTTTCACCTGAGGAGAATATTCAAAACTAGCCACTTCTAAAGCTAAAAACAGGTGCAGATGTTTGCGGTTGCGGTTACCTCACCATCATACCGGTCCTCCCTGTCCCTGCTGTCTCTGTATTTGGAGTTTTTCTGGAGTTCTAATTAGAAAGTTCACTTTTTTGGGAGATCCTCTCTGTGTTCAGGGGGTTTCAGGTGCATTGGCTCCTTCCTGTTTTTATTAATCTGATCACATTTGCTTTATATCTTCCAGAGATCATCTCTGTGTTGATGCTCTGATAATTCCCTGCTGGGATTTTCAGTATTTTCAAATGATTCCTTTCTTCCCCCTACTTCAAAAAACTGAGGTCTAATTTACACTCAGCAAAATACACAAATATTAAGTTTGCATTTCTACTTCTAAAGTCCCGCTATAAGTTCCTTTTACCACTGACTTGTATGTCTTTCCCACTAGACTTTAAGTCGCTGAAGGGCATGGCAAGTGGCATTCCAACCAGCTGTCCTGCACTGGCAACCTCCTGGTACTTCATAAGTGTTCTACGTGAAGGAAAGGAGTGGGGTCAGTCACTGTCGGTCTGAGGTTGTCAGTGGGTGTTAATATTCGACTCAGCTGCACATCCTTGGAGCAAGGCAATATGGAAACACTACAGATTACTCATCTCCCGACATGTCTAATTTCCTGTTCATTCAAGGGCTCCGTGGTTCTGGATGATCTATCCCCGGGTGACTGTCTCCCAAACTGTCTCTGGGACTCTGATGCCACCTTGCATTCTACTGACTGGCTCATAAAGTCGTTTTTAAAATGGATCTGAGCAAGAAACTTTGAATCTGTGCCAAAGCGGGTAATGGAAAAGAAAGCATGTATTAGCCAGTTCAAAAGATTTCTTACGCTTTGATTTTCCCTGGGAGGTTTTGGAATCAACCCTATGCACTCACAAGTACTTTTTAAATCTAATTAATCTTTCTCATTATGGAAGCTACTTCTGAAACTTGATTTGCCAATAACAGCCACAGTGTTGGGCTGACAGACCAGAAATCTCAGATGCTCGCATGTCATGTGAGGTGGGCACACATCATCGTACTCACTGTGCTTGCCCAGACAGGCTGGCTCACCAGCTCCTTCCTAACCCTGCTCTGTACTGTCTAGGAGACTTCGGGTTCAAGTGACTTAAAATGATCCACCATGTTGAAAGCAGAACTGGAGTTTATTTGCTCCAATAACCTAAAAGAGTCATTGGACAGATCTGACAGAAAGTGGGACTTCGCCAAACACAAATGGCACCCCAGGAATCCAGCTTCTTCCTCTTGGCTCTGCTCGCTCCTGCCTCAGGTTTCCCCCTGACAATTATAACACGATCCCCACAATGGCCATTCTTATATCCTCTCAGCTTCCATCTCAGTGGACAGAGAAAGCTTCTCTTTCCCAAGAATGACACAAAAGCCTTGAGCCTGTTTATCCCTGGAGACAAGTGTCCATAGCCAAACCAGCCACACCACCGTCCTAGATAATAGGGCCAATAATGAGCCAAGAGCCACCTGGGTTCGTCCCCAAGTGTGGGGTCAGCATCCTCCAAATCCCAAAGAATCAACTGGAGAGGAGTGCTTCCTGATGGAAATACAGAATATCATTCTATCAGAAGGATAAAAGGTGCAAGGCATAAAAACAGCAGGTGAGATACAGCTTCTGAACATAGTAGCTTGTAAAATCCCTCTCTTCTCATTTAGTGAAAATGCCTTTCCTCAAATCCTAACTCACTGGACCTGGCCTCCCTCTCTCTATGATGTTCTAGGATGTGGCTTTGCACCTCTTATCATTCTCAGTAACTCCTTTTGGTTTTGTTGTTTTATTTTTTATTTTTATTTTAATATTTTATTTATTTGAGGGAGAGAGAGAGAGCGAGAGCGAGCAAGCACACAAGCTGGGGGCAGGGAGAGCAAGAAGCAGGCTCCCCGATGGGCAGGTAACCCCACAAAGGGCTCAATCCCAGGACCCAGGGATCATGACTGAGCCAAAGATCATGACCCATGGATGGACAATTAACTGAGCCACCCAGGCGCCCTGGTTTTGTTGTTTTATTTATTTTTATTTTTAAGTAGGATCCATGCCCCACGTGGTGCTTCAACTCAGGACCCTGAGATCAAGAGTCACACTCTCTGCTGACTGAGCCAGTCAAGCGCCCCTGTTGTTGTTTTTTTAAACTGTATCTACCCAAGGAGTTATTTACCTCCAGGACTGAACACAGTGCTCTGGGAATAGTCTGACTTAGTGTAGAATCAGGTGGATATACCCCCCAACCAGGTGCTCAGAGTAAACCGTTGTAAAACACTCAAATTCTGTGTAACTCGGGTGTATCATATTTAATGCACACACAATATACTTTGCCATGTTAGATGAGGTCTATGGCGTGTGCCCTCTGGTCTTTCAGACTTGAGGATTCCAGAATACTTTATCAACGTCTTTCTGGAGACCAACTCTCCATTCCCCCAGGAATAATGAACGTGATGTCAGCCTCAGGCTAGCTTCCAGGACCTCTTTAGGGTGGTGTGAAAGGGGAGTTACTAAGCAAGGAGACTCCATGGCCTCCAAAAGCCACACACCACAGTTGTAGCCTCTGCAAAGATGTAGGAAGGACCGCGGCTTATAAGCCAACCTAGCTTTCCAGAAGTGTTTCTGTCTGGCTTAAAGAAAGGCTGATGGGGCCTCCGAAAGGGGGCTTCTGGCTGCCAAGATTAGGAAAGATGGGAAGAAAAAGATCTTCAGGGGCACCTGGACGGCTCAGTCAGTTGAGCATCTGCCTTCAGCTCAGGTCATGATACCCAGCTCCCGGAATGAGCCCCACCTCGGGCTCTCCGCTCAGTGAGGAGCCTGCTTGTCTCTCTCCCTCTCCCTCTGCCTCTGCACCTCCCTGCCACTTGTGCGCGCTCTCTCTCTCTCTCTCTCTTGCTCTCTCTCAAGTAAATAAATAAAATCATTTTAAAAAAAGAAAGAAAGATGGGGCGCCTGGGTGGCTCAGTGGGTTGAGGCCTCTGCCTTCAGCTCGGGTCATGATCCCAGGGTCCTGAAATCGAGCCCCGCATCGGGCTCCCTGCTCAGCGGGGAACCTGCTTCCCTTCCTCTCTCTCTGCCTGCCTCTCTGCCTACTTGTGATCTCTGTCTGTTAAATAAGTAATTAAAAAAAAAAAAAAAAAGAAAGAAAGAAAGAAAGGAGGCTTTCAAGCAAGACCCTAAAAAATGGTTACGTTTCAACAGGTGAAAATTGGTTACATTTCAACAGGTGAAAATTGAAACACAAAAGGGAACATGAGATAGACAGAAAAGGGGCTTTTTGCCGAAAAATCTGCACATAAAGAAATTTACTAAGGGATGGAGGTGTCTGCTTTGGCATGGACACACATAAGAGAAAGTCAGCAATTGAAATTAAGCTAAAAGGAAAATCCTGTTTGCTCCCAGCCCTATGCCTTCATTCTCTCAAAGAGCTTCCCTAGGAAATGTCTCCAAGCTAGATTAAATGTCTCTTTGATTATAGTAGGAGGACCCTCCATCCTGAACTCTGTTTTTCAGAGGGTCCTGCGTGTTACAATCTTATTCATAGAAATTAATTTTTTAAAAACTTTATTTTTTTAAGTAATCTCTACCCCCAATGTAGGGCTCAAATAACCCCGAGATCAAAAGTTGCATGTTCTTTTGACTGAGTCAGCCAACTGCCCCCCAAATTAGATTAATGCACAAAATAGCGTTTTCAATATCTGATCATAAAAGCAATGTAGGTGAATTATGGAACTTTATTTTTTAATATATTTTGAGGAATAAAAAGTGTTTATTAAGTTCAGATCAGGAGTCTGAGAGTCTTGAGGACCTCTATGTATTTTCTTTTCTTCTCAATGTTCCTTTTGGACTGTTTCACTAGCCTTAGAAGCTATTCTTCCTTCAGGTAATGGATCTTGGCCTTCTTTCTCTTTGGGGGGAGTGGCTGTCACCACCCTTCCAGCCAGCCTCAGAGCCTGCTCATGGGTTCAGGAGAACTTTCCCGGAGGCTACTAATGTACAACCTTGCAGAAACCACCCTCTGTTCTTCTTGTCATAAGGCAGTGGGGCCCATCGAACACCTTGAGGTAGTTAGGACAGCCTGGTCTCATACCTTCACGAAGAATGGCTGGCACACAGAAGTGGTAGCAGCCACAGGATGGCCTGGCAAACATCCTCCTGCAGAAGAAGGCCAGGTATTTTAACTTCTTTCTATAGAAATTGCCAGCAATGCTCATGCCCCCACAGCATACGACCATTATCTCCTGGCCCAGTGGCACCTGTTTGGCCACAATGGCTCTCATGTGCCCTGGGAGACGCCTGGGCCATTGAGCACTAGGACCGGCCCTCTGCCATCTTCCATGGTCTCCTGCGAAAGCAAAATGTCTTAATACAGAAAAATTATAAGGAAGAAAAGAAATATTTGGCATAAACATTAAAATTAATTTATCCAAAGTCACAAAGTGCCCTCTCACACAGGATCCTACTCTCGCACTTGGCAGAAGCACCCTGTAAGTCTAAACATCCATCCCATGATCAACCCCATCCAGACTCAGGAAGTGTTTCTCCATTTCTCTTGCCCCACATTATTGAAACAAGAGGCAGCAGCTTCCGAATGCCCTAGAAGTTTCTCGCTGTATCACTGTTGGCACAAGAGGTAGACACTTCAAACTATAAGAAGTATTGAAAACAGAAAGTACATAAAAAGAGAAAAGACAGAGTAATCAACTTATTAAATCCCTTCTCTGGGATGGTACAAATGCAACAGACTCTGGCATGATGAAGTACCATTTCCCAGAGTGCTGAGTGTCCATATTCTGTTTTCCCTCATGTTTTATCCAATTCGTGGCTCTAAAGGTACTTACAAATTTGCACAGTTTTTGCAACAACTGTTCATGACAGTTGAGAAACATTTTGCAACATTAACAGTTCATATGATTTTTAAATTTGCAAATAGAGAGTGCTAGATCTAATGCAGATAAAGCATAACAGTTCTTTATGTTGGCACTAAAGTGAATAGTAAAGGTTAGAATTGTGAATAGTTTTAATAAGCTTTAATCAAATCTTTAAAAATTTAAAGTCTGGGCACCCAGGTGGCTCAGTCATTAAGCATCTGCCTTCAGCTCAGGTCATGATCCCAGGGTCCTGGGATTGAGCCCCACACTGGGCTCCTGCTCAGCTGGGAGCCTGCTTCTCCCTCTCCCACTCCCCCTGCCTGTGTTCCCTCTCTTGCTGTGTCTCTCTCTGTCAAATAAATAAATAAAAATCTTTAAAAAATAAATTAAATTAAAATTTAAAACTTAAATTGACTTGGACTTTAAATATTGATATTGACTAACCATAATTTGAATTTTAGTCTTAATTTTAACAGAGGATTTTGAACATTTTAGAAAACAACTTAAAAATGTACTCAAATAATTGAAGATTTCCGTCTTAATTGTGATCCACTGTTTTTGGTAAAATATATTCAAATTTTGTACCCTGTGAACACAATTAAAATAGATTTTTAATCCTACAGGATTAAATCTGGTCCACCACCTGTTTCTGTTTTGTAAATAAAGTTTTATTGGAACCCAGCTATGCTGCTCATCATTTACATGTTGTCTGTGGTTGCTTTCATGTAACAGTGACAAAGCTGAGAGTTTTCACAGAAACCATATGGCCCACAAAACCTAAAATTTTTACTATCTAGTCTTTCATAGAAAAAGTTTGCCAGCCTCTGCTTTGGATGATTACTGTCAAAGAAAATACAAATTATGTGAAAACCTTTAGTATGTCAACATAATTTTGCCGAGATAAATTTTAAAAATTTATGGAATGTCTATATATATTATAAATTATGAATGTCTTTGTTTTAGTACTTACCCAAACATCACTGGCTTCTCAACAGAACACCCAGACATGTGCCATAATTGGGAAAGTCATCTTTAATACCCTGCCAACTTTCAGCTGTAAAAAAGTCAGAGCTTTTCACATATTTTTCAATTTTGTATTTAGGAAGGTATGCTTCTCAATATGAGGTATGTTTATTCCTGCCCTGGGCTCTGCAAATAGCAGGGGGAGGCTTGCCAGCATATGCTCTGAAGCATGCCCATGTTCTACCATATTGAAGGCTGAACCCGGATGCTGGAGCTTAGGAGATGGACCCTTGAGCCTTTGATCGGAGTTTTTACAGAGGGCACAATCCCAGAACACAACTCGCCCTGTGCCCTGCTCCAGGTTGGGTGGCCACTAAGATATTTGGACAGACTCTGTGCCCAGAAGAACTGTCCCTCTGCAATTGACCAGATGGGAGCAGCTTTGACCCCAGAAGCCCATGTGAGTTTCCAGGCCAGGTGTGGGGGAGGCTCTGGCATGTAGAAGAGCTCCTGAGGGCATGGACAGCTCTCCCACCCACAGAGGCAGCCCTGCATTTCCTCCAACAGCTATGGTCTTTGGGCCACTGCCCAAGCTCTTCTCTGCCTGCCCAATGGAAGCTACATGCCAGCAAGGGCTCTCGGCCCGTGTGGGGGCTGCCTAGCTCAAAATGTGAGGCTGATGCTTAGGGCCCATCCGTGAGTGCTGCTGGGAGAGGCAACCATTCACAAAATGTTGGCAAACATTTCTTTAACTCTGGCCAGATTTAGCCAGTAAGAATGTAGGATGCCCAGTTGGATTTGAATTTCAGATAAACAACAAATGCTGTTTCAGTAGAAGTAGATCCCATGCAATAATACTGTGTATCATAAATATGTTCCACATGTCACTCCTCAGACAACGCATTTAAGAACTGGGACATATAAGAGTCATTGCTCTTCTGCTGCTGGGGAGACTGCAGGTTTGTGCATTTTAGATAACAAGATAGAAGATGGCTGCCCAACTCATAGAAGTGAACTTTTATTCATAGTTGGAAAGTCATGAATTCTTAGGGTTTGTTAGTGCAGCATCACCTAGACCTGAGTATTATATCATGCAGACGTCACTGTGGCTCCTTCCTCTTCCACTGTGCCCCTCTTACCTTTTATGAACCTCTCTCTTACTATGCTTAATTTTTTTTTTTTTTTTTAGATTTTAAAATTTTTACTTATTTGAAAGAGAGTGAAAGAGAGCACAAGCAGAGGGAGGGGCAGAGAGGGAGAATTCGAACCCCCGCTGAGCACAAAGTCCATCATGTGGCTCCATCCCAGGACCCTGTGATCATGACTTGAGCAGAAGGCAGATGCTTAACTGGCTGAGCCACCCAGGCGCCCCACTTACAGTGCTTCATAAATGCCTCCTTAGTTCTCTCTCTCCCTCTCACCGGCACACAGGAGCCTTGCCTTATTGGACTTTGTGACCCTAGGACCTCACACAGCAAGTGCTTTAGAGTGTGCTGAATGAACAAACGACCAATAATCTGCCGATGGATGATAGAGCCAGGAGTTATCTTCAAATTCGCCTGGTATCAGGAAGGACAATACCTCTTTAGGTTTTATCTCCATTATTCCTTAAATAAAGGACTGCCTCTCTTCAAATAGGTCTGCAATCTTGGGAAAGCCAATTACGTATAGCAGTGTTATTTATACAGTGACCGGTAATCAGAAGAGCAAGAGATTGCAGCTGACGACATTCATTCTTAGTCACAAATTAAAAGAGAAACATGACAACGACATTCCCACTGGGAGAGAAAAGGTCACCTGGCATTCAGAAGCCCTAATTGCAAAGCTGTGTTTATGTTCTTGTCATCTGTACTTTCTGGGGATGTCACTGCTATGGATGCAGAAAGGCTGGGGTTGTCTGTTTATTACCCTAAATACTTATTACCCCTAGATCAGGGATTCTCCACGAGGAAGTGGGAAGTGTACATATCAGAATCTCAAAATGGGGGGAAAAACAAGTATTTTGATTCTATTTTAAAAACTTGTTTTTAAATACAGAATATAGAGACTCAAGTGTGACATTCTGGGCTGTTAGGCACGGGGAGACTATGGGACGGGAAAGCAGTGAGGACAAGCTAGAGAACCGAAGTGGCGCCCAGTGCACACTTGTTAGCTGAAGGGTGTTATTTCCATGGCATGTTTGGTATCATCTGCTACAGTTCTCTCTGCAAACACTAAGTAAGTATTCTGTGTTGTAAGGGGAGTAGAGGTTTTTATTTTCAAGCAAGTCCTGATTTGAAGTTCTTATGATGTGGCGAAAAAAAAGGGGGGGGGCTTTGATGCATATAGAGAGATAAAGATGCAGAGGCAATTCTGCTTGCAAGGTTGCCTGTGAAGGGGAAGATGAGAAACAGAAGGGTAAGCAAAGGGGTTTGGGGAGTTTTATTTCCTCGTTTTTAGGACTGGAGAGACTCGAGAGCATTTTTTTTTTTTTTTTTGACAGAGAGAGAGATCACAAGGAGGCAGCCTGGGGGGCAGGGAAGCAGGCTCCCTGCTGAGCAGAGAGCCCGATGTGGGGCTCGATCCCAGGACCTTGAGATCATGATCTGAGCTGAAGGCAGAGGCTTAACCCACTGAGCCACCCAGCCATCTCTTGAGAGCATTTTAAAGGAGAGAATCCAGTGCAGCCAATAAGGTAGAAGCAGCAGGAGAGAATGGATGATGGATACCGATAATAGGTTGTGGATAGAGCGAGATCTCTGGGGAGGTGGGAGGGATGAGAAACTGAACAGACGAGGGAAAGGGGATAAAAAGGACAAAGATTCTATGTGACTGCATTAAGTGTGAGGTCCCTGGACCGACTGCAGTCCATCATGGTAATCAGGGGGTAGGTAGGAAACTGGATTTATTTGCATATTTTCATGAATATGCATTGAGTACCAATGCTCAATTTGTACAAATTTCTGCAGTTTCATACTGAAGTTTGTGGGTGGCCAAAGAAAGTCCCTTGGCTAAATTTAGAAACTATTATCTTACTTTGGGGCGAGGCTAACATTTTCAAACTTTTCAAAAAAGGCTAGCTTGTCATTGAGTTTGTTTTGTTTGGAATATAGACTAGAAGCCCTGAAGACACTGAATCTGAGATATAAAGGCTCCAATAATAACTGCGTTTGTTCTTTAAGCATTTATTTTTTAAAAATCCATTTGTAGATTATTCAAGTTTATATTAGAACATCTTTTCATTTTCTCATCTTCACGATGTTCTAAAAGACAAGAATTCTGAAACTGGTTTCCAAGAAAAACAAATTCCAACCTTATTCTAGTCCAGCTGCAGGATAAACTCAAGCTAACGTTTCCTTGTGTGGGGGGCGGTAGACCCAAATTTCCTTTGTGAAACTCAGTGGGTTGGTGGGGCAGAATTTTTCCTTCCTGATACTCACTCTTTGCCAGCTAAAACCTCAAGAAGGGCTTAAGTGATGCAACTTTGAGTTAGTTGCATAAGAAAACATTTAGAATAGCACATTGGAGAATTTAGGGATAAAGTAATTCCTTGTTTATCATAAAGAGAACCGATTTTGGGGGCGCCTGGGTGGCTCAGTGGGTTAAAGCCTCTGCCTTCAGCTCAGGTCATGATCTCAGGGTCTTGGGATGGAGCCCCGCATCGGGCTCTCTGCTCACAGGGAGCCTGCTTCCTCCTCTCTCTCTGCCTGCCTCTCTGCCTACTTGTGATCTCTGTCAAATAAATAAATAAAATCTTAAAAAAAGAGAGAGAGAGAGAACCAATTTTGTTCACCATTGTATCATTTCCCTTAATGTGTAATGCCAACCTGATCTGTCTGCACCTCTGGCGATGTAAACCAAGCCGGGGCAGGTTGTGCTTTCCACACAAGATGCAAGAAGGCTGGTCCCGGCGCACACGCAGTGCTCATACTGATACCACCTTACTAAGATTAAAAACACAACGTTTGTAAACACCAGAACACATTTGTTCTAAAAAAAATTGTCATTGCTTTGTCTTTAGCCATGATGTTTGCATTAGTATAAATCTTTTTATTTTTTAACTTTTTTATTCATTCATTTGAGAGGAGGGCGCACACATGCGCACACTAGTAGGGGAAGGGGCAGAGCAGGAGCGAGACGTGGACTCCCTGTGCAGGAGGGAGCCCCACCCGGAACTTCGTCCCAGGTCGGAGACACCCAACCGACAGAGCCACCCAGGTGCCCCTAGTATAAACCTAATGACTCAAAAGAGAGGGTAGGAGAATGAGATTTTTTAGTTTATCAAAGAGTTGAGAAAAAATGCTCTACATAGAAAAAGTAGTGCTGAGAATGAACATGGGTAGAGGGATAGGGAATGGCCGTTGGAAGAGGCTCCTGTTCACATTCCTGGCCCAAGTGGGAGGGCGGATCTGGTTCCACGAATAGGGCGACCTTAGGATACGCAACATTTTAGGGTGGAGGCGTTTTAGATTTCAGGCTTTGGGTCTGAGATGGATGCGCAAGGTGTCCCTTGTCCACCTGACCCTTTTATGTCCACTTGAGATCATTAATTGCAGAGGACTCCCCAGATCTTTTGTGGACTGCCTGGTCAGTGTAGGAACATGGCAAATTGTGACGGTTTCTCAAGCTTTATGCTAATTTCCATCATTTTCGGGCCAAACCACTATTTACCTGACACTTCTATAAGATGATGGTATAATATTAGGACCCACCTCCCTAGTTTAAGACATCTTTTTTATAGATTTTATTATTTTTTTAAAATACTTTATTTATTTGACAGACAGAGATCACAAGTAGACAGAGAGGCAGGCAGAGAGAGAGGAAGGGAAGTAGGCTCCCCGCTGAGCAGAGAGCCCGATGCGGGCTCCATCCCAGGACCCCAGGATCATGACCTGAGCCAAAGGCAGAGGTTTTAACCCACTGAGCCACCCAGGCACCCCAAGATTTTATTTTATTTTATTTTTGAGAGAGAGTGTGGGTACATGAGCTGGGATGGGTGGTGGGGGGGGGGGGGGGCATCGGGGAGCACTGGGAGAAGCAGGCTCCCTACTGAGTGGGGAGCATGATGTGGGACTGGATCCCAGAACACTAGGATCATGACCTGAGCCAAAGGCAGATGTTTAACCAACTGAGCCACCCGGTGCCCAAGACATTTTTGCCTTCTTCCAAACATGTAGCTAAGACAAATAGCTCTATGACAGAGACAAAGGAACAATCTTTCTCCCCATCTCATTTTCTAGCTTTGTCCTTGTATCAGGGCTACATCCTAAGGATCTTAGGGAAAGAGGAAATATCTATTCACTAGATATGTCTGCATCATTTCCTGGACTGCCAGATGACTGTTCAATAATAGATAACTTTGGATAATACTTATTATATTGCAGGCACCATCCTAAGTACTTTATATAGAGTAGCTCATTAATGCCTCACAACAACTACATGGGAAAGATATTACTATCATCTTCTTTTTAAAAGTAAGCTCTACACCCAATGTGGGGTTTGAGTTCATGACCCTGAGATCAGGAGTCACACGCTCTGCCAACTGAGTCAGCCAGGCACCTCTATCATCCTCATTTTATAGAGAGGCAACCCAAGCACCAAGTGCCATGGACTGAATTTGTCCCCCCAAATGCATATGTTGAAGCCCTAAACTCCAATGTGACTGTATTTGGAGATACTGCCTTTAAAGAGTAATTAAGGTTAAATGAAGTCCTAAGTGTGGGGCCCGAACCCAGTAGGACTGGTGTCCTTATAACAGGAATAATAGGAAAAGATACCTGGACACAGTGCAAAGGCCATGCAAGTACAGAGCAAGAGAAAGGCCATCGGCCAGCCAAGGGGAGAGTCCTCAGGAGAAACTAAATGTGCTGACAACTTGGATCTTGGACTTCCAGCCTCCACAATTATAAGAAAATAAATTTCTGTTGTTTAAACCACCTAGTCTGGGACTCGTGGGTGGCTCAGTCAGTTAAGTGTCAGACTCTTGATTTCAGCTTGGGTCTTGATCTCAGGGTGGTGATATTGATCTCCATATTGGGCTCTGGGCTAGACATGGAACCTGCTTAAGATTGTCTCCCTCTGCGTCTCCCTCCCCAAATGAAATGATGTTAAACCACCTCATCAAAGGCATCTTGTTCTGGAAGCTAGCTAACCAATATACCAAGACACTAAGAAATTTGCCCAGGATCACACAGCTCTTAAGTGGTAGAGCTAAGATTTGAACCCCGGTAGTCTGACTTCAGAAATCATATTCTCAACCTTCTTCCATCTTCACCAATCAATTAAAGTCACACTTCCCAATAGAAATACAAGCCACAGATTTGAGTCTCATATGTAATCCACAATTTTCTAGCAGTCACATTTTAAAAAACAGATGCAGTTAATTTTAATAACGTATTTTATTTAACCCAATCTACCATCTTATTTCAGCATGTAACCAATATGAAGATATAAATGAGATATTTAACACTCTGTTTTGTACCAAAATTGGAGGTCTTCAAAATTGAGGGTTTATTTTGTACTTACAGAGCATTTCAGTTTGGACCAGTCACATTTCAATGCTCAGTAAGCCACACACGGCTAGTGGCTACCATATTGGGTACACAGGTGTAAAGCACTTTCATGGCTCTCCACTGTGCACAAAACAAAACCAAGACCCCACTCATGTTCCTAGCCTCAGCTCATGCCTGTCCTACCATCACACTTCCAAAGCTCCTTAAATTGGCAATACTTAAATGTCCGCCTTCCATTCATATCATGCTGCCTTTCAGCATGGCATCTTTGTTCATGTTCCTCTCATTCAGCTCTTCCCGCTGGCTGGATGATACATCCCTCGGGTCTCCCCTCCTCCAGGAAGCGTTTCCTATAGCACACAGCAAACTGGACACCTCGTCTACTTCATAACACCTCAACCTAATTCATCCTGACATTTAGCTCCTTGTGTTATACTTATTTGTATATGTGTCTGTCTCCCTGAATACACTGTGAGCTCAGAAGCAGAGGGTAAATACTTTATCTCTGTGCTCAGCCCAGAATCTGACATGTGCCAGTAAACATGTATGCAGTTGAACTGAACTTAATACCCATGCTTCAGTATACAGGATTCTTCATCCCGGTAAATCAGAATGTTCCCCAAATCATGAGGAAACCAGGCATAGTTCTCTTGCAGGGGAAATATGGGGGGCACTAGAGCTACCAAAGGGTGAGTGTGTTTGTGGGGCTGCAGTTAATGTCACTATAGTCTCCATCAGACTCCTTAAATAAACATAAAAATCAAATTTTCTATGCAAAACCAGTGTCAAAACTCGGCTCTCCAAATATCACCAACCTACCTGTTGAGAAGATAAAGCTAGTTTATTGCTTACCCCAGTAAGTTTTGAAAAGGCTTTGGTAGTGTCTCAGATGGTCTCAGATAAGGGATAGAAGGTCAGAATGAAGTGGAAGTTTGATTTAAGACAGATTTTTTTGAAGAAGATGTGGGAGGGGAGATCTTAGTTGATTGGCTAACAGTCACAATCTCACCATCCAGGAATGGTGGAAATAGCATGGTGAGGATTTTAAGGGAGGGACTCAAGGAATCGACACACATTAGTGCTTTCCATTGGAAACTTGAGTATTTCTGTAAGATCTTGTATGAAAAGTCAAACCATTTACCTACACAGGAGACTCCTGGAAAAATAAAAGTCACCCTAATGAAGACAGAAGAATAACAAAGTCGTGTTAATGAAGTCAAAGGACTCTCACCGAACTGACTGAGCAGGATTCTGGCTAAAAACGGGCTCGTGAGAACAACTCCAAGGAGGAGACTTACTCAAGAAAAGAGCTGAAAAGAATCTGACTAAAGCTTGGTCAAGGGCAGAGTCTTTGTCAATGGGGAGCATCCCAGGGTCCTCTTGGCTTGCCCTTCCCGGCATGGAACCATTGTTTCACAAGCCAGGGCCAAAGTGACAGGATCCCAGTATTCTCAGTGTGCCACACCTGAGGAAGATTCCCCATCTTGAGGAGGGGCTGAGAGGAAGAAAGTCACCACCTCTTGACCACACCGGGATGTAGCCCCAGCGAAAGGTGCTATGGGCAAGAGGAGAGAAGGTATTGTTCTGCTACTGAGGAATGTTTTTGCTTTCCCTAGTGTGGGAGCTGGGAGGGGTGAAAGAGCTATTTTGGTTCAAATACCACAGATTCTCACCTTTCTTAGCAAGTTTTCTTACCTAAACGCTCTTCAATAAGCCTTTAGGACCATTTCCAGAGTCCTTAATTTTTTTTTTTTCTCCAGCTTTCACTATTACTAGGGAGCAGGTCAGTGGAGTTCTTCACGTCACCACGCCAGAAGTCAACCTTCAGAACTTTCTTTGAAGATCCTGGGCTGGCGAAGCTGCTCAAAGAGAGTCAGGGTGAAGGATAATATAGATTAGATTTTTTTTTTAAGATTTTATTTATTTATTTGAGAGAGAGAGTGCATGAGAGCGAGCATGTGGGGAGAGACAGAGGGAGAGGCAGGAGCAGACTCCACTGAGCAGGGAGCCCAATGCGGGATCGATTCCAGGACCATGCAACCAAGACCTGAGCTGAAGGCAGAGGTTTAACTGAGTCACCCAGGTGCCCCTATATATATTAGATTCTAAGAGGTGATCTTACTTATGCAAGAAAAGTATCTAAAACTTTGAAATAATATATAATTGATGATTATGTGATTAACAATCATGTAAGTTAGAGGTTAACTTGTGGACTACCATTGAGGGTGTGATTTAAAAATATATATATACATACATATACACACACACACATATATATACATATATATATACACACACACACACACACACACACACACATATATATAGTAAAGAAGAGAACCCCAAGTGTTACAGTTTAATTACCTGAAGATTAACTGATTATATATCTAAATTAGAAATCTCACTTCAGAACTCCTTCCCCTACTGATGACATGAAACATCATTCTACTGCCAACTCCTTCATTAATAAGCTAAATAAAACCTAACTCATGTCCATTATATTTAAGAATTATGTTTTTAACAATTTAAGAATTTTACTTTCAAACCTCTATAGTCTCAATTCTGATTCCCCCCCCCTCCTCCCCCCCCGCCACACACAAATAGCACAGACACCAGTCAGTAAGATTAAGGAATAGCGTTTCTGAGACTCTGGCTCCTAAGGTCCTGAAGATTCTCTTAGCAGAGTTGTGAGCAACTGGGGAAAAATGTTTATGGGCTGAATTATGCCCCCTTCCCCTCGCCCACCAAATATATTAAAGTCCTAACCCCCAATCCCTCAGAATGTAACTGTTTTTGCAAACAGGGCCTTTAAAGACATAATTCAGGTAAAATGAGGTCAGATGAGTGGGCCTAATTCCATATGACCGGTGTGCTTAAAAGGAAATTAGGACACACACAACTGTAAGGACACAGAAGGTAGTCATCTGTAAGTCAAGGGGGAAAGAAACTAGAACTACCAAAACCTCCATCTCAGACATCTAGTTTCTAGAGCTTTGAGGGGATAAATTTGTTCCACCCAGTTTGTGGTACTTTGTTATGGCAGCTGTAGCAAACTAATACATTGTGCAGGGGAATAGTTTGGCTTCCTTGGGATTGACCATATGTAAGAAATCCTATGCTTTGGGGGGACATCATGGAAGAAGTTATGGCTACCCCCAAAAGGTCAGAAGCAATAGTTTCAGGAAGGGTGGGGATCTGCAAATACATATACCGCAGAAAAGAGTTGGGCTGTTGGGAGTTTGTCACCAAATTCCTAAAGCCCTGAAGCAGAGAGTAGCTGTTTTTGTAGGCAGAGGCAGGACTCCCACTTCCTTCCTTGAGTAATCACTCAGCTTTCTGTATGTTTCATTGATCAGCTGATAGCTTGGTTTTGACATGATGTTGGTCTATAATAACCAGTTTGCTGTCCACAAAGTCACCAGAAACACCAGGGTTCTATTTATGATGGTCTTAGTGTTTTTTTAAATAATTTTTTAAAAATTTATTTATTTGACAGACAGGACCACAAGTAGGCAGAGAGGCAGGCAGAGAGAGAGAGAGAGGAGGAAGCAGGCTCCCCGCAGAGCAGAGAGCCCGACGTGGGGCTCGATCCCAGGACCCTGGGATCATGACCCAAGCCGAAGGCAGAGGCTCAACCCACTGAGCCACCCAGGCGCCCCTGATCTTAGCAGTTTTATTTCAGGAGTGGAGGATGTGGACTGCCAAGGGAAAGAATTTAGGGCTGGTTCCACCATAAACTCCTACCAACTGCAAGGAAATGGCAAGTTTTCTTTTATTCAACAGATAACCTCCTCTATGCTAGTCTCCGTGTGGGTGCTTTAAGGAAAAAACTGCTACTTACTGAACAGAGGAAAGTCCTATAATCTCTTTCATCTTCATGACTTTGATTGTGAGAATTTAGGGTAATCTAAAAGTGAGCTAACTTGGCATACACCAAGCAAACAGTTCATTTTGTAGTCCTTTTTGAAAAAAGAAAAAAACCCTGGAAGCCATGTTTTGAAAATACAGATACTTATGCCTGTTTTGGAAAATGTGAGGCTGACAGCCACTGCTCTTGGATCATATTGAGAGATGTTTAAAAACATGAGATACAGATAAATCAGGTAGATTTATGTAAAAATATAAAGAATATATATGTCTCTGTGTATATGTATATGTATGTATATATATGTATATATATGTATGTATATATATTTACTTGTTCAACCAATATTTATTAAGTATATAGGGCAGTGCAGTGGGTTCTGGGCACACAATGCTTAATTTTAAAATAGCACCATGACTTTACCTTCATGGAGCTTATGGTCCAGTGCAAAAAGTGGCTACTAGCCAAATGATCATGCAAGGGCAGTAATAATCAACTATGGCATGTGCTCTGAAGTCACCTACTGCTGCGAGGAAATTGTTCAGATAAGCGAGTCAGGTTTTATCAACCTAATACTCTATTGCCAATAAAGGGCCCTTGCTTTGACTTGAAAGTAGATGTAGATTAGCCTTCTGTCAAAGCAAAGAACACAGACTTGAAGTCACATGAGTCACATCTTTTGTATATGAGAACCTACCAGCTGTTCAGGGACATAGCTGACCTGTTACTGAAATTTGAAGGAAAAACCTTTATTACCCGGAGGAGGAAGACGGAGAGAAGCAAGATCAACAGATTCTTTAGAACTAATTTGTAAGCCAGTTATCATGCTACAAAAAAAAGGTACCCTAGTGCTTTTCCCTTTACTATGTTCCTTGATGGCATGGCTACAGTATCTTTTCCTACCTCAGATCTTCCCAGCAAACATATGTCTACGGAACAGTCTACTTGGAAGTACAGCAGTAAAAGGCATAAGGGTGAGAGAATCATTGGGACAATCCTAAACCTTCTTCTTCTTTTTTTTTTTTTAATAAGCTTTATTCCTACATAAATAATTTTATTTCTCTGATACTTGCTTTTGTCATGAAGGATATGTAGTGGAAATCCTTAGGATAACAGGACAATCAGAGTAGACAGCTATGATTAATATACCAAAAATCTTTTGTGAAAGAATCACAAAATAAATTCAAAGACAGTACAAAAACAATAAAAACATTTAACACGCTAAAAAACAAACTTATTTGGAGGAGATCAAAACAACCAAAAAGTAGGTTCTTTGTAAATACTTCTGGCAGGATGGAAGGAAAAAAAAGACACAACCAAAAAAGAAAAAAAAAAGATTAAAAAATGACTATAATTGGGGTGCATAGGTGGTTCAGTGAGTTAAGCATCTGACTCTTGATTTCTGCTCAAGTCATGATCTCAGGGTCATGAGATCAAGCCACACATTGGGCTCTGTGCGGGGTATGGAGCCTGCTTGGGCTTCTCTCCCTCTGTCCCTTTCCCCCTTAAAAAAAAAAAAAAAGACCATAATTAATCGACTAGGTAGAGATTTTAAAATATTATAAACAACTTTCACCAGTTTGAAAAGTATTATACAAAATGATTTAATAATCTTCCAAGTAGAAGCAGAGAATGAGCAGGGAGGGGTGTAAACACTGAATATGAATTGTACAGCAACATAAGCTTCTTACACGAGTCTACTTTCACAAATGTTTGAAATTTCCATAAAAGCACAGGCTTAAAAAAAAAAAACAGAACAAAACAAAAAACAACCCAGGGGCGCCTGGGTGGCTCAGTGTTGGTTAAGCCTCTGTCTTCGGCTCAGGTCATGATCTGAGTGTCCTGGGATTGAGCCCCGCATCAGGTTCTCTGCTCAGTAGGGAACTTGCTTCTCCCTCTCTCTCTGCCTGCCTACTTGTGATCTGTCAAACAAACAAACAAACAAATAAATAAAATCTTTAAGAAAAACAAAACAAAATAAAACCAAGGTAAACAAAGTTTTGGAGGATAGAAAACAATCACTTCAAAAAACAGGTAAGTAAAGGAAAAGGATCGTTTATCTTGTCTTTCCCATAGAAACTGTGCCTCAGAGTAACCAAAAAGTTGATAAGGAAAATTTCCCTTATTACATAAAAGCAATCAAAGTAATACATGCAAAAGGCATGATAGAACTTTGGCATTTTGTTATCCTTAAAAATAAATGGATTTACAGAATAGTGATCAATGGTAACTACCATCACTACACATGAAGTGTCCAATGTCATCTATGAAGTATTCTTACCTGTCCTTCCTGGGGGCGGGGGGGGGGGAGTCAGGAAGGAGGTAAGGAAAGCAGCAGCTTCCAATTTACAGAGAACGAGAGGTGGGGGGACATAGTAAAGAAATAACATTGCAGGGACATATATACTCAGAGAAATCTAGACCACTTGAATTTTTAGAGAAAATTGCTCAGTTCCTTCAACAAATAAGTTGTAAGGGAACAGGACAATGGAAAGGAATGCTATACACTGAAAGACTTTGTCAGGAACTACAACATATGGACTTACACATACTGAAATGTTTACAAATGAAATCATAGGATGACCAGGATTTGTTTCAAAATTATCCAAGGAATGGGATGAGTAATAGATGAAACAAGATGGGCCACTGGTTACAGTGGGTATTAGGTACATGGAGTTCATGACACCAATTAGCATTTATTAAGAATCTTAATGACAAGAAGTTTTGCTAAACATTCTGTATAGTCTCTCCTCTTAGGATGCTTGTGAGCTAGGGGTCTTTCTGGCTTTTCTTAATTTATTTGACAGGCAGAGATCACAAGCAGGCAGAGAGCAGGCAGGGGGAAGCAGGCTCCCCGCTGAACAGAGAGCCCGACATGGTGCTCGATCCCAGGACCCTGGGACCATGACCCGAGCTGAAAGCAGAGGCTTTAACCCACTGAGCCACCCAGGTGCCCCTTGATGGAAATATATTGAGGGATTAGCCCACATGATCAAGCTTATAGCTACAGAAACAAAACTATTGATGAAACCTGTGAATAAGTTCTGTGTAAAACTGCTCAAAAAGAAGTAAAATTTACTTGAAAACAGTTTGTGCTTTTTGTTTTGCTCTGGGTAATATTTTTCCTATAGGTATGCCATGGTCAGAGAAATGCCACAGATATGTGGGAGGGCTGCACTGTGAAACCCAGTTCATGAGATCTTGAATATTTATAACAAAGTCTTACTTACCCGGTAGAATAATCAGCTGATTTAGGAAGCAAGAAGAACAGTTTCTAGCTCCTTGTTCAATTACAATCATTTTTCAAAATCCTTTTAATTAAAGTATAACATACAGAAAAATGTACAAATCCCAAGTGTACAAGCTCAATGAATAATCAAGAGAGTAAACTCTCCTGGATAACTGGTACAAAGGTTATAAAACATTAACCACAGACCAGAACCTCTCATACCCTCAATTACCTCCTTACCAAAGGTAACCCCTATCCTGTTTTTGAACATGATGTGAATAGAATTATACATTATGTATTCTTTTTTTATTTTTTATTAAAGATTTTATTTATTTATCAGAGAGAGAGAGGGGGAGAGAGCGAGCACAGGCAGACAGAATGGCAGGCAGAGGGAGAAGCAGGCTCCCTGCTGAGCAAGGAGCCCGATGTGGGACTCGATCCCAGGACGCTGGGATCATGACCTGAGCCCAAGGCAGCTGCTCAACCAACTGAGCCACCCAGGCGTCCCTGTATTCTTTTTAAAAAGAAAACATTTATTCATTTGACAGACAAGAGATCACACGTAGGCAGAAAGGCAGGCAGAGAGAGAGAGGGGGAAGCAGGCTCCCCACTGAGCAAAGAGCTGGATGCGGGCCTCAATCCCAGGAACCTAAGATCATGAACTGAGCTAAAGGCAGAGGCTTAACCCACTGAGCCACCTAGGTGGCCCTACATTATGTACTCTCTTCTGTTCAACATCACCTCTGAGATTCATGTAGCTTCATTAAATTCCTTGCATAACTATATTCTATTATATATCATTATGAAATCTATCTCTAATAGTGCCTGTCCTAAAGTTTATTTGAATTAATATAATATCAGCTTTCATTTGATTAAAGACAATCTCAATGGGGTCTGCATGGAACATCAGAATTACTAACTTTTCCAGGTCAACTATACTTTCTTGATACTCACATAGTTGAAGTTCTACATCTAAATCCAATGGCATACAAATACAGTAATTCCAACCAAACCGTTATTAGAATTTTATCAGTTCAGGGGCACCTGAGTGGCTTGGTTGGTTAAACGTCTACCTTCAGCTCCGGTCATGATCCCAGAGTCCTGGGATCAAGCCTCACATCAGGGTCTCTGCTCCACAGGGATTCTGCTTCAACCTCTCCCTCTTGCTTGTGCTATCAAATAAATAAAATCTTTTAAAAAATAATAGAGTTTTATCAGTTTAGCATAAATTGTTTTTTTCTTTTTTAAAGATTTTATTTATTTATTTGACAGAAAGAGATCACAAGCAGGCATAGAGGCAGGCAGAGAGAGAGGGGAGGAAGCAGGCTCCCTGCGGAGCAGAGAGCCCAATGCGGGGCTCGATCCCAGGACCCTGGGATCATGACCTGAGCCGAAGGCAGCGGCTTTAACCCACTGAGCCACCCAGGCGCCCCAGCATAAATTGCTTTGATAGAAGCATATAGTGACGAATTTCCAGAAGTTGAAATAGGACAACAGAAAAAAATCAATGATGCAGGAACAATCACTTAAATTGTAAAGAGTGGAGTTTAACACTGAACTATTCCTAAATTCAATTATTTAAGTCCCAGTTTAATCAACAAATGGTCATTGAAAACTGGACACAGCATGACAGTATCCTCTTACTCTTTCAACTGTTCAAGTAATGGTATGTCTTAGAGATGCTCACTGCTCTGAAATGGCTCACTTCTAAAACTGAGAAGTAGATAATTATTGCAGTGTATGTGTTTCTACATCTTCATAATTAGCTAGAGGATAGCTTTAGCCATATGTATTCTGACTAGAATTGCCTAGAGAGGCCTCACGATTCATTTTGGGGACTTCCTATTGAAGGCCAAGCATTCAAAATGACTTAGTTTATGGATTTAGGCGACATTCCACACTTATACATACCTAAAAGGTAAGGCAGTCAAGTCCTTAACTCTATATCTTTCCCCCGTGCACTTAGCTCGACTGTTGATATAATCTGATATAATCAGTACTCGGTGAGCTGAATGAATAATCTTTACTAAATAGTGCTATATAGTGCTATAGGCTGAATTTTGCCCCCCCCTTCAAATCCTTGTGTTGATATCCTAAACTCCCAATATCTCAGAAAGTGACTATTTTATTAGGAGACAGGGCCTTTAAAGAGGTAATTAAGGTACAATGAGGTCAGATGGTGGGCCTAATCCAATTATGACTGGTGCCCTCATAAAAAGAGAGATTAGGACAAAGAAACAGAAAAGAAAGACTGTGTCGCATAGGGAGAGGATGGCCATTTATAAACTAAGGAAAGAGGTCTCAGGACACCATGTTCTTAAACTGTGAGAAAATAAATTCTGTTTAAGCCGCCTAAGCTGTGGTACTTTGTTATATGAGTCCTAGGAAACTAATATGAATAGCCACTACATTTTTAAGAGTTCTCAAATTAGCAACTTGAAATTACATTTTTAGATGAAATTTTTCATAAGTAGGTAGACATTTGTTACCCTTCAGCAAAAGCACCCAGCACTAAACAGTGTCTTCAAATTGGTTTTGGTAGTTTTCAGGAGAGTATTTAAGCACCTCGATTCTGTGTACAGAACTTAAAGATCACAATCTTCATTACAGTTGGCAGGACAGAACCCCTGGGGGCAATACTGGCACTGGGTAATACCAAGGAGTCCTGCGTTCTAGTCCACACTCTGCAATTAAGTGTCATGTAGCCTTGGGCCAGTCACTTTCTTTTTTACACCACTGACTTTAAAAAGTGGAGACTGAACTAGGTGGTCTCTCAGATTCATTTATTTCAGACCCACATGACTCAGTGATGGTTAGAAGCCTTCTGGTATGTAAATAAGCATTTCACAGTTAAGACCTTATTTGGCCATAGCTATTTTACCTTTTCCTGATAAAAATGCCTCTTACACTGGAAAAAAAAAAGGTAATTACATTTAAGGATACAAAAGATTTTACAGGTTAGCCAGCAAAGATCAACAGTGGTTACCTAATTTTCAATTCCATTAAAAATAAATTCCTACTTCTAAAAAATCCTAAGCAAAAGATTAAAATAAACTCTGACAATCCATAACTCTTTTAAAGAACTTAAAAATAGAACTTTTGTCTAAGGAAAAGAAGTATCTGGCAGCTGGTAACTGTTGTTACCTTTTAATTAAAACGAACACAAACCTGGTCTGTGATCACACCTCATGTTTCAAATTTATGTATATTAATCCTATAGGGAAGCTAAAAACTGAACTGGGGAAAGTGTTCCAACTTTTGTTTGGCAACTGAGCTTAGACAAAGAGTGTGTTTATGGGGGGTGGGGAGAGACAGATACACAGGGAGAGAAAGAACTCACACAGTCTGTCAGCATGTACTTGTACTAAAGGGAGAAGGCCACAAAAGAAGTTGTACTGTAGGACAATTAGAAAAGCACTTTGCTTCTCAAAATAAAATCACTCCTTAATTAAAAGAAGGGGTTAGCAGACTTGGGGCTTTATCAGTTTTTAAAGTATGAATACATGCTTGCTATTCCCTCTAACTATGACAAGTTTAGATGGATGGCTATGAAAAAGAAAAGAAAGTATGACATCATTAGAATTACAGGTAAGACAAGAGGAAACCCAAAGTACAGACACAAGAACACAGAAAATTTTAAGAGAGTACAGATGTCATGACATTTATTAAAAGGCATGCTACAATGCTATACTTGTTAGGAAAAGAGATTTGAGATTATCAAGTAATAGCAAATATACAAACTGAACGAAAATGGAATATACTATAGAGTACAGAAGCTTAAATTAACCATGCACTACACATTTAGAAAATATGTTCTTTAATATTTTATCTTCTCTTTGCATTTATAACATAATTCACTTAAACAATCACAGAATCCTTTTCTTCCAACACCACAAACTGTGTTACAAATGAAAGCTGGTACTGCTGCTTATCAAAATATACAAGACAATTGATGTTTTGTATAAAACCACTTTATATGTTAACTTGTTCCCAAAAACCTTTTTTTTTTTTTTCCTTTTTTGGCCTGGTTAAAAAAAAGTTGTTACAAATATTTACAGCATTTTCTTCTTTTAGATGAACATTCTTATAAACTGAAAAAGGGAATTTTATGAACAGACCACATAAAACACAAGACAATGTCAGAGGCTCCTAGCTGTGCTATTTTTGTTTTACTCAAATACAGTACTGAAAATGCCCATCAAACCCTTGTCATCCTAATCCATTCTGTTCACACTTATATTCCCATTTTCTCTAAGTAGTCTATTCACCAACAGGAAATAGAAAGTAAAGGCTGCTTTGCACTGGGTCTTCTTTCAGAAAGGAGCTTGGGAAAAAATGCTTAATGAGAGGAGTTAAACCAGAACAGTAAGTCTTCTTTGGTCAGAGCAATGAGGTGACATTTTGATGTAAAATTTTGCTTGGTCAGCAATCTATAATTAGTACTTTCTGAATGTGGGATGAATTTTTAAAAGATCTGGTTAATAATGGTAAGGGGGGAAAAGGCCAGAGTGTTTTTTTTTAATGACATCAAAAATATCTATTTAAATATTTGTTAATACAACTACTACATAGATTCAAAAACCGAAAATAACACAACAAAATCTGTTTACAGTGCTGACTTAAGCTTGCTATACGCAGCTTTCAATCATGACTATTATCACCAAGGTCACTGGACCAGACAAATATCCCTGTTCTCTGGAACATATGCTTCAGGTTACAAAAACTAAAATGAATACCACAAAGATGTAGAGCAGCTCATTCTTGGACCTGCACAATGCTACAGAATGAATATTGTGTGATAAAGGCAAAAGTGTAACTGAGACTTCATTTATACAGTTACAATTCTTTGCTTGTATGAATAGTCTGTGGGATAACATTCTTTTAAAACTATATAGTACGTATTTCCTGAAAACCAGAATACTGATACTACCTTAGTCTCAAATAGGAAGAAAAGGTCAATTAAGACTACTGAAGAAGGCACATAAACTTTGGTCCTGTTTTGTTTTCCTCCCTCTATAAAACTCCCCAAACTTTTTAGTAATTTTCTCTTTTAAACCATTCATAACTAACTGTTAGAATTTGCTGTGAAAAAAGACTGCAAATAGTCTTACAGATAACAACACAGCTCTTCTGAAGGACAGCTGAGTTCCATCTTCTTTAAAGGAAAACTTTTGTGCAATCTAAACTGTATTTCTTGTAGCACAATAGTAGACTATTTAAAGTCTGGCAGTTTTATTCTTGTTAACAACTGATCAAGACAAAGGAAAGGCTAAGAAAAATGCTTTTACGCATAGTCATGCTGTCTTTTTGGTTTTAAAAATAGCAGTACACACTGGTTTTCAAAGAGACAGACTGATAGTTTGGCAAACTTAGGGTTTTTAAGTGAGTCATTGGGGGAAAATACATTACTTTTGAGTTTGTTATCTTTCATCCAACAATATTTAGTGGAAACAGAAATTACATGAAAATATATTCACTGTATAAATTTCACTGCCTAATGACATGGAAGCTTTGAAAAGTTTGTATGAAAATGAACAGAGACAATAATGAGAGTTAACGTTTTATCAACTGCAGTAGAACCAATGATCATCACCCTAGGTGGTGCCAAAGAAGGCATTGCTCCCACAGGGAATTAAGCAGGCAGAAATTCTGTCTCTAAATATTGTGAGATCTGCAACTTTTAACAACAGAATCAAAAACATGACTGAAAATAACTGATTACCTAGTCTTGAATAATTTATAGCATTCTATAGGAGCTATTGGGAGTTATGATACTCTCCAGTAAGTTATCAATTAAGATATTAAGATACTGGGTCATTTTTCTATTTATATCTCACACAAAACACATTTTACTGCTACACAAGTTATTAAAATCTCAAAGTAAAACTTTTTGGCATAAATTGCTACTGCTGAACGTGTACTGCTATTTTTTGAAGACCTGAATATATATACTTTGTGTAAAAGTCAAGACACTTCCAAAAGTGATAAGACAATACTCCTTAAAGTAAATAAACTTAAAAATAGGATACTATGACAGCTCAACAGCAAAAATAAACATTATTCAGAAGATACTGAATAAATGCATGCCAAAACAAAGGTACGAAGATCTAGTTTTTCCACTACCCTGATATTTTTAAATCTTTCTACAGACACTACGCCAAAAAAATACTGTAGACCTCTATAATTCAAACAGCAAATAACATATGGACAATATCCATGCACTAGAGCTAATTTCAGACCCAAATTGATGATTTCAAGCATACTATTTTAGATAAGAATATCTCTTTTCCAAATCTTAATCTGATTTTGTCAATAAATTAAAATGTATGTACTGTGCATATGTATGTACAACATAGAAGAGTGCATGTATGTATATATATTTATCTACACACACACACACACACACACACACACTCTTACACAAACTCCCTGAAAAGGATTCAAATGTCTCTCTCAGATTTAAAGGCCATTCCCTACTTCAAAATTACATTCAATGCTATTATGATCTCCCATCTGCTACATTGACACTGAATGCTATAAGAACCATGAATTAAATCACACAGTAATTCCTAACTCAAAGCAAACAAAATAATCCAATTTAATGTGTCACTGACAATTATAATAGTGCCTGTATGCTTGGAAAAAAGAAGAAAATTTTGGGAGATTTCTCAAAAAATTTTTGTTTTTTTCCCTCCCTCCTTACTTAAGTGTTTTACTAAAAACACAGTAAGTGAAGAAAATAAAAACTATATAAATGATTATACCTATCTATTCAGTCAATTCTAAAATGGATTCATTTGAAAGGTTTCAATTTAGTGTCCTCCTTCCTATTCTATCTACCAACTACCTATTGCTCAGTGTTGAGTGAATTCTGCTTTTTAATAACCTATAGTATTTCCTGTAGTCTCCAATTTTTTGAAATAATCTTCCAGCTAATGGTTGGAATACAGCAAAGAAATGGAAATTTTTGAAGGTGAGATGAGCTACTCCAAGGATCTAAAAACTGTAAAAGGGATGGACAAAAATGACCCCTTTACTAAATTCTGTTTTTTAAAAAAATCCGATCAAGCACGGAAAAAAATTAAAGAATGTAAAGTTTCTAATTAAAAAAGAAATAATTTTACATTATACAATCACTGAAGCAACACGAAAATGTATTCTTACACTCAACCACAGAGAGGGACAGAGTATGAAAAAGGACTCCACCTTGTCATATTCCATGTACGCGGGCACTCAGTAATGAAGTTATAGTAACAAAGAAAAGCATGTCACTTCAGTACTGAGAAAAACCAAGTAATCCTGAGACAAATTCTAATGAGTGAGAAAGGTTAGACAAGATCCAGAAACTGAGATTGCATTTTATAGTACCAAACTGGTATGCTCTGTCACGGACTGCACGACCACTACTGGTCACAATGTAAAGAGGCCTACAGGTGCTCACTGAGTTATTACCCCAACCATTCACCCTTCCCTACCCCATCTCTGCACCAAAGCACCAAAAATTTGAATAAAAACTATTACTTATTGAAAACCACTTAAAATTGCAATGAAAAAACTTTAAAATCCTTACCAAAACAAGGAAAGAAAAACAAAATGCTCACCAAGCCCACAATATAGCTTTCAAGATATTTAGATAAAATTCTAACCTATTATATCATAAGCACATAATAAGGCACATAATAAGAAATTAAGTAAATACACAGTAATTCTGAATAAGTATTAGAGATTATAGTGGTACAAAAAACCCTTGAGATTAATTTTTTTCTAAAATAAGACCTTACCAAAAATAACTTTTAAAAAATCTGTCAAACCATAGGATAGACCTGAATATTTTCCTTAAGACTGTAAACTTTTTTTTCTGAAAACAATTATAAAAAAGTAGTTTGTAAGTAGGATTTTCTTTTCAAATTTTCCAAGATCATATTACTCAGCAAATAGTGTCATTTTGAAATTTAAACCATGATTTTTCCTAATAAAACTAATAATTATTTTGACACCTTAACAGATCTTGGATTCTATTTAATTTCCTTGGGGACAAATGAGACACTTCATTTCTCCAAATAGTTTTAAAAATTTAAAGATATGTATTATTCCAAGGAGTGTCTTGCAGTGAAAAAAAGAAACCACTGAAGGAAAACATGCAAGTTTATAAATTTTCTTCCAATACAACCCAATTTGTTGGTGTATACCTATCAATGTATGCTAAATAATTAATAAAATTTATAAGTGAACATAATTTCCTATAGGGGTTGAACTTCTGAATCATAAAGTTAAAAACCTGGTTGTAAGTAATTTTAAAAGTCTGTATGTTTAAATTTTTCCAAAGTACAAAGGATTTTAGAAATGTTTTATAAGGCTGATCTGGACCCAAACTAAAAGAAAGTCTGTCCTCTTGAAATCTAACTTAGTATAAGGAATTAAATTATTGAAAAAAATTTTTTTCCTGAAGGTTATTTTCATAGAAACTATGGTACAAAGGAAAAACAAACCTTTGATCACATCCTGGCAAGGGGGAAAAATGGAAAAAAAAAAAAGAAAAAGAAAAGAATATCCCTTGATTTTCTGTATATACTTGAATATCAAACCAGAGTTACTTTCATGAAAGAGGCAGAATTGGTCTTGAGCTGCTTCAGTCTGTGTCTGAAGGTTTTACTGAAATTATGGTCCAGTCTTAGGAGAAAAATTCACAAAAAAATCAGATTGTAGATTTTGAGAAGGAAACTCTGAGGTGGTGATTTTCTCCAAGATCATGATTATGAAGCTCAATGAGGGCCTGGATTGCTTCTTCCACAGATCCCAACTGAATGAGTGCCATTTTGCGATCTTTTCTGAAAATAATATAAGAAACAAAAAGTATATAGAATTCAGTTTGCCTATAATTCTTCCCAACCCTCTAAAGACTTCATTAAAGTACTTTAAAAATTTGCATACCACATGAAATAATGTTAATGTATTTCTTGAAAGCACTGACTTACTGAAAGAATTTAAAAGCCTTCACTGAACATCCCGCTTCTGTAAAAAGGTTCTTCAGATCATCCACTGTAACAGAAGGGCTGTGAAAACATCACAGAGAGTATCAACTACCTTAGCCCAAATTCTCACATGAACCAAAGATTAACTGCTGCAACTGCCAAATCTCCAGAGTATCTCACATTTCAAAGACAATAAAGCCATTCAATGAAGACACGATTCGGAAGTACCCTGAAAGATGTTTAAGATTGACACATACATGTCTCAGCAATGCAATCTGGTCTCAAATCTTTTGCATAAGATATAAACAGGTATATAAAGAAAAAGAAAAATGTATCTATATTTCTTTTAAAGGGATAATTACCCATATCACTGACTTCAGTAATTAACTCATGGATTTCCAAAGCTACTTCTAATATTACCCATTAGTAACATTAATATTACTATATGATATATAATATATAATATATAATATAATAATATAAAATTACATAATTATTTCCCAGTTCCAAATTATTGGCTATAGACCACCAGAGTTCTACATTTTTAATGGCTTTTAGGGTAATTCTGAATACATGTATATGGGAGCTAGGCTCTAAGGTGGGTCCCTATTATTATTGCCTCCTAGTATTCAGGCCTTTAGATACTCCCTTCCCATAACAAAGAGATGTCCTCTCCAACCTTTATGGTACTGTACAAATGACATGTTTGAATTCTAAGGCTGAGAGACATTGTAATTCCCATCCTGCCTTCCTTGAATTATTAGCTTTGGAAGAAACCAGCTACCATTTCATGGGGACGCTTGAGCCAAATGGAGAAGACCATGTGACAAGGAACTGAGACTGCCTGTCAGCAACTAAGGGCATAATAAGTTAACTACTTGGGAGGTGGATCCTCTGGCCCCAGTAAAACCTTCAAACTTATGAGAGACTCTTAATCAAACAACCCAGCTAAGTCATTTCAGGATTCCTGACTCTTCGTAACAATATGAGATAATAAACATTTACTATTTTGATAAGCTGTTAAGTTTTGGGGAAATCTGTTATGTAGCAGTAGATAACTAATCCAGTGGCCTATCACCAGGGTCAACTGACTAAATTATTCTAACACAGCAGCTTTCCTCTTTCACTAATTTCTTATGAGATGATTTAACTGCCCTAATGTCTTAAGAGGACTGTATTTCATCTCATGACAGCCAGTAAGGATGGAATGGTAGAACAATGACTGGATCTGCAGTTAACATTTCTATTTCTTTTTTTTTTTTTTTGAAAAAATTTTTTAAAGATTTTATTTATTTATTTGACAGAGAGAGATCACAAGTAGGCAGAGAGAAAGGCAGAGAGAGAGAGAAGAGGAAGCAGACTCTCTGCCGAGCAGAGAGCCCGATGCAGGACTCGATCCCAGGACCCTGAGTTCATGACCTGAGCCGAAGGCAGCGGCTTAACCCACTGAGCCACCCAGGCGCCCAACATTTCTATTTCTCATTCATTGGTATATGAACCTGCATAAGCTACTTAAACTGAGACTCTCAGTTTCACTGATAAATGAAACTAATGACTTTACTATGCATGGATTGACAGCGACAGAATAGTTGTTACCAGGGACTGGGGTATAGAAGGAAATGGGGAATTACTGTTCAACGGGTAGAGAGCTCCAGTTTGGGATAATGACAAGAATCTGTAGATGGGACAGATGTGATTGGCTATACAACAGGAATACAAAATGTGAATGTACACTGAACAGCACGTTCAAAAATGATTAAGATGATCAATTTTATGATATATACATCTTACCACATTAAAAAAAGGTTATTATATGGAGATTAAATGAGGTAACTTACACATATAAGTAACACATGTAAGTTACCAGCATGGTGCCCAGAATGTGGCAGATGGTTCAAAAAAATATGAATGTCCTTTCCCTCTTCTGCCTACACATCTTTTGTATGTTGTAACTGAGACCAGCCCCTAGATAATGTATTTAAGAAGGGAACAATGATACTGTCTCGGTATCTAAGTATGCTGTTCCTCTACCTGACTCCATAATGATTAGCTGCGACATTTCTAAGTCCATGTAATCTCGAGTTTTTCCTTAAGTGACTCCTCCAGTTTCCTAGCTGGCATGAGGTTTGAGTTGTTGTCCAGTTTAGATTCAAGGTTCCTTCAGGTAGCCTAACCAGAGACTAGCTGGCAGCCTAATCATTCCACATTATTTTGAGTGGTTATTTTCTATTCCTATTCATCCCCATTCTCATTCTCAAAATGTTCTAGAATTTTGCCCTTCTCCATTCCCTCAGTCTTTCAATTTCCGCTCACACGGGCACATACAAGCATATCCCACAGCTTTTACTCCACCCTCTCCAAAGTTCATTCCCTCTTCATGTATTAGAGTAAGTTATACACAACTGCCATCTTCAAAGGTGAAGGATTTCAAGAATTAGATCAAGGACTACAAGCCGCTTTCTATAAAGAGCCACACAATAAATATCTTAAGCTTTGATGGTCACAGAGTCTCTGCTGCAACTATTCAGCTATCCTGTTGTAGCTCAAAAGCAACCAGACACTATGCAAATGAATGAATGTGGTTATCTGCCCTGAAACTATTTTTGGAAGGTGAAATTTGAATTTTATATAGTTTTCTCAAATCACAAAATACTTCTCTTTTGCTTCCCACTCCCCCCAACCATTTAAAAATGTAAAAATCAATTTTAGCTCACAGGCCATATAAAAACACATGGCTTTGGCTTGTGGGTGTAGTTTTTTAATCCCTGAGTTAGAAGATGAGTAAAGAACAAGTCTACTACAACACTGCTTAACAGAGAGTGGTCACAATAAAGTAATTTTTAGCTTTTAAGTAATTAACATATACATGGCTTTAACAATTCTTTTATATATATATGGCTTTGCAACTTGTAGATAAATACTAGAAACTTCATTTTCCCCATATTTTTAGACACAAAGTATTTGATTTTCCTATGCTCGTTAATAACCTTTAATTCTACACAAAGAGATGAATTAAGTATGTACCAATGGAATATTTCCATACAAACTTTTCTTTAGAAAAGATTTATTTATTTATTTTAGAGAGACAGTACAAGCTGAGAGAGGGAGACAAGCAGACAAGCATCCACACTGAGCGTGGAGCTCAATGCAGGGTTCAATCCCAGGACCTTGAGATCATGACCTGAGCCAAGAGGCAGATGCCCAACCACTGAACCACCCAGGTGTCCCTGCACAAACTTACTTTAATGCCTTTTTAAAACTGAGAGGTAACTAGTTGCTAATTCCCTATTTGGAAAGAAATTTTACCTTTCACTTTTAGAGTGTATGACTAAAGATATAACCTTAAGACATGATGGCAAATAAACCATATCACAAGAAATTAATGACTAGGATAACTGCTACATTAGAATAATTTCAGAGTTTATACCTCTCTCAAAACATAATTAATCATCTAAATGAATAATAAATAATTAGGTACATACGGAATGTTGGAAAGATGCAGAGTAGCTGATGGTGGAAAGATATTCTGGAAGTTTTTAGAGCCAGGTTTTTTAAAGCGATGCAAAGGACTATTGCTAAAATCCTTAGTCAGACCTTGGTCTTCTTGTCCCTCTCGAGGAAGCTGAACTGCCTGATGTTTGGACAGTGTAGCGCGAAGTACTTTTCCATAAAGTCTCTGTCCACTCAGGTGGTTCATTGCTGGCGTACAGGAAGAAAATAAGAAAAGTCTGTGTATTAAGATAGAGTCACTGTAAAATTTGTCTAGATTATCACAAATTCCTTTTATTTAGTCACTTAAGATTATACTGTCAGGGGCGCCTGGGTGGCTCAGTGGGTTAAGCCGCTGCCTTCGGCTCAGGTCATGATCCCAGGGTCCTGGGATTGAGTCCCGCATCGGGCTCTCTGCTCAGCAGGGAGCCTGCTTCCTTCTCTCTCTCTCTGCCTGCCTCTCTGTCTACTTGTAATCTCTGTCTGAAAATAAACAAACAAACAAACAAAAAAAGATTATACTGTCAGTTCTGAGGGTTAAAAGGGTTTTAAATTAAAAAACTCTTACATACAGAAATGTATTAAATGACTTTACTTGACTACAATAGAAGAGAGGGAATCTTTAAAAAATAACTATCTTCTTAGCAGAGTGGTAGACAGTTCCATAGTGCACAGAACATATCAAGTACTCAGGAAATGGTTACTGAATAAAGGTAGTTACTCTCAAGCAACAGTTTTGTTTTGCTTTTTTTTTTTAAGTGCCTAACATGGGGCTTGAACTCACAAACTTCAGATCCAAGAGTCGCATGTTCTACCAACAGAGCCAGCCAGGTTCCCCTTGGGAATACTTTTTTTTTTTTTTAAATAAAAAAATCTAAGTAGTGATTTTTTAAAAAAGATTTATTTATTTATTTGACAGAGAGAGAGAGAGAGAGAGAGAGAGAGATCACAAGTAGTCAGAGAGAGAGAGGGAAGCAGGCTCCCTGCTGGGCAGAGAGCCCGATGCTGGGGCTTGATCCCAGGACCCCGAGACCATGAACTGAGTCAAAGGCAGAGGCTTAACCCACTGAGCCACTCAGGTGCCCCAGTTAAGTAGTAATATTTTTAATAGCCACTTTAACAATGAACAATAAGACCACAGAACACGATTTTCTTGCACTATCATTAAGAAGTTTGCCCAAACTTTTAAGCCATGAAATAATTGCAGAAAACTTAATTTGGAAGAAAAACAAATAAATAAATGAACAAAAATTAAATAAAACAAGTTGCATTTATTAGTTTATATTTAATGGAAAAACCCTAAAGTTTTTTTTATTCACTTATTTGTCAGAGAGAGAGAGAGAGAGAGCGAGAGAGCGAGCACGCAGGCATAAGCAGGGGGAGCGGCAGGCAGAGGGAGAATTGGACTCCCCACTGAGCAGGGAGCCGGATGTGGAACTTGATCCCAGGACCCTGGTATCATGACCTGAGCCAAAGGCAGATGCTTTACCAACTGAGCCACCCAGGTGTCCTTAGAGTCAAAGTTCTAAACATCAACAATATGTTCAAATAGATGAATGAACTTCAGACTTCAAAGAGTATTAAGTATTTTTAAGTCTTAAACTATAAGCAGGTCCAAATAATAATGAAGACATTTGCACAAAGAGGTACTCTTCAGTAAAATTATATTCCTACTACTATAAGTTTATTTTATAGGAAAATTCACATACAAAAGGGGTAGATTATCATTACTATTATTAATCATCAGTACCTAGCTGAGCTTGACTCGCATCTGCCATCTGAACCAAGGCATTTTCTTTCTTATTAAACATAATCTTCACTCGATGTACATCACCATATACTCCTAATTGAAAAGACAAAAACAATTTTATTAAAAATGTTAATGTCGACTGTGTAATGTTTAATATTACAAATACATTTAAAGAAGGCTTCTTTTCTCATATATATTCTCTGGGCAATTCCACATGTGTGAACCCAAATTTGTATCTCTTCTATTTCAGATCTTTTAATCTACTCAATAATTTTCACTTGATGTCCCATAAACACTTCAAATTTAATACGTCCCAAACAGATTCATCTCCTCTTTCTTCTCCCTGCTTTCAGCGTTCACTAACTCTGCTAATAAATATTATCATCATTCACATATTCAGATACCTGGGAGTCATCTTTTAATTTCTCCCTTTCCTTAAAATTTTACATCTGATCAATCACTAGTACCCATTGATGTTATGGCCTAAATTATCTCTTACATTTGTCTACTTCTTCCCATCCTCATTACCATCAAAGCTGCCATCATTATTTCACACCTGAACTATCCTAATAGCCTGGATAGTGGATCCCATATTCCAAAGGACTGGCAAAATGATTCATTGGGATGTAGGGGGGAAATAGTCAAACTCGTATTTATACTGATTTGTTTATATGAGCCAATATGAAAAACTACACCTTACTAATTTTTAGTATATACATGACATTACAGGCAAAAATTTCTATAATAAGAAGAGTATTCTCTCTTTTTAAAATTCAGTATACCAAAATACATTGCAGTTTATATGCTACAGCGTATCACCAATACAATAAAAATAAGAACCTTAAGTAAGTAGCACCATGATCATACTTTGTAATGTGATGAGAGAATAACTGAAAATCTTCAAGGCACACAAGAGTGCTGGTTATCTTGTGGGCAAGCACCTAAGAGCAACTGAACTTAGAGATGAACGGCACTTCTAAAATTTAAAAACAAAAAGACAAGCATTCCAAACATGCTGTCCTTCTTAGAAATGATGAGTATCTGAAACAAATATTCTTTAAAAAATAACACATACAATTTGAAAGCTGAGGGTGACATTTTTTTTAAATGAATAAGAAATTAGCTTTTAGAAAGAATGTACTTTAGCTATTAAAGAGATATGTGAAAATTTATCATTAATTCCTAATTTTGTTATTGAAAATTACATGAACGTGTCATGAATAAAAACTTCCAAAGTAATTCCAATGAGTATGAAGGATCTCTGTGGGGTGATGGAAATGTTCTAAAACTGGACTGTGATAAAGAGTGTAAAACAATGTAAATTTACTAAAAATCAATGATGTATATACCTAAAGCAGGTGAACTGTAGGATTATAAATTCTATCTCAAAAAGACTGTTTAAAAATTTAATTATCCACTCAAAATTTTGAAACAATTTTCCATCCTAATAAAACTTCCAAATAAAGAGTACCAGTGAGTTTTAAACCCATCTGTTAAAAAAAATTCTACTGCCAACAGTTTTCAACATCAACCAATTTAACAAAAGGAAAAAATGGAGCTTCTCTAGGTATGTAGAACAAAAGTAAGTGGATTAGACTGAAATATTAGTATCATACTTAATTAGGCACAGTGAGAACGAAACATTTCCATTAAAATCACTTGTCTTTATGAGCTATCTTTCTTAGTTATGAAAAACATTAAGATCAAGTACTAAAATAAAGTGAACTTGGAATGGATCTGGGAATACTAAATCAAATGGAAAAGATTTTTGAAAATAATGAAGCATGTTAAATCATACTTCTCACTATATATTAATGTTTTTTATGAAAATTTTCATCACTAAAAAGCTTTAAAATGCTGACCTATTGTATTACTTACTGTATTGCTCTTATATTTGTACATATTATACTGTACATGAGTACAGTGAAAGATGGATAAAGTTTATAAATAATCATATATAAATTAGGAGTACATGCTAAAATTTTTTTTTTTTTTTTAAACTGAGAGAAGAACATATTAGAAGGTCTGGAAACCTTTTAAAACCTCAATCTCATTTTTTAAAACTTGAATTTCATCTGACCTCTTGCCTGCTTTAAACTATTTAATGGTTTCCCACTGTTTTTAGGTTCAAAATCAAGCTCCTTAATTGAATTTACAAAGCTCTTCCTGTGACCTTGCCCATATTGCACATGTGCCTCCCCTATACTTGCCACTGGGGCATGGGGTTTCCTTCACTTCCATGTTCCAGGAGCCCTCTCATCTACTGCTAGGATCTGTGAAAGGACACTTGCCCTCTCTTTCTGGCTGGCTATTGCTTACTCGGTTTTCACAAGTCCGTTTAACTGTCATTTCTTTTGGTACACCAGCTATGATTCCCTCAGCTAGGTTAGGTCTCCCATCTCCATGTTCCCATTACAATCTTTATTTCCCTTTTTATAAAACTCTACTGTAACTGTAATTACTAAGTCTTACTTCCTACACTACCCTCAGTGTCAAATACACTACTTGGCACATAGAGGTAATTGATAAATATTACTGAATGATGAAATATATTTAATCCACACCACAGACATCAAAAAGAGCAAAGAAGAACTTACCAAACAGGATAAAAAGCCCATGTGGTGTGATAAGCTGTTTGAAAAGGATAACACAAATTATAAGTGTCTAAGTAAAAATTTAAAGGAAGTTTACCTGTAAAGACAGCAGTTGACTTTGTTTAAAGCATTGATTTTATATTTTCCTATATATATTAGTGATAAACTTTAATAAAAATCCTTGAAACAAATGTAAACATTTCATTTGAATATAACCCCACTCCAGAAACTACTATACTGCCGCCTAAAAGACTAAAATTATATAATACTTTCAAACTCACATCAGGATTGAGATTGGTGACAAGCAGAACAGAATTTCCTGGTATACCACCAGCCCCAGGAATAGCCATCCTTCCAGTGACAGCAGAGGAGGCGATTGTGAGAGGGCCCAGAGCTCCAGGAACAGCTGGGACTGATAATCCTTTTTAAAACATCAAACGCATTTCATATATTGGTTATCTGGGGAATTATAACACTGAATATATCTTAAGTAAATAAATGAAGATGAAAGCAAAAATATAGAAGAAAATGTGTCAAATCTACCATAAGGATATCAAAGGCCAGTTTCCTGCCCTACAGAGTTAGTCTAGGAGTCAAGTTCCTTATTCTTTGACATCATCATACTCTGTATTATTTGTAACACAATGTTTTGTAGTGCAACAGAATTCACTAGTCTTAAAGACACAAGGCTTCTGGAGGGTATATCAACTGCAAGTATTCCTTTTCTTGAAACAGATACATTCTAGCACATCCCTATAAGGTAGATGTAGTTTTTCATTTGGTTTCTACCATAAAATCAGATAAATATGTATGCATATATATTTTTTTAATATTCTGTTTATTCATTTGAGAGAGAGAGACAGAGAACAAGCAGGGGGATAAGGCAGAGGGAAAGGGAGAAGCAGACTTCCTATAATACTGGAATACTGACACTACACATTATGCTTAAAATAACACACTTTTCAGAAGTGTCCCACTTCTGACACTTTTTCAGAAGGTCCCACTATTTGTGTTCTCAGCTTAACTAAGGTAAAATCTCTAGCTTATGTAAAATGAAATAGTTCCTTAATGATATTTATTGATTCTTTAAGTTCAAAATTCCTTATTATAGAGTCTGACCACTTTGCCACAAATCACATAATTAAGCTGCAACATAGTTTACTTTCAGACTACTCCGCTTGACGATCTAATAAGGTTATTACTATCATTATCCTGCTGAGCTTTAAAACTCTACAGACCACTTTCTCAGGCTGGATACTTTTCCATGAAATCTTTATTCAGTGGTCTTTCACATGGCCTCTTCCCATATCCCTCCAATCCAACTCTGCAACTTCTGAACAACTTCTGTAATTTATTCTATATCACCAACAGTACAATTTGGCTACACCAAGTGTGTAGTGTGTATCTATCCCCCTACTAAAGCTTAAGTCTCAGCAACTCAGGAGTCCCCTTTATGCCATTTTTCCTCCTTCTTAATGTCTATAGTGATTTACACATAGTGTGTGAAAAAGAACAATCTAAAATGAAGGAAACCTTGTATCACTACTTCCAAATGTTTATCAATTAAACTTTGGGGAGCTTCAAATAAATAAAAATAATGTATAATGCCTCCGTTTTAATGGAATAGGTAGACTATTCATTTAATTAGATATATATTAAGATGACTTAAAACCACCAAAAACATAAAACTTAAACGTCAACCTTATTACTCTTTCCCTTTTAGTCACATGTCATCCTCTCCATCAGAGAGTACTTAAAATTCCCAAAACTGGAGGGACAGAAATGTAAAGATTAGTAGAGAAAGGATCTATGTTGCAATTTAAAACAGAGTTATACTCATTAATCAGTTGGAAACTGGAAATGTAATATGTACAACCAGGATTAACACTGTATCACTTTTAATCAGCAACCTCAGGGTTTTCTTTAGGCACTGGAGACAAAACCATAAAGTAATTTTTATTCTTTCCCTTAAGTTATGATCAAATTCATTTCACTTACTATTTGGAAGAGTGAGAAGTCATTATCAAAATATTAACCAGCTGCTATCTCTTAATTATCTCTATTAGCTAAAAACTATATATCCCCTAATACAAGCAGCATGTGTACTCTCTATGGTAATCCTCTGAAACCATCAGTGACATATTTTTTTTTTTTAATTTTTTATTTTTTATAAACATATATTTTTATCCCCTGGGGTACAGGTCTGTGAATCACCAGGCTTACACACTTCACAGCACTCACCAAATCACATACCCTCCCCAATGTCCATAATCCCACCCCCTTCTCCCAACCATCAGTGACATAAAAAAGGATTTACAAATATGCAGTATAGTAAATATTTATTAATTTGCATAATTACTGAGGTACCTAGGTGGCTCAGGCTATTGGGTGTTTGCCTTTGGCTCAGGTCATGGTCTCAGGTTCTTGGGATTGAGCCCTGCATTGTGCTCCCTGCTCAGTGTGGAGTCTGCTTCTCCCTCTGCCCCTTACCCCAATCATGCTCTTTCTCTCTCTCCTCCTCTCTCAAATAAATGAATAAAATCTTTTACAAAAATAACTGAAGTGTTTACTGACTGCATAGAATGTACTGAAAGCCATCAAAGGCATTAAGAACACAAATTAAGTAAGACACAGGTCTGTCCAACGTGCAACTGATAAGCTTATCAGCAAAGACATAAGCAGTTTATACATTTTATACAGGAATCTAAAGGGCAAATGTAAGGTTACTTAGTACAGTCAACCTATCATAATCTGTACCAATAATATAAATGATACAGAACATACACTGGAACCTGAGGGGCTGGAAATGGAACCACAGGGAATTATTCATAAGGACAAGGAAGCTGAGCATCATACGATGTGGGACTCAATCCCAGGACTCTGGGATCATGACCCCAACCAAAGGCAGACGCTTAACCTACTGAGCCACCCAGGAATCCCTACGATGAGCCACTTCTATGGTTGATATACATAACGCTTTTATTGTAAATCCTTCGAATATGGTGCTATTTTTCATCTTGATAAGTTCCTAGAACATACAGATGATGACAAAACCATTTCAAATTCAACTTTAAAAAAATCACCTGTAGCTTGATGAAATCCAATGGCTGGGGCAAATCCAGCAGCCCCTGCATAGGGTGAAGAAATTATACCTGGTGCACCTAGTGGGGAAGAGAAGCTAAAGTAAATAATTCTACCTCTATAAATATGGTTATCAAAGCAATATAAAAAAACACCTCATGATGGTATATTATTCACAAAGAGATACTGTTAAGATTTGTTCAACAGGTGCTTCTTAATGTATATGTAAAGAGCCTCTGCCCCTTTAGAGGCTAACCCCTTTCAGCTGCGTCCGAGGTTCACGAGTCCAGCTTTGCTGTTTAGTTTTGTGTTACTGGTTATTTCATTTTCATTTTTTAAGTTTTGTTACTGAGGTTGAGATTTATACCCTTATTGAGAGCACAGTTTCTCTGTCAAAAATGTCAAATATTTACTAAAATGTACTGTACCTAGAGAGTACTGTTTTGGTGAAAATATGAAATAAAAATCCCTGTTTAGGAAAGGTTTACAAACAAAAAAATATAAATTATTGGAGATTTATATACTGAGGATCTAGTGGTTTAAACACAAAATACTGTAAGTGGTCTAAGAAGGGATCACAGAGGATCCACTGTGATTGTTTGAAGGTTTCTCAGGAGATAAAACCTGAGCTGGACATGATGTAATTGAAAAGCACAGTGCTCAGTATATCCCAGATGCCAAACAAATGCTGATATTCTTCCGTTTTCTTTCAGAAGCCTGGTGACTATGCACCAGCAACAGAAACAGGAGTTAGTTCCAATGGGAGGAATCAATACTAGTAGGAAACAATTTGGTTTTGGACATGTCAAGATTGAGGTGATGGCAAGACACAAGTGGAAGTAAGGCAAATTCAGAAATTAACTAGTGTTAAGACATCTTAAATCATCTATGTAGAAACAAATGTGAAAACCACATGAATGAGAATTCCACTAAAAATGACAGAGGATGGGGTGCCTGGGGGTGGCTCCACGGGTTAAGGGTCTGACTCGTGATTTCAGCTCAGGTCAAAATCTCAGGGGTCCTGAGATCCAGCCCCACATGCTGGATGGAGCCTCTCTGGCCCTCTCCTTCTCCTGCTCCTCCCTACTTCCCCCTTCCTGCTTGAGCATTCACCCTAAGAAACACATACATACAAGAGAAGACAAAAAAAATGGAGAGTTAAAAATAGAACCTGGGAGTAATAGTACACTTAAGTGGTAGAGGAAGGAAGAATACTCTAAGAAAAAAGAGAACAGACTTAGAAAAAACAGAACAGTGAATTATAATTTCTCAGATCTAGAGGAACAGCGTTTAAGTGGGTAGGGGCTCAATAAAAGTCAAAGAGAATGAGAAATGTAATAAGAAATTTTAGAACAACAGTGAGAAGTCAGATTTTAAGAGTCAAAGGGAATGTTGCTTTTCTCTTTTTAATGAGAGGGTGATGAGCATTTTATGGAAAGAAATACGTAGGCTATATTCTCCAGAGGAGCTAAAAGCTCAAAAAGTTTATTCTCTTCATTAAAAAGAGTTAACAGAATTCCTTAAATATGCAGTTATGATTTATTAAAATAATTAAAGAAAATGTATAGTCATTAAGAGACTTCAGGGATAGAGCAAGCAAGGAAAACTGACAATGAATGAAAATAGAAAAAAGGAGGTAGGGGAGCCTGGGTGGCTCAGTGGGTTAAGCCTCTGCCTTCGGCTCAGGTCATGATCCCAGAGTCCTGGGATTGAGCCCCCCATAGGGCTCTCTGCTCAGCAGGGAGCCTGCTTCCCTTCCCCTCTCTCTGCCTACTTGTGATCTCTGTCTGTCAAATAAATAAACAAAATCTTAAAAAAAAAAATGAGGTAAGTGACAGAAGAAGTGATGAAATAGGAAGAGAAACATCACATTTACTGAAAGCACACTGAATCAAACATTCTTCTATTGCTGAGGAAGCACTGAACAAAGCAGACAAGAATCTGTCCTTGATAAACTTACATTCAAGTACGTTTTCAAGATCACAGATAAAATGATTCATTTTTTAAAACAGAAATAACTATATTTAAGGCATAAAGGAAGACTTCACAAAGAAGCTTCAATATGGATATGAGTAATTACAAAAATTTACGCCAGGAAGTTAAACATGAGAGATACAGCAGACTATATTACTGTTGACAAGTATTTACTTGTCCCTTCCGTGATATACTCTGGCTAGTACTGTGACTTAAATACCACACTTGTTTTTAAGAGAAAGAGAGAGGGAGAGAGAATCCTAAGCAGGTTCCACCTGTAGCATAGAGCTGATAAGGAGCTTGATCTCACCACCCTGAGATCATGACCTAAGTTGAAATCAAGAGCTGGATGTCTAACCAACGGAGCCACCCAGGCACCTGCAGTACCACATATTTTTATGCAATTCCCACTGCACTTAAAATCATGTGAGTACACAGATATGACATATACCACCCTCTCTACACAGAAGCTTCGAGAGGCACTATGGATTTACACCAGCTCTCCTATTTCTTACTCTCTGCCACAAGAATGTCACTTCTCAAATGCGGTGACACTTTTGGCCTGAGCTCTGGATACACGTGAAAGGCTGTTGCAAGAATGGATTCACAGCTGCATAAATGTCAGCAGCGTGAAGAAATACATGTTAATTGCTATAAACCACTGAGATGTGCAGGGGGTGAGGAGGTTTTTGGGTTTTTTTTTTGTTTTTAGATTTTATTTATTCATTTGACGGGGGCGGGGGGCCGGGGGCAGGCAGAGGGAGAAGCAGCTCTCTGTGGAGCAGAGAGCTGATACAGGTCTTGATCCCAGGACTCTGGATCATGACTTGAACCAAAGGTAGACGATAACCAACTAAGCTACCCAGGCGCCCCAAGGAGGTATTTTTAAAACACAAAAAAACTAGTAACAGATGGCTATGGGGGGATTGTGAGGTTGTGGGGCACAAGACTAGTGGTAGATTTTAGAGAAGAAAGGGAAAAAAATTTTTTTTAAATAAGGAAAGATTTTGAGGGAAGTAT
Source organism: Mustela putorius furo (assembly GCF_011764305.1). Classification (NCBI taxonomy): domain Eukaryota; kingdom Metazoa; phylum Chordata; class Mammalia; order Carnivora; family Mustelidae; genus Mustela; species Mustela putorius. The sequence continues at coordinate 15,273,476 of NW_025421423.1, forward strand.
CACAGAATGCTAAACAGCAATGAAAAAAATTGTCAAACAATTAACAGGGATAAATTTTAAGTAATTTCTTCCAAGTAAAATATTAATAAGAACATTTGTTAAAACCTGACAAAAGTGGGGCACCTGGGTGGCTCAGTGGGTTAAAGCCTCTGCCTTTGGCTCAGGTCATGATCCCAGGGTCTTGGGATCGAGCCCTGCATCAGGCTCTCTGCTCAGCAGAGAGCCTGCTTTTCTTCCTCTGTCTGCCTACCTTTCTGCCTACTTGTGATCTCTGTCTGTCAAATAAATAAATAAATCTTTTTTTTAAAGATTTTATTTATTTATTTGACAGACAGAGATCATAAGTAGGCAGAGAGGCAGGGAGAGAAAAAGGAGGAAGCAGGCTCCCTGCTAAGCCGAGAGCCTGATGCGGGGCTAGATCCCAGGATCCTGGGATCATGACCTGAGCCAAAGGCAGAGGTTTTAACCCACTGAGCCACCCAGGTGCCCCTAAATAAATAAATCTTTAAAAACAAAAAAAAAAAAACCTGACAGAAGTATCATTGACAGTTTCCATTAATATATACTCCTCCAGTAGACACAGAAGCATTTTAGCAAAGTAACCTTCAGAGACAATGAATTAGTATCTTTATGAAAATATTATATAAACCTTTATAAAAACTCAAGATTTGAATGACCAAAAATAGATATTTTACATTTGGAAAATGTACCACCACAACAGGAATTAAGGCAATAAAAATTGTGAATATTTTTACCAATGAAATCAGTTTATCAGTAATATTCGTAACAGCAAAGCTCTAAAGAAAAAAGCTTAATGTCCAAATTGGAGAATGATTAAATGACTCATGAGTCACTTTCTAACCTATACAGCCATTTAAAATATTATGAAGAGTGTGTACTACAAAAAAAAAAAAAAAAAAGGCACAACCACAGTGTTTTTAGAAAATGTGAATACAGTGGCAGATCAAATAATATAGACTATCCTTTTTTTTTCAATTTATTTATTTTCAGAAAAACAGAATTCATTATTTTTTCACCACACCCAGTGCTCCATGCAATCCGTGCCCTCTATAATACCCACCACCTGGTACCCCAACCTCCCAAGCCCCCGCCACTTCAAACCCCTCAGATTGTTTTTCAGAGTCCATAGTCTCTTATGATTCACCTCCCCTTCCAATTTACCCCAACTCCCTTCTCCTCTCAATATAGACTATCCTTAATGCAGAAAATGCCCAATGAACGAGTGAAAAGATCTTTAAAAAATCTAACAGCTGACAAAATGATAAAGAATAACTGGGTCAGGGGGTGTGAGGGAGGGAAGGCTGGGTGATGGACACTGGGGAGGGTATGTGCTATGGTGAGTGCTGTGAATTGTATAAGACTAATGAATCACAGATCTGTACCCCTGAAACAAATAATATATGTTAATTAAAAAAATAATTGAAAAAAAAAAAAAAAAGGAATAACCAGGTAAAAAAACCTAATCCCCAAAAACAGAGCTTTGGTTTTGTCAGCCTCAAAGGGTAGTAGACAAGATGCAAATTCAAGGATTGGCTCAAGGAAGGAAGTCAATAGGCCATGTTTATGGCATTAATCTAAAAGTGTATGCCTAAATAACCTACCCATCTCACCCTCAGAGAAGACTGTAAGAAAAGGTGGCTTTGTGTCTAGCAAAGAAGGAACAAAAAAATTTCTGAAAAGTTCTAACCAAATGCAAGCTCTGCCAACTTGCAGCTCAAATTCATATTTCTTAGGAATCCAAAATAAAAAATAAAGTTGTGGATTTAGACTGAAATGGTCTAAATCTGCATTTGGTCCCAAATGCAGAGCCTGTAGTGTTTCAGACAAATTCTCTCTGGAGGAGTATACCACAATCCCAAGCCTCAAAGAACTCATGTAATTAATTCTCTAAGTAAAATGAATACAAGAAAGAAAGAGAGGGAGACAGGAGAGGGGAGGGGAGGGGAGGGAAGGAGAGGAGACGAAAGGAAAGAAGAGGGATGGAGGGAAGGAGGGAAGAAAAAAAATCTAATAGAGACATAAATGCTATAATTTTAGACATAAGAATTATTGGATGAGGGGCGCCTGGGTGGCTCAGTTGAGCTTAGGTCATGATCCTGGAGTCCCAGGATCCAGTCCCACATCAGGCTTCCTGCTCAGCAAGAGGTCTGCTTCTCCCTCTGACTTTCCCCCTCTTACGCTCACTCATTCTCGTTCTCTCTCTCAAATAAATAAAATCTTTTAAAAAAATGAATTATCAGATGAAGAGATGAAGATTTTAAATAGTACACTTGAAGAAATAAAAGATATGCCAAAAAATATCTGAAGGGCAGGAGACACTTTAAAAAAAGGACAAAATAAAATTTCTAGAAATGAAAAACACAATTATTTTCTTTTTTTTTTTTTTTTTTTAAAGATTTTATTTATTTATTTGACAGAGAGAAACCCCAAGTAGGCAGAGAGGCAGGCAGAGAGAGAGGAGGAAGCAGGCCCCCTGCTGAGCAGAGAGCCCGATGCGGGACTTGATCCCAGGACTCTGAGATCATGACCTGAGCCAAAGGCAGCGGCTTAACCCACTGAGCCACCCAGGCGCCCACAATTATTTTCTTTTTTTAAAGATTTTATTTATTTATTTGACAGAGAGAGATCACAAGTAGGCAGAGAGGCAGGCAGAGAGAGAGAGGAGGAAGCAGGCTCCCCGCTGAGCAGAGAGCCCGATGCGGGACTCGATCCCAGGACCCTGGGATCATGACCCGAGCTGAAGGCAGCAGCTTAACCCACTGAGCCACCCAGGCACCCCTGAAAAACACAATTATTAAACTCTAAATTACTGGACAAATTTAACAACAGATTAGATTAAATTAGCAATAGCTTAGAGACCATTTGTAAAATCAAAGTTAGGCCCTAAGGAATTATCCAGAATGGAGCGTAGAGAAATAAAGAAACAGAAAATATGAAAAAAACCCTGAGACACTCAAAATACAGTTAAGACAGTATAACAGGTCAAATCAAAGCTCTACAAAGTAAGAAAAGAAACAGTGAGAAGGGAAAATATATGAAAAGATAATTTCTAGAACCAATAAAAGGCAACAATCCATCAAATCAAGAAGCCCAAGAAAGCTCCAATCAGAGTAAATAAATCCTTAGACATATCACACTGAAACTACAAGACATCAAAGATGAAGAAAATATCTGAAGAATAAACGGAGAGAAAAAAGCAGCAGTTTGGTTGATACAGCTGACTTTCTAAGAGCAAAAATGAAAACCAAACATCATCAAATGATTTAATACACTGACTGAAAAGAACAATAAATATACCTAGATATATATTTCATATCTAGAAATATCTAGAACTCTGTGGTACGAAAACTATCTTAAAGCTGACAGCAGGGGTGCCTGGCTGCGTCACTCAGGACAGCATGTGATTCTTGATCTCAGGGTCATGAGTTTGAACCCCACATTGGGTGTAGAGGTTACTAAAAAATAAATAAGCTTAAAAAAATAAAAGTAAAGGGGCACCTGGGTGGCTCAGTGGGTTAAGCTTCTGCCTTCAGCTCAGGTCATGATCTCAGGGTCCTGGGATCGATCCCCACATCAGGCTCTCTGCTCAGCAGGGAGCCTGCTTCCCCCACCCTCTGCCTGCCTCTCTGCCTACCTGTGATCTTTCTCTCTGTCAAATAAATAAATAAAATCTTTAAAATAAATTGACAACAAAATACATTTTTGAACAAATGAAAACTTCAAATATGCTACCATGGACTTCCCTAATGAATACTAAAGGATATCCTTTAGGTAGAAGGTAAGTGAACCCAGATGGCATATCTGAGTTGTAAGAAGGAATAAAAAGTCTACAGTCATGTATGGCTTGATCTAAGTGAATATTTATCACATAAAACAATACTAATAATTGTCAGATTAAAATAAAAAATTTTAAAACATAACAAATATCACGAGTTAGGAGAAGGTAAGAGAAGATAAAAGGAGTTAAAGTGCCCTAAAATTTTTATATTATGTAAGGAAAAGGGACAGTATCAGTTAACTTTAGATTTTAATAAAATAAGTATGAAAGTTAAAATTCTTAGATGAGGGGTATCTGGATGGCTCAGTAGGCTGAGCATCTGGCTTCTGCTCAGAGCATGATCTCAGGGTTCTGGGATCAAGCCCTACATTGGCTGTTGGCTCAGGAGGGAGTCTGCTTCGTCCTCTCCCTCCCCCTGCTCATTCTCTCTCTTTCTCTCAAATAATTAAGTAAAATCTTTAAAAAAAAAAAAATCCTAGGTGAAAATACAAAACAGTATCAAACTTCAAAAACAGCAGGAAAAACAGAGTAATAAACATTAACAAATATTTTTTAAGATAGATGTATTTTAATAAGAGAGAGAGACCGTATAAGTGGGATTGGAGGGAGAGAGAGAGAGAGAGAAAAGCAGACTCTCCACTGAGTGCAGAGCTTGATCCACGATCATGACCTGAGTGGAAACCAAGGGTCGGATGCTTAGCTGACTGAGCCACGTAGGTGCCCCTATTTTGGGTCAGGCACGAACATAAGCAAATGAAAGACAAAACAACTTACCATGCTGAAGCATAATTCTAGCGATGAAAAAAAATACAGTAAATAAGTTAACTTTAGGTAAGAAGATGACAAATACTATAGAAAGTAAAACAGGAAGAATCAGGAGTACTGAGGGAGGGCTGGTCGGGGCAGGTTAAAGAAGGCAGCAAGAAGGGGTGCCTGGGTGGCTCACTGGGTTAAAGCCTCTGCCTTCAGCTCAGGTCATGATTCCAGGGTCCTGGGATCAAGCCCCACATTGGGCTCTTTGCTCAGCAGGGAGCCTGCTTCCCCCCCCCTCTTTGTCTGCCTGCATCTCTGCCTACTTGTGATCTTTAAAAAAAAAAAAAAAAAAAAAAAGAAGGCAGTAAGAAAATAGAGGGTATCTGAGAGAAAAGTACTCCAGGCAGAGGGAAATACCCACTGGGTAATAGAAACATACCTAACATGTTTTGTAATCTGGAGGGATGTCAGTTGGGTAAGCAGAAAGAGCAAGGGGGTGGGCATCAAAAAAGATATTCAAAAAGTAAAGTTGGAGTGGATGATAGAGGGCCTTGTAATCCAACGTAAGGATGTGAGCATTTACTCTGAAGCAAACAGGAAATTGTAGACGGCTCTCAGTCAGCGTTAGACTGAGTGGTAAGACTTAGTTACCTAATTTAGACCCAAATAAACTGTATATACATAAAAGTTGTTCTGTGAAGTTTTGACATATATATTTTTAAAATTATATTTAAATTCAATTTAGTTAATATAGGCTATATTATTAGTTTCAGGGGTAGAATTTAGTGATTCATCAGTTGCATAGAACACCCAGCACTCATTACATCACGTGCCCTCCGTAATGCCCATTACCCAATTACACCACCTCCCCAACCTTCTCCCTGCCCTAGAAACCCTCAGTTTGTTTCCCATAGTTAAGAGTCTCTTATGGTTTGTCTCCCTCTTTTTTAATCTTATTTTTCCCCTTCCCTAAGTTCATCTGTTTTGTTTCTTATAATTTTTAAAGATTTATCTATCTGAGAGAGTGAGTGAGTCAGCACAAAAGCAGGGTGTAGGACAGAGGGAAAGGGAAAAGCAAACGGGGCTTGATCCTAGGACCCTGAGATCATGGCCTGAATTGAAGGCAGATGCTTAATGACTATGCCACCAGACCTCTGGCTCAGGTCATGATCGTAGGGTCATGGGATTGAGCCCCACATCGGGCTCCCAACTCAGCCTGGGAAGCATGCTTCTCCCTCTTCCACTCCCCCTGCTTGTGTTCCCTCTCTTGCTGTCTCTGTAAAAATAATAAACTGCCCAACTCTATTCCAAAGTGTCATACCTAAATTTTACATTGCCACCAACACTGTATGCCACTGAAAAATGGTCCAAATTCTTGGTACAGTAAACTTTATAAAATTTAGATATTCTAATGCGCATGCAGTACTATATTACAGTGATTTTATTTTCCACTTCCCTGATGACTAGAGCTGTTGAGCATCTTTTCATGTGCTTGTTTCCCTTCATATACCATCTTTCATAAAGTATCTCTTCAAATCTGTGCACTTTTTGTTTATTATTATTGAGCTATAAGTGGTCTTCATATAACTTGATATAACTAATTTGTCTGATGTATGTGTTGCAAGGGTTTTTCTTCGAGTCTATAGCCTGCCTTTGATTTTCTTATCTTTCAAGCACTGAAACGTTTAAGTTTCTATTTTAATTCCAGTTAGTTAACATACAGTATAATAGTCCTTTCAGTTAATAATTAAGCAGACACCTAACCGGCTGAACCACCCAGGTGCCCCTACTGCAGATTTTTCTTTTTTAAAGACTTATTTATTTACTTAATTGAGAGAGAGAGAGTTGGTGTGTGTGTGTGGGTGCGCATGCGAGCACAAGGGGGAGGGGCAGAGGATCCCAAGCATGCTTTATGCTGAGCAAGGAGCCCAATATGGGGCTTGATCTCATAACCCAGAGATCATGGCCTGAGCTGAAGTCAAGAGTCGGACACTTAACCAGCTGAGCTACCCAGGTACCCTAGCATTTCACTGAGGATTTTTGCATCCAGGTTCATCAGGGATACTGGCATGCAGATCTCTTTTTAAATAGTGTCTTTATCTGGTTTTGGTATCGGAATGATATTGGCCTCACAGAATGAATATAGGTTTTCCTTCCTCTTTTATTTTTTTGGAATAGTTTGAGAAAAACAGGTATTCACTGTTCTTTAAATGTATGATAGAAACTACCTGTGAAGCCGTCTGGTCTTGGACTTTTGTTTGTTGCAAGCGTTTTGATTACTGACTGTTCAAATTTTCTATTTATTCCTGTTTCCGTTTTGATAGTTTATGTTTCTAGGAATTTATCTATTTCATCTAGGTTGTCCAATTTGTTGGCATATAGTTTTTCATAATATTCTTTTATAATTGTTTGTCTTTCTTTGGTGTTCATTATTTATCTCATTTGTGACTTTATTTGAGTCCTTCCTCTTTTTTTCTTGACAAGTTTGCCTAGAGGTTTATCAATTTTACTGATTTTTTTCAAAGAACCAGCTCCTGGTTTCACTGATCTGTTCTGCTGTTTTGTTTTTACTGTTTTTAGTTTCTAGATCACTTATTTCTGCCTTCATCTTTATTATTTCCTTCCTTCTGCTGGTTTTAAGGTTTTGTTTGTTGCTCTTTTCTAGCTCCTTTAGCTATAAGGTTAAGTTGCTTATGTGAAAATTTTCTTGCTTCCTCAGACAAGTCTGTATTAATTCCCTCTTAGAACTACTTTGACTGTATCCCAGAGGTTTTGGACTGTTGTGTTTTCATTATCAGTTGTTTCCACGTACTTTTAAAATTTCTTTTATTTCCTGGTTGACCCATTCATTGTTTACTAGCATGTTTTTTTAACTTCCATGTATTTATGATCATTCCAGATTTTTTCTTGTGGTTGACTTCTTGTTTCACAGCACTGTGATCAGAAAAGATGCAAGGTATGATCTTCTTGAATTTGTTGGTTTGTTTTGTAGGCTAATATGTGGTCTATCCTGGAGAACGTTCCATGTACACTCAAAAAGAATGTGTTCTGCTATTTCAGGATGGAATATTCTGAATATATCTGTTAAACTGATTTGTTCCAGCGTGTCCTACAAACCCACTGTTTCTTTACTCTCTGTTTAGATAATCTATTGGTGTAAGTAAGTTTCCTACTATTACAGCATTCCTATTGATTAGTTCCTTTATGTTTATTAGCTATTTTATATATTTGGGTCCCTCTATATTGGGTGCATAAATATTTATAATTTTTTTTATCTTCTTGTTGGACTGTCCCCTTTTTGTCCTTTTTTATCTGTTACAATCTTTATTTCAAAGTCTATTTTGTATGATTTTAGTATTGCTACTCTAGCTTTCTTTTGACATCCATTTACATGACAGATGTTTCTCCATCCCTTTACTTCAATCTGCAGGTGTCCTTAGGTATGAAATGAGTCTCCTGGAGGCAGTGTATAGACAGGTCTGGGTTGGTTTTTTTGTTTTTTTTTTTTAGTATTTTAAAAAAGATTTTATTTATTCATGAGAGACAGAGAGAGAGGCAGAGGGAGAAGCAGCCTCCCCACTCAACAGAGAGCCCAATGTGGGACTTGATCCCAGGACTCTGGGATCATGATCTGAGCTGAAGGCGCAATGCTTAACCATCTGAGCCACCCAGGCACCCTAGATGGCTCTTGTTTTTTAAATCTATTCTGTCAACCTATATGTTGTGACCAGAGCATTTACTCCATTTATACATTCAAAAAGTAATTTTTTTTTAAAGATTTTATTTATTTATTTGACAGACAGAGATCACAAGTAGGCAGAGAGGCAGGCAGAGAGAGAGGAGGAAGCAGGCTCCCTGTTGAGCAGAAAGCCCTATGTGGGGCTCGATCCCAGGATCCTGGGATCATGACCTGAGCCAAAGGCAGAGGCTTTAACCCACTGAGCCACCCAGGTGCCCCCCAAAAGTAATTATTGATAGATGTGTTTATTGTCACTTTATTACTTGCTTTGTGGCCATTTCTGAAGATTTTCTCTGATCTTTTGCCTTTCACTTCTCATCTTTTCCTGATTTTCTTTAGTGATATATTTGATTTCTTTTTATTTTTTTAAGATTTTATTTATTCATTTGACACAGAGAGAGAGATCACAACTAAGCAGAGAGAGAAGGGGGAAGTAGGCTCCCCGCTGAGCAGAGAGCCCCATGCGGGGCCCAATCCCAGGACCCCGAGATCATGACCCGAGCCAAAGGCAGAGGCTCAACCCACTGAGCCACTCAGGTGCCCATGGATTTCTTTCTCTTTATACTTTGGACTGTTTATTAGTGGTTTTTGATCTATTGCTACCATTAGATTTGTAAAAGATCTCTCCTGCATAGCAGTATATGTTAAGTTGACGGTTGTTCAAGTTTGAACCCATTCTTTCCTCCTCTCCTCATGTTTTAGATATATCTTATTATATTACATCCTTTTATGTGTGTGATGTCCTTGACTTTTTATAGAAATATTCATATTTTCTGCTTTTGTGTTTCCTACCTTTATACTGTCATTTTCAGTCTTTCCTTTCCACCCAAAGAGTCCTCTTTAATATTTCTTGCAGAACTGGTTTAGTGGTCATGAACTCCTTTCATTTTTGTTTGTCTGGGAAACTCTATATCTCCTTCTATTCTGAATTATAGCTTTGCTAGGGAGAGTATTCTTTGCTTCTGGTTTTTCCCATTCAGTACTTTGAATATATCATAAACAGTAAAACTTTTAATGTTTGATATACAATACATAAATGATTTCCTTTTTTTGATTGGTGCTTTTTATGTTCTAAGAAACCTTTGTCTATCCCAAGTTACAAAGATTTTTTCCTATTTTTTCTTGTAGAAGTTGTACAGGTTTAAAATCTTACATTATAGGTCTAAAGATCCACTTCAAGTAAATTTGTCAGTATAGTACAAGATACAGAAAAGATGTTTACTTTTTCCAATATGAGTATCTACCTGTGCAAAAACTTGCTGGAAGATCTTCTTTCCCTATGGAATTTTACATTTTGAAAAATCAACAAATTAGATACGTATGGGTCTATTTCTACACTCTGTATTTAGTGCCATTAATGTAAATCTATATTATCTATCCTTTTTACACCACCAAACTAGCTAGATTTCTGCAGCTTTATATTAAGTCTTGCATTTAAAAAAATTATTTAAAATTACTTTGACTATTCTCAATAGCTTCTTTTTCCATTTCTATATAAATTTTAGAAGTTCAGTGCATCTTTTTAAAGTAGGGAAAAAGAAAATAAGGGCTTACAAAAAGAAATAAGGAATGCGATTTTATCAAGTTGCTAAATATAAAATCAAGAAACAACAAGGCTGAATTTCTATATTAGCAACAGTGAAATAACAACGATCACTGAAACTTGCACTGCATTTATTCCAGGAACCACGCTAAACTCTTTATGTACATTAGCACATTTAATATTTATCACAAGCCTACCAGTTGAGTACTATTATTATGTTCATTTCACATATGAAGAAACAAAAGTGGAGAGCAGTTAAGCAATTTGCCCAAAGTCACAGAGATTATAAATAGTAGGTCTAGAATTAGAATCTAAAAAGGATGATTCTGAGGAATAAATCAAACAAAGCATGGAAACATTTATGGAGAAGAGTCACCAAATTCTCTGGAAAGACATTAATGAACATTCAAAAAAAATGGAGGTATGTACAGTATTCAAAGACTGGAGGACTCTGCTATAAAGATGTCAATTATCTTCTAGGTAATTTATAATGTCAATGTAATCCAATGGAAACCTCAATAGCTTTTTTTAAATTTTTGAGGACCTGACAAGCTCATCCTAAAATTCATAAGTAAGATGATCAAGTATTGCTAAGATACTCTTAAAGAATATGGTGAAGAGATTTACTCTATCAGATATTAAGCCCTGTGAGATGACAAAAGGAAAGACTAATAAACAGACCCATGAACAAGGCCAAGGAAACTACTGAAGCAAATATTCAGCTGAAATTAATTGGTATGTGTTAACAAGTCTGAAGCCACTTTTTGTATATTATAGGATTGAGCAAATAAGTAAACATGGTGAGACTAAAACACTGGGTATCTCCTTCTTGAATTAGGGAGGTAACAGTATGAAAAGATGCTAGTTTGGAACTAAAGGTATTAGTTAAAATTTGTGGGTTTTCAAACACATGGAGACATACATTTATGAAGCATACACAGAGAAATGTATTTATGAAGTATATACACACATATCCCAGTAATGTTCATTCAAAATGCCTAGAACCACGATGCTCCTATTACCAATGAGCATAGCTAATGCCTGGATATTGATTTCAAAATACCATTTCCCACTAAAAGGAACTGGGACTCATTGAAGTAGCCAACTGCAGCACTAAGACAGGGAAGGTAAAGAAGATCTAAACTATCTTTAGCCAGAAAGTCAGGAAGTGTTCAAATGATGATAGGGATATGTCAAAGGGCCACCAAAGCCAGCGTGAAAGGGAAAGTTGAACACAAAATGAAAAATAATAGTACAAACCTGTAGAATAAAATAAGAATCTCTAAGACCATACTGACATGAAAAAAACAAATAAGTACTAAAGCCATACAGACCTAATGCACAGTATAATGAATACAGACATCATAATTATACTATAATTATGTGACATCACCAATCATTACAATATATAAATCTATCAAAGTAATCTGTTACACACCTTAAATTCACACAATATTATGTATCAAATTAATTCATAATGAAAGAAGGAAGAAAGGAAGGGAGGGAGGGAGAAAGGAAGATGTGAAAAGAAAAAAAAATCCTTTGTAATAAAATACCAGGTAATAATTGTCAAAGGAAGGACAGAATTAACAAATCTCCCATAAGGCAGCCAACACAGTAACAAAAAACTTTTGCAATGGATGATAAAATTATTGAGTGAAAAGAGATGAAGAAGTCTATTTATATAGTCTCAATGATTCACTCTACAAATTAATTACAAAGAAAAACAGTAATTTTACTAGGAAGAAACTTGGCAAAAACCACCTTAATAAGTGATCAAAGTTAGTATCACCAGGAACTGGATAAACTGACATGTGTCTCCTGATTTAATCAACTGACAAGAAGGTAACACTGTTTCAAACAGACATTCATATTGAGAGACAATCTATGAAATACCCAACTTGAAATTGTCACAAATGCAAAGATCACCGAGGACAAAAAATGAGGAAAAGTTCCAAATTAACGGACTCTAAAGAGACATGCCAAATAAATTAGCCTGGTACTGGTTTAGATCTCTACCAGAAAAAAATTCTCTTATAAAGAACATTACTTCTGTAATAGGTGAAATTTTTAAAAGGTCTATGGATTAGAGAATCCATATTCTCTAATTTTTGTATTGTATGAATGTCAATTTCCTGATTTTGATTAACTAACTCTTTCTTGTTTCGGTAACAACATCCTCGTTCGTAGCAAGTACACACTGAGTTTTCATAAAGAGGCATATCGCCTGCAACCTACTCCAGTATTAAGAGGAAAAAGAAAAAACAACTACCCACCCCCTCAAAGTAATCAGAGAAATGATGAAGTAAATGTGAAATGATGTGAACTAGGGAGTCTGGATAATTCTGGTTATAAGGGAATTCTTTGTACTATTCTTGCAACTTAAATTATTTCAAAACAGAACTACTAAAATACTATAAACTTTAGAATATGAGTATATATCTTTATGATGTCAGGGTAACAAAGGATTTCTTTTTCTTTTCTTCTTTTTTTTGGAGATATATATATATATATTTTTTTTTTTTAAGATTTTGCTTATTTGAGAGAGAAAGAGAGCACTAGAGAGAGAGAGGGAGCGCGCGCACAAGCAGGGGGAGCAGCAGGTAGACGGAGAAGCAGGGAGCCCGACATGGGGCTTGATCCCAGGACCTGGGATCACAACCTAAGCCGAAGGCAGACCGCTTAACCAAGCCATCCAGTCACCTCAGGATATACATTTCTTTTTTTCCAGCATTTTACTGATACGGAAACTGGGATACACAGAGGTTCCACAACTTGCTCAAAGTCACACAGTTAGTTAAAGGATGAAGTTACAGTTCACTAATATGCTTCTACTGGACAATGAAAATAATGACAAAGAAAAAAAAGTTGGTTTTAGTCACTGATTCTTCATTCAGTCTTGAGTTGAGTTCATTAATTCAGTTCCAAACACAGTTTTTAAGGCTACTAAAAGCAGGCCTATGTCCTTTGGGGGGGAAAAAACACATTTTTTTTTTCAGGTCACCTGCAAAAGTGGGTTCCTTGATAATATGTAACAGCTTCCCAATCTCTATCAAGCCGTGGTACTAGACTCTGGATTCTAAACTGAAGAATACACTTTCCTTGGCTTTGTAGCTCAATGGCCTATGCTAACAGCTAATGATTTTGTTTAATGGATAGACCTTTCTCTGAATTCAGCAGTAATTTGGCATATTAGATAACAGGCAGGTGTCTATCTATCCTTTTATAACCTTTCTTGGTCCTAACATATTAACTTCAATTTTTAAAAAAATTTATTTTTTTAAATTAACATGTAATGTATTATGGGGTTTAGAGGTAGAGATCAGTGATTTATCAGTCTTATATAACACTCAGCGCTCATTATAGCACATGTCCTCCTTAATGGCCATCAGCCAGTTACCCCATCCCCATCCCCCAGCAACCCTCAGTTTCCTATAATCAAGAGTTCCTTATGGTTGGTAACAAAGGATTTCTTAAATAAGACATAAAAAACACAACTATAAAGAACATGGCAAATAAATCTCACTAAATAAAAATGCCATGACAAACCAATAAGCCAAAAATGGAAGAAACTATTTGTAACACATAAAACCAACAAAGGACTAGTAGGTATGATATATATTAAAAAATTCCCACAAAAACAAAACAAGAAAAAAACAAGGAGCCAAACACACACACACACACACACATACATGGCAACAAAGTTAAAGAGTAAGGGACAATGGCCAATAAATAAAAATACATTCAACCTCAAGGGTGATCAGGAAAATCTCAAAGCAGCATTGTCCATAATAGCCTCAAGCTAAAACAACCCAAACGTCTATCAACAGAGGAATGGATAAACAAACGGCAGTATATTCATACAATGGGTATCTATACACTTGACAATACTGAGAATGAATAAGCAATAGCCACATATATACATATATAAATATGGATGAATCACAAGTCACAAAAGAAGACGAAGAGCATGATACCATTTACATAAAATTCTAAATAAAGGATGAAAAATGTTTAAATTAGCACTTAGGGCTGCATAATGCATGGTAAGAAAAACACACACTAGGGGAAAAGCAGAAAAGCAAAAGAATGATTACCATCAAATTTGAGACTGATCATCTTGGGGCAGGAAGGGAGAGAACATAATCAATGAGAGGGCTACAAAGAATGTTTCTTCAGGCTGTATAAATATATTATTTCTTAGCCTGGGTGATAACTACATGGGTGTTAAGAAATATATTTGCATATTTTAGAAGCTCTTCTAATGGTATAATGTAAGTCACTAAAAACAGAGTAATTATGACTTAACCTAGGAACTCTAAAGAACCTTAAAAAAAAAAAAAAAAAACCAGAAAGTGAAGTAGGAAACGCTCAGGAGACTGGTACTGCAGAAGCCAAGAGGAAAAAAACAAGGGAACAGTGAACTGCATCAAATATTAGTGAGAAGCAGAGTAAACGTTCACATAATACTTAAAAAAAAAAAGTTATTCTCTGTTGATGAATTAGTTATCTTAAGATGGAGACATTACTTTGCATTGAGATTTATTGGAACAATGAAAAAAGATGTTAATATTCTGATATTGTATATTCAGAAACCAAAATTCTTGATCATATTTTTAAAATGTCTTCCTCCCACAATGTCGGACATTAATTACATCAACAGTATATACTCAATTACTAGAATAAGTGCAATTCTGCATTTGATAGCCAAGTTTTGGTAAACTTTAATTACAGCCCCAATTATGTATTGCTGAAACTGTGATTACAAAGACCCCTGGGCTCTACCAAACTGGATATGCTGAGTAGAGGCTAGTAACCAATATTATAACACAAAAATCTGGTTAGACCAAAACAAAAATTTTAACAATGTAGGAACATGAACTACAATTCACTTGGCTTTTCCAGTTATAAATAACAAAAAGCTTTTACTTGGAAATAAAGTTACAAACTACTTTCCAGAAAATGCTGGACACTTGGCTAATGATTCATTTTTCTCACCTGTAAAATAAAGATGGACTAAATACGACTTAAGGGCTCAATAAGCAGTATTTCATGGTGTCATCTGAGAAAGGGAAACCAATCACAATGGGAAATAAAATTTAATACTGATCTAGATAATAAACCACACTTCTGAGGGCAGCAAAACCAGAAAGTATCATACATTAACCTAATGATATAAATGGGCCATTCACTGCTTCTTCCTATTTTGTTTTAAAACTATAAATCTATTGATAACTAATTTTAAATAAGGATAAAAAGCTCTTCAAAGCAGTATTTGCAGAGACAATTCAGAAGGCTGTATTTTTATTAATGAAAAAAATGCAACTTCACACAAATTAAAGGTAAAAACAGGAGTTCTGATATTTAAAAAACCAAACAAAATAAGATAAATTCTCTTCTCAAAGAAGAGGATTTCTATGGGATTACGCCATTTACATAAAGGGCATTAATTTAGGCCCTTGTTTTATTTTTTTATTTTTTATTTTTTTAAAGATTTTATTTATTTATTTGACAGAGAGAAATCACAAGTAGATGGAGAGGCAGGCAGAGAGAGAGATAGGGAAGCAGGCTCCCTGCTGAGCAGAGAGCCCGATGCGGGACTCGATCCCAGGACCCTGAGATCATGACCTGAGCCGAAGGCAGCGGCTTAACCCACTGAGCCACCCAGGCGCCCATAGGCCCTTGTTTTAAAATACTACTACTTCAAAAGAGAGAAGCATTTCTTTCAAGAACACTTATATCAATATTCTATGGCTATAAATCAACACATTCAAAGCCATGTTAATATGTAACACTATTAATTTGAAGGAAGTGGTTGTATGGCTTATAAAAGAATGTGTAAGATTAATGTTAGAAAATAAGTTTTTAACTCAATTTTAGATAATCCATTTGTTTTGCCAACTAACAGAATCTACTAAGATTTAATCAATGAACACATTTTATTCCAAGATTTTTTTCTTTCCTTTAGAAATCCTGAGAGAATCCAAGAAGAAAAAGGGTGATACACATGGATTAATAAATAAACTTATAATTTCAGAGAACTTGCTTTGTGACTCAAAATGGAACTACTCACCAAAAGCAGCGGCCATAGGGGGTTCAAGGGATGGCTGGCCATCACCAGTAGGAAGGTCTAAACGAGTGAAGTCTCTGCTTTTGTCATTATTATATTTCACATTAAGGCTGGTGAGCTTGGAGAAGTCAATACGCAGAGTGCAGCATGCATTATAGATATTCTGGCCATCCAGAGCCTAAAGCATGTAAGAAAGGGACTGATGTTTTGCAAGACAACAACACTGATAAATCAAGTAGCTTCTACGTTGACAGGGAGTGGCAATCAAGTATAAAGCAGAGAGCAATGGACTAATAGCCAAAGACCTGTGTTTACTTGTACCTCTGTCACTCATTATGTGAACATAAGAGAGAAAAAGAAAATCTCAGTTTTTCACAATGTTATAATAATCCCTATCTTATCTGTGGTAAGATCAAATGAAAGAATAGAAATGTAAAAGCTTGGAAAAATATTATACATTATTGAGCATCATACTAGCTATCATTTTAATTATTTTGTCCCAACAAATGTTTAAGAATGATTTGATTTTATATTTCATCTTAATTTTTTAGTATACTTTATTTAGGTTAAGATGAAATAAAGCCCTTGTAAATCGAACTTGTAAGAACCACAACATATGAAGTATCTATCTCCTTTTTTTCCCTTGTAAATTTATTTTATAATAGTCTGAATAACAATCTGAGGGAAATTTTGAAGTCAGTTCTGATATAAGACCAGAGATCAACAAAGCCTCCCTTCACAATAACAAAACCTTTATCAAAGGGATATTTGTAGTCACTCCACAAATGCTAAGATTTATAAAAACAGAAATCAGAAGCCAAAATACATAAGAAAATGCAAATATACAAAAATATTTATAAGTTACTGATGAGTACATTATCATAATGGTATAAAATAATATATACAGACAAAGGGTACAGCAAATATAAAGTCTATACTCCAAATCAACAGGCAGACAGTATACAAAAAAATACTAAAAACCTTGGTCCCTATCTTTGAAAAGAAATTAGAAATAATTCAGATACTGATACCAGAGAGAATTAGGGTTAGGAACAGATCTCAATAAGACATGGGTGATATATAACCAAACTGAACATGAAATCTTACATCTTGTCCAAGCGCACACACACACACACACACACACACATACACACACACATATACAAAGGAAAAAAAAAAAGGGCAATATAAACCAACAGCAGCAAACTTCCTAAAATGTAGTATCTTCACCAATTCAGAGCTCAACAAAATTCAATAGCAAATATGGTTACAAAAATGATGATATCAACCAATATGGCTAATTTAGTAGAAGAAAATGAAGACACAAGGACAAAGATAATTCTACTTTACTAGTCAGATTTTATTAGGAATACTGTGCTCCATTCTAGACTTTAAATATGACAGAAATGAGTCCCAAAGATCTGAGAAGTGATAAATGATTTGAAACCATTTCATAGGAAGGAAGTTAATTTTTACTTATTATTTTAAAAAGCATATGGAACAGGCCTTTAAAACAAAATTGTATATTATGTATATACTATAAAAACACACTGTGAACTACAATAAGGGAAAAGAAATGACAGCATTCTTTGCTATCACTGAAGTGACTGATAAATGAAAAATAAAGAAAGATCATAATTACCATTTTGGCATAATGTGCATTCACTGGGTCAGCATACTGAAGCAAGGCTTGAAACTGATTATTCTTTGTAAAGGTGATAATCTTCAAGACTGTGCCAAATTTGGAAAATATCTGGAAAAAGTTCACATTAGCAAGGAAGAAATTAGGCTAATGTACCTTTATAAATATAACTTGATTCATGAATTCCATTTTTATTTTATTATTATTTTTTAAATATTTATTTATTTGACAGCGAGACACACAGCGAGAGAAGGAACACAAGCAGAAAGAGTGGGAGAGGGAAAAGCAGGGTTCCCACCAAGCAGGGAGCCCAATGTGGGGCTTGATCCCAGGACCCCAGGATCATGACCTGAGCTAACGGCAGAGGCTTAATGACTGAGCCACCCAGGTGCCCTCTGAATTCCTTTTTTAAATGAAAATAATTTCCTCTATTAAGACACCTGGGTGGCTCAGTCAGTGAAGTGCTTGCCTTTGGCCCAGGTCATGATCCCAGGGTCCTGGGATCAAATCCCACATTGGGCTCCTTGCTTGACAGGGAGCCTGGTTCTCCCTCTGCCACTGCCTGCCACTCCCCCTTCATGCACGTGCACACGCACGCTCTCTCTCTCTTTCTCTCTCTCTCTCTCGGACAAATGTAATCTATAAAAAAACAAAAAACAAAAAACTGTGGATACAAAAATGATTTATACCCATGCATGGCTTAAAACAGTGCCTGACACAATGCATGACAACAGGCACTCAAGTATTTCACCTGTATGTCATAACTGGCACAATACTGAAAACATGACCCTACAATAGGAATTGATCAGTGTTATGAGATAATGGTGTTACAAAGCATATGAATGAAACCGGAAGAGTCCTGTGGATCAGCTATTTCACCATGAGAATCAGCATCTATTTCTAGAGATTTTTATAGGCAGAGAAACTACAAAATGTTCCTCTAGAGGCTGCTCCACTAATTCATTCAATATTCACAGAGCGCTCTTCTACACCCTGGGAAATCACCAGTGAATAACAAGAGCCTGTGCCTTGAGGAAGGATAGACCATAAATAAACAACATGATGTCTCATCATAAAAAAGTGTTATGAATAAAAATTAAATGAAAAAGGATGAGAAATATCAAGTGTTGGGGAGGATGTGGAGAAAACAGAACCCCTGTGCACTATTGGTGGGAATGTAAAATGGTGTAGCTGCTATGGAAAATAGTATGGTGGTTCTCTGAAGAAATAAAACATACAATTAATTACCATATGATCCAACAATTCCATTTCTGAGTATAAACCCAAAAGAACTGAAAGCAGGGATTCAAAGAGCTTTTTGTATACCCATGTTCAACAGCCTTTCTTACAAAAGATGGAAGCAACCTAAATATCCAACCACAAAAATGTGGTAAATATACACACTGGAATATTATTCGGCCTTTAAAAGAAAGGACATTCTGACACATGCTACAACATGGATGAACTTTGAAGACATTTAAGTGAAATATGCTAATGACAAAATAAAAAATTATGCATGACTCCACTTACATGAGTAGCCTAGAATAGTCAAATTCACAGAGACAGCAAGTAGAATCTTAGTTAGGAGGGACTGAGAGAAAGGAGAATTGGGGAATTATTGTTTAATGGGTTTCAGTTTAGGAAGATAAAAAACATTTTGTAGATACAAGATGTTTGGTGATAACTGAAAAACAACGTGAGCGTACTTAATGTTACTGAACTACACACTTTAAAGGGGTTAAAATAGTAAAACATATATATATTTGAAACCCCTCAAAATAAATCATCTTAAAGTCCAAATACTGATTTTTGGCAAAAATATTCTTTAACATATTATCAGCTCAGAGTCAGACACTTCTTAGAGGAGATAGTACTATTTACCGAGATTTGTGGAAACAATTTGTCCTAGAAGAGCTAACCAAAAAATGTTATTATTTAAAATCAGATGTCTGAGGATTCTTTATTTAATGTCTTTAAAAATGTAGATAATTTAATTATGTTCATATTTAGAACTCCAGGATCTTAATCTCTCATTTAACTATTTTGAAAAACATAATTTGCTTTCGTATTTTTTTTTTTAAATTTATTTATTCATTTGACAGAGAGAGACACAGCAAGAGAGGGAATACAAGCTGGGGGAGTGGGAGAGGAAGATGCAGGCTTTCCACCAAACCATCTGGGGCTTGATCCCAGGACTCTGGGATCATGACCTGAGCCATAGGCAGACACTTAATGACTGAGCCACCCACGCACCCCTTGTTTTTGTATTTTTAATGGTCCTGTAATTGGCATTTCTTCAGTATACTTGTGTGTCCTAGATAACAGTCTTAGAATTTATAAAAGAATACCAAACTGCTATTATCAAATACTATTTCTGAGTATCCTTAATAGCCAAATGGTCCTCCCTTTTTAACTGGGAGGCCTGGGTGGCTCAGTCAGTTAAGTGTCTGCCTTCAGCTCAGGTCATGATCTTGGGGTACTGCTCAAGCCCTGCGGCAGGCTCCCTGCTTAGTGGGAGTCTGCTTCCCCCGTTCCCTACCCGAACTCATGGTGTCTCTCTCTCAAATAAATAATAACAATTTTTTTAAAGGACCAAATTTGCCTTCTTCTCACATGACTATCAAAGAATATATATTTTATGTTGTATCTTTCTTTAAGATATAAGCATTCCTGGGAAAAGGTCTTGTATTTTCCTTATTTCCACCTTTGGTGATACTATGGACACACACACATACACACCCCAATCTAAATATTATGAGTGCATCAACTGAGTGTTGGCTAAAGGAGTAGCAACAGATTTTTTTTTACTCCAGCCACAGGTAGTATTCTAAAGTACAAGATTATATCATATATAATTTTGCCCTGGTGTACCTCTCTAACCACATTTCCTGATACTTTTTATACCACACTATTTACACCAACAATGTGCAGTTGTCTATAGTTCTCTAAATATACAAAGTGGTTTCAGACTTCTAAGCCTACACGTGTGGGTATTCCCTTTTCTTAGAACGCTGTGCTGAAACCAATATATTTTCGTTCTTTTCCAAAACTAAGCTCAGGAAGTAATGACACCAGAAAACTCTCTGCCTCTCCTAAATATAAACAGAGTTCATTCTCTTACCAGAGTATTACTCCCTTCTTGGTCTCGAATATAAATATTTATTTTGTTTTACTTACATTGTACTATACGTTTATCTACTTATCTGCCTCCTTTAATTAAACTGAGAGCTCCTTGAAGGTATATACTTTGTCTTAATCATTTCTATATCACTGAGTGTAATTCTTAACATATAAATAGGTACACAGTAAATGCTTATTATTAACTGATAAAGTATACTCAGACCTGATTGGGGAATTATAGTAACACAGTTTTGTTGTTGTTGTTGTTTTTTAAGATTTTATTTATTTATTTGACAGACAGAGATCACAAGTAGGTAGAGAGGCAGGCAGAGAGAGAGGAAGAAGCAGGCTCACCGCCAAGCAGAGAGCCCGATGCGGGGCTCGATCCCAGGATCCCGGGATCATGACCCGAACTGAAAGCAGAGGCTTTAACCTACTGAGCCACTCGGGCACCCCAGCACACAGTTTTTTAAAAACAAACAAAAAAAATGCCTGGGTGGCTCAGTGTTAAGCATCTGCCTTTGGCTCAGGTCATGATCCCAGGGTCCTGGGATCGAGTCCCACATCAGGCTCCTTG
This sequence comes from Mustela putorius furo, assembly GCF_011764305.1. NCBI lineage: Eukaryota > Metazoa > Chordata > Mammalia > Carnivora > Mustelidae > Mustela > Mustela putorius. The sequence goes on from NW_025421423.1 coordinate 15,294,719, forward strand.
CTCAGTGGGGAGCCTGCTTCTCCCTCAGCCTGCCACTTCCCCTGCTTGTGCTCTCTGACAAATAAATAAATAAAATCTAAAAAAAAAAAAAATTTTTTTTTAAATAAACATTTTTGATGTAAAATATTAATGAAATAGCAAGAACATATAATTTGTTCTCTAATTTGGAATAATTTTACACTAAATTATGCACAGAATCTAGGTAATTTTCACTTAACTTTCAGATTTCCTTAATGTTTACATTTTTTCTCTCATTTAACTTGAACACCAAGTACAATGTACAACCTGACTGCTATTTGGCTGTGTGATTTTTAACTGAATATGCTAACAGAATATAAATGGACTGAACTAGGGGTGCCTGGGCGGCTCAGTCATCAAGTGTCTGCCTTTGGCTCAGGTTGGTCCTGGAATGGAGCCCCACATCAGGCTCCCTGCTCAGTGGGAAGCCTGCTTCTCCCTCTTCCACTCCCCCTGCTTGTGTTCCCTCTCTTGCTGTCTCTGTTATATAAATAAACAAAATCTTTTTTAAAAATTAATAAATAAAAAATAAATGGACCGAACTGGCTAATCATGGAGAGTTATCCAGAGTCCCCTCGACTATATTTGTTGAGAGAGAACTACAAAGATCATTCTGATAATTCTGAACAAAGTAAGTGAGAACCAACATCAGGGAATCCATGCTAATGCCTCAAGTGTGATTTTTAACATCTTTTCATAATTACCAAAATACTAATTTTAAAACAAATTTGGTCTCATAAGATTATCATTCAGGAAAGTTTAATATGTACACATTTATTAATATTGATTACAATAATAATTTGACTCTGTGACTCTATTTCCGTAATATATTTATTTTGCTGTCATAAACACACAGACTCAACTCTTGATGTTTCTTTCCTGTGCATTATAATCTTTTCAGACTTTAAAAATGGGATAAAGAGGGACACCTGGGTGGCTCAGTGGGTTAAGCCGCTGCCTTCGGCTTGGGTCATGATCCCAGGGTCATGAGATCGAGTCCCGCATCAGGCTCCTTGCTCGGCGGGAACCTGCTTCTCTAGCTGCCTCTGCCTGCCTCTCTGCCTGCTTGTGTGTACTCACTTCCTCTCTCTCTCTCTCTGGCAAATAAATAAAATCTTTAAAAAAAAGAAGGGATAAAGAGAATACTAAAATCAAAGTCAGGTAAAATTAATCTTCATCACAATTTTTATAAAAGTAGCACTTACTAAAGACTGAAAAAATTCATTTGTATTCACTTGTAAAAAGTGTATTAGCTATAATTTGTTTACAATAGTTTTTGTACCCAATAAAACGGTAAGACTTAAGAACCAGAATTTTATTTTATTTTTAAAAAGATTTTTTTTCATTTATTTGAGAGAGAGAGAGCAAGCACGAGCAGGTAGAGAGGTGGAGGGAGAAGCAGATTCCCTGCTGAGCAGGCAGCCTAATGTAGGGCTTGATCCTAGGACTCCAAGATCATGACCCAAGCCGAAGGCAGATGCTTAACCAACTGAACCATTCACTGTGCCTCAAGAATAAGAATTTTACATTACTAGCACTGATTCTTTCAATATCAAAATAATTGCTTTTTCCAGTTATTTTTCTTCTGCAATTCAAAACGATCAGTCCTTTATCCCAAAGACATTCATCTAATGGACATTCATAAAAGTCTCCCATAAATAACAGTACTTGGAAGTAATGGATTATATGAGAACATTGTTTTGAACTTTTTCAGTGCACAAAGGAACTTTTTAGTAAGCAGGTTGAATTTACATTACGGATCAGACGATAAATGTCCTCTTTATCTATAAATACTCTATGTGACGCCATCTAACCCAATGGTTTTAATTACCGCCCATACACTGATGATAACCACATCTCCAGCCCTGAATTCTTACACCCAATCCAGACTTATTTACAAACTGTCTCTTCAACATCTACCACTTGCATGCCTAATAGGAAGCTTAACATCTCCAAACCACTACCTCCCACCCTTGCCCCAAATCTTTTTGACCCTTCACTCAGTCTTCACTATCTTAGTACAAGATTGCTGTATTTTACCAGAGGCTCATACCCAAAGTCTCAAAGGCATTCCTGATTACTTCTCTTTTTCTTCATAATCCACATCTACTCAAACCATCCGAAAATCCTTCCAAATACATCCATTATCATCCATTATCATCACTGCCTGTGACAACATCCTCATGTGGGTCTCACCATCTCTCATCTGGACTCGTCCACTTACACCTATACGTTATTCCTAACATAGCAACAAGAGTGATTTCACTGCAACATAAATCTATCATTTTACTACTGTACTCAAAATCTTCTAATAGCTTCCCATCAGCTGGATCCCAACCCTTCTGAGACTCTATCGTTTATGGCCTTCCTACTTCTTACACTACAACAACACAGTCTCATTTCTGATATTTCAACGCATTAAGCACACTTCCACTTTAGAGACTCTGCACTTCCTGTTCTGACTAGATTATGCTACCCCATGTACACATAACTTATATCCTCACATACTTCAAGTCTCTGCTCAAGTCATACTGAAAAGCTCCCTTAGCCTTCTTCATCTGAAATAGCACTGCTCTCATCTCAGCCACTCAATCCCCTCACCATGAGCTAAACAAAAAACACTAGCTAGCTTCAATGGATGTTAGAGAACAGTTAAGCTAATGGCAACTCTTCGGCAAAAAGTGTAAAATAATCTGCTAATTAATTATAACAGAAGCAACAAAATCCACACTTCCATGTACTCCTTCATCACAATATTCATCACATTTTATGCTATTACTTATGAAATTATATTTTAATAGACAAGACAATAAGAGCAAGGATCAGTTTATTACTAGCATTTTAGTAATGCAATTTAGTAATGCAATCAAATGCAATTTACTACCATCTGATAATTACAGCTAACATTTCTTGAGCACTTAATATGTACCTTTCAAATATATACCTTAATATATACACTTCTCTAGGGGCTTTAAATGCATACAAATAATAAAAAGATACAAAGAGGGCAAGTTACTTGCTCATGGTTATAGAGACAATAAGTGCCAGAGCCAAGATTCAAACGAGCTCCAGACCTTATATCCTTAATCATTATGCTATTCTATACTTTTGTTGGCTAATGATACAAAGTGCTGGAGGAGAGGGCTTAACATAATTAGAGAAAGACTGAAGAGGTAAATTTGGCCTGAAAATTGAATGAGGTAGATTAGTAGTGACTAACTCAGGAAAGAGTGCTCCAGGCCTAAGAAATAGAAATGGACTAAGACAGGAATTAACTGGGGGGAGGAGAAACAGTAAAAGGGCCAGAAAAGCTGGGGGCTAAATAAGCAAAATATTAGGAAAAAAGGTTAAAGAGATGGGGAGAGGTCTGCGTATGGGAACCTGCAGGGCCTTAGTAAGGACTTTGGTTTTATTCCACCAGCAATGGGAATGGAGTGCAGTTAGCTGAAAGGCTGAGAGTCTTTCTCCAATGGTTACTACTTAGACTCTCAGAATCACTCCTCTTCACCCTGAAGGACGCTGTGATCTTTTGGGAGAGAAACAAGGTTTGTTACTGCTCCCAGTGAAACAATAACTGGAATGATGGGACAGGACTACATGACGGAAGCTAAGTTCAAGGCTATCTGATGGCAATGTTGACCACAGGGACAAAAACACCTTTTGTAAGTTAGATAGCAATAGCTTCAATGTTACAATTACAAAAGCAAACGCTGCTGATGGATCATAGAGTGTTCAGTAACACTCTGGGGTAACAAAAGAAAAAAATCTACCAGAACCAAGAAGCCAATCACTTAAGCAACTGTTGAATCCTTTTAACGAATGAGGGTGGCTATGGATAGCACTATTAGAACCCTCCCTAAGACAAATTTCACAAATGCATTTATTTAGAAAATGGCTTGCAAAAACCTACCATAGGGAACACAGTAGGCCTAATAAATGGTATATTTTGATATTTACATGCATGGCACAGGAACTATATCTGAGCTTTATTGCTAATTAGTACAAAGTCTGTGAGAGAGTAACAACTTTTAAAGACCCCAGTTTCCTTATCGATAAAATGTGAGACTAGGATGGAATGCAATTCAATTCTTAACTACACGTGCACATATATACCCCTATGATTCTTCACTTAGTAGTGTAAATCCAAAGGTCTGGAAAACAATTAAATGATTTTGGACTGACTTGGTATCATGCTATGCAATATATATTGAGATATAAATATGAAATAAACATGTTTTAGTGTTTTAACATTTTGATATATGGGTTGACAGGTATAATGAAATGGAATCAATATGCAGCAAAAGAGGACAAAAACTAACTAAAGGTTTTGGGCTAGATGCCAATGTTCATGCATACAGGTTACCAAGTAACTGTACATTTTGAGGATATGTGTATATATGGAGCATTAGTTAAAAATATAACAAGCACACAAAACAGTGGGCTTCAAATCAGGAGGCTTGAGTTCTAACTGGCTTTTCAATTACCCTCTACAATATTCAATTAATCAATTACTGGAGTCTGTTTTATCCACTATAAAATTATGTAACTAAGTGAGTTTCCAGTTCTTAAATTCAATATATTCATAGTAGGCCATAATTTGGTGAAGTGTCTTTTATCACAACAGTTTAGAAATATTAATGAATAGCCTATGAAAATTACATTGGTTATCAGTCAGCACTTAATATGATACTTCTATTTTACATATGCAGAATTATCACACACCTTTCTTTCAGAGTTTTTAAAATGAAAATACTCATATGAAAGGAGTCAAAAGAAATAAGTTAGTTGTTTTCTATATTGATTTAACTTTCTAGGAATAATTATTACTAGTGGTTTTTATAGGATTTTATAATTTGTTCATTTTCATGCTTAGGTAATAAGAATTTCTTATATATCCTTTTAAATCAAGTATCTTAGTTAGAAAAAGGAAGCTATCAAAAAGTTATCTCTAGGGACGCCTGGGTGGCTCAGTTGGTGAGCAGCTGCCTTCGGCTCAGGTCATGATCCCAGCATCCTGGGATCGAGTCCCACATCGGGCTCCTTGCTCCGCAGGGAGCCTGCTTCTCCCTGTGACTCTGCCTTCCACTCTCACTGCCTGTGCTTGCTCTCGCTCGCTCTCTGACAAAATAAATAAATAAAATCTTTAAAAAAAAAAAAAAAAACAAATAAAGTCCTTAAAAAAATTTATCTCTAATTGATACTATTTCTTACCTGAAACAGGATGTTGAAGACTTTTAAAAAAAATTATTATTATTTAAACAAATACACCAGCCAAAATCAACAACCAAAAAAACTCTAAAGATAATAAAACATCAAGGGTTTAGAGGTCACATGTGTCTCTTTTCTTAAGAGTGTTATTTAACTTTACCTGATGAAGAACTTCCAGAGTAACAGGGTAAAAGAGGTTTTCAATAATTATTCGGAGCACAGGGCTCTGCCCAGGTAAGATTGTGCCTTCATTGGTAGGAGCTCCAGGAAGGGCCAGACTTCCCGACTGGACAGCACTGACAGCCTGCAGTGCAGCTTGGGCTCTCTATAAAATGATCCAAAATGAGAACTTTTAGTTACACTGAAGCACTACATGAATCCTAAACATCAGTTGGTGTAGGGTACTATGAAGTAAAATAGTTAAATAAAAATATACATATCTACTTTCTCTAGATGCACATATCCTACATCTGTAGCCAGTTAAGATTCAAAGACTTGCCTTCATATAACAATGACACAATATTTAAGAAAGGTGCATAAATTTACTTGAATGAAAAAAAACACATGGCGAAGAGGAAAATTTGGAGATGGATTTTTATCTCCTAATTTTTTCAAAGAGCGTGTGTGTGAACAGGGGTAGGGTATGGGCGGAGGAAGAGAAGAGAATCCCAAGCAGACTCCACGCTAAGTGCAGACCTGACATGGGGCTCGATCCCAGGACCCTGAGATCATGACCCAAGCCAAAGGCAGAGGCTTAACCCACTGAGCCACCCAGGTACCCCTACCAATCCTTTTTATTAAACAATGCCACATATATGCTTACTGCTACTAATATTACTATTCTCGTTCTTGTAGCTCCTCTTCCTTCACTCTTCTTCTTGGGAATCTGGACTACCATAATGGAGAAGTATAAGCAGCCCTGGTATATATTGTCCTAATCACTCTACAGTTCTCAATATAGTCTGCATTAGTATTTCATATTGCACTGCGTACAAAGGTCTCTGAGTAGCAGGCATGCAAGAAATGTTTTTGACAATAAAAATCTGAGAAAATAATACCTGAAAAGAAGACAGAATTATTTTGCAAAACTCTGCAGTTTCAATTTTTAATTAGGCAAAGCATTAAAAAAAATAAATAAAATTGAGTCATATTCTCCACTGAGGGCAACTGAAAAGTCAGGGGGAAAAGGACAAGTGTTTTTTTAATCTTATTCTTCTTTTTTTAAAAATGTTATTCATTTATTTCAGAGAGAGAGACAGAGGGAGGAAGGAGCGGGGGAGGGGCAGAGGCAGAGGGAGAAGCAGACTCTTGCTGAGCAGGGATACCATCAAGAGGCTTGATCCCAGAACTCTAGGATCACGATTTGAGCTGAAGGCAGAGGCTTAACCCACTGAGCCACCTAGGCACCTTGAGAAATGTTTTTTTTTTAATATAAAGAGATTATTTCACATAGCTGACTTATGTTCTGTGTCTTTGATGCTACAAACTATGAAGTAGAATTCCTACAATGGGATATAAGTTTTAGATTTTTTTTTTCTTAAATTTATTTATTTGACAGAGAGAAATCACAAGTAGACAGAGAGGCAGCCAGAGAGAGAGAGAGAGGGAAGCAGGCTCCCTGCTGAGCAGAGAGCCCGATGCGGGACTCGATCCCAGGACCCTGAGATCATGACCTGAGCCGAAGGCAGCGGCTTAATCCACTGAGCCACCCAGGCGCCCCAAGTTTTAGATTTTTTTAAAAGATTTTACTTATTTTATTAGAGAGAGCCCACCCAAGCTGAGGAAAGAAGCAGAGTGAGAGCAGACTCCTCACCTCCTCACTGAGGAGGTACTCTGACTAAGGGGGCTCGATCATGACCTGGGCCGAAGACAGATGTTTAACCCCCTGAGTCACTCAGGTGTCCCTTATTTTTAAATGTTTTACAAACAAACTTTGTGGAATAGTTGTATTAACTATTAATTAAAGAAAATAGCAGTAGTATGATTGGAGAATCAACAAATATTTTATTGTTGTGGGGAGGGTAAATATGCTTCATATAAAATTTAAACATGCCTGGGGCGCCTGGGTGGCTCAGTGGGTTAAAGCCACTGCCTTCGGCTCAGGTCATGATCCCAGGGTCCTGGGATAGAGCCCCGCATCGGGCTCTCTGTTTAGCGGGGAGCCTGCTTCCTCCTCCTCTCTCTCTCTGCCTGCCTCTCAGCCTACTTGTGATCTCTGTCTGTCAAATAAATAAATAAAATCTTAAAAAAAAAAAAATTTAAACGTGCCTGGATAATGTGAAAAGGACATTTCTAAAACTGATATGGAAATGAATATACAATAAAATGCACAGACCTTAAGTGTACAGCTTGATGATTTTTTTTATGACAACATTTTTAGGGGAAAATCCTTCCATGGTTATCTTGTCACATTTATGAATGTTCACCCACAAGGTAAAAAAACACCTGTCTATACCACAATGACTGTAATTAAAAAAAAAATTTCTCAAATGCTGTACCTCAAAATATGATCTAAATTTTTAGTAGTCATTTTAGTTTAAATAACAGGATAGAAATATTTGATATTCACCTGACCCTCTGGCAAGTAAGTCCATAGCCTGGAAAAGAAGTTATGTTCATGTTTTGGGTTATCTTGTTATTCAAAAAACAAAAGATAATGAAATAGTAATTTATCAGTTTTTTGGAGCTGTCAGAATAAAAAGATATTTGGTACATTTTTATATATGCAAACAGGTACTTTCAATTCTGACTTCCACTTTGGTGCAGGACTTTGACTAAAAGAAAAATTATTATATTTTATCAAACATAAATGCATAAAAACTGCACAAAAGTAACAAAATGGAAAGGGCACTGGGAAGAAATCAAAGCTATCTAAGAATAAACTAGGTCATTTCGGCTGGCTTTGGTTGCCAAGCAACTGGGATTTCTCACAGTTTCCCTTTAGAATAATCCAGTCTTTAAGAGTTTTATTTAATTGTTTATTTCTTCTTCAAGACTTATACTAACATATTTAGGAATCAAACTAATAAGCAAACTTCCATGACTTATATGAAGGAAATTTAAAAACTCTAATGAAAGACAGGAAACAAATAAAACTTCCTCATCCAAATGATGAGAGAGTAATATAAATATGTAAATTATCTTCAAATTAATCTGTAAAATCAACCCAAATACAATTGGGGGGGTAGAGTTATAAAAATAATTCTATTCTATCTGAAGAAATAAATAAAATACAGTAACTAGTTGGGGGTGCCTGACTGGTTCACTCAGTTAAACGTCTGACTCTTAATCTCTGCTCAGGTCTTGATCTCAGGGTTCTAAGTTCAAGACCGGCATGGGGCTCTATGCTAGGTATGCAGCCTACTTAAAAAAAAAAAAAAGAATGAATGAATAATTTTTTTTAAATTTTATTTATTTATTTGACAGACGGAGATCACAAGCAGGCAGAGAGGCGGGGGGGGGGGGGAGCAGACTCCCTGCTGAGCAGAGGGCCTGATACGGGGCTCGATCCCAGGACCCTGAGATCATGACCTGAGTGGAAGGCAGAGGCTTTAACCCACTGACCCACCCAGGTGCCCTGAATGCATAATTTTTTAAAAAAGATTTTATTTATTTACTTGACAGAGAGACAGTGAGAGAGGGAACACAAGCAGGGGAGTAGGAGAGGGAGAAGCAGGCTTCCCGCTGAGCAGGGAGTCGGATGCAAGGCTCCATCCCAGGACCCTGGGATCATGACCTGAGCCAAAGGCAGACACTTAACCAACTGAGCCACCCAGGTGTCCCAAATTTTTAAAATACAGTAAATATCTAACGGCTGAAAAGAAACAGCCCTATTCAATAATGTATCAGTACTGGAGATGTCATTAGCCCTAGGAACACGAAAATAGGAATGGAGCGGAGTGGAATCTAAAAGGTAGTCCGAATTAGACACTGAGTAATGAAGTAATGTGGGCAAGTGAGCAGCCCACACATGAGAGTATATCAGGGCCATGCAAGCAGAATGTGTATGCATGTCTAGAAAAGCACATATATATATATATATAGAGAGAGAGAGAGAGAGAGAGAAGTATATTGTAAGTAGGGGAAAGCAAGTGTGTGGAAAACCAGAACTTGACAAAGGACAAGTTTCACATGACTGGATAATAATAAATGGGTTATTTAAAAAAACAGTAAGGAAGAAACTGGTCACTGGGAGTTAAGAAGAAAAAAAAAGACCAAAACCTATACCCTCACTCCCCAACTCCAAATATTTCTAATAAAATAAAACTTTAAACATTAAAGTAAAAACAGCTAAAACATAAAAGTATGAGAATAGGTTAAAAAAAGTTTTTAAATGTTGCTACACTAGGTCTTTATGAGCACGGTATCAAAATCAGAAACCATAATATAATCTTAAAGAGATTTGACTATTGCATAAAAATATTTTTAAAACTGTATTAGCAGGGACTCTTGGGTGAATCGGTTGACAGTCTGCCTTCAGCTCAGGTCATGATCCTGGGGTCCTGGGAACAAGCCCCAACCTGGGCTCTCTGCTCAGCAAGGAGTCCGCTTCTGCCTCTCTCTCTCTGGTTCCATACTCTCTCCCTCCTTCTCTATCTCTGTCAAATAAATAAATATATATATTTTAAAACTGTATTAGCAGACAAAACTCAGAGACAGAAAGTAGAATGGGGGCGCCCAGGTGGCTCAGTGGGTTAAAGCCTCTGCCTTTGGCTCAGATCATGATCACAGGGTCCTGGGATCAAGCCCCGCATCAGGCTCTCTGCTCAGCAGAGAGTCTGCTTCCCTTCCTCTCTACCTAATTGTGATCTCTGTCTGTCAAATAAATAAAATCTTAAAAAAAAAAAAAAGAAAGTAGAACGGCTGCCAGAGGCTAGAGGAGTGGGGGAATGAGGAATTAGTATTTAGGGTACAGAGTTTCAGTCTGGGAAGATGAAAGAATCTGGAGAAGATGGTGGTGATGGGTTACACAATGTGAAGGTACCAAATGCTCTGAACTCGTTAAATCATTAAATAAATCATTAAAAATTGTATATTTTATGTTATATATATTTTACCAGGAAAAAACTGCATTAACAGAAATCACTATAACTTATCAAATAAATACTAAGTAAACAATAAGATGTAATTTCTCACATAGTATATTAACAAAGACAAGAAAACTGCTTGCTCACACATTATCAGCCACCACCAAGTAAAACATATTCTTTTAAAAAAGCAATCCATAAGGTCACATATGTAAACTAATAAGAAAATGCTGCAAGTGGGCTAAGATACCTAAGAATGTTGATAAAGTGTTTTTTGTAAAAGCAAAAAACTGGAAAGAATTACAATGCCTATTAAGATACTGATAGATTGTAGCAATCTTATAGAAGGGAGCATTAAGCATTCATTTAAAAATCATGAAGTAATTCTACCCTTGTTGTCATAAAACAACATCCATGACATATTACATAGAAAAAAACACCTTTCAAAACATTACAATTCCACTGATATAAAATTATATACGTAGACAATTATACACCTGAATAGAAAAGGGGTTCACAACAAACTGTTAGCAAAATGTTACCTAATTAGCTCTCTCTGGATAACTGGACTGTTTTCAATGTTGTTATTGTTATTTTTTACTTTTCTAGATTGTTTCAATGTTTTACCATGAGATTGTATGCAATTAAGAATTTATAAGTCAGTTTTTCATTTTAAAAAGTCTAATATGTAAAAAATGTATTATCTGACATCTCAAATACTAAGTTTATATAGGTTATTATATTTCGTTAATAGCTCTTAGAACTTAAGGATTATGCACAGGAAAAGTTATCGTTTTAAGAATGTGGAAAACTATAATTTAAATTCAAAGAGCTGGTGGAGCTCTTTTGCCTAGAGTAAGAATATAGGTCAAACTTGCTCTTAACATAGTAAAAAACCTCTTTCCTGCTTTGTGGATCAATTTTTCTACCCTTGAATAACTTCAAATTACTATTTTAGCTACTACATATCAACCTGGAGAAACACAGAAAAAGTCAACACGAACTATATCAAAAACTGAAAAATGAGGTTAGAGATGTTGATATTCTACATTTCACTTTTATCTAGAAGGGTCAAAATATATTTAATGAATGTTTCTATATAAATTTTTATTAACATTTTAAATGTTAAATTCCGTTACTTAACATCACTATAGAAGCTTCACTCAAATTCTTACTGTCTCTGTTATGGAGTCTGTATATTCTGTGAAAAGTTCCTTTTAGATCTAAAATTTTAAGAGATAGATAGAAATATAAGTTTTTCTTTTACTTATAAAAAGTTTCAAGGGAAAACTAACATGATTCCTAACATCAGAACTTCAAATCTATTTCTAAGTAGTACTACTTAAGCCTTCAGGTAAGAATTTAGACACATAATCTTTACTAATAAAGCATCCTAACATGAAGGAAATCACAAGATTTTTTTCCCCTCTGAAAAACAGAAAATTAATTCTATGTTATTATACCATGCGTTCTTATAACTAATTTTTAAAATGCCTTTAATACTTACAGCTTGATTAGGTAGATTGTCAGTCTTAAGTTCTCTGTGATTGGAATACTGAATAAAAACAGGCTGGCTTCGAAGGTGAGGAGTAACAGGAGTGTAATAATTCACCATAGTAACCGCAGCTTCCTCAGAAGCCATTTCTAAGAAAGCCTGCAATAAACACAAGAAAGCAAAGTGAAAGCTCATGTTTTTGAAAGACAGCTAAGAACTATGAAAAGACTTTTGCTTCAAAGCATATCACTGATGTTAACTGAAAACATATCTGAAAAGTTGGGTTCAAATAAAGGATTTGGGACTGGGAAATTGCCAGTTGAATAAATGATTTCATGTGGTTTTTGGTTTTTCTCTTTTTTCTATTTCTCTAAAATCTAGAAATAATTAAAAAGGCAAAAATAAAAGAAGCATCAGCACACCTGATGCTTTCAGGGGGTTGGGATTTAATCGTTCTTTCCCAAAGAAAAACTTCCCAAAGATGGGGGGACATAATGATTTGCTCTCCTTTACCTTTTACTAAACAACTCTTTATGATACAGTTAAGTTTATTATGCAATTAAAAAGAGCATGCAGGTGCAAAGGCTCAATTGTTCAAATCAAGGAAATGGGGGAACTTTCTACATTAAGTGAATATTGACTTGAGTCATTCAAGTCACTTTTTTTCAGATCTGTATTAAAAAATAGAGAGGGATGCTTGGGTGGCTCAGTTGGTTAAGAATCTGCTTTCCGCTCAGGTCACAATCCCAGGGTCCTAGAATCTAGTTCCGCATCGGGCTCCCTGCTTGGCAGAGAGCCTGCTTCTCCCTCTGCCTGAGGCTACCCCGCTTGTGAGCGCTGTGCTCCCTCCCTCTCTCTCTCTCTAACAAATAAATAATCCTTTAAAAAAAAAAAAAAGAAACATCAACACCCAAAATAATATCACCTGTATTAAGCCTAAGTTACCAACCAAGACTTAATACCTAACAATTATAGTTTCAACCTCTCCCAAGAGTGGAATCTTAAACCAGTCCATCTGGAATTACCTGGTCAGCACTAGTGAAGTTATCTGCCTGACAGACCCCCCACCATTCCTAAAGAAAGGTGAACTGGCCTGACACAATTCACTCTGCTAGTAACTTCCTTGTCTCACCCTATTCTGCCTATAAAAGTTTTTCATTTTGCACTGTTCTTCACAGGTCCTTTCTATCTGCTAGACGGGATGCTGCCCAATTCATGAATTGCTGAATAAAGGCTAATAAAATCTTCAAAATTTACTCAACTGAATTTCATCTTTTAATATCTGTATCTGTAATCATTGTACTCATATCAGATATTTGAAAAAGAATATAGGAAGAGCTGAGAGGAAGAAGATCCTTGGTACTTACATCTTATTCTCTATATGGCTTCTGGCTGTCGCCACCCTATCTTAATGGTTTGTTAGGAAGATGAAATAGTAACCATTCTGACCCCTAGGAACTACCTGTAAGAACATCTCAAATTTAGGGGCACCTGGGTGGCTCAGTTGGTTAAGCGACTGCCATTAGCTCAGGTCATGATCCTGGAGTCCCAGGATTGAGCCCCACATTGGGCCCCCTGCTCAGCAGGGAGTCTACTTCTCCCTCTGATCCTCCTCCCTCTCCTGCTCTCATTCTCTCTCTCAAATAAATAAAAACGAAATCTTTAAAAAAAAAAAAAAAAAGAACATCTCACTTTTTTTTTTTTTTTAGATTTTTTATTTATTTATCAGAGAGAGAGAGGGGGAGAGAGCGAGCACAGGCAGACAGAATGGCAGGCAGAGGCAGAGGGAGAAGCAGGCTCCCTGCCGAGCAAGGAGCCGGATATGGGACTCTGATCCCAGGACGCTGGGATCATGACCTGAGCTGAAGGCAGCTGCTTAACCAACTGAGCCACCCAGGCGTCCCAACATCTCACATTTAAAATGCAGGAAGAACCCGTGATTGAATCAATGCAAATTTCTACTTAGACAATTCAATTCTTTTTCACTACAACAGAGTATATAATTAGCAAGTGTACAGTAACCACTTCAAATTATGCATACAATACTTCATTTATAAAAATGTGTATTTATTAAGAACAAAATGTACTTAACACAGATAATGGCAAATATCTATAAAACAAACTACTTATTTGTTTATAGATATATTACTTGCTAAATGTTTCTATTTGGCAAATATTCCAGTAAAGGAATATTAACTTGACAAATATTAAATGTGATGCTTAACCGTATCAATCAAATGTCACAAGTGAACCAATTAAATGTTTTAACTAACAATATTCTATGAAGTAGTAATGTTAGCCATGTGATAGCAGATCAAATATCATTAATCAATCCAAAATAAATAAAACTCCACCATCTTCAAGGAATAAATGTTCACACTGCAATTTAAAACCACTATCCAACTGTATCAGTAATATACTTACTAGTTTGTCTAAGAGGTTAAAAATGATCAAGGTAATCAAAATAGCTAAATAATACTTCCTATCTGGTTTTTAATCATCTTTTCAACAAAGAATTTAAAATTGTTTGCTAATAATATTCACTCTACAGGGGAACAGTATCTTTCTGAAAACTCCTTCATAAATGCAAAGAACTAAACTCAATGTCTAACAGTCACACAAAAGAAAAGCTAAACATCTTTGGAATACATGATTCTTGTGATAGAAAATTTTTCCTGAAAGTATATACAAACTAAAAATTCATACACAAAAATAACTTTTTCCACATGGAGCCCAGTAAAGGAATTATTTAGGTTTTCCCAAAGTATGCAGAGAAATCCATTTTCATAATAAGGAGTAGAGAAAAAATCAAAAGTCACTAGCCACAGAAAGGCTGGTATGGATATCCCCCAGGCTGCCCTCAACACTTTACCTCACAGTACCAAAGGATAGACTATACCTAGTCCTAACGGCTAGGTAGTTCCTAGTAGTTCTAATGGCTCACATGACACTCTCTCGCTAAAGTATATTACTAACAAAATATTTTCAAAACAGGATTTATGATCCAAAGAAAAACACTTAACATAACAGTCAGTTAGCACTACAGATAAATAAAAAACCCCTAACCAGTAGTAGAGAAAAAGACAAAGTGTGATCGTGCATGCTGCTCCTCGTAACAGTTTGAAAGAATGTACAGAATACACTCCATGAAACTTGATAATGTACATGATACACAACCATGATACATCTCACAGCCATTAGACTTGGCCACACTGGCTCTTCTACTATGCAAACCATATTATTCTCAACAGTGGCAAATGAGTTAAAATAGATCCACGTGCATGTACGATCTCCAAAAGATGTAAGAGAGAAGTGTAAACACAACAGAAGTTGAATACTAAGACATGTTATTTAACCTCTCCAGATTTAAATGATTTCATCTGAACTAAATGAGAATGTTTATTTCGTTTACTAAAGGGCCAGAATCAGACATCTTCCAACCTCTTTCATAATCAACACATATCAATCTATTTATAAATCTGTTTATGTTTCTTGAACTTATTTATGAAAATTCTAAGAAATAGGGATTTATCACAATGTATTACACAATGTCTGGGGCCTAAATTTGTTGTCTTCTTACAGCAATGCTCAGCATAAAAGATTTTCAGGACAACCAAAAACTGGAAAAGAACTAAAGAATTCATCCTAGTGGGGTCTAAGCTGGAACAACAAAGTAGACAATTGTTCAAATTAACATAAAAAGTGTTGTATTTTTGTCCTGGTCACCACAAAAGCAAGTTTCTTTATTCATCTTAAGAAAAACCTATTAACTTCTTGAAATGAAAAAATTCTAACAGCCTCTTCTGAATTATTAAAGAAGATATATACTAATTCTACAGTTAAAATATACTACACATTTCTATAAAGATTTTAGAAAAATTAAATGTTCTTTAATTGCCAAATAAGGTATAATTTATATCCTCTCTCTCTGTTGTCTTGGTCTTCTGATAATCAAAGGGTTTTTTCATAAACCATTCTGTAATTAAGAATATAAAAGGTTTTTTGTTAAGGAAGAAAAGGCCAAGTCACTGATTAAAAAATAATTCTATGTTCTGTGTTAATATTTTTGTTTGTTGCTTCCTGTCACACATAAAAAAATTCTATCTAAAGAACTAAAAAACTATCTAAAGAAAATGAAATCCAGAAAACATAGAAAAGTTCAAGAAAATAAAAGTCATCTTTAGCACTAACACCCAGAGATAATCACTGTGGTTCAGTCTTTAAATATTACATACCTGGCTTTTTCCTTTCAACATCAAAAGATTAGTAACTTTGCCAAATGGTAGACCTAATGATATGACCTCTGCTTCGGTGACATCACTTGGAATTTTGCGAAGATGGAGAACACGGGAAGGCGAACAGGGAGGTCTATCTCCTTTAAATTTCTTGTTGTCATTCCCATTAGCTAAAAAAATATAAGATTTTTTTGAAATTACTGAAACTAATTTAAGTTGACATACTACATTAACCCTATTGTCATGTTTCATCCTTCCAACAGTTTTAGTTTTTGAAATTCAGGACACTATGGATCTGATCAGAGAAGAGGACAATGGAAAACAAACCATCCACCTTCAATGAATGAATGGGTGTTTTTGGTTTTTCACTGCAAGTATTAAATTAGTTAAAAATTCAATTCTCATTTTTAACTTCAAGGAAAAGCATTAAATAAATTACATATTTATACCTCTAAATAGACAACTATTAGTTGTGAGTAGAGAACAATTTTATAATGTCTCTAATGTATTTTTAAAGATATTTTTCTAATTTGTTCTAGTGCTAAATAAATAAGAATAACTTTTAAGAAAGACTGTAAAAGAAATTTTATATTTACCACATCCTGAGGGGATTTGGATTTGAACTGTATCATTATGAAAATTAAGTTTACTTCTTAGGCATTATTATTTTTTACTGATCTTTTTATGAAGTATTTTTTAGAAGCTGAATTGTTGTTTCCTAACATAATCTTATTCCTTATTATGTAACAGTAGATCTTAACATAAGCATCATCTTGTTAGAAATGCAAATTTTCAGCCCTACCCCAGACCTACTGAATCAGAACCTAGGGCTAGGACCCAGTAACCTATGTTTTAACAAGCCCTCCACTTGATTTTGGTGCAATCTGAAGTTTGAGAACCACTGCTATACAATAAACAAATCCACTAGCCGAGTTTACAGCTAAATTTTATTTAAATCCTTTTAAAATTGACAATAACTAGAACTGACAAGCCTATAATGAATACTCAAATTTATGTACATAAGATTCAGAAATGTTTTTCCCCCAAAATAGCACCATGGATGACTGAATGAATGCAAATTATCTGAAAGCCCTAAGTTTCATTATAGTGTTCTTAAAAAAATTAACATATAATGTATTATTTGTTTCCGGGGTACAGGTCTGTGATTCATCAGTCTTACACAATTCACAGCACTCACCATAGCACATACCCTCCCCAACGTCCATCACCCAGCCACCCCATTCCTCTCACCCCCCTACAGTGGTTTTTTTTTTTTAATGCTAAGTAGTACCATACTTAACACTATTAGGAGGAAAATACAATCTTCCCAAATGCCTAAAGCTGTCATTTTTCCAAACATTAATGGAACTCTGCAAACAAAGAACATGAAGACCACATAAAAACTATATGGCAATATTCTGTAACCGTATCTGTGGCACAGAACTCACTTGCTTACAAGTGGGTAGGTTGACTTAATAACCCAAACAAGCACTCACTCCCAAATTTTCTGTTCATGAATGCAGGCAGCATCCTACCCAGACCCCAAAGACTACCAGTTCCTATAGGTCCTTACTGGCTGTGCCTGTATATAGCAAATGCCTAGCAAGACCGCAAATAACAGGCAGTCAAATATTTTTTTTTCAAATTTTTATTTATTTATTTGACAGAGAGAAATCACAAGTAGTCGGAGAGGCAGGCAGAGAGAGAGAGAGGGAAGCAGGCTCCCCGCTGAGCAGAGAGCCCGATGTGGGACTCGATCCCAGGACCCTGAGATCATGACCCGAGCCAAAGGCAGCGGCTTAACCCACTGAGCCACCCAGGTGCCCCCAGGCAGTCAAATATTTCTTGCAAATTAACCTGGGAGGGAAGAAATTCTTTTCCCACCTCATAAGTACCCAGAAATACTGATTTTCCCTTTCAAAATGACTGATTACATTTTTCATGTCCACTCTCGAAGTCACTAAGTTCACCTATGATCCTTCCCCTTCCACTCTGCCTTCCTCTACTCACTCTCCCTCTAGCCCCACTCAGCTCCAACTTACCAACCAAACTAAAATAATGTATCACATCATTACCTTGCCTTAAACACCCTGATGGGCTTCCAACCAACTAAAATGTCCCTTTGTTTCTAGTTTTCACACTGTTTTCACTTATACTGCCTCATTTGAGTTGACAAAAATATACATGAAATAAATCTTACTAATTTTAACAGATGAAAAGACAGAGGTTCAGAAAATAAGTGATTTTTGTACACAGCTAGCAAGTGTAAAAAGTGTCATTCAAACGAAAGTTTAATTATTTTTTTAGCACAAAAATCTCAAAATGTCTTACCATTCCTAGAAAAAAACAAGCAACTTGACACTAACATAAATTTTCAAAGTATGTGCAGACTTAAGTGGATTATAATAATAATAATGTCACTAAATTAGAACGCTGTAATTCATGCTCTAAATAGGCGTGAAAGCTGGGCACAGGGTGTGCCCTTTTGCACTCTCCTGGTAGGCCTAGATGGTGAGACAATAGTACCACAATCTTGTGCTTTCTTAACCAGCACAAGGTGTTAAGACTGGAAAAACACCCTAAAATCAAGAGGATTTTATCAGTTTACCCAGAATATTCCAAAACAAATCAAAGAACATTTATAAGGTTGTTTCTTTAACAGAGGTTTTAACCATTACCTGTGTGAATAAAAACAACTATATATGCTATTTGAGCTCGTGTTAGACTATGAAATAAAGAACTATGGTAACAATTTTTTATCAAGAAATATGCAATTAGGGGTGCCTAGGTGGCTCAGTGGGTTAAGCGTCTGCCTTCGGCTCAGGTCATGATCCTAAGGTCCTGGGATTGAACCCTGAATGGGGCTCCTTGCTCAACGGGGTGTCTGTTTCTCTATCCCCTCCCACCCTCGCTTGTCCTCTCTCTCTCTCTCAAATAAATAAAATCTTAAAAAAAAAAAATTATAGAAACCCACCATTTTAGGTTAATTGTTCTGAATTATAAAAGTGCCTGAGCTATGTTAAGAGCGTGGGCTATTAAATCAGACAACCTGTTCTAACCAAGTTACCTGACATAACTGAGCCTCAAAATCTTTTCCAATAAAATAAGTATAATAGGGGTGCCTGGGTGGCTCAGTTGGTTGAGCAGCTGCCTTCGGCTCAGGTCATGATCCCAGCGTCCTGGGATCGAGTCCCACATCCGGCTCTTTGCTCGGAAGGGAGCCTGCTTCTCCCTCTGCCTCTGCCTGCCATTCTGTCTGCCTGTGCTCGCTCGCTCTCCCTCTCTCTCTCTGGTAAATAAATAAAATCTTTAAAAAAAAAAAAATGAGTATAATAGGGGTACCTGGGTGGTTCAGTTGTTAAGCATCAGGTCATGATCCCAGGGTCCTGGGATTGAGCCCCGCATCAGGCTCCCTGCTCTGTGAGAAGCCTTCCTCTCCCTCTCCCACTACCCCTGCTTGTGTTCCTTTCCTCACTGTGTCTCTCTCTGTCCAATAAATAAAGAAAATCTTTTTTAAAAAATGGGTATAATAACAGGTATTTTGAAAATTAAATTAGGTAACATATTTAAATACTAGACGTAGGTACACCTGGGTGGCTCAGTCAGTTAAGAGTCTACCTTCAGCTCAGGTCATGATGCCAGGGTCCTGGGATCAAGCCCCCCATCAGGCTACCTGCTCAGCAGGGAGTCTCCTTTTTCCCTCTCCCCCTGCCTCCTCACCCCCTGCTCTTGTTCACACTCTTGATTGAACTCTGGCTCTAAAATAAATAAAAAATTTCTAAATACTAGGTATAATGCCTAGCATATAATAACCAATAATATGTCTCGATTTTCTTAGGAAGGACTGTTACCTGAAAGTGATGTTCCTTCCACGTCTTTGGTATTAAAATGATGACTGTAGTTGACAGTGACTTTTTTCTCTTGATGTGCTTACTTAGCAAAATTTAAGACATTGCTCAAAATTAACTAAAAATTTTATTATTCTATAAATCTAAAAATCTAAGAATTACTCACCTAGATGACCCCAGAAAAGGTTATAGCCACTGAAAAATGGAAAATATATAACTAATCACATAGGCATAACTTATTAAAAGTCAACAGGAAACAAGGAAATTATAATGCATTAAATACATAACGCTGAAGAACTACTCTCTGTACAAAATACATTAGAGACTTTCCAAAATTTTTATTATGAAAATCAGCATTCAAAATACTTAGCTTGTAAAAACCTTGCATCTTATTGAACAATATATTGAAAACTACTGAATGCCTACTACATATTAGTCAGGTTCCAAAAAAATAAGTAGAAGAGACTTGTAAAAATTCATATATTCCCATCTCGAAACTGAAGAAATCCACCAGGAAAACTATCCTACAAATATGGATCTTTTTAAAAATGCAACTTTATTAGGTTATACTTTAGAGATAATAAAATCCACCTACTTTTTAAATGCAATTTGTCGAATACTGCAAAAATCAAGATATAGAACCTTTCCACCATCTCCGAAAGTTCCCCAGTGCTCCTTTGTAGTCAATCCTCCCTCAAAAACCCCCACCTCTCAAACTAAACATATACCATATACTACCACCATACTTCTTGATTACGATAGCTTTAGAGCAATTCTTCTTAAAAATTTTTTTAATTTTTTCTAAGTAATCTTTATACCCAAAGTGGAGCTGGAACTCATAACCTTGAGATCAAAAGTCCCACGCTCTTCCAACCAAGCCAGCCAGAAGCCCCTTAATGGCCATTCTTGAAATCAGGTACTTATCTGGGAAAGAATTCAAGTAACAGTTTTGAGTCATCCAAAACATATATATCATGATTTCTCTCTGCATTTATTGAAGCCCCTTTAATTTCCCTTAACAACATTCTGTGGTTTTCAGTATAACAATCTTGCATATATTGCTTAACCTATATCCTACAACGTTAGTAATTTTTTAGAACTTTCTACATATACAGCTTTGTTCCTTACTTTCCAACATGTATGCCTTTTACTTCTTTTCTTTTTTAAAAATATTTTATTTATTTATTGGTCAGAGAGAGAGCACAAGCAGAGGGACCAGAAGGCAGAGAGAGAAGCAGACTCCCCTCTGAACAAGGAGCTGGATGTGGCACTCGATCCCAGGACCCTGGGATTATGACCTGAGCCAAAGGCAGACGCTCAACTGACTGAGCCACCCAGATGTCCCTGCCTTTTATTTCTTACTCTAGCTTTACTGAACTGGCTAGGACTTCGTGTACAAAGTTGAATAGAAATAATGAGACTGAACATACTTGCATCATTATGGATTTCAGAGGATATGATTCTCTTAACAACACTAAGTATGATGTAGTTTCATACCTTTATCAGGGTAAACAGGTTCCCTTCTATTCCTAGTGGCTGAGGGTCTTGTTTATCACAAATAAAAACTGAATTTCTCAGATAACACCTCAGGATATGTTAAGATGATCATAAAGTTTTTCTCTTTATTCCGTTAACAGAGTATGTTGGACTAATTTCAAAAGTTAAACCACTTTGTATTTTTGGAATAATTCTCACTCATTCATGATATATGATCTCTTCTCTACAGACATATAACTGAATTTAATTTAATGCCTTCTAAATATTATCTTTGGGTCCATTTTCATGAGGGATATTAATCTATAGTTTTCTTTTCCCTCCTGTATCAAGGGTAATACTAACTCCATAAAATATATTAGAAAGTATTCTTCTGAGTTTGTATAGCATTGGTATTATTACTTCTTAAAACAAAGCCATTAGGTCTTTAACTTTTTAATTCTCAATTTTTAAATAGGTATAGAGTTATTTGGGTTTTCTAGTCACTTTGCATCAGTTGTGGTACTTTGTATTTTTCAAAGAATTTGTCCACTTCTAAACTGAATGAATGCCTGTTCATCTTAATGGCTTAAAATTATTCATAATCTTTTCTTTATCTCTGTTTTAGCCTGTGTAGGATACTGTAACAAAATACAACAGACAGGGTGGTTTAACAATAGAAATTTAGTTTCTCACAGTTCTGGAGATTAGAAGCCCAAAATTAAGGTGCCAGCATGTCACTTTCTAATGAGGACTCTTTTCCTGGCTTTAGACAAGGTACCTTTTTCCGTGTCCTCACAGGGCAGAGCCAAGAGCAAGCTCTCTGGTATCTCTTTGTAAGGACACTAATCCCATCATGGGGGCTCCAACTCTTAAGGCCCCATCTCCACATACCATTACAGTGAGGACTGGGCCTTACACACAAGAATTTGAGAGGTATACATTCATTCATTCAGTCCATAACATTACCCTTTTAATGTATAGGCGCATTCTTGATGTTAGTAATTTCTCGCCTTTTTTGGTCTACCCAGAAGTTTATCAATTTTATTGACCTATAAAAAAAACCGACCATTGGTTTCATTATTTTTTTTCTACTGCTTGTTTTCTATGTCCTTAATCTATGCTGCTCATATTTAATATTTTCTTTCTTCTATTTATTTGGGACTCTTCTTTGCTATGCTTAGAAGCATAGATGATTCATTTTATACTTTTTTTCCTTTTCTAATATAAACATTTAAAGCTATATGTTTCCTTCTAAGAACAGTTCTAGCTGTACCCTTCAAAGTTTAGTAAATTGTATTTTGATTTTAATTCAATTCAAACTATTTTCTAATTTCCTTTGTGACATATTTGATCCATGGGTTAAGTATTACTCTTTTTTTAAGAAGTGATTAAGAAAATTTCCCCCATAAATTGAGGATTATACCCTTTTTTTAAAAAGAATTTTATTTATTTGACAGAGAGGGAGAAAGCACAAGCAGAGGGAGTGGGAGAGAGAGAAGCAGGCTTCCCACTGAGCAGGGAGCCCAATGCGGGACTCAATCCCAGGACCCTGGGATCATGACCTGAACCAAAGGCAGATGCTTAACCTATCTGAGCTACCCAGGCACCCCGAGGATTATACTTTTTTGATTTCTAATATAATTTTAATGAAGTAAGAGAACTAATTCTACATAATTTTAATGAATTCACTTTTATTGAGACTTGTTTTAGGATCCACATATAGCCTATCTTGGTGACATCTCATGTGAACTTAAAAAAATGTGTATTTTGATAATGTTAAAGAAAACATTCCATTATCAATTAAAACAACCTAGTTGTTAGTGTTCAAAACCTCTATATTAGGGAATCTACAAACTTTTCTTAAAGGTGTACATAAGTAGTTTATGCTTTGTGAGCCATATAATCTCTGTTGCATCTATTTAACTCTACAGTGGTAGCATAAAAGCACCCATAGGTATGTAAATAAAGGAGAGTGCAGGGGTTCAAATAAAGTTTTATGTATAAACACTGAAATTTCAATTTCATATAAGCTTCATGTATCTCAGAATATTGTTCTTTATTTTTCTCACAACTTAAAAATGTAAAAATCAGTCTTAGGTCACAGGAAATATAAAAATAGACAAATAAGACAGATTTGGCCCACATGTCAGAGTCTGTCAACCCCTTGTTCTGTATCCTGATTTTCTATCAACTATGCTACTAATTACTGAGAGAAGTTTTGAAATCTCCAGCTATAACTGTGAATTTCTCTATTTCTTTTCTATTTAGTTCTATTAGCTTTCATTTTACATATTTTGAAGCTCTGTTATCATGTATATATAACACATATAAATTATATATAATATATAACATATATTACATATTAATTATAAATAAAATTATGTATTATAAATAAAATCATAATATATAATTATATATCATAAATAAGATGGCATGTGTTATAATTATATATTAATATATATTAAAATTACATATATTTTTCTTTATACACTTACCAAGAAATACAAATAAATATAATAAAACACAAAATGATAAATAATGAATAAAATGAAATACCAAAAAAAAATGGTCTAAAGAAAGCCAGTTAACAAAGGAAGAAAAAGCAAAGAATAAATGGTACAAATAGAAAACAATGGCAAGATGGTAGACTTACAAGCAACCATGTGAAATAATTTTATTAAGTGGAAATGGCAAAAGATTCCAAATAAAAGGCAGTTTATCAGTCTGATAAAAGCAAGACTCAATTATATGTTGTGTCGAAAAAATCCATTTTTAAAAAAACTTTTATATTCTGGGACGCTCAGTTGGTTAAACCTCTGCTTTTGGCTTAGGTCATGATCCCAGGGTACTGGGACTGAGGCCCACATCAGGGTCCTTGCTCAGCAGGTCCTTGCTTCTCCCACTTGTACTCTCTCTTTCTCTAACAAATTAATAAATAAAATATTTTTTAAAATAAAAAATAAAAATAAGAAAATATTTTAAGTAATCTTTACACCCAATGTGGGGCTTGAACTCACAACCCCAAAACAAAGACTCAAACATGCTCTATTGACTGAACCAGTCAAGTGCCCCAGAAGAAATTTATTTTAAACATAAAATTTCAGTTTCAAAATAAAAGGGATGGAAAAAGATAAATATGTAGACAGTAATCATAATAAAGTTGAGTAGCTATACTAATACCTGACAAAGCAGACTCCACAAAAAGGAATATTACCAGGGATGAAAAGACTTTTCATAATACAGGAATCAATTTATCAAGAAAAGATACTATGTTATGCATAAATGAAACATACAAACATAAAATACAGTTGATCTCTGCTTTTTAACTGGAATCTTTACACTCTTTGTTTACTTTTGTTTAAGTAATTGCTCTGGGGATAAATCATCAGTATGTATCTTTAACTCCCACAGTCTACCTTCAAATGATAACATCTAGGTACAATGTAAGAACTTTTCTAAGTATATATTCATTTCCCTCATCAAAACCTTTCTGTTACTGTCATATATTTTACTTTTCACGTATGCCATAGCTCCCCAAATATATTACTATTATCTTGCTTTAGTCAATTTTTTTCTTTTTACATCATGTTTTATACACTTACTGTATCTTTTTTTTTTTTTTTTAAGATTTTATCTATTCAGTTGCTAGTGGGGAGAGAGAAGAAGAGAGAGCACAAGCTGGGGGAGAAGGAGAGGGAGAAGCAGACTCCCCACTGAGCAGAGAGCCCGATGCTGGACCCTGGGGGTCATGAGCGGAGCCGAAGGCAGACACCTAACCAACTGAGCCACTCAGGTGCCCCAACACTTCATGTATCCTGTAGTCCTTTCCATAGAGAGCACTCTATACATTTGTCCCTTTCTTTCTTTTTACTGCAGTAAAATCATATAGCAAAATTCACTATCCTAACCATTTCAAATGGAGAATTCAGTGGTATTAAGCACATTCATAATATGCAACTATCATCACGCTCCATTTCAGTAACTTTTTATCACGTAAAACTGAAATCTTATTCTCATTAAACAGTAACTCCCTATTTCCCTCTTCTTCCAGTCCCTGGCAATCACTATTCTACTCCCCATCCCTATGACTTTGATTACTCTCACTTCCTCTTGTGCATATTCTACAGCTATTTCCTTTGTAGTTACCATGGGGACTACTATACTTAATATCCTTAAATTGTAACACTCTAATCTGAATTTATGCCAGTGTATCTTCAGTAATATGCAAAAACTCTGTTCCTTTACACTCTATCCCCACCCTTTCCTGTTGCTGATGTCACAGTATTATAACTTTATATCCCTGTACCCCAAAACACGAACTAAAAATTCTTTTAAATGCATTAGTCTCCCAAAATACATGCGAAAAAATGTAGTGCTACAAACAAGTCACACACTAGCTTTTAGATTAATAACTTTTAAAAATGCCATTCTCTTGTGAAAGACCTGTACTTTGAAAACTATAAAATGCTGATTCAAGAAATGAAGGGAACATAAAGATATGGAAAGACACTCCATGCTCACAGACTGGAAGACCAAATACTGTTAAAATGTCTATACTACCCAAAGCAATCTACACATGTAATTCAATCCCTACCAAAACACCAACAGCAGTTTTCACAGAACTAGAAAAAATAATCCTAAAATTTGGTATGGAATCACCAAACACCCCAAACA
This sequence comes from Mustela putorius furo, assembly GCF_011764305.1. Lineage (NCBI taxonomy): Eukaryota > Metazoa > Chordata > Mammalia > Carnivora > Mustelidae > Mustela > Mustela putorius. Next base: position 15,320,700 of record NW_025421423.1, read on the forward strand.
GCCAAAGCAATCTTGAAGAAGAAACGTGAAGCTGGAAACATCACAAATTCCAGACTTAAAGTTATATTACAAAGCTGTAGTAATGAAAACACTGTGGTACTGACACAAAAACAAACACACAAATCAGTGGAACAGAAGAGAAAACCTAGAAATAAACCCATGACCATATGGACAATTAATCTTTGACAAAGCAGAAAAGAATTCCAATGGGAAAAAAACAGTCTCTTTAACAAGTAGTGTTGGGAGAACTGGTCAGCAACATGCAAAAGGATGAAACTGGACCACTTTCTTTCACCATACCAAAAGTAAAATAAAAATGGATTAAAGACCTATAAGTGAGGCCTGAAACCATGAAAATCCTCAAAGAGAGCACAGACAGTAACTTCTTTGATTATCACCTGTAGCAACTTGTTTCTAGATATATCTACCAAGGCATGGAAAGCAAAAGAAAAAATAAACCATTGGTACTACAGCAAAATTAAGCTTCTGCACAGCAAAGTAAACAATCAACAAAACTAACAGACAACCTACAGAGAAGATTATCTGCAAATGACACATCCAATAAAGGGTTAGTATCCAAAATACATAAAGAACTTAGAAAACTCCAACACCCCAAAAAACAAATAATGCAATTAAAAAATGAGTACAAGACATGAACAGGCATTTCTTCCAAGGAAGACATGCAGATGGCCAACAGACAAATGAAAAGATACTCATCATCACTTACCATCAGGGAAATGCAAATCAAAACTACAATGAGATATCACCTTATGCCTGTCAGAATGGCTAAAATCAGTAACACAAGAAATAATGGGTGTTGGTGAGGATGTGCAGAAAAAGGAACCCTTGTGCACTGCTGGTGGGATATCATATAGTATTTGTCATTCTCTATTTTGCTTAACATAATACTCTTTAGCTCCATCCATGTCATTGCAAATGGCAAGATTTTGTTCTTTTTTATGGCTGAATATTCCATTCTATGTATGTGTGTGTGTATGTTTATACAGACATACACACCATATCTTTTTTAAGACTTTATTTAAGAGAGGGAGAGGGAGAGTGCATGAGCAGGTAGAGGGGGCAGAGTGAGAATGGGGAGGGGCAGAGAGAGAGAGGGAGAGGGAGAAGCAGATTTTCATTGAGCAGGGAGCCCCACATGGAGCTCAATCCCAAGAATCTGGGATTATGACCTGAGCCAAAGGCAGATGCTTCACTAACCAAGCCACCCAGGTGCCCCTTAGGATTTTATTTTTACTGGAGCTTGAACTCACAACCCCAAGATCAGATTCCATTGATCGAGACAGCCAGGCATCCATCTTTTTTTTTTTTTTTTAATCTGTAACTGGACTTTAGAGTCAAGTATGTCACACACAAATGATTTTTTAAAAATCTAATTTATTGGGGCACCTGGGTGGCTCAGTGAGTTAAGTCTCTGTATTTGGCTCAGGTCATGGTCTTAGGGTTCTGGGATCAAGCCCCACATCGGGCTCTCTGCTCAGCAGGGAGCCTGCTTCTCCCCTTTAAAAAAAAAAAATCTAATTTATTTAAACTAGAACACAAAGACATTTTTGAAGGACAGTTTTGCCAAAAACAGGGCTCTCAGTTGACAGTTTAATTCTTTTAGCACTTTAAATATATTGGACCACTGCTTTCTGATCCCCAAAGTTCCTGATGAGAAACATGCTCACATTCTTATTGAGGATCACTTATATGTGATGAGTTGATTCTTCCTTTTGGCTTTCAAGATTTATGGAAAGTTTGATTATAATGTGTCTCATGTGAGTCTTCTTGAGTTCATCTTACCAGAGTTCAGCTTCTTGGATGTTTATACTCAAACTTTTCATCGAATTTGGGGCTGTGTGTGGTAGAATACCTGTCTGGCACAGTCAATGGAGCATGCAACTCTTGAGCTCCGGGTTGTAAGTTCAAGCCCCATGTTGGTTACAGAGATTACTTAAAAATGCAATCTTTATTGGGGTGCCTGGACGATTCAGTCAGTTAAGCATTCAACTCTTCGTTCTGACTCAAGCATAAGTCATGGGATTGGGCCGTGTGTCAGGCTCTGCACTGAGTGGGGAGTATGCTTGAAGGTTCTATCCCTCCACCCCTCCACCCACTGAGCACTCTCCCTCTCTCTCTAAAATAAATAAATCTTAAGGGGCGCCTGGATGGCTCAGTTGTTAAGTGTCTGCCTTCAGCACAGGTCATGATCCCAGAGTCCTGGGATTGAGGCCTGCATCGGGCTTCCTGCAGAGCAGGAAGCCTGCATCTCCCTCTTCCACTCCTGCTGCTTGTGCCCCCCTCTCTCGCTGTGTCTCTGTCAAATAAATAGATAAAATCTTAAAAAAAAAAAAAACACTTTAAAGTAAAATCTTTAGGGGCACCTGGGTGGCTCAGTGGATTAAAGCCTCTGCCTTGGGCTCAGGTCATGATCTCAGGGTCCTGGGATCAAGCCCCACATCGGGCTCTCTGCTCGGCGGGGAGCCTGCTTCCTCCTCTCTCTCTGCCTGCATCTCTGCCTACTTATAATCTCTGTCTGTCAAATAAATAAATAAAATCTTAAAAAAAAAAAATAAAAAGAGTTGCTAACTTTTAAAGTAAAATCTTTATTAAAAAATAATTGGGGGCTGTGGTAACTTTAGAAATCAGATTCTTCCCCTTCCTTGGGGTCTTCTAGTTTTTGTTATGGTTTTTCTTCTTTTGACAGTTGTAAGCTATTTCTGTACCGAGAACCGGCCTTAGGTTTATATAAATTTAAAGTCTTATCTGGTTTCTTTTGAGCCTTTTTCCCTGGCATGTATTATCACTTTCTAATTTTCCCTATAGAAGCAGTTGTTTTTTTAATGTCTTAGTCTCTAATACCTCATTCCCAAAACGGGTGAAAGGGAAATATGAAAGGAACAAGTGCCAGTTCTCTGAATTAACTAGAAGTCACTGGAGGAAGGGGGAGTTTGCTACAAGAGAAGGAGATGCAAAGACAATGGCTGCCTGCCTCTGTCTGCCAACTATGTGCTCAGAAGAAGCAATTAACAATCAGAACATAGATCCCTGAGAGTTAAGAGGACAATATCCTTTCTACCTATGCTGGCTCCCTCAAGCTATTTGTAAGCTGCTCTTGGAACATGTAGGTAGCTCCCTGCCATGTGATTTAAGAGCAGAGGATGGGAGGTGCCTGGGTGGCTCAGCCGGTTAAATGTCTATCTTCAGCTCAGGTCAGGACAGCCCCCATCAGGCTTCCTGTTCAGCAGGGAGCCTACTTCTGCTTCTCCCTCTTTCCCCCACCCCACTCTTCGCTCCCCCCTCCCCACTCCATGCCATCCCCCTCCCCCATTCATGTTTTCTCCTACCTCTCTCTCAAATAAATAAGTAAAATCTTAAAAAAAAAAAAAAGGCAGACAATGGGTAGCTGCTACAGTGCTAAACCTGAAATTGATCAAAATTAAACACAATTTACCTTCTAAGTCTTCCTCTGGAACAACTTGCAAGCTTTCAATAGACTCCAGAGTTCCAAATTACAGAAAGAGTCTGGTAGTGCAATTGTTGTCTAGGCAGGGGAGTCAGATTCCTGGTGCTTCTTACTCCACTTATTCTCAGAATCCTCTTTCAATTATCTTAAATTAACAAAATAAACAACAACAACAAAAAAAAAAATAAAAAAGGAGGGAGACGTCATATCCACTCTGTGGATATTTACCATTTTGTACAAACTCAAATTTCCACCTGTATCATTTTCAAGTCTGAAGAATTTCCTTTAACAGACATCTAACAGACATGTAACAGACATCTGTTACTGAAAAATGCTCTCAGCTCTTGTCTGCCTCAAAGAAAGTTTGATTTTAACTTCATTTTTGAAACTTTAGAGGGACATAGATGATTGTACTTATTTCCAGACTTTAAAGATGTTACTCCATTGTCTTCTGGCTTACAGTTCAGACAAAAAATTCTGTATCATTCTTACCTTGGTTCTACTGAATAAAATGGGACTTTTTCCCCTCTGGGTACTTTTAAGATTTGTTTTGCATTCCTGGTTTTCAAGAATTTTATTATGATGAGCCTTGGTGTAGTTTTCACTATATTTATCGGCTTGGGGTCCATTGAACTTCTTAGTTATGTGGATTTATAATTTCTACCATATTTGGAATTATTTTCAATCACTATTTCTTCAGGTTTATGTTTCCCTGCCTTCACCTTCCTTTCTGGGACCTGATTCACACATATGTTTGGACCACCTGATTTTTTTCCTATAGTTTACTGAACACTGTTCATTTCTTCCTCAATCTTTTTTGGTCTGTGTGCTTTAGTTTCTACTGCTGTCTTTTTTGTTGTTGTTTTAAGTCATCTCTCCACCCAACGTGGGGCTGCAACTAACAACCAAGAGATCAAGAGTTATGTGCTCTATGACCTAAGCCAGCCAGGCACCCTTCTACTGCTGTCTTTGAACTGACTGCTCACTTATTCTGCAGAACATATGTGCTATTAATGCCACACCATGTGTTTTTTAGACATATTCTTATCTTTAGAAGTCTCATTTTTCTCCTTATTATGCTAACAGTTTCCTTTAAATCCTTAAATATGCTTTTAATAACCATTCCAAACTCCAAATCTGCTAATTTCATTATCTCTGTCCTTTCATGGGTCTCTTTCTTTTTTAAGGTTTTATTTATTTATTTGGGAGGGGAAGAGAGAAAGAGTGCAAGCACGCACATGCATGCACAAGAGCAGAAGGAGACACAGAGAGGAGGGAGAGGAACAGAGAAAGATCCCAAGACAACTCCACTCTGAGTGTGGAGCCCAATATGAGGTTCACTCTCCTGATCCTGTAAGACCATGATCTGGACCGAAACCAAGAGCTGGACACTCAGCTGACTGAGCCACCCAGGTGCCCCATCTAGTTTTCTCTCTGTTGATTGATTTTCCTCCTGGTTATAGGTCACAGTTTTGTGGTTCTCTCCATGTTTGGCAATTTTTGATTGAATAGTCAACAATGTGAGCACTAGAATTTGTTTTATTCCTTTAATGTGCCAGAGTTTTTTCTGGGAAAAAAGGTAGTTTCAGATTAGGCAATTGTTTTGGAACTTGTTTTGAAGCTTTGTTAGAGTGGGTTTAGCCTTTATGCTAGAACTGGTGTACCATTACTGGTAAGGCATGTGTAGCTTACTATTTGGCAACAGATTCAAAGGGAGACGTCTGGAGCACTTTACTCACAGAGCTCCCTCCTGTCCCACACATTGCTTCCATAGCTCCCAGATGCCTCAGCCTTCCCAAGCATGGATCTCTGCCTCTTCAACTGAGCAATTCTGCCATGTTTGCCGGGGCTCCCCCCAACCTTAAATAGAGCCCAGAAAAAATGCCAAGGTGATCACAGGGCTCACCTCATTTGTTGACTTTTATCTGAAATCACAATCCTGCATATAATAATAATATATTTCAAATAATGGCTGCTTAAAAGAAAAAAAAAAATCACTGCTCATGTAAAAAGTCCAACTGTAGAAATTTCCAAATCCAGAATGGTAACATATAAAGTTACCAGTGACTCGGGCTCTACTTGTCTTTCTGTTAGGGTGCAGCCCTCATCTGCATCATGTAAGATGGAAGATGAAACTCCTGCAGGATGTAGGATAAAAGAGGAAAAAGTGCATCCATGTGGAAATGTTCCAGAAATATCTATCTCCTGTTAACTTCTACTTGTATCTCATTAGCCAGGACTTAATCACATGACCACACCTAGCTATAAGGAAGACTGAAACAAGGCTGTTTAATTTGAGAAGCAACACACCCAGATAAAAATTAGCGTTGTCACTAAAGAAAACCAAAAAGTATTTGGGTACACAATAGTCTCTGTCATAATTCCTAACATTAAATTTAAAAAGAGAAGTATACAACTCATGAAGAAATGTGTAAAACTTTTTCATAAGTATCAAAGGACATAAAATAAGACCTATAAACATGAGATCACAGGTCAGGTTCCCAGAAGGAAAGGCACAACAACTGTGCTTATCATCAATTCCATTTGATGTCTTGCAGTAAAACCACAATTGTGTAATTCTGAATTAATTTAACTTGGGAAGTTTCTTCTCCATGTGTAAAGTAACAGGTGTTAACAATGTTAACCCCAGGGGCACCTGGGTGGCCCAGTGGGTTGGGGACCTCTGCCTTCGGCTCAGGTCATGATCCCAGGTCACAATCTTTAAAATAAACAAATAAATAAATAATGTTAACCCCATCAATAGAACTTTGCCAAAAGCTAAATTATATCAGTTTTATCATCATCTGCTGACAATGAAAAATCAGTTATTACCTAAAAATGACTGAATGTTGAATCATTTCAGTGGAATCAAAATAAAGCTTTTGGGAAATCACTCTATCAAAAGTGAAATACCTAATACTAATGGAAATTTAGTTTTTATTTATTTATTTATTTATTTTTAAAGATTTTATTTATTTGACAGAGAGAGATCACAAGTAGGCAGAGAGGTAGGCAGAGAGAGGAAGGGAAGCAGGCTCCCCGCTGAAAAGAGAGGCCGATGCAGGGCTTGATCCCCAGACCCTGGGATCATAACCTGAGCGGAAGGCAGAGGCTTTAACCCACTGAGCCACCCAGGTGCCCTGAAAATTGAGTTTTAAAAATTCTATATTAAAAGGGCACCAGGGTGGCTCAGTATGTTAAGCATCTGACTTGATTTCAGCTCAGGTCATGATGTCAGTGTTGTGAGATTACAGTGTTACGAGATTGCATGTCCAGCATGGAGCCTGCTTAGGATTGTTTCTCTCCCTTCCGTCTGTCCCTCCTTCCTCCCTCTCAAAAGCAAAGGAAAAAAAAAGTTCTACATTAAAGGTCAACTTTTTTTGAGGTAATAATACAAACATAAGTTTTTGTGCAACAGTCCTACAGGGCAGACGTGTACTTGCAATTAGTTTAGTACATACTTAACTCCTTTACCAAACAAGCAATATTCTACTAATAGATAGTAGAGTCATCAAATTTTAGAAATTATTTTTAAATCCACATTTAGATTAAATGAACCACAAAAATTCTGTGATAAGATTACACTGAGTAATACCAAAAAGGTCCTTCGGCACAACTGTACACCAGGCTCTTTGACCTACCCATTATCAATGTAATTTTTCAAATTTCTGTATCTTTAAAAAACTACCTCACACAGGCATTAAAAACTCATTTGTAAATGAGCCCTAAAACCTTTCTCTCCAAATTTGTTCAAAATCAACTAGGAATCTTTATTATAGTCAAGGAATGGAGCACCCAAATCTTGAAATTTTAGTTCTTTTAGAAATTTGCAAATATTAGACCAAATATCACAAAAATTTTTTTGCTGTATAAATGACCTCAAAAGAAAAAAAGTGAAATTTCCCCAAGTCATGTCAACAGCCAAGGCCCTCAGTGAAAGCAAACTAAAATCAGAAACTTCCCATCAAGAAAGAAAGAAAGGAGGAAAGACAGACTCATCTTTCGAAAGTATTTAAAAAGGAAGCCCATCTCTGTTCAGATTCTGATGGGGAAATGTGAATGTTTAGATTCTGAATTTTCTCTTCTTCTCTGGTCTAAGAATCTCCAAGGCAATAAATCAACATACACCTTAGACCATGTTAGGGGCTGGTGATACCTTAGAAAGTTTAGCAGAGCAAACACAAAACACCTTAGAGATCCTCAAAAAAGAAAAAGCAATTCAGCTAAAAATTATGATTCACACAAGGAAAAAAAATACGTTATAAGCAAATATTTAACAGAAGGACTAAACAGCACATCACACAAAGCTGAACACAGAATAAGTGAATCAGAAAAACATTTTAAGGAAATCATCCAAAATATAGGACCTTAAGGGGAAAGACATGACAATGAATGTAAGAGGTTAAAACAAATACAGGACTGAATGAAATGGTCCTATACGTTTCTAACTGGAGTTCCAGGAGAAGGCAGTTCTGGGAAGAGCTGGGTCACTCCTAAGAAAGATGAATGAAAGTAAGTCTCTAGCAATGGTCCTCAACACTAGCTGAACCTCAAGATTACCATCTAAGAAGTTTTAACAATAAACAAACTGCTCATCCCTCTACCCCAGGATTTTAGAATTGGTGTGGTCAAGGTATCTATATTTTCCTCAGAGCTTCCCAAGCTATTTTAGTGATCATCCAGGGTTGAGACTCTGTGATCCATATCTACAAATAGCTAGTTAAGCCACTGAACAAAAATAAGGAGGAAAATGTTTTAAAATGAGTATAGAGAAGTAATTTTACCTACAAAGTAATAACCAACACTGACAACAGACTTCTCAACAACAGACACCAAAAGAATAATAGAACAATACATTCATTGTGTTAAGAGAAAAAACTGGCAACCTAAAATTCAAAATAGCTAACTAACATTGAATAGTGCTAATGAAATAAACATTTTTAGTGAAACTCTGAGAGGTTACCATTTATAGAGCTTTGCAGAAATAGCTACTAAAGAGGAAGAGAAACACTGAACACAGAATGGGATATAAGACATTCAAAACATAAACGCAAAACAGAACAAATTGCTGCTGCCAGCTAAACTCCCATTTCATATGTCTTTCTTTTCCTAAGTAATCAATAAACAAACATGAAATCTTTCTGGTTATCCATCCTGGTAGTTCATATACGTGACCAAAGTGACCTATTTTTAAAATAAAAATATAATTGGCCCCACCTTAGATTTACTGTACTCTAGGAGTAAAGGCTTTTATTTATTTATTTATTTATTTATTTTTAAAGTACGCTCCATGCCCAGTATGGAGCACAACATGAGACCTGAACACATGACCCTGAGATCAAAGCATGTGAGCTGAGATCGGGAGTCAAGAGGCTTAACCAACTGAGCCACCCAAGCCCCCTAAGTCTCTAGCAATTTTTTTCTTTTTACAACAATTATTTTTTAAGCATTTTTACAAACATACCTGACCAAGAGGATAATTAGGTTTAGAAACTTTAGATTCTAGTATTTCCTCATACAACAGTATCCAAATATGGTTCCTCAAGGCAACATCACTATTACCCAGAAACTTGTGCAAATACAAATTCTGAGGACCCACCTCAGATCTACTTTATTAGAAATTCTGGATATGGACTCAACAGCTATGCTTTAACAGGCCCTCCAGGTGATTCTGATGCCAGCTCAAGTTTGAGAAAACACTTTAGTTTCATGCTCAGATTACTCTGTTCACACTTCTACAAGAACAAGTCCTCTGCTGCTGTCCTGTCCACAAAACCTTTCCATTTAGTACTGTAGAACAGTGTACCATGGTTAACTAATTCCCATATATTCTTAATCTCTTCCATGAATTTTCATTGCATCTTTTGCCTTAATAGAACTTAGTCTACTTCTCTTATACAATCCTCACAAAAAAGCCATTCATTCTCCTAAACACCATATTGCTCAGGGTCTGGAAAGTGAGGTCCACTCATTTTCTATTCCCTGTAACCCCAAAAACATTTGGATAAAAATCTGGTCTTCAGGGGCACCTGGGTAGCTCAGTTCATTGGGCATCTGCCTTCGGCTCAGGTCATGATCCCACAGTCCTGGGACTGAGCCCTGCACTGGGCTCCCCACTCAGTGGGGAACCTGTTTCTCCCTCTCCCCTGCTTATATAGTCTTTTGTACTCTTTCTCTAATAAATAAATAAAATTTTTATATATAAATAAATATCTGGCCTTTTCTGAAACTCTCCACTCTTCATGCCTTTTCAACTGTGGATGATGCTAATTTCCAAGTTTCTCTCCTGATGGTGAGACCAGAAGAATACAGTGACTACCCAACACTTCCATTTGGATTTGCAAAGGAACCTCAAATTCAACATATAAAAATCTGAACCTGTTATGCTGTCCAACTTCTTCCTATATATTCTACATAAATGGCACCACCATTCATCTACCCAATTATCCAAGTCCAAACCTGGAAATAAATCATTGATGGAATCCCTTATTCAAACATTCAATTAGTCACCAGCTATTATCAATTTCACCTTCTGTAAATGCTTTTGTTCTATCACAACTGCTAGTGGTACAGTACAAATTACCATCCCTAACTGGGATATTCTGTACAGTAAGAGCCTCTTAACTATACTCCACCAGTTCATTTTACAGTCCCCAAATTTCAAGAACATTTATTTTTAAACCACATGGTAACCTACGGAATGTAAGTTATGTTCCAATTTTTAAAAAATCATGTGATCTTATAGTTTTAATACTTCTAATATGCTAAACCATCATTCAACACAGGCTTTTAAATCCAGCTTTTATCAGTTGTTCTGGGTCACCAACTGATTGACAGTTTTATCACAACTAAAAAACAAAAATAAGATCAATCAAAAAAGTAATTATTAAATTAGATCCAAATTCTTAAAACTTAAGATCTACAATTGGTAATTTCACTTATGTGAGCTTGACTGCAATAAATTTTAGTTTTTTTATAAATAATGGACTTCAAGATATGTTTGTAATATGAGCAAAGAAACACAGTAAAAAAAAATTTTTTTTGAAACTCACAGAAAGAAAACATTTTAGATTTTGAAAAAGTGAAAACTCACCATACACACCTGTAGGAGTAGAATTGTTCATGGTAAAAGGTCCGTTAATGACACCAGAAGAGAGAAGCTCATCAGATCCCCGCTGAAAAGCAAGACCAATAAATACTATGTTAATAAAACGAGCCCTGGATAATGGTCCACGTTTACTACTAAAACTATCAAAAGTTAATAATATTACTTTGTCTGAAGGTCAAGGCATTTAAGGCGAAGTCCTCAAGAATCACAAAATCTAAAGGTTGGAAGTAAATTTTACAGAAGAAAAATTACTGCATAGCCACATGGTTGTTAAAGAAAGAAAGAAAGAAAGAAAGAAAGAAAGAAAGAAAGAAAGAAATATTGCTATCACATAATGGGGGACATAATCCTGCAACCCTGTTATGAACAGATGTTATATCTGAAGTACCAGAAATCACATTTAGGGGTTGCACCCTGAAATTGGTTTTGTTTTTTTAAGATTTTATTTATTTGTCAGAAAGAGAGAGCACGAGTGGGGGCCGAGGAGAAAGAGAAGCAGGCTCCCCATGAGCAGGGACCCCGATGTGGGACCCAATTCCAGGACCCTGGGATTATGAACCAAGCCAAAGGCAGACACTTACCAACTGAGCCACACTCGTGTCCCCAGCATATTTATTTCTAAGTACTCATATGGAAATCATTAGTGTAGTACCTGCTAAGCATCCCAACTTCTTGATACCTATGTATTTTTTTAAAGTTGAACACAAAGACACAACTTATTTCTACATTGACCAAATCCTTTATAATCAGTGATTTTTTTATTCATTAATATTCACAATGATCTTTAATGTGTATGATTTTTTTAAACAACTTGTGTTTAAATAATTTCCTTTTTCCTATATGTAAGAGTTTTGACCAATTGTGGGATACTGGGTGGCTTAGGTCCTGGGATGGAGTCCTGTATCAGACTCCCTGCTCAGCTGGAAGCCTGCTTCTCCCTCTCACACTTCCCCTGCTTGTGTTCCCTTTCTTGTTGTCTCTCTGTGTCAAATAAATAAATAACATCTTTAAAAAAAAAAAAAAAGGAATTAAAATCAAACAATTTCCAAATGTCACTGATTAACTTGGTCAATTCTTTTTTTGAAGATTTTATTTATTTACTTGAAAGATTTTATTTATTTACTTGAGACAGACTGAGAGAGGGAGAGAGCATGAGAGGGGAGAGGATCAGAGGGAGAAGCAGACTCCCTGCTGAGCAGGGAGCCCCATGCGGGACTCGATCCCAGGCCTCCAGGATCATGACCTGAGCAGAAGGCAGTCAGTCATTCAACCAACTGAGCCACCCAGGTGCCCTTACTTGGTCAATTCTTAAGATCAAATATTTTGGTCTACAGGATGATAAAACTTAATTCTCAAATTATTCCACAAATATTAGAATAGTTATAATTCTCCAAAAGATGTTTAATGTTTAGGTGTTAAGTATCACTATAGGACAAAACTTCAGCCTTTGCTAAAGAAAGGCAAACCACCAATGTATTTGCGTAATAGAAATACAAGTATTTAAACAATCCTGTATTGGGCGCCTGGGTGGCTCAGTGGGTTAGGCCGCTGCCTTCGGCTCAGGTCGTGATCTCAGGGTCCTGGGATCGAGTCCCGCATCAGGCTCTCTGCTCAGCAGGGAGCCTGCTTCCTTCTCTCTCTCTCTCTGCCTGCCTCTCAGTGTACTTGTAATTTCTCTCTGTCAAATAAATAAAATCTTGAAAAAAAAATAATAAAATAAAATAAACAATCCTGTATTAAATATCCAGATATTATTCCCTTTGGTTCTTCACTAGAAATTTATACAGACAAGGTGGGACAAGAGGAAGAAATTAAGTAAGCACACAAGATGAAATTAAAATGAAAATCTCAACTTCTGGAAGGACCAAGATTAAGGCCTCATTTAAGGAACATCTGTTATATTCCTGATAATACCTTAACTTTGTGGTTCACTGGCTACTTGCAGCTATGGAGAAAGATGAATTTCTGCAGGTTTAAAAACAGTAAAAATTTAAACATGCCCAGCATGTTTTTATCTCTGAGAATTTGGTAAAAGAGGTGTTACTAGCAGATATATTTCCTACATATACATGAGTTTAGTATTAATATGTTTCTATATGTAAACTGAGTTTATTTGAAACTACTAAAACCATTTTAGCTTTTTCCTAGACTTATAGAAGTATGTTAAAATGTCAACTAAGCACTAATTCTAGGAGGACTGCACACTTAAATGTAAAAGGTATAACAATAAAGACTCTAGAAGGTAACAGAAGAGTATCTTCATAATTTTGGAGTAAGGAAAATTTTCTTAAATAAGACACAGAAGTACAACTATGAAGGAAAAATACAAATGAGACACTGAAATTAATAATTTTATTTACAATATATATAATATAAAATCTTAATGTTGCACATCTGAAACTAATACTACATGTCAATTTTTTTTAAAAGAATTTTATTTAGGAAAAGACATGAGGAATCTAAAAGGCAAGTTATAGAGAAGAAGAAAGTATCTGCAATTACATATAATCCCAACAAGTTTTACTGATTTTTTTTTTTTTAAGATTTATTTGAGAGAGACAGTGCAAGTAAGAGCGGAGAAGGAGCAGAGGGGGATGGAGAGGGAGGAGAAAGACTCTCAAGTAGCTATCCGCATCCCCACCCCACTCCTTGAGCAAGGATCCATCTCAGGACCCTGAGGTCATGACCTGAACGGAAACCCAGAGTCAGATGCTTAACTGACTGAGCCACCAGGTTTTATAACCAGAGGCGGAAAAAAACCTCATTAGCAAAAAAAAGTCAAGGTAAAAGAAAACCACAATAGTTCAACAGGTACCCAACAAAGTGGCAGACTTTTTGTTTCAGAATATTTGTGATTTCTCCTCCTGTGAAAGGATTTTTCACCCCCAACCATGATGATGTGACTTGGAATGCCTCCTGTGAGAGAGAACTTCCAACACTGAGCACGGTTTTGTGATAGGCTTTTTTGGCCTATAGAATATGAACAGACATGACCTTCAATAAATCCAAACAGAAGCATCAAAAGATTTTAGAGCAGTTTCTGCTAATTTTTTCCCTTTTCTCTGTGAAATAGGAGCATATTCCAAGAGGGGCTGCTCTTTCGGCCTAATTTCCAGAATAAAAATACATATAGCTTCACAACAGCCACCAACCCTGTAAGTGAACCAGAAACAAATATTTTTCTAACCTATATCTAAATGACTATTATCGTATTCAATAAACATATGAAAAGATGCTTGATTCCACTGGTCATCAGGGAAATGAGGTTAAAACCACAATAAAATACTAGATATTAAAAGAGACTGACAATATCAAGAGTCGATAACAACATGGAGCATCTAAACGAGTATGTTATTAGTTGGGAGTGCAAGCTGGCACAGCTTTGGAAGACGGGACTCAATAACGGTGAAGTTGAATCTACAACCCTTATGTATTCTACTCCTATGGATGAACTCAGGAGATTGCATGTTTATCTGTACCTAAACAAATGAGAATGTTCTCAGCAGCATTATTTCTACCTGCCAAATAGGAAATAGCCAGTTATCAATGAAAGAATGGACGGATTTCTTTTTAAGTAAATGAAGAAAGTTTTTTCATTTAAATTCAATTTGTTAACATATAGTGTATTATTAGTTTCACAGGCGGAGGTCAGTGATTCACCAGTCTTATATAACACCCAGTGCTCATTACATCACATGCCCTCCTTAATGTCCATCACTTGGTTACCCCCATTCCCCTACTCCCTCCTCTCCAGCAACCTTTGGTTTTGTTTCCTATGATTAAGAGTCCCTTATGGTTTGTCCCTGTCTCTGATTTCATCTTGTTTTATTTTTCCCTCCCTTCCCCTATATTACTGTTTTGTTTCTTAAATTCCACATAGGAGTGAAATCATACAATAATTTTTTCTCTGACTGAATTATTTCACTTAGCCTAATTCCCCTCTATTTCCATCCATGTCATTGCGAATGGCAACATTTCTTTTCTTTTTTTTTTGATGGCTGAGTAATATTCTGTTATATGTGTGTGTGTATGTAGGTATACATGTACACGCACATACACCCCCCCCATATCTTCTTTATCCATTCATCCATCAAGGGACATCTGATCTGGGTTCTTTCCATAGTTTGGCTATTATGGACATTGCTGCTGTAAACATTGGGATTCGAGTGCCCCTTCCAATCACTACACTTGTATCTTTGGGGTAAATACCTAGTAGTGCGATTGCTGGGTCATAGGGTAGCTCTATTTTTTTTTTAAAGATTTCATTTACTTATTTGAAAGACAGAGATTACAAATAGGCAGAGAGAGAGGCAGAGGGAGGGGAAAGGAAGCAGGCTCCCTGCTGAGCAGAGAGCCCAATGCGGGACTCAGACCTGAGCCAAAGGCAGAGAGGCTTTAACCCACTGAGCCACCCAGGTGCCCCTGGGTATCTCTATTTTGAACGCTTTGAGAAACTTCCATACTGTTTTCCAGAGTGGATGTACCAGCTTGCACTCCCACCAACAGTGTAAAAGTTCCTCTTTCGCAAAGTGGATAGATTTCTGTAAATGCAGTGATTTATAGCAATAAGAATGGACTACTGCTCCATACAGTAACATAGATAAATCTCACAAGCATGCTAAGTCAGTCACATAAGAAGTCAGTCACAAATGATTATACCCTATACTACTGTATTACTGAGTTCAGAAATATGGCCAAAACTAAATGACACACTGGACAGCAACAAGCAAAAGAACAAAATGTACCACTTTCATACACCACATACAAACATAAAGTTAAAACAGTTTAAAGACCTAAATTTGAGACCTGAAAAAATAAAACCCACAAAAACAGTAGAAATCCGGGGCACCTGAGTGGCTCAGTCATTAGGTGTCTGCCTTTGGCTCAGGTCATGATTCCAGGGTCCTGGGATGGAGCCCTGCACATCAGGTTCCCTGCTCGATGGGAAGCCTGCTTCTCCTTCTCACGCCTCCCCTGCTTGTGTTCCTTCCCTGTCAAATAAATAAATAAAATCTAAAAAAAAAAAACCAAAAACCTGTAAAAATCCTAACTCCTTTAACCATCAGCCACAGCAACTACTTTCTAGATAGGTCTCCTAAAACAAGGGAGATGAAAGCAAAAATAAACTATGGGGACTACATCAAAATAAAAAGCTTCTGCACAGCAAAGGAAACAATCAACAAAACTAAAAGGCATCCCGCAGACTGGGAGAAGGTATTTGCAAATGACATACCCAATAAATGGTTAGTATCCAAAATATATAAAGAACGGATACTACTCAACACCCCCAAAACAAATAATCCAATTAAACCTAGGCAGAAGACAGAGACACTTTCTCAAAGAAGACATACTGACAGCCAAAATACACATGAAAACATACTCAGCATCACTTACCATGAGCGAAATGCAAAGCAAAACTAGAAGATATCACCTCACACCTGTCACAATGCCTAAAATCAACAGCATGGGAAACAAAAAGGTGTTGGCAAGGATGTGGAGAAAGGCGAACCCTCTTGCATTACTGTGGGGTAATGCAAACTGGTACAATCACAGTGGAACACATTATGGAGGTTCCTCAAGAAGTTAAAAAAAAAGTTAATGAATGGATAAAGAAGCTGAGGTATAGGGGCGCCTGGGTGGCTCAGTGGGTTAGGCCTCTGCCTTCAGCTCAGGTCATGATCCTGGGATGGAGTCCCACATCGGGCGCTCTGCTCAGCAGGGAGCCTGCTTCTTCCTCTCTCTCTTTCAGCCTGCTTCTCTGCCTACTTGTGATCTCTGTCAAATAAATAAATAAAATCTTGAAAAAAAGAGAAGAAGCTGAGGTATACATACACAATAGAATACTATTCAGCCATAAAAAAGAATGAAATCCTGCCATGTGCAATGACATGGATGGAGCTAGAGGGTGTTATGCAAAGCAAAATAAGTCAGTCACAAAAAGAGAAATATCACACAATTTTACTCGTATGTGGAATTTAAGGAGCAAAACAAATGTGCAAAGGGGAAAAAAGGAAGAGAGAGAGAAAGAGAGAGAGAAAGGCAAACCAAGTAACAGACTCTTAACAAAAGAGAACAAAGAGATGGTTACCAGGAGGGAAGTGGGTGGAAGTGATGAAGTCCTAGAACCTAAGTCAGGTTCGGTGGGGTGAGGTTCGGAGCTGACGACTAAAGGAAGAATTCTTAAGACGTCGCTGGTGCAAAGGTGGTTTATTAAAGCACGGGGACAGGACCCGTGGGCAGGAAGAGCTGCTGCCCCGGGTTGTGAGGGTGGGCATGTTATACACTTTGCGGTTGGGGGAAGGTGAGGGGAAGGGATGGGAGGTTTCAACAGAGTTTTCACATGTTAGGGAGGGCCTACAAGGTGCGGGGGGGCCGGGGGGGGGGGCGGGGGCGGAGTCCTTGCCCTTATGGCTTGATCAATGCCGTCTTTAGGTCAGGCATTAACATCAAGATAATTGGGAGATTCTTGGTGGGGTATTATGATCCTGCTATCATTTACATTCCCTTCTACCTCAGTCTCCTCCACTGTATGGTGGGAGGGAGACATTAGGGCTTCAGGAACCGAGAGTTATTTGCCTCTGGAAATTTGTGCTGTTGATACGGTAACCTCCCTGTTTAGACCTCTAGGACATCTGTAGAGCAAGGGAGACTCCTGTTCTGCAGGATTGTGATCCCTGCAAGTGAACCATTTATCGTTTTATGGCGGTCAGGGGTGCCTGAGGAATGCCACACATATGGAGGGGAGCAGGTGAAGAGAGGGTGCAAGGCGCCAGCTTTTGCTCTGTCCTCAGCCAGCCTCCTGCTCCCTCATCATTAGCACATGTTTAATAAACAGTGATGGGGATTAAGGAGTGCACCTGTGAAGAGCACAGGGCAACTATGGAAGTACTGAATCACTATATAGTACATCTGAAACTAGTAGTACACTGTATGTTAATTAACTGGAATTTAAATAAGAACAAACAGAAAAAAGCTAATGTACTTCAAGGACACTATCAAAAAAATGAAAAGACAAGCCAGAGAATGGGAGAAAGTATTTGCAAAATCTAAATAATAAAAAGACGTATTTGTAAAAAAACAGGCAAAAAGCATCTGAAAAGTCCTTTCTCCAAAGATATACAAATGACCTCTAAGCACATGAAAAGATACTCAACACCATTAGACATTAAGGAAATGCAAATTTTAAAACCACAGAGAGCACTTCAAACAAAATTTAAGACTATGACATCACCACACACCTATCAAAACAATTAGAATAAGGAAAAATGACAGTATCAAATGCAAGGGAGGAATGTGGAAGAAAGTGGATCTCTTATACATTGCTGACAGGAAGGGTACAGCGACTTTGGACAGTTTGGTGGTTTCTTTAAAATGAAACATAAAAAAACAATCAAACAAGCATATTCTCAAAATGAAAAATCACATGTTCTATGATTTTATTTATGTAACATTCTCAAAATGACAAAATTATAGAGGTGAAAAAGAGACCAGTGGTTGCAAGGGAGCGGAGATAGTTGGTGGCAGGTAATGGGTATGATTATAAAAGGGTACGAGAATGGAGATCTTTGTGGGGGACTGATCAATTCTGTATCTTTTTTTTTTTTTTAAGATTTTATTTATTTTATTTGACAGAGAGAGAGATCACAAGTAGGCAGAGAGGCAGGCAGAGACAGAGGGGGGAAGTAGGCTCCCCGCCGAGCAGAGAGCCAGATGCGGGGCTCGATCCCAGGACACTGAGATCATGACCTGAGCCGAAGGCAGCGGCTTAATCCACTAAGCCACCCAGGCGCCCCTCAATTCTGTATCTTGATTGAGGTGATAGTTATGTGAATCTACACAAGCAATAAAATGAAAGAATTATAAATAGGCATTGTACAATATCAACATCTTTGTTTTGATAATGCACTATAATTAAAATGCAACCATCAGAGAAAACTGTGAAGGGTACACAGGACCCTTCCATAGTATCTTTACACTTCTAAATTTTTTCCAAATATAAAGTAAAAAAAAATAAACAAAATAAAACAATGAAACAAGAAATGCATCATTCTGAGCCAGAGGATTCCTACTGACTTGAGACTTCCTCCCTGCCTAAAACAGTCATTACCATCACCTATGCTGAATCAACCTGTAAGGGATAAGAAAAGATTGATCAAGCTATGAACTACTACAGTTAATTCTCAGAGTTCATGCCTATATAGTGGTGATCCAGAAGGCATCCCTTCAACGGCAGACAACATTCAAAAAACAAAACAAAAACACAATAAAAGTATGAGTTACACAATCATATGAGTTACTTATGGCCATCTATACCTAGGATAAAGGAAGGAAAGAAGCAAAAGGCAGACAATATACACCAGAAAAATTACACAACTTTAAATTATGAGCAAATAACAGTGATTTGATTTTGTAAAAATAAAAAAATAAAATAAAATAAAATATAACAGCCTCTCCCAAATAAAATACAAAGGGATACAGCAGCTAAAGGAAAAGGAAATAAGAATTCTACCAAAGGATTTAAAAGACTGATTGAAAAAAAGAATAAAGCAGTTTCATGAAAGTCAGCCATTACAGAGAAGAGAACAAGTGCAAACACCTTTCAGTTACCCAAAGAACCAAACTCTCCTGCAAGGAACCAAATCTTGCTCTAGAATTTTTGTATTAAAAAGCTAACAAAGAACAAATCTTCAGGGACTCCTGGAAGGCATAGTCAGTTAAGCGTCTGCCTTCAGCTCAGGTCGTGATGCTGGGGTCCTGAGATGGAGCCCCATGGGCTCCCTGCTCAGCAGGGATCCTCAGCAGGGAGTCAGCTTCTCCCTCTCCCTCTGCAACTCCCCCTGCCTGTGCTCTGTCACTGGCTCTTCTGCTCTCTCTCAAATGAATAAATAAAACCTTGGAGGGGGGAAAGGAACAAACTTTCAGAAAAGCACTCCCTTGGACGCAGGGGAGATTACTTAAAATGCATCTAGCAAAGGTGTCAAACTTTAACACAGACCCCACAGTGCTTGAGAGCTAAGAATCAAAAAAAGTTGTTTGCAGTCTTCTTAATGCACACATGCCACTTCAGTTTCCATTTTGGGAAGAGAACTGAGTTACTCACAGCTCTATTTCTATCTCATTTAATAAACTTTTACCTAGTTTACTAACTAGGAAATCACCAGTCAACAATTAACATGAAGGTTTTACCTGCTGCTTACTATTTAATCAAGTCTAAACTTATTGTAATGGCTATTAAAAGCTCTTTCTAACCTGGACCTCCTACTCATGGTAACACTCCTGTCCTGGAATTTGCCCCAGACGCTCATCTTTATTCTTGCCTCTTTATGCTATTCTCCCATCTCAAACACTATCCCTTCACTACATATCCATTCTTACCTACTGATCACAAATAAATACCATATCCTTGAAAATTTTTCTATCCCTCAAATGAAGAGGTTGAACTTAATTCTGATTGTCTTAATTGTATGATTGTCTAAAATGTGTATGTTTTAGGATTTTAGCACACTTGCAGAATATATCTTTCCTGTATGTTTAACTATCAATATCACACATTTTGTCAAATGTGTATGCACAGATTTTTTTCAGCTACTTTGAGGTCAATTATTGTGTCTTATATTTGATTATATTTCCCCACAGTCTATAGCACAGTGCCAGGTACATTACATGTAATGGCTTTCTGCCTTGGTTATGCATTAGAATCATATAACCAGTTTAAAATAAATACTATTTGGGGAGCCCAGATAGCTTAATTAAGCATTTGCTTTCAGCTCAGATCATGATGCTGGAGTCCAGGGATCGAATCCTGCATCAGGCTCCCTCCCTGCTCTGGGGAGCCTGCTTGTCCCTCTGCCCCTCATTCCCACTCTCGTGCTCCCTCTCACTCCCTCTCTCTCAAATAAATAAAATCTTCAAAAAAAAAAAAAAAAGTAGGGCGCCTGGGTGGCTCAGTGGGTTAAGCCTCTGCCTTTGGCTCAGGTCATGATCTCAGGGTCCTGGGATGGAGTCCCGCATCGGGCTCTCTGCTCAGCAGGGAGCCTGTTTCCTCCTTCTCTCTGCCTGCCTCTCTGCCTACTTGTAATCTCTCTCTGTCAAATAAATAAATAAAATCTTTAAAAAAAAAAAAAAAGATTTTATTTATTTATTTATTTATTTGACAGAGAGAGAGAGAGAGAGAGAGAGAGTCAAAAGTAGGCAGAGAGGCAGGCAGAGAGAAGGGGAAGCAAGCTCCCCACTGAGCAGTCTGATGTGGGTGGGGCTCAATCCCAGGACCCTGGTATCATGACCTGAGCTTAACCCACTGAGCCACCTAGGCGCCCCGCCACCCCAGAGATTTTTTTTTTTTTTTTTTTAAGATTTATTTATTTATTTGACAGAGATCACAAGTAGGCAGAAAGGCAGGCAGAAAGAGAGAAGGAAGCAGGCTCCCTGCTGAGCAGACTCAATCCCAGGACCCCGGGATCACAACCCCAGCTGAAGGCAGAGGCTTTAACCCACTGAGCTACCCAGGCGTCCCCACCCCAGAGATTCTTAACTAGAAGATCCAGGCTGAGGCAAAACCTGTATTATTTCCAAAGCTCTAACATGTACCCAACTGAGAACTACTATAGAAATACTGTAATAGGGCGCCTGGGTGGCTCAGTGGGTTAAGCCGCTGCCTTCGGCTCAGGTCATGATCTCAGGGTCCTGGGATCGAGTCCCGCATCGGGCTCTCTGCTCGGCAGGGAGCCTGCTTCTCTCTCTCTCTCTCTCTGCCTGCCTCTCCATCTACTTGTGATTTCTCTCTGTCAAATAAATAAATAAAAAAAACCTTTAAAAAAAAAAAAAAAAAAAAAAAAAAAAAAAAAGAAATACTGTAATAAACACAGAACATAAAGTGGTTTAAAATACAGTCTTCTAGAGTAGACCATAAGTAGGTTTCAACAGCTCCACCTTAAACTTACCTTTGTCTGATACTAGGCTCAGTTTGCTCATCTATAAAAAAGAATCATAATGGTACCCATCCTTGTGGGTTACTCTGAGGATTAACATTTCTAATACAAAGGTATCCCTTAAACACTTGCAATAAACACTGTTGATTAATTACTCATTTTCAAAAGGTACATGTATTCAGTGTAAGTATTACTAGGTAATAATCTCCAAAAGGTGAAAGTCAACATTCAATAAAGTAAACTTTGTAAAGAAAAAAAAAAAAAAGCCACTTCCCCATTCTAACAACAAAAACTGATTTAAAAAATTGATACAAGACTTGGTTTTGATAAAACACGCTTAAAAACTGAAAGCAACTGGGGGCCTGGGTAGCTCAGTCAGTTACAGGTCTG
This sequence comes from Mustela putorius furo, assembly GCF_011764305.1. NCBI lineage: Eukaryota > Metazoa > Chordata > Mammalia > Carnivora > Mustelidae > Mustela > Mustela putorius. The sequence goes on from NW_025421423.1 coordinate 15,342,592, forward strand.
CCTTTGGCTCCTGTCATGATCTCAGTGTCCTGGGATAGAGTCCCACATGGGGCTCTAGCCTCAGCGGGGAGTCTGCTTCTCCTTCTCCCTCTACCCCTCCCCACTGCTCATGTGTGTGCTCTCTCAAATAAATAAAATCTTTAAAAAAAACAAAAACAAAAACTGAAAGCAATGCTTTTCGCATTTTATGTAACAAATTATTAAAATATATATCCATTTCTAATAAATAAAGCTGAAACCCTCTTTCTATAGGATTACATAGGATATTTAATAAAGTTCTATTTATTTATAGAACTGGGAATGAGAAAGAATAAAGTATCAGCCTGGACATTAGGATCTTTCCTGCAGAACACTGATAAGATCTGTTAAAAGAAGAAAAAAACTAAAATTTTTCACTATACCTATCCTTATTTACACAACTTTGCATACTCATTCAATTATCTCAGAATAAATCTATAGATGTTAAATAGCTAGATTTTTATTTTTATAATTCATTTTAAGTGCATTTTGCAAAGTTATAATATGAATCTAGGCTCCTCTCTATAATCCTTTTATAAGTGGTAAGCCTTTGCTACATTGTTATATTCTTCATAATTATTTTTAATGGATTCTTAATATTAGTGTTACTTGCAATTTATTGATATCATGGAATTATGCTACGTTATTACTTCATTTAGAATGCAGTATATTGCCTACATAAAGGAGCTTCTCAACAAAAAATATACTTAATTGCTAAAGCACAAGTGAGCTTCCCCATTTGACAATACTCCATAAGTATTGTCACACAATGGTGCTGGGAAAATAATGTATCCTAATGCCATATAGAGAGGACAAAGGATGTTCTGTGTCTGGTACTTTCCCAGACTTGGCCAAATGTGTTTCTTCCCTCAGCAGACTAAAATCTATATACTTTCCTTGTAATAACCAGTAATCATGACTCTAACAGCTTTCAGTGAGTTCTATAAATCCTTCTAGCAAATTATGAGACCTCAACATTGGTTCTGGAAACCCCCAGAACTTATACCTAGTGTCAGATAAGAGTAGTCTTCTGTGGACCATGTCCCCTAACTTTGCAGCTGGCCTAATTCCTCTCATGGTTAAATGATGAATCAACCAAGTATAATAAAACTATTCATTTAACAAATTTTTAAAAACTTTATTCTTAATCTCTGAATTACCATTTGGACTTCTAACTGTAAAAGAAAAATTTGGCCTAAAAATGTGATCAAGTACACACATATACAAAAATCACAATAATTTAAATTTATATGACATCTTAAATAAATTAATATAACAACTGTCACATTCAATGTTTCCACATAAAATATAAACTGTAATAATAAGAAAATGATTAACACTGCAGAGTCTTCAAAATAAAAACACTTAAGTGTGATAATTCTACTAGATCTTTCAAGAGCAACAGGAAAAGCTTTCCAAAAATTACACATATGTAAAGCAAACATCAGGGAATTAGGTGGAAGTGTTGGAATGGCTATTTTTATTTTTATACTTAATACACAAGAAACAAGATTTGATCCTAAAGTTTCAGACCTGGGAATCCTGTCTTATATCAGAAAAAGGGTTGACTATTCCTCAGGTAGACTAAACCACACATCTCTCAAATAATTATGATACTTTATTTTGACCCTAATAATTTCAGGATTGATAAACAAAAGACAAGGAGAGCAAAAGGAGCTTACATTTGAAAATGAGGTCATAGGAAAAGTATTCTGATAATCAAACTTTACTGGCTAAGCTTCCCCCCCCCAATAATTAATTTTCAAATTATAGAAAACAAAGGTTTGTTTAATATTATAAAGCTCAGGGACACCTGGGTGGCTCAGTTGGTTAAGCAGCTGCCTTCGGCTCAGGTCATGATCCTGGCATCCTGGGATCGAGTCCCGCATCGGGCTACTTGCTCTGCAGGGGGCCTGCTTCTCCCTCTGACTCTGCCTTCCACTCTGTCTGCCTGTGCTTGCTCTCACTCTCTCTCTCTCTTACAAATAAATAAATAAAATTAAAAGAAAAAAATTATAAAGCTCAAATCCCAAAAGTCATATTATTTTGTAAAGCTCTATAAAAGATGACAAAAACTCAATTAGTTCCATATTATTTTAAACAGTCCTTTCTTTTAAAAAACAACTTTTCTTTCCTAGACATATATTCTTTCTCCTAAAAACACATCACCACCTATAATTACAAACCACTACAGTTTAAAAAAAATCTGAAAAATATACTTAATATTTATATCCTAAATGTCTGAAAAGCAATTTTCCATTATACCAAGGAAAGAGCAATGCAGACCTAGGTAAATTGAGTATCTCTCACAAGGGCTGACTACTATGATTTAAGAGATGGGTTGGAAAATAAGCAGGATGAAGACCCCTGTGCTACAGACAAACAAATTAACCTTACACAAAAAGGCTTTAATAAGCCGAATAATGAAGACATCTCGGGAGGTGGGCTGTATGAAAACACTGGATCAACAGTCTCCTTAGAAACACAAAGTAAATTTACATAAGTGCAGCAGTTGCTCTGTGCACTTGTTAGCTCTCTGGCTAAGTCAACACACCAATCAGCTGCCTCAAGTATCAATTACTGAAGTTCTCTCCTGTTGAAGAATAATGAAATACACATGACAACAAAGCAAAGGAATATTATAATTAAGCAGCACAAATAAAGTGCTTCATTATCAAATTTGATGGGAAGTGGTTTTAGTTCGTGTTGAAGAGATATTATTAATATGATAGAAGGCAATCCACACAACCGAGAAACACTTGCTAAAGTAACATGTAAGGAAGATTGTAAAAATAAACCTTTACTAACAAGTTAAATTTCAGATAACATTTAAAATGCATATGAATTTCAGATAGCATTTGTTTTATTCTATGACCATAAAAAAGAGGCTACCAAAATTACCCCAGAATTGTCTAAGATCCTAGTACTTCTTTTTTAAATATAAGCATCTGCATACTGGAATTAATATCCAAGTTCTACCGTAAAGCCAAGGTAGTCCCCTCTATTAATATTTCTAGCAGACAGTCTTAGTGAGGCTTTGTGAACACTTTCCAGAACAGAAAACACGTTAATCCTGCTCTGTTAACTATGTTTTTTCATAAATAGAAACAAAAGTGCTATTATGTAAAGTCTCACCATACTATATACACTTGTTGATTATGGTTTCCTGATTAATCACCTTTATACCCTCCTCCACAGAACCTACTATAATGTTATACGTGGCACCTATGTTCAAATCTTTTTTGCTTCAAAAAGGAATAAAAATTAGAAAAGGAAATAAACTGAATTTTCAGAGAAGCTTTCAGATTAACTCTAAGGCAGTAACTCCAAGTTTTGTTGTTTTTTAATTCAGCCTTTTGTTAACATTCACCCTTTCACAGCCTCCTCCAACTCAAAGCAAATCCAAACCCAAAGGCACTACCTATTATTGGTAACTCTACCCCTACAAATGACTTGGAGATCATATTCCCACAAACACACTCCTCAGCTACTAATTGTGTGATCGTGCCTAAACACATTTCTTAAAAACAATTACCACCACCAACAATCCCAAAACAGTTACCACATTGTTCATCTGTAGTATGTTCCTTTCCAAAGCTGCCACTGGTGAGATTTTAGAACAGTGAGAATAAAAAGGCAATGATGGGGTAAATTCTTCATATATGCAGCTGTGGCAATGTTCAAAATCCCATTTATGAACCTATTTCACTAAAATGATCCTGAATCCCTTCATTTTATATGGGCATCTTAGCAAAAAATATTAACTCTTTAAAGGACAAATTATTCCTCCAAAGGCCTTCTAATTCAGGACATGCAACCAAAATGCCATTGATTTGAATATTCCATTCCTACTGTACAGCATAGTCCACATTGAATTCAATGTGTATAACTGCCTTAGCAATAACATTCCTTCATTCAACAAATCCAACAAATATTTACCGAGCACCCAACTATGAGAGCCAGGTCTTTAACTTCTGGGGAAAATCCCAGTGAATGATGGAAAAAACCCTCCCCCTAATGTACAGAGCTTACAATCTTGCAGAAGAAAACAGATAATAATCAAAAATTTTTAAATTACATAATACTTTTTAAAGTTATAAGTGCTTTTTGGGGCACCTGGGTGGTTCAGTTGGTTGGGCGTCTGCCTTTGGCTTGGGTCATGGTCCCTGAGTCCTGGGATTGAGTCCAGCATCAGACTCCAGGCTCAGAGGTGAGTCTGATTCTCCCTCTGTCCCTCACTCTGCCCATGTTCTCTCTCACTCTCACAAATAAATAAAAAATAATCTTTTTATAAATAAAGTCATACATGCTTTTAAAATGTAGGGAAAGGAGCAGCCAGAGATGAAGAGGATGATTACAATTTTAAACAGGTAGCGAAGGAAAGACTTAAAGTTACCTTTAAGCAAAGTCTTAAAGGAGGTAAGGAGTAAGCTATGTAGATAACTGAGGGAAGAATGTTGTAAGCAGAAGAAATTGGTATAGAATCCTTTGCATATTCTAGAAAACTCTGAGAAGGCAACTTCTCAGAGGAGTAAGCAAGGGGTAAAGAGAAATAAAGACATTAGGAGGGTGTGTAATAATGTGTGGCACTGAAGGCCATTCTAAAAAATGTTACTATGTGAAATGAGGGACACAGAGTTTTGAACAGAGGAGTAACATAATCCGATTTACTTTTTAAAAGATCACTCTAGCTACTGTGTTGAGAAAAGCAAATTCACCTAAATATTAGCAGGGATTATTATATCTGGCTTCTCTACTTGTCATGTGTAAATACTAATTAATCAGAGAGAAAGGGGTTATTTTCATTTTGAAAAATAGTGAACTTTAAAAATTTTGCTGGGGCACCTGGGTAGCTCAGTTATTAAGTGTCTACTCTCATCTCAAGTCATGATCTTGGGGTCCTGGGATCAAACCCCACGTCAAACTCCATGCTCAGTTGGGCCTCTGCTTCTCCCTCTTCCTCTGCCTCTCCCCCCACACTCATATTCTCTCTCTCAAATAAATAAAATGTTTTAAAATAATAATTAAATAAATAAAAATTTTGTCACCATGGATTTTTTTTTAAAGACTTTATTTATTTATTTGACAGAGAGAGACACAGTGAGAAATGGACACAAATGGAGAGGGGGAGCATGGGAGAAGCTGGCTTCCCGCTGAGCAGGGAACCCAACTCTGGGCTCCATCCCAGGACCCTGGGATCCTGAGCCAAAGGCAGATGCTTAACAACTGAGCCACCCAGGCACCCCTTCCATGGATCGTTCAATCAAATACATTTCATGAAGATTTTTGGTTAACTCTTCTATTGACCATTACCATACTGCCATCTCAAAAATGTTAACAAAACATTTATTTAATTTTATATTTCTTAAAATTTCTTTTAAAAAATAAAGTAAAATTTCTTTTTGCATCATTTAGTGAACTATAAGCACCTATAAATATGATAAGAGCCACATCATATGGACTTAAGCTGGTTCATGTTTCCTTAAAGAACAAACATTAAGAAATCAGAGTGAATGGAATTCCCAGTGGAATTCCAAAGCAGCACAAAAATAGGGCAGTATTCCAACCTCCTTTTGATCTTAGTTAAATTACAGATACACAGATACCTGGGTCGCTCATTGGGTTAAAAGCCTCTGCCTTCGTCCCAGGTCATGATCCCAGCATGTCTGCTCAGTGGGGAGCCTGCTTCCCCACCTATCTCTATGCCTCTCTGCCTACTTGTGATCTCCTCTGTCAAATAAATAAAAATAAAATCTTAAAAAAAAAAATACACTTTACTACTTAAGCAGACTGGAAACAATGATTCTAATAAAACAGTATAATATTTATTTGTCCTAGGGGTGCCTGGATGGCTCAGTGGATTAAAGCCTCTGCCTTCGGTTCAGGTCATGATCCCAGGGTCCTGGGGTCGAGCCCCACGTTGGGCTCTCTGCTTAGCGGGTAGCCTGCTTCCTCCTCTCTCTCTGCCTGCCTCTCTGCCTGCTTGTGATCTCTGTCTGTCAAATAAATAAATAAAATCTTTAAATATATATATATATTTATTTGTCCTAGAAAAAGCAATTTCCAAAAATAATGGTGCTTATTAACCAAATGCCATATGGAATATGAATTTCCCTAAAGCCAATATAGGCACCACGGTATAAAAAACAGAGCATGTGCTTTGCCAACACATCTTTCATTCGAATCTAGCCCATCACATACTGCCTGTTTGATCTAAGGTATTAGGTTAGGGTAACATCACAGGTTTGTTATCCTCTTCTAGTCTAATGTTACAATAAATACGCAAAGTTCCTTCTCACAAAGGACTTCTTGTATACTGACACACAGCAAGACAGGAATAAAATGCTTTTTTTTTTTTTTTAATCTGGGGGAGAGGGGCATAAGTAGTACTTATAAATAGAATGCTGGTTATGTCGACTTATTCTAGCATAATTAAGAGAGATGTTAAAAACCTATGATTATGCATTTGGCTCTTTCTTCTTTTACCCACAATTGTCACTCACACAACTTCTCAAGAAAATGTCTTATTTTCATAAGCAGGAGCCCTCTCTTGAATGACAAATCCTACAATCTGAGGAGTGCTAGCTCAGGTAAAAAGGCTGACTCTGCAGCTACTATTCTGCTCCTTGATTGTTGATGCTATTGCTCCACAGGTCATCATTAGCAACAGAGGCTGAATGAAGTTCCTGTCTGCAGTAATGACTGAGCACAAAGCACTGTTAATCTGCCAGTATTCCTTCTATATGTAAAGGAGGAAACTCTTCTCTGGTGTCAGTCTCAGCTCCTGTTACTGCTAACTCCCCAAAGTTATAAAAATCTCAAATTCTATATACATCCTTCATTTTCTCCCTCTCTCCAATTCCCACCTACATATACATACATACCCCTATCGCCCAAATCAAAACAAACATTTTAATGTCGATGTCTAGAATTAGCCTCAAGACCAACTCCATGTTCAGTAATTCTCTAAAAGGACTCAGAAGACTTGGCATAAAGTGTTCACAGCTAAGACTCATTACAATGGAAGGATACAAGGCAAAGCAAGCAAGAAGAAAGGTATATGGAGCAAAATCTGGGGGACACCAAGTACAAGCTAAGAATTCTCGCCCAGTGAGGCCACACATACTTAATTCCTCCAGCAATGAATTGTGGTTAACACTTGTGGAAAGCTATTTACCAGGGAAAGTCATTAGAAATTCATTGCCCAGGGTTTGTATGGGGAGCTGGTCACCCAGATACCCTCTGCCTAGCATGTACCCAAATTCCAGACTCCCAGAAAGTATAAACCATATCATTTACACAAACACTCTAAGAACAGTAAGACATTCTTATCATTTAAGGACAAGTCATATCAATGCAGGGAACTGTTTACCAGCCGCGACTCTAGCCAAGCACCAACTTACAAACAGCCTTCCTAAGGACAGCAGTCTCCAGTTGGCTACATTAACTATTTTCTGTACATTGACAATCCTAAATGGTCAAACTAATCTTAACTTTTCTTGCAGCTCTCTGGTAAGGCTGGAACCCAGACACACTTTAGTTATGGTTCCATCTCTACAACCTTTGCTGCTGCAGCAGCATTAGCAATAAATTTGAAAGAGGGAGAAATAGGAGACTCTGTGTTTGTTGCCTCCAATACAATCAGAGACTGGACACAGTGTTGTAGAGTTAAATGTGTTAAAACAGCATAGGCCTATGGAATCTCTCTCTGGATTTAAGTTCTGACTCCACTACTTTCTAAATGAAGGATAAATTATTTGCTTTCTCTGCTCCTGTTTCCATGTCTGAGATGAGGAAAATAAAAACACCTTCCTCATAGTGCTGTGATGATTACACACAAAAATACACATAAAGGACTTAGTAGCTATTATTATTTAGAAGGAAGATTCCCTCCCACTTTGTCTATTGTTCTCTCAGAGGTTAACTGACAATTAGAATGACCAGGTTTTATACCTATGGTCACATTACTTTTGCAACAGCTAAAGTACTAAAATCTATCATCAATTTAGAGAAGTTGGACTTTATAATAAATGGTATCTGGAAAACTGGATAGCCATTTGGAAAAAGATAAAGTTGACCCCATATCTCACACACACACACCATACACCAGCATAAACTCTAAATGAATAAAAATCTAAATATGAAAAATAATCACACTATTAGTTTTTTCAAAAGATTCTACCCATTTATTTGACAGACACAAATAGGGGGAGCAGCAGATGGAGGGAGAGGGAGAAGCAGGCTCCCCGCTGAGCAGGGAACCCGATGCAGGGCTCAAGCCCAGGACCCTGGGATTATGACCAGAGCTGAAGGCAGCCACTTAACCGAGCCACCCACGGACCCCTATCATACCAGTATTTAAAACAAAACAAAATCCAGTTACACTAAAAATAAGCAAACACACTAATACATAAAATTCAAATCAAAAGACTCCACATGGCCAAAAAAAAGCTTCATAAGCAGATCAAACGACACAGGGAGTACTATGTACAATTCATGTAGACAAAGGATTTATCTCTCTAATTTACAAAGAGCTTCTAAGTTGAAAAGAAAGACCGACTGAGCTAAAAGATAAGTAAAGGACGAGAACCAACACCCAAAAGAAAGGGGAATACAACCACCCTTAAAGATATATAAATACGCTCTACCTCACTCACTCATATATTAAAACACAAAACATTAGGGGCGCCTGGGTGGCTCAGTCGTTAAGCATCTGCCTTGGGCTCAGGTCCTGATCCCAGGGGCCTGGGACAGAGCCCTGCACTGGGTTCCCTGCTTTGCAGGAAGCCTGCCTGCTTCTCCTTCTCCCTCTGCTGCTCCCCTTCTTGTGTTCCCTCTCTCGCTGTGTCTCTCTCTGTCAAATAAATAAATAAAATCTTTAAAAAAAAAAAAAAAAAAAACCTTAAACCGAGATAACATTTCTCACCAGTAAGACTGGCAAAAATCCAAAAGTTCAACAGCATAATCTCACCAAGAACATAGTCATGCAAAATAGTACTATTGCAATGGAGTTTCTGGTATTATTTACCTGCAACATATTTAAAATTTGATATAGCAATCCCATGTCAAGACTCTACTTCACAGATACACCTGCATATACAGGAAATATCTATAAAGATTAGTCATTAGGAACTGTTCATTATAGCACAGTACTGTAAATAACTTAAGAGTCCACCAACAGAGGACCTAATGAATTAACTTCTATATCCACAAAATATTCTGCAGCTGTTAAAAAAAACTAGAATGGGATGCCTAGCTGGCTTAGTACGCAGAACACGTGACTCTTGATCTCAGGATTTTGAGCTCAAGCCCCACAATGGGTGTAGAGATTACTTTAAAATAAATAAAATCTTCCGGGACGCCTGGGTGGCTCAGTTGGTTAAGCAGCTGCCTTCGGCTCAGGTCATGATCCCAGCGTCCTGGGTTCAAGTCCCACATCAGGCTCCTTGCTCCGCAGGGAGCCTGCTTCTCCCTCTGACTCTGCCTTCCACGCTGTCTGCCTGTGCTTGTGTTTGCTCACTCTCTGACAAATAAATAAATAAAATCTTTAAAAAAAAAAAAAAATAAATAAAATAAAATAAAATAAAATAAAATAAATAAAATCTTCCTTAAAAAATTAGAAAGGGGGAAACTCTGAGGAAAATTCCTTCTGCTTTGTTGAGAAAATTAAAGTGAAGAGCAGTGTATATAAATATGCTGCCTTCTGTACTGGAAGAGGAAGAGAATGGTAGGCTTCCTTCACTCATGTCCCGTCCACAGTTTGACTCAAAGCTAAAACCTCGGGGCGCCTGGGTGGCTCAGTGGGTTAAAGCCTCTGCCTTCGGCTCAGGTCATGATCTCAGGGTCCTGGGATGTATACTTGCCTTTACTTGCATAAACGGTATCAGAAAAGTAAATGAAAAGCTAATAAAATTATTACCTTTGGGGGAAAGACTAGAAGGGCAACACTGCACATGAGACTTCTCCTATATACATATGACTGAACTTATTTTTTGTTGAACTACCTCTGTTCTCTTAACTTTTATTTATGAATTTTTACTTTCATCAAATACATGCCCTATATCAACTATTATAAAGAAGTTTATATGATAAAGCAAATCCCTCCACCCAATCCTAATCTTTAAATAGTTCTCAGACTTTGTAATGGTTGTCCCTATAACCCTAGATAATATGGTTACACCACTACTTCTGAGTTATCAACTTTAAAAATAAACCAACTTAGGGTGCCTGGGTGGCTCAGTCAGTTCAGCATCTGCCTTGGGCTCTGGTCATGATCTCAGGGTCTTGGGATCAAGCCCTGCATCATAATGGCTTCCGGCCCAGCAGGGAATCTGCTCCTCTCTCTCTCTCTCTCTCTCTCTCTCTCTCCCCCCCGCCCCTCCCCAGTTTGTTCTCTGTCTCAAATAAAGTCTTTAGAAAAATAAAAATTTAAAAATTTAAAACACCAACTCTAATATTAAAACTTAAAAATGTATCTCTTATTAAACTTTTCTATTTTCTTGCCCTCTTAATGTTTGAAATATATGCTATTAATTTTAATTATTAAATAAGTAACCTTTAAATCTTAAATACTAAACTTCATAATTTTATTGTTTATTTTGTCAATCTGACCACCTCTTACTTCTCCATTTTGAAAGACAAAACTGTTAGGAAAAATAATCTGTGCTCTCCTTCCCTGCCTCTGCCAGCTTCACTTTTATTTTTTATCCTTATAGTTGCTACATTCTGCCCTGCAACAAGAGAATGGTAGGCTTCCTTCACTCATGTCCCGTCCACAGTTTGACTCAAAGCTAAAACCTCAGGGCGCCTGGGCGGCTCAGTGGGTTAAAGCCTCTGCCTTCGGCTCAGGTCATGATCTCAGGGTCCTGGGATGGAGCCCAGCGGGCTCTCTATTCAGCAGGGAGCCTGCTTCCCCCTCTCTCTGCCTGCCTCTCTGCCTACTTGTGATCTCTATCTGTCAAATAAATAAATAAAATCTTTAAAAAAAAGAAAAAGAAAAAAAAGCCCTTTGTTTCCTAAAGAAAATGAGAAGTATGTATAATCCAAAATTAAAATTCTGGGTCATCATCATGATGATGAAATATAATAGGGAAAAAAGATAATCAACAGTTGAGTTGAAATGTTAATACATGCCTCTTACAAACTAATAGAACAAACATATAAAATATGACCAGAAAAAAACAAATACAATCAATAACTTGAATTAATAGATCCAATGACTACAGAAACAGACATCCAACTAAGAAAACACACTTACAAAAAAAGATACTGTGTCAGGTGGGCAAACTTGATTTGTAAAGGGCCAAATATTAAGTATTTAAGGCTTTGCTGAACATACGGTCTCTGCCACAACTATACAAAAGCAACCAGACAATATGAAAACGAATAAGCATGACTGTCTTCCATAAAACGTCACTTACAGACGCTGAGACTCAAATCTCATCTAATTTTCACTTATCACAAGATACAGTATTTTTTTTTTTTAACTATTTGCAAGGGTAAAAGCCATTTTAGCATTTAAGCTTAACAGATGGCAGTGAACTCTATTTAGCCCTTGGGTCATAGTTTGCCAATTCCTGCATTAGTTCCTAAAAAAAAGATCTCAATATAATCTAAAAGAATACACTGGACAGAAACTCTACAATAAAAATAGAAACAATAACAAAAGAGTAGCTAATGTCTGGAAACTAAAATTTTAACACCAGTGAACAACCCTGAGTTAAAAAGGACTTTTTTTAAATTATAAGAAAACTGTAAAAATACTTGATATAATGAAATGAAAACACAAACTTGTGGTTTCCAAATTTAATTCCTTAAGATAAATTTACAGTTGAAACAGGAAATTAAAAAATTAGTGGATTAATTATCCAATTCAAAGAAGTTAGGAAAGTAGCAAGAGAACAAACCCAAACAAACATGAAAGAAGAAAAAATTTTAAACAACAGAAAACCATGAAATCAAGAACTGAAAATCTCTTAAAGATTCATAAAAACCAAAAACTGATTCTTTTAAAACAATACCTGGGCCTCTGGCATAACAGATCAAGAACAAAAGAAACAATTCAGAACAAAAAAAAAAAAAAAAAAAAAAGAATAAAAGGCTACAGAGATTAAAAATTAACATGAGTATTATAAACTACAGAATAAACTTATGAAATAAATAATCAAATGAATACATTCCTAGAAAAATATAAAATTCCAAAATTACTGTGAGAGGAAACAACTTGAATTAAACCATATGAGTTAAAGATGTTGAATCAATAAATAAAGACTTCCCATCTTCTACTCCCAACCCAGGCCCAGATGGCTTTGCAAGTTAGATCAACCAAACTTTCAAGGGAAAAACAATAAATTTACAGTGGAAAACCTAGCAAATGCAACCTTAACCAAGTATCAAAATTAACACTACAAGTAAGAACAAATCAACACCATTTGCCTTCTGATATAATACACTCAGAAAAAAACATCATTTCTGGGGTATTCCTGCCAAAAACACACAACCTAAATCGAGACACAAAGGAATGGATTAAATTCAACGTGAGGGACACTCTACACAATGAAGCAAGAACTGACATAACTACAAAGAAATAAAAAATCTGTAATTATGGATGGAAATGCCAATTCTCTCCTCTTTCAGTACTTAACAGAACAAAAAGAAAATCAGTAAATATATCAGAAAACTTGAATTTTTTTTTCAAGATTTTATTTATTTGACACAGAGAGAGAGGAGAGATAGCCAGAGAGGGAATACAAGCTGGGGAGTGGCAGAGGGAGAAGCAGGCTTCCCGCCAAGCAGGGAGCCTAACACAGGGCTCAATCCCAGGACCCTGGGATCACGACCTGAGCCGAAGGCAGATATTTAACGACCAAGCTACCCAGGAGCTCCTTGAATTTTCTTTGTTTTAAAGTAATCTATACACCTAACGTGGGGCTCAAACACACAGCCTCCAAGATCTAAAGTTGGACGCTCTACTAACTGAGCCAACCAGGCACCCAAAAGACTTGAATTTTCAAACAGCTTATTTTATTGACATTTATAAGGCAATACACTTAACAAAAGTAGACTATACACTCTTTTCAAATGTATATAGACCATTCATACATACTATATGCTTGACATTAAAACAAATTCCAGGAAATGTAGAAAGACTGAAATGATACAATACAAAGTAACCTTAAAAAAGAGTAACACACACACACAAAAAAAGAGTAACATGAAGATATCTGGAAAAACCTAAAATATTACAAATTAAACCACACACTTAGAAACAACCATGGGTCACAGGAGAAATCACAAAAGAAAATATTTTAAACTGAGTGAAAGTAAAAACCCAGTATAACAGGGGTGTCTGGGTGGCTCAGTCGGTTAAGCATCCAACTCTCAGCTTTCGCTCAGGTGGTGATCTCATGGGTTGTGAGATCCAGCCCTGTCTCCAGCTCCTAGCTCAGCTGGGAGTCTGCTTGGAGATTCTTTCCCTCTGCATCTCCCCCTCACTTGCACACACCAGTATATGAAAATCTGTGGGATACAGCTAAAGAAATTTAAAATCTGAATTAACACAGGATCTATTTTTTAAAACCTGAGTTCATAATTTAAAACTTTACCACAAATAGCTATCTTGAATTTTATCAAAGATTTAAGGAACAAATAATACTAATCTTAAACAAACACTTTATGAAAAGGAAAACTTTCTAACTCATGTCAGTTTTGGTCACTTAATATTTTCTGTCTTTTGAGGAATTTGTACATTTCATTTAAGTGACGTATCTCCTACTTTCTTGCAGTTTTATTCACTCTCAATAAAAATGAAAACAATAAATCAAACTTTTGGGATGTGGCTAAAGCTGTGTTTACAAGAAAATTTATAGCATTAAAATGATTACATTAAAAATATATCAAGTAAAAAAAAAATATATGGAGTGAAAATACCAAGTGTTGGTGAGAATTATAATAATAGTAACTCTCAAACACTGTCAATCAGTACTGGAACTATCATAAAGCTGAACATGTATATTATCCCTACACCACTCTGTACTCTCTTATGGAGTAATAGGCAAACCTTTAAGATGATCCCCACTGTCTAGTATTCACATCCAGTATAACACCCTACCCTTCAGTGTAGGCTACACCTAGCAACATACCTCTAAGAACAGAATACTTTAGCAAAAATGATAGGTTGCCCCTCTCAGATTAGGTTTCGAAAAACTGACTTCTGCTTAACTCTTACTCTATTGGTTACTTGGGAGAAACAAGTTGCTGAAGCAAGCTCCACTATGGAGAGACCCACACGGCGAGTAAATTAGGCCGGCCTTTAACCAACAACAAATGAGGAAGTGAGGCCCTCAGGTCAACAGCTCTGGAGGAACAGACTCTGGCCAATTATATGACCGAGCTTGGAAGCAGATTCTTCCACAGAAGATAACTGCAGCATCTACCAATACCTTGATAACACTCTTGTGTAAGTGCCCCAAAGTCAGAGGACTCAGCTAAGCCACACCTAGATTCCTGACCCACAGAAGATGTAAGAGAATAAATTTTAATAACAGAGTGAAAGTGATGAAATAGAAAAATCAAACAAGAGAAAATAAATGAAACCAAAAATTGCCTTCTGAAAAAGATCAGTCATACTGAAAACCTCTAGCTAGACCAATTAGCAAAAAAAGAAAGACAACATGAATTACTGATATCAGAAATTAAAAGATGAAAATCATTACAGATCCTAGAGATTAATAAGATAAGGAAATATTAGCAATTTTATGCACATATATTCAACAATTTAGCTGCAATACACAAATACCTTGAACAATCCAAATCCAACATCCATTCATGTTAATAAAAAACAGCAAACAATGAACAGAAAGCAATTTTTTAAAGGTTTTTACTTATTTATTTGAAAGAGAAAGAGAATGAAAGAGAGAGAGCATGAGAAGGGGGAGGGTCAGAGTGAGAAGCAGACTTCCTGCCAAGCAGGGAGCCCTATGCGGGACACAATCCCAGGACTCCAGGATCATGACCCAAACCGAAGATAATGGCTGGACCAACTGAGCCACCCAAGCACCCAGAAAGCAATTTTTTTTTTTAAACAAAGCTACAATCTTTTTTTTTTTTTAGATTATTTATGTATTTGACAGAGATCACAAGCACTCAGAGAAGCAGGCAGGCAGAGAGGGAAGCAGGCCCCTCACTGAGCAAAGAGCCCAATGCGGGGCTCGATCCCAGGACCCTGAGATCATGACCTGAGCCGAAGGCAGAGGCTTATTAACCCACTGAGCCACCAGGCGCCCCAGAAAGCAATGTTTTAACAGGAGCAAGGCATCTAAGAAAAACCTACAGCTAATGAAGATGTACTGCTTTCCCTTATGAGCAGGAAGAAGACAAGCATGTTGTCACCTCTACTTAGCATTACACTGGAGGTCTTAAATTTTAGATTAAGGCATGAAAAAAAATCATAAGAAATGAAACTATATTTACAGATGACATGATCATGTACATAAAAAAATCCTAAGCAATTAAAAAATACAATAACAAAATGTGCAAAGTATTTCTGTATATTGACAAGAACACAACTTACAATAAAAAGGAAAAAGGAATATATTTAAAATATACATGTAGGGGCGCCTGGGTAGCTCAGTGGGTTAAAGCCTCTGTCTTCAGCTCGGGTCATGATCTCAGGGTCCTGGGACTGAGCTCTGCATTGGACTCTCTGCTCAGCAGGGAGCCTGCTTCCTCCTCTCTCTCTGCCTGCCTCTCTGCCTACTGTCATCTCTCTCTGTGTCAAATATATAAATAAAATCTTTTATATATATATATATATATATATATATACACACACACACACACACACACATGTAAACCTGTTTATTTCAGGTTTACATAGGTTAAAATATACATGTAAACCTGTTTATTTCAGTAAACACCGAATATATATATATATATATATATACACACACACATATATAATGTACATATACAGGTTAAATATATATTTTACATATATTTACATAAATATATAAACAATATATACAGGTTATATATGCATAAAAATAATATGTACACAGATTAAAATATACATGTAAACCTGTTTATTTCAGTAAACACTGAGAACTACAAAGCAGCACTAAAAGAAATTACAGAAGACCTAAAAATTTGATATACTCTATTCCACAAATTACAAAACTCACTATGGCTGAAACATCAATTTCTCCATAATTGACCCATATAGTCTATGCAACCCAACTCATCCCAGCTTCTAGACAGAAACTGATGAGCTGATTGTAAACTTTCAAGGAAAATACAAATGACTTAGTATAACTAAAACAATATTGATAAAGAATAACAAAGTTGGAGGACCTACGCTAGATCTTGATCTTTTTTTTTTTTTAAGATTTTATTTATTTATTTGACAGACAGAGATCACAAGTAGGCAGACAGGCAGGCAGAGAGAGACTGAGAGAGGGAAGCAGGCTCCCCGCTGAGCAGAGAGCCCGATGTGGGACTCGATCCCAGGACCCTGAGATCACGACCCGAGCTGAAGGCAGCAGCCCAACCCACTGAGCCAACCAGGCGCCCCACTAGATCTTGATCTTAAGGCACTGTATAAATCCACTGTTTTCAAAACAGGGTGATATTAACATAATAAATAGATAATGGATAAAAATTCATTGTGCATAAACAGACACTAATGTTGAGCTGATTTTCAAATAATGGTACCAAAACAATTCATTACAGAAAGGAAATCCTTTTTAACAAAAGGTGCAGAACTAACTTGATAACCCTATGGAAACAAGTCAATCTGCACCTCTAAGACACACAAAAACAAATCTGAGATTCACCTCAGACCTAACCTTTTAAAAAGTTCAAAGTAGAGGCTTCTTAAAACAAATAAAGAGTATCTTTCTACCTTTGGGATAAGCAGAGTTCTTAGACAAGAACAAAAAGCCATAACCAAAACATGGAAAAGAAGTTTATCAAAATTAAATAGTCTTTGAGGAGCTTATAAACATAACTAGAATAGGGAAACCAGTAAAAAACTATTTAAAATAAGTATAATGTGCTGAGAGGAGAGATAAATGAAATCAAAACCAGGGAAGGTAAAAAAATGGAATGAAGAAAATAAAAACAAAGAACAAGTGAATGAACAGTGTTACAAAGAAAACCACAGGCCCAAAATGGCATCACTTAAGACAAATCATGAAATCTGGACTTAATCCCTAACCTACTAGCAGTTTCATCCTCCCCCAGAATTGTCTTAACCCGTCAGTCAAGAATTTTCTGATCAGCCTCAATAAAATAATCTGTCAAAGAGCACTCTCTCAATCCCCCAGAGGAAGATGAGGTAATCTGCATAATAAGACCCCTGTAAAAGAAGGTGATCTTGCCTAAACAATTCTTTTCTTTCACTAGTAACTTCTTGCCCCACCTTCCTTCCTTTAAAAACCTATGTTGTACAACACCTGAAGCTCCCCTCTTATTCACTGGGATGCTACCTGATTCATGAATCACTTAAGAAATCCAATTAGATCTTCAAATTTAACTAGACTGACTTTGTTTTTTTTTTTTTTTTTTAAGATTTTATTCATTTATTTGACAGACAGAGATCACAAGTAGGCAGAGAGAGAGAGGAGGAAGCAGGCTCCCTGTGTAGCAGAAAGCCGGATGAGGGGCTTGATCACAGGACTCTGGGATTATTACCTGAGCCAAAGGCAGAGGCTTAACCCACTGAGCCACCCAGGCGCCCCTGATTTTGTTTTTTAACAATAGAAAACAATTATGGATAAGGTAGGTATTAACACAACTAATTCATCCCCTGAAGTGCGGGGATATACAATTAAAAGACAGACTGTCAGACAAGATTTAAAGAACACCTTACTAGGGGCACCTGGGTGGCTTTTGTCTGCTTTCGGCTCAGCTCAGGATCCCAGGGTCCTGTCAGCTCCCTGCTCAACAAGGAACCTGCTTCTTCTTCTCCCTCTGCCCCCTCTACCAACATGCTCCAGCTTGCTCTCATTCGCTCTTCCTCTACCTTGTTGTATTCTTTCAAATAAATAAATAAAAGCTTTTTTTAAAAAAACAATCCTGGGATGCCTCAGTGGTGCAGTCAGTTGAGCATCTGCCTTCAGCTCATGATCCAGGTCATGATCCCTGGAGTCCCACCTTGGCGGGGAAGGGGGAGGAGCGGGCGTCCGCGCTCAGCGGGAAGCCTGCTTCTCCCTCTGCCTGCTGCTCCCCCTACTTGTGAGAGTTCTTTCTCTCTCTCTCTTGCTCTCTGACAAATAAATAAAACCCTTTAAATAAATAAAATCCTAAAATAGTTTTTAAAAAACAGTCTTACTATATGCTATCTACAGGAACCCATCTTTTTTTTCCCCAGTTTTTCATCTAATTATTTATTTAAGTAACCTATACACCCAATGCAGAGCTGGAACTCACCACCCTGAGATCAATCAAGAGTCACAGGCTCTTCCGAATGAGCCTGCCAGGCAGGCAAGAATAGCAAGAAATCTATTTTTAAAAAAAATAGGTAGGGGTACCTGAGTGGCTCAGTCAGTCAGTGTCTGCCTTCAGCTCGAGTCATAATTTCAAGGTCCTGGTCCACAATAGCCAAACTATGGAAAGAGCCTAGATGTGTCCATCAACACATGAATGGATAAACAAGATGTGGTGTACACACACACAGGAATATTATGCAGCCATCAAAAAATGAAATCTTGCCATTTGCAAGGATGCAGATGGAACTAGAGAGTATTATGCTAAGCGAAATAAGTCAATCACAGAAAGACAGTTATCATATGATCTCACTGATATGAGGAATTTGAGAAAGGAGATGGAGGATCATAGGGGAAGGGAGGGAAAATGAAACAAGATGAAACCAGAGAGAGAGACAAAATATAAAAGACTCTTAATCTCGGGAAAACAACTGAGAGTTGCTGGAGTGGAGTGGGAGGGATGGAGTGTCTGGGTGATAGACACTGGAAAGGGTATGTGCTATAGTGAGTGCTGTGAATTGTGTTAAGACTGATGAATCACGGACCTGTACCACTGAAATAAATAATACATTATACGTTAAAAAAAATAATAATAATTTCAGGTTCCTGGCTGGGATCAAGACCTGTGTGGGGCTCCCTGCTCAATGGAAAGTCGGCTTCCCCTTCTGCCCCTCCCTACTGTTCATATGCTCTTTCCTCTCTCTCTCTCAATTAAAATCTTTAAAAAATTAAAAATTAAAGTTAAATTTCTTTTTAAAGTAGGTAAAAAGGGCACCTGCTTAAGCACCCAACTCTGTTTTGGCTCAGGTCATGATCTTAGGGTCCTGAGATCAAGCCCCACATGCTCTGTATTCAGAGCTAGTCTGCTTAAGACTCTCCCTCAGCTCCTCTCCCCATGTCCTCTCTTCCTCCCTCCCTCCCTCTCTCTTCCTAAAAATAAATAAATCTTTTCTTTTTTAATATTTTATTTATTTGCGAGAGCATGGGGCAGGGGACAGAGGCAGAGGGAGAAGCAGACTCCCTGGTAAACAGGGAGCCCGAAGTAAGGCTCAGTCCCAGGACCACAGGACCACGACCCAAGCCGAAGGCAGCCATTCAACCAACTGAACCACCCAGGCACCCCAATAAACCAAATCTTTAAAAAAAAAAAAAAAAAAAAGGTAAAAAACTTGATAGACTGGGGCACTTGGGTGGCTCAGTGGGTTAAGCCTCTGCCTTCAGCTCAGGTCTTGATCTCAGGGTCCTGGGATAGAGCCCCCGCACCGGGCTCTCTGCTTGGCAGGGACCCTGCTTCCCCCTCCCCCTCTGCCTGCCTTTCTGCCTACTTGTGATCTCTCTCTGTGTCCAACAAATAAATAAAATCTTTAAAAAAAAAAAAACAGACAGTCACAAAGATATGTGAATGGCTAAAAACACACGAACGGGTAGAAATATGCAAAAAGGTAAGTGCCACCACCAGTTATGCGGTCAGTGTAAATTAAAAGTATAATGAGATACCGTTAGCAATTCTGGTTAAACCCACTAGAATGGATAAAAGTGAAGACTGGCAAAATGCACATGTAAACAAGGATGTGGGCAACCTAAACTCTAATACAAAGCTAGTTAAGAGTATAAAGTGGTACAACATTTAAAAGAAAATAGTTTGACAGTCTCTTACAAATTTAAACATACACATTATCTAATTTTATTCTTAGGTATGGTGTAGAATGAAACATACATCTACTCAAAGACATAAACAAATGATCATAGCAGCTTTATTCAGAATAGCCCAAATCTAAAAAGAACCCAAACATCTACCAACATGAGAACAGACTTTTTTTTAAAGATTTTATTTATTTATTTGACAGAGAGAGAGGAGAGAGATTACAAGTAGGCAGAGAGGGAGGGAGAAGCAGGCTCCCCGCCAAGCAGAGACCCCGATGCAGGGCTCGATCCCAGGACCCTGTGATCGCAACCTGAGCCAAAGGCAGACGCTTCACGCACTGAGCCACCAGGCGCCCCAAGAACAGATTTTTAAATACTGTAATATGTTCACATAATGGAATATTCTCAGAAATAAAAATAATCAACCACTGATACATGCAACATGGCTGAAGCTAAAAATCATTTTGCTGAGGGGCGCTTGGCTGGCTCAGTCCGTCGGTTGAGGGACCAGCTGAGCAACCGACTCTTGGTTTTAGCTCAGATGGTGATCTCAGGGTGATGAGATGGGGCAGAGACCATGCAGAGTCTGCTAAGGACTCTTTCTCTGGTTCCTTCTGCCCATCCCCCCCAATAAATAAATCTATAAACAAATAATCATTTTGCTGAGTAAGAGAAGTCAGACATCAAAGAGCTGTGTATATGATGTGTAAATATTTTATTCCATTTAAGTTCAGAAACAGGAAAAAATAATCTACAATGATAGAAATCAGAACAGTTGCCTAGAATGAGTCTGGAAAAAGACAACAAAGAATATTTTAGGGTGATATTCTAGTGCCTTGACTGGGGAGGAGGAAACACAGGTGGATACATTTGTTAAAATTTATTGCACTGTGTACCCTTGAGTACACACTGTGTACCCTTGAGTACACACTGTGTACCCTTGCACTGTGTACCCTTCACTCTATGTAAATTACAGCCCAATTTAAAAAAAAATTCCACCAAAGGCCTTCCATATTTTGTACAGCTCAAGCACAGCAGCAGGCAAGCATTTTCTAAAAAGGGCCAGAAAGTAAATATTTTAGGCTTCGTGGTCATATGATAACTGCTTCAACTATTCAATTCTACCATTCTATTGTGAAAGTCACCAGACAATATGGAATTAGCATGGCTCGGTTCCAACAAAATTATTTACAAAACAGGTGGCAAGCTGGATTTGGTCCACAGCCTGGAGTTTGCTAAGCTCTGGTCAAGCAAATAAAAAATGAATCTTCAAAATTAATTTAAATTTGTTATATTGCTCTCTCCTTTATACTGACAGGGCGGTACTTATTAGAAGCCAATTTTAGTCCACTAAACGTGAGTTTTTCTATACTCATCTAATCATTTAAAATAGGAAGACTACTCAGAAAAACATATGGAGTATCATCATTTTAAAAAGATCAGGTTTTAGGGGAGCGGGTGCCTGTCGGATAAGTGGCCAATTCTTGATTTTGACTCAGGTCATGATCTCTCCATCCTGAGACTGAGCAGCATCAGCCTCCCAGCTCAGCAGAGAGTCGGCTTCTCTCCCTCCTCCTCTGGTCTCCCCCTTCCCCAGCTCAAGAGAGAGAGAGAGAGAAGAAATAGAGAATGAGCAGGGGAAGAGGGAGAGGGAGAAGCAGACTCACTGCTGGGGAGCCCAACAGGGAGTTCAATCTCAAAACCCTGAAGACCATGACCTGGGTGAGCCAAAGTCAGACTCAATGGCCTGAGACACCCAGGTGCCCAAAAATCATTTGCTTTAATAACGATTATAGTACTTTGGGAAAATAACCAAAAATACGGGAAATACTTGAGTTTCAGATAAACTAGTTAGTAAATAAAATATAAGCTGTAAATTTAAAATATACTTAGGTACACACACAAAAAGCTATGTTACCCACAATGCTGACAGTCTGATTTATCCAGTATAATAAAAAAAATTTTTTTTAAGATTTTATTTATTCATTCTTGAGAAACAGAGAGGCAGAGGCAGAGGGAGAAACAGGCTCCCTGTTTCAGGGAGCCCAATGCAGGACTCGATCCCAGGACCCTGGGATTAAGACCCAAGCTAAAGGCAGATCCTTTAACCAACTGAGCCACCCAGACACTCTGGTATAATAAAGTTCTTGAGGGCGCCTGGGTGGCTCAGTGGGTTAAGCCGCTGCCTTCGGCTCAGGTCATGATCTCGGGGTCCTGGGATCGAGGCCCGCATCGGGCTCTCTGCTCAGCGGGGAGCCTGCTTCCCTCTCTCTCTCTGCCTGCCTCTCTGTCTACTTGTGATCTCTCTCTGTCAAATAAATAAATAAAATCTTTAAAAAAAAAAAAAAAAAAAAAAGTTCTTGACATATTTTCATTATCAGTCATCTCTAAAAATAATGCAGCTTTCTTCCCCTAAAATAAAGGATTTCATATTTAAGGATATGTTTAATTCTTTAAAAATGAAATGCATATTTTTCTGAATCCGGGAAAGCAGCTTATGAACCATAACCTGAAATCCACTTTTGCCACTGGCTGAAACTATTTGTTGTATTGTCATATTCAGATAACAAACAGAGGAAGGTAACGGACATTCCTTTTTTTTTTTTTTTTTTTTTTTAGTAACTGACATTCTTAAAGGACTTATTTAAATTTGCTTATTTTGGTTTATATAATCTAGATGAATTATGAGCCTTATCAGCCTATTACCTGGTAACTAAACTCCCTGGATGGGATCCAAGAAAGAAGGAGAACTATCTTAAGAAAAATATTCTATATAATGAGTAATTTATTGCCATTTCCAATATTTAAGTCTATAAAAATACAGAATGCCTAGTGAAACAACTAAGTCAGCTGATCTCTTCAGAGCAGGATGTGATCTTTGTTTTCAAAGTGCTTGCTACTTAACAGGTAGTAAGAAATCAAAATCATGTATTCAAACCTGGTTGCCATGTCTAATCTTTTTCTTTTATTTATCGTTAAGATATATTTTCCCCCATAATAAAAAAGCCATAATATCCCTTCAAGCATAATGTCTCTACTCAAAAATGGTTAAGTTTTTTAAATGTCTCATGTATTCATTTATGCCAGATAAACTTTAGAATCGCAAATCACATTTCAGCTAAAACCAAACAACATTCACTGTTTTTTATTTTTGAAGATTTTACTTATTTATTTGAGAGAGAGAGAGACAGAGACAGAGTGAGAGAGCATGAGAGGGGAGGTCAGAGGGAGAAGCAGACTCCCCATAGAGCTGGGAGCCTGATGTGGGACTCGATCCCAGGACCTGAGCTGAAGGCAGTCACTTAACCAACTGAGCCGCCTAGGCACCCCAACATTCACTTTAGATATCCTTTCCCTCACAGGCACCTATAGAGTCACCAAAAGTGGTCCTAGATATGAGCCTGCAGTTTCTAATCTCTTAGTGTCATTCCCAAAAGAGAAAGTAACTTACGTATCTGTGAAAAAAAAAAAAAAAGAAGAAGAAAAGCATATCTCACTAAAGAGATTCCTTCATTTATTTTCAATTCATAAAATATGTTCAAAGTTTGCCAAAGCAAGCTAACTCCACCCAACCTCAAAAGACAGTATAAGCAGTGGTTCCCTATTATGTTAATGTTAAGAATCCTATTGTTAGTTTCATATGGTATTATGCTTATTTTTTATGGTATTTTAAGAATAAGAGCACCGCCACCACATCCAGTAACTGCAAATGTGGAAGTGCTGAAATTGCTACAAGTGCAAGAAGAGATGAAGAAGAGATACAGGAAGACAGAAAGTGGTGAAACAACCGTATACAAAATACATATAATATAAACACAAATTATTTATTTTTGTTTTCTGAAGTAATCCAAACCATAAGTGGCATCTAGAACTAGATTCCTAACTCGGGTACATCAAATATCAAATTGCTAAAGGAAACCTTAACACACCCGTTTATATTTTAAAAGCCTCATATTGGTGAATATTGTTTACTTGATTTGTATTTTAGAATTCAATAAATGAGAAAACTGATAAAACTAATGTGACTTAGAAGAGTTATTACTGTAAAATATTAATTATCCAGATCTCCTGTTCACTTTCTAGACAGAACCCTTATTATTTAAAAAAAAAAAAAAAAAAAAAAGTCAGGCTTTGGAACCAGGAAGACATGGGTTTGAACTCTGGTGCATAACACCTTGAAAACAAACTCTCTGCACCTATTTTTACATCTCTAAAATGGGAATTTGGGGCACCTGGGTGGCTCAGTGCATTAAGCCTCTGCCTTCGGCTCAGGTCACGATCTCAGGGTCCTGGGATCCAGTCCCGCATCGGGCTCTCTGCTCAGCAGGGAGCCTGCTTCCTCCTCTCTCTCTGCCTGCCTGTCTACCTACTTGTGATCTCTATCTGTCAAATAAATAAATAAAATATTTAAATAAAATAAAATAAAATAAAATGGGAATTTATTGGGGTGCCTGGGTGGCTCAGTCGTTAAGCATCTGCCTTCAGCTCAGGCCATGATCCCAGGGTCCTGGGATAGAGTCCCACATCAGAATCCCTGCTCAGCAGAAAGCCTGCTTCTCCCTCTCCCACTCCCCCTACTCGTGTTCCCTCTCTCGCTTTGTCTCTCTGTCAAATAAGTAAAATCTTTAAAATAAAATAAAATGGGAATTTTTAATACCTACCTTGAAAAACTATCATAATTAGTGAAATATGTGTAAAGCAGCTGACACATACTAGGAATTGAAGAAACTTTAGCTGCTATTACTATTTTATTTCTCATAAATACAACCAAGAGAAAATAGAAGAACAAACATGATAGGGAAATACAGTCTAGACTACATCTTAACTCGTAAAACAAAACAAAATCAAATAAATGAACTCTGATAATTCAAGTAAAAACTTTGTAAAAAGTAAAAGTAAAGTATTTTGTAAGAAAGTAAAAGTAACTTTGGGCTAACTTTCATTTTAGTCATACAAGATAATGTTGTATGTAAAATCCAAAATCTATATAATTATGTAAAATCCAAAATCAGCTACAGATCCACTTATTTTGGGGCTAGATAAAAATGAAAGATTATTATCACACAGTAAAACATAATTTTATGAACAGATGAGATGATTATCACCACTGGGGAAAAAAAATGCCAAAACAAAGATTTTAAAAAGCTTATGAAAGGATAGTAAAAGAGTCCTACCTTTAAACCGACTGCTATAAGATCTGTAACAACACTGTATGGAAAAAGTAAAAAGAGAAAATGGGAAACAAAGTTAGAGAACAAGTTTTTCAAAGACAGAGATAATAAGATTAAAGAAAAAAAGGAAAAGCATTATAATAATAAAAATTAATAAAAATAAGAATGTGATGAATTGTGAAATGTTAATACAAAGGAAAGTGATGGGACAGTCTAGCAGAGTATAAAGCAAAGCTTCAACCACAATTTAAGAAATAAAAAGTAAGTCCAATTCTTTTAGCATTTATTAAAATACAGCTGCTTCAATAAAATGACTAACATGTGTTTATCTATTTACCTCTATTTAACAAATCCAAATCAAAACTTAAAATTGCCAAAGTTCATTCTTTTAAATCACTGGTCTGAATTACCGTGTTTTAAAACTTTAAATAAAACAAAACTAGTTGAGTGGCTTTTACAGAAATAGAAGGTATCTTGCAAATTTCCATTTACCACCCAAAACAGCTCACCAAAATACAACTAAGATAGTCTCTCAGAACTAAAATAAATGCAAATATTAAATTTCAGACCTGAAAATTTTCAAGATGTGCTTTTTATTTTTTCTTTTTTTTCAAGATCTGCTTTTTAAAAAAACTCTACCACATCAAAACTGTGTTTAAGTATAAATTATCTCAGGAGGAAATGAACACGTACACACACACACACACACACACACGACAGTTGGGATTTGAGGAAGAACTAGAAAGATATATTGACTGGTGGATTGATATTTCTTTTTGAACTATCCAAAATAATGAAAAAGGATCTTTTCAGGCTGTGGGAAAATGCAGAAAGTTAGTTAGCCTCCAGAAAGCAGTCACTGGGTTCAAAACCACATCCCTTAACCCCAAGGTGTAAAAACTCCTATAAAGTTCTCCAAACAGAAATCCATCTTTTCTCACACCAAAACAATCTTCAATTACAGTCTGCCTTCATATCACCTAAAAGAAAGCTCTAACTAAATTCTATATATTGTTAATATCCTATAATGCCATTACTTAATAAAAGTAAAAAAAAAATTATGAATCTGGATTGTTCAATGATGCAAATTTGTTTTAAACAATAACCATGTAAAAAAATAAACAATAACCATGTCGATTTTTAATTTTTTCTTATAAACTCTGGAAACTTGCAATTCATTTGTCTGAAATTTAAATGCGACAAATAACACTGCACAGAAAATAAGACTGTATAGGTCCTGGACTTAATTTCCAGAATGTCTCACTGCCCCACGTATACAAACCAAAAGACTCATTCCTAGCTTTAAAGCCACGTATAGGGTGAAGAGTTATTAAACTATCCAAAAGAGTAAGTTTGCACTTCTCAGTTACCCAAGAGTTTAATAGTCAAGATGCGTAAGTGGAGTCTTTTGTCATCACTATCACACTATCAATTTTCCAATACAAAAAAGCTAGCTTGCTTCCATGGCTCAAGTCAAACTGTCTAACCACAACGCACTACACACAGTGAGACGCTAATTTCACAATCTTTCTGAACTGAAATGTTGGCATAATCACACAAATTAAAGCAGCAAAACTTTGCACACATATAAAGTGTAACCGAAGCAGGTGATGTGAAATGAGTTCTCAACAATGTCCTCAGAAAACTTTCAATTAAACAACGAATACCGCTTCAATTAAATTAAAACAAAATATAGAACATCACAACCATCAGTGAAATCTAAAACCGCACTCTAAAATCTGCAGCAGAGTGCAATTAGCATTCAAATGAGTTAATCCAAATATCATACAGACTTAACGTTATGAAAGTAGATAAAAGAAGTCTAACGAAGGCAAAAATTGTTGGAAGATTCCATTGTCTTTACACAGCATGGCAACAGTCATCAACTCTATGGTAACATGTACAAGGCTTTTACTGTTTACGCAAGTTCCACATATTCTACAACCAGGGGGGTTACAGATATGTTGTCCTCAAAAGCAAGTAAAAGGCCAAACAAAAACTCAAATATATAATGAGAATGAATAGTGGATTTGCAAGCTCTAACAGAGCCGGAGATATTTTTTAAATCTTGATATGCACATGCTACAATTAATACACGAAGATCCTAATCTAGTCGTTTCTTTGAATATTACATTATCTATCAGGTTCCACGCCATATCCCTGGGTTCTCAGCGAAATTTTTCTATCCGTGAATCCAGAATATTTTTATTTTGGCCACGGACCTCATTCACTTTCAGAGCGTCTGAACGCTCCCGAAAATTGCAGAAATTCACGAAGTTTCTTTTGGGGGTATGTGGGGGCTGCGGTCCACGATCACCAGGTCCAGACGCCCGGTATACAGAGGTCTTAGCACAGCTCGCAGACCCGGTCCGGAGACCTCGGCGGGTTCCCCCGCACGTCGACACGCCGCGGGGGGCCCTGGCTTCGGGACCAGGTCGCCGCCCAGACGTGCCCCGACGCGTGCACTCGCCGTCTGCCTCTCCGCGGCCACTCGCCTCCCCACCAGGGGAAGCGCCAACGCTCGCCCCACCTCACCGGTAAACAGCAACTCCCCAAGCGGGAGGACGCCCGCCCCGAGCGCCGCCTCCGCCTCCCCCAGCGCAGCGCACCATTTTCTGAGAGGAAGTGTCGGCAGGCCCGGCCGGGCTCCCCGGACTCTGCGCGCGGAGGGCGGACCCCGGCACCCCGCGGCTGCACCCGGCGGCTGCACCCGGCTTTCCTCCGCTTCCGGGTGTGAGGATATGAAGGGGCGGACATTACGGGGGCGCCCCAGCCGGGGGAGAAGAGGGGGCGGCGGACCGCCCCTCCGCGATTCCGGGCGCCCGGAAGCCCCGCCGTCGGGACTCGGCCGGGGTCGCTCCCCCGGCCGCCGGCGCAGCGCCCGGCTCCCCGGCCGTGGCGCGTCCGGCCGAGAGCCGAAAGGAAGCGGGGCAACCGCAGCCCCGCACAACCGCTGCGCCCTCGAGTACTTACCCATCCATGGCCCAGACGGACGAGCGCACGGTGCGGGGACTGACGGGTTCACCGCGAGCGGAGGGCGGAGGCGGCGGCAGCCGGGTGGCTCCGGGGACCGACAAGCGGCGCCTCTCCGGAGCCCCGCCGGCTAGGAGGTGGAGGAGAGTGGGAAACAGGGGCGGAGACCAGGGACGCTCCCGCCACAGCCGCGCCCCCGCCTTCCCCACCCCGCAAGCGCGTCCCCGCCTCGCCTCGCCCCGCCCCCTAGGGTCGACGCCCTCCCTCTGCCCCGCCCCCAGCCGGCCTCCCGCTCGGCTCCAGGGCGCCCTCTTCCTGCCGTCGCCCTAAGACTCCGCCTCCCGGCCTCTCTCCCCAGCGCGTGCTCGCGCATCGCCCCCGCTTCCCTTCTGCGTTCACGGGAGCGCGCTCCTTGTGCTTCCCGCTCAGTCGCCCCGCCCGCCCACCGGCGGGCCCCGCCGGCTTTCCGGCCGCTCTGCCTTGGGCTGCTGGGCTCGGACACCTCCGTCTCCCCGTGGGAAGAGCGTTGGAGACCCGGCTCTGGAATGTACGTAGGAGTGTCTCGCCGGGACCCGAAAACCGCCGCGGATTGGTGGCGGCGGTGGCTGGACCCCAAGCACGGAGGCCCGGTGGGGGCCGTGGTCTTCGAAGCCCCGGGCCCTGCAACCCCGGGAAGCCCCGGCTGGGGATACGGGCTGCCACGAACTCCTGCCAGTACGAGGCCCGCGGGTCGTCCGCCGGGTCCTGGGAGCCGACTGCTGAGACTCGCTCCCGCCCGATAGGTGTGGTTGAGACTTAATGAATGAAAGAGACTGCCCGAACTTGAGAACCTCTCAGTTGAGAACAGTTTTAGTCTCTGAGTGCTTTTCGACCCTACAGTCTGGGTTTGAATTCATATGAAACATGCGTTGCACAAACGGAATGGTCACTATGTTGCCAGGATCTTATACAGTTTTTTCATATGCCTCCATGTAAAGAAACAAACAAATCGTATGAAGGAGTGATTATTCCCCTTTTTTCAGATGAAAATGTAGACACTATTAGAGTGATGACAGTGATTCACTAATACAGAGATTATGGTTTCACAGCCACTAGAGCCCCTTACTCTCCTCTGAGCAAAATTATTATATATAATTAGTGGCAACTCGCTTGTTTGCCCATTTGTATTCTGTCTAGTTCTGAAATTCCGTGATTTTTCAATTCACAGATCATCAAAACTAAACGCTGTCCTCGACCAAATACCTACTGGGAAGAGAGGTATTTCCAGCCATCACATTTGCGAAGCGAGTAACAAGACGTTTCAATCATCATCTATCCTTGCTAGTGTATCCTGCTTTTAAATAAGTAGGCGCTACTAAAACGACTTAAACTGTTTATTCATCCATCATTAAGTCATTATTTATTGTTTACTATGTGCCAGGCACTACAGGGATAACCCAAAAAATCAGGTTCCAGCTTTCATGGTTGAATGGATTCCTCGATGGCTCTATTATTTATTGGCAAAAAAAAACAAAAAACAAAAAACAATTTTCAGATAGCTCATTTCTTGAGGACCCTATTTTTAAAGAACTGTATCTAACTTCAGTCCGTCTTTACAAAAGATGAAATATATTTTGTATGTTAAGTCTAAGTATTAAGTTGCAGTTGTAAACATTGCCACCCCACATTGCCAGATGGATGTTAAAAATATGAGCAAGTCCTTGATGCAATCTTTATATTGTTTTGAGGATATAGTCTGTTGATGAAATTTCCTTAATTTTATTTTTTTAGCTACAGGAGTAACAAACATATGTGCTCCTTTTGGGAAATTGAAATAATATTAAATATTAAACACTTAGGATTATATTTCTTCACAACCTGCCCCCTGCCATGATAACCAATGCATCAATTCTGTGAGCATGTTTCTAGACCCCCACCATTTTTATTTGCTCTTTTTATTTAAAAACTCTAGAGATTTTTTTCCATCTATCTAATTCGGCTTTTTTTACATTTCTTTTCTCTTTGTAAATACATTTTTTTCTTTTCAATTTTTTATTTAAATTCTAGTTAATATACAGTGCAATATTAGTTTCAGGAGTAACATTCAGTGGTTCATCACTTACAGCGCCCAGTGCTCATCATAACAAGTGCCCTGCTTAATATCCATCCCCCATCTGGCTCATCCCCCACCCACATCCATTCATCAACCCTCAGTTTGCTTGCACTGGTTAAGAGTCTCTTGTGGGTTTTTTCCCCTCCATCCTTTTTCCCCCTTCCATATGTTCTTCTGTTTGTTTCTTAAATTCCACAAATGAGTGAAATCATGGTATTTGTCTTTCTCTATCTGACTTATTTTGCTTAGCATAATACACACTAGCTCCATCCCTGTCATTGCAACTTAATTCATTTTAATACTGCATAGTATATCATAATTTCACACACTACAATTTTTTAACCTTTTTCAAAATAGTGGAAATTTACATTGTTTCTAATTATTCAAAGTAACAATATTACAAAGAACATCATATATGTATGAGCATCTTTGCACACGTTTATTTCTGATGAATTCATTCCTAGAAGCAGAATTACAGAACAAAGGGTATACGCATTTTCAAGTTTGATTAATATTGTCAATATGATTCCAAAAAGGATGTACCAGTTTACATTTTCTTTATTTAAAAAACAAAATTTGGGGCACCTGGGTGGCTCAGTGGGTTAAAGCCTCTGCCTTCAGCTCAGGTCATGATCTCAGGGTCCTGGAATCAAGCCCCCCATCGAGCCCCGCATCAGGCTCTCTGCTCAGCGGGGAGCCTGCTTCCTCCTCTCTCTCTCTCTGCCTGCCTCTCTGCCTACTTGTGATCTCTATCAAATAAATAAATAAAATCCTAAAAATAAAAAAAAAATAAAAAAACAAAAAGTTTTCTTTCTCATAGCCCCATGCCTTAAGTTCAGTAGTAAAATATAAATGTGAAGTCAACCTGAAACTCACTGTCCATATTACTAACAATAACTCTGAAAAGTCTCCAATGTAAAGATAGTGTACCTGATTAAATGAAAAAAACTGAAAAAAGAAAGAAAGAAAGAAACTGTGACATTTCCTAAATACTTAACATCCCATTTTGCAACAGAAGGCAAGATAGAAGGAAACAGCTCACAACGGAAAGCAAGGTAAAACCCTTCTGTTTCCATTGCCTCTTGGTCATAAGTTCAGAAGACTTTTCACTGATTTAGTTCCCTAGGTTTGTGAGTCCCTCTGAATCAAAACAGTGGACAGAATGGGAATTAGGTCTTCTAGGACCACTTTTAGAATCCTAGCTATTCCCATAGTCTATATGGCATGGGAAAACCATGGCCTTCGATAATCTTAGCAAAAGTTTCTGAGTTTGCAGAATGATGGGATATCATCCACATGACTTAGCTTGTCATGAGAACTTTATGTTCTATATAGTAGCTTTTTGCTGGTGGAGAGAATAACATGTTCTCAATTTGCTAAATGCTCCATTCTTTTGAAAAGTAAGCAGTTACAATAACTTAATTTATAAATTTTCTAAGATTTTACTTCTTTGTGTTTTTGTTCTGATTTGTCTAAGAAATTCCCCTGAAATACCTTCACTGAGAACACACACACACACACACACACACACACTATTACTGTCTGGACAAAATGTAACCTTGGAACATTTTGCTGTAAGGCATTCCAGTATGCAATGATAGTTAATATTTAACTAATATTACCTATTGATGTTTACAGGTAAGGCTTCCTAAGACATACAATACAAAGATGCCAGTATAGGTCAGAAATAAGATCAGTCATTAGGTTAATCTGGAAGGTAGACATTTTAATAAAGACAAATGACAAAATTATAATATGATAAAGACAAAAATTATAATCATTAACATGTATTCCTTAAATTGAAACATCTGAAATTGTACTGAGGGGAAAAATGCTAAACTTAAAATGTTATATATTGTATGATCCCATTCATGTATAATATCCTCAAAATGAAAAAAAATACAGAGATGGAGAACAGATTAGGAACAGGGTGAGAGGGTATAGGAAGACAAGAGGAGGGATGTGATTATAGTGGAGTAGCAAGGGGATGTTTGTGGTGATATGATAGTTTTGTTATCTTGATTATAGGAATGGTTATACAAGTCTTCACCTGATAAAATTACACAGAATTTTAGAAACACACAAGTTCATATAACACTGGCAAAATCTGGGGGCAAAATTTGTGGATGTTTCTGATGTCAATTTCCTGGTTTTGCTATACGGGGCACCTGGGTGGCTCAGTGGGTTAAAGCATCTGCCTTTGGCTCGGGTCATGATCCCAGGGTCCTGGGATCAAGCCCTGCATTGGGCTCTCTGCTCCGTGGGGAGCCTGCTTCCTCCTCTCTCTCTGCCTACTTGTGATCTCTGTCTGTCAAATAAATAAATAAAATCTTTAAAAATTTTTTTTCCTGGGGGCACCTGGGTGGCTCAGTGGGTTAAGCCGCTGCCTTCGGCTCGGGTCATGATCTCGGGGTCCTGGGATCGAGTCCCACATCAGGCTCTCTGCTCAGCAGGGAGCCTGCTTCCTCCTCTCTCTCTGCCTGCCTCTCTGCCTACTTGTGATCTCTCTCTGTCGAATAAATAAATAAAATCTTTAAAAAAATAAAAAAAAAATAAAATAAAAATAAAAATTTTTTTTCCTGGTTTTGTTTTAGATAAGATGTTACCATTGTAGGAAAGCAGGTAAGAGTACACAGGACCTCTTTGTACAGCCTTTTAAACTTAATATGAATCTATAATTATTTCAAAATAAAAGAAATCTTGCAGAATGTTCCCTTAACACTTGTTATTTTCCAATAGTTAATCAAAGCAAACTTCAAAAGCTTTAGAAAACTGTGTGGGAGGGGCACCTGGGTGGCTCAGTGGGTTGAGCCTCTGCCTTAGGCTCAGGTCATGGTCTCAGGGCCCAGGGATCGAGCTTCGCATAGGACTCTCTGTTCAGCGGGGGTGCCTGCTTCCCACCCCCACCCCTGCCTGCCTCTCTGCCTGCTTGTGATCTCTCTCTGACAAAGAAAGAAAGAAAAAGAAAAGGAAAAGAAAGGAAACTGTGTGGGAGTATAATTCATATTTTTCAGACAGCATCACCTTGGTAATCAAACTGGGTTGTAATAGCTTACACACACTGAGTCTGACAGACTGCCCGATCTGTTGAATTATGAGCCCTACTTTAAAGTCCTATCTGAGGAGAGGGCTTGAAAGTGTCTCCTCCTGACCTCTCCACCACTATAAGTCGTGTCCATTCTCCTCAACCTGTGCCTGGCCCTGACATAATCATCTCGACATGATGGTCCTGACATGACCAATTGCCTGGTTCAGAGGACTCCACTGTTTGCATGGAAAGTGCTGTCACCTAACACTGTCCTCCAGCCCATGTCAAAGTTGCACTGAATTTTCCAGAGAACTTTCTGAAAAGGGGGGGATTCCTTTCCCCTTTTTGTCATACTGTATTACCAGGGTCCCATTGTCCCTCAAAGTTTTTTTTTTTTTTTTTTTTTAAAGATTTTTATTTATTTATTTGACAGAGAGAAATCACAAGTAGGCAGAGAGGCAGGCAGAGAGAGAGGAGGAAGCAGGCTCCCTGCTGAGCAGAGAGCCCGATGCGGGACTCGATCCCAGGACCCTGAGATCACGACCCGAGCTGAAGGCAGCGGCTTAACCACTGAGCCACCCAGGCGCCCGTCCCTCAAAGTTTTTAATAAAACAGCACTTTCCATTTCTATTCACAGAAAATCCTTTAGGATTTAGACATGAGTTTGTGGAGCTAGGCTAGAGAATCATCTAAATGATCATCACTCCAATGTTCCAAGTGTCATCATTCCCCTAAACACTGACATTTTGTCCTTAAAACTGGAGCACATGGCCATCCTGCTGTGTGCCACTCACTGTTAATTGACCATGTCTTCTCACAAGACTTTCAGTATCACGTAATTCCTGGCCAAGAAACAAAAGCAGAATCGTCCCATTCCCCAGTGGATCTGGGGATGAAAACTGGTAATATAATCAGGTACAACTCCAAGAGGAGGCACTGGAGGAGAACCAAGCTGGGTCTCTAAGGAGTCCCACATCACTTGATGACAAACCTAATTAGCACCATGTATTTAATTAAGCTACTTGAAGATCATGTGTTTTATTCCGTCACCCTGTAAACACCTTTCTGCCTGGCCAGTAGATACCATTTATCAGCAAAAGATTTTTCTGTTACTATAGCTCTGCACCAGTGGGTTGGTTTGGTAATAAACATGAGGCCTTAGAGCTTTAAAAAAAAAAAAAAACAAAAAACTGGAGCACATGACTCCCTATCCTGAAGGTGGGTTCTTAAACTAGGAGATTCCTTGGCCCCACTTAGAAGTAGGTATCTTGAAACAGAGGTCAATATACCCCTTCAGATACATTTAAGTATAT
Organism: Mustela putorius furo; assembly: GCF_011764305.1. NCBI lineage: Eukaryota > Metazoa > Chordata > Mammalia > Carnivora > Mustelidae > Mustela > Mustela putorius. Next base: position 15,377,316 of record NW_025421423.1, read on the forward strand.
TTGTTCCTGTTTATATTCAAGCTGAGACCCCCCAACTCCCACAAAAAGAATTCCATTCACCAAATTTAGTTATCAAATAACTAAGAAAAGGACACTGAGTTAAGTAGAGGAATACCTCTGCCTACTGAATAAAATAAATAATAGTGTGTCATGTGATCTACAGCCAGATTTCCTCATTTAGAATCTTAAAATCTTCACGAAGTCTGGTAGCATTGCATTGCACTGGCCCAGCTCCTAGTAGAGCCAAATTTCCCAGCCATTGCCATCCAATGTGGGATGCTCCAGGAGGAGAAGCTTTCTCAGTACCAGCAGTTTAAAGATTTTTTCAGTGATGAATTCTTGTGGCTACCAACACTTCAGCTGAGGTGTGGACATTAAGCTGGTGAACATTGCTTTTAACAATGGCATGCCTGAGGATTCCAACACCTGCCTGCATTATGTGGTCAAAGCAAGCCACTTTGGTACCATGGACGTGGCCGTCATGTTTGTGTCAGATGAGAAGGACGCAGAGATCCTAAATTATGTGCAGGATCGCTTCGAGATCAAGATTAGTGAGCTGCCTGTAGGATAGACATCTCCTCAAACAACTAACAGACACAGTACAGGACTAGCCTACCCATTCTGGAATGTGCAGTCTGTCGCTCTTCAAGAGACAACACCAGGTATGGGGGTGAAGAGGAGACACCGCTGCCACCTATCCCCAATCCTCGCCCAATGGCTTCTCTCCTGCATTACCACCACTCCTAAACTCCTATTTCCTGACTTGTGTATTAAGTTTCTAACACATTATAGACCAGCACTTGCTAAAAGTATAAACCTGGATAAGTTACTTAACCTCTCTATGCTTCAGTTTCTTTTTTTTTTTTTTTAAGATTTTGTTTATTTATTTGTCAGAGAGAGAGCAAGCGAGAGAGCGAGCACAGGCAGACAGAGTGGAAAGCAGAGTCAGAGGAAGAAGCAGGCTCCCTGCGGAGCAAGGAGCCCAATATGGGACTCGATCCCAGGACTTTGGGATCATGACCTGAGCTGCTTAACCAACTGAGCCACCCAGGTGTCCCTATGCTTCAGCTTCTTGAACTGTAAAGAAGGGATAATGGTAGTACTTACAGATTTAGGGGAAGGTTTAAAATGATGTTTGGCCTATGGTAATGCTCAATATGTTTACAGTTATTAATAATTATTACTTTGTAATGCTATTATGGGCTTACAAAGCGGCAGAATTCCTGGAGAATATAATTTGAGAATCATTTATTTATCATTTTATCATTTAGTGTGGGCAGTGGAATGGTCCTGGTCTCTAAACTGTTATTAGTCCCTAAGAAGAAAAATACAGAATGAGAAAAAGTGTCTGAGAACTCACAGAAATTTGACAGAGAAATATTATTTCTATTGAATCTAATAATTTAAAAAATTGGATTAATATTCTGTCTTTTTTTTGTTTCAATTTTTAGTCAATTTTATTATGGCTTTATGAAAGTCTTACTCCACAAAGGTTTGGAAGCTTTTTGAGAAAAATGGTCCTTCACCACAATTTTAGAAGCACTAATCCATTATTTCTCAGTTATATGGATCCATTTTTTTAAAAAAGTTTCAATTTTTCATTTTCTTATTTTATAAGTAATATATGAATGTGCTGTCTACTTGAGTGTTTTTTTTTTAACTTTTACTGTGAAAATTTCAAACATACAAATAAATGGAAGTAGTTTAATGACCCCTAACTACCAATCACTGGTCATTTTGAATCACTGAAAATTTTAAAATATTATCAGTATAGATCACGAATGCTCAAACTTTAATAGGCATCAGAATCCCTTGGAGGACTTGTTAAACAGAAATTGATTATTTCTGATTCAGGGATGGGGCTGAAAAATTTGCATTTCTAGCAGATTCCTACTAAAGTTTGCCTAAGAGGCAAGCTTTGAGAATCACTGATGTAAAGGGGCGAGATTTTTCTGCAATCCCTATGCCAAGCATTGGACCCCTTAGCCTAAAGCAGGTGTTTCTTGCTAAACACAAATGGGTAGAATATTCCTAGTAACTCCTCTCTTCTAACCTGAGCTCACAGAATATATGTTTTCAGACTTACCCTTAAGGTATCCATTTCTTGAGAACTGATCATGGATTTTTGCCCTTGCTCCTCTTTATATTCTTGCTTCTTTTTTCCTTTTTCTCATAAGTAACCCAAGTAAGTGTCTATAAAGTTTTCTTTCACTTGTTTTCCGATATAGGTGATACTCAGAATATCTAGTTACTGGTACTAAATGGGCACCACCTATTTGAGACAGATGTTCTTTTTTTTTTTTTTAAAGATTTTATTTATTTATTTGACAGAGAGAAATCACAAGTAGATGGAGAGGCAGGCAGAGAGAGAGGGAAGCAGGCTCCCCGCTGAGCAGAGAGCCCGATGAGGGACTCGATCCCAGGACCCTGAGATCATGACCTGAGCCGAAGGCAGCGGCTTAACCCACTGAGCCACCCAGGCGCCCCTCAAGACAAATGTTCTTAACTAGTAAAACCAAACTCTTGTATATTAGCTAAATATTTGAATGGCTATAACTTTGCTACAGAAGGCTATGTGACAATGACTCAACTGCATCATGTAACTTTCTATATACCTTCATTTTTTAACATGCCATGATATCATTTGTCCACTGTCTGAATCAAATTCGTCACCTACATACCAAGCCTCTCTGTTCTTTTCTCATTAGCCCAGCACAGTTAAAAGTGACACTAATGGATGAGGAATCAAATGTAAGTACAAATGTAGACACTAAATTTACATGACAGAACTTGGTTGTAAGATAGTTAACCACACAACTGCCCGGCTAGCTCAGTGGGTAGAGCATAAGATAGTTAACCACATGATCTAGAGTATAATTACCTAACATTTTAGATATATAAACAACAAATGTGAAAAATTGAAACATTCTTGCAGAAAACCCTCAGACTTCCATCAATGTATTCAGAGGCCCATTTAAGAAACATTTTCCTTGGCGTGTCTGGGTGGCTCAGTGGGTTAAGCCTCTGCCTTCAGCTCACGTCCTGATCTCAGGGTCCTGGGATTGAGCCCTCCGTCAGGCTCTCTGCTCAGCGGGAAGCCTGCTTCCCCACCCCCGCCCCTCCCCCCCCACCCCCGCCCCTCCCCCCCCACCCCCGCCTGCTTGTGATCTCTTTCTCTCTCTCTTTAAAAATAAAATCTTTAAAAAAAAAAAAAGAAAAGAAAAGAAAGAAAGAAGAAAAGAAACATTTGCCTGGAGCAGTTTCTCAAACTTCAGTCATTCAATACCAGTTCAATGATTCTTTCTCTGTTCATGAACCATATTTACTTTTGTTTACTTAACATTTTTCTTAAAATCACTTCACTTTTTTTACTTAATTTTTTTCAAAGGAAATTTTATATCTCTGTCCTAAATGGAAAGCCAGCATCTCTTGCCATAAGAGGCCATCATAAATAAAAAGATACAATGAAAACAGAAAATGTTATTAAATTCTAGCTAGTTACTATTATTTGGCTCTTAGCCAAAAGCCTATTTCTCTTTGGGTAAAAATTTTAGCAAGTATTGGTGTAAAAGGCATACTAGCACCAAAAGGAAAGCGCTTTTCTATTTCCAGCTTTATAAAAAATTCATCAGGTAGATATTGAATTTAATGTATCAAGTAGATTTTGATGGCTAATAAGGTTATCATATGCTTTTTCTTTTTTATTTATCTTTTTTAAAAATTTATTATTTTAGAGAGAGAGAACAAAGAGGAGGGACAAAGGTTGAGGGAGAGAGAGGATCTCAAGCAGGCTTCCTATTGAGCACAGAGCGTGATGCAGGGCTTGATCTCACAACCCTGAGATCATGACCTAAGCTAAAATCAAGAGTTAGAAACTTAACTAACTGAGCCACCCAGGCACCCGTCTCCTTTTTTCTTTTAATGAAAAGTTGTCATCAATTTTCTCATGTCAACACATTCTTGCATTCACAGAATAAAATATACTTTGTCAAGGTATTTTTAAATACATTAATATATTTGTTAATACTTTTATTACTGTTTTAATAACTCTTAATAAATGAAATTGCTTTAGAGTTTTTGTGATTGGTACAGTTTTAGTATCTGAATTATGGCAACTTCCTCTGGTAAATTAGAAGATCTAGTTTTAATTCCACAAGTGGTTATCTTTAGCTTTAAATAATATACTTAGGGGTGCCAGGGTAGCTCAGTGGATTAAAGCCTCAGCCTTCGGCTCAGGTCATGATCCCAGAGTCCTGGGATCGAGCCCTGCATCAGGCTCTCTGCTTGGCAGGGAGCCTGCTTCCCTTCCTCAGAAGCAAAAATGTTATTTATTGACTCCACTCTGAGAAATGAACAAATTAACCCTCACCCTAACTTTCATGACTCTTTCGTTATAGTCAGTTTTGTCAAAGTATTATCATTTTCACATTATGTAAAATTTCTATTAAGAATTAATAGAATTAACATTAAACTGAATATTCATATCTATGTGAATTAATGTTCATTGATAGTTTTTAATTAATCTTTCCATTAGCAGAATTATATCTTCAATAATCTTTTTAGAAGGTATCATGTTTCCTGAGTCCTTATGAATCTATTACTTGTCTACAGGAGGCCCTAAGATTTTAAAACTTTTAAAGTAAACTTTATTTTTTAGAGCTGTTTTAGGTTTACAGAAAGCTGTGAAGACATTACAGAGTTCTTACAGTTCCAACACCTAGTTTTTGCTATTATTATCTTACATAGGAGGGTAGATTAGTCATAATTAAGGAACCAATACTGATACATTGTTATTAACTAAAGACCATACATTATTAAGATTTCCTTGGTTTTTACCTAATGTTTTTCTGCTTCAGGATTTGATCCAAGACACATTACATTTAGTCATCATGTTCTATTAGGCTGTGACAGTTTCTTAGACTTTCCTTGTTTTTGATGACCTTGAGAGTTTTGAGGAGTATTGCTCAGGTATTTTGTGCAATGTCCTCCAGCAGGGATTTGTCTGGTGTTTCTGGTTTGTTTATTTTTTATCATGGTTAGACTAGGGTTATAGGTTTTTGAGAGAGAGACCACAGAGATAAAGTCCATTTTCACCATGCCATATCAAAGGTCCATATTATTGGCGCACCTGACTGGCTCAGTCGTGGAGCATGTGACTCTTGATCTCAGAGTTCTAAGTTCGAGCCCCAAGTTGGGTGTAGAGATTACTTAACAACAAAATCTTAAAATCTTTAGGGGTGCCTGGGTGGCTCAGTTGGTTAAGCGTGCAACTCTGGTTTCAGCTCAGGTCATGATCTTAGGGTGGTGGGAACAAGCCCCACGTCAGGCTCCATATTTAGCGCAATCTGATTGGGATTCTCTCCCTTTCTCTCCCTCCCTGCACTCTTTTTTTCTCTCTCTCTTTCAAATAAATAAAATCTTAAAATATAAAATAAAATAAAATCTTTTTAAAAAGAACATGTATTATCAACATGACGTACCACAATTGATACTAACTTTGATCATTTAACTGAGACGTTGTCAGCTTTCTTAGCTGTAAAGTCATTCCACCCCTCCTTTCCTACTGAACTCTAGATGTCACTGTATACAGCCCGTACTTAAAGAATGGGAAGTTATTCACCTTCTTCAGGGGGCAATATTTACATAAATTACTTGGAATTCTTCTACATAGGAAATTTTGTTCTTTTTCCCCATTTATTTATTTACTCAATCATATAATTATATCAGTAAAGACTCAAATATTTACTTTGGTTACAACCACTTTATTTTGTTGCCCAGATTTTTCCAGCTTTAGCCATTGGGAGGTCTTTCAGTTGACTTCTATGCTCCTTTTTTTTTTTTTTTTTTTTTTTAAAGATTTTATTTATTTATTTGACAGAGAGAAATTACAAGTACATTGAGAGGCAGGCAGAGAGAGAGAGAAGGAAGCAGGCTCCCTGCTGAGCAGAGAGCCCGATGCGGGACTTGATCCCAGGACCCTGAGATCATGACCTGAGCCGAAGGCAGCGGCTTAACCCACTGAGCCACCCAGGCGCCCCTTCTATGCTCCTTTGACATACCTCCTTCAATGGGAGTCTTTTGGTTTTTGTTTTCATTTTTCAGCACTTCCTAGCTTTCTGCCACTATAAGATGTTCCAAGCTCATCTCATCTATTTCCTACTCTAGTTGAAGAATTGGTCATTTCTCCAAGGAATGCTGATTCTTTTTATTAGAGTAGAGTATTAGAAATCAAATCTAAGGGGCACCTGGCTGGTTGAGTCAGAAGAGCATGCAACTCTTGACCTTGGGGTTGTAAGTTTGAACTGCCACATTGGGTATAGAGATTACTTTAAATTTTAAAAAAGAAAAGAAAAGAAATCTGATTTCTAGGTTCTCAATTCTATTGGTATTAAGATTGATTTTTTTAGTTCGGGAGTTTCACTCTAGAATGTTATAGGATTTTTATCTTCTAGTTCACTGTTTATTTACTCTGCTCAATTTATTTGGATCAACAGTTGCAGATGGGTCTGTTAACTGATCTCTTACTGTTAACTTTCCAGCTATCCCTCACTTTCCAGTTTCAGTTATAAGTCCGGAAACTGAGTTCTGGAAAATCAAAATGTATGCTACATTTTCTCTTCTTTGGTTCTACCTTCCTTGCTGTCTGAGAATGGATGCCAAGGTGGCCTTAATTTTTCCATGGTCCATCCATGTCCCTAGTGTTTATTTCTTCAAGTTTCAGATTACTGTTGGACCTTTAATAACTATCTCATTTACCTTATTAAAATGGCACTGAGTTGCTATTTAGAGGAAATGCTTATTAAATCTCACTTCCTTAATTTGGGTACAATGTGGAAGGTATTCTTCATAGTCTGTGGTAGGATTACAGCAGTTCCCTAGTTTCATTAAACGTGAAATTTTCCTCTCTGGTTTTGGTTCATTTCTGTTCACTTTCCTACAGTTCCCTCTCCCCTGGAAGTTATGTAACCATTAATGATTTTCATTTCACCAGCTCTTAACATGATTGTCCCTTACTTTATCTGTCCCTAACTGGTCAACTCACATGTGATTCACCTCAGCATTTTCAAAGAAGGAGGGAGGTGGAAAGAAATAGCAGTGAGTAGGGTAGCAGAGGAAAAGGGGCAACTCCCCTTTTTTTCTTCTTCTCCATAACCTGTTATTTACAACTCTTCTTCTCTGAACTGAAGTTAGTCTACTATACTGAGTTGATTTACCTTCCCTGCTTTCATATTCCATTTGTTTATAGATATGTGAAGTTGATACACATTACAGATGCCTATAATATTGTAAAAGTTTTTTTAAAAGATTTCATTTATTTATTTGACACAGAGAGAGAGAGAGCACAAGTGGGAAGAGCAGCAGGCAGAGGGAGAGGGAGAAGCAGGCTCTTCGCTGAGAAAAGAGCCTGATGTGGGGGCTCAATCCCAGGACCCTGGAATTATGACCTGAGCCCAAGGCAGCCACTTAACCAACTGAGCCACCCAGGTGCCCCAATATTGTAAAAGCTCTTACATGGGACAAATAGTCCCTCCTTAGGCATCTGAGGACATACACCAATAGGAATTATAAATTTTATTTTGCAACTAGAACAAGCCCTTTACTCTGGCCACTAATTCAAACCCTCTCTAAATTTTTTTGACATAACTGTTTAATGAAGAGCCAGATAGATTGTTTAGAGTATATTTTCTTTTTCTTCATTTGCCTTTTCTTGGAATATTAGCCTGTGCAAAAAGCAGATCATAGTCTATAAGGTCAGTAGAAAGGTTCCTGGGACACCAGACAACTGAATAGAGCTGTTGTTCTCCCTCCCCAATATATTTTAACTGCAGATAATCCCACAGGGTGCACAAGGCAAATGTTCAACCTTGAACAGGCAAACAAGCAAAAGGTCAGTAGCAGAAAAACAAAACAATTAGCAATAATCACGCCTCGGATAAACCTCATTGGCTACGATACTGCCACTGCGCAAAGCTGAAAGCTAGAAAAACAAAACAAAAGAACAATCTGGAACACTTCTCTATGAAGATATGCTATTTAGGTAACTGGAAAAGCAAATCTCCCCATCCCCTCCCCCACTCACAGAGGTGGAGGATTACTTCTATCAGAGGATGGTAAGTCCTCATATACCTTCGCATCTCCTGGAAGAGTTGGGAGTGTGAGACTTTAATCAAGAATTTAATTTAGTAGAGGGAGATGGTAGGATGACACCAACAAGAATTTAATTTGGCAGAGTTAACACATTGGTAATTCCAAAGCTTGATCTTTGTGTATTAAAGTAGTGGCCTTAAGAGATAGATGGCTCAATTATGGCCTGATTCTTAAGGTAACTTTGAATGGGGTTTGTTTTAACTCGTTTTTTTAATGCCTTTTAGGCACAGTTTGAAAGCCTGAAGATAAAGAATTGATATTATTCTACAAAATAAAGTACTTTTTTTTTTAAGATTTTATTTACTTATTTGACAGACTGAGATCACAAGTCAACAAAGGCAGGCAGATAGAGAGAGGGGGAAGCAGGCTCCCTGCTGAGCAGAGAGCCAGATGTGGGGCTTGAGCCCAGGATCCTGGGATCAGGTCTTGAGCCCAGGATCCTGAGATCACGACCTGAGCCAAAGGCAGAGGCTTAACCCACTGAGCCACCCAGGTGCCCCTAAAATACTATCTTTATAGTGAGCAGGTATGAAGCCATGTTGATTATAGAAGAGTCAAGTTTCTTTCTCACTTTACAAAGACTATGTATACTACTAGTAGAGTATTGTGTCACAGAATTAATGCCTGACTTTGGGAGATGTGGGTGTGTTTGATACCAGGAAGAATTAGATGGAAATATCTCAAGAGAACTGGGCTTAAAATACCCACACCCAACCCAGACTCTTTTGCTTAAGTCATATTTTAAAAAAGAACGAATAATTCAGACTTGGGAAAATGTATGGTCTGAGAAAGGAGGATGGATCCTGATATAAGTAAGACCAACTCGTATGAGTGGAAGATGGGATTTCCTAAAAGCACTGGAAATACTAAAAAAAAATTTTGTTTTTAAGAACTCACAACCCTAGGCACCTGGGTGGCTCAGTTAGTTAAGCAACTGCCTTTGGCTCAGGTAATGAACCTGGAGTTCCAGGATCGAGTCCCACGAGTCCCATGTTGGGCTCCCTGCTCGGCAGGGAGTCTGCTTCTTCCTCTGACCCTCAACCTTCTCATGCTCTCCCTGTCTATCTTTCTCTGTCTCTCTCAAATAAATAAATAAAATCTAACAAACAAACAAACAAACAAACAAAACCAAGAACAAAAAAACACTCACAACCCTGAGATCAAGACCTAAGCTGAGATCAAGAGTCAGACACTTAACTAAGTCACCCAGGTACCCCTAAAAGCAATTTTGAAGAAGGGAATTTGAACAATGTTGGTGGTGCTGTTAGGGAGAAAAGCAGATACGAAAACAAGAAATAAAGCTAGAGATTTGGATAAACCCGAGAGGGAACCTGCAATGGTTTATGTTCTTTTGATATTTTTGCCTTGAGATAGGATATCATTTAAGAGTTAGGTCCAGATGCATATAACAGGAAACAAAAAATAATTACAGTGTCTTAAACTGGATAAAGATTAATTTCTCCTGCAAAAGTAGTCTAGAAGTAGTAGTTTCAGGGCTGTTATGACATTACATGTTCATCAGAGACCCAGTCTCTCTTTTATTATGTGAGCATATGGTTTTCATTCTTAAGATCACAAAATGGCTGGAATCTCTTTAAAGAAGCTTTCCCAGAAGTCCACTGCAATATCTTCCACTTATGTCTCATTAGCCATAATTTGGTAACATGGCCACTCCTAGTTACAAGGCAGGCTGAGAGATGCAGGCTTTTTTCTCAGCATACAGACACCTCCAGTAATCGATACTGTTGGTAAAAAGAAGCAGAGAATCCATTATAGGTAGGCAAATATCAGTCTCTGACATAGCGGTTATCCCATAAAGTATAGAGTTAATTGTTGTATATGCATAATTATATATATATATATATACATATATAAACATATATGTATGTATGTATGTATAGTATGTATATATATGCGTAAGGACTTGTTTTATATACACACACATATATATATGTGTGTGTGGATATATATATATATATATATATATATCTGTAATTCCCTCACATTAGCCTCAAATCTTTGGCTAAGAGTTGTGTGCAGATAGTATAATAAATAAACCAACAAGCAGGAAAGTGAAATAAGGCATGATCCACACACCTACATACCCATTCCACTCACGACTTGCAGTCATGCAAGTGAGCTGTTGTCTACTGAGGGAACCCTTTCTTGGAATTCTAAAAGATGGCACCTGCGAAGTGGGGAAACCCCACAGCATACTTGGAACAGTGGGAATACGAGAAGGCTAGGTGGAAAACTCAGGAGGGTACTGAGGGCTACCTCCCAGCCCTAACCTTTCTTCCATGAATGTTACAAAAAGCTCACCTTTGAAGGAGTCACAGGAAAGGGAAAGACCAATACCCCCTGTGATGCAACATAAATGCAGCTGTCCCAAGCATCACATCCTGTATTAACATCTAGAAGAAAAGAGGCAACTTATTCTGTGGTCTCTTTCTTTTTAAAGATTGATTGATTGATTGATGGATTGATTTTAGAGAGAGCACATGAGAGTTGGGGAGAAGCCGAGGGTGGGGGAGAAAGAGAATCACCAGGAGACTCCCCACTGAGGGCAGAGCCCGACACAGGGCTTGATCTCATGATGCTGAGATCATGACCTGAGCCAAAAATCAAGAATCAGATACTCAAAAGACTAAGCCACCTTTCTCAGTCAAAACACTAAGAAAATTTCTTAGCAGACCTCACATTTGCTAAAAGTAGATAACAAACATGTCCACTTCTAATCAATGTATGGGTCATGGGAATGGGATTACACTAAGGTCAGTGATTCTCAATCTTGACTGCATATTAGAACTACTTAAGGGGCTTAAAAAAAAAAATACCACCTATGTGTATCCCATTCCAACTTAATTAGAATCTCTGGGAATAAGGCCCAGACATCAAAATTTTGAAAAGATCCCCAAGTGATTCCGATTTGCAAGCAGGTTGAGAACTACCAGCCTACACCTTTTGGGACTGCAACCAACAGCATTAGCCTTACCTGGAAACGCGTTACAACTACAAATTCTTCAGCTCCACTGTCTAAGACCTAGTTAATCAGAAACTCCGGAGGTCAGGCTCATTAATCTGTGTTTTACAAAGCTCTTCAGTTGATTCTGGTGCACATTAAAGTTTAAGAACCACTAACCTAGACTAATGAAGATTTTGTTCTAAACTGTATTCTAAACTTTTCTGAAGCATAGATGAGCAAAATTAGCAAGGACAAGGAGTTGAAAAGCATGGGCAGGCAAGAAATAATCTCAGTTATAAGAATTTTCTTTCACTTAAAACATAAAACTTTTTAGATTGAATTAAGTTCAAGTTTACAGGAAAGTAAAGTTGTAACCAAAAAAAAAAAAAACCAAACCAAAAAAACAAAAAACAAAAAAACCTCTCATACATCTTAACTCTAAATCACCAATTTTTAACATTTTCCCACATTTGTTTTAGCATACTCTCTCTCTCTCCACACAACACACACACAAATACACACACTTGAGAGTAGGCATTAATTTCCTTTTATTCCTTAAAACTTCATACTGGGAACACAGACCTTCTCTTGCATAAGTTATCAAATTCAGGAAATTAACTAACTTGCACTAGTTATCAAATTCAGGAAATTTATAATTGATGCAGTACTTTAACCTATGGTACATATTCCAATTTGTCAATTGTGCTATAGCAAACTTTCTTCTTCTGTATAGAAACCAGTATAGGATCATGTGTTTCATTTAGTTGTAATGTCTTTTTTAGTTTTGTTTATTCTATTACAGCTCTTCAGCTTCTCATTTTCCTTTTAATAACATTACATTTTTGGCTTCTTATTTACTTCTGTGATGGTGTAAACAACAAGGGTAATTTTGCCCTCCAGAGGTCATTCAGCAATTTCTGGAGTGTCAAAACTGGAAGGGCTTGGATGGTGGTGGTGGTTGCACAACAATGTGAGCGTACTTTAAGGATACACTTTAACATGGTTAACATGGTAAATTTTATATAATATATTTAAACATACATACACGGGAGTGGGGGCTATCACATCTAAGAGGTACAGACTAGGAATTCTTTATTTTTTTTTTTTTAAGATTTTATTTATTTATTTGACAGACAGAGATCACAAGTAGGCAGGGAGGCAGGCAGAGAGAGAGGAGGAAGCAGGCTCCCTGCGAAGCAGAGAGCCCGATGCAGGACTCGATCCCAGGATCCTGGGATCATGACCTGAGCCGAAGGCAGAGGCTTTAACCCACTGAGCCACCCAGGTGCCCCCAGACTAGGAACTCTGCTAAACATACTGCAATACGTGTGACAGACTCCAACAACAAAGGATTATCCAACCCAAAAGGTCAATGGTGGCACATAATCAAAAATCTGTGTGTAACTTTTGACTCCCCCCAAATTAACTATTAATAGCCTACTGTTGACCAGGAGCCTTACAATAACATTAACTGTCTATTAACACATATTTTGTAGGTTCTTTTTTTTTTTTTTTAAAGATTTTATTTATTTATTTGACAGAGAGAAATCACAGAGAGAAATCACAAGTAGACGGAGAGGCAGGCAGAGAGAGAGAGAGAGGGAAGCAGGCTCCCTGCCGAGCAGAGAGCCCGATGCGGGACTCAATCCCAGGACCCTGAGATCATGACCTGAGCCGAAGGCAGCGGCTTAACCACTGAGCCACCCAGGCGCCCTATTTTGTAGGTTCTATGTATTATATACTGTGTTCTTAAAATAGGCCAGGGAAAAGAAAATGTTACAAAAACGATAAGGAGGGCATCTGGGTGGCTCAGTTAGCTAGGTGTCTGCCTTTGGCTCAGGTCATGATCCCGGGGTACTAGGATTGAGTCCTGCATCAGAACAGAGCAGGGAGCCTGCTTCTCCCTTTGCCTCTGCCTCTCCCTCACTCATGCTTTCTTTCTCCCAAATAAATAAATAAATAAATAAAATCTTAAAAAAAAGAAAATCATAAGGAAGAGAAAATACATTTATAATACTATACTGTATTTATCAAAAAATATCCATGTAAAGTGGACCTACATAGTTCAAACCAGTGTTGTTCAAGGGTCAACTATATCAATAACAACCTTGCTAAACTATTTTGCATATCCATTGAGCAGTCTCATTTCTAGGAATGTATTTTGGATAAAAATGAGTAGTGAACAATTATGCATGCACAGAAGTTTTTATTGCAAGGCTGTTTATAATAGAGAAAATGTTGAAACAATTAAAATTTCCATGACAAATGAGAATGGTAAAATTAATTTCAGTAAACATGTGAAAGAAAACTACACACCTGTTTTTAAAAAGTCAAGGTAGGGGCTCCTGGGTAGCTTAGTTGGTTAGGCATCTGACTCTTAATTTCAGCTCAGGTCAAGATCTCAGGGTCCTGGGGTCCAGCCCTGTGTCAGGATCCATGCTCTGGTTGAGATTCTCTCTCTCCCTCTCCCCCTGTCCCTCCCCCAGCTCACACTCACTCTAAAATCTTTAAAATATTTTAAAGATAAATAAATAACAAGTCAAAATAAACTTTTAGGTGTAAACTTGGAAAGATGTCTATAATACATTAAGGAAAACAAAAACAGTATCCAAAACAATTGGTATACATAATCTTCCCTAGGATTTACAAATAATCAAAACCTATATTAAATTTCAAAGTCTTAAAGGATACATGCCAAAATATTAACAATGATTATCTCCAAAGGATGATATTAAGAGGGAAATTTTCACTTTCTCTAGATTGTTATAGTCACGTATTATCAGGAAGATAAAGACATTAAAGTATAGCATTGAGGTTAATATCCAACAGTTACTAATAAAATAGTGACTGGTAATAATTCTTTGAGCAGCAAAACGTACTGCTAGCAGTCCTATGGGGAAGATTTGGTACATTATCAGAAGAACTGCCATACCTTCAAAACCCCAGGGATTTTTTCCATTGAACCTGGACCAGGATGAGCTGTCTTGTGGGTGAAAGAAATGGAAAGTATCAAGAGCTGTGACTTTAAAGCATCTGCATTGAAAGCATCTGCATTGTTTGTTGGCCTCTGACCATTCATTAGTAATTTCCTATCTGAATGAAGAAGCTTAGAATACTTAAAAAGGCAAGTTGAAAAATGACCACGGTAAGTAAATGGTAAGTAACAACACACTAAAGCTGTGTTTTCCAAATAATAGGTTATGATCCATTAATGAATCATCAAAAAATTTAGTAGGTTATGGTTAACTTGATAGAACATAATAGATTCAATAAAATAGAAAACTCTGTGTACTGGGTCTAGATGAAAAAGAACTTTTTTTGTCAGGTGCCTGATGGCTCAGTTGGTTCAGTGTCTGACCCTTGGTTTTGGCTCAGGTTATGATTTCAGTGTCATGAGGTCAAACCCTACATTGAGCTCCATGCTCAGCAAGGAGTCTGCTTGAGATCTCTCTCCCTCTGCCCCTCCCCTGCTCTCACTCTCTCTCAAATGAATATTCTTTAAGAAATTTCTTTATGTGGTGTGGTCAACAAACTTGAATGTTACTGCATTATATACTTTTTTTTTTAAAAAAGAGTTTATTTATTTGACAGAGAGAGATCACAAGTAGGCAGAGAGGCAGGCAGAGAGTGAGAGGGAGACAGGCTCCCCGCTGAGCAGAGAGCCCGACCTGGGGCTGGGTCCCAGGACCCCGGGATCATGACCTGAGCCAAAGGCAGAGGCTTTCACCCACTGAGCCACCCAGGTGCCCCCATTATATACTTTAAAAAAGATATATATGTTTTTAAAGATTTTATTTATTTAACAGAGAGAGAGAGACAGTGAGAGAGGGAACACAAGCAAGGGGAGTGGGAGAGGGAGAAGCAGGCTTCCAGATGAGCAGGGAGCCCGATTCGGGACTCAATCCTAGGATCCTGGGATCATGACCTGAGCCAAAGGCAGATGCTTAATGACTGAGCCACCCAGGCGCCCCTAAAAAAAATACTCTTGAGATGCCTGGGGGCCGCAGTTAGTTAAGCATCCATCTCTTGGTTTCAGTTCAGATTATGATCTCAGGGGCCTGAGATCAAGCCCTGTGTCAGGCACCCTGCTCAGTGGGAAGTCTGCTTGAGGATTCTCTCCCTCTTCCTCAGTCCCTCCTCTCAAAAAATAAAATAAGTAAGTCTTTAAAAAAATATATATATATATATACTTATGCAAGATAGTGTTAGAAGAGTTATTTAACTTCAGATTAAAGTTGTTCTCAGTGTCATACCTTTTTTTTCTAAGTTTTTTTATTCAAGCAATCTCTACATCCAACATGGGGCTTGAATTCTCAACCCTAAGATCAAGTGTCACATGCTTTTCTAACTGAGCCAGCCAGTCACCCCTCAATGTCATATCTTTTAATATTTCAACTTGTCTGCATTTTCAATTTGCCATGCATTTGAAAACTACTTATTTTTTATTTTAATAAATTTTATTTATTTAAGATTTTACTTATTTACTAGACAGAGAGCACAAGCAGGGGAGAGGGAGAAGCAGGCTCCCTGCTGAGCAGTGAGCCATACGTGGGGCTTAATCCCAAGACCCTGGGATCAAGGTCATGAGCAGAAGGCAGACACTTATCCTACCGAGCCACCTAGGTGTCCCCAAAATTAGTTTTTAATATTGGTAATATTAATTAATAATTAATTTAAATAATAAAATAAAAGGAATTCGAGTATCACATCTTGTTTTTAATGATGTGTTTTTTATAAAATACAAATTTTCATTAAGGAATTTAAAATTTAAAATATTTCTCCTTTATGGGAGTCCTGTATAGAACTTTATGCTACTTTTGCCTTAATCCAACTCAGATTATAATAGTATATCATAATATTGTTAATAAATTGACATTTTGCTTTATATAATTTTGAATTTTAAAAGGATAGTGCCATCTGGTGGTTCTCCTGAACATGTTTACATTTCTCCTGGGGATATATCAAAAAGTGGGGCTGCTCTTTTGCATGTGGATATTCAGTAGGTGGTAATTGTAACTTTCTGAGGAGGTGCAAAACTGTTTCCCAAAGTGGCTATGCCTTTTTACATTTCCACCAACAATGTATGAGGGTTCCAATTCCTCCGCATCCTGGCCAACAATTGTTATTTTCCGTATATTCTATCATAGCTATCCCAGTATATATAATGTAGAATCTCATTATAGTTTTTTTTTTTTAAAGATTTAGATTTTTAAAAAAGATTTAAAGAGAGAGACATGTAGAGAGGGAAAAGCAGGTTTCCCTCCGAGCAGAGCCCGATGTGGGGCTTGATCCCAGGATCCTGAGATCATGACTGGAGTCAAAGGCAGACACTTAATGACTGAGCCACCCAGGCACCCCTCATTATACTTTTGATTTGCAGTTGCCTAATAACTAATGTTGGTGGGCATCTTTTCGTGTGCTTGCATATCTTCTTTGGAAAAATGTCTATTCAGATCCTTTGTTCACTTTAAAAAAAAATATATATATATATATTTATTTGAGAGGTGGAGGAGATAATGAATGAGAGAGAGCAAATATGTGTGCGAGCGGGAGAAGGGGGCAGAGGGAGAAGGAAAGAGAATCCCAAGCTGACTCCGAGCTCCACCAGAGCCAGATATTGGGGCTGGATCTCACCACGTGGAGGTACATAACTTGAGCTGAAATGAGGAGTCAGAGGGCTAATCAAATGAGCCACCCAGGAGCCCCTGTTGACTTTTTAGTTGGTTTGTTCATCTTTTTGTTGCTGAGTTGTAAGAGTTCTTTATTCTGGATACTAGACCTTATTGGATATATCATTGCAAACATTTCCTCCCATTCTGTAGACTGTCTTTTCACTTTCTTGAGTGGAGAGTTAAGCTTTTCATCTAATAGCCCCTTTTAGCGCTTTTTGAAACACCCAATATCTACAACAGTCTAACACATTGTCTACTCATTCCTCTCACATAGGCAGACCTTGTCTTTTTTTGTCCTGCTGTATGTCTACATACAGTGACCAGCATGCACTAGGTGCTACTATTTGTTGAATAAACAAGTTCTTCTGGAGTCTCTAAGGACAATATCATAGATCATCAGTTCAACTGCCTATAGGAGACTGACAACATACATGATTAAACAAGACCATTTAGGGCTTGCAGTAAAGAGAGTGCACACACCCCATCTTCAAGCTAGTTTAACTGGTCTTTTTTTTTTTTTTTTTCTTTTTAAACTGGTCTTCATGTAAGCATCTCATTGTCCTATTCTACCAATTCAAAACACAGTTTCTTCACGTCTCCCTAAAGATATGCCAATCTTCGGTTCATTAGGGTAGCTGAGTAATGTCAGGTATACCATGAAAAACAATACTAGAGAGCACCTGTGATGAGCACCTGCTGTCCTATGAAGTGCTGAATCACTATACTGCACATTTGAAACTATTATTATATATACTATGTGTTAACTGGAATTTAAATTAAACTTAAACCAAACAAAACAAAACCCCGCAGTACTAGATTTCAGAATTCACCTTACTTCTGCACAGAGTTTGGGAGTTCCTTCGCTAACTATGCATCCTCCCCCAGGCTATTGATCCAGAAGCAGCCGCTCATCACAGGTCTATAATAGGGCCCGGGGGACTTTAGTCCAGATTCCTTGCTATAGTCGAATGCGATGCTGGACGGCGTCTGGCGGAAGGTATCCGCCGAGGAAAACTTGTCCCTGGATGGGGCGCGTGCAGCCATACAGGCATCCAGGTTCGGGCCGCGGAGGGGGGAGAAGAAGGAGAGCCAAAGTACTTGCAGGTCAGGGCCTGCTGAGAAGCCTCACCCTAGCCCTGGAGACTCTAGTGCTCGACTCAAACGACCGCTCTGCCAGCCGAATAACGAAGCGCTGCGACGAAGGAGCCTTCACGCGGCGGGGGAAAGCATACACACGCAGTGGCTGACGCGCCCTTACGCGGGACGCCGGCGGAAGACCGATTGTCACCGCAGCGGGCCGCGAGAGGGGTGGGGCGGGATTGCCTCTTTCCCAGCGCCTGCGCAGAGAGCTGGTTTCCCGGGGCCAGGCGGGGGAAGGTGGGAACTAGCGCCGAGCGCCTGGAGGCCCACTGCGTGCGCAGGCGCACTCAGGGATCTGCCACTACCTCCTACGCCCGTTACCCCCACAGGCCTCCGGGGCGGGGCGGGAGGGGGCGGGGCGAGGCGAGGTTGGGGGGGCAGCGCCCTCTCCGGACGGGGCTCATTAAAGGGGGAAGCCCCGCCTCTCGCTGTACGCTCGCTGCAGCTGCTGTGGACTCCACGTCTGCTCTAAGGAAATTATGTTACCCAACACGGGGTAAGGGCATGGGGGCGTTGCGGGGTGGGGAGGGGAGAGGTGGAAGCCGCGGCCAGGCGGAGTCCGTGCCTAGGTGGGGCCGGAGTGGGTGGCTCGCGGGTCGCGGCCCCTGCGGTGGGAGAACGGCTCTGGAGTGCGGCTCCACGCTGGGCACGCAGTGTTGCTGGAACCCGCCGTGATGCCTGAAAGTAACTCGGAGTTGTGCACCTCTGGGGGGGACAGCCACGTGCAAGTCTCTCCCACAAGGAAAGGATCCAGAGTGGGTTACCCCGCCGCTCGCGGGGCAGGCCCTGCCTCGGACTTTCGCGTGTCTTGCTGAAGGTTTGCAAGTTCTAGGTGAAAGGTCACTGTACCGCTCACAGTTCTTCACTTTTTCCGAACGCTCATTTCCGAAGTAATGAAATGATAATGGGGTGTTTTAAAAAGGGATTTTCAAATTAGTAAAAAATTAAATTAATCTTAAATATGGGTGTCTTTTTCACAGTGGCGGTTCACTTAAGATTTTTTCTTTTCTTTTTTAAAGATTTTATTTATTTATTTACTTGACAGAGAGAAATCACAAGTAGATGGAGAGACAGGCAGAGAGAGAGAGGGAAGCAGGCTCCCTGCTGAGCAGAGAGCCTGATGTGGGACTCGATCCCAGGGCCCTGAGATCATGACCCAAGCCGAAGGCAGCGGCCCAGCCCACTGAGCCACCCAGGCGCCCCTACTTAAGATTTTTTAAAATACTGGATAAAATACACATAGCACCATCTACCATCTTTTTTTTTTTTAATTTAAGATTATTTATTTATTTGACAGTGATCACACGTAGGCAGAGAGGCAGGCAGAGAGACAGAGGGAAGCAGCTCCCCGCCGAGCTTAGAGCCGGATGCGGGGCTGGATGCGGGGCTGGATCCCAGGACCCTGCGATCAAGACCTGAGCCCAAGGCAGAGGCTTTAACCCCCTGAGCCATCCAGGCGCCCCACCATCTACCATCTTTTTTTTCTTTTTTAAAAGATTTTATTTATTTATTTGTCAGAGAGAGAGCGAGCGAGAGCGAGCACAGGCAGACAGAGTGGCAGGCAGAGTCAGAGGGAGAAGCAGGCTCCCCGCGGAGCAAGGAGCCCGATGCGGGACTCGATCCCATGACGCTGGGATGATGACCTGAGCTGAAGGCAGCTACTTAACCAACTGAGCCACCCAGGCGTCCCCCACCATCTACCATCTTAAATCATTTTAAGTGTATAGTATATTCACATTGTCTGCAACCATTCTCCAGAAATCTTTCAACCTGGAAAAGAAACTGTACCCATTAAACAACTCTCCCACTCCTCCCTTTCCTTTAGCACCTATTCTACTTTCTGTTTCTATAAAGTGTAGAGGTCTTGAGTGGGGTGACTTGTTTATTTTATAACTTGCTTGAAACATACAGGCACATGGTCAAAAGACTTTAAAAAGGCTCAAAAGGGTGTAAGGTAAAAAGTGAGTTTCCCCATCCTTAACATTCAGTTTCCCATTTATTCACTGGTATGTTTCCAGAGATAGTTTGTGCATTTTTAAACATTTGTACACCACTGTAAACACAGAGACCACTTTTAAAAATAGTGGCACACTCCCTTTTTATTTTTACATGTGTGTCTTGGGACATATTTTTACGTACATTTTACATATGTATATGCACATCTTCTCTTTTATTGGTTACATGGTATTCTATTGATGTACCATAATTTGTCCAACCAGTCCCCAATCACTGGATACCAGATCATTTCTAGTTTTTCTTACTGCGTAATTGCTGCAGTGATTAAACTTGTATCCACTGTTTGTATATAATTGTGTCTGTATGACAAATTCCTGGAGGCGAAGTTTGAAAAAGTGTATGCACTTTATATTTCAATGGCTAATATCCTCAGCGCTCCAGGGAGATTGCACACCCAAAAGATTGAATGAGATTTCCTAATCCCACACGTTGGCAAACAACAAAATGTTTGATAATAAAAATACTTATTTTGATACTAAAAACCTAATTGAAAAAGATGGCACCTCATTACAGTTAAATTTTTCATCATTAGTGAGGGAGGGGATCTTTCTATATGTTTAAAGTAATAGTCCACATCAAGGAGCAATTTTGACTCCTATGGGACATTTGGCAATATCTTGGGACACTTTTGGTTGTCATAATTATGTATGCGTGGGAGTATGTGCATCTTTAGAGTCCAAGAATATTGGTAAATATTCTGCAATGCACGGTATAATCCCTTACAGATAAATAATTATCCTTTCCAGGGCGCCTGTGTGGCTCAGTGGGTTAAAGCCTCTATCTTGGGTCATGATCTTGGGGTGCTGGGATAGAGCCCGGCATCAGGCTCTCTGCTCAGCAGGGAGCCTGCTTCCCTTGTCTCTCTCTGCCTGCCCCTCTGCCTACTTGTGATCTCTGTCAAATAAATAAATAAAATCTTAAAAAAAAGAATTATCCTTTCCAAAATGTCTATAGTGCAGATTGAGAAATTCTGGTTTAAAGCCATCTGTGTATCTTTTTCTTTGCCTGGCTTACACAACTAGGTTTTGATTGATTTCTTAAGAGTTCCATTTGAAAACAAATTGTTGTATGTCATATGTGTTACAAATATTTTCAGATTCTTTTTCATTGTGTCTTAA
Source organism: Mustela putorius furo (assembly GCF_011764305.1). Classification (NCBI taxonomy): domain Eukaryota; kingdom Metazoa; phylum Chordata; class Mammalia; order Carnivora; family Mustelidae; genus Mustela; species Mustela putorius. The sequence continues at coordinate 15,398,375 of NW_025421423.1, forward strand.
TTTTATACTGTTTATCATGCAGAAACATGTTTTGATTGAGTCATAGTTAGTCTTTTAAGGCTTTTGTGGTTTTGTGACAAACCTATGGGGCCTTCTAAAGGTAGGATTTTCTTTTGAATTGATAAGTATTCTTCTGGATTTTTATTATTTTTTATTACTTTTATTTTGTTTTTACTCAGATTTTTCATTCACCTGAAGTGATATTCTATTTTGCTTACTATTTTGACAAAGGAAGTGAGTTAGGAAGCCCTCTTCGTTTTGGTTCTCATGGCTGGCTGTACAGTTGCACCAATACTGTTGACTGACTAGTTAATCTTTCTTTCTGTTAGAAATTCCACCTGTCGTATAACTGAAGTCTTGTATGATAGAGATCTGTTTCTGGATTTTCTATTTTATTACTTTTGTCTGTCTATTCATGCACCAGTGCCAAAGTAGTTAATTGCTCTAGCTTTAGAAAATGTTTAAATATCTGGGAAGGCTAGTTCTGCCTCATTTGGAATTTTTTTCAGAATTTTCCTGGATATTGTTGGATGTTTCTTTTTCCAAATGAACTTGAGTAGCTTATATATAGAAGTTTGGGAAATTGTAGTGTAGATGAACTACGTTAACAAGTTTTAGCCATCCACCAGTGGTACTGACAAATTGGGACTCTTGCTTGCTTGCCTGCCTCTTATGGCTCTAACGTTTTTGAGCTGGAAGGGGGTTTCTTAATAGGACAGCCCAGGGCTTCAGGTTAAGAGGAGAAACTGTCTTTGCCTTTCTTTTTGCCAGTGCCTGAAACTCTTTGTGAGGAGAGAAATGTCCTTTATCCTACTGGGAATCAGTCCAACTGTACCAAAGGCAAAGGGATGAGGCTTTTAAAGCAATAGTTGAGACATGTCTTGGATTTCTTTTTTTTAATTGTTAAAAATTATTTATATGTTTTATTTTTTTTTTAAGATTTTATTTTTTGTTTGTCAGAGAGAGAGAGAGAGCACGCCCTTGCACAAGCAGGGGTGAGGGACAGCAGGCCAAGGGAGAAGCAAGCTTCTCCTGGGTAAGGAGCCGGATATAGAGCTTGATCCCAGAACCCTGGGACCATGACCCAAGCCAAAGGCAGATGCCTAACGGATGAGCCACCCTGGCATCCCAAGATTTATTTACGTATTTTAGAGAGAGAGTATGTGCACATAAGTGGGAAGAAGGGCAAATAGAGAGGGAGAGAGAATCCTCCAGTAGTCTCCCTGCAGAGTCTGGAGCCCTCCATCTCACAACCTTGAGATCATGACTTAGGTCATGACCTGAGCTGAAATCAAGAGTTGGACGCTTAACCAATTGAACCACCTAGGTACCCCCAAATCTGGGATTTCTGTTTGTCACATTTAATGTAGAAATTTTAACGTGTAAATAACTAAATAACTTAAAATGTTTAAAGTTCTTTCTTTTTTTTTTTTTTTAAAGAATCCATTTATTTATTTGACAGAGAGAGATTACAAGTAGGCAGAGAGGCAGGCAGAGAGAGAGAGAGGAGGAAGCAGGCTCCCCGCTGAGCAGAGAGCCCGATGCGGGACTCGATCCTAGGACCCTGAGATCATGACCCAAGCCGAAGGCAGCAGCTTAACCCACTGAGCCACCCAGGCGCCCCTAAAATGTCTAAAGAAAGTAAAATTTTATCACTCCCTCAAACAATACAAGGACCTAGAAAAGTTAAACTCTAATCACTGTTTTTAACATATGTTATTATAATATATTTTAATTCTTTGTGTAAATATTATTTATTATTACTTATGGTATTACTAATTATTATTGTAAATACATTTGTAGATTTCTGTACTTAATTTACCAGGGTTTTTAAAATTTGTTTGTTTCTATTTTTTGTTTGTTTCTTTTATTTTAGTATTTTTGGTTTTTATGTCTTCTTGCCCTTCAGACCTCCCATCTAGGAACATTTCTTCTTTTAATAAATAAGAAATGAGAAGGAAAAAAAATCTTTGTTGAAGTGAAACAAACAATGCTGTCATTATTTGCAATTGATATGATTATATAGAAAACCAAAATAATGTGTAACTAAAGTCTTAGATTTAATAATTTTCAGTATACAAAAGTTTGTTCTTTTTTTTTGCCTTAAAGATTTTGTTTATTTACTTGACAGAGTGAGAGAACACAAACAGGGGGTGTAGCAGAGGGAGGGAGAGGGAGAACCAGGCTCCTCACTGAGCCCATCACCCCATGTGGGTCCAATTATAGGACCCTGGGATCATGACCCTAGCTGAAGGCAGACGTCTATCTCACTGAGCCACCCAGGCATCCGAGATAAGCTGATTCTAAAATAATATGTGGAAAAGCAAAGGTCCAAGCATAACTCTTAAGGAAGGACAAATTGAAAATACTTGCCTTATCAGTTAGTAAGACTGATAAAGCTATTAACACTTAAGACAGTGCAATCCATGTGGACCAATGGAATAGAAGAGAAGGCCTAGAAACAGCTGTATTTATGGGGACTCATCTTGACAAAGCTAGAATTGAAGGTCTGTAGAAAAGATGGGCTTTTTAGACTGGGACATTTGGTTGTCCTTACTGGAAAAAAATGTAATTCGATCCATCCCTCAATTCATATATATAAGTTAATTCTAGGTAAATTAAAGACTAAAATTTAAAAGATAAACTGTAAAATTTTTGAGAGACAAATTAATACAGTTGTGGTTAGGGAAGGATTTTTTTTTTAACCCAAAAGCATTGGCTGAAAAGAAGATTCATAAATTCTACATGAAAATAAAGAATTTCTACCCATCAAAAGATATTATAGGAGCTCCTGTGTGACTCAGTCGGTTCAGCATCTGACTTTGGCTCAGGTCATGATCTTGGGATCATGAGATGGAGCTCCCTGTCAGCTCCCTGCTCAGCTGGGATCTGCTTCTACCTCTTCCTCTGCCCCTGCCCCAACTCATGCTTTCTCTCCCTCTCAAATAAATAAGTAAAATCTTAAAAAAAAAAAATTGTAAATGTAGTGAAAAAGCAAGCCACAAGTAAGAAGCTATTTTAAGTATATATGGTTTATAGATACCATATATTTATTATTTATATTTAAATATCTAAATATATGAATATGTATTTACATACAGGAATACCTTTAAATTTATTTATTAGAGGGAGAGAGCATGAGCAGGGGGAGGGGCAGAGGGAGAAGCAGACTCCCCACTGAGTGGGGAGCCTGAAGTGGGGCTTGACCTGAGCTGAAGGCAGCCACTTTACGGACTAAGCCACCCAGGCATCCCCATACATGAATACTTTTTTGGTGAAGTTCATTGTAAGTAACCTTTATACCCAGCATGAAGCTTGAATTTATGACCCTAAGATTAAGAGTATCATGCTCTTCTGACAGAGCCAGCCAGGTGCTCCAATATATGAATACTACGTAGATTATATGCTTGACCTATAATAGTATCCTATAATCCATCTGTTTCACCAATAAGAATATATGCCTTAGAGAAACTGTTGCCCATGTGACTGGAAAAAGTGAACAATAATTTTTTTCTAAGGTTTTATTTATTTATTTGAGAGAGAGAGAGAGAGATCACAAGCAGGGGGAGGGGTAAAGGGAGAAGCAGACTCTCCACTGAGCAGGGAGCCCGAATTTGGCACTCAATCCCAGGACCCTGGGATCATGACCTGAGCCAAAGGCAGAGGCTTAGCTAACTAAGCCAATTAGGCAACCAGAACCAAAATATTTTTAGCAACATTTTTCATAATAGAAAAAAGAAGGTTCCTGAGAGAACAAGAGAGAAACCAATTTCCACAATACTTTTTATGAGTGAAATTCAAAATAGTACAGTTTTGGACAATACAATGAGAAGAATGAAATTTTTTTGCGGTGGTGGGGGGAAGAGAGAGGGTTTATGAGTTTCCTAGGTCTGCTGTAACAAAATAACCACAAATTGAGTGGCTGTAAATAAATTAATTCTCTCACAGTACCAGAAGCTAAATGTCTAAAGTCAAGGTATCCCTTGGGCCATTCTCCCTCTGGGATTGTGGGTAGAATTCTTCCTTGCCTCTTCCACAGTGTGAGAGAGCTTCTGGTGACAGTCAGCGACCCTTGGTATTCTTGGCTTGCGTCACTCTAGTCTCTGCCTCTTTCATCGCATGGTGTTCTTGTATATGGGTCTTCATGTATAGTCTTCCCTCCACATTTCAAATCATACTGGATTAAGGGCCCACCTGACTCTCATATGACCTCATTTTACCTAACATCTGCAACAGTCCAAACAAGGTCACATTCTGAAGTACTAGAGGCTAGGACTTCAACATATCCTTTTGGTAGATAGAATTCAGTACACAACAGGGATTTAATGTCTGACTTCAGGGGGTTCAAAATTAGTGTTCCCAGGGGCGCTTGGGTGGCTAGGTCGGTTGAGCATCTGACTTCAGCTCAGGTCATGATCCCAGGGTCCTGGGATTGAGCCCCGTGTCAGGCTTTTTGCTCAGCGGAAAGCCTGCTTCTCCCTCTCCCTCTGCTGCCACTCTGCTTACTTGTACTCTCTCTGTTAATGAATGAATGAATGAATGAATAAATAAATAAAAATCTTTAAAAAAATGGTGTTTCCTCTCATTGAATTGATCATAAATGTTCATCTGTAAACAATTTTTAGCTTTAGGGCTATACTGTTTAGGAGGCCCTTGGCTTAGCCATGGATGTGTTGATACTAGGAATAGTAAAAAAATGGGAATGAGTAGTTATATGTAAACGAGTTGTTACTTTCTGGGGTGGGAGAATAGAATTAGAGGAATAGACAGGTGGCTTCTGGAGTGTTGGTAATACTGTTTTCCTTCCCTCTTCTCTGTTCTCCATCTTTCCTACCAAAATGTTTATTTCTTGTTTTAAAACCCTTCCCCATGTTTACCCCTGACCTTTTCTAGAATGTAAATCCTATAGATCTTGGCAGAGACCTTACACTGTTTTTTGTTAACAAGCCTGTTTATGTGGTTACTGTACCCTTTTCTCTTTGCTGTTGTCATTTTCACTATATTCCCTTTAATCCTTCTCCTTAGACAAGTTTTTTTTTTTTTTTTTAAATGCCCAGCAGGCAGCCTAGCATATGGGGCTTGAACTCACAATCCTGAGGTCAAGACCTGAGCTAAAATCAGAAGTCAGCTGCTTAACTGACTAAGCCACCCAGGCACCCCACCACTATCAATTTTAAAACCTTTGCATCATCTTCAGAAGAGACCCCATATTTCTCAGCTATCAACTCCCATCCCTGCACCCCCAGTCCTAGGCAACCACTATCCTTGTGTCTCAATAGATTAGCCTGTACTGAACATTTTATTTAAATGCAATCATACAATGTATGGTCCTTTGTAACTGGCTTCTTTGACTTAGCATAACGTTTTCCAGGTTCATTCATGTAATATGGATCAGTACTTTCTTCCTATTTATTGTTGAATATATTCCACTGTATGGGTATACAGCAATTTATTTATCCTCTCATCAGTTGATAGACATTTACATTTTTTCCAATCTGGCTATTACGAGCAATGATGAGCATCTGTTATACATTTATTTGCTTTTAGATAATTTAAGTGGTATGTATTCATTGTAGAAAACTTGAAAAAGCCTGAAGACCATAAAGAATGTGATAAAATTTATTCATAATTGCATCACTCAAAAATAAGCTTTGTTAACACTTTTTCTGTGGGGGAAAAAATTATTTTCCCCACTTTTTCTGTGGGAAAATGTGTGTATAGTTTATTAATTCCCTATTTCTTGTTAAGGTTTCCTTTTTGTCTGGGGGTGCCTGGGTGGTCAGTTGGTTATCAGTTGCCTTCAGCTGAGGCCATGATCCCAGGGTCATGGGATCGAGCCTCCTATCAGGCTCCCTGCTAAGCAGGGGAAGTCTGCTTCTCCCCCTCCCCCTGCTCATCGCCTTTCTCTCCCCTCGCTCACTCTCTGTCTTTCAAATAAATGAATAATATCTTTAAATTTTTTTTTTTTATTTATCAGAGAGAGAGGGGGGGAGAGAGCGAGCACAGGCAGACAGAATGGCAGGCAGAGGCAGAGGGAGAAGCAGGCTCCTCGCTGAGCAAGGAGCCCGATGTGGGACTCAATCCCAGGACGCTGGGATCATGACCAGAGCCGAAGGCAGCTGCTTAACCAACTGAGCCACCCAGGCGTCCCTGAATAACATCTTTTAAAAGGGGTGTTATATGTAACTAATGAATCCTTGAACACTACATCAAAAAGTAAAAAATCAAAATTAAAAAAAAAAGATTTTCCTTTTATCAGGCCAGATATTGTTTGCCCTATCACAAGGCTGGCCAACTGCAGTTGTAATAATTTTTAAATCATTATGCAGTGGCAGTATCACAGAGCTGTTAGCTATCAGGGAGGGAGGGAGGAAGGAAAGCTTAGAGAAAGTTTTCTTGTTTTTTAAGATTTTTTTTATTTATTTGAGAGAAAGAGAGAGGCCAAGGCGGGGGCGGTGCAGAGCAGAAGGAGAGGGAGAAGCAGACCACCTGCTGAGCGAGGTGCCCATTCAGGGCTTGATCCCTGGACCTCAGGATCATGACTTGAGCCAAAGGCAGACGCCTAACCGACTGAGCCACCCAGGTGCCCCTGCAGAAAGTTTTAGGGGAGGAAGCATAAATATTGTGAAAATATGCAGAAGTTCCTGATACTAACAAGTAAGTAAAACACTGAGGTTTCTTATAAGGTCATTATTTGTTCTGTTGTAGGAGGCTAGCAGGATGTACAGTTTTTATCACAGGTGCAAGTCGTGGCATTGGCAAAGCTATTGCATTGAAAGCAGCAAAGGATGGAGCAAACATTGTCATTGCTGCGAAGACCACCCATACAAACCCCAAACTTCCAGGCACAATCTTCACTGCTGCTGAAGAGAGTGAGTGAATGGGATGATGCCATTTCTTGAAATGTTCTAACTGTGGTTTCAGTAGGGAAATTTGCTGGAGAGTTTATAGCTATTTGAAAGCTACTCTAAATAATTTTATCTGGTTATAGAAATATTTTGTCACCGGGGGGCAAGGATTTAGGAACTCTGTCTTTCCCAGCACTTTTGTATGATATGAGAGACTCCCTTTACAAATCATGTCTCTTAAAAGCAGTGGTTCTTGGATCTGTGCAGAGAATAGGGGAGTGGAAATGAGAGGTGGTTGGTGTGAACACTTGGAAAAAGTTCTCCATGTTTTTTATTCTCTGTGCTATTTGAAACTCATTATCTTAATACTTTAAGTTCACAAGTAATTATCAAGTGCTTCTAGTCAAGGCATTGCGCTGGGCACGATATCAGGAGGGAGGGCTTAAAATTCAACTTTGGTGGCTATTGCTAGTTTTGTTAGTCATGTTAATAGCATTGTGGTTATGTTAGGGGAGCACATATCAGGTATTTATGAATGAGACGATGCCCGAGATTTGTTTTAAAATATACTCCAGCTGAAAACAGGATCGGGAGTAAAAAAATTAAACAACTGGCAGAGAATTAACAGTCATTGAAGATAGGTGATAAGATTCATGGTAGTTAAATATACCGTTATTTATAATTTTGTCTTTTTCTTGAATTTTTTCATAATAAAGGTTTTTTAAATTACCTTCCTTTTTTCTTTTTTTCTTTTTTCCTTTCTTTTGTTTTTTAAAAAAAGATTTTATTTATTTATTTGACAGGGAGAGATCACAAGTAGGCAGAGAGGCAGTCAGAGAGAGAGAGGAGGAAGCAAGCTTCCTGTGGAGCAGAGAGCCTGATGCGGGGCTCGGTCCCAGATCCCCGGGATCATGACCTGAGCCGAAGGCAGAGGCTTAACCCACTGAGCCACCCAGGCGCCCCTTTTTTTCTTTTTAATAGAGTTTTTTAAATTACTTTTTTTTTTTAAGATTTATTTATTTATTTTAGAGAGCACACACATGTGCTCAAGAGTGGTGGCATAGAGAGAATCCTCAAGCAGACTCCCTGATGAGTACAGAGGCCAAGCAGAGCTTAGTCCCATGACCCATGAGATCATGACCCAAGCTGAAACCAAGAGCTGGATGCTCAACCAACTGAGCCACCCAGGCACGCCCCCCACTTTTTGTTTTTTCATATAGTTGGTCTCTCTAATCGGAGGCTGGATATGGGTTTGTCTGTCCTACAGTAGGGTGGCGTCACTAGCAGTTATAAGAACAGTTATTTATATTGATTTTCTGAAAATGGGGTACTTCTTTTGGTTCACAGCAGAATGAAAAGGTTAGTATTTGAATGTCTCAATGCTTTTTTGTTTGTCCTTTGTAGTTGAAGCAGCTGGAGGAAAGGCCTTGCCATGTGCTGTTGATGTGAGAGATGAAGAGCAGATCAGTGATGCGGTGAAGAAAGCAGTGGAGCGATTTGGAGGTAGTACCTTAATTCTGAAATAATTATTGACTGTTATAACTATAAATTTAAAATTTTTTTTAACTTTCCTAAGTCTTTGGAGTATAACCAGATATGAGTATTCACTTATGTAGAAATGCAGCTTAAAACCATGTGATGACTTTTGTATTGTTAAAAGTTATTTTGAATAAACATCCACCATTTATTCTCAAGTTAGGCCCTTGACAGTAACATACATCTAACCAACTAGTTTCCCAGATCTCATCCTCTTGCCTCTCCTCAATTAACGTGATCATCAATTTGATGACTTTTGATATTTATTGGATTAAGTATAGATAACTTACTGCCATTTAAGATGTTTCACATTCTGATCTCAAAAGACTTTTTTTGGTTCCATCTTTTTTCTATGCCTGTATGTAAATACTTTATTCTTCCTCAAATAGTTTACTTCCATATCCTTGCCTTGAGGTTTTTGCCTCTTAACTTTTTCTCTTTCCCATCCTGAGACTTCTCCAGTGCCTACCTGTCCATCTCCATTCCTACCTGAAATGCTCCCTTCTCTGTCTGTGAAATCACACCTTTCTGTGGTTATATCTTATCTCCTTCATGAAGCCAATTTCCTCACCATGCCAACTAGTCAGAAGTGTATTTTTCTTTTTCTGAATTCCTAAAATATTCCTTTGATCCTTATCTTGCACTACTTTTTTTTTTTTTAAGATTTTTTTTTTTTAAACTTGACACAGAGAGAGGGAACACAAGCAGGAGGAGTGGGAGAGGGAGAAGCAGGCTTCCCACATAGCAGGGAGGCCGATATGGGTCTCGATCTGAGGAGCCTGGAATCATGACCTGAGCCGAAGGCAGACACTTAACAACTGAGCCACCCTGGTCCCCCTGCTTTATTTTTTTAAAAGATTTATTTTAATTTAGAAAGAGAGAGAGAGAGCTGGGGTGTGGGGAATAGAGGGAGAGGGAGAGAATATCAAGTACACTCCCCACCAGGCATGGAGCCTGACACCGAGTTCAGTCTCACAACCCCGAGATCATGACCTGAGCCTAAATCAAGAGTAGGACACCTAACCAGCTGAGCCCCTCAGGCGCCTCTGTTGTACTGCTTTAGATCTTAGTATTTTTTTTTCCTCATTTAGTTCATAAACTTCTAGAAGGCAGGTGTTGGGGGTGAGCTAAAGCTATGATGGTATTATACCAAGGCACCTGGCCAAGTCCAAATCCTGCCCAAACTGTTACCACGCTTCCCTGCTCCCCCTATAATATTCCAGAGACTGTATGTATGTATGTGTGAAAGATATTGACCAATGGGAAAAAATATCTTATTGTCAGCATGACTTGTGTTTATAACCTTCACCGCAGAGTACTACGTTATAAAGGGCCGGAGCACAGAGTTTAGTTTTCAGTTAAGAGGATATGTTTTCCATACCTTCGAGGGGAAACAAAATATCTCCCAGTATGTTTTAATACTTTGTTTTAAGATTTTTATTTATTAGAGAGAGAGAGAGAAAGTGTGTGCTCGCATGGGCGCACAGAGGAGGGGCAGAGGAAGAGGGAGAGAAACCTAAGCCAACTCCGCGCTGAGTGCACAGACCAACCCAGTCTCAATCTCACAACCCTGAGACCAAACTGAGCCAAAACTGACAGTCGGATGCTCAGAGGACATCGCCACCCAGGCCCTGCCCCTATTTTGCTACTTATTATTGAGAAGGTCATCTGAAACACACTTTCTTTTTGATAAATTTACAAATTTGCAGTGGAGTTATCTCTGCTCTGAAGTCTTGTCTAAGATTTTCTTTCCTCCTCCTTAGTATCCACTTTGATGTATTTAAAAATTTTTGCTTTCCTTTTACCCATCAGTTTCTGCTTTCCTGGCATAACAGTGCACAATGAAGAGGGAATTCTGTTCAGCCACTCAGCTGCCACTCTCATATAACTATTAAGGATGCCACATTTACAAGAAATGATTCATAAGCTGCTCCTTTTTTTTTTCCCCCTCTGTACTCTTTTTCCATGAAGATGCGAAGCCTTGATTTTTTTGTTTGTTTGGTTTTAGTTGCATGCTGTGGTTGCTACCGTTGTGACCTTCTGTTTGGGGATTCTCTGGGGCTTTGAATTCTGCCTTTTGGGAAGACTTTACTTTTTCCCGATATTTCTCTCTGCTGGAGAATTGTCTTTAACAAAATCCTGAACAGTTGATAATGCTTTCAAACCTGTGCCTACAGGGTGCTCCCTGTCACCCTGCCTTCCCTCACCTTCAAAGTTTTCCAGGCCTTGAGTAAATTATGCTCTTTTTTTTTTTTTAAAGATTTTTATTTATTTATTTGACAGAGATTACAAGTAGGCAGAGAGGCAGTCAGAGAGAGGAGGAAGCAGGCTCCCCGCTGAGCAGAGAGCCCGATGTGGGGCTTGATCCCAGGACCCTGGGACCATGATCTGAGCCGAAGGCAGAGGCTTTAACCCACTGAGCCACCCAGGCGCCACAAATTATGCTCTTTTATAAACCATAGAATCATTCTTTTCTGCAACCTTTCTTTTCCTCCTGAAGCATATATACGCACATGCACACATATATATGTGTATATATATAAAAAATTATATATATACATACGTGCGTGTGTATATATATATATATATATATAATTTATTTTTGCTTGTGCATTACTTTTCACTATTGTTCCCTGATCCATTTTAATTTGGGCCATCTGAGTGTAGAAATTCTGACCTACCTCTTTATTAGAACTATTTTTTCCTTTATCACTGGCAAGTCAAACATAGTTTACCATGTCAGTATATCTCATCTACTTTCTTTGCTTTTGAGCCCAGATGTTTGCTCTGCTAACATCTTTGTCACTTATTACCACATAGTGAGAGAGATGAAGTCAATAAAGTCTGAATTTGCTTAAGGAATCTATTGATTGGGTCAACCCTTACTAGCTTCATCTCTCTGAAGAGGGTAGTTCTACACAGGGTGGTGTATATACCCATCAGCTCAGCCTCTCACTCAGACCTCTCCTCAATTCGCTTTGCTCCCACCTGGCTTCCTTAGTGAGAATCATCTTTCTTGCCTCCCAGGCCCTAGCAGAGTGCCTTTGTACTGTAGCCACTCACTGATTATCTTTCAGTGGTAGGCTGAGCAGCTCATAGCTTTGTGGATTGACAAGTGTGTCCTGATTTAAATATGCTCTTCATATGGGGCGCCTGGGTGGCTCAGTGAGTTAAAGCCTCTGCCTTTGGCTCAGGTCATGATCCCAGGGTCCTGAGATGGAGCCCCACGTCAGGCTCTCTGCCTCATGGGGAGCCTGCTTCTTCCTCTCTCTCTGCCTGCCTCTCTGCCTACTTGTGATCTCTTGTCTGTCAAATAAATAAATAAAATCTTTTAAAAAATGTTCTTTTCATTGATCATTGCTATTTGTGAAGATAACCATCATTATGTTCAATCTAGGAGGTTGCTAGTCACAGAATCTAGAACTTGCCTCAGATATGTGGATGACTTGCTTGAGTTGAGATTTGTTATAATGGAGTTATAAGATGTAATGTTGTTGAGTCCAAAGTTAGTCCTAAGGACACATTTTAAGAAAACATTACCAGGGTGCCTGGGTGGCTCAGTCGTTAAGTGTCTGCCTTCAGCTCAGGTCATGGTCCCAAGGTCCAGGGATTGAGTCCTCCATAGGGCTCCCTGCTCAGCAGGAGACCTGCTTCTCCCTCTACCACTCCCCCTGCTTGTGTTCCCTCTCTCGCTATGTCTCTCTCTGTCAAATAAATAAATAAAATCTTTTAAATAAATAAATAAAACCTTAAAAAAAAAAGAAAAAAGAAAAAACATTAGCAATACAGAGTTTATACAGAAGAATATGGAAATTGAGGAATGACTATGGGATCAAGATTTTATAATACCGTGTGTGAAAAAAGGGTGCTTAGGACCAAAATACATTATCCACGCATTGTGAGAGCGGGGCTTGGTAAGGAGGACAACAGGAAATGTTTATTGCAACAGTCTAAGCCCACAATAGAAGTTGTGATATTTCTATTTAACTGAATATTAAGTGCCCTTTAAAAAGAAGTGTGAATCATGGAGAAACAGAGAAGTGTTTTAAGTTACTTTCATATTTTACTATTTTCATTTAACATTATTTAACTAAACTTGTAACTAAAACTTGTAATTAAACTCCTAAACAAGATTCTGTTACATAATGAGGGGCCGACAGAATATGCATAAATAATCATTATTCTAGATTAATTTTGTGTATGAATTGCTAAAACAAACTTGATATGCTTTGATGATTTGCCTAGAATTGAAAATTCACTCTAGGTGTTTTCTCTTTTCCTAGTTCCCAAGACCAGGAAGGACCTCTTTTATTAAAGTAAGGGAGACTAGTGAGCTTGGATTTGGGGAGGGCCTTGGAAAGATGCTAGAGAGAAGGGAAAACTTTAGGAAGTTAACCTAAAGTTCTTGGAGATAAGGAGAGAAGACCAGGAGATAAGAGAACAAATTAGGAATAGAAGCTACAAACCACTGAGGACTAAGCCTCTTTGTGGTTTCAGGTGGAGCTCTGGAGATTGGCTTTCTCCATTGTGCCAATGAAAATAATTTGGGTGTTTCGCCACAGCCATCAAATCTTGCTTGCATTGGTATATTGTCAGTCATATTATCTAAAAGAAGTATTTGTGAACCAACTTAGTGTTCAACTATATAGAATGAATGTTTTAATTTCTTTTTGTTATAAAGTTAAAATTCCATTAATGGGAAGTTGGTTATTTGAAAACAGGAATTGATGTTTTGGTGAACAATGCCAGTGCTATTAGTTTGACCAGCACATTGGAAACACCTACAAAGAGAGTGGATTTGATGATGAATGTCAACACCAGAGGCACCTTTCTGACGTAAGTTACAGTGGTTGGGGAGAATCTTGCAATGTGTTTTCAGAGAACTTGTTGTGAACAGACTTGAACCAGATTAGCAATACAGTTTAAAACCTAGTCACTTGTTTTAAAGGCTTTAAAGTGCTCCAAGTCAGTAAATGGTATTTTAAATAGTTTTATTCAGAGCTCCTTTCTCTGTGAATCTAATAAAGTCTGAAGTATAGCTCAAACGTTTTCAAACATTTGCATGAATGCATGCCAACTCTTCTGAGTATTCAAATCAGCAGTAGTCTTTGCTTTCTCTGAAAAACACTGGTTATAGTTATGTAAATCATAGGAAGCTCATTATGAACCACATTTTTTCTATTTTTATTAAGTTTTTAATTTTAATTCCAGTATAGTTAACATGATTGTTATATTAGTTTAATTGTCTATGAATCACATTTTTTTAAAAGATTTTATTTATTTATTTGACAGAGAGAGAGAGAGAGATCACAAGTAGGCAGATTGGCAGGCAGAGAGAGAGGGGGAAAGCAGGCTCCCTGCCAAGCAGAGAGCCTGATGTGGGACTCGATCCCAGGACACTGAGATCATGACCTGAGCTGAAGGCAGAGGCTTAACCCACTGAGCCACCCAGGTGCCCCTATGAATCACATTTTAATATAACAGAGAGTAAAGGCTATTTTGGGGAATATCAGGGTGAATACAGGATACAGAATGAAACCAGATGTAGTTGTGATCTGTTCTGAATCGGTCAAACAATCCACTCTTGTTTGTCCACTTTTTATTTGTTGACTCTCAGGTTCTATCATTTTTTCATGTGGACTTAAGGAAAGATCAGTATAGAACTTGTTTGTCCGCGCATGTATCTTACATGTACCTGCCGTACAGTTATACATAAAATGGGTTAGGACTGATTAAGACCTTGGGCTTTGGAGTTAGATTCAAGTATGTGCTATCTCGTGACTTTTTTTCAAGAAACTTAACTTCTTGCAGATTCTTTTTCCTCCTTTGTGAAATGGGGACAATGAAGTATGTCACAGGATTGGTTGTGAGGGTTAAATGTAAAATTTGTTGTTAATCTGGGACTTTCCTCTTAGAGATATATTTTGTTGGGTCTGCAAAACTGGGCCCTGACAGAGTAAAACAATTTGTTTTTATTAGCACCTTTATTAGCTCAGAATTTTATTAGCTGTGCATATGAAAAAGATCAGATTTACACAAAATTCCAGATTTCTAGCTTTTCTTGAAGCATTGGAAAATCTGGCCACAGCATCCCCACATAGCAACAGTTAGGCACATAGCAGAGTGGCTGAGTGTGGACTGGCTCATTAGAGACATTAGCTTTAGCCTTTTGTTACATTGCAGTGTGACTCCTAGATACCTGAAACTGAGGACAGACTAAAAAGTTACCATTTTTATCTCGTTTGCTTGCCCTGCTGTTTTTCTTAAAGAGGGAAGTAAAATATTTCTCATACCCATGTGTCTTGTCTGAAGTGGGAAGATGAGACATACGCCAAGAGTGCCATATGTTCAAGTAAAATGAGTGAGAGCTTACTTCTTTGTAGACGTGGGGCATATTTCTATAAATTCAGTATGTAAAGTCTATCTCTATTGAATGGAAATCACTGTGAATCCAACCATAGTAAGAACTATGGCAAACATACAGAAAAGATTGTGGTGAAAGACTTATATAGAAAAAGGACTAACACTTCAATAGGATTTGTGTTTATTTTCAAATAAAACCAGCCGCGCTGCTCTGTGATGCAGTCGTGTGTTACATGAAGAAATTATCTGGGCCTCAAAACCTTTTACAGATGGTAACTTCGTGAAAGAATTTTGATTAAATACAAACATTCAAAAATATAAACCTAAGCAGGAATACTGTTGCTCAGCATGTTGAATTAAGGCTTAAAAGGACATGATTTGTGAGAAATTAAATCATTCATGACGGTTTCAATTGTAGATGATGAAGCCACGGATATAAACATTCTACTGACCAAGTTTTATTTACCTAAGGTATCAGGAGAATTTTGACATGATTTAAAAAAAAAAAAAAAACTTTTAGACTGGTCCCATGACACGAGCATGGAAATGACTTGTTAAGCACTGAGAGACATCTTAGGAAGTTTAATATAGATTTGTCAAAATCGTAGTAACCATAATTGTAGACAGTGCTGTTGCGATGCTCAGTGTTAACTTTAAGCTGTCATGAATGGTCAGTGTTAGCTTTAAACTTTAAACACTAATGTAGAAATGGTTCACGGAGATGCAGAAAATAATTTTGGTCATCGTATTGTTCATTGGGAATTGCTCTTGCTTTAAAAAGTTAAAAATGGACTGTGTTACAAATTTAAGAACTAAACACACTTCCATGGTTTGAACCACAGTTAACTGCTTTACTAATGTTGACTGGAAAGGTGATCCTCTGGTATGTAACAAGGTTATGTGGCTGTGTTGTATTGTTGAAGAGATTTTGTTTGTTTGTTTTTTTAAAAGATTTTATTTATTTGAGAGAGTGAGTGAGTGTGTGTGTATGTGTGTATGAGAGAGAGAGAGAGAGAGGGAGAGAGAGAGCATGAGTAGGGGGAGAGGGAGAAGCGGACTCCCCACTGATCAGGGAGCCTGAAGTGGGGCCTGAGCTGAAGGCAGACACTTAAGCGAGTAACCCATCCAGGTGCCCCAAGATTTTGGTTTTAATTTAAAAGAAATCAGCTGTTTTTTGCTACCCCTGAGAGAATTCTCAACTCAATTTCCATACAAAGATTGGATCAAAGACTTAGCTTTATCAGTCAACATTATGACTAACTAAACACAAATGTCTGATTCTCATTGCTCATTCCTTGTGAAATTACGTCTTTGGAAAACCCATTTGGCAAGGACAGCCTGGCCCCTTTCCTATACCACGATCATTCTCCAAAAATGGCTTAAACTGCATTCCTGCAGTTACAGATTTGAAGGTTCAGTTCAAAACAAAGCAAAAAAACCCCTGATTTTCAAACTGAGAAAATGACTTACTTTGTTCAGGTACATTTCTCAATGAATACTACGTGTATAGTTGGAGAACTACTGATGGAACATATGAGCCATAGGGCACTAATGTACTCAAAACTAAATATGAGTACATTGGAATAGCAGATCTACAAATGTCTCAGGAAGAGATACTCTAAAATAAGAAGACTTTTTAATTTTTTTAAATTTTTTTTATTTATTTTTTTTAAAGATTTTATTTATTTATTTGACAGAGATCACAAGTAGGCAGAGAGGCAGGCAGAGAGAGAGAGAGAGAGAGGGAAGCAGGCTTCCCGTGGAGCAGGGAGCCCGATGCGGGGCTTGATCCCAGGACCCTGAGATCATGACCCGAGCCGAAGGCAGCAGCCCAAACCACTGAGCCACCCAGGCGCCCCAGAAGCCTTTTTTAAAGTAAAGATTCTATTCATTGTTAAAAGTTCCTGCATTTCGGGACAGCTGTTACTTTATCTTGTTTAATTTATTTTATTTTTAAAAGTAGGTTCCATGCTGAATGTAGGACTTCATCTCACGACCCTGAGATCAAGAGTCGCATGCTCTACTGACCGAGCCAGCTAGGTGCCCCTGGAACAGCTATTTTTTAAATAATACTAAATATTTTTCCCAGTTAAAGGGTATTGCAATGCCAAATGAAAAGACCTGATGTTGCTCTTTGGATCAAGGACAAGGTGTCAGGCTTTTGGCCCTCTGTGAAAGTTACAAGTTATGAAAGTGAAAATTGATAATGAAACATTTCCATTTTAATTTTTATTTTGTTTTTTATTTAGTGACACTCATTTATTCATGGAAGGAAAGCGTAGATTATTTTCTCAGGCAAGCCTGGGAGAGAGTGGGGGCAAGGACCAAAGAGCTGACCTGTTTGGAGGTTTCAGCAAGGATCTAGAGCTCTTTCCTGATCCCTGGCACCCAGAGCCCTGTGGCAGAGATGAGATAGAAGACAAACCCTTAATTTGCATTTTTAAGTTTTAAATATATAATCTCCAGTGTTATAGGTGTTTGTATCATGTTAAATGCTTATAGAAATTGAATAATAAAGTTCAGGTGCATTTCTGAACAGTTAATTTTTTTCCCCTACACCCAGCTCACTTTATTCATTTACTTAAATGCCTATTGAGCTTGTGAGCCTAATTAAGTAAAATAATTCATGGAAGGGTAATAAGTACAGTGCCTAGCATGCAGTAAGTTTTCAGTAAACTTAACTATTTTATTAAGCTTTAGTTATTAGTATCTAAGTGTGGTGCTAATTGTCTTTAATACATAAGATTGAGCATGTTGCTCGTAAAAATGCAACTGATTTAGGATTAGTAATGTTAAGGTCCAGTTAGGCAAAGTGCAGATGGAAAGGTTTTGTCTAAAAGATCAAAGGAGAAGCTCATGTTTATAATGTAATTGAAATGAGCTCTTTCCTTGGATGTAAAATGTAGTCATGATCTTATTGCCTGGAATAGATTTGGTTTTTCCTGTGGAGATTTTAGCTTCATTGGTTTAATGAATATCAGCTGTAATAGTGTTTTCCCCTCCCCAGCTCACTCCCATGAAAGTGAAGCACTTTTGGAAAGGAAAAACAGTATGTATAAAACCTTTTAGTGATACTGATTGTATTTGGTTTCTAGACCTGAAAAGACATTGCAAATGGTAATAAGTATGTTGTACATTAGTTAATAAAAAAAAAACACAAACAAGAATCAACTAGTTCAAAGTCCTAGAAATTACTGAATGTGAAATAAAACTAAAAGCTATATAATTTTAAGCTACACAATGTTACAGCTTAATAACACAGTGTAGCTTAATCATTAATAAATTAAAAATGTTGAATCTAAGTTTAAAAAAAATAAATTACCTACCATTTTGAATAGTTTTTTAAAAAATATAAAAACTAAATATTCATCTCAAAGGTATACTGCATTGCATATTGGTGCAAACTAAATTTGGGAATGTATTGGGAGTTGTGTTACTAAATTACAGTTCCAGCTTAGAAGGAATACCACAGGGCGCCTGGGCGGCTTGGTGGGTTAGGCCACTGCCTTTGGCTCAGGTCATGATCTCAGGGTCCTGGGATCAAGTCCCGCATCGGGCTCTCTGCTCGGCGGGGAGCCTGCTTCCCTCTCTCTCTGCCTGCCTCTCTGTCTGCTTGTGATCTCTCTCTGTCAAATGAATGAATAAAATCTTAAAAAAAAAAAAAAGAAGGAATACCACATCTACTAAGATGAAATAAATCAGTATACATTATACGAATAATAGCAGTTGTTTATTTCATGTTTAATATGTACTGTTCTAAGTATTTAATATTTATCATCTCATTTTAATCCCTTGGTCAGTCCTAGATGGTAGCAGATATTACCAACACTTAAACAAATGGGAAAACTGAGAATTAGAATATATTTTGCCTGAGATCACTTGATGAAGGGGAAGAAGAAAGATTTGAACCCCACTCTGTCTGACCCGAGCACCATGTTCTTTACCAGAGTACTGCCCGTGCTGGCTGGCAAGGACATTAACTTGCTGAAAACCATGCACGCGCCGCGCGCGCATGTGTGTGTGTGTGTTGGTGGGAGGAGAATTGGAAGGATGTAGTTGAGGACAGCTTCAGTTGGAGTTAAGGCTAATGTGCCAAGGATTTTATTATTTTCACCAAGCAGATAATTTTTTAGGCTATCAAGTAAAGTTTCAAAAAAGTGAAAATTACTGCTTTTCCTACCTTCATTTTAGGAAAGTAAATGCAAACAAACAAAAGCAGCCTACAGATTGCTGACTAGGTTTAGTTGCTCTGTAGAAGTACTTTAAAATACAATCTTAGGGATGCCTGGGTGGCTCAGTTGGTTAAGCATCCAACTCTTGATTTTGGCTCAGGTCATGATCTCAGGCTTGGGAGACTGAGCGCCTGCATCAGGCTCCCTGCTCAGCCGGGAGTCTGCTTGAAATTCTTTCTCTCCCTCTCCCTCTGCCCCTCTGCTCTTGTGCATGTTCTCTCAAATAAATGAAATCTTTAAAAATAAATATAATAATTTTGAGAAGTGGGGAGGTTGTTAGAAATCTATTAACTTGATGTGTTTTCTTTTGCTTTCAGATCTAAAGCTTGTATTCCTTACTTGAAAAAGAGTAAAATTGCTCATATCCTCAATCTCAGCCCACCGCTGAACCTAAATCCCATGTGGTTCAAACAGCACTGTGGTAGGTGGTATGTTGAGAGGCTGTTTTGTTTCGTTAACTTGTTTTGCATTAAATCAGTGTTTCTATGATGTAATCACAATTTTTACATAGCATTCAACATTAACTTTTCTATGTAGAATCAAAAGTACTTTCAAAACTAGATTCTTAAACTTTAACCTGTAATTTAAACCACTGAAGTATAATTTACATTCAATAAAATGCAGAGATCTCAATGGTTCTGTTTAAAGAGTTATGACAAATGTATACACCTGTATAACCAATACCCAAATCCAGATACAGATTTCAATCGTTCCAGAAAGCTCCCTCACATCTCAGTGGGTGTGTTTTATCATATATAACTTATTCTTCAATAAAGTTGTTGGAAACTATGAAGTACTTTTCCTTTCACAGCAAACAAATAATTTGAGGTGAGTGTGCATTAAATTACAAGATTTATGTAGAGGTGCCTCCTTTAAAATAGTTACATCAGATACTTCTTCTTTGTACATATAATTCACTAAAATTTAGACAGGTAATTAGAAAGCCACAGGGCAAAGCTGAAAGAAGTTCTGTTTTAATTGACTAGATTAAACAAATCTGCAACTTTTTGTTCTTGTTTTACTAGCAGTGTAGCCATAGAAAGTGGTTATTTATACTCAGAGTTGTTTCTTAATTAAGCGCTTTTCTTTGTGGTTTCTTTCAGCTTATACCATTGCTAAGTATGGTATGTCTATGTGTGTGCTTGGAATGGCAGAAGAATTTAAGGGTGAAATTGCAGTGAATGCATTATGGCCGAAAACAGGTATGTATTTAAAAAAAAAAAAAAATCCAGATTGGAGTCTCATTTATTGTCCTTGACACTTTGAGATACATCTTGGGCAGGTAGATTGAGGTGGGAAACAAACTTTTTTTTCTTTTTTCTTTTTTGAGAGAAAGGGAGAGTTAGCACGCTAGAGGCATGAGTGTGGGGTAGGGGCGGTTGCGGGGCAGATGGAGAGGGAGAGAGAGAGAATTGGGGCTTGATCTCATGACCCTGAGATCATGACCTGACCCCAAATCAAGAATCATACACTCAACCAGCTGCACCACCCAGGCACTCCTGAACTCTGTTTTTAAAACTTAGAGGTTGGGGGAGGGCGAAATATGGAAGTAATTGAATTCTGAAGGGCTTAAACAAGCATGGGAAGATTGGGGAAAGGAAAGTATTCTAGTAAGTCTCATGTTGGGGCAGCCACAATACTAGATGGTAGTTTTTTAAAAAATTATATTTTCCCTTTGGTGCTAGGGTATAGAAGTGCTTCTGGATTTTAAAGTTATAAACAGCTACCTGCCTTTTTTATTTTTTAATTCCGGTATAGTTAACATTCATTGCTATGTTAATTTCAAGTGTACAATACAGTGACTAAACAATTCTCTGCGTTACTCAGTGCTCATCAGGATAAGTGTACACTTAATGCCTCTCACCTATGCCTCCAACCACTTCCCCTTTAGTAACTGTTAGTTTCTTCTCTATATTTAAGAGTCTGCTTCTTGGGTGCCTGGTTGGCTCAGTCTGTTAAGCATCTGCCTTTGTCTTGGGTCGTGATATCTGGGTCCTGGGATGGAAATCAGCAGGGAGTCTGCTTCTGCCTCCCCCTCTCCCTGTCTCTCTGCCACTACTCCTGCTTGTGCTCTCACTCATTCTCTGTCAAGTAAGAGTCTGTTTCTCGGTTTGTCTCTTTTTTTTCTTCTGTTCATTTGTTTTGTTTCTTAAATTCCACATATGAGTGAGATCATATGCTGTTTGTCTTTCTCTGACTTTATTTTGCTTAGCATTATACTCTCCAGCTCTATCCATGTGTCTCAAATACTTTCTCCGCAGTTGGTTTATTCAAATCAGGATATAAAAAAGTTTCACACATTATATTTGTGTGATATGTTTTTCACTTATAGTACTAACACTTTTAATTTTTTTTTCCTTGCTGCTGATTTCTTGAAAAACCAGGTCATTTATAGAGTTTCCAACATTCTGGATGTTTCTCCCCATTGTGTCTTTTAACATGTTTCTTTATTGTCTAAAGGACCTTTATATTGTTTATTTCTATGGTTCTTTCTGGAATTATTTTGTTTATTCCTTTATTGCTCGACAAATACCTGTTGGACAGTTATTATGTGAAGACATTGTGCAGGGCACTGTGGATACTTCTTTAGCCTTTTCAGCTAATGGATGATGAGGTTGGTAAGAGTTGGTCATGAAAACACATTTAATCCAGCATTTTTGCAAAGTATTATAGCTCTGGGGTACTCTTGAACTGAATTGCTAGAGACAACAACAGTAAAACTAACCCAGAGTTCTAGCTTAGGGACATTTGAGGGTTATCTTATCTTTGATCGCCTCTGTCTGCTGGGTGAAGGGATTTTACCACTCCCAGCAGAAGTGAAAGGGCCAAGGACCCGAAGGTATTGATGCCAGGGGAAGGGGGGACAGGGAGGCTGTGGGTGAGAATGTATGGAACATGGGGGCATATTGTTAATGTAACTTTCAGGAGAATTTAGCCGTTGCAGCCACCTTTGTAGTTACTATTTTTCTTCTAAGGGCTCCAAGGATCAGTTTTTTAAAATCCCTTTCGAATGCTATTTGACCGAGATTCCTTTCTTCCCCGGCCCACTGTGGGATCTGAACCATGTTTTACTGCTTCTTCATTTTCCATTATGTTTCTGTAGCAGACACAGTTCCTTTAAGATTTTCTAGAGAATGATATTCTTTGCAGTGGGGCAAAAGGTGAAAGTGAAAAAGTGCTTCTGTAGTGCTTTTCAAACGGCATGTCAAGATTCATTGGTGAGTCATGAAATCAATTTTGTGGATTGTGAAATTGAGTTAGAAGGTAGCAGTCAGAATTTTGTTGTTTTATTTCTAGTGGAATAAGGTAGAAAATATTAGGGGGCATTGCAGATTGTCAATATTGTTTCATATATAAAGGAATAGATTTGGATTTGTGAGTGTGTGTATAGGTAGGTATTATGTATTCTTAGTTATGTCAGTAAAAAGTGTTACTGATTATGGATCACAGTTAAAAACTTTAAAAGCTCACAGTTTACTGTGTCTTCTCTTCTTCAGCTTTCTTTCCTTCTCATCCGTTCTCAACCTCTTCAGTCAACCTCCTCCTCTCCCACTTCAGTCGTTGATGCTGTTGGTAGATAGTGAAAGGAAGTTAGTCTGAAAGGGAGCTCTTCCAGATAACAAAGTCCTAACATAGTATTTTCCCTTTTTTGTACCTCTATTATGTTACTTGTCATTTTCTATTCATTCATCTTCCAAACATTTTTATATGCCCAGGCACAGTTCTCTGTACTATTTATTCATTGTGCATACACAGGTAATTTATTATGTGTCTAACCTGTGTACAGGGGATTAAGGGTACTAAGGTGAAGGGGATGCAGATCTTACCCTTCGAGTTTACTCTTTATTTATTAATTAAAATATTTTATTTATTTATTTGACAGAGATCACAAGTAGTAGGCAGAGAGGCAGGCAGAGAGGGGTGGGCAACCAAGCTGCCTGCTGAGCAGAGAGCCCTAGGTAGGGCTCAATCCCAGAACCCTGGGATCATGACCTGAGCTGAAGGCAGAGGCTTTCACCCACTGAGCCACCCAGGCGCCCCTCGAGTTTACTCTTTAGAGGGGTTATCATCATCTGCATTTTGTCCTTCCCTCACCTCTGCTCCCCTAACCTTTAAGTCTTTGGTTCCTTGGGTAACAAAGTTAGAAAAAGCCTAGTCTGACTCTAAGAATTGTAGATTTTATTCATAAAATAGATAATTATTGGATACCTATTATGTGCCAAGCTGTGCTCTAGTAGTTAAAGATACATCAGAACAAAACAGACAAGAAGCTCTGTCCTTCTGGAACTTACAGTTTAATTGGGAGAGATACAATAGACAGTTAACATAAGGAATAGTAAAGTCTCTAGAAGGTGATAATGCTATAGAAAAAAATAGAACAAAGTAAGGGGGATTGGGAGTTTAGTAGATTATAATTTTGTTTTTTAAGGTTTGAGAGAACACACAGCAAGCAGCAGGGAGGAGCAGAGGGAGAGGGAGAGAGAGAATCTTTTTTTATTTTTAAAGATTGATTGATTGACAGACAGAGGGAGGGGACAGGTAGAGGGAGAAGGAGAGTAGGCTCCCTGCTGAGCAGAGAGCCTGATGTGGGGCTGGATCCCAGAACCCTGGAATGATGACCTGAGCTGAAGGTATTCCCTGAATGGATTGAGCCACCCAAGAACACTGGAGAGAGAGAATCTTAAGCCACCCAGGCACCCCTCCTGCTGAGCATGGAACTTGATCTCATGACCCTGATATCATGACCTGAGCTGAAATCCGGAGTCTTTGCTTAACCAACTGAGCCACCCAGTCACCCCTAGATTGCAATTTTGTTTTTTTTTTATTATTTTTTAATTTTTTAAAAGATTTTATTTATTTATTTGGCAGACAGAGATAACAAATAGGCAGAGAGGCAGGCAGAGAGAGAGGAAGGGGAAGCAGTCTCCCTGATGAGCAGAGAGCCCAATGCGGGGCTCGATCCCAGGACCCCGGGATCATGACCCGAGCCAAAGGCAGAGGCCTTAACCCACTGAGCCACCCAGGTGCCCCTAGATTGCAATTTTAAATAGAGTAGAAAGGTTTGGCCTTTTTGAGAAGATGAATTTTTTTTAAATATTTTATTTATTTTATTTGACAGAGAGAGATCACACGTAGGCAGAGAGGCAGACAGAGAAAGAGGAGGAAGCAGGCTCCCTGCAGAGCAGAGAGCCCGATTCGGGGCTCGAACCCAGGACCCTGGGATCATGACCTGAGCCGAAGGCAGAGACTTTAACCCACCGAGCCACCCTGGTGCCCCGAGAAGATGACTTTTGAGCATAGACTTGAAGGGGGTGCTGGAGTTACCCTTGGTGCTGTGTTAGTCATAGGGAATCTGAGGGAAGCATTGAAGGCTGAGGAAATGGCCAAGGGAAAGAGGTGAGCATGCTTGGCATGATCAAAGAGCAGGGAGAAGACCAATGTGGCTGGACTTAGGGGAGAAGAGTAGGAAATGAGATGATGCCCATAAGGAAATGGGGAGCAGATGTTGTAGGTTCTTGCCAAAACTTGGGTTTTTATTCAGAATGAAATGGGGAGCTTTTGCAGGGTTTTGTTTTCATTTTGTTTTAAATATTTTATTTATTTAGAAAGTGTGCACACCTATGCAGGAGCGGGTAGGGGCAGAAGTAGAGGGAAGAGAGAATCTCAAGAAAATTCCATGCACAGCGCGGAGCTGATATGGGGCTGGATCTCACAATCCTGAGATCAATACCTGAGCCAAAATTAAGAATTGGATACTTAGGTGCGCCTAGGAGGCTCAGTTGTTAAGCATCTGCCTTCCGCTGGGGTCACTGGGATGGAGTCCTGCATCTGGCTCCCTGCTCAGTGGGAAGCCTGCTTCTCCCTCTCCCATTCCCCCTGCTTGTGTTCCCTCTCTCACTATGTCTCTGTCTGTCAAATAAATTTAAAAATCTTAAAAGAAATAAAGAATTGAGTACCTAACCAACAGAGTTATCCAGGCACCCCTTTGACAAGGTTTTCAGCAGTGGAGGGACATGATGGTACTTTATTTAAAGGATCTGCCTGGATGCTCTTAAGAATAGGTTATTCGGCGGGGGGGGGGGGGGGGGGGAGGCGGGCGTCAGGGACGGGTCCCTGACTGACTCAGTAGAGCACAAGACTCTCTTAATTTAATTTCAGGTGCTTTGAGTTCAAGACCCATCTTAGATGTGGAGCCTACTTTAAAAAAAAAGATTTGGGATGCCTGGGTGGCTCAGTGGATTAAAGCCTCTGCCTTCAGCTCAGGTCATGATCTCAGGGTCCTGGGATCGAGCCCCACATCAGGCTCTCTGATCAGCAAGGAGCCTGCTTCCCCCTTTCTCTCTGCCTGCCTCTCTGCCTACTTAAGATCTCTCTCTCTCTGTCAAATAAATAAATGAAATCTTAAAAAAAGATTTGTGGGTTTTTTTTTTTTAAACCCTTTTGTCGGGGTCTGACTTTCAGTAGAACCCAGCGGGGAGCTGCTCTGCTATGTTTGAAACTCCCTGATCCCAGAAATCAGGTAGTCTAGGAACTGTTGAGCACCAGGTTCCCTAGGAACGTGTGGGTGAGGGGGCGGACTCTCTCTTTGGCCACACCCGTTTCCCCCAGGAGGAGAGACTCTCTGCACTGGACCTTGGTCCCCACTGGGTTGGGGAGGAAGGGGCCAGTATAAATTCTTGAGGGTCAAAGGGAGAAACAGGAAATTGATGAGGTTGGAGACTGTTGCAGTTACCTAGACAGTACATCTTGGTAGCTGTGTCCGGAGTGATAGCAGTAAAAGCAGTGGAGAGTGGCCAGATTCTGCCATATTTTGAAGGTGGAACCAATAAATAGGGAAAGCTGCAGAGGGGGCAGGCTAGGGAGCAGGGTTAGGAATTCATTTGGGGGCATTGTGTTTGTGCATCCAAGTAGATATGGTCAGTAGACAGTTGTATTTGCAAGTGTGGGTGTCAGGAGGGAGGTCCAGGCTGGAGATAGAAATTTGTGGGTTATTAACACGTAAATGGTATATAGGAAGAGAAAGGACCATTGGCCATTATGACATTCAGAGATTGGGAAGAAGAAGAAATACTAATTGGGAGAAGAAGCAGAACTATATAGCAGAGTAAGGTAGGAAGAAAATTGGAGTATGATATCCTGAAAGCCACTTGAAGAACATGTTTCAGGGAAGAAGGGGAGTGATTCATTGTGTCACATGTTGCTGGTAGTTCTTATGAAATGGGGACCCTGGATTTAGTAGTCTCTACATCTCCTTCATGTTACTTACAACATTTGTAATTGAACTATTGATTTTACAACTTGATTAATGTCTTTCTTGCTGGAATGAAAGTTTCTTAAAGGTAGAGATAGTATCTGCTTTGTTAATTTTATTGTAGTCCTTGTACACATTCAGTAAAAATTTGATGAATTAATGAATGCACAGTATGATTACCTTCTGCGTAGCTCCAGAATAAACATTCTGAACAGAACATTGCATGACCATGAAGGGGGAGGAACCACCAGGATTGACGAGAGAAGTCGGTTCACTTCCATCATCTTTGCTGTAGCTTTGAGATGTTCATTTTAGAAGTTTTACTAGACATCTTGGAACCATTGGTATTATTTGGAGCCTAGACTTGATGGCACAGTAAACTGAATTTAACAGTCCTGTTCCTTGTAATACATGACATGATGAATTATGTACAGGATACTTTTGAAAGAGATCAGGAGGACTGTGTAGTTCTGGTTAGAGGTCAGGAAAGGAGGCTTTCTAATAAAAATTAACAATTCCAGTAGGATCTCAAGGGGATTTGGGAATTAGCAAGCAGAAGAATTGGACAAGGCATTCCTGGCAGAGGGAACAACAAAGACTATGGTATAGGAAAAATTACCGTGTGTTTGGTGGAACTCTCAAGGAATTTGATAATGATAATATATGATAAATTATGGGCTTTTTATTTCCTACTGAACTTGAAGAATTGGGTGGAATGTTGGGTAGGTGTGAAGTTGTGGGGATGACTAAGCCCTAGATCTTGACTGCCAAGTTTAGGAGCTTGAATTTTAACTGGTATTCAGTACAGAGCCCCTTCAGAATTTTAGAAGCAGGAGAGCAGAGGGAAAATAGGAACAGTGGAGTGATAGGGTTGCTGATGAGGTTTAAGAAGTTTAATTTGGCATCTGAATGTAGGATGACTTGTGAGATCATGGAAAGAGAGGCAGGAGCGCTTGCTAGGATACTGCATTATTCATGACTAAGGCAAAATGGATTTCAGAGTGTGCCCAGGCTCCTGGCTGTTTGTGAGGCTTCTATTTAGAAAAACATGTTTTTTCATTCTAGACTGTATAGAGCAGTTCTTCATTCTTGCTGGAGCCAGAAGTAATCTCCCACCTGACAGGTGCTAAGGAGGTGAAACAGGCTTTCTTTCCAGAGGAGGAGTCAAAGGCAATGCTGATGTCTTAAGTCTGATATGTACTCTGTATGTTTATGTGAAAGGACATCTGTGTTTTTGTTTTTGTTTTTAAGATTTTACTTATTTGAGAAGAGAGAGAGAGCATGGGGAGGGGGCAGAGGAGGAGGGAGAAACAGACTCCCCACTGAGCAGGGAGCCTGGCATAGGGGGGCTCCATCCCAGGATTCTGAGATCATGACCTGAGCTGAAGGCAGATGCTTAACCAACTAAACCACCCCTCTTAGGTTGATTTTAAGGCTCTTCTTACTATGTGTTTTGTGCAGCCTGCAATCAGGAGAATCAGTTGGAAGCTATTAGATAATTCTCCATTTTTTCCTTATGAATGCTTAAGTTTTAGGGTCACCTTTAGGATTCTTGTGATCCAAGGCAAATCAGGTTTCGTTAAAATTTTTGCTTTTTTTTCTTCTTCAGAAATCAGTGAGTTTTCATTTGATGTATCCTATTGTGAACCTGCTTATTTTTTTTAAAGGTTTTATTTATTTATTTGACAGAGAGAGAGAGAGACAGAGATCACAAGCAGGCAGAGAGGCAGGCAGAGGCAGAGAGAGAAGCAGGCTCCCCGCTGAGCAAGGAGCCCGATGCAGGGCTCGATCCCAGGACCCTGATCATGACCTGAGTTGAAAGCAGCGGCTTAACCCACTGAGCCACCCAGCGCCCCAAACCTGCTTCTTTTGTTGTCAGTTTTATACCCTATTAGGGTAGCCTATGACATTGCAAAACTGTTGTTGAAAATAACTCTGACTTAGTTCCTGCTTTTGAGCATCTTTGCCTTCTTTGTATCTTTGGTAGAAAGATCAATGAAGTAAAGATAGGTTGTTTGGGGAAATCGCTCTTTGTTCTTAGGTTGTATGTATGTGTCTATACATAGGAACACACAGCACATGTACACATCCATGACATATTCTTAATTTGGAGTTTCTAAAAATTCTTTTACCGTTCATATCATATAGTCTATATGAGACTAAAGTGTGTGCATACGCGTATAGTTTTAAGATGCACTGTATTGGGGCGCCTGGGTGGCTCAGTGGGTTAGGCCACTGCCTTCGGCTCGGGTCATGATCTCAGGGTCCTGGGATCGAGCCCCGCATCGGGATCTCTGCTCCGTGGGGAGCCTGCTTCCCTCTCTCTCTCTCTCTCTGCCTGCCTCTCTGCCTACTTGTGATCTCTCTCTGTCAAATAAATAAATAAAATCTTTAAAAAAAATAAAAGATGCACTGTATTGAAATTTTTTTTAAAGCTTATTTTGAGTAATCTCTATACCCAGTGTGGGGCTCAAACTCATGACCTGGAGATCAAGAGTCGCATGCCTTCCTGACTGAGCCATCCAGGCATCCCTATAATGAAATATTTTTAGAAAAATTCTATAGTTGGGGTGCCTGGGTGGCTCAGTCGGTTAAGTGTCTGGCTTAGGGTCCTAATGGTCCTGAGATCAGGCCCTGTGTTGGGCTCTGCACTGGGCATGGAGCTTGCTTCTCATTCTCTCTGTCCCTCTCCCTTGGCCCCTCCCCCTCACCTCTTGCATGCAGGCATTCTCTCAAAAAGTAAAAGAAAAATTCTATAGTTTATGGGAGTGAGATAACTGAACTCTAAGAATGTTGGTTACCAAAGTATGATCCTTTAGTTTCATTAAGATCCTGGCTCTGAAGTCAAGCTGTGTTTGAATGCTAGCTCCTGTAACCTTGGACAAGTTATTTAACCCCTTTGTGCATTGAGTGTTCTCTTCTATAAAATGGAATAATAACAGTACCTACCTCATAGAATTCATTCAGATAGCTTATGTAGCGTATGTAGCAGCATGCCCAGCATAGGACACACTTGATAAATATTAGCTGCCCTTTTAAATTTAATTTAATTTATTTTTTTTCAAGTTTTATTTCTTTATTTGACAGATAGAGATCACAAATAAGCAGAGAGGCAGGCAGAGAGAAGAGAGAGAGGAGGAGGAAACAGGCTCCCCGCTGAGCAGAGAGCCCGATGCGGGGCTCAATCCCAGGACCCTGGGATCATGACCCGAGCCGAAGGCAGAGGCTTTAACCCACTGAGCCACCCAGATGCCCCTTATTTATTTATTTTCTTAAAAACAAGATTCTATTTATTTATTTGAGAGAGAATGAGAGAGAGCCAGCATGAGAGGGGGAAGGTCAGAGGGAGAAACTCCCTGTTGAGCAGGGAGCTGGATGCGGGACTCAGTCATGGGAATTCAGGATCATGACCTGAACTGAAGGCAGTTGCTCAACAAACTGAGCCACTCAGGTGCCCAGCTGCCATTTTTTATTAATAAGGTATCACATCAAGAGCAAAACCAGATCTCTTGAACTATTGGTTAAGCAAAAATTTTCTTCGTGGTAAAGGAACTATAGTTATAAGGTAGGGATATATTTTCTGACTCAGTGCTTTCAGGAAATTGTCCAAGTTAATTGTGCTGCCTTTGAAGTAGGGTTTTATGCTAGAATGTCTTCACCATGAAGGTAGGAGCTTTTATCTGTTTTTGTCCCCAATCCCTACAGTCATGCCTGACTTAGAGTAAGTAGTGAATCACTATATGTTGAATGAATGAAAAGGGGTTATTGGCTCTCAAAAGCTATAAAGTTTTCATCTTATGGACTGAATTATGTAAATTATTCCAATATGTAATGATTTAAAATGATGGTTAAGGGGCGCCTGGGTGGCTCAGTGGGTTGGGCCGCTGCCTTCGGCTCAGGTCATGATCTCAGGGTCCTGGGATCGAGTCCCGCATCGGGCTCTCTGCTCGGCAGGGAGCCTGCTTCCCTCTCTCTCTCTCTCTGCCTGCCTCTCCATCTACTTGTGATTTCTCTCTGTCAAATAAATAAATAAAATCTTTAAAAAAATAAAAAAAAATAAAATGATGGTTAACAGTGGTATGGAGAGAACTTTAAATTCCTAGAGATTGAAACCTGAAGTACATTTAAACAAGTTGACTTTTTCATTGTTTGAAATGTAAGCTAAAATATATGTAAGTAAATTGAGATAAGTTACTGTTCGCAATTTTGACAATGTCTAATTAATAGTGTACAATGAATGGTAGAGTTTCAAATTACTTCATAAAAAAACATAGAATTTAAAAATCACATGCACCTAAAACAAGGGTGCCTGGGTGGCTCAGTTGGTTAAGCGTCTGCCTTTGGCTCAGGTCATGATCCTGGGGTCCTGGGGCTCCTTGCTCAGTGGGGAATCTGCTTCTCCCTCTCCCTCTGCCCCTGTATTCTAATAGAGGGGTAAGACAATAAATTTAGGGAATGAGGTCCATATTTAGAGACAAACTGAGGCCCCATAGAGGTTAATAAGCTCCTTGCCAAAAAGCAACATAGTTCGCATAAAAAGCCCACTAACCTTACTGCTCCGTGCTTTTTCTGTTACATCTTTCTGGCTTTCCTTGAAGAATCATATGCAAATTCTTGAGCATTCTAAATCAGAAGCCTAATTGAATTTTGCTGTGAGTCTCACAAAGGACTTCTATTTTATGAGGCAGTGTTGTGTAGAGTAAGGATTGTGTGTTCCACCCAGTTATGTTAACAGAACATTTGCCAAATCCCTGAAGCTCTCCGGTTCTTGTTCTCATCACCTGTGAAATAAAAAGATCAGCTGCCTTGTTTGTTCCTTCCACAGTCTTACTTCATTTTCAGGTCTATGTGTGTGTTCTCTCCGCAGCCATCCACACCGCTGCTATGGACATGCTGGGAGGATCTGGTATTGAAAGCCAGTGTAGAAAAGTTGATATCATTGCAGATGCTGCCTATTCAATTTTTAAAAAGCCAAAGAGTTTTACTGGAAACTTTCTTGTTGATGAAAATATCTTAAGAGAAGAAGGAATAAGTAATTTTGACATCTATGCAATTAAACCAGGTAATGCTTCCAGTTTTTAAAAGTTTTTAAAAGTAGTTATGCATTTTTCTACATTTCCTGCAAAGAACACACACATGTTTTGTGGGCATTTTGTGTAATCATAAAGCTAATATCTTCTTTTAAAACCTATCCCGATGAAGGGGAAGACCATACCAACACAGCTTCAGAAAGAGAGAAAGGAAAAATTGAAGTGAATTGAGGCCTTTTTAAGTATGTACAGATACAGAAGGCATATCAGCCATTTCCAAATCTTGAAACTAAAAATGAAAATTGGGTTTTGTTTTTGGTTTTTTTTTTCGTTTGTTTGTTTGTTTGGTTTGGCTTTTAAAAAGATTTTGCTTATTTATTTGACAGAGAGACGCAGCGAGAGAGGGAACACAGCAGGGAGAGTGGGTGAGGGAGAAGCGGGTTTCCCGTGGAGCAGGAGGGATCCCGATGCGGGGCCGGATCCCAGGACCCTGGGATCATGACCTAAGACAGATGCTTAATGACTGAGCCACCAGGTGCATCTGAGAGTTGGTTTGTAAAGTTGATCTTAAGGGGCACCTGAGTGGCTCATGAGCAGCTGAGCTAGAATCAGAACCTGGCTTGTCTTCTCCCAAACTCCATGCTTTTAATCCTTAGACAACACTGCTTCCCTCACAGGACTGCTGTGAAGGTTAAATAGATCGTGTATATAAAACTGCGCTGGGGATGCCTGAGTGGCTCAGTTGGTTAAGTGTCCTGCCTTCAGCTTAGGTCATGATCCCAGGGTCCTAGGATCAAGCCCCGCATCAGGGTCCTTTCTCTGTAGGGAGCCTGCTTCTCCCTCTCCCTCTGCTGCTCCTCATTGCTTGTCCTCTCTCTCTGTGTCAAGTAAATAAAATCTTTATAAAAAACTAATAATAAAGTTGATCTTAAAATCAGAGTAAAGACTTTATTCAAGGATTAGGTTATATAGGAGTACATCTCTATGAAAACTTTCTAGGAATATGGACTCTTTCCAAATGTTTCTCTCTTAAGTGCAGTCTCTTAGAGCAGCTAGCTTACTGCTGGATGGTGAAAACAAGAGAACACAGTCTGCCCTTTGCCAAGAGTGTGATTCGAGAAGTTCTCAGAAGGCCACCTTGTTCAGAAATCATTTTTCCTCTCTAAAGTTGCAGGTCACGGTGGTGATGATCAGGCATTCTTACTGTTTGTGTAAAACATAATCTATATTAAATAATAGACAGTATAGGGGCGCCTGGGTGGCTCAGTGGGTTAAGCCTCTGCCTTCAGCTCAGGTCATGATCTCAGGCTCCTGGGATCAAGCCCTGCATCGGGTTCTCTGCTCAGTAGGGAGCCTGCTTCCTCCTCTCTCTCTGCCTGCCTCTCTGCCTGCTTGTGATCTCTGTCTGTCAAATAAATAAATAAAATCTTTAAAATAAATAAATAAATAAATACCAATGCATTCCTGACCTCCAGTTTTTTTAATCTTCTGAGAGGGAGAGATAGAGATGGGAAATGTGTCCTTTTTAATGAGGAATTCCCTTCTCTCAGGAGGCCAGGTAAGAAATGAGTCCTGAGCACTTTGGAGGGATGTAGGACAGGTTTGCATGGATAGATGAGGGGGTAAGACCTCCTGAGAGAGAAGGTGAGAGCTTAACATAACAGGTGGCTCTTTGTTTGGATCTTAGAGATGAAATTTGCCATAAAAGAGGAGGATAGCTTGATGAGAAAAGTGTTTTAGCCTTGTGAAAGTCAAGTAATCGGACAGCTCTCATGGGAATCTTTTCCATTGCACTAGAATGACCACTACAATAAAAACAGATAGAATGTTCGTTAAACAGGTGTTAAAATCTTAATGTATTGATGTTGTCATAGTAACCTGAGTATTTTCGGGGTCAATTTTCCAGGCCATCCTTTGTTACCAGATTTCTTCTTAGATGAACACCCAGATACAATTGTCAAGAAAGTGGAATCACGTGGTAAGATGTAGACCATATTTTGTGTAGGAAAATAAAGATGCTAACTATGTATTTCTTTCAGAATATAAAATTGGACATTTCTGCCTTATGCTTTTAAAACATTTTTGTAATTTAAACTAGACAAGTAGTATGTGGGCTTAATTAATTCAAGCAAGGAAGGTTGTCTTTTCCTTCTCCCAGTAAGAAGGTCTCAATATATTCTTTTCATTTGATTTTTTTAAAAACTCTAAAAAGAAAACAAACCCTTTTAAAGGTTTTATTTCTTTTCCTTGGCCCTGTCTTTACGTATTTCGTGTTCATGTATTATTTCATTTTGAGGAAAAATGTGTCACATCAAAGTACACCTAACACCATTCTCAGAGTTTGTGCTGTGTGAGTACTTGAGGGGAGAAATTAACTTCAAAGGGGCTTTTGGTTTTACTTTATTTTGTTTTTATAATTGGTCCAGAGTTTAGTCTTTGTGTTTGACGTTATGCCACTAGCTTACTGAAAGATGTCAGAAGAAACATTCTTTAACAAATACCATTGAGAAGAATCTTTCATGCTTTATTAACAAGAATAGTTGTGTTTCTCCTGGGCCCTTACTTTATTTTTATCTTCTAGACACTGCAAATCTCCTAAGCGATCACAGATTCTTTACATGGCTGCTAGAAAACTTAAGAACAGATTTCCTCTATACCTTCATACAGATTTATAGAACCTTACACTGCAGTGTTTTTAGCGCCAACCTTTTTTCTGGCTTACTCTTTTCTATATTTTTTCTTTGTTCAAATTTTTGTAGATATTTAGGAAATTACTTAATAAAAATGGCAGCTTTCTTTTATATCATAAAAAACTTGAAAAATATACAGCTTATGAAAGTCTGAAAGAGTTTAGTCCTCAGGTTAGGCAAGAGGAAAATCCTGATTTTTACTCATCACTTAGACATTGGAAATGAGCTCATTGAAATTCCAAATTTAAATTAACAAAAGCCACTTATTGATCATGTATATCCATTTTGTTTTTCAAAAAATATTTATTGGGCACTACTGTGTTTTGAATACTGTGTTAAGTACTTTGCATTCATTGTCCCATTTAACACTCGTGAGCCTACAAGGCGAGTATTATTATCTTCATTTTAGATCTGAGATCATGCAGGTGGCAGAACCAGGATTTAAATTCATAGTTCTCTGATTGCAAGGCCTGTAACCTTAACCAGTAGATTTAAATTCCTTGTCTAAGTCTTTAATATGTAAAGTCATTTTAAATTAGCATATATCCTCCCTCAGTGATCTAATTTATTAGCTATGAGGAGTTGCCATCTCATGGACTAAGTGTGTAGTTGCTATGATCAGCCCATTCTCTCCCTTGGGTCATAATGACATAGGGAACAGAATCATAATCAGAAGGTTGTTTCATGACTGGAATCAGAACAAGAGAGGTTAGATAAGTAAAATGTAAGATAGATGTTTATTAGAATTGGATTTCAGTAGGAGTGATTTTGCCTGTGGGATCAGAGTATGTCAAGTGCATTGACTACACAGTCCATACACCCATCTCCACACGAGGGATGCTCTCATCCTTGAGGTCGCAGTACTCCCATTCCTTCTGCTAAAGCTTCTCTTCCCCATAGGATGCTGGAGAGAGCATTTGCTGCTGTGGCTCTCTTTTCCCTCTTCCTCACTCATGCAATTCTATTCAATATTTCCTGTAGATATATTAATGTATTTATATAGGTAATGGTTCAGTATACCTGGCCTGGGACCTAACATCTCTTTCAGGTGATTATTTAGTCCTTATGCACATCCACTATATGTTGACTTCACACTTTCTTTCTGAGGTCCGTGTGTAATCCCTCATTTCTCAAGTGAGAACAGCTCACCTTTCTATTTGCTAATCCTATTTGTACCTTTTCTGGTTATTTGTGCTGTGTATATTTGTTTTATATATTGTGTTTGTAACTATGAAGTATAAACTATGCACATAATTTTTAATTTGTGTTTTTCTCATATTAAAAATAGTACTGTCATTTCTTCATTGATTTCCCCTCCACCTGCCACCCTAGTGCAACACAGGGAGCCCACAGAGTCTTGTTAGTTGGGTCAGTTTATTTTTGTTTTTGTTTTACTTTAGTTTTAATTTTAATTGCTTCTGTTCCTCTTCTCCAATTGTTCTGGATTCTCCCCAGAAACACTTATTCTTTGCCTGGCTGTCTTTTTACTTTACCCTGTAGTTATCACCATCTTTTAATATTTCTATCTTACTGTTCTTTCCTTCTGCATTCTGGGAGACCTTTTCAAGGTTGAACTCTGTATTACTGCTAAGACTTTTGACAGGGTGCTTGGCTGGCTCAGTAGATAGACCGCATGCATGACTCTTGATCCTTGGGGTCGTGAATTGAAGCCCTATGCTGGGCTTGGAGCCTACATTACAAAAAGACTTCGGACACTTTCATCTTTTCATATGGCTATACTTAAAATAATGTTTATTTTAATTTTGGTGTTGTATTTTTTGTTTCTCATGTTCCCTATTTCCTTTTTCATTTTATTCTGTTGTCTTTTCATCCTGGCCCATTATATATGACTCTATGCCCCTGTTTCATAGAGTTTTCATGTGGAGGAATCCTTATGGGATTAATAATCCTAGTAAATAATAATAGTAATTAGTAATAAATAACAGTAAATAAGCATAGTAAATTATTTTTAGAGATAGATTCTTTTTTCTTCAGGATAATTTTCCTTTACCTTATGGTACATTGTTTTTCATAGACATCAGGTTATTTTTCCCCCTGTTAATTCATCTTCATATTAGGAGTGATCGCTAGAGCTAGTAGAGCCCGGTGACAGAGATGCATAGATTGCTTTTGGCTCCACTCCCTGTTCAGCTGGTGGAATTCCTTTCTCAAAGCTGTAGCTTCTCTTGTGGTACCTGTTAGGCCTGTAGCTAGTGCCAGTGTGCAAGACTGACACAAGACCTTCTTCTCTTCCTACTGTCCCCTGCATTCCCTGCTCTCAGGGCTCTTCCTCTCCCCACTTTCACCAGTAATGCTTTGAGGCCTTACTTTTCAGGATGAACCACTACCAAAGCTCCCTCTACTGTCTGCTCTTCCAATATTGGGAACTACAGTCTTTGAAATTGGATTTGAAAGATGGAGGCATTCTTAAAAGATGGTATTATATAATAGAGGGACAGATCCTAATCTTCTAGCTGGCACAAGCCCAGAGTCTGGTCCCATGTTTTAAAAATGTAAAAACCTGTCTTCCTTGTTTAGGTGAGCAGGACCATTCTTTCTCTGAGATCTTCCCTGAAGCAAAGTATAGGCAGTCCTGTGTTCTTAGGCTGACTCTGTCAACCTTAGAGTTACTGAACATTTCTTCCTAGGTTCTGACAGTAAATTGTGAGTCTAGGTGATGGTTAGTGTCTTGCTCACATGTTTATACTTAAGTTGTGAAGTTAGGAGAATCTGTGACGGGGCTGCTAGCCATGTATCTTTTTTTTTCTTTTTTTTTTTATGGTTACTGAAATGCTCTTTCTCATTGTAGTCTATTGATTGTACCTTTCCACTACACTACTGATTTCTTTTTTGTCTCCTGAAGTTTTATTCTCTTGTGCAGAGTCATCACACCATGTCTAAATATTCCAGGTGATAAATTATGCAATTTATGTAAAAAGCTTTACACTAAAGTTTTTGCTGTGGTCTCCTTGGCACCACAGGCTTCTAGGGGCCACTTCCCTGATCTAGGTGTTGGTGACATAGTATGTTCACTTATTTTTAACTTTTTAAAAATTTATTGAAGTACAGTTGGTGCAGCATATTACATTAATTTCAGGTGTACAACATAGTGATTGGACATCTCTCTGCATTATGCTGAGCTCACCCCAAGTTTAGCTACTGTGTGTCACCGTACAGCATTATTACAGTACCATTGACTCTATCCCTTATGCTGTACCTTTTATCCCTGTGACTTACTCATTCCATAACTGCAAAGCCTTACCTCTCACTCCTCTCTACCCTTTGTACCCATCCCCCAGTTCTTCTGGTAACTTTTTGAGTTGTATACTTATGGTCATTATTCATACCCGTTACCCACAAAAAGCCAGTTCCTCTTGCAATTTCATCAGACTGGGGGCTCCTCCCACTGGATGAAGAGGACGGTGAGATTATCAGCCTCAAAAAAGCTCTCCCTGCCCCTGGCCCTGGCAGGAGCCTAGAAACAGAAGACCAGGGGAGTGGAAGTTCCGTATTTTTAAACTTGTATCAACTTAACCCAGTGGCCATAACCATTCAGTATATAATGAGCCAGGGGATCTGCAGTCCATAGGACAATTCCAATAGCGTGAAGCTGTCCTTCAAAATACCAACTTCTGTTCCTTTATTCATTTTCCAGTAATCACTTGTGAGTAGTTTGGCAGTTGCCCCCAGAAACAAGTGAGAACAACTCATTAATTAAATTAACTCCAAGGTCAGACTGTGCTCTAGGCTAAAATTGAACTCTCCATCTGTTTCCCAACTCAAATCATACTCAGCCATATTGACCAGTATAACTCACCAAAGATTATTAAATGAAATCTAATGGACAACATAAAGATCCTCCGTCGTACAACAGAAGCAATATAAAAGTATCCCAAATTTGCTGGCTATAAATTACCTTCACTATGATTCCAGAGACAAAAACGACAATAAAATCCTCCTCTTCTTACAAGTTAAAATCCAAACAGATATTAAAGATGAAATCCTCAAGACCCAATGGAGCAAAGAAGATACACACTTTTTAAAAAAACTTGTAGTCAGTTTGTCATTATTTTTAAATTCATTACAGACAGTGCACCCCTTTACTGCCTAAACCCAGGGACAGTAACCCCAACTGCCTTGTCCTTTGCATAGTCCTGATGGGAGGAAGTAGGTTCAATCCAGGAATGAAGGAACTAAGTTTAATTCAGAGGTAAAGTTATTAGAAGTTCACTTGGCTGTTGATTCAAGCTACAGTCTCCAACAATTCAGTCCATCGATTTACATCGTTGATGTTCTGATCTCTAGTGTCTTCTTTTCTCATTTGGTTTTAGAACTCAGAGGGGGTGATGAAGGAGTGATTAATTATTACTCCTAAAAATGTCTTTAGGTCTGTTTAAAAACAAACCAAAAAAAGCCACTATAGTTTAGTAGTGGTTTGGGTTTGTTTTTTTTTTTTTTTAACTTAATCAGAGAATGAGCCTTTTATTTGGAGAGTATAAACCATTTACATTTATAATCATGACTGATGTGTTTGGATATTATTCCATCGGTTTGACTTCCGCT
Organism: Mustela putorius furo; assembly: GCF_011764305.1. Classification (NCBI taxonomy): domain Eukaryota; kingdom Metazoa; phylum Chordata; class Mammalia; order Carnivora; family Mustelidae; genus Mustela; species Mustela putorius. Next base: position 15,436,889 of record NW_025421423.1, read on the forward strand.
TTTTGATGTCACCAGATGCATTTAAAATCATTTTTGTCAAGTCTAATTGGTGGCAAGTCTTTTCTGCTAATTCACTAATTCTCTGTGTGGCTTTATACTGTGTAGGCTTTCAAACCATTTATATCAATATTTTACAGGTGCTCTTCCAGAATTGAAAGAAGAGAAGTCACAGCCACCACCAAAACCACCTTCTGGAGCTGTGGCAGAAACATTTAGAATCGTTAAGGACTTCCTCAGTGATGACGTTGTTAAAGCCACTCAAGCAATTTATCTGTTCGAACTCTCAGGTAAGGATAATATCTGGGAATGTGGTGCTTTTGTGAAATAAAGTAGGATATTTCTCTTGGAAGAAAATCAGCCTCCAGTGGCAATCACCTTGATAGTTGCCTATATCTAAAACCCTTAACCCTAGAATGTAGACATTAAAGAATAGTAAATACTGATTTGTATTTTAAGATCAGTGCATATGGACACATGTAAAATAAAATCTCATTACATAGACTTCCAGTGTTAAATAAATTTGGGGGCATGTAGTTGAGAGAAAATCCTAGTTAGGAGGGCATATGGATCCTGACTATGAGGTTTAACACAGTAATGTATCATCAGCCACGACACCCGGCCATTTTTATCTTTGAAATTATCGGAGTCAGTCTGCATGTAGTCAGCGTTCTTAAACTTCTCAATATTTTTCTTCTTTATACTGAAGAAGTGTATAGTATGTGTTAACTATACTATACACACATACTAATGATATTAACACATACTAATGATAGTTTTAAGAACTAGCTACCTTAGTCCCATTGAGTGCAACTTTGACATTATCAATTCTTTCATCCTTTGTCTCCTCGGTTTCCTCTCTTCTTCCTTTGCTCTTCGTAGAGCCCATGGTCCGTTGCTTTAATCACTCTCTTACCTATATCCTACATTCCCTGGCCTTTTTGTGCTTCATCACCTATCAAAAGCCTAGTCCTGAATGAATCACACTGGCTGGCCCACAGTTGCATTCCGGCTGCTCAGTGCTCCTGGGGAAATGGAAAAACCCGTCACACTACCCAGTGGATCTGCACTAGTAGAAATTCTCATCAGCCTTCCTCAACTGGGCTCTAAGCAGCACCTCAGAATACTGTATTTCTGTGGTTGGCTTACTTTCTCATTTTCCACAGTGACTGTTTTAAAACTTCTCAGTATTCCACAAACTTCCCATCTTTCTCCCTTTTACCACTTCCCTGCCAGTTTCAGCAAATAACCCCACCTCCTCTTTCACAGAGATAATACAAACTTGCAGACAAAGTGCTTCAGCTTCCTGTCATCTGATAGCACATCAGTTGTTATGAGCATCATTCTTTCTTCCTTCCCAGTAGAACAGAGCTCAGCTCTAGATTTAAGCATCTCAAGCTTTAATGTTGTTACTGATCATCTGGGACCCTGCTAAAATGCAGTCTGATTCACCATGTCTCGGGTCTGAATTTTGCATTTCTGACAGGACTATAGTCCACAGATCGCACTTTGAGTAGCAAAGTTTTAGATCCCATTTCCTCTGGCCTCATCAGGGATTTTGTGCTGTGAATTACACCCTCTCACCTGTGTATCCTGCAGCCTACTTTCCAATGATAAAATCCTCAAAGTCTGTTCCATCTTTAAAACACAACACAACGCCCCTAATCCCACTTCTTACCCCTACCATTCCTCTCCCTTGTAGAGCCAAACTTCATTTCATGTAGAGTTCACTCTACCATAGTATCATATTTCTCCATTCTGCTGAATATGCTGTCACCAAGGTCCTCAGTGACCTCTGTATCATCAGTGGACCTTTGTCATTTTTACACTGTCACCACTCTACAGCATTTGAAGCTGTTGACCGTTCCTGCCTTCTGGAAAGGCTCCTGTCCTTGTCTTCCCTGACAGCAGCTCTCCTTGCTTTCCTGCTTTATCTGTAATCATCCTTGTCAGTTCCAGACTTGCCCTAGGAAACCTTAATCATTCACATGGCTTCAGTTGACCATAGGAAATGATTACTTAGGTTTCTGTATTTCTAGCCTAGTCAGACTTCATTTGACATTTTCACTTTGTTGGCGCAGAGATGCCTCAATCTGAAAATGTCTGAAACAGCTCACCATTCCCAACACCTGGCTTGGACACTGCCTATTCAATCTGCTCTTCCTCAGTAGTCCTCTCTCAGTACAAAATACATCCACACTTACCCGGTTTCCTGAGCCAAAAACTAGCAAATCATTTCTTACGCACTCTGCATACCTTTTCCTCATCCTGTTCATTTACCGAGTTTTGTGTTTCTGCTTTGAAGTTATCTCTCAAATATGCCCAGTTCTCCCTATTCCCACGGCCACAGTCCTGATCCAGGCACACATCCTCAAGTTCTCAAACTACCCTCACAACCATCCTAACTTGCCTTTTGCATCCTCTTTATCCCTCAACAATATATTCTCCACCCTGATATTAGGGTGATTGATTTAAAATACCAGCCTTATGTCATTCCCCTTCCATGGCATATCCCTTACGATACTGACTTTATCGTAAGGGATATGCCATGGAAGGAGTAAGTACTTTGACTTGGCCCACTGCCCCTGCCTCTGGACTGCTTCATGAGCTCATCTCATGCCACAGGTCATTCTCTTTCTACCTTCAGTCCTCCCACACTCGTTTCAGTTCCTCATTTGCCTAATTCTCACCTGACTTTCCAGTCTCACCTTCCATGGGGCTTGCCTGGCTCTGCTTTGTCTTGTGTAAGAACCATGTTACTTCAGAGACGTCAGAGCCCAGCCCCATGCCTGGCACGGAAATACTTAATAGTTATTGAATTTGATAGTGGCCTGAGGGTTTTAACCAGGAAAACAGCATTATGTAAAATTATTCTAACTTTAGCAGCTATTAAGTTTAAGAACAACAAGGCTTCTTCGGCATTGTTTTCTATATCTCTGTATTTTGTGCAGGTGAAGATGGTGGAACATGGTTTCTTGATCTTAAAAGCAAAGGTGGGAATGTCGGATATGGAGAGCCCTCTGAACAGGCAGATGTGGTGATGAGTATGTCTACTGATGATTTTGTAAAAATGTTTTCAGGTGAGTTTTAAATTTTATTAACTTACTGATTGTTCAGGGAAAATTTAGTTCTAACTTTATTCCTTTCCAAATAATCAAGACTTGTGTTCATAGCCATAGAATCTTAGCAGCTGTTGATGTTAAAGAGCACATAGTCTTCAGAAGGTGGGTCTTACTGTTTGGTTAAGTTCTTACTGTTCAGCCAACAATGGGAAAGTCGAAGTCAGAATTTCTTTTTTGCGTGACTGAGAAGCCCATAAGATAATCTTGAAAATAGAGAGGTGATTTAAAAGGACTCCTAGGTGGACTTTATTTCTACTGGTTGGACTAAGACATAGCCCCTTCCAGTAACACCTGGGACACAGGAGGTGCTGAACTCAGCTGTACCTCATTTATTGAGAGTAAGGTCCTGCTTTGATCATGCCATGACTGTAACAGGAAACAGAGGCCCTCTCTCGTGGCTCCATGATCCTGCTTTCTGTGGAATCCCTAAGCAAGAGAACCTTTTGTGTAGTCTTCTATTCTTCCCATGTACCTCTAACTGTGCCAGAGAATTTTAAGGATAATTTTTTCTATTTTCTACTCTTAGGATACTACTCCAAATGGTAATTATCACACGTATTTAGAAACAACACTTCAAACTAAAGCATTATAACATTCTAACCAAAAAAATTCACTTAATGATCTGTAAATCTGATTAATTCTTTGTTCTGTTTTAATCTTTATACATTCCCAAAAATCACAGTGTGTACTCTGTGCCCTGTAGATCTTGCTTTCCAATTCCTTTTTTTTTTTTTTAACTTTTATTTATTTTTGAGAGAGAGAGCACACAAGCAGGGAGATGGGGCAGAGGGAGAAGCAGACTCGCTGCTGAGCAGGGTGCCAGATGCACTCAGAACCCCAGAATTGTGACCCAAGCTGACGGTAGCTGCCCTACCCACTGAGCCCCCAGACGCTCACTGCTTTCCAGTTCTAATCCAGGATGCTAATGGCCTACCTACCATCTGAGACAGTGTGTGTATGTTGCTAATCATTGAGGTCCCTTCAACTTTCCCTTTTATTTATTTTTTAAGATTTATTTATTTTAGAGTGCAAGAATGGGGGTAGGAGCAGGGGGAGAGAATCTTCCAACAGACTCTGCACTGAGTGCACAGCTCAGTGCAGAACTTAGTTTTGCAACCCATGAGATCATGACTTAAGCTGAAACCAAGAATCAGACATTTAACTGACTGAGCCCCCCAGGTGCCCCAACTTTTTTTTTTTTTTTTTTACAGTAGTGTAAATAACTCATGGTACAAAATCAGAAAATACAGTTAAGAAAATAGCAAAACAAAGGGGCACCTGGGTGGCTCAGTGGTTTAAAGTCTCTGCCTTCGGCTCAGGTCATGATCCCACGGTCCTGGAATCAAGCCCTGCATTGGGCTCTCTGCTCAGCTGGGAGCCTGCTTCCATTCCTCCCTCTCTGCCTGCTTATAATCTCTGTCAAATAAATAAAATATTTTTAAAAAGACACAAAATAAAAATAGTTCTTTTTATTTTTTTTTAAGATTTATTTATTTAAAAAAATTTTTTTTTAAAATAAATAAATTAAAAAGATTTATTTATTTATTTTAGGGAGAGCATGTGAACAGGGGGAGGGGCACAGGGAGAGAAAATCTCAAGCAGTGTCTCTGCTGAGTGTGGAGCCCAACACGGACTGGATCCCAGGACCATGAGATAATGACCTGAGCTGAGATTAAGAGTCAGCTACCTACCCGACTGAGCCACCCAAGCACCCCTAAGCAAAATAAAGATACTTCTTTATCTCACTACTGAGAAGTCAACCATTAGTTGATTTTGATTTAGAGTCATACATACTTTTGTGAATATGTATAAATATACACAAGTGCTTTTAAAAACAGGATTATAGCATTACCACTGTTTGGTGATCTTTTTCACTCACACATTGTAACATCTTTCAGTGTTAATAACAATCTCTTCAGTTGTTTTCAGTAGTGCCTTTAGTGTTTCAGTATTCTAACAACTATGTCTTCATAAAACTTAAAAGTGCTTTGGACATACAAGATGCTCAGTAAATGTTGGCAAATTTATATTTTATAAATAAGTAATATTTTGAACTTAAAGATCATTTAAAATAAAAATTATCAATTTCTAAACTGAAATAACAATAATTACAACTAATATGCATTGTGTGGTTACTATGAGTTAAGCAATTTAACAAGCAATGCTTTGAGATAAAATGTTTTCTCCATTTTATAAAAATGAAGACTGAGGCATTTTCTCCATTTTATAAAAATGAAGACTGATTAAACAATAAACTCAAGATCACACAGTGAAGAAATGTTGAAGTCAAAATTTGAATCCAAGCTTTTAGGCTCATGCTCTTTTAATCATGATGCTACTCTGCCCTCCAAAGGTGAAAAAAGTCAAATGACTTATTAAATTTAATTTTATTATGTAACATCAACCTATAATAATGGGTTTTCCAGGGGCGCCTGGGTGACTCAGTGGGTTAAAGCCTCTGCCTTCAGCTCAGGTCATGATCTCAGGGCCCTGGGATTGAGTCCCACATGGGACTCTACTTGACAGGGAGCCTGCTTCCTCCTCTCTCTCTGCCTACTTGTTGTGATCTCTCTCCATCAAAAAAATAAGTAAAATCTTTAAAAAAAAAAATAATGGGTTTTCCATTTATATCTGTCTGTGAATGTGCTTCTGCGTTGACTGTGGGAAGTCAGATAAATGAGTAACTAAAAGAAAAAAAATATTCTTACAAGATTTCCTTTTTTTTTTTTTTTAAAGATTTTATTTATTTATTTGACAGACAGAGATCACAAGTAGGCAGAGAGGCAGGCAGAGAGAGAGAGAGAGAGGGAAGCAGGCTTCCTGCGGAGCAGAGAGCCCAATGCGGGGCTCGATCCCAGGACCCTGAGATCATGACCCGAGCCGAAGGCAGTAGCCCAAACCACTGAGCCACCCAGGTGCCCCGCTTTTTTTTTTTTTTTTGAAGATTTTATTTACTTATTTGACAGAGATCACAAGTAGGCAGAGAGGCAGGCAGGGAGAGAGGAGGAAGCAGGCTCCTGCCTAGCAGAGAGCCCCATGTGCGGGGCTCAGTCCCAGGATGCTGGGATCATGACCTGAGCCAAAGGCAGAGGCTTAACTCACTGAGCCACCCAGGCGCCCCTCTTAAAAGGTTTCTTACATTGACAGTGAATTTACTTCTGCTTCTTATGTCCTTTTGTTCCTACTCTTCATCCTATCTGCTCTCTTTTGAAGGGGCACAGTTTAGACCTTATATCCTAGTATGGTTTCTCTTTTAAGAAACCACAGCCAGGGGCTCCTGGGTGTCTCAGTGGGTTAAAGCCTCTGCCTTCCACTCAGGTCATGATCCCAGGGTCCTGGAATTGAGTACCACATCGGGCTCTCTGCTCAGCAGGGAACCTGTCCCCCCCCCCCCAACGCCTGCCTCTCTGTCTACTTGTGATCTCTGTCAAATAAATAAATAAAATCTTTAAAAAAAAAAAAAAGCCTAGCCATTTCTGACCTAATTTATATAGTGGATACTTTATAAATAAAGAAACTTCAAGCAACTAGTACTCATCTAATCAAAATCTCCTTTTGGCCAGTAGAGGCCACTGTAGGGTAAAACATTTTCATAGAAAGAAAACTGTAGGGGATTACCTGTTTAATGTATAGAGAGGAGATATTATATATAGGATATTGTGCTTACTAGCTATTTTTAAAGTTATTTTTAAAACAGTTTTATTGAGGTATAATTTACATGTCATAAAATCCACCCAGTATAGATTTATAGAGTGTACAGCCATCACGTATAATCTAGTTGAAGAAATTTCCATCACCCCAGAAAATTCTTTCATGTCTCTTTGTAATCATTCCCCATTTTTACCCTCAGCTAGGCAAACGCTGATTTGCTTTCTGTCTCTTATAGATTTCTGGGTAGTTGATATAAATGAAATACACAGTGTATAGTCGTTTGTATCTGTCTTCACTTACCATAAGGCTTTTGAGATTCATCCATTTATGTTGTAGCATGTATCAGTAATTCATTTCCTTTTTATTGCTGAATAGTATTCTACTGTGTGGCAATTCTACATATTACTTATCCACTCACCAGCTGGTGGGCATTTGGATTATTTTAGGTTTTCAGCTGTTATGAATATGCTGCTCTGAGTATGGTCATGCACGTATTTGGGTGGTTGTATATTCTCATTTCTCTTAGATAGATTCTTAAGAGTGGAATTGGTGGGTCATATGGTAAGTTGATAGCTTTTTTGAGAAACTATCAAACCGTTTGCTAAAGTGGCTGTACTGATTTTACCTTCTCATTAGTAATGTGTGAAGGCTCAGTGGCTGTACTGATTTTACCTTCTCATTCGTAATGTGTGAAGGCTCCCATTTCTCCAAATTCTCACCAAAACTTATTAGTGTTTGTTTGTTTGTTTGTTTGAACAGCTTTATTGAGGTATACTTGACAAAAGCTATATATATTTAAGGTATAAAACAATGATTTGATGCATGTGTATATATACATTGTTAAATTACTGTAGTCAAGCTAATTAACACATGTGTCATCCCACATAATTACCTTTTTTATGTTTGTAGTTAGAAGGTTTTAAGATCTACTCTTAGCAAATTTCAAATATGCAATATAGTATTATTATTATTTTTTTTTTTTAAAGATTTTATTTTATTTATTTGACAGAGAGAAATCACAAGTAGACAGAGAGGCAGGCAGAGAGAGAGGGAAGCAGGCTCCCTGCTGAGCAGAGAGCCCGATGCGGGACTCGATCCCAGGACCCTGAGATCATGACCTGAGCCGAAGGCAGCGGCTTAAACCACTGAGCCACCCAGGCGCCCTGCAATATAGTATTATTAACTGCAGTCACCATGCTGTGCATTAGATCCCCAGGAATTATTCATCTTAGAGCTGAAAGTTTGTACCCTTTGACCAACATCTCCCCATTTCTCTCACTCCCAACTCTGGCTACCACCATTTTACTCTCCGTTTCTGGATTCCACTATAAGTGAGATCACACATACTTGACTTTCTCGGTCTAGGTTCATCCATGTTGTCACAAATGGCAGTGTCTTTGGTATTATAGCCATTAGAGTGAGTGTGGTGGTATCTCATTGTGATTTTAATTTGTATTTCCTTAATGTTGAGCAGCTTTTAATGTGCTAAATAGCTATTTACATTGATGAACTGTTCAAAACTTGCTTATCTTTAAATTGACTTGGCTTTTTTTATTAAATTGCAAGATTCTTTATAAATTCTAGATGTATGTGATTTTTTTTTTGTTCTTAAAGATTTTATTTATTTATTTGACAAACAGAGATCACTAGTAGGCAGAGAGGCAGGCAGAGGCGGGGAGCAGGGCGGGGGTGGGAGGGGAGGCAGGCTTCCTGAGCAGAAAGCCCGACATGGGGCTCGATCTCAGGACCCTGAGATCATGACCTGAGCCAAAGGCAGAGGCTTTAACCCACTGAGCCACCCAGGAGCCCCTCTTTTCATTTTCTTAATGATGTCTTTTGAGTTATGAAAGTTTTTTAGATTTGATAAAGTCTGATCCATCAATTCTTTCTTTTATGGTTCATGCTTTTTCCCCTAAGTATTTTATTCATGCTATTGTGAATGGAATTATTGTCTTTAATTTTATTTTTGAATAATCTGTTCCTAGTAGACATAAATACAGTTAATTTTTTTGTATTGATTTTGTATCCTGGGAAAAAACGGTGAAGCCGAAAAAACGGACCTGGGATTTTTTGTTGGAACATTTTTAATTACTAATTCAGTTTATTGTTATATGTAACAGTCGCTTTTATTTTTTTAACAGCTTTATTGAGGAATAATTCACTTACCATACAATTCATCCATCTAAAGTGTACAGTTAAGTAGTTCTTAGCATATTCACAGGTATTTGCAGCCGGCACCACAGTTGGTTTTAGAACGTTTTCATCACCTCAAAAAGAAACCGTTTACCCATTTGCTGTTAACCTCATATCCCCTATCAACCTGCTTTCAGCTCTAAGCAACCACTGATCTACTTTTTGTCTCATAGTTTCCCTTTTCTGGACTTTCATTTGAACAGAATAGTATAATATGTGATTTTTTTTGTGACTAGCTTCTTTCAGCATGTTTTTTCTTTTAGTATGTGTTCAACTTTCACTTTTTTTTTTTTTTTAAGATTTTATTGGAGACAAAGAGCGCATGGGGGGGTGGGGCAGAGGGAAAGGGAGAAGCAGGCTCCCCTGATGTGGGGCTCAATCCCAGAAGCCTGGGATCATGACCTGAGCCAAAACCAGACCCTTAACCAACTGAACCACCCAGGCACCCCCAAATTTCATTCTTGATGTAGAATGTATTGATACTTACTTTTTTCTTTTTTTCAAAAATGGAGATTGAATTCATATAACATATGATTAACCATTTTAAAGTATATACTCTTCAGTGGTATTTAATTTAGTGATGCACAGTCCTGTGCAAACATCACTTGTTTATTTCAAAACTTACTCATCGCCCCCAGAAGAACACGCCATGGCATGTAAGTAACACTCTTCATTTTGGCCTCCCCCATCCCCTGGCAACAAGTCATATGTTTTTCCTCTTTCTATGGATTTGCCTATTCTAGATAGTTCATATAAATGGAATCATACAAAATAAAACCTTTGTGTGTGGCACCTTTCATTTGGCATAACATTTTCAAGGTTCATCTAAGTTATAGCATGTATCAGTACTTCATTGATTTTTATGACTGAATAATATTCCATCATAGAAATATGCCATAATTAGTTTATCCTTTCACCTGTTAGCAGACATTTGGGTTATTTCCACCCTTTGGCTGTTATGAGTAATGCTGCTGTAAACATTTGTTTCCAAGTTTCTGAGTGGACTTGGTTTTCATTTCTCTTGTATTGCTGGGTCATGTCGTAAATCTATGTTTCACTCTTTGAAGAACTGCTAAACTTTTCCCCAGCAGCTCTGCCTTGACATTCCTACCAGCAGTTGTGTGAGGTTTCTGTTTCTTTGTGTTCTTGCCCTTCCCAGCACTCCTTATTTTCGTTTTTGTTTTAATAGCCATCCTAGTGGGTGTGAAGTGATACTGCATGTGGCTTTGATTTCCATTTTCCTAATGACTAATGATGTGTTCAGCATTTTCTCATGTGCTTATTGGTTACATGTACATCATCCTTGAAGAAACATCTCTTTGGGTCCTTTGCACCTTTTAATTGGGTTGTCTTTTTTTTACTGAGTTTTAAGAATTCTTTATAGAGCTCAGATATAAAGAGGATATCCTTTATGAAGTGTATTATTTGCAGATATGGTCTCTCAGTTTTTTGGGCTATCTTTCACTTTTTTGATGATATAGTTTGAAACACAAAAATTTTTATTTTGATGAAGTCCGTTTTGTGGATTTTTTTCTTCTGTTGCTTGTGCTTCCATTGTCATATCTAAGAATCTTAATGAAACCTGTTTTAAAGATTTGTGATTTACTCTTAAAAAAAAAGATTTATTTATTTACTTATTTGACAGAGAGAGAGAGACAGTGAGAGAGGGAGCACGAACAGGAAGAGGGGGAGAGGGAGAAACAGGATCTTCACTGAGCAGGGAGCCCGACGTAGGGCTCAATCCTAGGACCCTGGGGATCATGGCCTGAGCTGAAGGCAGATGCTCAATGACTGAGCCACCCAGCACCCTGAAGGTTTTTTGTCTTTGGGGTTTTTTTTTAGAGAGAGAGGTTGGGGGCAGGGGGAGAGGAAGAGAGAGAATCTTTTTTTAAAGATATTACTTATTTATTTGAGAGAGCATGAGTGGGAAGAAAGGGACAGAGAGAGAAGCCAACTCCCCACTGAGCAGGGAGCTGGAGCCAAAGGTGGTGCTCAATCCCAGGACCCAAGGTCATGACCTAAGTCGAAAGCAGATGCTTAACCGACTGAGCCACCCAGGCGCCCCAAGAGAGAATCTTAAGCAGACTCCATGCCCAGCGCAGAGCCTGACATGAGACTTGATCTTACAACCCTGAGGTCATGACCTGAGTCAAAATCAAGAGTCAGACACTTAACTAACTGAGCCACCCAAGCACCCCAGAGGGTTTTTATCTTATTTAATATTTTTAAAGATTTATTTATTTATTTTAGAGAACACAGAGGGGAGGGGCAGAAGGACAGGGGAGAGAGAAACTCAAGCAGACTCTACACTGGGACCCAACATGGGGTTCAGTTGCACAAACCCGAGATTACAACCTGAGCCAAAACCAAGAGTCTGACACTTAACTGATTGCACCACCCAGGGGCCCCTATTTTTATTTTTTTAAGATTTTATTTTTTAAAATAATCTCTGCACCCAACAGTGGAGCTCAGACTTACAATCCCGAGATCAGAAGTCACTTGCTCTTCTGACTGAGCAAGTCTGGCACCCCTTTTTTGAGGGTGTTTAGATTTAGCTCTCCCATTTAGGTCTCTGACCCATTTTGAACTAATATTTATATATGGTGTGTACATAGAAGTACAAGTAGAAACCTAACCTCATTTGTTTGGACGTGGAGATCCATTTATCCCAGCATTTCCACTCCCACATTCAAAAGAAAATAGACCCTCAAATATGTATATACACATGTTCATAGCAGCACTGTTCACAATAGGCAGAAGGTGGGAAAAACCCCGGATGGCCATCAACGGATGAATCAATAAGTTATTTGTGTGTGTGTAATGAAATATTATTCAGCCATAAAAAGAAATGAAGTACTTATTCATCATACAATGTGGATGAACCTTGAAAACTTAATAAGCAAAAGAAGCCTGACAAAAGATCACATATTGTATGAATTCTTCCATATGAAACACTAAAATAGGTAAATTCATAGAAACAGAAAGCTGATTGGTGGTTGCCAGGGTCTAGAAGGAGGGGAATTGTTAATACATAGTGGGTAGAGGGTTTCCTTTTGGGGGATGGAAATGTTTTTGGGACAAGATAGAGGTAGTGGTTGTACAATCTTGTGACTATACTTAAATTTAAGTTCTGAATTATTCACTTTAAAATGGTTAATTTTGGGGTGCCTGGGTGGCTCAGTGGGTTAAGCCACTGCCTTTGCTCAGGTCACGATCTCAGGGTCCTGGGATCGAGTCCCGCATCGGGCTCTCTGCTCAGCAGGGAGCCTGCTTCCTCCTCTTTCTCTCTCTGCCTGCCTCTCTGCCTACTTGTGATCTCTCTCTGTCAAATAAATAAATAAAATCTTAAAAAAATGGTTAATTTTATGTCATGTGAATTTCACCTCAATCTTTAATGTACCTATTTTTATTTTATTAAAAATTTTTGGGACATCTGGGTGGCTCATTTGTTACGTGTCTGCCTTTGGCTCCAGTCATGATCCCGGGGTCCTGGGATCAAGCCCCCACACAGGCCTTCCTGCTCAGCAGGAAGCCTGCTTCTCCCTCTCTCACTCCCCCTACTTGTGTTCCTTCTCTTGGTGTCTCTGTCTGTCCAATAAATAAAATCTTCAAAAAAATTGTTTTGTAAGTAATCTCTACAGCCAACATGGGGTCTGAACTCATGACCCCAAGATAAAGAGTTACACACTCCACTAACTGAGCCAGCCAAGTGCCCCAAAGTATGTATTTTTAAAAGGTGTTTTTTGGCCTTTCCCCCTCCCACAGCACAGGAGTGATCACCTTCAGGTCTCTTTGGTATCTCTTTCATTGTGTAACTGCACCTTTTCCAAAGTAATCATATTTCTCAATGTTAGATATGTATTTACACTGTTTTGTTTAGATTCACTAATCTAAAGACTGATAAGTGAGATTTAAGTCCTCTTACAGCACCTTGATGTTGCTTTACCTGCCCCTTACCCATCCCCCCAATATAATTCTATCACTATTTTTGCTTAAATCAATACTTAGGTTTAAATGATTATGATTCTGGTATAGTTTGCTGCTGAGTCAAATAGTATACTATTACAATGTTTCTTCTCAGAGAACTTTTCTTTTTCCTGGACATAAATAATTGTCCTATTTTTTTCCCCCCACTAAAATAGGTATAAAGTAACTAAGCAGAATCTTTCTGTATTCTTCCCACAACCTTTTGATACAGTTTTCCACTCTGCCAAATGTGTTAGGTTACCTGTGGTCTGCTTTTTTCCTGGAGCTCTTTGTCTTGTTACAATAGATAGATAGACTTATTAAGCCTGCTACACAGCTGTGATCCTAGCAATTTTTAACTCTCTTCTGCACTGAATGTCTTGATTTCCTGTGTCCCATGTTCTTTCTTGGTTTATATCCTCTTTTGGTTACACACATTCTCCAGTAGCTTCATGAGACAAGATACATAAGAGGCAGTATTTTGTGAGTATCTAAAACTACTTGTATTCTACCAACACATTATTTGGCTGGGTAGAGCTTTTTGGGTTGAAACTCATTTTTCTTCAGAAATGTGAGACCAGGGGGTGCCTGTGGCTCAATTGGTTTAAGTGCCTAGCTCTTGATTTCTGTACATGTCATGCATGATCTGAGGGTTGAGGGATCGAGCTCCACATTGGTATCCATACCAATTGGTCTTCACACCAATTGGTGTGAAGTCTGTTGGAGTTTCTTCCCCTTTCCCTCCGCCTCTGCTCCTTCCCCTGCTCACATGCTCTCTGTCTCTCTCAAATCAACAAATGAATAGACTCATAAAAAAAAAAAAGAATCATGAATCTATTGCTCCATCTTCTAAGATTACCTTTGAGAATTGAATGATACCTTTTTTCTTAATCTTTTGGACCCATCCTCTCTTCTTTCTAAAAACTTTGGAATTGGAATGCTCTCCTTCTCTCTTGTGGTTTGAAATTTCATCATGATGCAAGGTAGTGTGGTCTTTTTTTCTTTTTTTCTTTCATTTTCCTGGGTACCTGATAGGTTCCTTGGGAATGTATCTTAAATTATTTCTTTTTTTTTTTAAGATTTTATTTATTTATTTGACAGAGATCACAAGTAGGCAGAGAGGCAGGCAGAGAGAGAGAGAGAGGGAAGCAGGCTTCCTGCGGAGCAGAGAGCCCGATGCAGGACTCGATCCCAGGACCCTGAGATCATGACCGGAGCCGAAGGCAGCAGCCCAAACCACTGAGCCACCCAGGCGCCCCTTAAATTATTTCTTTGATATTTCTTTCAGTTCTCACTTTCTAGAGAAAACATATGATCTTTGATTCAATCTTTGACCGTCTCCTTCTTGTATTGCATATGCCTTAATATAACTTTTTTACTTTGGGAGAGATTGGCTCACCTTATTTTTACCTACCATGTTTTTTTAATGAGTAAGGAGAAACTTTATTTGGAAAGAGTATTATGGGGGTGGTGCATGGAGAGAGACTTTTGTAGTAGTAGGAGGGGGATGGTAGCAATGGAGAAGACCTCTGTGACCAGAGGATCTACAAGTGCCTCTCGCCTATTGTATTTTAATATTATCTCTCAAATTTTTAACTTCTAGGATTTCACCATGTGGTCACTGTTTCTTCTTCTCTTACTGCCCCTTTTTCACTCACTGGATCCCATTCCATTTCCCTTCTACTGTTTCTCTCCCTCTCATTCTCCCCCCCTACCCATTTAGGTTGTCTCCTCTATTTTCTCCCTCTTCCCTGCACTTCTCTTCTTGCCCCTTTCTCCAGTATTCTCTTGATTCATTGCTTTTATATGTTCTCTTATCAATAAGGACACAAACTGTGAAATTTTTTATTTTTTTTACTTTGTTTAGCTTTCTTCAGTGCCTGCCAAATGGCTTTTATCTCTTTTTGTTTTTTTGTCTCCATTTGATGTCCATTTGTCTTTATAGGCAGGGCTCCATAAAGCTGGAGAAGCTGTGTATGTGTGAGCAGGGCTTGTGGTCTCCTGGGTTGTGAAACCCAGCAGTGAAGCAGGGTGACAGAATAGGGACCCTGTTTTTCAGCAGAAAAGCTCCCAGATGTTAGTGTTTGTTAAATTTTTGGAGGAGCTGTTCTGTTCTTGTAAAGAACAAAGATTTTCCTGTCTTCTGTATAAATCAAAACTATCCCTTGGTTTATGATTTGTAAATTTAGGTATTTAACATCACATTTCCGTGGAGCAATGTACACCTGCTTATTCGTTAAAGAATTGGGCTTGATTCTTTCTATCCTTAAACAAACTATAATGCTTTGTTACAACCCCTACGTTGAATAATTTAAAGGTGTTTAATATCTCAACCTGTATAAATACATTAACACATGCTTTTTTTTTTTTTTTTTCCTACAAAGAGCCCATTTTTGTGTGGGCAAGTAGAAGTTTACTAATGCACCAGACACATATCGGGCCTGCTGGAGATATCTATATATATAAATTAGCATCCTATAGCTCAGAAAACTATTAAGAATTAGGGGCACCTGGGTGGTTCCATTGGTTAAGCGTCCCAACTCTTGATTTAGGCTCAGGTTGTGATCTCAGGGTCATGGGATCAAGCCCCACGTTGGGCTTCATGCCCAGCTCGGGGTCTGCTGGAGATTCTTTCCTTCTCCTTTATCCTCTGCCCCTTCCCCTGCTCACATGTGTGCATTCTCTTTCTCTCTCTCTCTCTGTCAAATAAATAACATCTTTAAAAAAAAAAGAAAAAAGGAATCTGAAACACCTGGCTTTGAAATCCAGTGTGTCGTATATAAGCTGTGGGTGACATTGAGCAAGTCAGAATATTCTCTGAGCCTCAGTTTCCTCATTATTTGCGCTGGGTGCCTGACCATGTACTAGCACTGGAATAAGAGTAGCAAATACAGACTCCTCCCTCCATGGAGCTTCTGTTCCTTTTATGTTGTTAATGACTACAGTTATGCTGTAATGCTCCCGTTTTACATCCTGGCATTTCTGTGCTATCACATACTTTTGTTGCCCATACACTATGTTTTTAATGATAACTTCTTAAGAATATTATATGCATTGGGGCGCCTGGGTGGCTCAGTAGGTTAAAGCCTCTGCTTTCGGTTCAGGTCATGATCCCAGGGTCCTGGGATCGAGCCCCGCATAGGGCTCTCTGCTCAGCAGGGAGCCTTTCCTCCTCTCTCTCTGTCTCTCTGCCTGCTTCTCTGCCTACTTGTGATCTCTGTCTGTCAAATGAATAAATAAAATCTTTAAAAAAAAAAAAAAAGAATATTATATGCATTTATACCTTTTGGTTTTTTAAAAAATCTAAACCTGAAATGTTAAAAGTTTAATGAACTGTATAATAGATTGGAAAATTAACTAAAATAGTATTTGTTTACTACAGTTCATCTGAGGGCTGTGTATCCTTTAATGTTCTGTAACTGGTGTGTAAATGTTGCATCTTCATCTTTTTGGTATAATCTTTGCTGATTGTTTTTACATTATGTCATATTATAAGATATTGTTAACATCTAAGTCTAGGAATTGGGATTCCCAAGATATTGATTAAAAAAATTCTGGAATAGAAACTTGTGCACTTCAGAGGATTATAGAACTCAAGAAGGTTCTTCTTATAATGCATGTTCTTGAAGTGGTATCTCCCTAAGGGTACTAATGGTTGTTTTTCCTTCTCTCATTTTCTCATTTTAGGGAAACTAAAACCAACAATGGCATTCATGTCAGGAAAATTGAAGATTAAAGGAAACATGTCCCTAGCAATCAAATTGGAGAAGCTAATGAATCAGATGAATGCCAGGCTGTGAAGGAGAAGGGGAAAAAAAATGTCAGTCACTAAGCTCAAAAAGTAAAAGGAATCAACAGTTAAAATCTGTTTTCTTCCCTTTCATATTATAAGGATATGCAAGTTTGTTCTGGAAAAAATAGAATTTCTGTATCTATAAGACTTGAAATTGTAATTAAAACAGCTAGTTAATCTAACCTAAACTTCATTAAGTGGAATTCTAAGAAAGCCTGACTATTGAATTTTGTGAGTTTTGCCCTCTGAGAGCTAGATTTCATTCATTGTGGGGAAGGTATGGTGAACAATTAATCAGGTTCAAACAGTAAAATTAGCTCTTTTCAGCACATCTTCCCATAGAAAAGGAGGTTAATCTGTTTTAAATTTTTCAGTTTGGGATTGTATGCTAATGAAATCTTAACGATATTTTTGATTTTTATATACTTGTTTTAAGGAAGATCTTCTATAATGTATTTTCACAGAAATCACATAAATTACCTTAATAAATACTGTTTGTGAAGACTAATGAAACAAAAACTGTTTTTCATCCTAACTAGCTTTCCAGGTATAAGTTACCTATTATTAATACAATTCTGCTAATGTAATTCAGTATGTATCCTCTTGCTAAATGTATAAAAAACCTTAAAATAAAATACTTTCTCTCCAGAAGTATGGACTTGGTCACAGTGTTTTATTTATTTATTTATTTGACAGACAGAGATCGCAAGTAGGCAGAGCAGGCAGAGAGAAGAGGAAGCAGGCTCTCTGCTGAGCAGAGAGCCCAATGCGGGGCTTGATCCCAGGACCCTCAGATCATGACCTGAGCCAAAGGCAGAGGCTTTAAACCACTGAGCCACCCAGGTGCCCCGGTCATAGTGTTTTAAAAAGAGAACATCAGAATAGATTGTTGTTGAGCACTGAATTGTCAACCTACCAGATTCGTTTGTTGAAATACACACACATGTCCCGCCATGTACCTCAGACTTTCTGTATTTGGAGGTAAGGCCTTGAAAGAAGTGATTAAGTTAGAAGAGGTGGGCTCTAATCCAGTCTGACTGGGGTCCTTCAAAGAAGAGGAAGTTTGGAGATAAAAGACTAGGGATGCACACACAAAGGAATGACCATGTGAGGACCAGTGGGAAGACAGTCATCTGTAAAGCAAGGACAGAGGCCAGAGAAGAAACCACATCTACCAAAACTCCTGTTCTCTAGAACTGGAAGTTGTCTGTTGATGTAGCCACCCAGTCTGTGGTATCCTGTTTTGGCAGTCCCAGCAAACTCATACAATGGTTTGTTTTTCTTTCTTTCTTTCTTTTTTTAAAGCTAAGGTTTAAAAAAAGTCCTTTCCTTTTACTTTAATCAGTTAAAAATACTTGCTCGGTGTAATTCTTTCACTTCTCATCTTTCATTCTCTAATATTACTGTGCTTAATTCTGAAATTTCCTAGAATCGTAATGTTAGAAGCATTTAATGTCTATTTTACACATGAGGAAACAGGATCAGAGAATGGGAAAAGACGAGCCCAAGGCCAAAATTAACAAAATCCCTATCCAACAAAAATCTCCTAGGACATTAGCCTTGAATAGAATCTGAAGGCTTGACTTGCCCATCCAGAAGCCCAGATGGATTGCCTTTGGGGTGACAGCCTCACAGTTACCTTTGTACGTGCGGGTCATTCCTAGCTGTCTGAAGATTCTGGTCACGTGTTGCCAGCAGGCTTGTATTCCACTGAAGTCTATCAAAGCCGCCTTCCTTTGCATTCTCCAAACAGTATCAAAGCTTTGGGAAAATGAAAATATTGGGAGACAGGAGTTCTGGGTGCTAGTCACTAAAACATGAAGTCGCTTACTAAGAGGCCTTGGGATATTGGGGAAAAATATTTTTGTAGGGCCCTGGTTTTCACGTCTGTAACTGAAGGAGTTGGATTAGATCATCTGCAGCCCCTTTGCGGTCATTATTGCTAAGAAGTACCAGACAGGTTTAGCGTAGCCTATCAGAAATAAAGGTAGGGGCACCTGGGTGGCTCGGTGGGTTAAAGCCCCTGCCTTCGGCTCAGGTCATGATCCCAGAGTCCTGGGATCAAGCCTGGCATCAGGCTCTGTACTCAGCGGGGCACCTGCTTCCTCCTCTTTCTCTGTCTATTTCTCTTTCTACTTGTGATTTCTCTGTCAAATAAATAAAAAAAAATTGGGAGCCCAATGCAGGACTTGATCCTGAGACGCTGGCATCATGACCCAAGCCAAAGGCAGTGGCTTAACCAACTGAGCCACCCAGGTGCCCCCTGTGTATTAACCTTATATCCTAAAACCTTACTATAATCATTTATTAGTTTCCAGAAAGGTGGGTTTTTTTGGTTTTTGTTGTTGTTTTGGTCATTTTTTTCAGGTTTCCTACATAGACAATTATGTCATCTGTGAACATAATTTTATTTCTTCCTTTGTAATCTCTCTACATTTTATTTCCTTCTGTGGTATTATTGCATTAGCTAGGACTTCCAGTATGATGTTGAAAACATTAATGAGAGGGGACATCTTTGTTCATGATCTTAGTGAGGAAGTTTCTAGTTTCTCACCATTAGCTGTAAGGTTTTTGTAGATATTCATCATCAAGGTGATGAAGTTCCCTCTATTCCTAGTTTACTGAGATTTTATCATGTGTAGGTCTTAGACTCTGTCAAATGCTTTTTCTGCATCTGTTGACATGATCTTCTTTAGCTTGTTGATGTAGTAGATTACATTAATTATTTTTGAATGTTGAACCAACCTTGCATTCCTGAAATAAATCCCATATGGTTGTTTATATATGAATGTTCATACTCCACCATTTCATATGTTGAAATTCTAATCCCTAAGACAATGGTATTAGGAAGTGGGGCCTTCAGGAGGTAATTAGGTTTTGAAGGTGGGGCCCTTGTGATTGGGATTAGTGCCCTTAGTAGAACCTAGTAGAGCTAGCTGGTCCCTTCTACCATGTGAGGATATGATGAGATGGTGCCATCTGTGAACCAGAAATCAAGCCCTTTCCATATACTAACTCTGTATGTGCCTTGGTCTTGGACTTCTTAGCCTCCAGAGCTATGGGAAATAAAGTTTATTGTTTAAAGGCTACCCAGTCTCTGGTACAGAGGATCCCTGATTTCATGATGGTTCAACTTAACAATTTTTCAAAGTCATGATGGTGTGAAAGCACTAGACATTTGGTAGAAACCACACTTTGAAATTTGAATTTTCTTTTTTTTTTTAATTTTATTTATTTATTTGACAGAGAGAAATCACAAGTAGATGGAGAGGCAGGCAGAGAGAGAGAGAGAGAGGGAAGCAGGCTCCCTGCTGAGCAGAGAGCCCGATGCGGGACTCGATCCCAGGACCCTGAGATCATGACCTGAGCCGAAGGCAGCGGCTTAACCCACTGAGCCACCCAGGCGCCCCTGAAATTTGAATTTTCATGTTTTCCTGGGCTAGTGGTATGTGGTGTGATACTCTCATGACACTGGTCAGCAGCAGTTAGTCGCAGCTCCTAGTCAGCCACTTGGTCATAAGGGCAAACAACTGATACACCTAACAACCATTTTGTACCCGCATGACCATTCTGTTGTTCACTTTCAGTATAGTATTCAATAAATTACATGAAATATTCAACACTTTTTTTTTTAAAGATTTTATTTACTTGACAGAGAGAGAAATCACAAGTAGGCAGAGAGGCAGGCAGAGAGAGGGGAGAAGCAGGCTCCCTGCTGAGCAGAGAGCCCGACGTGGGGCTCAATGCGGGGCTCGATCCCAGGACTCAGAGATCATGACTTGAGCCAAAGGCAGAGGCTTAACCCACTGAGCCACCCAGGCACCCCATCAACACTCTTCTAAAATAGGCTTTGTGCTAGGAGATTTTGCCCAGCTGCAGGCTAATGTAAGTGTTCTGAGGATATTTAACACAGGCTACACTACACTAGGGTGTTCGGTAGGTTATGGGTATTAAACACATTTTTAATTTATGATATTTTCAATTTACAGTGGGTTTACTGGGACAACCCCATGGTAAGTTGAGGAAGACCTGTATTTTATTATGGTAGCCTGAATAGACTATGACTGTTGTGACATATAGTTCTCTTTATACATTGTTGGATTCAATCTACTAATATCTTATTGAGGATTTTTGTATGTATGTTCATGAGAGATACTGGTCTGAAATTTTCTTGCAATGTCTTTGTCTGGTTTTGGATTAGGGTAATATTGTCTTCATAGAATGAATTAGGAATGTTTTCTCTGTTTCTGTGCTCTGAAAGGGAGTAGAAAGAATCGGTCTAATTTCTTCATTATTTATTTATTTATTTTTATTTATTTATTTGACAGAGAGAGACACAGTGAGAGAGGGAACACAAACAAGGGGAGTGGGAGTGGGAGAACCAGGCTTCCTACTGAGCAAGGAGCCCCATGTGGGGCTCCATCCCAGGATCCTGGAATCATGACTGAGCCACCTGGGCACCCCTAATTTCTTCATTTAAATATTTTTTAGCATTCACCAGTGAGGGATCCCTGGTTGGCTCAAATCCGTTGAGTGTCAGCCTTCAGCTTAGGTCATGATCTCTCCATCTGCCTCCCCCCACCTCCCAGAGCTTTCAAGTCCAAGCTGTCTTGCTAGACTTGACCTCCAAATTTTTTATCTGTAGCCTGATCAGACTGTCAAAAATTCTAGGATGTTTCTCACTGTTTGGTTTCTATACTCCTAGACACAAATCAACAATGCCCTAAGAAAGAAAAGTAGTCAAGAATGTAGGAGTCACTTCAGTGTGTTTCCCCTTCTTGCTGAGCTCTTAGACTCTCAATTCTTGGCTGCTCAAAACCTCAAAACCTTTGTTGTTTTGTTGTTTTAAATACAACTTCTATAATTCCAGTTCTTAGCAGGAGAGATAGTTTATTCCTCAAGGTACCCCATCATCGCTGGAAGCCTGCATCATTAAAGAAATTCATCATGATGGATATATCCTTTAAAAAATTTTTTTATTATTTTATATTTTTAAAAGGTTATTTATTTATTTATTTGACAGAGATCACAAGTAGGTAGTGAGGCAGGCAGAGAGAGGAGGGGAAGCCAGCCCCTGCTGAGCAGAGAGCCCAGTGTAGGGCTTGATCCCAGGACCCTGAGATCATGACCTGAGCTGAAGGCAGAGGCTTAACCCACTGAGCCACCCAAGCGCCCTGGATATATCCTTTAAATGAGATTGCATTTTTAAAAAGTTATTTGTGGTAAAAAACAAACAAACCACACAATATGAATTTTATCCTCTTAAGCACCTTTAAGAAGATAGTTCAATGGTATTAACTACACTCACATTGTTGTGTGATAGATCTTCAGAACTTTTTCATTGCATCAAACCATAATTCTATACTCATGGAACAACTCCCCATATTCCCCTCCTCTGGTTCCCAGCAACCACCATAATACATTGTTTCCATGATTTTGACAACTCTAGTTATCTCATGTGAGTGGAAGCATATAGTATTCCAGTAGTCCTTTTGTGATTGGTCTGCTTTACTCAGCAGAATGTCCTCTATGTTCATCCATGTTGTGGCATATGACAGGATTTCTTTCTTTAATAGAGCAATATAAGATTTCTTAAAGTCTGAATAATATTCGATCGTATGTATATGCCATATTTTGTCTATCCATTCATCTATGGGCATTGGGGCGGCTTTCACCTCCTGGCCATTGTGAATATGCTGCAGTGAACATGCGTGTGTGATTATCTCTTCAAGTTCCTGCTTTAAGTGCTAGATATATACCCAGAAGTGGGATTTCTGAATCGTAATTTATGGTTTCTTTTTTTTTTTTTTGACGGGCCCCCACACTGTTTTCTGTAGTGGCTGCACCATTTACATTTCCACCAGCCGCGCTTAAGGTCCCAATTTCTCCAGGATTACACATTTGAAATATGTGGCAATTAACTTTTTTTTTTTTTTGGACAGACATTATTTTGTCAAAAATGCTTACATAGATTTTTTTTTTTTTTGTAAGTCAGCCTAGACCAGAAGGAGTGTTGACAGAGCAAGGTGTTAAGAATCCTTTCTCTTTTGTTCTGAAGTTAGTCTCTTTATCTACCTCACATTCTTCTCTCTCCTCATGTACCTCAAGGGTGAGAGGGACTGAGGTTTCCTTGTCACAGTGGGGTAAGGTCAGGATGTAAAGCAGCACATTTGGCTAATCAGTCAGGTATGCTTTAAATGTTGTTTATTATCACTATTATTATTTTGGAGATACTTAATGCTGTAAGTAGAAAGGGAGTTGAGCATGGAATCTGGTTCCAAACCGCCTGGGATAATCCGGGTTTTCCCAGCTACTGTATGATATTGGGGCAGATGTCCTAATTCCTCTGTGCCTCATTTCCTTATCCATAAATTGGCAATGCTAACAACACTCACTGCAGAGTTCTTGGCACTAAATAAATTAATATTCCCTAAGCACTTAGGGTAAACCCCAGTCACATACAGTAAGTACTATAAAAGTGTTTGCTAGATAAAGAAATGGTGGAGGGCGCCTGCCTTATCTCTGTGATACCGAAGTGTTCTTGTATGCTTCCCTGGTCCTGGTATGTTTTAGGTGTCATTAAACTGCCCTCTCTGTCTCTCTGGGATGAATGAGAGTATTGTCGTTGGATGGGGAACTTCCACTGGGCAGCGGAGACTGTGGGTTGTGTCAGTAGGAAGTGTTTCTGTACATGCCTGGGTGTAGAGGTGACTCGACTCGGTGCGTTAAAGCAGGTGTTATACACCAGACGAACCGAGCAGGTTCTTGCAAGGTCTGCTCCCTGCGTTCAGGTGAAGCTCTGCGGAGCTCCAAAGGGGCAGCGGGGGCAGCAGGGACCGCGGGCCACCGCGCGCGGCAGGACGGAGTGCTGCCCACTTTAGAACGTCGCGGGGACCGTGGGTTCCACACCTGTCTGCGCCCAGAGACCGAGCTCGTGCGCGCCGGTGTGTGCCAGCAAGGTCGGTCCACACCACCTCCGGGCAGCGACGACCGCGAGCTCGGAGCACTTCGTAGGAGGTGTCGTTACACACTTCCTGTGGGTCTCGCGGACCACGGCGCGTTTCCGGTGCCGGCTGGAGCCCGGGGTCCGAGCCCCCGCCCCGTTCGCCGGCCCCGCCCCGCCTGCGCCCCGCCCCCCGCCCGCCGCGCTCCGAGCCGGGCGCGCGGAGCCCGGGGCGCACGGAGCGGCGCGCGCCGGTCGGCAGAGCCAGGCTGGCGCCCCCGCCCCCCGCCCCGCGCCTCCGTCCGCCGCCCGCCCGGCGCCTTCCCCGCTCTTCTTACCTTCGCTCTCCGGCCCTCCGGCCGCTTTCCTCCCTCCCCTCGGTCCCGCCCCGTCCAGCCCGGGCTCCCCGGCTCCCGCAGGCCCCCCCGCCGCCCGCGTTCCTATGGACAGACGCACAGACACCTGCAGGTGGGTGAGAGCCCGCGCGCGGGGCGGAGACTAGCGCGCCGACGCTGCGACCTGGGCCGGGGAGCCCCTTTGTGTGGGGGGCGGCCGCGCTGAGGTCCGCGCTGCCGCCCCTTCGGCAGCCGAGCAGTGACCCGGCTGAACCCTCTTTTGTCTCCTCTGGGGGTGGGGGGGGTGGGAAGGCCGAGAGTCAGGGCAGCGGACTCGGGCGCCTGGCCGTCGCCGACGACGGGCTTGGGGGCGCGAGGGGTGAGACCCCGGGCGGCCGAACGGGCTCCCGGAGCGAACGCGGGCGGCCGCGGCTCTGGTCAGCCTCGGCGGGGCCGGCCCGCCGCCCAGCATCTCCTGTCGCCGCCGCAGGCGCGCTGCGTGGGTCTGGCTCGCCTGCTCCTGCTCTCGGGTCTGTTTGGAGGTGGGAAGGAGGGCGGGAAGGAGAAAGAAAAGATCTGCCCTCTTAGTTTCCAAGTCTTGAGATGGTTGTGGAGAGAGGCAGAGAGGTGCTTCGGGTCTTTGCCCGACTTGTTTCCCTCGCGGGAGGCACGCTGAGGTGCGTGTGGGGCGTGTGTGGAGGAACGTGCACCGCTCGGGTCCCTTATTTATTGTTTCTAACGGAGGAGGGCTTTCTCCGGAGGGCTCTTCCGCCCCCTCCCCCATCGGAGGCTGCGCACAGAGATTTGTGTTTGTTATCAAATACATCGACAAATGTATTCCCCCGGGCGCGAGCAGGCTGGGCTGACCGAGATCCAGCCCAAATCACAGACCGTTTCAGGTTTTCAGGTGGCTTTTCTCCTGGTTTTAAGGTTAGGTAGGGACTTACAGGCAAATCAAAGACGAACATGGCTGTGATTTCTACAAAATTTGTTTGACATATATACATATTTTAAAGTTTGATGGTAAAAGTTTTGTTATTTTCGAGACTCTTTTTAGGATTAGCATGACAGAATCTTCTACCTATTAAGTAAACAGTTAACAAGCGACAGTGACAGCTTCCACGGTGGAGGTTAAATTGGCGTGCAATAAATATCTAGCTTTGCGTTGAGGCGAAAACCATTATTTTTGCTGGTTTAAAATATGAGGTCTTCCACAGCATGTGGGGAGAACGTGAATGTTAGAACTGATTTTCCTCCCTGTGATGTGCTTTCCCTCTTTTGGTCTGTTTTTATGTATTTTCTCTCTCTATAAAACCCAACGATTGGGTGGTACATGTTGGATATAGTTTTTTGAAAAGTACTGTAGGTGATATTTCCGAATTATATTATTTATCTGGGTGAGTTTCTTATGAAGAGTTGATACGTATTTGTAGATATTCAAATTATAAGTGAAGTTGAATAGGCGCCCAGAAACTTAATTTTACAGATTCAGATTTTTAATGCAGGTACGGATTTTTATCTTTGTATTATTCTCAACCTAGTGCTCACTTCTGGAGACTTCTTCCGCCCCCCTCCCCCAGCGTGTGAGAATCCATATTGACAAATTTAAATCTGATAGTTATCAAGAAGATTAAAAAAAGACTTTTGGGTGCTCAGTTATATGTACAGCTGTATGCAGAACACAGAGGCTTTCTTAAACATCTGAACTTAAAAACATTGTGGTGGAAAACAATTTATTTAAATCTTCATCAAGTAAGATGTAGAGATTCATCAGAAAGCAATGTACAATTTTAATGCAGTTTTAATTAGGTAAACTGATTTTTGTCATTTAAAGAGACCGTTTTAGTGTGCTGAAAAGAGTAGTCTTTTTCTAGGAGAAAAAATTAGCCTAGATTCTTGCCCTAGTTACATTAACAGACTATTGTTATTGCATGCCTAATTTTGTAAATATCTGGAGTGTACATTTTTGTACCCTTAAAACCTAGAAGAGACTACATCTAACATTAATCTCACTAGTTCCTTTGACTTGATCAAATTTTATTCTTGCGTTGACTTCCTGTCTAGATTAGTTAAACGAATTTAGACTGCAGTAGGGCTTAGTGCAAGGCGCTAGTAGGCCCTTGAAGAAGGTTCCTCTTTCTTTTTCAGTAAGGATGGCCCAAGGAGCATAGGTATTGAAATTTATTCAGGCTTTATTAGGAGTGGTGGGATGGAGTTGGAAAACACCAGCAGAGTTTCCGCTATTAGATTACATACTCATTTTTCAGTTCTTAGAAGTTTTAAAAAAGATAAGCCAAGAACTTGAATTATTTGTTTGTGTGTTTATAGGACTGTCAATCAGAGGTATAAGGTTTAAAAAGAGTCACTGTGTAAATGAAGTATTAAGAGTGTGGCCTGCATTGAGAATTGCTTGGCAACTTGTGGTTAAGCATAACAGTTTTCTGGGATTGGCAGTGTATCGTCTTCATCTGGGGTGGCTAAAAGATAACAGCCAGTCTTTTTCCATTTTGTTTTTATTTTTGGCTCTGATATGTGGATATTAATTTTTTTTGTATAATTAACATTAATATTTTCGGGTAATCAGAAACCGTCAAGAGAACTTGACATATTTTCAACTGATTACTCTTCTGGTTTGTTGGTGTTTAGGAAGGCGTATAAATTATTTTGCTCTCTTAATTATTGAAATTTTTTCTGAATATTTTTGATATGACAAATAGTACTTCCAGATATTTTGAATTTGTAAAATTGGATTTTAAATATAGCTGAGCAGTATAAACTGACATTGGCCACTTTCTTTTTTTTTTAAATAACGCTAAGCTGTCCAGTTAAATTTGATAGGCTAGAAAATCCAAAGACTTTTCCTGGTTGTTAGTTATCAGTGTGGTACCATGAAAGGAAACTCAAAATGGCCATTTTAGGTTACCTGGAACCCTCAAAGGACTAGTATTATCATTAGTAATAACCAAATGAAAAGCTGAAGAGTAACAGTTTTATTCTTTGTTATAGACCTGTGATTTTCAAATACTTCTTTTTCATAAAGTTTTTTTTAGCCTGGTATAGAAGCAGGTCTGACTGTGAGAAGTATGGACAGTGACCTCTCATTACAGCCTTTATTGTTCTGCATTGTTTAAGAACAGCACAAACCCATGCTGCTCTTGGAAAATGCGGAATTCATTCTTGGATTAATATTCTGCTACCAGATGTACGAGGCTGGCTCTGAAGAAGCTTTTTCTCTTAAATACTGTCAAAAATAGAGAAGCTGAGGATTGGAGAGAAGCCATTTATTTTGAACAGTTTATTTTCTGACAGTTTGTGTTTGTAAAGAAACCTGCTCATAATATTTACTTAAGAGATCTACATAGTTGCCCGAAGAAGCCCCACAGGTTTCTTTTTTCCCTTTAAAAAAGTTTCCATAGAGCTTAACTCTTATGTGATACTTCTTGACTTGGCTTCTGATTAGTTGATTTATGGACTTTGTTTACCAGCATGTGTGGAGAATTCTTTTGCTGTACAGAAATTGCACTCTGCCTGTGCTCTGGTCTGTTTCCTAGGTAACAAATGTACTGCATAGATTCCATAATGAGGACTGTGGTTGGCTAGTTACAGTGTAAATTCTGTTGTTTGGTAAAGCTTAGTCTCAAATTCAAATAAAGGTCAAGAAACCAAAAGTACTCAAGATGCGAATTTTTGAATTTTATTTTGTATCCAGTGTCAACAAGTTTAATACCCTTTTCTGGAGAAAGGCAAATTATACACAGTATTCAAGTGTATTTTGTAAAGTCTTAAACAGTTGGAGGGCTTTTGACTATTCCGTATTTGTAATACCAGTGGCTCTAGTGACAAAGAAAATGTATTTCAAAACACTTTGTCATACTTCAGTATAGAAAGCAAAGGGATATTTAGGATGTCAATAACCTTCTTTTTTGTATTGGAAGAAAGGTAACATCATATGAACCCTGAAGATAAATTGTGCAACTTCATGTGAAATACAACTTTTAGGGGTGCCTGGATGGCACAGTTGGTTGAACATCTTGGTCTCTTCTCAGGACTTGATCTCAGTGAGTTTGGCCCTGCATTGGGCTCTGTACTGGGTGTGGAGCCTGCTTAAAAAAAAAAAAAAAAAAAAAACAAATAGAACTTTAAAAAACTTTAAGAAGATATTAAAACATTTAAGAAACTTTTAAAAACATTAAAAGTCTTGGGACACCTGGGTGACTCAGTAAGTTAAGCGTTTGCCTTTGGGGCATGTTCCCAGGGTTCTGGGATAGAGTCCCCCATGGGCTCTTTGCTTAGCAGGAAGCTTGCCTTCTGCCTCTGCCACTCCCCCTGCTTTTGCTCATTCTTTCTCTGACAAATAAAATCTTAAAGAAAAAAGAAAAGTCTACTGTAAAATGATGCATTTATACTCTAGCTATTTTCTCTCTTACCTGCCTGAATTTTGGCCTGCTCAGCACTAGGGAGCAAGTCTCTCTTAGATAGCTACAAATTGGAGAATAGCTTTCCACTAACCCTTACTCTTCCTTTTGAAATCTATGGCTTCTATAGCTCTAGGTGCAGGGCAAGAAATAATATATGTGCAATTGCTAGTAATTATTACCTGTTTGTTAAAAAAAAAATTACAGTGAACCAGAATTCTATTAATACCCATTGAAATATCTTTTCATTTGATGACTGAAAATGTTTTAGTTTGTTGACCATCAGGGATTCTGTCAGGCAAAAAAATTAAAAAAAAAAACTTTATTTATCTATTTCAGAGAGAGAGAGAGAGAATCTTCAAGGCGACTCCCTGCTGAGTACAGAGCCTGATGTTGGGCTTGATACTAGGACCCTGAGATCATGACCTAAGCAGAAACCAAGAGTTGAATGCTCAACTGACTGAGTCACCCAGGCGCCCTGAAAAAAAAAAAAAGTTTTTTTTTTTTTTTTTAAATTAATTTGAGGAACACCTAGCTGGCTTAGTCGGTAGAGCATGTGGTTTTTGCTTTGGGGGTTGTGAGTTTGAGGGGTGTAAAGCTTACTTAAAAAAAGTGGGGAGGGGTGCCTGGGTGGCTCCGTGGGTTCTGGCCTTCGGCTTAGGTCATGATCTCTTGAGTCCTGGGATGGAGCCCTAGATGGGGCTCTCTGCTCAGCAGGGAGCCTGCTTCCTCCCTTCCCTTCTCTGCCTGCCTCTCTGCCTACTTGCGATCTCTCTCTCTGTCAAATAAATAAAATCTTAAAAAAAAAAAGTTGGGGTGCCTGGGTGGCTCAGGTGGTTGGACATCTTCCTTTGGCTCAGGTTATGATCTCATGGTCCTGGGATGGAGTCTCCTGTGCAGGGCTGTCTGCTCAGCAGGGGGCCTGCTTCACCCTCTCCCTCTGGCTACCACTCCTCCTGCTTGTGCTCTCTGCCAAATAAACAAAATCTTGGGGGAAAAAAGTTAATTTAAATTCTAACAAATTATGCAAAGTTGCTTCAGTTACTTTACCTTGCTTAGCAGGATTGGTTTTGGATTATTTATTTACTTTTTAAATTAATTTTAATTTCAGGAATAGGATATATCTTGTTTGGGTTTTCTTTCTTCTTGGTTTTCCTCAAAACTGACAACTACTTTAAACATTTTTGGCCTTTTCACATTGAAAATATTACGCCCCTTCAGTTTTCTCTTGCAATTATTTTCCTTATATGTATTTATTCTTTAGGTTTTTTTTTTAAGTAGGATCCACACCCATAGTAGGGCTTGAACTCATGAGCCTAAAATCAAGAGTTGAATGCTGTGCCAACTGAGTCAGCCAGGCACCCCTATTTAGAAATTTTTAAATCATTGCATTATTTAAGACATAATCACCACATATCAAAAGCTCTACTTTTCGAGACTTCATACTTCTGGGACAGAGTTAACAATATTTGTCAACTCCTACCCAGCCAGAACAACTTCCTCTCCCCAGTCAGTATTAGTTATTAAGGGCTGTCATAACAAAGTATGACAGACTGGATGCCTTAAACAACAAAGTTTTCTCCAAGTCTGGAGACTAGAAGTCCCAGATCAAGATGGTGACAGAGTTGGGTTCTTCTGAGTCCCCTTTGGCTTTCAATTTCAGTCTTCCTCAGATGTGTTCACTATGTACCTCTGTCCTCTTCTTATAAGATATCTATCCATAGCCTTAGAACTCACCCAAATGATCTTGTTTTACTTTAATTACCTCTTTAAAGACCCTCTCTCCAAATATTGTCTCATTTTGAAGTACTGGCTATTAGGAACTCAGTGTATTAATGGGGGGGGGCAGTACAGCTCATAGTATTTGTCTGCTCATTGTCTTTCATACATACAGACATACTTCACTACATATGTGTGATATATTCGAGCCCCTAGACTACTTGATTCCTACTCCCTAAGATTTCTCAGTTCTGTTTGCCCCCATAGAAATCACATATTATTCTGTCATCTTTGCCTATCATTAGTCTTGGTTCTCCAGTTAAGTTTATTTAGTACACAACACAAGTCCTTATGCTGAGACTTCTGTAGTCGCGTTTGATAGTCTGAAGCTCTTTGAATCCTCATAAATGGCTCATGTGAATACTGTGTCGTCTTTCAGGTTTAAAACTGTTTATCTGTGGTTTTATACTTGAAGGCCAGTGTGCCTGAATATAAATACTTGGCTCACATTTTTGTTCTCAAGTTTCCTAAATATGTTATTTTGTTGTAGGTTTGGCAGACCTTTACTGTGAAAGGCCAAATAGCAATTATTTTAGGCTTTGTGGAACATGCCACTGCAGTGCAAAAGCAGCCGTATAGAGTATGTAAATGAACAAGCATAATTGCGTTTAGTAAAACTTTATTTACAGAACCAGACAGTGGGCTGGATTTGGTGCACAAGCCATAGTTTGCTGAGTCCTACCCATTTTTTTTAAAAGATTTTATTTATTTATTTGAAAGAGTAAGCATGCGTGAGAGAGCATGAACAGGGGGAGGGGCAGAGGGAGAAGTGGACTCCCTCCTGAGCAGGGAGCCTCATGTGGGGCTCTGTCCCAGGACCCTGAGATTGTGACTTGAGCCAAAGGCAAATGCGTAACCAGCTGAGCCACCCAGGTGCCTCAGAGTCCTATTTTATTTTGTAATTCTGTAAAAAAAAAAAAATTCTGCTAAAAAATGTTACTGTCAGAGTCCAATACCACTTTGATCTTCTTTTCTTTTTAAGTGACTTTATTGTTCTCTGAGATGCCCAAAGACTTTTTTCTTCATCTTTAAAATGTAGTAATTTTGCTAGAGCATCTATTAAGTGTTGGCTCTTCTCTGTTAATTTTTCCAGATACACAATATGGATTTTATAATGTTGGCTTAAGTATTTTTTTCATAAATATTTTCATCAATCATAGATTTTAGTATTTAATCTGTTTTATTGCTCTCATTTTCTTTTTTTGGGGGGGTCCTCTGTTACATGTATGTTGGATCTTCTTTGACTGCCTTTTATATCTATAACTTTCTTCAAATTCTTTTTATCTTTTTTATTTTATTTTTCTATTTTTTCCTTTTAATCCTTTATTAAGCAGGAACTGCAGTTTTGTCTTCCTTTCTGATTTTTTTCTTTCTTATTCTGTCCTGAATTCTATCATTTCTCTTTGTAAATGCTCTTTTTGTGTGGCCATTCCCTTTCTTCCCCATTTTTCTACTTCTGATGTATATTTTATAGCTTCTATCACTTTCATTTCCTTTAATATTAAAATATTATGCTACTGTTCTCACCTACTTTATGGCCATATTTCTGTGATGTTACTTCATTGACTATTAGTACCTTATTTAGTTCTTTTACATCTTTTTCTCATAGTACCTCACATGGGATTAGATTGCATTTCTTTTGCTTGTTCATGTTTATTTATTTATTTATTTTTTTAAAAGATTTTATTTATTTACTTGAGAGAGAGACAGTGAGAGAGAGCATGAACGAGGAGAAGGTCAGAGAGAGAAGCAGACTCCCCGTGGAGCTGGGAGTCCGATGCGGGACTCGATCCCGGGACTCCAGGATCATGACCTGAGCTGAAGGCAGTCGTCCAACCAACTGAGCCACCCAGGCGTCCCTGCTTGTTCATGTTTAAATTAGATGGATTTACTTGTACTTTAGGAGAAGGTTTCTGTGATGGAGATGGAAGTAAGCCAAGGTAGTTCTTTTTTAGTTTCATGGTATGAAATTTTTTCCTTTGTTTCTTATGTGAAATATTAAAAAAATATGGCCACTCAAATAAAATTGGAGTGAGGTAGTATTGCATACCCACTAGAATGGCTAAATGAAAAAGATGAAAAATATCAAGTGGTGATGAGAATGCAGAGTAACTAGAATTCTCAAGCACTGCTGTTGGAAGTGTAAATGGGTACAGAAATCTAAATGGAGGGATGCCTGGGTGGCTCAGTTGGTTGAGCATCCAGTTCTTGGTTTGGGCTCAGGTCATGATCTTGGGGTCATGAGATTGAGCCTCATGTCAGGCTTGGCACTCAGTGCACAGTCTGAGATTCTTTCCTTCTCCCATTCTACCTCCACCCCCAAAGTAATAAACAAAATATTAAAAAGGTATAAGTGGATATAAGCAATTTGGGAAGCTATTTGGTAGTATTTACTGAAGCTATGAGTGTGCATGTATTATGATTCAGTAATTCTACTCAAAGATACATGCTTACTAAAATAAATGTACATCTCCCAAACTAAAGTTCTGCCCAAATGACAATGGTATACTGTGTGGTAGAGTGTTAAATTCATGGCCCCAAGTAAGTTCCATCTCTTGGTGTCTATGCCCATGTGTTGTCCCTTTGCACAACGATTCTGATTTTAACCATTTAACTTATTTTGGCCAGTGGGACATTAGGCAAGTGTGTTGCAGCAGAAGCTTGATAAATGCATACACATTGGAGGGGAAATATTGCCCAGAGACTACAAGATAAAGAAATACGCAAGTAGGAGAGGTCAGGTGAAAGAAAATTGAGGTGCACTAGCTAGTGACCAGCACTTACTGCCAGGTTAGGTGAGTATGACCATCTTTGACTTCCCAGCTGACCTGACCCTCCACCTAAAAGTAGTCACATGAGCAAATTCATGTAAAGCCAGGAGAAAAACTGCCCAGATAACCCACAGAATTGTGAGAAAGGAAGAATTATTTTAAATTATTTAATTGTAGGGACGCCTGGGTGGCTCAGTTGGTTAAGCGGCTGCCTTCGGCTCAGGTCATGATCCCAGCGTCCTGGGATCGAGTCCCACATCGGGCTCCTTGCTTGGCGGGGAGCCTGCTTCTCCCTCTGCCTCTGCCTGCCTCTCTGTCTGCCTGTGCTCACTCGCTCTCTCTCCCTCTCTCTCTCTCCGAAAAATAAATAAATAAATAAATAAGTAAATAAATAAATAAAATTATTTAATTGTAGGGTGATTTGTTACACAACAATAGGAGACTGAATCAAAATGGATACATTTTTCTATATTCATAACAGTGGAATACTGTGGAGCAATGAGAATGAACAATCTGTAACTACATATTATGTATGAATCTCACAGACCTTTGTGGTGCTATAGAAGCCAGGCACAAAAGAGTTGACACTGTGTGCCTCCACATATATAAATTTGCCAAGCAGGTAAAATCAGCAAATTCTGTTAGAAGCCAGAACCTTGAGGAAGTAGTGACTGGAGAGGAGAAAGTAGAGGCTTCTGGGGCACGTAATGTTCTGTTTCTTGATCCGGTTGCTGGTTACATATGTGTGTTCTGTTTGTGAAATTGTGGAATATCAGCAAATTGTTCACTTATTATTTCTCCTTTTTTGATTGTATATATGTATATATATATTTTAGACTTAACTCATTTTCGAGAGAGAAAAAGAGCAAATAAGCACAAGTAGGAGGCCAGGGGGAGAGGGAGAGAGAATCTCAGGTAGATTCCGAGCTGAGCATGGAGCCCAACTGGGGGCTCATTCTCATGCCCTGAGATCATGACCTGGGCCCAAACCAAGAATCAGTTGCTCAACCAATTGTGCCACCTGGGCACTCTCTTTTCTTTTTTTTTTAAATTTTAGAGAGAGTGCATGTGCACAGGGGAGAGGCAGAGAGAGAATCCTCAAATCGACTCCTTGTTGAGTGTGGAGCCTGGTGGGGCTCTGTCCCACGACCCAAGGATCATGACCAGAGTCAAAATCAAGAGTCCAACACTTAACCGGCTGAGCCACCCAGGCACCCCTGATTGTATGTTAACTTTCAACATAAAGGAAGAAAATGTCCTTCTTTTTCTTTTTGTAATTGTATGTTTATTTTTTATTAATTATTTTTATTAACATATAATGTATTATTTGCCCCAGGGGTACAGGTTTGTGAATCGTCAGACTTAAGCACTTCACAGCACTCACCATAGCACATAATACCCTCCCCAATGTCCTTAACCCAGCCACCCTCTCCATACTTCCTTCCCCCCAGCAACCTTCAGTTTGTTTTATAAGATTAAGAGTCTCTCATGGTTTGTCTCCTTCCTGATCCCATCTTGTTTCATTTTTTTCCTTCTCTACCTCCCAAACCCCTCATTCTCCCTCTCAAATTACTCATATCACAGAGATCATATGGTAATTATCTTTCTCTGATGGACTTACTTCACTCAGCATAATACCCTCTAGTTCCATCCTTTTCGTTACAAATGGCAAGATTTCATTTCTTTTGATGGCTGCATAGTATTCCATTGTATATATATACCACATCTTCTTTATCTGTTCGTCTGTTGATGGACATCTAGGTTCTTTCCAAGTTTCACTGTTGTGGACATTGCTGCTATAAACATTTGAGTGCATGTGCTCCTTCAGATCACACATTGGTATCTGGTTTGGCTATTGTGGACATTTGGGTGCATGTGCCCTTTTGGATCACTACATTTGTATCTGGTAAATACCCAGTATTGTGATTGCTGGGTCGTAGGGTAGCTCTATTTTCAATTTTTTGAGGAACCCCCATGCTGTTTTACAGAGTGGCTGCACCAGCTTGCATTCCCACCAACTCTGTAGGAGGGATTCCCCTTTCTCCGCATCCTCACCAACATCTATTGTTTCCTGACTTGTTAATTTTAGCCATTCTGACTGGTGTGACGTGGTATCTAGTTGTGGTTTTGATTTGTATTTCCCTGATGCCGAGTGATGTTGAGCACTTTTTCATGTGTCTGTTGGTCATCTGGATGTCTTTTTGCAGAAATGTCTGTTCATGGCTTCTGCCTATTTCTTGATTGGATTTCTATTTTTATGTATATTTTAGTTCTGTCCACTCATCTGGGGTTCATGGGTCTACCTTATCTCCTAATTTTGTTGAATATCATGTCTTCTGTTAACTGTTGTCCCATCTCTGTGTTTGTTTTCTACTGAGATAATTGTAGATTCACTTGCAGTTATATGAAATAACAGATTCTTTGCCTATTTGCCTGGTTTCCTTCAATGGTAACATTTTGCAAAACTATATAATATCACAACGAAGATATTAACTGTTATGGGCTGAATTGTATTCCCCCTAGATTCATATGATGAAGTCTGAAACCCCAGCACATAGAATGTCAGTGTATTTGGAGGTAGGGCCTTTGAAGAGGTTATTAAGTTAAAACAAGGTTGTTAGGGTGGCCCTAATCCAATCTGCTGTCCTTGTAAGAAGAGGAAGTTTGGACGAAAGAAGAGACACCAGAGATGTTGTGTACAGAGGAAAGACTACGTGAGGACAAGGTGAGAACTTGGCTATCTGGAAGCCATGGAGAGGCTTCAGAAGAAACCAAACCTGTTGACACCTTGATCTTGGATTTTTAGCTTTCCAGAACTGAAAATGAATTTCTGTTATTTAAGCCATCCAATCTGGTATTTTGTTATGGTAGCCCTAATAAATATATTGGCTTTGATACAATCCACCACTTGTATTCATACTGCGTTTTATTGGTACTCAATTGTGTGTATTAGGATCAGTATAGTATATTTTATCACCTACGTATGTTACTGTTTCTCCCAGTCCTTCTATTCTGCTCACATCCTACCAGCCTATTTCTAAGCTTTGACAACCATTTCTGAAATTTTGTTGTTTAACAAAAAATACTATACAAATGGAATCTTATGTAACCTTTGAGATTGGCTATAAGCACAATTCCTCGGAGATTCATCTAGGTTGTTTTATTTATCAGTTTTTTTTTTTTTTAAAGATTGTATTTATTATTTGAGAGGGAGCAGTAAATGCTATTGAAGGAAACCAAGCAGTTGGAGGGGCAGAGAGAGGAGAAGTTGGCTCCCTGCTGAGCAGAGAGCCAGACGCAGAATTTGATCCCAGGACCCAGGCGTCCCAGTAGTTTGTTCTTTTTTATTCCTGAGTAGTAATCCATGGGTGTATCCTAGTTTATTTAACTTCATCTGTTGAAGGACATCTGGGTTGATTCCATTTCTTGACTTACAGATAAAGCTGTTATGAAGGGTACCTGGGTGGCTCAGTCAGTTAAGTGTTTGCTCAGGTCATGATCCCAAGGTCTGAGGCTAGAGCCCCATATGGGGCTCCCAGTTCAGTGGGGAGCCTGTTTCTCCTTCTCCTCCCTGCTTGTGCCCACTCTCTTGCTCTCTCTCTCTCTCTCAACTAAATAAATAAAATCCTAAAAAAATTAAAGCTGTTTTGAACGAAATTTGTAATCTCCTGGGGTACATACTCAAGAGCATAACTGCTGTATCATATGGTAATAATATGTTTAGTCTTTTAAGTACCTGTCATACATTTTCTGGGTGATTGTATCATTTTATATTCCTACCAGCAATACATAAGTTATCCAGTTTCTCCACATCCTTGCTAGCATTTACTGCCCTTATTTCTTATTTTATGCATTGTGATGTATGTGTAGTAATACAGGTTTTTAACTTGCATTTCCCTAGTGGCTAATATAGCACATCTTTTCATGTGCTTATTTA
Organism: Mustela putorius furo; assembly: GCF_011764305.1. Lineage (NCBI taxonomy): Eukaryota > Metazoa > Chordata > Mammalia > Carnivora > Mustelidae > Mustela > Mustela putorius. Next base: position 15,473,791 of record NW_025421423.1, read on the forward strand.
CCATCTGTATATCCTCTTCTGAGAAATGTCTCTTTATGTTATTTGCCTATTTTATAATTGGGTTTTAAATTTTTTTTTTTTTTACTATTTTGAGTATTCTTTATGTATTCTAGTTACTAGTCCTTTGTCCTTTGTCTGGTACATGGTTTGCAAGTTTTTTTTCCAGTCTGTACCTTGTCTTAATCCTTTTCACATGGGCTTTCACAAAGCAAAAGATTTTAATTTAAATTTTGCCAGTTTTTTCTTTTAATGATTATGCTTGGTATCAAATTTAAGAACTCTATGCCTAGCCCCTGATCTCAGAGATTTTTTCCTATGTTGTTTTCTCCATGTTTTTAAGTTCTACATTTTATTTCCGTTATTTTTTAACATTTTATTTATTTGAGAGAGAAAAAAATCATCACTGGAAGGGGGAGGGATGGAAGGAGAGCGAGAACCAAATTCCCCGTCTAGCAGGGAGCCTAATGTGGGACTTGATCCCAGAACCCTGAGATCATGACCTGAACCAAAAGCAGGTGCCTAACCAACGGGCCACCCAGGTGCTCCACGTTCTGCATTTTAGAGTTAAGTCTGATCTGTTTTGTATTAATTTTTTTGTTTGTTTGTTTGTTCTGTGTTAATTTTATTTAAGGTGTGAAGTTTAGGTTTAGGTTCATTTTTTGCCTATTAATGTCCAGTTGATCCTGCACCGTTTGATGAGAAAGCCATCCTTCCTCCATTGGATTGTTTTTGCATTTTTGTATAAAAACAATTGAGCATATGTATGGGTCTATTTCTTGGTCTACTTCATCTGTTTTGTGAGATTTGAGGGGAGTCCAAACTAAGCCTTTGCTACTGTTCAGCTTGCTTTGAACTCCTTGTTCATTCTTTGCATAATTTTTTTTTGTTATTATCTTGGAAATTTTTTTCCTATTGATCAAAGGGAACAAATATCTTATTAGGTAAAAAAGGGGGGATAAGATACACAGTAATTTGATTCTCAATAGTTTTTCGAGTTTATCTTCTCCATAATATAGTGATAAGTCAACATATTTGTTTTGGAGAATTCAGTTCTTTTCTAAATTACTTGGGTTATTAACATTTTCACCACAATTATGGCTCAATAATAAGCATACTTTATCTGACATCTTGAAAAAATGGAGCGCTGCATTAATGGATTTTTGTATATCAAAAGTTTATCTCTTGGACAAAACTTAAAATTTTAATTATTTTTAGAGAAAATGTTTCTCACATGTGGTTAAATTTCAATAAAGGTGGCAATTCAGTTCCTTATGGAAATCTGCCAAGAATCCTTTTCTGGCATCTGGATAAACACAAGCAGATAGAGAGAAATTTGTTTCTCTCCCCCAGAAAATTCTTTTAAGCTTTCTGGCTCTGAAGTTTTGCAGCTTTAGGCCAGTTTCCTACAACCAATGCGAGGAAGGTTCCATCCCCCAACTGAAAAATCTGTCTAATGCATGGATTTACCAAACCTTGTTTAAATAGCATTTGAAGATTTCTGTGAAATTTTAGCTGAAAGTATTCCCATTCTACCTTCAGAGCAACATTTTAAGGAATGTTCTCTTTCTGAAAGCTGATAGTTTTATGTGATAGTTTAACCTTCCTGTAAATATTTTCCTTTTGAATATATGTAATACAAGTGAATATAATCAATGAAAAGTATATATTTTTATAAATCATTCTGAGTATATTGTTAAGAATATAGTATATGTGAATATATTCTTGATATGTAATTTTCTTTTTTTTTCCTTAACTGGCTTTTTTTTTTTTAAGATTTTATTTATTTATTTGATAGAGATTGCAAGTAGCCAGAGAGGCGGGCAGAGAGAGAGGAGGAAGCAGGCTCCCCGCTGAGCAGAGAGCCCAATGTGGGCTGATCCCAGGACCCTGAGATCATGACCTGAGCCAAAGGCAGAGGCTTTAACCCACTGAGCCACCCAGGTGGCCCATCTAGCTGACTTCTTTCTGATGGATGAAAGTCTTAACACAGATTATTCCTGTATACTTAGTATTTGTTTAGTGATGTGTTTATACACTGATAAATAATAAAATATGTGCTTTCCATTAATAAAGTAATTGCCTCAAATATCTAGCTTTTTTTTTCTTTTTTAAGTAAGCTCTACCCCCTACTCCCACCATGTGGGGCTCAAACTCATGACTCTGAGATCTAGAGTTGCTTGCTCTACTGGCAGAACCAGCCAGGCACCCCTGGGGTTTTTCTTACTTAAAAATTATTTTAGGGGTACCTGGGTGGCTCAGTGGATCAAGCCTCTGCCTTCGGCTCAGGTCATGGTCTCAGGGTCCTGGGATGGAGCCCTGCATCCGGCTCTCTGCTCAACAGGGAGCCTGCTTCCCCCTCTCTCTCAGCCTGCCTCTGCCTACTTATGATCTCTATCCCTCTGTCAAAAAATAAATAAATAAATAAATAAATAATTTTTAGAGTTAAAATTCATTCTATAGATTTGCCTTAATACCTTTTTAGTTGATGCCTTCCAATATCAAAATAGACATTTTGTCTTTCTAAGAGCAAACTATAGGCCTGAGAAGTAAGCATATCTTTCTACATTATGTAATAAGAAACAATATTTTTGTTAAAAATGAAATAATGTAATTCTGCGTAATGTTTTTTGAAAAAAGTGTATGTAGGTGAAAAGGTCACTCAATTTGGCTATGTGAAAACTTAAATTTTTTAAGTTTTTTTTTAAATGAAATTAAAAAGGAAGGCAACAATTCCAAGAAAATGCAGTGATAGAGAGTTGAGGTCCTGTTGGCACTGTATTATTTTAATTTTAATGATTTACAAGAGAATTAAAACTTTGGGGAAGAATAGGTAAACTGAAGAACAATTATCTGCTTCACTGAAAATTAAACATAAAATAATACAGCAATCCATTTACTTTCAATTTCCTTTTTAAAAATATTTATTTATTTATTTTAGGGGGAGAGAGAGCGAGCAGGAATGGGAGGGGCAGAGGGAGAGAGAATCCCAAGCAGACTCTGAGCTGAGCACAGAGCCTGTTGTGGGACTCAGTCTCATGATCCTGAGATTATGACCACCGAAACCAAGAGCGGGGGCTTAACGGCCTGTGCCACTGAGGAGTCCCTTCCTTCTTTCTGTTTTTCCATCTATCTTTCTCCCTCCCTCCCTTCCTTCCTTTCTCTCTTTCTTTCTTCCGGTATAATTAACGTAGAGTGTTATATATTAGTTTCAAATTTAATCAAATTAGTTTCAGCAGTTCTGTGTTACTCAGTACTCCTCACCAAAAGTGTACTCTTAATCCCCTTCATCCGTTTCACCCATCTCTCTCCACCCCCACCTTCCCAGTGCTAACCACCAGTTTGTTCTATATATTTAAGACTCTGGTTTTTCATTTGTCTTTTTCCCATGTTCCTTTGTTTTGTTTCCTAATCCATTCATTCATTCGTTCATTCATTTATTTGTTTTAAAGATTTTATTTATCTATTTGACAGAGACACAGCGAGAGAGGGATGTGTTCCAGGGGTGTGGGAGAGGGAGAAGCAGGATTCCTGTTAAGTAGGGAGCCTGATGCGGGACTCCATCCCAGGACCCTGTGATCATGACCTGAGCAAAAGGCAGATGCTTAATGACTGAGGTGCCCCATTAATTAATTTATTTATTTATTTTTTAAATCTATCAAATTAGCAAAAATATAAAATGAGATAATGCCCGTTGTTCTTGAGGGGAAAGGAAGGGAGGAAGTTATTCCATATATATTGCTGATGGGTATACAGAATTCTTTTTTTGTTCTTTTAAACTTTGAAAGTGTAGGGGAGGAAAAACTTTCTTCTACCCTCTTTGATTCTGTGGCTTGGCTTAAGAAATTAAACAGATTGACAGGAGAAAACCATACAGGTGTTTGGTATATTTTTACATGCACATAGAAGTCTTCATAAGGCAAATGAAGACCTGAATGAGCAGTTAGAACTGAGAGTTTATATATATTTTATTTTATTTATTTGCTTATTTACTTTTTAAAGATTTACTTATTTATTTGACAGTCAGAGATCACGAGTAGGCAGAGAGGCAGACAGAGAGGAGGAACCCCGATGAATGCGGGGCTCCATCCCAGGACCCTGCGATCATGACCTGGGCCGAAGGCAGAGGCTTTAACCAACTGAGCCACCCATGCGCCCCGAGAGTTTATATATATTTTAATCAAAGGATCAGTATATTTGTGGGGAATTGACTAGACAAAGGAGTTTTAGCTAGAGGCCATAAATTGTGAGACAGTGATTAGAAAATATATGGGGGAAACTAATGGAAGATAAGGGTTATTTTGATAGGTATATTTTTACAGATCAATTTTGGCATCATCTCCCAGTCTCTAATCCTAAGAATGTTCTTCTCTTCCTGCAGAAGAAGGGCACCTTTCTCATGGGAAATTTTATGACCTGCTTTTAGGTAGAAAGAGGGAGGTCAGAGAGACCTTCCTGCATTTGCTATTTCTCACATGCTTTCAGCCCAAAGTAATTGCCAAAGTGACGTATTTGGCACCTTCTGAACCCCTTCAAAATATAATACATGTGCCAATAATAAACAAATTGTGTATCTAGTTGATGAATTGTTACAAACTGCGTAAATGTGACTAGCACTCCTATCAAGAAGCTGGACTTTATCAGCACCTTATAGGAACACCTTGTATTCCTTCCAGTATCTAACACCATCTTCCTGAAGGAAAACAAGTGTCCTGACTGATTGCTGAGTCATAGGGTATACATGCTCAGCTTCAGTAGAGACTGTCAGTTTTCCAGAGTGACTGTATCAATTTATACTGCATCAGCAGTGTGTCAGTGTCCCAGTTCCTCAACTTCTTTGTGATTATCATTTTGAAAAGCATTTAACAGAATGTATCAAGAGCCGTAAATACATCTATACCCATTTATCTAGTAATTCTACTAATTGAAAGGATGGAAAAAGATACATGTACAACAACATGCTGCGAAACATGAAGCAGAGATCAGAGACCACAAGCTGTATCTGGCCATCTGTAGCCCAAATCCGGTTACAACCATTTGTTTTTTTGTGGCTGCTTTTGTGCTACAATGGAAGAGTTTAGTAGGTATTTCAGAAACCTTGGAAAACAAAATATTTACTGTCTCTCTCCAGAAAAAGCTTTCTGACCCCTAAATCAGAGCATTATTTAGAGTAGTAAAAGATTAGCAATAACCAGTATATCTGTCAGTTGGGGAATTACTGGATAAATCCTGGTGTAAGCACTTGATAGAATAGGATATAGCCATTTAAATTCATCCAGCAAATATTTATTGGGCATTTGCTACATGTTAGGTACTTTTCTAGGTGCTGACAAATCAGCAAAGACTAGAATTCATGCCCTCATTGACCTCTAATTTTAGTGGAGGAGTTAGAAAATAAGTACATGAGATAACATGTTAAGAGGTGAGTGCTAACATGGTAAAAAAAGGGAAGGAAGATACAAAAAATTTCAGGGCGAGGGCTTGACATTTTAGATTGCCTTCTTTCTCTGAGAAAATGACTTTTGAGTAAGGACTTGAAATAAGTGAAAGGGCTTGACATGCAGGTAGCTAGAGGAAGAACATTTGAGGGAGAAGGAAAAGCAAGTACAAAGGGACAAAGTTGGAAATGTGCCTAATGTGTTCTAGGAACAACAAGAAGAGGAAGGGCTGTAATAGAGTGAAGGAGGAGGAGAGCAGCAAGGGATGAGGTCGGACAGGTCATTGGGTGGTGGTAGCAGTGAGGACGCATCATGGTCAGCCTTGTAGCAACATGAAAAATCCGTGTCATAAATTTATGTTCAAGTTTTTGAAAAAAAGTGCTTTTCTCACTTCCATTTTCCCCTCCCTCCCTCTCTGCTCAGTAATGACAATCATGTAAAGCAATGCATAATAAGGAAAAGACTAGAATAAAATAATGCCAACATTTTTAATGTCCTGGGATTATGAATTATGCTTCTTGCATACTTTCTATAGTTTGGTTATCTTTTATAATAAAATACATATTTAGAAACTTGAATGATTTTGCATACTTTAGAAATCAGTTACTCTAGTTTATTGTAGCCTGCCAATGGCTAGCACTCTTTTTTTTTTTTTAAAGATTTATTTATTTATTTATTTGAGAGAAGGCACAATCATGGAATGAGGGGAGGGAGCAGAGAAGGGGAAAGAGAGAATCTCAAACAGACTCCCTGCTTAGTGCAGAGCATGTCATGGGGCTCAGTCTCAGGACCCTGAGATCCCAACCTGAGCTAAAACCAAGGGTTGATGCTTAATTGACTGCACCACCCAGGTGCCCTGGATAGTACTGTCTTAAATCATATAAGGGGTTGCTAGGTTTTTAATTATTAATTTTTCAGTGTTTGAACCAGAGGAACATGGGGATTATCTATTTTAAGCCCTTCATTTTATGTTTTATAGGTAAGGAACTCAAGCTTTCAGTTCTTTTTCTTAGGTGTTGGTATGTTCCATCACTATTGGTGGTTATTTTGCACTTAAGTGATTTTTGTGATGAATGATTTACTTAATCTTTAACATAAAAAGAAAATCCTTGAAAATAATGAAATCCAAATCTGTGTTCAAATCTTCTTAGTGTGAAAACCAATGGAACAAAAACAATGTTAATAATGAATTCTTTTGGCTAGCATCTGGTTAAGATCATGGATGTAGGAGAGCTCAGACTGCTTTGGTTTGTTTCTGGCCCTTATTATTGCTTAACCTCTCTGTGCTTTGGTTTCCCATTTACAAAATGATTTGTTACTAGGTATATACCTCATAGGGTTGTTGCAATGCTTAAATGAATTCATATGGGTACAATTCCAGGCACCTAGGCCAAATTATTGAGGCTTAAATATCAGGAAGGGAAGGTATTTGAACACTAGGTACCGGAGAAAATTGAGCTCAATAAATACTTGTGTTGTTCAAAGTGTATATATCTCTCTACTTTGACTTCATGGTTATCTTATAGCAATTTACTAACATTTTAAAGCATATCATCTTAATTAGCACATTGGCTTCAAATTGTCCTGTTATAGCACTTATGCTATAAACCCTTCACAGATGGTTATCAAATTTGGGGGGAAATAATACTTATTTTTATTTGAGTAAGAGAAATATTGTGACTTAGTTGAATGGCCTGAGTGAGTGGGTCATGTGACAAAACACAGAGCAAGATGAGTGGTAAAAGGCCACTGGCTGGCCTAAAAACTGGCTGGCACAGAGTCCAAGCAGCTCTAAGAAAGATTGCTTGTTTACTGGAACATGCAAGAACTTTGTTTCATGCCTATATAGGTCAGGGCATTAAAGAGCTCCATATACACAGACACACACTGGTGAAAGGGAATCAAGTAGAGAGTGAGAAGGATGTAACCTTGTCCTTCGAAGTGTGCCACCAAAATTTTAATATTTGAGTGATCTTAACCTCAGAGAGGCTGAGCACCATAGATCTCATATAATGGGTATAGTTAAGAATTAACACTTTTTAAGTTTTTCTAGAAAATGACTTTCAAAATATATGATAGAACTTGTTAAAATTTGAAGTAAGGGGGCACCTGGGTGGCATAGTCCGTTAAGCATTGGACTCTTGGTTTTGGCTCAGGTCATGAACTCAGGGTCATGAAATCAAGCCCCCTAGCTGGGCTTTGAAAGCTCACCTGGGAGTCTGGTTAAAGTTTCTCTCTCCTCATCTACCTACCTTTCCTCCTGCTTGACCCTCCCCTCCCAAATAAATAAATCTTTAAAAACTTTTGAAGTATGGATAAAACAAGATTTAACTTAGAGTACTTTGACTACTTGTGGGGAAAAGAAGTTGTATTTTTCTTAGTGGCATTTATCTTAGTGAAGGATAATTTTATATACACGCTGTGTCCCTAATGTATTTTGTGTTTGTGGCTATTTGGGGTTTGCATAAAATTCTATTACTTTTTAGTGGGAAAAAATCTGAAATATTTTTGATATGCTGATTTTGTTTTCTTCAGTACTAAGTCTTCTGAAGTTTTACTTGCTCAAACTGCTTTTTTCTTTTTAACATAGCTGGATAAATACAGTTATAGTCAGCAGTGTTCCTGTCACACCAGCTTCACAAGAAAGTTTCTGCCTTCCTTGCAGAATCATGGGTTATAACTTAGGGTTTCTGTGGGCACATTAATTCTGAATAGAATCTGGGGATTGTTCTTAACTAGAAGTGTGGTGGTTTTGGTAGTGAGTTCCTAACAGGACTTAGGTACTTATATGCTCAGTAGGACATTGCTGTTTTAGCAGTTGTGGCATTTAATTGAACCTGAACTTCCCTTGGAATCTTCCTAGTCCGTTATATTAAACTGAGAAAGTTTTTAAAAATGGAACTCAGTATTTATGATTTAGTTAATAGGTAAGCTAAGGGGGCACCTGGGTAGCTCAGTGGGTTAAAGCCTCTGTCTTCAGCTCAGGTCATGATCCCAGGGTCCTGGGATGGAGTTCCACATCGGGCTGTCTGCTCAACAGGGAGCCTGCTTCCCTTCCTCTCTCTCTGCCTGCCTCTCCGCCTACTTGTAATTTCTGTCAACTAACTAACTAACTAACTAACTAAATAAATAAATAAATAAAATCTTTTAAAAAAATAGTTAAGCTAGGGATTTATATATATATATATATTTTTTTTTTTTTTAGATTTTATTTATTTATTTATTTGACAGAGAGATAACAAGTAGGCAGAGAGGCAGGCGGGGGCGGGGGAGCAGGCTCCCTGCCGAGCAGAGAGCCCAATACGGGTCTTGATCCCAGGACCCCAAGATCATGACCCAAGCCGAAGGCAGAGGCTTAACCAACCCACTGATCCACCCAGGTGCCCCAAGCTAAGGACTTTTAGAAGCGTTTGGAGGTGGGAGGAAGGAAGCCATGCATTTACAGAGATCTTCGTGAAACATAGAATTATGACACTGGATTAGCCTTTCTTTCATGGTCCTCTGCTGTTCCACTAGGCTCTGGTCCAAAGAGTAGCATATGACTCAGACTTCCCCTTAACACTCTTGTTGTTGCGTTTGGTTTGGTGTATCATATGCACATAGTTAATCTGAATACTCAGGATGTATGGAATCTCTCTAGGTTTTAAGAAATGACTGTGATTGAATATTTTAGTTTGATTCTTTTGTGAGGAATTTTTTGTTCTGTGAGATAAATATACAGCATTAGGACCAGGGGACCTAATTTCTTTTTATTTATTTATTTATTTATTTATTTGACAGAGAGAAATCAAAAGTAGACAGAGAGGCAGCCAGAGAGAGAGAGAGAGGGAAGCAAGCTCCCTGCTGAGCAGAGAGCCCGATGCGGGACTCGATCCCAGGACCCTGAGATCATGACCTGAGCCGAAGGCAGCGGCTTAATCCACTGAGCCACCCAGGCGCCCCTGGGGGGACCTAATTTCTTATCAACTAGGATATCAATCAAACTTTCTGTTCCTGTAAGGTCAAGTAAGACTCTGAGATATTGTGTCTCTTAGCTTTACTTGGTAATTCTTAATCTTTTTGTGGGTTTTCAACCCTTTTGAGAATTGGATAAAAAATTTGGATTATCTTCTTAGAAGGTGCCCATTTGTAAATGCAGCATGCAATTTTGTGTAAATTTTGGGAAATATGTGGATCTTTCTGACATGTTATACTAACAACCTCTATTTTGTGTACTTACATTTTAGCATATGACTTTCTTCTGTTTTCTTAAGAATGGAAACCTTAAAGGTTTGAAATATGGATTAGGGGAGTGAGCTTATAGGTTTCCAGGGAAAATTTATGTTTTTGAAGAAAGGGATATCATGGAATTTTTCCATCAGAGATTCATTTAAACTGTTGTTTCTGATAATGTGAGTAGTTCATCTGGTTAAATCATTCTTCTGCACTGTAGGTTATGAAAAAATAGTGTCTCACTAGTGGTATATTCACAAAGTCTAGCAAGGAAAAATTAAAAAGCTTAAATTCTCATTCTCATTTCTATGGGAATAAAGATGGAGAATTCATTATGTCAAGCATTACAAATAAGCATGTATTAAAGAGGCTACATTGTTGGAACACCCCATGAAAGATAATTTGCATGGAAGATGATTATTCAATAGGGCTTTAATTTACAAGAAACATTCCACAATTTAATTGAGCCCCTTTTGCACACACTGCTTCGCTTCAATAGATTGCATTTGCTCCTTGCATATGTACAATGCCATAAGGGTGGTTAAAATCTGATTCAGCCTAGCTGGAAGGTGAAACAACAACTGAAAGTCATGTCATAAAAATATACATTATTAAACATTTGAGAATTGTTTTTGAAATCCGTTTTCTGTTGGCTGATATGTAACATAAAGCTGATTGTCTAGTTTTCTTTATTATAATAAGATTTGTATAAGATTATTTGGTCCTGCTGGCCACTAGTTAAACTATATGGTTCAATTTAAATTTTTTTCACTTTCATAGGCTAGTCACCTATATTATATTTTTGTAAAATGAGCATACATAGCCTGCATTTATAGTTACTATTGAAAGAAAATTATTTGGTGATAAAGAAGACACTAAAACATTTCAGTAAATAACTGACTTATGATTAAAATGCCTTGAAAGTTAATGCAGTAGCCCTCCCTTATCCATAGGGATATACATTCCAGGACTGCCAGTGGATGTCTGAAATTGCAGATATACACTATTTTTTATTGATGTATACCTATGATAAAGTTCATTTAATAAATTAAATACAGTAAGAGATTAACAACCAATAGTAATAGAACAATTATAGTAGTATACTGTAATAAGTTATGTGAATGTGGTCTCTCTCAAAATAGCTTACAGTACTGTGTTTACCTACCTTGTGATGATGTGAGATGAAAAAATGCCCAAGTGATTAGGTGAAGCGAGGTGAATGATGTAGCATTAGCCTACTGTTGGCCTTCTGACACAATGTCAAGAGGATCATCGGCTTCAAGACCACAATTGACTTTGGGTGACTGAAATCTTGGAAAGCAAAACCTCAGATAAGGAGGTCTATTATATGTGGTTAGAAAAAAAAAGAAAAGAATGTAGGTATGTCCAGTGTCTTCTCTGTCTGTATTAGAATAGTATATGGATAAACTTTACCCTAGAGAGGAGGTTTTGTGTGAGCCTGAACTGATGGCTTTAGTGGATGTTCCATCCTTGAGCATTTAAAATAAGCGTTGTTGTGAGAAGCAAGGCCCATTCTTGGTGGAGAAGCACTAAAGGTATGTCCAAATGAGGAAAAGACAGAAGACCTGCAGGTTAAGTCAGGAGGAACAAGATAAGGATGTCTGTTATTACCATTGTTTTGGAGTCCTAAGATAAGGCAAGAAAAATGGATGCAGATGTTGAAAAGGAAACCATATAATTATCACCATTGTAGGAATAGTGATAAAATAAAGATTTTATTTATTTGTTTGACAGACAGGGATCACAAGTAGGCCGAGAGGCAGGCAGAGAGAGCGGGGGAAGCAGGCTCCCCGCTGAGCAGAGAGCCCAATGCGGGGCTTGATCCCAGGACTCCGGGACCATTACCTGAGCTGAAGGGCAGAGGTCTTAACTCACTGAGCTACCCAGGTGCCCCAAGAATATTTTTGAGAATAGGATGAAAGTTTAAAGTGGAGGGAAGGGAGGTTGATACATTTTCTGTTGAGTACCCTTCATGTTTTTGGTGAATTAAGGCTTTCTGCTGAAGGTGGAGGGGCTAAGAGGGAAATGGTCAACTAAAAAGAATGAAAAGAAAGGATTTAGAGTAACTGTGATGAAAAAGTATTTGGTGTAGCTCTAAGAGTTGTATGAAGACAATATGGAGTCAGTCAAGAAAGGTTGTTTCCTGTGAGTTAGGATATTTCTGGAATTTTCTGAGCATAAGCAATTGATTACTGTATGGGCCGCTTGATGACGACCTGAAGTGATAAAGAAGTGGTTCAGCATCTTCCACAAAAGTTTGCTCCTCATGTTAGATGTTTGCCTCCATGAGACCCTGAAGTTGGAGATCCTATAGGATCAATTATAAGTAAGGTGAGGGAAAAAGGAAGAATAAAACTATTTGGAGGAGAAGCCTGTATTATTTTTATAGTGGGCGGATCTGTTAGTAGAGGTCTCTGATTATGTCCAAAAAAGTCTAGATGGAAATTCCTACTTGCTAGAGTTACTATGGAGATTAAATTAGGTATAACAGTGGGTATGAGTTGTTTCCTGTAGTGCTCTGCATTATAGTAAACTCTTAGCAGATGTCTGCTTTAAAACAAAAACAAAAGTCCTGTGTTCTGTGAGCCCATTCTTCTGGACAGTTTAAGCAATTTTGTCTCCCTTATATTCTTTGAATATTTAGCATCTGTGAACTTTTTCTTTGCACTGGTCTTGGCCCCTGTTCCTTCATCCCTGCTTCTGCATCCTGAGGAACCTGTGCTTGAACCTGGTACTTCTTGTCCCTATTTCCTTTCTTTCATAGCTAGATTCTTAAATAAATGGATTACAGTGCTTTTTTCCCCCTTTTATTACTAACTCTCTTTAATCCTAGGGAATTTGGCTCTTTCTACCTCCCTTCTGGTCAAAGTCTCCACAAAATAAACATTGCTAATAGACAAATAAACACCTAAGTAAATGATCAGGGGATAATAAGTGCTATGGAGAAAAATAATTCAGTTAGGGAGTGCTGGGCAAATGTCAGGGGTGTGGGGGCTCTGGGGTGGTCAGAAAGATGTCTGTTTTTTGCAGGGGGGGCAGGTATCTCTAGTAAGTGGACACTAAAGCAGATTTAAGGAAGTGAAGGAGCAAATCATACATATCTGTGAAGAACATTCCAGGCAGCCAATGCAAAATCCTTTAGCAGGGACAAGGTTGATGCATTTGAAGAAGAGCAGGGAGAGTTTTGGAGATAGGGTAGAGTGAGAAGGGGATGATGTCAGAGAGGTAAGTAGATTGACATTGGGAGCATGTGAAAATTGTCTTCTGATTGCTTCTTTTTCATCAGTAAGAGTGAGAATGAAGCAGAAGGGACTGGAGATTTGAAGAAATGTTCATTTAGGACAGTAGAGAAAGAATGGACTTGAACAAAATGTTATCCCTGGACCAGTAGCACGATTGTCATCTGGGAATGCGTTAGAAGTGCAAATCCTTGGATCTCATCCAAGACTTACTGAATCAGAAACTCTGGAGGTGAGGGCAAACAGTCTGTGTTTTAACAAGCTTTCTGGGTTATGCACAAAAATGTTTGAGAGCCATTGGACTAGAGAGTTAAGTACAGTTACTAGGTAGCCCTGAGGACTTACTTGAGTTTAGTGATCTTAAGTTTAATGTGAAAATAGTAATTAGGGGCGCCTGGGTGGCTCAGTGAGTTAAACCTCTGCCTTTGCTCAGGTCATGATTTCAGAGTCCTGGGATCAAGCCCTGTATTGGGCTCTCTGCTCAGGGGGAGCCTGCTTCCCCTCCAACTCTCTGCCTGCTTCTCTGCCTACTTGTGATCTCTGTCAAATAAATAAATAAATAAAGTAAAATAAAAAAGAAAGTAGTCATTAGGTTATGCTGAAAAATGAAAGGGATGAGGGAATTGAGTGCATACAAGGAATTGTTTTAAATGATATACTGCAAAATCTAAACTGCATAAAGAGAAAAGTGAGGGTGGGTCATTGGGACAATGAACATGCTAGGATCAATAGACTTTTAGTCCCAATGGGTCAAAGAATTGGTCAATGAAAGAAATTCTGACACAGATCTAGTTGATTCTAAATTACAGGTATTTTCCCTTTAGTCAAGTATCTTCCTAAATCAGTATTTCCTGCTTGACAATTATATGTTAGAGTAAGTAATTTTGAGTCAAAAATTCTGAGTTCAGGGTGCTTGGGTGGCTCAGTGGGTTAAGCCTCTGCCTTTGGCTCAGTTTATGAACTCAGGGTCCTGGAATCGAGGCCTGCATCGGGCTCTCTGCTCTGCTCAGTTTGTTTTGTGAGATTAAGAGTCTGTTATGGTTTGTCTCCCTCCCGATCCCATCTTGTTTCATATATTCTTTTCCTACCTCCCAAACCCCCCACGTTACATCTCCACTTCCTCATATCAGGGAGATCATATGATAGTTGTCTTTCTCTGATTGACTTATTTCGCTAAGCATAATATCCTATAGTCCATCCTTGTCATTGCAAATGGCAAGATTTCATTTCTTTTGATGGCTGCATAGTATTCCATTGTATATATATATACCACATCTTCTTTATCCATTCATCTGTTAATGGACATCTAGGTTCTTTCCATAGTTTGGCTATTGTGGACATTGCTGCTATAAACATTCGGGTGTACATGCCCCTTCGGATCACTACATTTGTATCTTTAGGGTAAATACCCAGTAGTACAATTGCTGGGTTGTAGTGTAGCTCTATTTTCAACTTTTTAAGGAAGCTCCTTGCTGTTTTCCAGAGTGGCTGTACCAGTTTGCATTCCCACCCAACGGTGTAAGATGGTTCCCCTTTTTCCGCATCCTCATCAGAATCTATCATTTCCTGACTTGTTAATTTTGACCATTCTGACTGGTAGTCTCACTTTTTTATAGGATTTTATTTATTTATTTGAGAGAGAGAGAGAGTAGGCATGAATAGGGGGATTGGCAGAGAGGGAGGGAGAAGCAGACCACTCACTGAACGTGGAGCCAACGTGGGGCTTGATCCCAGAACCCCGAGACCATGACTTGAGCCAAAGTCAGATGCTTAAGCAATTGAGCCACCCAGGCACCCCTGAAGTCTCCTAATCAGTGCTCTTCACTGTTTTCCACACTGACCTCCTCCTCTTCTGTATCCTTTACTTTGTTTCTGTAGTGCAAAGAACCTTGCCTTGTAACAATTACAAAAATATGAATCTAGTAGAAAAGTAAGAAAAAAGTATTCATGACTGTTATTATTACTTGCCATATAATAAAATTGTTGTCTTAAAAATACATTAGACTTTTGCCTCTGGCCAAGGCATAGTAACTGGAGCAGATTTATCATTCTACCTGTATTATTAGGGTTCTGCAGAGATATAGAACCAATAGGATGCATATGTTTATATATTTATTATAAGGAATTGGGTCACTTAATAGGGGAAGCTGGGAACTCCCAAATTCTACAGTCTGTAAGTTGGAGACCCTGGAGAGTCAATGTATAATTCCAGTCCAAGTCTGAAGGCCTGAGAACTAGGAAAGCTGATGGTGTACTTTCTAGTCTGAAAGCCTAAAGGCTCAAGATCCAAGAAAAGCTAATGTTTCCTTAGAGTCTGACTGCAGGCAAAGACTCAGCTCATTCATCAAATAGGAAGAATTCCTTCCTACTCTGCTTTTTTGTTTTATTAAGGGCTTCAATTGATTGGATGAGGCCACTCACATTTAGGGGGGCAATCTGCTTTATGTAGTCTACTGATTCAAATGTTAATCTCATTCAGAAATACCCTCACAGATACACCCAGCATAGTGTTTGTCTTTTTTAAAAAATTAACATACAATGTATTATTTGCCCCAGGGGTACAGGTCTGTGAATCAAAAGGCTTACATTTCACATACCCTCCCTAATGTCCCTCATGCAGCCACCCTATCCCTACCCTCCCACCCCCCAGCAACCCTTGGTTTGTTTCGTGAGATTAAGAGTCTCTTATGGTTTGTCTGCCTCCCGATCCTATCTTGTTTCATTTTTTTACTTCCCTACCCCACAACCATTTCCTGCCTCTCAAATTCCTCATATCAGAGAGATCATAATATATTTTCTTTCTCTGATTGACTTATTTCACTGAGCATAATACCCTCTAGTTCTGTCCATGTCATTACAAATGCAAGATTTCGGGCTTTTGATAGCTGCATAGTATTCCATTGTATATATATACCACATCTTCTTTTTTTTTTTTTAAAGATTTTATTTATTTACTTGAGAGAGACAGTGAGAGAGAGCATGAATGAGGAGAAGGTCAGAGAGAGAAGCAGACTCCCCATGGAGCTGGGAGCCCGATGTGGGACTCGATCCCGGGACTCCAGGATCATGACCTGACCCAAAGGCAGTCGTCCAGTGAGGCATTGGTGGTTCAGTGGTAGAATTCTCGCCTCCCAAAGGCAGTCGTCCAACCAACTGAGCCACCCAGGCGTCCCGATATACCACATCTTCTTTATCTATTCATCTATTAACCGACATCTAGGTCCTTTCTATACTTTGGCTATTGTGGACATTGCTGTTACAAACATTTGGGTGCACCTGCCCCTTTGGATCACTACATTTTTATCTTTAGGGTAAATACCCAGTAGTGCGATTGTTGGGTCCTACAGTAGCTCTATTTTCAACTTTTTGAGGAACCTCCATACTCTTTTCTACAGTGGCTGCACTGGCATGTGTTCCCACCAACAATGTAGGAGGGTTCCCCTTTCTTCGCATCCTCACCAGCATCTGTTGTTTCCTTACTTGTTAATTTTAGCCATTCTGACTGGTGTGAGTTGTTAATCTCACTGTGGTTTTGATTTGTATTTCCCTGATGCTAAGCGATGTTGAGCACTTTTTCATGTGTCTGTTGGCCATCTGGATGTCTTTTTGCAGAAATGTCTGTTCATGTCTTCTGTCTATTTCTTGATTGGATTATTTGTTCTTTGGGTGTTGAGTTGGATAAGTTCTTTATAGATTTTGGATAGTAGCCCGTTATTTGATATGTCATGTGCAAATATCCTCTCCCATTCTGTCAGTTGTCTTTTGGTTTTGTTGACTGTTTCCTTTGCTGTGCACAAGCTTTTGATCTTGATGAAGTCCCAGTAGTTCATTTTTGCCCTTACTTCTCTTGCTTTTGGCGATATTTCTAGGAAGAAGTTGCTGAGGCTCAGTTTGAAGAAGTTGCTTCCTGTGTTCTCCTCAAGGTTTTAATGGATTCCTGTCTCATACTGAGCTCTTCCATCCTTTTTGAATCTATTTTTATGTGTGGTATAAGGAAATGGTCTAGTTTCATTCTTCTGCATGTGGCTGTCCAATTTTCCCAACACCATTTGTTGAATAGACTGTCTTTTTTCAATTGGACATTCTTTCCTACTTTGTTGAAGATTAGTTGACCATAGAGTTGAGGGTCTATTTCTGGGCTCTCTATTCTGTTCCATTGATCTATGTGTCTGTTTTTGTGCCAGTGCCATACAGCCTTGATGATGACAGCTTTGTAATAGAGCTTGAAGTCTGGAATTGTGATGCTACCAACTTTGGCTTTCCTTTTAAACATTCCTCTGGCTATTCAGGGTCTTTTCTGGTTCCATATAAATTTTAGGATTATTTGTTCCTTTTTTTTTTTTTTTTTTTTTTTTGATACGGGATTGCATTAAATGTGTAGATTGCTTTAAGTAGTATAGACATTTCCACAATATTTGTTCTTCCAGTCCATGAGCATGGAGCATTTTTCTGTTTCTTTGTGTCTTCCTCCATTTCTTTCATGAGTATTTTACAGTTTTCTAAGTACAGATTCTTTGCCTCTTTGGTTAGGTTTATTCCTAGGTATCTTAGGTTTTGGGTGTTGTTCTAAATGGGATTGAGTCCTAATTTCTCTTTCTTCTGTCTTGCTGTTAGTGTATAGAAATGCAACTGATTTCTGTGCATTGATTTTGTATCCTGACACTTTACTGAATTCCTGTATGAGTTCTAGGAGTTTTGGATAGAGTCTTTTGGGTTTTCCACATAAAGTATCACATCATCTTCAAAAACTGAGAGTTTGACTTCTTCTTTGCCGATTTGGATGCCTTTTATTTTTGTTGTCTGATTGATAAGGCTAGACTGTAGTGCTATGTTGAATAACAGTGGTGACAGTGGACATTCCTGGCGTGTTCTGACCTTCAGGGATAAGCTCTCAGTTTTTCCCCATTGAGAATGATATTTGCTGTGGGTTTTTCCATAGATGGCTTTGATGATATTGAGGTTTGTACCCTCTATCCCTACACTGTGAAGAGTTTTGATCAAGAAAGTATGCTGTACTTTGTCAAGTGCTTTTTCAGCATTTATTGAGGGTATCATATGGTTCTTGTTCTTTCTTTTATTAATGTGTTGTATCACATTGATTGATTTGTGGATGTTGAACCAACTTGCAGCCCAAAAATAAATCCCTCTTGGTCGTGGTGAATAATCCTTTTAATGTACTGTTGGATCCTATTGGCTAGTATTTTGGTGAGAATTTTTGCATCTGTGTTCATCAAGGATATTGGCCTGTAATTCTCCTTTTTAGTGGGGTTTTTGTCTGGTTTTGGGGTCAAGGTAATGCTGGCCTCATAAAATGAGTTTGGACGTTTTCCTTCCATTTTTATTTTCTGGAATAGTTTCAGGAGAATAGGTATTAATTCTTCTTTAAATGTTTGGAAGAATTCCCCTGGGAAGCCGTCTGGCCCTGGGCTCTTGTTTGTTGGGAGATTTTTAATGACTGTTTCAATCTCCTTGCTGGTTGTGGGTCTGTTCAGGTTTTCTATTTCTTCCTGGTTCAATTTTGGTAGGTTATAGGTCTGTAGGAATGCATCCATTTCTTCCAGATTGTCAAATTTGCTGGCATATAGTTTGCTCATGATATGTTCTTATAATTGTTTGTGTTTCGTTGGTGTTGGTTGTGATCTCTCCATTTCAATCATGATTTTATTAATTTGGGTCCTTTCTCTTTTCTTTTTGATAAGTCTGGCCGGGGGTTTATCAATCATATTAATTCTTTCAAAGAACCAGCTCCTCATTTTGTTGGTTTGTTCTACCATTCTTTTGGTTTCTATTTTATTGATTGCTGCTCTGATCTTTATTATGTCTCACTTTCTTTGCTGTTCTTTCTCCAGCTCCTTTAGATGTGGGGTTAGGTTGTGTGCTTGAGATCGTTCTCGTTTCTTGAGAATGGCTTGTATTGCTGTATATTTTCCTCTCAGGACTGCCTTTGTTGTGTCCCAAAGATTTTGAATAGTTTTGTTTCCATTTTCATTTGTTTCCATGAATTTTAAAAATTCTTCTTTAATTTCCTGGTTGACTCATTCATTCTCGAGTACGATGGTCTTTAGCCTCCATGTATCTGAGTTCTTTCTGACTTTTCTCTTGTGATTGAGTTCTAGCTTCAGAGCATTGTGGTCTGAAAATATGCAGGGAATGATCCCAATCTTTTGGGACCAGTTGAGACCTGATTTGTGACCCAGGATGTGATCTATTCTGGAGAATGTTCCATGTGCACTAACGAAGAATGTGTATTCTGTTGCTTTGGGATGGAATATTCTGAATACATCTGTGATGTCCATCTGGTCCCATGTGTCATTTAAGGCCTTTATTTCCTTGTTGATCTTATGGTTGGACGATCTGTCCACTTCACTGAGCGGGGGTGTTAAAGTCCCCTACTATGATTGTATTTTGTCGATGTGTTTCTTTGATTTTGTTATTAATTGGTTTGTATAGTTGGCTGCTCCCATGTTAGGGGCATAGATATTTAAAATTGTTAGACCTTCTGGTTGGACAGACCCTTTAAGTATGCTATAGTGTCCTTCCTCATCTCTTATTATACTCTTTGGCTTAAAATCTAATTTATCTGATATAAGGATTGCCACCCCAGCTTTCTTTTGATGTCCATTAACATGGTAAATGGTTTTCCACCCCCTCACTTTAAATCTGGAGGTGTCTTTGGGGTAAAAAGAGTTTCTTGTAGACGGCGTATTGATGGGTCTTGTTTTTTTTTTTCTTTCTTTTTTTTTTAATCCATTCTGATACTCTGTGTCTTTTGATTGGGGCATTTAGCCCATTTATACTCATGGTAACTATTTAAAGTTATGAGTTTAGTGCCATTGTATTACCTGTAAGGTGACTTACTGATTATTGTCCCTATCCCTTTCTGGTCTAGTACTTTTAGGCTCTCTCTTTGCTTGGAATTCCCCTTTCAGTATTTCCTGTAGGGCTTGTTTGGTGTTTGCAAATTCTTTTAACTTTTGTTTGTCCTGGAAGCTTTTTATCTCTCCTTCTATTTTCAGTGATAGCCTACCTGGATATAGTATTCTTGGCTGCATATTTTTCTCGTTTAGTGCTCTGAATATATCATGCCAGTTCTTTCTGGCCTGCCAGGTCTCTGTGGATAAGTCTGCTGCCAGTCTAATATTTCTACCATTGTATGTTAGAGACTTCTTGTGCTAAGTGCTTTCAGGATTTTCTCTTTGTCACTGAGACTTGTAAGTTTTACTATTAGGTGATGGGGTGTGGACCTATTTTTATTGATTTTGAGGGGGTTTCTCTGTGCCTCCTGGATTTTGATGCTTGTTCCCTTTGCCATTAGGGAAATTCTCTACTATAATTTGCTTCAGCATGCCTTCTGCCCCTCTGTCTCTTTCTTCTTCTTCTGGGATCCCAATTATTTTAATATTGTTTCGTCTTAGGGTTATCACTTATCTCTCAAATTCTCCCCTTGTGGTCGAGTAGTTGTTTGTCTCTCTTTTCTCTACTTCTTTATTCTCCATCATTTAGTCTTCTGTGTCACTAATTCTTCTACTTCATTTATCCTAGCAGTAAGAGCCTTCATTTTTTATTGCATCTCATTAATAGCTTTTTAAATCTCATTTTGGTTAGATTTAAGTTCTTTTATTTCTCCTGAAAGAGATTTTATTCCTCCAGAAGGGGATTCTCTAATCTCCCATGCTTTTTTTGAGCCCAGCCGGCACTTTGATAATCATCATTCTGAACTCTCGTTCTGACATATTACTTTCATACAGCTTTTGAGGAGGAGAATCAAAGTGGTGGACTCCCAGTATCTGGCCGAGAGCTCAGGGCCCCACTCTTCAATGTGCCCTCAAAGAAAAGCAGTCAGTTCCTCCTGTCTCCCAGCTCTCTGGCCGCACTCTGAGCTCACCCAAGCCTGTGACTGAGCGTTTCTATCTCTGGCGCCAGCCCCATTTGGAGTTTCCAAACCTAGCAGATTCCTGCCTCGTGCTCCTGCGTCATTCCCCCTGGTGGAGGGAAGGTGAGTCTCCCTGGGTGTGCCACTTGTGGGGTCACTGCTCAAAGAGCAGTGGTCTGACTGTGTGGCAGATCACAGTTTAAGGTAATCCTGAGCTGAGAGCCCTCTGCTCAGCTCTGTCTCTGTAGCTGGCTTCCCCGCTCTGATACCTGGGAACTCTGCCACATTCAGACACCCCTGGTCTTTCTGTGACCCTATGGGTCCTGAGACCACACTGTCCCTGCAAGGGCTCCACCCCCTGCTTAGCCTTTGGAGTGACATACCTCAGTGGAGCATACTTCTGAAAGTTCCAATTTTGTGCTCCTCTGCTCTTTCACTTGCCATGAGCCAGCCCCTCCCCCCACAGTCTGTCTTCCCGTCACTTCAGATGCAGTTTTCCACATGTCCTACCTTTGGAAAGTGGTCAATTTACTGTTCTTAGAATTGCTGCTCTTCTTCTTTTCTTTCTCCTCTTTAGTTTCTAGGTGTTCAGAATGGTTTGATAACTATCTAGTTGAACTCCTGGGACCTGATGATATTTCTCCTCCACCATCTTGCTTCTTCCACCCAACATAATGTTAATCAAATATTTGGGTGCCCTGTGACCTGTCAGGTTGACACATAAAATTAACTCTCACACACCTGAAACAATTAAGAAACCATACAAAATATATTAAACCGTGGTTTTTTAAAACATTGGATATCAGGTACTGAAATACCAGTGATCTTTGAGAGATGAGAAACAAGGTGAACCTCATGACTGTCTCAGCTTACTTCCTGGAAAGGGTTTCTGTTCTCCATGGAGGGGGGCAATCCAAGTGGAGGCTGCCAGTTTCCCTGAGTTGAGAAGGTGGGGATGGAAGTCTGAGGAGGCTGTGGTGACTAGAGTTCCTAGGAAGAAGCAAAAATATCTCTATTCACAGATGACATGATCCTGTATATATAAAATTCCATGGAATTTACAAGAAAACTAGAGATAGTAATATGTGAGTTCAGCAAATTTGCAAGGTACCAAATCAACACACAGAAGCTACTTGTATTTCTGTACATAAGCAAAGAACAATCTGAAAAGGACATTAAGAGAGCAGTTCCATTTATTTATTTTTTTAAAGATTTTTATTTATTTGACAGAGCACAAGGAGGGGGAGCGGCAGGCAGAGGGTGAGGGAGAAGCAGGCTCCCCACTGAGCAGAGAGCTGAATGCAGTCTTCTGTACTAGGGCCTTGGGATCATGACCTGAGCTGAAGGTTGACGCTTAACCGACTGAGCCACCCAGGCACCCCAGCAGTCCCATTTATAATAGCATCTAAGAAAATAAAATACCTAGGAATAAACTTAACCAAGATCGTGAAAGACTTCTAAACTGAAAACTATAAAACAGTGCTGAAAGAAATTAAAGACCTAAATAAATGGAAATATAGCCTGTGTTCATGGATAGGAGGACTTAATATTGTTAATATGTCAGTATTCCCCCTGAGCTATCCTTATTGAAATTCTAATAGCCTTTGTAGCCTTTTGTATTAAAAAGCTGATATTTAAATTCATTTGGAATTGCAAAAGGTCTTGAATAGTCAACACAGTTTTGAAGAAGAGCAAAGCTGGAGGACTTGCACATCTGATTTCAAAACTTACTACAAAGGTATTATAATCAAAATAGTGTAGTATTGACATGAGGATAGAAATATAACTAATGGAATAGAATTGACAGTCTAGAAATACACCCACATATCTAGGGCCAGATGATTTTTGACAGGGGTGCCAAGTCCATTCAATGGGAAAAAAATAGCCTTTTCAACAGGTGGTGTGGTGGGACAACTGTATGTCCACACATAAAAGAATGAAGTTGGATCCCTGCCTCATATCATATAGAAAAATTAAAATGGATCAACAACAACACCATGTAAGGGCTAAAACCATAAAACTCTTAGAATAAGTGACTGCTAAAGAAAGCAGAAGAAAGAGGTGCCTGGATGGTTCAGCTGATTGGGTGTCTGCCTTCATCTTGGGTCATGATCCCAGGGACCTTGGTTCCCTGCTTAGTGGGGAGTCTGCTTTTCCCTCTGGCCCTCCCTTTGCTGGTCCTCGCCTCTCTCTCTGAAAAATAAATATTAAAAAAGTCTTAAAAGAAAGCAGAAGAAATATCATTCTTTGTTGTTTTTAATTTATGATTTCTCTGTTGATTGGCCTATGAAATATTATGGTGTGTTTACTAATCTGTGCTATAATATACTAATCTATACTAACAGAAATTTAACACAAATGAAATGTTCCATTATGTTGTCTAAACTTGTGCTCATAGCATACTACATTGTTCTGGAGCTATTAGGAAGTTTCATGATTTAGTTTTTGTGTGTTGATTGCTAATAGGACATCACATGTTCTGGTATTTAAATATAATTTCACATTAGCAAAATCTTTATCAAACTTAAATATAGATGGCTTTTAGGCTTTTAAGAATTGGTTGTCTTGAATTATTCTTGACTCTTCTGAACATTTCAATACATAAATTTGCCTTTCTTAGTACCTGGTGTGTACCTGATTTTTTATTGAATGAGCATATATTGTGTAAAGTATGATTATCATGAAAATTAATCCCCAAGCCTTCAGTTCTTTGAGGCATTTGCAGGAGATACATACTACTTTAGAAGTCATCATAGTAAGAAATGCTGGTGTATCTTTTGGAGTTCAAAGACCTTTTTGTACCAACTTCTTTCTAATGAAACAGTTATTATATGGGAATAATTTGATCCCATTGATTTATATTCATGTAATTGTTAGATTATTAAAGCATTTAATCTGTATTTTAGTAAGTGCTGGTATAAATACATTACCTTGTATCTTTATCCTAATTATACTATATTGTAGGAAGTAGACCAGTATAATAGAGGAGAGGTGGTTGAGCCCCTTCAGTGCTTTGTCATCTTAATTAAGATCAAGGAGTTCTAAAATTTGTGTGTTTGGGTAAATGACAAAGTGAAAACAGTTTTTTGCCATTTTACACTTGGCTTGATTGAGTAGATTGGTTTCTAAAAAGGAAGCGGCAAATTAAATTGCTTTTACATTTTTAAAACACTTAAGATGGAAAATAGGAAAGCCAGACGTAGATAAACATACTATATTACTTTCAAGGAAATTTAATTCAGTCTTTAGCAACGGCTTTGAGTAGAAGTACTACCTTTAGTTGTAGATAAGATAATGCATGTGGTATAATCTCAAGTAACTAGAGACCATGAAATTGATATCTTACCTTAGTTGTGCATTATTTATCATGTCTGATAAAGCAACAGCATATCCCTGATGCTTTTACCACCCTCTGCATGATACTTAACTCCCAAGTAAGTGAGTATATTAATCCTAGGTTAAGTTTTTTATAGTAAGAGTTGTGGACTTCCTTGGTGAATTAACATCCACAAACGTAAAGCTACAGGTAGGAGAATGATAGAGGATGCAAAAGCATGATAAGAAAGAAGACTGAAGGAACAGAAAAATGAACAGGGTATTGAAACTTGAGAAGTACTCGGATTTTCTTTTTTACCATAACTGTTCATTTTAAGTGATTCTAAAAGAAGAAATCCAGATCCTCAAGAAAATTCTGAATACAAGTAAATGCTAATGTTTATTTTCCAATAAGAACAAAGTCAAACTGTAAAGATTAAAAATGGTAACTAGACATACTAAGGTCCTGTGTTGTCCTTTTAGGAATCCTTTTCTAGACCGTCTGTGGTTAAGCATATGTTGTTTTGTCCCCCCAACATTCTGCCCCTAGAACCTGTCATGCATTACTTGGAGTTAGGATGTGCTCAGTAAATGACTACATTTGATCTTCTTTTTCTCCTGATACTGTAGCTTGCGGGATCTCCTCTTTCATTTTGTTTTTGGTTTTATTAATTTCTCCTTTACCTATAGACCTTTTTTTCTAGTTTCTTTTATCATGTTTCAAGCTTATTGAGTTTAATATTTAGCTGACTTATTTGTCAATCTCAATTTTTTTTTAATAAAAGTATATAAAGCAGTCATCTTCCTGGATTCTAAGAATCCTGTTCTTCTTGGATTTTAATGTGTGTTATTCTCAATGTTTTGTATTTCTGAATAGTGTATACTATTTAAAATAGTATTTTTTAAAGATTTCTTCTTCTTTTGATTATTATGCTTATTTTCATTTTTATTGCATTTTGGTCATAAATATGGCCTATGTGGTTTTTGCTTGTTAGAGTTTTGAGGTTTTCTTTTTGGCATATTGCATGATAATTTTTGAGAAAGGTTTTATCAGCATTGCAAAAAAATGTACATTCTTTTTTTTTTTTTTAAAGATTTTATTTATTCAGCAGAGAGAGGCATGGTAAGAGAGGGAACACAAGCAGGGGGAGTGGAAGAGGGAGAAGCAGACCTCCCCCTGAGCAGAGCCCAATGCGAGGCTTGAGACTAGGACCCTAGGATCATGACCTGAGGCAAAGGCAGATGCTTAATGAGTGAGCCACCCAGATGCCCCAAAATGTACATTCTTTATTTGAAAAAAAATTATTCAGATCTTATTGTGTTTTTCTTTTCTTTTTTTTTTAAATGTCTGTTTTGAATCTTTGTTCATATGTTTCATATCACCAGAATACATTCTCTATCCTTTCCCCCCCCGCAATAAAAGTGTATTCGGCTTCATATCCCTTAACTGCCCTAAATGAAATGCCTTTGTTTTTGTCCATGTACTTGAATCCTCACTGCTGGGCAGTGAATTCTGATTTTGAATAGTTTTCCCCTAAGGAACTATAGATCAAGTTTGTTGTCTTCTAGTATTTCATGTTGCAGGTAAGGTATCTCATATTTTGATTTAGTACTTTATCCCCAAATACTACTTTCCCACAACCACAGCTATACAAGTCTTATTCCTGTTCTGTTTTGTTTGGTATCTCTCCCATCTCTAGGTAGCCCTGGGCCTAGTTCCTTTCATCTGAGTCACATTTGATATCTGTCTAGTCTCTGTTCTTCATACACCTATGTCAGTTCCCGATGCCTTTGAAAAGGCCAGGATTCCCTCCTCCTGGGTTCCACATCACAGAAATGATAAGCTTGACATGTGTAGTCATTCTCATTGCTTACTTTGACCTTGAATCCTGGTCCTTGTTGATCGAGTTGGGATCAGCTTCCTTATTTCTACTTGGTATATTTACTTATCTGTGGCTTGATCATTGGGTATAGCCATAGAGTGTATCTCCCTTAGCCAGTTCATAGTCCAAAGGTGGGCAGAATGAATGTACTGATTCAGAAGGTCTTGGCTCAGCCTCTAGTGGGTCCTTGGAATAGCTGCCAAGAGCACCAGTGCAGGAACTTAACTCTTGTTGTGTGGACCCAACATCAGTCATCTGTCTTTTGATTACATTAGATGGAATGGAAATTTGAATCCACATGGCTTAGGCTTCTTTTAGAGTTGAGTGGATGGTGGGAGTATCCCCAAGTTAACAGGTGTGGGCGGTCTGAATTAGCAAGATACAGGGCTACGTGTTGACAACTGGGCAATATCTTTTCTACCCATAGTTGTAGCCACCTAGCATCAGAGCCACCCATCAAAAACTGATTTCTTTTTTGTACTTATGATTCCTAATTTGAGAAGTGACAAGAATGAGATGCTGAGGGTGGAGAATGATCCTGGTAAGATGTTGAGACTTTTCAGATACTTGCATAATTGGATGTGATGATTTTAAAACATCAACCAGTAGATATGTGGTTTTAGAAGTTTTGCCTTAGATGACATGAAATTTAAGCCGTTTATCAGATCTGGCCTTTGGCCTGGAATTTCCGCACCTCGTTTTGTGCTTTTGAAGGTTCTGGGAAAGATAGTTTAGAATTTCTTAGTGAAATATTTTTTTCTAAAAGTAATTAAATGTGGTTCCTTGCACAGATCTTTCTGGAAGGTGTGTATATGTGCACATGCTGTAGTGTCAGTTTTATAGATTGTTCTAAACCTCTACACGTTTATGGACCTGTCCCTAGTATTAATAGGCACTGATGGATCAGCTGCGGTGGCCAACTAGAGAGGGGCAGGGGCACCAGTTGGCTATAGTATGTGCTCTGAGGTGCTGTAATTAGTGAGTAGATGGGGTCAGTAGATGGGGTCAGTGAATCTGCAGACTAGCAGAGATGAGGTCAAGGGATAGAGCTGGTTTGGATAAGGAGTAAAATACTATAAAAAAAATCATACCTACCATTTATTAATGACAGACTTTTTGAGCTAAAGTGAGTGCTGAATATATAGCAAAACCCAAGAGGCAGTTGGCTGAACACAATAGTGGCAGTCATATAGAGAGAAGTTTCTTAAAGAATCTTTTTGCTAGATGTAATGTCAGTCTTTTACATAGGTTATCTTGCTATAGCCATACAACTAAGGTATTTTTATTGTTATTTTCATCTTATAAATGTGAAAATTGAATCTCAGAAGTTAAATAAATTGTTGGAAGTTAAACAACTAGTAATTGCTTGAGCCAAGATTTGAGTCATGTCTATCTGTTGCCAAGCTTTGTGCATAGTGTGTTGAACCACTGTGTATAATAGATAAGATCCATGGGATGATGTGTATCTGTAACTTTTCTTGAATTCTCCTATTTAAAAAAAAGCTTAGAAGTTTGCCCAACTATGTCTTAACAGGCAGATTTAACAGGAAATATGACCTGAGTAGAAATTTTCAAGTAGCTCTTTGGTTTAAGATTTGAGAATTGAATGAGAGATAGTGTAATAGGTTCATTCAGCATCCATCCAGCAGTAAATCTGAGTGTGTTGCCAGATGGTTACGCTGGAGCCCACGTCACACGTTTGATGCCGTTTCGGGAGAGTTGGCTTCTTTAAAAGGCCAGTTGTTCCATGTTTACAGACTGCTGACAAATGGGATTAAGAAAGTAGTGTGGGTGTTTTAGCAGAACCATAGAAAACTTAGTGTATATGACCGAAGCATGGTTTGTGAGGTTGTTAGTATTTCTCTGTATACAAAAGAAATGCTAAAACAAAACCCAAGATGAAGAAACGGTGATAAAGTTGGCTGTGATTCAGATGGCTTTGCTTTCATTCTGGGACCTCATGGATGAATAGGCATTGTTTATGTGGGGAGTTGCATTGCTAGAAATCACTGAACACATCAAATATGCCTCAAGTGGGGATGTGTGCATAATGTGCAGACCCCCTATAGGTGTAAGGCAGGACACTTGAATAAGATTTCTTAACTCAGGGAGAACCCCATCTTATTTCTCCCATTTCAACTCTTTTTTTTTTTTTCAGTGTTAATTGATTATTTCCCATCCATATTTTCACATTTGCAAAGCCAAGAAGATGCTGCCGGTGGCACAAATGTTGGTACTGAGGGATTAACATAGCTCTGAAGGACAGAATTATGTGTGGTGGAAATTTGAGAAGGGGTCTAGTTGAAATTAAATGTGAATGGATCCAAGACCCAACTAATGATGTGTATAAACTCAGAAAACTGAAGCATGAGCAGTAGAACTGTATTCCAAGAATTGCCCCTTTTTTGTATGTTCACAACCACATACAAATACTTGGCGTTGGTGTGTCTCATCCTTGAAGGGGGTCCATTTAGCGACCAGATGCAGTTTGTGCCACAGCTTGGAATATAAGGAAAGAGTGTAACTGAGGGATCTGGATTTTTTTTCCTTTTGTTATGGTAAAATACATATAACATAAAGCTTACCATCTTAACCATTTTTAAGTATGCTGTTCAGTGGTATTAAGGTCGTTCACATTGTTGTGCTATCATCACTACCATCCATTCCTCAGAGAGTTATTTTCTTTTATGTTGCTGTTAGAAGAGTGAGAAGCCTTAATTCATAAAGATGAAGTAGTGAGTACTGTCCAGTTGTACTGTTCTACTGGACAGTACAACTTAAGGCAGTGATGGAAATGTTCTCTTCCTGCACTTCCCACTATGGTATCATTAGCTACATGTGACTGTTGAAATGTGGCTAATAAAGAACTGAGATTTTAATTATATTTAATTTTAATTATTTTAAGTTTAAGTTTAAATAGTCACTGTAGGAGAGAATTAGTAAGTAATGACTCTGGTGCTGCCCTGATACCTTGCGATTGTTGCTAGGTGGGGCTTTGATGCCTGCAGAGGAGTCGGAGTTTGCCATCTGTGATAACTAGAGTTGCATTTCTCATAGAAATAATAAAAATTCCAGTTGGCGATGATATGTAACAATAATAGTTCTGTGTTTCTAGTTAGCAGAGGGGGTTAAATGAGATTTTTGTGAGTGGACTGAGCATCTAATTATAATTTGTGTAGCACTGTTTTTATGATAAAATCCTCATTTATATTCTAAACTAACTGATTTATCACTTTCTGAACCTTTCTCTTCTTGTGGAGACTTGTCATGTGTTTTACTTCCCCAGAACCCCCTCCTCAGCAAATTATAGCACATTTTATGTGTGGCTCACTACATGTTGATTCTTTAACTGGTGTGCCAGAGGTCATTTCATCAATGAAGGTTTTTGGGTATGTGTTCTGCGTATACTGAATAATCAGAGAACATTTTACTCTGCTGACTGAGTTGACATTTGACACCTTTCCTTTTTACTTTGCTCTCTGATTTCCCATTAGTCACCCCTTGCCCATCCTCACAGGACTATAAACACTAGAAATACATTCTCTCCTGAAATCCACAGCAGTTGACCTCCCTGAAGCATACAAATTTTGAGAAAATGAGCATATCCTGTGGTTTTCATTTATTCATAATGCTATGTTCCCAGTAATGGTGAACTAGACTGATTCTGGAGACCACCAGTGGTCTGTTCATTGCCTGAATTATTTGGCTGCTCCTAATGATGCCATTACTCCTGCTTTATTGGTGTTTATTATTGTAATTATTCATATATAAAAAGTAATTTTGCCCAGTACCCATTATATGAAGGAGAATTTATTACATATTTCTTTTTTATGTAATTTTCTAGTCCTCATAGAATTGCACAATTTTACTTCCTCGGAATTAGAGAAGCCACATTGTGTCCTTGATTATTGTTGCTGTTTTGCAAACTTACTATATTACATAACCAAAATAGGAACAAATAGACCCTAAACTTAACTGAGTCTAGATGAACATAGAAGAGAAGGAATAGGACAAAGGGATTCAGGGGCTATTACTAGGGACTTTCGGAGTGGGAGAAGTTTTTTAACCTGGTGTGTCCCCATCAGTGAATTCTCCGAGTGCCATCCGAATCATTGACTGTCTGTGGTCCTGGTGTCCATATTTATCTGAGTTGTTCTACAGGGTTTAAAGAAAGGAATCCCCTTTGTACATCTCTGGGAGGTGCTAAACTGGTTGAAGTTACTGCTGCTCTATATAAAGAGGCATAGAAAGTGTTTGTGATTAACTCATTCAGGCACTAACGTGTTCACCTACTGTTTTTTTTCATCTCAGCGTTTAAATAGACAGTATTGTCTACGCATTAACACACTTCTCTTTCCTTTTCTAAATATTTTGTTTTTAAGTAAACACTACACCCAACATGAGGCTCAAACTCACAACCCTGAGATCAAGAGAACCACCAACTGAGCCAGCCAGGCACCCCAAGATACTTTCCTACTCAGTATCTTTACACTTGGTATTCTCCATCCCTGGAACTTTCCCCCCATCCACTTTACATGGCTTGTTCCTTCATATTTCTCCATTTTCAGCATAAAAATCACTTTTTCAAGGGGGCCCTTGTGTGACTCAGCCAGTTAAGTGTTTGACTCTTGATCTCAGCTTAGGTTTTTTTGGTCTCAGAGTTGTGAGTTCAAGCCCCATGTTGGGCTCTATGCCAGGCATGGAGGATACTAAAGAACAAAAGAGAGAGAGAGATATATATAGATATAGATATGTGTGTATGTATGTGTGTGTACATATATATATATATATATATATATATATATATATATAGTTTTTCAGAAAGGCCTTCTCTGACTGTCCTTATTAGGCCTGTCCTGTAATTCTCTGTCATAGCACCTTGATTAAATTCTTTTTAGCATTTATCGAATCTATGATTATTTAGCATGTCTTTTTTTTAATCTTAGGCTTCTTCTCTGATTGACCTTCAGGTTTTTATATCCACCTACCTGTTGGGCATGCCTACATTTATTTATTCTCAATTATTTATTGAATGTCTACTCTATTGTGTACCGGATGCTAAGAGGACAGAAAATCCTGGCCTCTGTCCTATCCTTGTGGTTTTACAGATTATAAAGCAAACAATGGTAGTCAAATACAGTTGATCTTCATTATTTGTGGATTCTTTATTTTTGAAACCACCTGCTGACTAAAATTAATTTGTAACTGCAAAATCTGTACTTGCAGTACTTTCATAGTCATCTGCAGACATGTATACAGCAGCAAAAAATTTGAATTGATGCACATGTTTGCAGCTGAGGTTGCAGAAGACGATGCTCTGCTTCTTTAGCTCTCATACTGTAAACAAGTGTTCTTTTCACACTCAGTGTGATGCCATACTTTTTGGATTTTTCTGCTTTTTGTTGGTGATTTCACTGGTTAAAATGGTCCCCAAATGTAGTGCTAACATGCTATCTAATGTGCCTGAACACAAGGAGGCTGTAATGTGTCTTATGGAGAAAGTAGCTACTAGATAAGCTTTGTTCAGACATGAGTTATAAGACTGTTGGCCTAGTTCAATGTTAATTATTCCACAATTTACGGTATATTGGATAGGTGTCTTTAAACAGAAGCAAATAAAACAAGGTTATATGTTGACCAGTTGCCAAAAATTGTATGATCAGTGGCTCACAGTACCCTAACCCTATATTTCCTCTAGCAATTTCAGAGTTTAGTGTTGGCAGTGACTTTACAGAACATAATTATCATAGATAAAAGAATCAACTGTACTTGCAAATTATCTTAAGTGCAAACAAAGAACAAACAGGATACTGTGATGGAGAATAGTAGTGGTAAGACAGAGACTTCCCTTTTGGGGGGCCTCTTGGGAGGTAACATTTATGTTGACTTCCATGAAACATATAGGAAGAAGAATGTTTCAGGCATAAATGTCTCTAGAATAGGAAGGAGCTTGACATTTTTAAGGAATTGAAAGAAAAGGATTGTAGCTGGAGGGAGGTAGCACAGAATGAAGTTGGAGAAGAAAGAAGGAACTTGATTACTTGATTATGATGCCCTTTGGAGACCACACTGAAGAGTTTGGTTTTGGAATATGTAATGGGAAGCCATCTGGAAGGTTTTAAGGTGGTTTGTATGTTCAAGATGATCTGCTTTATTTTTTAAAAAGATACTTCTGTTTGTTAAAGGGGAACAGGTTGAAGAGGGCAAAGGGCGAAGTGGAGAAATGAGTTAAAAGCATGGCTATCCTGAGGCGCCTGGGTGGCTCAGTGGGTAAAGCATCTGCCTTCAGCTCAGGTCCTGATCCCAGGGTCCTGGGATCAAGCCCCACATCAGGTTCTCTGCTCCATGGGGAGCCTGCTTCCTCCTCTCTCTCTGTGGCCTCTCTGCCTACTACTTGTGATCTCTGTCTGTCAAATAAATAAATTAAAAAAACAAAACAAAACATGGCTATCCATATTCAGTAATTGCCAAACCTGCCTATACTGGGTCCTACATAGTTCTCATAGTTTTGTCCCCTCCACACTGTCGCAGGTTCCCATCTTTACCTGTTGTGCTCTCACAACTCCACACCAGTCACTCTGCCTAAATCCTGCTCTACCGTGTCTCCAGAGAGATGTGATATATTGAAGTTACCTCTCTTATTACCATGCCACTGCCCTCCTTAAACCCCCACCCCCACCCCCAGAGACTCCCTAGAGCTCTAGATGGTCTGATGCCTTCTTGCCTTTCAGGCACCATCCATCACTATGCTTTGTCTTGCATTTAGGGCTGCATAGACAGAAATGCTTTCTCTCCACACCTCAGTTGTTTTGGGCCTGCCTGCCTGCCTTTGCCTATGAATTCTTCACCACTTACCATCTCATGCAAGATTAGGCGACCCCGGTATACATTTTCATAATAATACAAAGCAATTGTGAATTTCGTGTTTTAATTTGTTTTTGAATCGCCAGCATACTCTTTTTGTGAATGGAATTATAAAAATAAAATCAGAAATAAAACCAGGGTCATAAAACATATATGTTCATTTACTCATTTCAAAAAAAAATATTTTTTAAGATTTTATTTATGCATGTGAGAGAGAGCACAAGTGTGGTAGAGGGGCAGAGGGAGAGGGAGAAGCAAGCTCCCCACTGAGCAGGGAGCCCAACGCAACAGGCGCAATCCCAGGACCATGGGATCATGACCTAAGCTGAAGGGAGGTGCTTAACTGATTGAGCCACGCAGGCGCTCCTCATTTCAAAAATGTTTATTGATTGCCTAAATGTGTTCTAACAATGGAGTATGGAATAGTAAACAAAACAAAGTCTCTTGTCTTTTGGAACTTAGATGTGTGTATGATCTGTCAATACCTATATATCCATTTCAAAGCCATTTTTAATTCTTGAATACTTTTAGATTTACAGAAATCCCACATCCAGTTTCCTGTATGATTAACTTAACATTAATATGGTACATTTGTTACAATTAATTAACCAAATACATCAACTAAAGTCTGTGCTTTTTTCAGATTTCCTACATTTTTACCTAGTGTCCTTTTTCTGTCTAGGATCCCATCCATGATACCATATAACATTTTGTCATTATGCCCTTCAGGCTCTTCTGATGTGGCAGTTTTTCAGACTTTCCTTCTTTTGATGACCATGACAATTTTAAGAATATTAGTGCATTCTGTAGAATGGAGAATATCCCTCAGTATGGGTTTGTCTGAAATTTTTGTCATGATAAGATGGGGATAATGGATTCTTGGGAAGAAGATCACAGAGCTAAAGTACCATTCTCATCATATTGTATAAGTGGTACATGTTATCAACATGAATTATTGCTACTGATACCTTGGTCACTTGACTGAAGTAGTGTTTGTCAGGTTTTTACACTGTAAAGTACCCCCCTCCACCCCATACTTTACTTTTTGGAAGGAAGTTACTATGTGGAGCCCACCTAAGTGATGGGGCATTATGCTCTCCTTTTGTACAGTAGAAATTCTTCTGTATGTTGATTTGTCTATTTTCTCCCAGTTATTTATTTAGTCAGTCATTTATTTATATCAATATGGGTTCATGGTTATTTTGTACTTTGGTTTGTAATTCAATACTACTTTATTTATTGTTCGAATTGTTCTGGTTTGGCCATTGGGAACTCTGAGTTGGCCTTTGTGTCTTTTTGGCATGCTCCCATTGGTTTGTTTTGTGAACACTTCCTTATTTTCTGGTACTGTAGGGATATTCAAGTATATATTTTTGAAAATTGAAGTAATTTCCCTGCAATGATTTTATACAGAATTTGAAAATAATTTGATATGCTTATATGAACTCAAGATTATTAAGTAGATAAATTTTCAATATTGTTTTTGGTTTTGTATAGCTACTTTTGATTTTGATTTATGTAGCTACTTTTAGGAGGTGAAAATATATATATGAGTATGAATTTTCTCAGAATATATTGTGATTCTCAGAATAAATAATGTATAAATACTTCCTAGAATAATATTGAGACCAGTATATACTTTCAGTTTGTCAGGTATAATTTTCACTTTGCAAATCATACTAGAGAATTTTTACATTTCTCTAGGTTTCAGGGACATTTACAGTTGCCAGTGGCTGAGCAGATATTATACGGGAAGTGTTTCAGTGATTATATATGCTGAGTGGTAAGCTTGCTTAGTCTAAAAAAAGGACTTCATAATATTTGGCTTTTGGTTATAATTACCAGTCATGCTTGCCAGAAATTAAGTTTAGCTTGTAGAAGCCTGAAATTCTTCATATGTTTATCTCTAACTAAATATTTCAGAGACTGTTATGAAACTGTCAGTAATTCCATTATATATTATATATTCAGCTTATTCTTGAGTTATAGATGGTGAAATAACATATGGCAAGTGATTGTCTAGCAACATGGGAAATGCTTAAGATAACAGGATGTAAATAATAATATTTAGTTTGGTTATAATTTTGTTTAAAAGAAAAGTGATTACAGATACAAACAAAAGACCATTTGGAAAATACCAAAATGTTAACAGTGAATGTCTTCTTAGGTAGTGTGACACAGCTTTTCTGTTATTTTTCACTTTAAAAAAAATGGCCATGCAGGGGCACCTGGGTGGCTCAGTGAGTTAGGCCTCTGCCTTTGGCTCAGGTTGTGTTCCCAGGGTTCTGGGATTGAGCCCTGCATCGGGCTCTCTGCTCAGCGAGGAGCCTGCTTCCCTTTCTCTCTCTGCCTGCCTCTCTGCCCACTTGTGATCTCTCTCTCTCTGTCAAATAAATAAAATCTTTAAAAAAAAAATGACCATGTTACTTGTTTAATGAGGCAATGAGGGCATATTTTTAAATTTAGGAAAAAGTATATTCTGTAAAGATTTTTATCAGGTGCTAATTTGTTTGTTCCATTTAGATACTGAAAGTTAAAAGGCCTTTAGAAAGATATTCTTTAACTCAGGTTGGTTTTCTCCACTTGTGAGCCAGTTCTTATTTTTATAATAATAATAACAATACTTTATAGTTTAGAAGTTTTTAAGTACATCGTACTTCATTTTAAAAGATCTTTTTCATATGGATTTTTACTTCAGTTATATGCACAAATGGGCCATAGAATAAAGGTTAACACTCAGTGTTGATATAGTGAAACCAGGACTTCACTGATGTCTGCTCAACTGGACGGGGTTGGAGACTAAGGGCTCTAACTGCTGCACAGTGAAGCCTGGGTGTTACCACTGTTGCTGCTGCCAGTGCTGCCAGACAGACCACATTTTGAGGGCCAGCCTCACATTCCTCTCATTGGAGACTGATGGCCTCAATAGATACCTTGGGGAGCCTTTTTGGATTAAAAATAGCTAGCATTGGGGCACCTGGGTGGCTCAGTGGGCTAAGCCTCTGCCTTCAGCTCAGGTCATGTTCTCAGGGTCCTGGGATCAAGCCCCGCATCGGGCTTCTGCTCAGCAGGGAACCCTGTCTCCCCCCCCCCCCCGCCTCTCTGCCTACTTGTGGTCTCTGTCTGTCAAATAAATAAATAAAATCTTTAAAAAAATAGCTAGCATTATCAAGCTGCTTTTAATTTTTTTTAGCTTCTGGTGTTGAGGAGGGAGGTGAATTGAGGCTGGTAAGTTGCAGTCTTTTGCAGGCTATGTTTCTGGGTGTCCATAGGATAGGTCATAGATAGAAGATTACAGTTTACAAAAAATATGTTCCAGTCCTCAAAAAATTTGCAAAGGTACCACAATTAAAGGCAGATGAATTTTGTTTTCTTTATGTAAAGCCTTTTTTAAAATTTCTGGTAAGGTAAACCATACTTTTCTTTTTAACCTAATGTATATGGATAAATTCAAAGAGAATGTGGTTTTTTGTCCTTAAGCTAGAGTAAAATTCCTTATTTTTCTTCCTAAAATGACCCTGGTCTCTAATGGCTAGTGCCTAATGTTTGTTCTTTCTGTTGCTAGGAAGTATCATGATATACAAGAGAATAGGGACTGGAGTGGCCATTTCTCTGGTTGCCTCCTTGGGGTGGGGTAGATGTTTTGTTTTTGTTTTTATGATTTATTTATTTATTTGAGAGAAGGAGCATGCATGAGCGGAGCGAAGTGGAGGTGGTGGGCAGGGGACAGAGGGAGAGGAAGAGAGAAGATCTCAAGCAGATTCTCTGCTGAACTTGGAGCCTATCCTGCGACTCTATCTCAGAACCCTGAGATCAGGGCCTGAGCTGAAGTCAAGAGTCAGACTCTTTAACCAACTGAGCCATTTAGGCACCCCCGGGGTAGACTGTTTTATGAGACTATATGCTGCCTACCGCGCTAAGAAGGCACTTGGTTAGACTATTTTATTAAGATTCTGACCTAACAGTGGTGATATTACTACAGCATTTGATAGCTCAGCCCTGGAATTAGGATTGCAATGTCAAAAACTGGATTTGCATTCTAAGTAGCCTGGCTTCATGGTGTTAGTGGGATTACTCTAGTCTGCTGTGCCACTGTGCATGGTGTAACTTTGCCTTGTGTGTACCTTGATAAACAAGTGTGCCTTTTTGTAGTATGCCTATGAATTATTTATAATGAGATTTATCAGTACATTAAAATGGTAATCAAGAACTATGCAGAACAGGGGTGCTTGCGTGGCTTAGTCATTTGGGTGCCTGCTTTCAGCTCAGGTCATGATCCCAGAGTCCTGGGATAGAGCCCCGCATCAGGCTCCTCTTCCTCTGCCGGCTGCTCCCCCTGCTTGTGCGCTCTCTCTCACTATCTCTCTCTGTCAAATAAGTAAAATTAAAAAAAAGAAAGAAAAACAACTGTACAGATCTGTAGCTCGTCTTTCCTTAGTAATGGCCCTCTAAGTAACCCTTAGAAATCATTGTAACAAAACTTAGCTGTCTGTTCAGAAACCTGTCTCAATATTGAGAAATCACTATGTATAATTTTTAAAAACTATATTTAACATTTGTTCATTTTTGCTCTACCCATTTAAAATTTTATTTTATTTTTAAAGGTTTTATTTATTTATTTGACAGAGAGAAATCACAAGTAGATGGAGAGGCAGGCAGAGAGAAAGAGAGGGAAGCAGGCTCCCCGCCGAGCAGAGAGCCTGATGCGGGACTCGATCCCAGGACCCTGAGATCATGACCTGAGCCGAAGGCAGTGGCTTAACCCACTGAGCCACCCAGGTGCCCCTATTTTATTTTTTTTTTAAGATTTTAAGTAATCTATACCCAACATGGGGCTCAAACTTACCACCCCGAGATCAAGAGTTGCATGTTTTACCAACTGAGCCAGCCAGGCACCCTGCTTTACCTGTTTTTATGTGTGTTACGTATGTGTGTATATGATATCATGTATGTATATACATAGACTCTTAATCATTTGAAAGTAAGTTGCAGATGGAACACATCATGGATTTCTTTCTAAGTGCAGTTTGTCTAAGCAGAACTTATATTGCATTGCTGCTACTTCCTTCCCCTCTAGTCACCCTTTCCCCACATTCACGTCACCTATCTAGGTAACCCATGTTGACATGATAGTATGTGTCCTTCCATAATTATTCCATGTTCCTATAGTCATACATGCACATATTCATATACACAGTCTGTCAAATTTGATCTATATTTGACAATAGTAAAAATTTGGAAAAACTCTCACTAGAATGTTTTCTATGATCACGTTGCAATATTTACATATTAAAATGTTAAAATCATGCTTAAAGAGGAAAATGCCTTAAGCATCCCAAAATTATAAAATTATTTTTCTAGTCCTTTTGATTTTTAAGGTAAATTTCCAAGCTATTTAGAATTTCATATTCTGGTTATTAATTCCATTAAAAGATTTATTTTTCTTTTTCTAGGTAGATGACCATGTGGAAATAATGCTGTCTTTGTGATTCTCCTCCAATATTTTTGTCTACATTTTGTTTTATTGTATAGGCTAGCACAGTTAGAACAGTTTTGAATGATACTGAGGAGTAGGCACCCTTCTTTTTAATTTTTAATGTCAGTCTCTTACTCTAGTGTTAAGGTTTTATGTTTTTGACAAATATTATTTATTGAGTTAAGGTTTTTTTTTTTTTTTTTAAAGATTTTATTTATTTATTTGACAGAGAGAGATCACAAGTAGGCAGAGGCAGGCAGAGAGAGAGAGAGGAGGAAGCAGGCTCCCTGCTGAGCAGAGAGCCCGATGCGGGACTCGATCCCAGGACCCTGAGATCATGACCTGAGCCGAAGGCAGCGGCTTAACCACTGAGCCACCCAGGCGCCCCAAGGTTTTTTTTTTAACATTAAAACAGTTAAGTGAAACAGAGTAGTCAAATCAGAGAATTAAAAGAAAAAAAATAGATGAAAAACAATTCTAAAAAGTTAGATTGGGAATCAAACCTGAAAGTAGATTGTGAAAATCAGCTGATGAGGCTGCTAGAAGTTTTAACATTGTTAGTCCTGTATATATTCCAAATCAATGTTTGAGTAAAACAAGAAAGCCATACATGTTACAGAGACTGTGAGAGCTGAGAGATACTGGGATACCACTGGCACATGTCCAGATGAATTTCATTGGATAAATCCTGGGGCTGATATGTACTTGGTTGGAGATGAAAACTCTTCTAGAAGGCAGTATATCAGTTCACCAATAAAAATAAATACATTCTTAGCACTGTTTTAAGGAATGTTCATTTTGTCAAAGGTAAAAAAATTATTGGATAGGTCTGTTGCCTTGTGAATATATTCTTGAATATATGCAGTGAATATGATTGTATTCTTAGGAATATCTCCTTAATGAATCTGTTGATATTCATTAAATTTTAAACTGAGCTCAACATTTTCCAGTATGGCTTCAGAGTACAGGCCATGAATATGAATATATGCTGATGAAAATATGAATATAGTCTTAGTGAATATATTGATATTCATTAAATTTTAAACCAAGTTCAAAAATGTCCCAATATGGTCAAGAACATAGCTCATGAATGTGAATATAAACTTATGAAAGCTTCATGAATATATTGATATTCATTAATTTTAAACTACGTTAAAACATTTTCCCAATAGGGCAAAGAAGAATATATTCATGAATATATTCATAAGAGGATATATTCATGAATATAATCATAAAGAATATATTCACATCTATTGAATATATTCATGAAGAATATATTCATAAGAAGACTAAACCACTCTACAACTCTTTGCTTTTTGCAAATTAAATAGTTCTTAAAATGCTATGAAGCAAATACTAAAACTTCACTGAAATACTGAAAAAGTGAAAGTATAAATTTGGTATAGTCAGTGGAATGATCTATTTATGAATTGGCTCCTAGTGAATGGTTTTGGCAAATTAATTTAGAGCCCTCTGTTTCAACAAACACCCTTATTTATTGCAGCATCTATTTTGGGAAAACCAAGACAAGAAAGAGGGTATTGAAAACAGCTGGGCTGTCAGAGTTCTAAGAGATCAATAGACACTACAGAAATGATGGTACCTCTTAGAAGGGAGGGCTTCAAGCCCTGCATAACACCCAAAGTACTCAGGTGAATGAGTTTAATATGCCAGGCAGTGAGTGTAGCCAGACATTGTTTTAACTTCCTGTTCATTTCCCTTGGGTTCATGTTCATGAAACTGTACAGTTTAGTAACTGTACAGTTTAGTAATAAAGTAATAAGAGTAGGTTTTTAGAGTAGGACTACTTACAAAAGACTTCAAGTCTTTTTTTATTTTTATTTTTTTAACATTTTTTAAAAGATTTTAGTTATTTGACAGAGATCACAAGTAGGCAGAGAGGCAAGCAGAGAGAGAGGAAGGGAAGCAGGCTCCCTGCTGAGCAGAGAGCCTGATGGGGGGCTCGATCCCAGGATCTGGGGATCATGACCTGAGCCGAAGGCAGAGGCTTTAACCCACTGAGCCACCCAGGCGCCCCTCAAGTCTTTTTTTAAATTGAGGTATAATTTACATGCAGTAAAATGCACAATTCTTTAAAGTATATAGATTGATAAATTCTTACATATGTATGTAACCATGTATACACCATCAACATTAAATGTGGAGTACTTCCTTTACCCTAGAAGGTTTCCTTGTGCCCTTTTTCTGGTCATTGTCTCTACCTTGTAGAGACAACCATTATTCTGACTTTTGTCCCTATAGATTGTTTTGCCTGTGCTTAAAATTCATATACATGGAATATATAGTAAGTATTCTGATGTTCCTTGTTTCTTTCACTGAGCATATCTCTGAAGTTTATTCGTTGTAGTTGTGTATATCAGTAGTATATTATTGCTGGCCATTGTATGAATATACAACACTTTTTTAAAAATAGATTTTATGGGATGCCTGGGTGGCTCAGTTGGTTGAGTGGCTGCCTTCAGCTCAGGTCATGATCCCAGCATCCTGGGATCGAGTCCCATATTGGGCTCCTTGCTCGGCGGGGAGCCTGCTTCTCCCTCTGCCTCTGCCTGCCATACTGTCTGCCTGTGCTCGCTCTCTCCCCCCTCTCTCTCTGATAAATAAATAAAATCTTTAAAAAAAATAGATTTTATTTATATATTTATTTGACAGAGAGAGAGAGAAAAAGAGAGAGGGAATACAAGCAGGGGGAGTAGGAGAGGGAGAAACAGGTTTCCTGCTGAGCAGGGAGCCAAATGTGGGGCTCCATCCCAGGCCCTGGGATCATGACCTGAGTTGAAGGCAGCGGCTTAACCCACTGAGCCACCCAGGCGCCCCGATTTTAAACACATTTAGGTTGTACCTGGAAGAGGCACATCTCTTTCTTTTGTTATAGGATAATTTAATGTATTTTCAAACCTGGAGCTAATGATATTCTGGAGTTTACTATTTTCTTTTGTTGAATTTGTAGTATTTGGGGGCTGAAGAGTTTAGTTACCATCTGCAAGATGAGAGAGCTTAAACTCAAAACGGAGAGACTCTGGGAATCAACATGACTGGCTTTATGAGTTTCTTACCTCATCTTTGTGTTTTGGTAGTTCAGAAAGGAATGCTGAGACTTCAGACAGTTTGCTACTTTGGATTTCATAAATCAAGCATTCTTCATGGCCTGTGTTCACCCTGAGTAGATTGAAACTCTGGATAGCTTGAACAGTGCTCATCCAGAGGCTTCCTGCCAGCAACAACCCAAACTTCTCAACCTATTTATGTTTAAAAAAAAAAAAAAAACAAAAAACAAAAAAAAACCAAGGCCACGTTATAGGCACAGCTTTTGGAAAAACAGTATTATTAATTTTTGTGTAGATTTTATTCAGTTATTTGAGAGAGACAGTGAGAGAGAGCATGAGCAGGGGGAGAGGGAGTGGGAGAAGCAGGCTCCCTTCGCTGAGCTGGGAGTCCAATGTGAGGCTTGCTTGATCCCAGACCCTGAGATCATGACCTGAGCCAAAGGCAGGTTGCTTAACTGACTGAGCCACCCAGGAGCTCCTGGAAAAACAGTATTATTAAAATCTCTTAATATTCCATGGATATACAGAAATTACCGTCTATTTCACATACACATCTGAGTAAACAGTTAACCATTAAATGTAAATAAATAGATGTTGAGTGAGCCAGATCTTGTGAATATATATAATGTTTTGAATGGGATATTGTCTGGTGTTTGTACAAAGAATTCTGTAAAATGCTTAACTCCTTCATTAACCACCAAGCCATGAGCTTCTTAAGGTCAGTACCCATTTCTGATATATATTTGCTGTGCTATAGCATCTGGCACAATTTATTGTACACAGAAGATGCTTAATCTTTATATTTTTAAATGAATAAAGATATGAAATGTTGATTATAAAAATACCTCCTTATGGATGATTATTGTAATATTTGCAAGAGAGTTCACCTGAAATACTAAGTCATTGGAACATGGATTTTCCTACAGTGTTTACATCTTCCCTGTGATGTTTGCATTGCTATTTTGTCCATTAACTAGTTCAAGAAGGTGTGAACCCTTATCTCTGTCTCTGCTGTCCTTTTTGTCTATGTACCCAATCTTTGTGCACTAAAATCTTCCTTTCCTCAGTTCCATAGTATATTAGATTCATTTCTGACCCCTTTTCTTATCTGTGACCTTCTTTACTATAAAACGGAGGAAAATGTTTAGCAACTTGAAAAGTCTTAAAAGATTTTCTATACTGTTAGACTTGAAGTAAATGTCAGATCTGAGAGGGTCCTGAGAGATCACTATTTAACCCCTTTATTTTACAGACGGAGAACCTTAAGTTCTAATTATTTCCTCACTATATCTCACACCACAGTGTTATATAATTGCTTAATTGTAAGCATTTCTAGCCAGACTTTAAACTCAGTGGGAATAGAGACTACATCTTTCTTATTTAATACTGCATCTCTGGCACAAGCACAGTACTTGGAAGAGAATAGAGGTTCAGTTATTGGTGTTGAATAAATAAGTAAATGAATTAGGCTTGGTCAAGGGACTTGCAGCTCACAGCTGTTGAATCCCTCTTCAGCACACTAAAAGTTGGACATTTGTAATCTACTCCACCATCCTAGAGAGTAAGGGCTGTGGAAATGATTAATTTCCCTAAGTGCATGCCAAATTCTACAACTTACACATTTCCACACGTTGGCTTTCAACATGCAGAGTACTGCTGTACGAAACAGCAGTTGACCAAAGACACACCAGAGGATGTGCTGTCTCTTTTTTGCTCATGCTTGATAACATGTAAACTCATGAATGGCATATGTAGAAGGGACTGTAACAAATACTATCTGCTTCAATCCCTTGATTTCTTATTCCCAGTAAAGTTCAGGGTCTTTAGCTTGGCTTTCATAGCCCTCTGCTATTTCAAGCTCCTTTTCTTATCTCATATCCTGTTACTTTCTTTCTTTTTAAGATTTTATTTATTTATTTGACATAGAGACAGTGAGCACAAGGAGGGGGAATGGCAGGCAGAGGGAGAGGAAGAAGCAGGCTCTGTGCTGAGCAAGGAGCCCAATGTGGGGCTCAGTCTAGGACCCTGGGATCATGACCTGAGCCAAAGGCAGATGCTTAACTGACTGAGCCACTCAGGTGCCCTTCTGTTACTTTCTTTCTTTTTTTTAAAAAAGATTTTATGTATTTATTTGACAGAGAGAGAGATCACAAGCAGGCAGAGCGGCAGGCAGATAGAGAGGAGGAACCAGGCTCCCAGCTAAGCAGAGAGCCTGATGCGAGGCTTGATCCCAGGACCCTGAGATCATGACGTGGGCCCAAGGCAGAGGCTTAACCCACTGAGCCCAAGGCAGAGGCTTAACTCACTGAGCCACCCAGGTGCCCCTACTTTCTTTAACCCACTCTGTTCTGAAGCAGATGAAAATATTTGCTATTTTTCTTTACACCCTGAGCTTGCCACCTTCTTGTCTTTCTTCAACATTGTTTTCTCTCTATAACTCCCATATTACACTTTATATCCTGATCCTGTCCATTTAGTCCACAAGTCTTTATTGAGACCTCATTATGTGTCAGGCACTGGGCTAGGCGCTGAGACTATAATGATTAGTAAAGTTATAAGCCTTATCCCGAAGGAGTTAACACTCTAGTGGAGGTGGTCATTTATGTAGGATATCATATGATCCCAGGGGAGCAAATGGAGTGGCACCTAGGCGAGTTCTGGGGACATTGTTGAGGAAATGGCTAAATCAGAGGTTCTCAAATGGAGGTGGATACTGCAAAATGTCCTATGCACAGAACAGTCCCCCAAACAAAAATTTATCCAGCTTCAAATGCTGAAGGATGAGAAACCACTAAATCAAGTTGTAAGGACTGAATAGAAAGGTGTTTCATTAGTCCAGAAAAAAAGACAGTATTTTTTACTTATCTTCACCATTTGGAGCTGAGGTACCATAGTGTGGGGAACTAGAATGAGTTTGTTAATATGACTGGAGCTCAGCTTTTGAATGGGAAGGAATTAGGCTTGAGAAATAAGCTTCAGTGCCACTAAAGGATCCAGATCAAGAGGCCTCAAAAGCCATGCTGAGAAATTGGGACATCTTCTCTTTATTATTCCTGTTATTAGCCTTCGATGGAGTATTGTTAACTGTAAATACACATTAATGCAAATGTAAAACAGGTGAACTGTTAAAACTCTCTGGTGCTTTGTAACTAATAACAAATCTGAGTTTATCAGTAGACACCCATGGCAGGACACTTTGGCTGAGGAAAACCATTCCAGCAAGTCTGAACTCTTGGTTTACCCATCTACTAAGGTTCTTTGATGAGGCTACATAAGGGAGTTCCTTGTTAGCTGAGTATAACTGACAAAGGGCATTTAAAGTGAACCCACTTCAAGTAGGGACAAAAATTTTATAGTAGCTAGTGAGGGCACTTGATAGGTGCTCTTTGTTGGGAGTTCCAAAGACCATCCTAGGCATAATGATTTGCTAGAAGGACTGACAGAACTCAGAAGGCTGTTAAACAGTTACAGTTTGTTACAATGAAAGAA
This sequence comes from Mustela putorius furo, assembly GCF_011764305.1. Lineage (NCBI taxonomy): Eukaryota > Metazoa > Chordata > Mammalia > Carnivora > Mustelidae > Mustela > Mustela putorius. Next base: position 15,518,666 of record NW_025421423.1, read on the forward strand.
TGTAGATTAACACTAGCAAGGGGAAAAAGCAGGTGGGTCAAATCCAGGAGAAACCAGGCATAATATTGTCCTGGTGAAGTCACATAAAGGCATACTTAATTCTTTGAGCCATGTATGTGACAGAACATGTAAAGTAATGCCAAGTGGGGAAACTCAACTGAACCTTGGTAGTTAGGGTTTTTATTGAGAGTCAGTCACAGAAGCATTGCAGTCTACGAGATCTCCAACCCCCAAGATACCAAACTGATACAGTGTGGCTCAAAGCCTTGGGCATACAAAAACACTCTAAACAGGCAAGATATTCTGTGAATTTAGAGGTTCTGTCTCAGGAGCTGGTCAAGGGGGAATTTTCATTTCTTTGAATGTTCAGGGTTTAAGCAACCCTAACGTGCTGAATTAATCTTTTACTATGTGAGCTTTTTGTTTGTTAAGGAAATTACATATTTCTGCTTTACTTTTTTTTTTCTTTAAGATTTTATTTATTTATTTGACAGAGAGCACAAGCAGGGGAACTGGCAGGCAGTGGGAGAAGCAGGCTGGCAAAGAGCCAATGTGGGACTGGATCCCAGGACCCTGGGATCACAACCCGAGCTGAAGTCAGATGCCTAACCAACTGAGCCACCCAGGAGTCCCAGAATTTTATTCTTTTTTAATACTGATCCTGCACAGGCTCCATCTTGAAAACATAAATTGAAAAATTTTGATAGGGGTTTTAAAAAAATCTTATATTTAACAGTGTTTGTGTATTTGAAGCACTGTGCTAATCCTTAGAATGAACAAGAAGAGGCTTGAGGATTTATTTGGCAAGTGTAGATTTTCTGATGAAATCATATCAGAGCATAATGCAGCATCCTTCACCAAGTTCATTTCATTCAAACTGGCCAGAAAGAGTGATGTTTTTGCAGAAACACTCTGGCTTTTTCAGTTTTCCTAAGGGACTCTCTTAGTTCTTGAAGATTTAATCCATTCTTTTAAAAGTATTTACTGTGTCATCTTTGAGAATTCTCTCCATTTCCTAACTGCTGTAAGTCTGGCTGACATTAATCTGTTAATATGGATTTACTTTGACTATAGTGGTTCTCTAGCATTTTTCAGCAACTTGTTCAAGTCCTACTTTTTTGGAAAACTTTGTAGTTTCAGTTTACATTTATCCTCATGTTATGTGGTCAGGTGAGTGATGTAAACAGGTTCTCAGAAATAGGCGCTAGGATTTGAGGGGGGAGTTTAAGTGGAGACTGGTCAGCTCATTGGTGAATATTTTTGTGCATGACAGCTTTTACTGTTCACAATCTCATGATTATACGGTTATGGTTAATGAGCATCTAGTTGGTGAGGACTCCTGTACTTTATTTGTGGGAGTAGTGTGTGTTTGTTCAATGATCTGTTAGAGAATTTAATTTAGTTCGTTCACTCGTTCAGAGCCTGAAGTGACTGAACATTCCTTACAGAAATCCCTGGAACGTGCTTCGTTAAGCTGTCACACTTCAGACTTTCAAAAAGTTTGGCAAACTGACAGAGGATTAGGGTCTTTGGTTTTAAGCCTTTACAGTTCCTTTGTTTCTAATGCCTAGTCCACTTACACTGTATTCAGAGTAATCCATCTTTAGTGTTTACAGGCTTACTGTACATGGCAAACACAAAAATAGATTGGCAGTCTCTGGCAACCAGAGTTCTGTCAGGCAGAGTCATTACAAGAGGCAATCAATCATTCTTAGCCTGAAAGGCTTAAAAATCAGTAATCAATGGATTTCTCTCCCACAGCCTCATGAAACAGTGGTGTTTAATGTTCAAATATGCTACAATACAGAGATGATTACCAAGAAATCATAAACATGGGTGAGTTGGGGATTATTAATTTAAAAACAATGAAAATCTTCCCCTTGACTTCTCTAGCACCTTCGTCAGGTACTGGGGTAGGGGGTGGTGTTGGATGTGGAGCAATGGTTGCAGCTCTGAAAAGCCAGGGAAGAGCTATACATCCTTAGTAAACTCTTCGGTAACTCTCAGGAACTTCATGTAAGCATAGACCTTGCATGCCTTCCCTTTGGACCAGCACATTATCCCTTTCTGATGAGGCAAGGGAGGGGAGCATGCTAAGCCTTGTGTGGGTACAGGATTTAGGAACATCACTTAAGAAGTGTAACGTTGTGCTTACTAGCATTAACTCAAGTGGACTACCTTGATTTGAATCCTGACTCCTTGACTTACTAGTAAGTTACATTGGTAACTAGTAAGGGTCCTGGGATTGAATCCCGCATCGGCCTCTCTGCTCAGCAGGGAGCCTGCTTCCCTCTATTTCTCTCTCTGCCTGCCTTGTCCAATGTAACATTGGACAAGTTTCCTTAACTGTCTGACTCAGTTTTTTCATCTCTAAAGTGGAGATAATAGTAGTATTTCCTCATAAAGGTCAATGCATTGATATACTTAATGTGCTTAGAGTAAAGCCTGATACTAGTAAGTGCTATTAGTGGGTGTTATTATCTTTAAGATTAACTTCATTTCTCAGGGGGGTTTCCTGAGATTGCCTGACATTTCTGAATAGATCCAGTCCTACTTTGTAAGATCTAGTGGCACCACTTACTACAGTGATGATAAAAAGTACTATTTACTAGGTTTATTTGTTTGGTTATTGAATTAATGACACTTTCTACATAAGTGAGAAAGAATCACGTTTGGTTTTGCCCACATTGTTCACAAGGCCTGATAAGTGTCCAATGATTATTGAATAAAAAAAAGTATTTTATGGTTATAAAGTAACTCTGCAGTGAGATGTCATTTTACCTCTAAAATTATCAAAGTTTTTAAAAAAATAATGCTATAAGGGTGCCTGACTGGCTCAGTCGCTAAATGTCTGCCTTCTGCTCAGGTAAGGATCCCAGGGTCCTAGGATTGAGCATCACATTGGTCTCCCTGCTCAGCAGGAAGCCTGCTTCTCACTCTCCCACTCCCCCAGCTTGTATTCCCTCTCTCACTGTCTCTCTTGGTGTCAAATAAATAAAATCTTTTTAAAAAATGCTATCATACTGAGTCAAAGAAGAAAGGAAATAGACACTATGATGTACTGCAGTTGGGAGCGGTCTGTGGTAGACCTTACCACAAGAAGTTTTCATAAGAACTAAAGTCTGCTTTTTTTTTTCTTTTAAGATTTTATTTATTTATTTGACAGAGACACAGCAAGAGAGAGGGAACACAAGCAGGGGGAGTAGAAGAGGGAGAAGCAGGGCTCCTGCTGAACGGGAGCCCCATGTGGGGCTTGATCCTAGGACCCCAGGATCATGACCTGAGCCAAAGGCAGATGCTTAACAACTGAGCCACCCAGGCACCCCTAAAGTCTCTCCTTTTGACTCTGTCTAGGCATAGAGGTATATTAAAAGGTTAATATAGAAAGATGTTCATTGTAGCACCTGTATTATATATATAGTGGAGTGAAACTAAACAAAATGTCTTAAAGGAAAGACTTATTAATTATAGTAATTACTAAAAATCATATAGAACCATGGTTCTCAAATGGAGTTTCTCATATTAGCTGGAAGAGTCACCAAATACTAGATAAAGGCAGATGCCCGAGGCCAACCTCTTTGTCAATGAATTAGAATCTCTTCAGTTGAGCTGAGAAACAGGCCCTACATTTTCTAACAGGAAACCTGGGTGATTTCAGTGCGCATCCTGATTTAGGAGCCGTTGTTGCAGTGGTTTTCTTGTTACTCGTTGACTCTCAGTCAGCTGAACCAAAGGTTCTTCTCTTCTCTCTTTCTCTCTCTTTTTTTTTTTTTTTGAGAGGGTGGGACGGGACAGAGGGAGAGGGAATGAGAGAATCCCAAGCAGGCTCCAAGTCTAGTGCAGAGCCCTACACAGGGCCCGATCCCCTGACCCTGAGATCATGAGCTGAACAGGAGTCAGACATATTATATCAGCTGAGCCACCCAGGTATCCCTTTACTCTTCTCTCTTTTTTTTTTTTTTTAAAGATTTTATTTATTTATTTGACAGAGAGAGATCACAAGTAGACGGAGAGGCAGGCAGAGAGAGAAATAGAGGGAAGCATGCTCCCTGCTGAGCAGAGAGGCCGATGCGGGATTCAATCCCAGGACCCTGAGATCATGACCTGAGCCAAAGGCAGCGGCTTAACCCACTGAGCCACCCAGGCGCCCCCACCTTTACTTATCTCTTAAAGCCAAATGAAATACCAACTATATTAAAATCTGTGGGGACCCTCAAAAAAAGAGAACGTAAGAAGAACCAGAAAAAAAAAAATCAGCAAGAAGGGAAGAAGAGATCAGATTATCCAGAAAGCTAATTAGTGCTAAGTATCTAATACACGCCAAAGAAATGTCATCTCTGTATTCTCTATGCCCCCAAAATTAGTGGATGAGTTTCTCCATAAAAGAATAAAATACTCTCCTAAATACTGGGGCAACAAGGCTTGGTTTGGAGTTGTAGTTGTAGTTGCTGGTACCATCTTCCTGGTACAGAGCATCTACCTTAGAGCTCATGTCCAGGCAACATTTTGAAGGAATATCTCATTAAGAGTGAGTGAACTCATTTATGGTTTTGGTCACCGTGGACAGTCCTGAGATCCCATGAGTAGAGGCTGAGCAGTAAGAGAGTTAAGGACCAAACGAGTCTGAGATGTTGTACCAAGGTGAGTAGGTGATCATGGTGTTTATCCTCTTCCTTCACAGGGGCCCCTGGAGAGCCAGGTGTAGTTTGGAATAGTCTGTGACATCTCAGATCTCCCTTGAGAAGACCCACGTTGCTGTTGGTTTCTGCCTTTGTACTTCACAGGGAGACCCAGCTGTGTCAGCCTTTCCTAAGCACCCTCTGCACTGAGGGCAATGTCTGCCGTCTTCAAAGCCGAGTAGCTTCTGGCTAAGCTCCTTGGAGTGGAGCAGGCCATAGGTCTGGAACGTTTACTACCTAATGTATACACACTTACATTCTCTTACCTAATTCATAGACCTTTTCTCTCTGATTTTGTTGTGATTTGCATGTTATTATACAGTCTTACTCGCTTAAACTTCTTTTGTGAGCAAGGCAAAAGATTGTAGCAGGATTTCTGGGTCCGTTGCCTTCCCTTCCCCTTCCCCTGCATTTTCCCCCTCCCTTCTGATTTTGTTTTTAAGTAATCTCTGTAGCCAAAGTGGGGCTCAAACTCACAACCCTGAACTCAAGAATTGCATGCTGTACGGTCTGAGAGCAGCCAGGTACCCCTGTGGGTCAGTTTTCAATAATGTATAATTTTAATTAAAGATGATGTATCCTTACTAAAGGAATTTTAGCTAGTGAATATTCTGCTTGGATTGTTGACCCATTTCCCTTCTCTGACTTGCTGCCATGCTTCATGCAGCCCTGGATGTGAGTGGACAGGAGTTGTATCTGTTGTCACTGGTTGGTCAGGAAGTAGGGGGGCAGGGGAGACACACAATGCTAGAGTTGAGCTGACAGGTGGCAGAGCAGGTGAGTAGCATATTTCAAAACAGAGAATTCATGAGAACTCAGTTGAGTTGTTCATTTAGTATATAATCATTTGATTTTTGTTTAATATTTATGAATACCTTACCCTTGTCAGGTTTTGTTGAGGGTGCTGAAATCACAATGTTAGCCAAGGTTTCTGCCCTCCAGTAGTCTGCAGTTAGTGCTTATACAGGATTATGGGGTAAGAAGATGCCTGGCAAATAACTGCTTAGCCCTTGAGCAGTGTATTTGTATAAAGATCCCCAACTCCTAAAAAAATTTAGAGATCTAATTCTGGAATTTGGGCTTCAGTTGGGAGAATGGTAATGCCACTTAAAGAGATATTAATTAGGGAAACATTAGGGAGTATTTTTCTGCTAACTAGATGCACAGACATGGGTCAAAATATCATCTAGTGAGATCTAGTGAGATGGTACCATGAGAAAAGTGTCAATTTTGAAGATCAGAAGAGCCAGTGACAAAAATTGAGAAGTAGCAGTAGGAATGCAAGGTGGGTCAACACTGAGAAATCTGCAGGTGTAACTTTTTTTTTTTTAAAGATTTTATTTATTTATTTATTTGAGAGAGAGAAGGAGTGGGGGAGGGGCAGAGGAAGAGGGAGAAGCAGACTCCCCGCTGAGCAGGGAGCCTGCTTCGCACAGCCCTATAGGGCTTGATCCCAGGACTTTGGGATCATGACCTGAGCCACCCAGGTGCCCCTGCAAGTGTAACTTTTAAAGTGACAAAGAAAAAAGAAGATCAAATGTATATTTGACTAAATACTTGATAAAATTCAACATCCTTTACAATTAAGAAACTGGACAATATTTTTAACATAGTTAAGGAGATTTGTTAGGAACAAATAACTAATAATCATAATTAAACACCAGAAGCTTTACCCATAATAGTTAGGAATTAGAAAGCAATTTTGAAAAGTAGAGATAGTGAGAAGGGATTTGCCTTCCTAAATGTAAAACTGTATTCAGCTATAGGGATTTTAAATGATGCAGTATTAATTATAAAACAGATAAATAGATCAATAAACCAGAATATAAACTCTAGAAACATATGGGAAAGGACATTTTTGTGCTTTTACAAAGGGACTATGATCAACTAAAACCATATCAAGTTTTAAATTCCTTTGCATTTTTCAGGGAAATGGTCTCATTCCCTCCCTCTTGTATGTTTTCTAAAACAAATGCCCTGGCTCCAGATTGGATGGTTACCAGTGCCCTGAAATTTAAGCCACTTTGATGTCTGTTCAGAACTTCTAAAATATTTCTTTATGAGGAAAACTAGGTTATTCACATTCCTACCCCATGTCACTGACTCATCATCTCATCTGAAACAATGATACTAATTTTAGTACTCAGCCATGCTTATTCCTAAAAATGAGAGTCTAAGTGGAGGACTATTAATATGATATACACATAGTAGCTTCAAAATTTCATTCCCGTGAGCAAATGTTTCACAATAATAAGAAAGACCGGTCTTCCCTTTAACTGAGAACCAGTAAGGATAAAAGAATTACTTTATATATTTTAGAAATGTATCCACATATAAGAATAAATAATTGTTATCCATGTTTATAAACTTATTAAAACATTTAAAATGTTAATTTAAGGCTTATCCACTGTGAATAGAGAAAGCACATCTCTATCTGAATGTTTCTTTTTTTTTCTACAAGCTTAAGAAGAATAGTGATAATATAAACAAGAAGTTTTGTAAAACCTAGTTATTTTGGAAACCAGTGACTAGAGAAGAATTCTTAGAATTGAACCTGTCCTGCAGATTCCTCTGCATAAAAATGTGAAGGACACTTTGGAGCCAAAGATGATTTGGACTTTAGCAGCTGAGGAGGTAGTAATGCCATTTATTGAAATATTAATTTAGATATAAATTGTCAGGATATGTATCTGTTAAGATTCATAGGGGTAGATGAAAACAAAACATTGTGTAGTGAGACAGTAATTTGATTTTTTTTTTCTTGTTTTGTTTTTTTTTTTTTTTGTTTTTTGAGACAATAATTTGAGAAGACTGCCAGGACCACTGTAAATTCTAGTTGTTGGTTGTTGTTTTTTTTAAAGATTTTATTTATGTATGTATGTATGAGAGAGAGAGTTAGTTGGGGGAGGAGCAGAGGGAAAGGGATAAGCAGACTCTGCACTGAATGGGAGGCCCAACACCATACTTGATCCCAGGACCTCAAGGTCATGAGCTGAACCAAAACCAAGAGCTGGACACTTAACCAGCTGAGCCACCCAGGTGCCTCTCACTAGTTCACCCTGGTGAACTAGTTTTAAAGTTCAAAAAGAGGATGATGAGCCCCAGCAAAGGAAACTGAGAAATGGCAGAGTGTATTGGAACCCAAGGAAAGAGAGGATTTTAGGTTAGGCAGAGAATAGCTGTTTGAGCTGCTGAGAAGCCAAGAGAAGAGAAATTAAGGAATTTGAAATTCTTTGAAATTCTTGATGTGAAGGTTATTGGTGATCTTAATTAGAGCAGTTCCAGTGGAGAGGCATGTATATTTTCACATTGTTTTCTGAAATCTGGGATCAGCCTGCCTTTAGTTCATATATTGAGATGGAGTTGTATTTCCAGCATCTAGGACAGTTTTCACTATAAGACACTGCTACTCAAGTCTTAGAAAATTCTATCAGGAGAATAAGGGTATGTAAATTCAAAGGTAGCTAAAAATGTTAACATCACCCACTTTGAGATAGAATTTTCAGTTTTTCCATTTATAATACTTCTTTGAGTGGGCTGTAAAAAGCATGAACCATTGTGTCGAATCATGCTCATTGATGGGAAAACCACTCTAAAATGTAATTTGATAATTACAAATGGAATAATTTGTATGAATGGAATGCCATTAATTAATTTTAATCCTTTTCTAGTAGTAGGTAGTACAAACTTATGCTCAGTGTAAATTGTAGAAATTAAAAATATGAATAATTGGGGAGTCATTAAGAATTCTGAGGTATTTGTGGTTATTTTAGATGCATTAATATATTTTTTAAAGATTTTATTTTATGTATTTGAGAGAGAGCATGAGTGGGGTGAGGGGGGCAGAGGGGGAGGGAGAAGCAGACTCCCTGCTGGTTAAGGAGCCTTATGTGGGGCTCAGTCCCAGGACCCCAGGATCATGACCTGAGCCAAAGGCAGATGCTTAGCTGACTGAGCCACCCAGGTTCTCCCCTAGATGCATTAATATTTTTGAAAGCATTTTTTTACATAATACCAAATTATTGACTAAGATTGAAATCAATAAGGGAGGCAAACCATAAGAGATTCTTGATTATAGGAAACAAACTGAGAGTGGGTGGAGGGGAGGTGGGTGGGAGGATGGAGGAACTGGATGATGGGCATTAAGGGGGGCACTTGAAGCAGTGAGCACTGGTTGTTATATGCAGCTGATACATCACTAATTCTACCTCTGAAACTGATAGAGTACACTATATGTTCATGAAATTGATTTTAAATTAAAAAATATTGACTAAGTTTAAGGTGTTTGTTTTCCTTGACAGTAGGAATTTTGTTAAGAAATTTTTTAAGGTGGGGGCAGGGGCAGATGGAGAGGGAGAGAAAGAATCCCAAGCAGGCTGGGTGTGGATCCTGACATGGAGCTCCATCCCACAACCCTGAGATCATGACCCGAGCTGAAATCAAGTGTTGGTGGCTCAACTGATTGAGCCAGCCAGGCACTCCTAAAAATAATTTTTATTTATTTATTTATTTATTTATTTATGATTTTATTGATTTTGAGAGTGAGAGAGCATGAGCCAGAGGGAGGGGCAGTGGGAGAAGCAGATTCCCACTGAGCAGGGAGCCCAGTGCGAGGCTCCGTCCCAGGACCCCGGGATCATGACCTGAGTCGAAGGCAGATGCTCAACTGACTGACCCACTTAGGTTGCCCCCTAAAAATTATTTTCAATAATGAATTTGTTTTTTTGGCAAATGCATAATGCATAATAGCTTCCATGATATAAATGTGTATTTCAAGTTAAAATTTCTACTGGATCAGTTTCTGAAAGAGATGGTGAACACCATTTGTTAGGAGGATGTAAGTGAACTTACGTTCTACTGTGGTGAAATGGATAGAGCAAGAAGTACTTTGGGAAGTTGGGTCTATTATGCTGACCTCTGTGTGGGATGCTAGAATGTTTCAGAATAGTTGCTAAGAGTAGGTATATCATGGAATTCCAGAAGTTTTCTGAGTTTCTTTGCTTATACTTGAATTACTTGGAAATTTCTTCTCTCCTTCTGCCCTTTCCCACTTTCTTCGTGAACTCCTACGGATCCTTCAGCTCTTGGTTTAAATACTACTTTCTCAGATTCCCCCAAATAGAATAAGTCTTTCTAGTTTTATGCTTTCTTAGCATAAACTAGATAAAGTAGATTGTCTTTGCAGAATTTTTGTCAAAATTGCAACAAAATTATTTCTTGTATAGTTAATTGTCCCATCCCACCCTGAGTCCTTGAGTTCCATATAGGCATGACTTCCTTATTCATGACAGTATTCTAGTGCTTAGTAGCCTAATGTCATTCAATATTTGTGAATGAAAGGATGCCACTGAAAAGGCCATATGATTTCTGTTAAAAGAAACTCTGGGACCAAAGTTTTCAGGTGGCTGCAGAGTAATAGATCCTACAGTTGGTCTCAGACCTATTTGCATGATTCCCAGGGATGTCTGGGTAGCTAGGCCTTGTTCTGTACTGCTGCTCTAAATTTAGTGTTCACTTTGATGGGTCTGTGTTAGTCTAAGGAATCTGAGTAAGTTAAATGGGGACCTTATTCTTTTTTTTTTTTTTTAAGATATTATTTATTTTTTTGTTAGACAGAGATCACAAGTAGGAAGAGAAGCAGGCAGAGAGAAAGGAGGAAGCAGGTTTCCCACCGAGCAGAGAGCCTGATGCAGGGCTCGATCCCAGGACCCTGAGATCATGACCTGAGCCTAAGGCAGAGACTTAACCCACTGAACCAGGTGCCTCTGGGGACCTTATTCTTGACTGGGAATACCATAACATGTTGGATGTTCTCTAGATCTCATTCTTCCACAGGTATACTGTGCAATTGTATGCTCTCTATAGTTATATTGTAGACCATCGAAAGGGGGAAAAGCCTCTAATTTAGGTGAAATATTATCAAGTGATTGTTCTAAGCATTTTACAGTATGAATTAGTTTATTCCTTAAAATGGCACTATGAGGTTGGGGTTATTCTTTTTCATAATTTTACAGATTAGGAAACTAAGGTACAGAGAGGTAAAAGGTAACTTGCCCAAGGTCACATAGCAAATGGCAGAGTTAGGATTTAAATTCAGTCTGTCTGGCAGTGGAGTCTATGCACTTAACCTCTGCACTCTCCCATCTTACATGAAAGTGGTCCCTCATGCACATCCAGAATAGTTGTGTGCAGGAATTTCTTCTGTTTTATGCATATTAAGATGGGGCTTGAAGGAAAGCAGTTGAGCCCTTCTGGGAGACTCAGAAGCTTTTATCTATATCAGTCAGTGGAGAATGTTGCTGATACTCTGCTTTCTAACTGAGTGACCTGATTTCCTTCTGTAGCCATCTTCCTATAAATCATACTTCATCTCTCAGGCAACCTGAGCATTGACACTTGCCAAATGGTGTCTATGCAATCATACTTTAAGTTCATACATTTAATTCTTTTTCATCTTAATTTCTTATATAAATGGCCAGAGAAATAGAAACATAGGGGAAAAAATGTCACTGCTGAGATAGAGGAAGTTAGCCATGAATTGGCAAGGTAAGACACCCTTTCATCCCCTCAAGGAACCTCCTACCAGATTTGAGTAAATTCCTGAATGAGCTCAAACTCCTTGAGCTCAGCATTCACAGGGCTATTGTTAGTGTTGTTTTGTATATTCAGTTTTTATTTTCTGTGTTATGGTTGTGCAGAAATGTTGATAGCTGTTTTGTATTTATAGTGCATAATTCCACGGCACCTGGGTGGCTCAGTGGATTAAGCCTCTGCCTTCGGCTGAGGTCATGATCTAAGTGTCCTGGGATCCAGCCCCATGTTGGGCTCTCTGCTTGGTAGGGAGCCTGCTTCTGCCTCTCCCTATTCCTGCCTCTCTGCCTATTTGTGATCTCTCTCTCTCTCTGTGTCAAATAAATAAATAAAATCATTTTTATAAAAATACAGTGCATCATTCCTTTTATCAGTCTCTTTATACTGATCTATATCCAATTGTCTATTCAGTACCTTCTTTGGGATGTCCTAAAAGCACCTTACAGTCACATGACAAAAATCAAACCTTTTCTCAGTGGTCAAGTCAGAATCTATATAACTTCTTTCTTCCCCCCACCTTCTTTATCCAATCTTTCATCTTTACCTCTTGAGTTTCAAATCTGTCACCTTTCCATCCCTCTGCTACTATTAAAGGTAGATTACCATTATATCTTACCTGAATTGCTACAGTGTGTCTCCTAATTGGATTTCTGCCTCTAGTCTTGATTTCTTCAACTGTAATTAGAATGATGATTCTAAGGTCACTTTCTTGCTTACAGCCATGTAATACTTTTAAATTATCTCTATATAAAGTCAGGGACACCTGGATGGCTCAGTTGGTTAAACGTCTACTCTCAGTTCAGGTCATGGGATTGAGCCCTGATCAGGAATGGAAAAGAAAGGAAGATGGCAGATCTGTTAGAAAATAACAGGTAAATTGGTGTGAATTTAAAAAAGAAAGAAAGAAAGAAAATTGGTGTGAATTGCTTTTGAGGGATGAGGGCAAAAAGAGACTAGGCCAATTCCCAGGTTTCTATCTCAGGAGCCATAATAGATTTGTTCTCAAGATAAACATCATAAAAGAAGAGCAAATATATATGTCAGAAGTGATGAGTTACTCAATTTTCTTTAATAAGGCAGTGAACTCAGGAATCACTGATTTTGAGGTATAACATGAATACTCATACATACAAAAACCTCTCAACCTATAGACCAGCATAAGTACACCTTTCTATGAACAGTATGTCCTGTCTGACTTTGGAGAATCACTTAAGGTAATTATAAAATAATTTTTTTTAGGGGTACCTGGGTGGCTCAGTCGGGTAAGCATCCACTTCTTCATCTCAGCTCAGGTCTTGATCTCAGGATCGTGATTTCAAACATTCTTTTTTTTTTTTTTAAGACTTTATTTATTTATTTGACAGAGAGAAATCACAAGTAGGTAGAGAGGCAGGCAGAGAGAGAGAGAGGAGGAAGCAGGCTCCCTGCTGAGCAGAGAGCCCGATGCGGGACTCGATCCCAGGACCCTGAGATCATGACCTGAGCCGAAGGCAGCGGCTTAACCACTGAGCCACCCAGGCGCCCAGGATCGTGATTTCAAAGCCCTGTATTGGTCTTCACCCTGGGCATGGAGACTACTTAAAAAAAAAAAAAAAAAAAAAAGAAAAGAATTTTTTTTCTCTTCTCAAGTGGAAACCATTTTAATTGACTGTCAAAGTCATTCTAGTTATTCTAGGCTTTCTGAGAAAGAATATAAAATATGTGACTTCAGAGATTTTCAAGTGGTCCACCTTATTCCTTGAGTCAAACATAAAGTGTCACCTGTCACCCATTCTATAAATAAATATGTATTAGACATTGTGAAGCATTGACCTGACCCCTAGAAAGAGAAGGGTGACAAAGACACATTCTATATCATCACAGAGCTTATCTTCTAAGAAAAAAGAAAAAATAATTTCAATGAAGCATGGCAAGTGCTACAACAGAGATAGAATAAGGTGTTACAGGAACATAAGGCAGGGGTATCTAACTTAGACCAGCATGAGTCCGGGATGGTTACCTAAAAAACCTAATGACATGCAAGTTGAGAACAAAAGGATGCATAAAAGTCCGGGAGAAGCAGGAAAAGTAGACCTGTATGAAGGCCCAGAAGATACTGAGGAAATGGAAGTTGTTTGGTATCACTGAATGGAAGAACAGGGTTATGTCTGAAAACGTAGGCAAGGGCCTGATTATAATGGTCTTATAGGATATGTAAAAGACTTTTGACTTTATTATGGAGATAATTTTTTATTTTTTTTTAAAGATTTTATTTATTCATTTGACAGAGAGGGATCGCAAGTAGGCAGAGAGGCAGGCAGAGAGAGAGAGGGGGAAGCAGGCTACCCACTGAGCAGAGAGCCCGATGCGGGGCTCCATCCCAGGACCCTGAGATCATGACCTGAGCAGAGGCTTTAACCCACTGAGCCACCCAGGAGCCCCTAGAGATAATTTTTTAAATATTTTGTTTATTTATTTGAGAGGAGACTGTGATGAGCACTGGGGGAGGGGGAGAGGGAGACGCCAACTCTCTGTGGAACAGAGAACCTGATACAGGGCTTAATCCCAGGACCCACTCCAATCTCTGTCTTTGGTTTCACAGGGCTTTTCCCTGTCTTCAGGGAGATGTCTCCTCACAAGGACACCAGTCATAGGGATTAGGGGTACATTCTACCCATCTATGACTTCATAGAAACTTAACTACAATTACATCTGCAATTACAAGTTACCTAGTAGGTAACATTCTGAGGTACTTGGATTTAGGACTAAAGTGTATCTTTTTGGGGAGGGGGAGGGAACAGTTCAGTCTATAACCCAATATTTAGCATATACCAGGTACTTAATAGATATTTACTGAATTGGAATATAAATGAAATATGTATTATATATTCATGATATAGAATTAAAAGCTTTTTTTATTATGATTTTTAAATTTGCTAGGTACAAAGTATCTTTTAGATTTGTCTGTTTCTAAAAATTATATCATGGACTATATAGTACTTGTAACATTTGAAATTTAAGAAATATATTATCTTAAAGTAAAAGCACATATTATATAGTCTGAATTCTTTATTTGCAAGTTCACTTTCAATGCTTGTACTAATTTATATAACTTACAGATACTTTTTTTTAAACAATAGATGGATTTTTGACAGCTCTTTCTTCCCTTGGGTCCTGTCCCCATAGTTTAATAAAACCACCCATTAAAATTTTTTTTAGATTTATTTTTAATTTTTATTTCTTCTAAAGATTTTATCTATTTATTTGACAGAGAGAGAGAGATCACAAGTAGGCAGAGAGGCAGGCGGAGAGAGAGGAGGAAGCAGGCTCCCTGCTGAGCAGAGAGCCCGATGTGGGGCTTGAGCCCAGGACCCTGAGACCATGACCCGAGCCAAAAGCAGAGGCTTTAACCCACTGAGCCACCTAGACACCCCTTTATTTTTATATCTTTTTAGTGTTCCAGAATTCATTGTTTATGCAGCACACCCAGTGCTCCATGCAGTATGTGCCCTCCATAATACCCCCACCAGGCTAGCCCAAACCCCCACCCTTCTCCCCTCCAAAACCCTCAGTTTGTTTCTCAGAGTCCACAGTCTCTCATGGTTCGTCTCCCCCTCCAATTTCCCTCAACTCACTTCTCCTCTCCATCTCCACATGTCCTCCGTGTTATTTCTTATGCTCCACAAATAAGTGAAACCATGTGATAATTGACTCTCTCTGTTTGACTTATTTCACTTAGCATAATCTCTTCCAGTCCCATCCATGTTGATACAAAGGTTGGGTATTCATCCTTTCTGATGGAGGCATAATACTTCATTGTATATATGAACCTTATCATCTTTGTCTACTCGTCCATTGAAGGGCATCTTGGTTCTTTCCACAGTTTGGTGACTGTGGCCATTGCTGCTATGAACATTGGGGTACAGATGGCCCTTCTTTTCACTACATCTGTATCTTTGGGGTAAATACCCAATAGTGCATTTGCAGGATCATGGGGAAGCTCTATTTTTAATTTCTTAAGGAATCTCTACACTGTTTTCCAAAGTTAAAACCATCCTTTTTACACCCACCCCATCCCCCAAAAAAGATGAGTATTATATTCTGGAAAGCACATTTTAGGCCTCAGTAGGAATAAATATGCTTTCCCTGACCTTTAACTGTATTTTTTAAAAAGATTTTATTTATGGGGTGCCTGGTTGACTCAGTGGGTTAAAGCCTCTGCCTTCGGCTCAGGTCATGATCCCAGGGTCCTGGGATTGAGCCCCACGTCAGGCTCTCTGCTTACCAGGGAGCCTGCTTCCTCCTTTCTCTCTGCCTGCCTCTCTGCCTACTTGTGATCTCTGTCTGTCAAATAAATAAATAAAATTTAAAAAAAATAAAAAATAAAAGATTTTTATTTATTTATTTGACACAGAGAGAGATCACAAGTAGCTAGAGAGGCAGGCAGAGAGAGAGGAAGGGAAGCAGGCTCCCTGCTGAGCAGAGAGCCCAAAGCAGGTCTCGATCCTTGGACCCTGGGATCATGCCGAGATGATGTTAGACACCCAACCGACTGAGCCACCCAGGGGCCCCTTTAAATGTATTTTTAAAGTGGCATCTTCTTTCTGTATTTTATTGTGCATTAATGTTGGAACTTTTTTCTTTAGATTTTTTAGTAGAATTTTCCAGTTCTTTGAATATTTTTCTGTATTTAGCATATATAGTAAATTGCATCCTTAAATGAAAATACAGGGAAAGCCGGCTTATATGAAACACTTTTTAGATGCTAAGAGTTGTAGTTAATAGAAAAAATAAAATAGGAAGTGTATGTCATTCTCAGTAAATATAAAAACACAGTAATCTTATTTCTAGTTTTTCAAAGGAGCCCTACTTCCCATGGTTTTATTTTCTTTTGTTTCTAGCTTTGTTAGTCACTGATTTGTTAGTTGAGACATTGTCAGTGCTTCTTAGACCATCCCCAGATTTCCTTAGATAGTGTTGAAAGTTACATAGGGGATCTGCTGAAAGAAGGTAGCACTGTTGAATGTGTTTAAGTTTGATGGATAGCTTCACCATTCCTGGATTATTTATATTCCATTAGCAATTGATGGAGTCCAGTTTATCAAATTTTTTATGGTTTGTGCATTTTGCTTCCTAAGACACCTTTACCTGCCCCAAGGTGACAGAGATACTATCCTATGATTTCTTCTGGAATTTTTCTAGTTTTAGGTTTTAGATTTGTTTTGTTTGTTTGTTTTTAAGTAGGCTCCATATCCAGGGTGGAGCCCAATGAGGGGCTTGATCTCACAACTGTGAGATCAAGACCTGAGCTGAGATGGGGATGTGGCACTCCGCTGACTGAGCCATCGAGGCACTGTTCTAGATTTAGGTCTGTGATCCATTTTGAGTTAATTTTTATGTGTAGTTTAACTGACGATTGTTTTTTAATGGCTGTCCAATTGATTTAGCATTGTTTTTGAAAAAAATTTCCTTTCCTATTGCATTGCCTTTGGCTTTTGAAGAAAATCAGTTGACCAAGTATGTGTGGGTTTGTTTCTGCACACTCATTCTATTCCATTGATATATGTATCTTTTCTTTTGACAGTACTCCATGATCTTGATTACTGTTTGGTTGAAATTACTCAAAGCTTTGAAATCCGGTGTAATGAGTTTTCCAACTTTATCCTTATTTAAAGATTTTGCTTTGATTTTCCAGATCTTTTGCATTTCCATATAAATCTTAAATCAGTTTATCTATTTCTTCTAAAAAAGCCAACTAGAATTTTGTTTGGAATTGTATTGAATGTATAGATCAGTTCGGAATAATAGCAACCTAACTATATTGAATCTTCCAATCTACAAATACAGTATTTATCTCTATATTGACATCACATTTAATTTCTCTTAGCCATGTTTTGTAGTTTTTAGTATAGAAGTCTTGGATACTTTTGTTAGACTTATTCCTAGGTGTTTAATATTTTTGATACTATTCTAAATAGAATTTTTAAACATTTAATTTTCTAATGTTTCATTGCTAGTGCATAGAAAATAATTGATTTTTTAAGACTATTAATCTTGTACCTGATTACTTTACCAATAAATTTATTTATGAGTTCTAGCAGTTTCATGCCTCTGGAATTTTCAACATAAACAGCAGTATCATCTACATTTAAATACAGTTTTACTTCTTCTGGTTAAGTTTTCTTTTATTTCTTTTTATGGAATTATTTCAGTGTTACAGTGTTGAATAAAAGTGATGGAAGAGCATTCTTATCTTACTCCTGATCTTGAGAAAAAGCAATTCAGTTTTTTATATTAAGTTTAATATTAGCTGTAGATTTTTTATAGATAACCTTTATCAGCTTGAGGAAGTTCTATTATTAGCTTACTAAGAGTTTTTAATTGTTAATGAATATTTAATTTTGTCAGATGCTTTGTCTGCATCTATTAACATGATCATGTCATGGTTTTTCTCCTGTGGACTGTTAATATGTTGAATTATATTGGTTGATTTTTGAATGTTCAGCCAACTTTACATTCCTAGGGTAACTCTTACTTGGTCATGATGTATTACCAATTTTATATATTGTTGGATTCATTTTGCTAATGTTTTGTAAAGGATTATTACATATGGGACGCCTGGGTGGCTCAGTTGGTTGGACGACTGCCTTCGGCTCAGGTCATGATCCTGGAGTCCCGGGATCGAGTCCCGCATCGGGCTCCCAGCTCCATGGGGAGTCTGCTTCTCTCTCTGACCTTCTTCTCGTTCATGCTCTCTCTCACTGTCTCTCTCTCAAGTAAATAAATAAAATCTTTAAAAAAAAAAAAAAGGATTATTACATAAAATAAGGAATGTTGATCTGTAATTTTCTTTATGGTAATATTTTTGTCAGGTTTTGGTAGTAGGGTTATGCCCGTCTCCTTAAACAAGTTGGATAATGTTCCCTTCTCTTCCTATTTTTTTAAAATATTTGTGTAATTTTGGTATTATTTCTACCTTGAAAGTGTGATAGAGTTTACTAGTGAAATCTTTCTTTTTCTTTATTTTTTAAAGATCTTTTTTATTTATTTGAAAGAGAGAGAGACACAGAGCAAGCATGAGCTGGCAGCAGTTGGGGGGGGGGGTGTTGATGGGCAGAGGGAGAGGGAAAAGGAGACTCTCTGCAGAGGAGGGAGCCTGACACCCAGCTGGGTCTCAGGACCCTGAGATCATGACTTGAGCTGAAGGCAGACATTTGCCTGAGCCTCCAGGTGCCCTGCAGTGAAATCTTTCTTTTGGAGAAGGTTTTTTTTTTTTTAAAACATTCAGCTTCTTTTATAGATATATGGCTACTAAGATTTTTTTTTTCCCTTGTGTCAGTTTTGTCATCCACAAGCAATTGATATTTAGTGGTATTAAAACATCTGCAACACAAATCCTTTGAAAGGTTCAGAACTTTATAAAGAGGAACTATAAGGGCTGTGTGTCAGATTGTTGTAACTGAAGTGAGATAAAACCTAACTAGACATTCACTGATATTTGTCTAGTAACTCATTTTGTCAGGTTTTGGAAAAGTGACATAATCTTTTCATATTCTTTTTTTTTTTCCTAAAAAATTTTTCTGTCTTTTGAAAAAAGAACATTTTCATGGATCTTCCTTATACCCAGTGCTACCTTAAGTCATTTTTGGTCATAATATTATTTAAGTAGGTATAAACATAAAATTTATGATTTTAGTTCTGAGATAGCTATAAACCAAAACAGTCCCACCAATTCAAACAAAGTTAAACTATAAAACCAACATAAACTCAAAATAACATGAATGTGATGGGGAATCAGATTTGAGATAATATCTTTTCTACTGTCACAGTGTTAGAGTATGTTATGTTAAAAGCATAGGCTCTGGAGTATGACCAAAGTTCAAATTTTGGCTCCACCACTGCTTTGTTCGAGTGACTTAGTTACTCATTTATAAAACAAGGATAATAATTTATTAGGATTATTGCTATAATTAGGATTATTGGTATGTCAAGTCCTACAAGAGTGCTTGGCAATTAATAATTATTCAATAAATATTAGCTGTGATAATAACTAGTTTTATGTTATTCTACTGAAACCTTAATGATCAGTATTGGGTTTATTTTTTGTTTATTTTTTTTTAAAGTATTTATTTGAGAGGGAGAGAGAGCTTAAGTAGGGGGGCAGCAGAGGGAGAGGGAGAGCTGAGCAGGGAGCCTGACATGGGCTGGATTCCAGGACCTGGGATCATGACCGGAGCGGAAGGGAGATGCTTTTAACCGACTGAGCCATCAGGGCGCCCCTAGTGTTGGGTTTAGTAGTAGAAAGTCTGACTCTATATTTAATGGCTTTCTGATTTTGACTTTAATAATGTAAATACTAATATATAGAATGTCGCCTTGCCTAAGTTAACATACAGTGTGGTAATAATTTCATAGCTTTGTTTGCTAATCTAGGATAAGCAAATTTCATACTTAACCTAAACTCTGCTAGTCAGAACTCTGAGTTTTGGGTTTTTTCTGTTGTTGTTGTTTTTTTTTTATTTTATTTTTTAAATTTATTTTCAGCATAACAGTATTCATGATTTTTTTTTACCACACCCAGTGCTCCATGCAGTCCGTGCCCTCTATAATAATACCCACCACCTGGTACCCCAACCTCCCACCCCTTCCGCCACTTCAAACTTCTCAGATTGTTTTTCAGAGTCCATAGTCTCTCATGATCACCTCCCCTTCCAATTTCCCCCAACTCCCTTCTCCTCTCTAACTCCCCATGTCCTCCATGCTATTTGTTATGCTCCACAAATAAGTGAAACCGTATAATAATTGACTCTCTCTGCTTGACTTATTTCACTCAGCATAATCTCTTCCAGTCCCATCCATGTTGCTACAAAAGTTGGGTATTCATCCTTTCTGATGGAGGCATAATACTCCATAGTGTATATGGACCACACTTTCCTTATCCATTCGTCCATTGAAGGGCATCTTGGTTCTTTCCACAGTTTGGCGACCGTGGCCATTGCTGCTATAAACATTGGGGTACAGATGGCCCTTCTTTTCACGACATCTGTATCTTTGGGGTAAATACCCAGGAGTACAATTTTGCAGGGTCATAGGGAAGTTCTATTTTTAATTTCTTGAGGAATCTCCACACTATTCTCCAAAGAGGCTGCACCAACTTGCATTCCCACCAACAGTGGAAGAGGGTTCCCCTTTCTCCACATCCCCTCCAACACATATTGTTTCCTGTCTTGTTAATTTTGGCCATTCTAACTGGTGTAAGGTGATATCTCAATGTGGTTTTAATTTGAATCTCCCTGAGCACTAGTGATGATGAACATTTTTTCATGTGTCTGATAGCCATTTGTATGTCTTCATTGGAGAAGTGTCTGTTCATATCTTCTGTCCATTTTTTGATATGATTGTCTGTTTTGTGTGTGTTGAGTTTGAGGAGTTCATTATAGACCCTGGATATCAGCCTTTTGTCTATACTGTTGTTTTGTTTTTAAGATTTATTTATTTATTAGAGTGAGTGAGCAGGGACAAGAGGGTAGAGGGAGAGGAAGAGACAGATTCCCGAGCAGACTGCAGGCTAATGTGGGCCTTGATGCAGAGCTTGATCTTATGACCCTGAGATCACCACCTGAGCCAAAACAAAGAATTGGAAATTCAACTGACTGAGCCACCCAGGCATCCCTCTTTGAATTTGTTTTTAATCAAGTGTCACATGATAACTCTGTAAAGCTGAGTGTCTAATCTAATCATTGCCCATAATCAGATATGAGAAATACTATCTGAAGTTATTTTTATTTCTTGAAAATGTAGAAAAGGCATTATTTTTTCAGTGTAGACCTCATCATCAGACTGTTGAAGCAAATCAGTAGATTCTAGAACTTATTTTTAGCAGCTCAGAAATACCTTAATTGTCTTCTTACTGATACAGTTTTGTATTAAATATAGAATGTATTGCAATATATTGATAGCTATTCCTTGTTGGCTTGGACTCAATCCATTTAATTACCCTAAATATCAGCAGATTATGCTCTCATAACTACATTGGTTAACATTGGTTGCCTGGCTGAAATATATTAATAATGATACTGGAAAAATATTTTCATTTTATGATACTCAAGAAAAGTTTAAGAGCCTCTTCATGAGATTGCTAGTGAATTTCAGAATGTAATAAAAGTGACTTATGATTACTATCTATTGATTCTTAAAGGTTGCTGGTTATTACAGAATTAAGTGGATAAGCTTTTAACAAAATTTAAAATTTTATCTATTTTGTCTTATAATTTTTTTTCTGGCTTGTGGTACCTTCAGCAAAGGTACTATTTTACTACTGTATAGTAGCTCTTACCTGAACAGTAAGTTCTTTGGAGTTCCGCATGCTTATATAATTTTGTGTTTTGATTCTGCCACATTTTTACATATTTGAACTGTTACATCTTCATTCAGATATTGTGTCATAATGTATATTATTTTCTTTCTATGAACATAT
Organism: Mustela putorius furo; assembly: GCF_011764305.1. Taxonomy (NCBI): domain Eukaryota; kingdom Metazoa; phylum Chordata; class Mammalia; order Carnivora; family Mustelidae; genus Mustela; species Mustela putorius. The sequence continues at coordinate 15,540,392 of NW_025421423.1, forward strand.
ATTTATTTCAGCTCTTATTTTCTCATTACTCTGTGACACTTAAAGTGGTGTATTGTTTCAGTATCACATATGCCATTTTCATGATGTCAAATCATGATGGCTGTCATTTGCAAATTATTAATGCAAAAGACAAGTTTTATATTTATATTTGCTAAAAAAGAAACAGCATGAACAGGCTTCCCAACAAATTGAAAGTTGAATCATGTCACTTTAGGTGATTATGGACAATAATGTGAGTATAGATACGAAGGCAGTATTTGGATCTAAGGTGATTATTTAGATGATTCATCATATGCTTATATTAATCATATTTTTACTAGAATAAAAATGAAAACAGTTGGGGCACCTGGGTGGCTCAGTGGGTTAAAGCCTCTGCCTTCAGCTCCGGTCATGATCTCAGGGTCCTGGGATTGAGCCCCACATCGGGCTCTCTGATTAGCAGGGAGCCTGCTTTCCCCTCTCTCTCTCTGCCTACTTGTGATATGTCTGTCAAATAAATAAATAAAATCTTTAAAAAATAAATAAATAAAAGCCAGGGATGGGGGCACCTGGGTGGTTCAGTTGTTAAGCATCTGCCTTTGGCTCAGGTCATGATCTCAGGGTCCTGGGATTGAGCCCCGCATTGGGCTGCTTGTTCAGCGGAAAGCCTGCTTCTCCCTCTCTTGCTGTGTCTTTCTCTGTCAAATAAATAAATAAATAAAATCTTTGAACAATAAAAATAAATAAAAACTAGAGATGAATATTATTTTTTGTATATCAGTAATTGAGTTCAGTGGCTTAAGCAAGATCAGGACCTTATATTTCATTATGTAACAAAGAATCCTAGATAGTTCAGAGTTGATGTAGTGGCTGTATGATGTCAACAGGGATCCAAGCTCCTTCTGGGTGTTCTCTCCCATCCTTAAGTTCTTACTTCATGTTCCCACTGTGGCCTCAGGAGCTCCAGCCATCATGTCCTTATTCCAGGCAGAAAGAAAGGGAAGGACAAAGGGAAAAAGGCAAAAAGGCCAAAATCAGACATGTCGCTCAGTGACTTTTATTTATATGTTATTGGCTGGAACTGTGTCATATGACAATTCCTATTTGAAAGGAAGCTGGGAACTGTGTTTTAGGTGATCATATTGCTGCCCCAATAAACTAGGACTCTCTGTAAGGAAAAAGAATGGATACTGGGTAGGCAGATGGTCTCTGCCATACCAATTTTAAGAAAGCTTAAAAAACAAACATCAAAAACCTCAGTCTTTTTTTTTTTAACCAAGCTTTTTATTTTAATTCCGATATAGTTAGCATACAGTATATTTGGTTCAGAGGTACAGTGTAATGATTCAGCAGTTCTGTACATTACTCAGTGCTCATTGGGATAAGTGTTCCAGTCTTTCTCTTTTATCTGCATTTTTACTTTAAAGTTATATAAAAGGAATATAAATAAAATAAGTCCCTAACTTCCTAAAGTATGAAGGGAACATACAGATCATATAGTCCTGACATTTTAGCTTAGAGGTAATTAGTGACTTGTCTTAGGCCACAGACATCGATTCCAGGCTGGAACTGAAGTTCCTAACTCTTACACCAGTCACTGGTCTTCCCATTTACTGGGCCACTTCATAAAATCTGGTAGCTCACTTACTACTCTCCTGTGTACAAGACAGCTGTGGTTTGGGACTACTGGGGAGAAGTATTCTCTGTTCGCTTTAGTGATTACAATAAAAGCGATAGGAAATTTCATGTTCTTATATGAGGGTGTTGTTTATTTTGTTAGTGTTGATGGCACTGCCAGTATTTATATGTTTATTAATTAGTTCTTTTTTTATTCATCGTTTTTGTGTTTTGTTTTTTAAAGATTTTATTTATTTATTTGACAGACAGAGATCACAAGTAGGCAAAGAGACAAGCTCCCTGCTGAGCAAAGAGCCCGATGATGCAGGGCTCAATCCCAGGACCTTGGGATCATGACCTGAGCCGAAGGCAGAGGCTTAACCCACTGAGCCACCCAGGCACCCCTATTAATTCATTCTTTATTTATTCATCATTAACAATGGCTTATAAGATCATAAGAGCAGGGCCATATCATGTTAATATCTCTGTCCCCAACTAGGACCTAATTGAAGAATGAAAAATTATAGCCCCTTATACTAAAAGCTTAAAAATAAATAAAAAGTTTAAAAAATAATGGTTCCTGTCCTCAGGGAATTCTCAGTGAAGTTTGAGAGACAGACACGAATGGCACTGATAATAGTACAGAGATAAGAGATGATAGAAATACAAGTGAAGAGTGAAGAAGTAAATAAATATCTGAGACTGAAAGGAGGTCTATAAAGACTTCAAGAGGAGGTGGTCCCAAGTTCAGTTTTGAAAAGTTTTCCAGATGAAGAAAGAAGAGGGCTGCATATCACACCAAAGAACATGTTTTTTATTTGTTTGTTTGTTTTTAAGGATTTTGCTTATTTTTGCTTATTTGCTTATTTGATAGACAGAGCCAGAGAACATAAGCAGAGGGAATGGCATAAGGACAGGGAGAAGCAGACTGTACACTGAGCCGGGAGCCCAATGCAGGGCTTGATCCCAGGACCCTGGGATCATGTCCTGAGCCAAAGGCAGATGTTTAACCATCTGAGCCACCCCGACCCCAACCCGCCCCCTTGCCCCAGAGAATGAGTTTTTAGAGGACCAGTGGGCATGAGAAACTGTTTAGAGAAGAGGTGACTGTGAGAAATATGGGAAAAGCCCATAGTAGTAGGAAATGAGGCTTGAGGGGTTGACTGTAGCCATGACCATGTCACAGAGGCCTCATAACATGTGAAAGGTTTTGAATTTACCTATTGATGGGGCACCGTGGAGGTTCAGATGTGTCCTTTTGTATGGCCACCTGACAATTACAGTTAGACCTTGGCACCTTAGTGTGGAGCCCACCTACAGTGAGGCACCACTTTTTACTCACAGCTACAGATGAACAGGACAGACTAACCCATACATCAAGATCCTTGTTCCTCCCCTGCTCAGTTTTCCCAGGATCTCCCCTTTATCAAAAACACACTTGACCATTCTGATCATATGCAGACTCCTCATGTCCCAGTTTACTTTTCTTGCCCATCATGTTTTCCTCACTGTTACCCAGCCAAGGACCCATAACAAGTGATTCTTTTTGACCTCCGATCAATAAAGAATGGCTTACTCCTGTTTGGTAGATGATTATCCTTACGTGCCCAGGAGGCTTAAATGGTGGAACAAACCGGACACATCTTTTTTCTTTCAAATGGTGAAATGAAAGGCAGTATTTCAGGAATTTCAGACAGCAGGGAGACAGATAGCCAGCTCCTAAGATTTGGTTATAGTCCTGGCACCTGACCTGGCCCACTCATCCTTGCTTCTGGTCTGCAAACTGCCTTTGCCCCGACCCCAGGAGGCACACCCTAGTGGCTTTCCTCCTGGTCAAGTCTCCCTTCCCTGCTAAAGACTTTCTTTCTGCAGCTCTTAATTCTCTCCTTAGACTCTGAGTTACGTTATTTGTTTTCCACTGCCCAGCAGAGGATTGACTTCCTTTCTGTGACCCATCCTAGAATGGACCTAAACCTTTGTTGGTTCTACCTTTAGTAATGAAGTTTCTGATGGCAGAGGGTGAAGTCGGAAGTGCATACTCTTGGTTAATACAGATAAGGCACACATTTTATTATTATTATTTTTTAAGATTTTTATTTATTTATTTGACACCAGAAATCACAAGTAGACAGAGAGGCAGGCAGAGAGGGAGAGGAGGAAGCAGGCTCCCTGGTAAGCAGAGAGCCTGATGCGGGGCTCAATCCCAGGACCCTGGGATCATGACCTGAGCTGAAGGCAGAGGCTTTCACCCACTGAGCCACCCAGGCACCCCCACACATTTTATTATTAAGGAATTGAATAAACCTCTCTTTGTGACTTTGGAAGTAAAATATACCATGAAAAGGCTCACCTCTTTTTTTTTTTTTTTTAAAGATTATTTATTTATTTGATAGAGATCACAAGTAGGCAGAGAGGCAGGCAGAGAGGAAGGGAAGCAGGCTCCCCACTGAGCAGAGAGCCCAATGTGGGGCTCCATCCCAGGACCTGGGACCATGACCTGAGCCGAAGGCAGAGTCTTCAACCCACTGAGCCACCCAGGTACCCCAACTAGATACAGTTTTAAAGTACATTTCTTTTTTATGCCACATGATCATAGTTCAAGGAAATTGAAGTAAAAGAGATACGGGAATATCTTGGGTAATAATGGCTTCTTATTTTGATTATTTCCCTTTAGGAAGGACACTGCTGATCCTGTAACATGGAGGATTGCCTTCATACTTCATCTGAGAATCTGTCCAAATTGGTCAGCTGGGCCCACAGCCATGGGACCATTTGCAGCCTCATTCCAAACCTGAAACACTTGCTTTCGGAAGGTTCCCATGGGAACCTCACAGCAATGTGGGGCTGTAGTGCTGGCCATGCTTATCACTGGCCGCTGACAGCTACTTGCAGAGCTGGGTCCCAAGAAAGGGTCTGTTTCCAGGATAACAGAAGTTTTAACTCTGATAGTCCCAGTATAATTGGAGTACCCTCTGAGACACAAACTAGCCCTGTTGAAAGGTACCCTGGGAGACCTGTGAAAGCGAAGCTAGACTGTAATCGGACCAGAGACTCTTGTGACTTCTCTTATTGCAGTGAACCCTCTGAACTGGATGAAGCTGTAGAAGAATATGAAGATGAAAACACCCTGTTTGACATGGTTTGTGAGTCTTCTGTTACAGACGAGGATAGTGACTTTGAACCCCAAACCCAAAGGCCTCAAAGCATTGCTCGAAAAAGGCCTGGAATAGTCCCATCTTCTCTCCATTCCAGCTCTCAAGCTCAGATGGTTGATGAATGCAGCAATGATGTCATCATTAAGAAAATCAAACAAGAGATTCCTGAAGATTATTACATTGTGGCGAATGCAGAGCTGACTGGAGGGGTAGATGGACCAGCCCTTTCATTGACACAGATGGCAAAACCCAAGCCTCAGACTCATGCTGGTCCCTCCTGCATAGGGTCTGCTAAGCTGATTCCCCATGTGACATCTGCCATTGGCACAGAGCTAGACCCACATGGTGTGTCTGCATCCCCCTCTGTCATGTCCAGACCAATTGTCCAGAAGACTGCCAGGGTATCTCTGGCTTCACCAAACAGAGGACCCCCTGGTGCCCATGGTACCAGCCAGCAGGTGGCCATGCAGATGCCTGTGAGCACATCCCATCCTAACAAACAGATCAGCATCCCTTTGTCTGCACTGCAGCTGCCTGGACAGGATGACCAAGTTCCTTCTGAAGAGTTCCTGCCCCATCTGCCCAGCCAGGTTTCTTCCTGTGAGGTAGCTCTTTCTCCCTCAGTTAACACAGAGCCAGAAGTGAGTTCCAGTCAGCAGCAGCCCCCAGTCGCTCCAACCATAACCACTGAGGCCACAGCACAGTGCATACCAGGTATGGCACATGAGGTGACAGAGTCCCTCATCCACGCACATCAGAGAATTCTGCGCCGTCAGCACTTACAAAACCATTGGCTCAGTTTGCTAGGAATCAGGCCTTTATTATTCTCAGAAACATAGAAATAATTAAATATATTCTATCCAGGTAATATTCTGAAGGAAATTCATCTGAGTTAAGGCCATCCGTCCAGTCAGTGTACTCTCAGGGCTGAGAGGACAGCTGTAGGATTGTGCTGTTAATATTGCATGGCTAGATTTAAGGTTTGTATCTGATGTTAAGCTGAATAATTTTTATTTTTATTATTTTTTTAGAAGATTTTATTCATTTTAGGGAGAGAGCAAGTTAGTAGGGGTGGGGAGCAGAGGGAGAGGGGAGACTCTTAACTCCCTGAGCCACCCAGGTGCTGCAAGCTGAATAATTTTTGGTGTATTAATGTTATCTTTGAAAAGAATTTTTATGCTCTCCTATCGGTATCAAGATATTTGGTTGCTGTTGGAAGCCAAAATGACATGATGTTGGGTGTGTAATAACAATAGAACTGGTGCTTTTCCATTATTATTTATTTGTCTGAACCAACTTGGCCTTCCTGTTTATCTAGTTGGTGTGGCAGTTTAGAACAAGTATTTTAAAAGCAACAAATAATTCTAAAAGAAGTATTTTATCTCTTATCTCAAAATTTATTTATTTTTTATTTTTTTATTTTTTTATTTTTTAAAGGTTTTATTTATTTATTTTACAGAGATCACAAGTAGTCAGAGAGGCAGGCGGCTGGGGGGAAGCAGGCTCCCTGCTGAGCAGAGAGCCCCATGCGGGGCTCGATCCCAGGACCCTGAGATCATGACCCAAGCAGAAGACAGAGGCCTTAACCCACTGAGCCACCCAGGCTCCCCTTATCTCAAACTTTAAAAGAGTCTGATAACTTACTTTCCTGGAGTACATGGGCCTAATTGGAATGGACTGAGAGGAGAGGGAAATAATTGTATGAGGCCTCTATCTAATTTTGACATTCTAATGTTCTCTGATTCTAAGATGTAGTATTTATTTAATCTGGGCTATTATTATATAACAAGGGTTTGGGTATCATGCATTTAGCTTCATTATTCAAATCTAATAAGCCAGAAGTAAACATGGACAAAGATGAACAGATATACAGAACGGAGTATATAGAAAGCAGAAATTTGTGGCACGTTTTGGTTTTTTTCATTTTAATGCCTCTCAAGGAAGTCATGTATTTTGGAAAAAGTTTCCTAGAAGCCTGCAGTACCTGTGCCTTTACCCAATTTATGATTTTGTTGAAACAGTCATGGTATTATTAATAAGCTATAGAAGGAAAATATTCATATCCTCATTCAAAATAATGCTTTTCAGCTTATTCATTTTTCTTTCTTTTTAAAATAATAGCTTCATTGAGATTTAACTCACATACCATAAGATATACTCTTTAAAAATACACAGTTCAGTGGTTTTGGTATATTTACAGAGTTGTGCAACCGTCACCACTATCTAATTCAAAGCTCTGTTACCACCCCAAAAAGAAACCCATACCCATCAGCAGTCCCTCTTTTCTTCCTCCCAGACCATCAACCACTGATCTATTTTATGTTTCTATAGATTAGCCCATCCTGCACATTTCATATATGTGGAATCATAGCATGTGACTACCTTCTTGCACCTAGCATATTTTTTTCTTACATTGTAGCAATGTATCAGGGTTTCTTTTTATTTCCAAATAATATTTCACTATATGGATATATCATAGTTTGTTTTTCCTTTCGTAACTTGATGGACATTGAGGTTGTTTGTATTTTTTTGCTGTCCTGTGTAATGCTGCTAATAACACTCCTATACAATTGGACATATAACTTCATTTCACTTGGGCAACTACCTAGAAGTGGAATTGATGGGTGTATGATAACTCTAACTTTTTGAGGTACTGCCAGACTTTTCCAAAGTAGCCCCACTATTTTACAATCACCAGCAGTGTAAAAAAGTTTTCTGTTTCTTAACATGCTGACCAATATTTGTTGTTTTCTATTTAACAAAATGATATTTATCCTGGGTGCATGAAGTAGTATCTCATTGTGTTTTGTTTTTTGTTTTTTAACCCCACCCCCCTTCTCCCATCTCATTGTATTTTTTTTTTTAAGATTTTATTTATTTATTTGACAGACAGAGATCACAAGTAGGCAGAGAGGCAGGCAGAGAGAGAGAGAGAGAGGGAAGCAGGCTTCCTGCGGAGCAGGGAGCCCGATGCGGGGCTCGATCCCAGGACCCTGAGATCATGACCCGAGCCGAAGGCAGCAGCCCAAACCACTGAGTCACCCAGGCGCCCCTCATTGTATTTTTGATTTCCACTTCCTTAGTGATTAATGGTGTTGAACTTTTTAACAGTATAGTCTTTGGCTAATCCTAGCATAATTTAGACACATTTTCATTAGGCTCGTCAAGGTCTTTGTACTAGATAGGAAATCTGACTCTTAATACATATAGAATAAAGTAGTGGTACCTTTTCACTTAAATAGATAGTTGTATCTAGTTTATTTGTGTCTCCCCCACCATTTAAAAAAAAAATAAAATAAAATAGAAGACTTAGCCTGACAGTTTTCTATATTCTCATTTATTTTATATTAGAGGGTAGAATTCAGAATTGTATTTTGCAAAGTGGTCCAGTATACCAAAACAGTTAGTAAGGCTGTTGTATCACACATCCTTCCATGAATTTACCTCAGTATCCTTCTACTAACTTACTGCAGCTTAGTAATAATGCTGCATTACCCCTTCCACTAACTTACCCCAGATTTCCCTGCATCTGCCTAGTGGACAATGAATGAAACATCAAGACTCTTTACTAAACAAAATATGAATATCTTATTATATAATTGTTATGGAAAAGAAATTCAGCCTATTTGAAAAATATTTTAAACTTTATTTTTTGTATAGATTACATTCTCTTAGGTTTTATTTCTTAATAAAATTACACTCTTTTTTTTTGAAATTGCACTTTTTATGATAGCTATAAAAAGCAGGTATGGCCAAGTACAGCATATAGTTAATACAATCATAAACTGTGATTTAGCTGTACTCTTGCAAAGAGAATTGGTCTGGCTTGGAGTTGGAACTTCTAAGGAAAAACAGTATGAAGAACTGATGAGAAGGTCCTAAGGAATCATCCTAATGTTTTGATCCATTGTTCTTTGGAAGGATATTTATTATATTGCTAAAATATTTTTAGCGTTAAAGAAATACTAATTTAGGGGTGCCTGGGTGGCTCAGTCATTAAACATCTGCCTTTGGCTCAGGTCATGATCCCAGCATCCTGGGATCCAGCCCCACATCAGGCTCTCTGCTCAGCAGGAAGCCTGCTTCTCCCTTTCCCTATTACCTTGCTCGTGTTCCCTCTCTCACTCTCTCTCTCTCTGAAAATATAATCTTTAAAAAAAAAAAACTACTATTTTACTAGAAACATCACTGGAACAAATAAAACTCTGATTGACATTTTTCTTTCATGGGAGTTAGATAAAGTTAACTTACAAATTTACCTTTTTTCTATAGAGCCCAAATTAGACTCTCTGCTCTTAATAGTTTTGTTTTGTATGTTTACTATTGTAGATAGTCTTCATTCTAAACATAGATTTGATTTTTAAATTTAGAATTACAGCACATCCAAATGTATGTGAATGAATATGTACAGATGGTCCTTACTCAGTTAATATAGGAAGTATACTTGGGACTAAGCCAAGAAGAAACCTTTTGAAAGAACTAACTGAAAGCAAAATCAGGTGCTCTTCTTAAAACGGATGTTGTGTAAGCTGGGTCCTTATCAAATCGTTGTAGAAATACTGCATATCTTTGAATAGAATTTTTTTTTAAATACTCTGACAAATGACTGTTGAGTAAACCAGAAACAAAGAGAAATTTTTTCATTTTGTTTAGTTTTTACTGATGCCGTTTAAATTCTGTTCTCCTAGTGGAAAGTCATCCTTATTTATGTTCAAAACTAAACTCACAAAATGATAAAATGTTAATCAAGGTATGAATAAAATTATTAATTTTCATGTCAGCTCTGTTATGCTTTTCATCCCAAATCTTAGCCAGTAGTAATGAGTAAAGAGGACATATTATTAGACGAATAACTGACTATTTCCCCAGTGGCTTAGATTCCATTACATTTTGAGGTTATTAAATGTAAATTTAGGGCATTTGTCATAAATTTAAATTTCTATTGCATTCTGAGTTGGGTTTTTATGTGTATATTTTTTTAAGCATACACACATACACGTGACTTCCTTTATGATTTTGTGCAAGGACCCCTTTTATTAATCAGCTTTTCTCCAGAATTTTTATAGTAGTAAGCAATCAACTTTTGCTTATTAGATTTGAAATATATATGTTTTTCTTTTGAAAATACACATCTTTGAAAGATTAAAAAATACACATCTTTAGTTCTAATAAATTATATGTATTCATTATATATTAGAAATATTAACTCCTAGTTTATTTTGTATATTGGAAATAACATTTCTCTCTTTAGCATTAAAGTAATTTTGATGTAATTAATTTTGTTGATGGCATATTTTTGAGATGAATTTTCTTAATTTTTATGAAAGTTATTCCTTTCAGCCTCTATTTAGCTATCATCTTTTCCACATTTGGTTATTTTGCCAAGGAAGTCCTTTCCTTCCCTTGAATCTGATAACTATTTACCTAGGTTTTACTCTGGTTCTTTTTTGGTTTTCCACCTGCTGCAGCTGCCCCCACCCCCCAGGGTCTCCTTTCTTTTCTTACATTTAACTCTGAAGTCAGAATAGATTTTGGATTGGATCCTCACTTCATTATTTTTGCAGTAGCCAAATGTTCCAGCTTCATTTATTGAATAATTCCCATTTATGCATAACATTTATGTGTAACATTTTTATTTATATTTGGGTCCATTTATAGATTTTCTTTTTTTTTTTAAATTTTTAAATTTTTAAATTTATTTATTTGCCAGAGAGAGAGAGAGGGCGAACACAGGCAGGTAGGGCAGCGGGCAGAGGCAGAGAGAGAAGCAGGCTCCCTGCTGAGCAAGGAGCCCAATACAGGACTTGATCCCAGGACCCCCTGAGCCGAAGGCAGCAGCTCAGTGAACTGAGCCACCCAGGCATCCACCATTTATAGATTTTCAAGTCTGTTGTTATTGATCTTCTTTTCTTCTAATTTTTTATTATTGGATTATGTCTTTTAAAAAGATTTTATTATTTTTTTGAAGTAATCACACCTAATATCAGGTGAGAACTCGATCACCCGGTGATCAAGAGTGGCATGCTCCACTGACTGAGCCAGCCTGCACCCCACTATTGGATTATATCTTACACAAAACAAAATGCATTTGTAGAAAAGGAAGAGTATAATTTATTTAATAGAGTACTTTTTGAAACCTCATGTAAAATTGAATTTAGTAAGCTTTTAAAAATTGATTAAGTCTTATATTCTAGTTGATTGGTATATGTTGTCATGCATAAACAATGGTTTCTCTTGTCAAAAACAGAAAATCTGAGTTAAAATAACTTTAAAAAGAATAAATTGCTTTATATCCAAGGACATATCTTGAAACAAGTTTTTAGCCAAATGTTAAACGATGTCTGGTTTCTTTCTTGCCATTTCTCACCTTAGGTTCCTTGGTATTAGCTCTCCCTATAGGTGTTTCATTTCTGTGTGGTCCCCAAGGTGGTTGCCAAGTGCTGCTAGGATTCATGTCTAGCAGTAGACAGAACCTGTGTCACAACATTCCCATTAACCCTTGAATCAGTCTCTGGGGCATTAGACCCCCGCCTGGAAATGGTATTGAGACCAGTTTACATAAATCACATAACTAGGGGTGGAGGTTAGATGGGGGTGTTCTTCTAAGGACGTTCTAGGTTGTTATCTTGAAAGGAACAGCAAACCAGAATTATCTACACTACTTGTATATATTTTTATTTTTGTTTTGGGCACTTAGGTTTTTTGTTTTTTGTGTTGTCGTTGTTGTTTTTTAATGTGGGCAGATGAGAGATGTTTATATATGTCATTCAAGGACAGGATATACTAGAACATTGTTCTAATAATGGGTAGAAACATGAATATATGCTTGTTTATATATATGCATGCATATGTATGGTATACATATGCATTATATTTTACACATTTCCTTATTCCACAAGAAATATATGCCTCTTCTTGCCAAGGTAGAATAAGACTGAATTTGGTTTTTTTTAAAGATTTTACTGATTTTTTTATTTGAGAGAGAGAGAGTGCATGTAGGAGTCAGAGGAGGAGCAGAGGGGGAGGGGGAAAGAATCTTAAGCAGTCTTTATGCGAGGCTCAGTTCCACAACCCCAAGATCATGACCCCAAGATCATGACCTGAGCCAGAAACAAGAATCAAATGCCCAACTGACTGAGCCACCCGGATGTCCTTATTAAATTTGTTTTTGCAGCTGTACCCTTTCCTGTACCTTCCTGCAAGATGACCTGAGATGTAAATTCTGGCAAATAAAGGCAAAGTAAAAATTCAGGCTCAGTTTATACCATCATTTCCTTCCTTATCAATTGGGTGCTTATATTAGGATTGATATGTCAGGCTGTGCTGGGCATTGAGATAGTAGAGACTGGGCACTCAGAGTTTGAAATCAGACATGCCTAGGTTGATTCCCAGCCCTACCTCCTGCTAGCCTTGTAAACTTAGCTAAGTCATTTCATTTTCCTGAGACTGTTTTCTCATTTGTAAAGTAAAGAAAGAAAAATGTTCAACCTCACTGGTAATCAAAGGAACACAAGACAACAATGAGATACCTTCAGAAAGGCAAAAAGTATTAATTTTAACTATCTCAAGTGTTGTTGAAAGTATGGGGAAAGGGGGACATGCTTGCGGGAATATAAATTAGTACAACCATTTTGGAGAGCAATTTGCAATATTTAATAAAATTAAAGATATTCATATCATCCAACCTAGGAATTTGGTTTCTAGGCATTTGCCCTAGAGAAACATCCATAAATATATACATGGGTGGGGGAGGGATGTATAGTAGTGTACACTACAACTTTGTGATGACAAGTTTAAAAAAATCGACAAGATGCCTGGGTGGCTCAGTCGGTTAAGGGGCTGCCTTCGACTCAGGTCATGATCCCGAGGTCCTTGGATCAAATCCCACATTGGACTCCTTAATTAGTGGAGAGACTGCTTCTCCCTCTGCCTGCTCTTCCCCCTGTTTGTGCTCTCTCTCTGACAAATAAATTAAATCTCTAAAAAACAAAACAAAACGAAACAAAACATTGACAACCTCAGTATCTCTCAATAGAGAAATAAATTCATACATTTTTCAGTGGAATATATGCATCAGCCAGATCTGCATTTATTAATGTAGATAAATCTTGGAAACACAATTGCAGAATGATAGAGTCCATGTCTTAAAAAAGAAACAAATATTAACAGTATATTGTTACACATGCATGTGCACATGCACACACACACACACCCATGTGTAATTAATTATGAAACATGGAAGGACGTACCACAAATGATAGTGGTTGCCTTTAGGGAGGAAGTGGGATGGGAACGGGTGCACAGGAAATTTGAACTGTATCTGTAACATTTTCTTTCCAAAAGATGTAAAAAAAAATAATAATAACAAAATAATAGCATGTATTAAATCTGAATGACAAGAATATGATTTGTGTTACATAAGAGACAACATAAGTGCACTGCTTAATTATGGAAATCCGGACACACAACTGCCTGGATTCATATCCCACCTCTACCAGTTATTTTTTGGATGACTTTGGCAAATTACTTTACTTCCCTGTGGCTTTACCTTTTCATCTGTAAAGTGAAGAAAATAACGTATTTATTCTGTAAGGTTGATTATAAGGATTATTTTAATCCATACTAAGCCCTCCGAGTCATGGTAAACATACTTCAGTATTATTCTGTATTCTCTTTTGTATATTTAAAACGTGATTACTTTTTAAATATAGATTATGGGGATGCCTGGGTAGCTCAGTCAGTTAAGCGTTTGACTTCTGTTCAGGTCATAATCCCAGAGTCCTGGCATCAAGCCCTGCCTCGGGCTCTTCACTCACCTGTCACTCTGCCCCTCACCTCTGCTTGTATTCATGTGCGTTTTCCTTCTCTCTGTGTCTCTCTCTCTTTCAAATAAAGAAATAAAATCTTTAAAATATATATATAAATTATGAAACAAAAATTGTGGAGTATTTATGAGATGAGGATAGTATGACATTATTGCTATTACTGAACATCTAGAAGGGGTTTTTTTTGTAAGAAGGCAAACTTGACTAACATTGTCTTCTAGTGTACTTGTTTATAGACAAAGAATTTGGGGATTATTCTTATAAATTTCAACACTGTGGCTCTCCTCCTTATGATTTTAATGGGATGCTGACATGCAGAATTTTTTCAAGTTCTGGTGGAATAAATAAAAAACAACCAAGCCCCCTCCTCCAAATGTTCTCTATTATCTATTAGCACTTTCTGTTTCCAAAATAACACTACCTGAGTTCCATGAAGAAAAAGGTTGTTTCTGTTATTTTGCTGATGGGAAATGAGGCACAAAGAAACTAGGTGACTGCTTACTTAGAATTCCTTCTTGTTAACTCAGAGGCATTGAGTCACTGCTATGCACCTACCTTTGCTTGTCTTGGGATAGAAATAGCCTAAACCTCCAATTGCTTCCTCGTCCCCTTTTTTCTTTTTCAGGTTGTTCCTATCACTTACCCAAATTTTAGGCTCCTAGAGTACGTCTTAAAGAGATAATTTATTTTCTCTGAGAATCACTTTTAAGGAGGGTGAGTGGGAGAGGGAGAAGCCGGCCTCCTGCCTAGCAGGGAGCCCAATGCAGGGCTTGATCCAGGACCCTGGGATCATGACCCGAGCTGAAGGCAGATGCTTAACGACTGAGTCAGAGAGTGGACAGAGAGCTGGTCAGCAAGGCCTCCAAAGACAAGTCTCAGGCACCAGCGCCCACAATAAAGGTCATGGCTATACCGTATTGATTGGGTGATTGGGTTCAATTTCCTTAGCAAAGTTTTGTCATCATCGCCATCTTCTTCTTCTTTTTGAAAGGGTGAGGGTGGAGCAGTGGGAAGGTTAGGGAGACTGGTTTTCCTCTCCACTTCTCACTGTCACACTCCTTTGCCAGTTGCCCCTAGCCCAGAGCATGTCTGAGTTTCCAGCAGAGTGATTGGCCTCTTAGACTAGACTTGAATGCTCTAGGCCCTCCTGACTCCATATGTGGTCACCTGGGAGCTGTTAAAAATAGGTTTTCTCTTGCACTTTAAAAACACTCTTTGTCTTGGGTGCCTGGGTGGCTTAGTCAGTTACACACCCCACTCTTGATTTCAGCCCAGGTCATGATCTCACAGTCATGGGATTGAGCCCCAAGTAAGGCTCCATGCTCAGTGTAGAGTCTGCTTGAGATTTTCTCCCTCCCTCTGCCCTCCCCGCCTCCTGCATAGGTGCATGCTCTTACTTTCGAAATAAATAAATACAAACTCTTAAAAAAATTGAAATTATGCTTGTCTTTTAAAAAATTCTCTTTGTCTTTTAAAAAATTCTCTTTGTCTTTGACTTTTTTTAAAATTAAAAAAGTATATTTTTTAGGTGAGGAGAGGGGTGGAGGAAGAGGGAGAAAGAATCTTATGCAGGCTGCACAAGAGCAGGGCTCCATCTTTTGACCCTCAGATCATGACCTGAGCTGAAATTAAGAGTCAGACACTTAACCCAACCAACTGAGCCAGTCAGGAGCCCCAGACTTGTATTTGACTTTTACTGTTTTGATTATACTATGTCTTGAAGTTCTTTTCGGGTTAATCTTACTTGGAGTTCTTTGAACTTTCCATACCTGGATGTCCATATTTCTCCCAAGAATTGGTAAAATTTCAGCTATTTCTTTAAAAAAGTTTCTGCCCCCTTTCTCTTTTCTTTTTTTTTTTTTTTAAGATTTTATTTATTCATTTGACAGACAGAGATCACAAGTAGGCAGAGAGGTAGGTAGAGAGAGAGGGGGAAGCAGGCTTCCTGCTGAGCAGAGAGCCCGATGTGGGGCTCGATCTCAGGAACCCAAAATAACGACCTGAGCCAAAGGCAGAGGTCCAACTCACTGAGCCACCCAGGCGCCCCTACCCCCTTTCTTTTTTCTTCTGGAACTCCCACGATGCAAATATTCGTTCACTCGATGGTTAGCCCATAATTCATGTAGCTTTCTTTATTTTCTTTTTCATTGCTTTCTTTTTGTTCTTCTAACTGGCCAATATCAGATAATCTGTCAAGGTCACTGACTCTTCTGCATGATCAAGTGTGTTTGAAGCTACCTATTGAACTTTTTCACTTTGTTAATGACGTTCTTCAGCTCCTCGATTCTGATTGGTTCTTTTTCATGGTTTCTGTTTCTTTATTAAACTTCATTTTATTCATGCTTTGTTTCCCTGGTTTTGTTTAGTTGTTTGTGTTCTCTTTCATTCTGTTGAGTTTAAGATGATTATTTTGCATTTTTTGTCATGTAAATTATAGATCTCCATTTTTTTTTTTTAGATCACTTGGGGAGCTTTATTAGTTTCCTTTGGTTCCTTTAATCATCTTTGTCATATTTGCCTGATTTTTCTGATCCTGTAGCCTTGCGTTGCCTGTACATTTGAAGGAGCAAACACCTCTTCCAGTTTTTATAGACTGACTTCAGCAGGTAAAGATCTTTTCCTTTTCCTTGGCTGGTAGGATTACCTCTGGAATCACAGTCATGCTGGCCTGGACAGTTATGAGGCTGTTGGTGGGTGCAGTTGGTACTCTTATTACCAGTGGCTCGGGTGGTGTGGATCTTTTCTGGTCCCTGAGCAGATGGGACTGTCTTGAGTACCTTGTTTGGTAGAGTAGTGCTGGGACAAAGGTCCACTTTAGAATCCACAATTCAGACAGTGGCCCTATTAACTGGGTGTACGGACAGTTGTAGCTCCCACTGGGTCCTTTGAAAGACTCTTGCCTGTGACTGGATAGGTCCTTAGGTTGGCAGGACTGGCCCTGGACCATGGCCTACAAGGCTGTAACTGATCCCCAGCACTGGTTCTTGTCCCACAGCCATGGTCAAGGTCTGCAGACCTGGCTCTGGAGGCACAAATGGGTGTGTCTCCTGTCCGGTCCCTGGGTAGGTTACAATGCTCTCTGTCTGTGGCAAAAGGAGCTAGAGCTGAGTATAGGGTTGTTTCAGGATCTCTTGGGGGTGCAGATAGAAGAGTCTTCTACAGATCCCCGGACCAGCAGTAGTACTAATGGAGTGTGGCTGAGAGGCTGGAGCTGAGTATCAGATCCTTTCTGAATCTCTGGGTTTGCAGATGGGTCCTTGGACCTGCGGAACTCCTGGCAAACTGCAGCTATAAGAGGACTGGAGCCAAGTATAAGACCCTTTTGGAATTTCTGGAGGTACAGATGAGAGTGTCTCCAGCCAAGTTCCCATGTTAGCCGGGCTGCACTCAGGTTATGGCTAGAACCAGCTGGAGCCGAGTTACAGGGCCTTTCCAAAACTATAGTCTGACAGAGTTTGGAGGGGTCATCTCCAGAGGCTCCCGCCCACAGCCAAGAATAGGCTGGACGTGCTTTACAGGCCACTTGAGGGTCCACACCCTGAAGCAGGGTCTATATGCCTATATACTATATGAATATATGCTATATGCTATATGAATCCTCCTGTGGATCCCTTAGCATATGGTGCTGGTGACAGAACTAAAGCCAAATGGAGCTGTAGCTGAGTCCTCAGGGTATGAAAGTGTTTGAGGATCTGTAGTCAGGACCATAGTTGGTGAGATAGCCACCTGGGTGTGAGCTTGCCTTCTCAAATGGCTCTCCGTGGTATTAGACTCTTCTTGGGTTTCACAGTCTCCCACCCAGTCCAGAGCTCCCAGAGAGGTCCTTTTGTTCATGCATGCATACCAAATTATTGTTGATAGGGGTGATATTCAGGTATCTTGCTGATAGCACTCCCTTCCACCCCTAGAAACTTAAAAAAAAAAACACCAAAACTTTAGTATTAACCTAATTTTCGACCTGTTAACTTCATTCAGCAGAAAAAATAAAGAATCCTTACAATCCAAGAATATGCAGTTGATATGAATTTGACTTTAGGATTTGGTACATATTCCTTAAAAATAATGCCTGAAATTACATTTTACACAATTTTTTTAGTTTCTAGTGTACATTAAGATTTATGTTAGGGATCACTAACTTTTTAACAACTTTATACATTATAATTACTGCTGCTAAATAATTATTCTATGAAATGAAAAGCCATCTCACCATTAAGAAAAAAAGCTTTATTTTTCTGTTTTGCTTATATTTATAAGTGGTTAATAGAAAGCTGATTTATGTAGAAAAATAATTTAATTTTTACTTTATAATGAATTTTTCAAAAATATGTTTTGTTTTTACCCACTGACCCTAAGAGAAATTAGCATTCTCCTAGCCATTAAATTATTACTAAATGAATATTAATAGACTAACTCAGAAAAAAGGAGGTAATTTATTAGAGTTTTCTGCATTTCTCTTTTTATGTGTTATCTGTTTTCCTTTGCATTATGTGCCATATATCTTTTGTTTCAAGTTGATTAATAATCCCTTTTTTACTTTAGTATTCATTTTCAGTAAAAGATGCCTTCACATTTTGAGTCTTACTAATTAAGATATGCAGTTCTATAGGGCGCCTCTGCCTTCGGCTCGGGTCATGATCTCAGGGTCCTGGGATCGAGCCCCATATCGGGCTCTCTGCTCTGCGGGGAGCCTGCCTCCTCCTCTCTCTCTGCCTGCCTCTCTGCCTACTTGTGGTCTTTCTCTGTCAAATAAATAAATAAATAATCTTAAAAAAAAAAAAGATATGCAGTTCTATAAATTGAATGTAAATTTAAAGGAAGACCTGGTTTCTTTCTTTTTTTTTTTTTTTTTAAAGATTTATTTATTTATTTGACAGAGAGAGATCACAAGTAGGTAGAGAGAGAGAGGAGGAAGCAGGCTCCCCACTGAGCAGGAAGCCCAAGGTGGGGCTCAATCCCAGGACCCTGAGATCTGACCTGAGCCGAAGGCAGAGGCTCTAACCCACTGAGCCACCCAGGTACCCCAGGAAAACCTGGTTTCTAATCAAAATTTTTTTTCTAATCAAAATTTTTTATAACTATTTCTGTTGTAGTATAGCATTTCATTTTGTAAATTCATCAGATGTTACCTAATATAGTGTACTTATTTGTTTTAAGTCACTGAAGCTATAGCATTTTAGCAAACTCATGAAAAGTGCTTTTCAAATACTCAATTCTGACTGACATACTGATGAGCTATTAACAAATGGTGATGATAATTTTTCTTCATAGGCAGGGTCATATGCTGTTAGCTCTCTTTGATTACTATGTGCAAAATAGCAATAAAAATAGCCAATACTTATAGGATGCTTATTATTTCACTAACTGCTTATGATAACTCAGTTCTCACAGCTCTATGAAGTCAGGACTATAATTAACTCCATTTTACAGATGAAGAAGCTAAGTCAAGAAAGGTTTAAATTGCTGGAGGTCACACAGTGAGAGGGCGGGAGAGCCGGGATTCTGACCCAGTCTTTCTGGTTCCCAGGTTCATGCTGTTAACCACCAGGGTCACTGGCCATGCTGATGCTTCTCTTGCACATTTTATTATCTTCCCTCTTAACACTGAGAAGTCACTTCTTTGAGGACCTGTACCAACTTTCCCTCAGTTTTCTTAATTTCTCTAAAAACTTCATTGCCAATCCTTTTTTACTCTTCCTTTTCTAGTCCCACTCTGCATCTGCTTTTATTGTCTAATTGTCTCCACAAGGAGGGGGTGAAAATCAAAGTATTTAAACAGTTGAGAAGACATACACGGACATACGCAAAACAATGCCTGCCATGTTGGGGTACAAATGTGTTTTTGTTGAGTGTCAAAGTAAATATGCAATTGCTAAAATTTCTAGAAAGAAAGAGAGATAATTTCATTTCTTCTGCATTCTTTTGGGAAAACCCAAGCTGCTATGTGGAGAACAGTTTGGATAGGGGCAAGAGTAGACATAGGGAATTTTCAGTTCTTGTGTGTTATTAATGGATAATAAATCAAATGCCAAATTCTCGTTTAACTCTTAAAATCTGTAATTTTGGATGATCAACAGGAGTATGTCAGAAAATAGTATCTTAACTGTGTTAATAGTAGTTTTCCTCTTGAACATAAGACAAAGCAGTATTTCCAAAGAAAATAAAAATACATCACAAAAGAAAACTGAAGTATATATATAGTTAAGATGCAACAGATTAGACTCTTGGTGATTAAAGAGTCAGACTTTTAATTAAAAATTTAAATCAGAAGGATATATATCAAAATATATGCAGTGGCCGCCTTTGGATGATGGATTTATGGACGGTTTTTCTTTCTTCTTTATACCTTTATTTTCTGGGGAAAAAAAATTTATATTGAACATGTACTACTTTCATGCTAAAACTAATAAATTCATTTTTATTAGGGGAAATACACATAAAATAACCTTTTCCTCATGTGAATACTCTTTAAACCATGTGTTTTTTAAACCTCAGATATTTCTAATTTATGCAAAGCATATTTAAGGATATGTGAATTCACTGAAGTAAAATGCAGTCATGGCTGAATTCCTGAACTGTGTAAGGAGTGATTTTTACTCCTTACTCATCTAGTAAAATGATTTAATGTCCAATGAAATTTTACTTAAGACTCAGATGTTGAAAGCAGTGAAAGAACATATATAGGCTGATGAAACGATGCCTGTTTAACAGTATTCTGCTCTGTGTACGAATGAAGTCACCGTAGAATAAACTGAAAAGGAAGCCCACATGTGTAAAGCTGTGACTTCATGATCGAAGCTAGAAAATGTGAATGTCACGTCAGTAATGAATACCTGTATCTTGTACAACTTAAAGTGAGAACTAAAAAACAAGGTTCCTTTGGGAAATTGTATGTGATGTTTTATATATGAAAGTCTGATGGCAACAACTCACTTTATATTCTGTCTATTAAACCAACTGAAGATATTTCAGACTATCAGAAGGTCCTCTTGATTCAGTGTCGATGGCAGTATAATAATAAAAAAAAAAAAGTGGAGGAGAAATCTCTGCAGTCTCTAATAAGCAGTATATCACTGAGTACTGTCAGATTCTGTAGAAAATTCCACAGCATGATTTATTACATTAATTACAGTCATGTGGGTTTCATGCTGCTAAGCCCGAAAATGCAGCCACATTCTACAGTTGATTTAAGAATATATTTTGGCCAAGACAAAAGAGCTTCTTATTGTGATTAATATAGTACAATATTTATTCTCTTGTTCTACTCTTCTTTCTTTCGCCTTTGGAATGCTTAATTTCTTTTCTGTGACTTGAAATTAAGCTTGAGATTTGAGAAGTTTCAAATAGTTTTTATTCACTTCTGTCGTCTGATCTCCTTTTTTTCTCTTTGTGCCATCTTAGTTGTCACTGAATGTTGCATGTCCTCTCTATGTGAAGCATGTTTAACTCCCTTCTGAGCAAATGTGGCTAGCCTACAGCTGTCCCTAGCTAGCAGTGCTGACCTCAAGGCTTCCTAGGTCACAGCTGTAATACCCCAGCTCTTTTTGAAGGGAAGGAGCAATTAAGGAGAAATCCTGATTTTCTTCATGCAAAGAAGCAGAATTCTTAGAGAATGCCATGATTTTACCCTTGTTTAATACTGTACTGAATTCATAGTCACCTAATGTCTCTCTTAGTGACACAGTAAGCTTGTCACATCACTATATTCTAGGTGGTGTCGAATGGAAGGTCTCCTAAGAGCTGTTTTAGATACAGAAGTTAATTCTGGTTGCTTACATAGGTTGATGACAGGATATGTTCAGTTATGCACAAATGCTTAACACTGGTGGCCTTTATAGATTAATTTGGATGAATTAGCAAATATTTGCTACAAATTAAAGAAAGCCTCAGTAGAGAAGAAACTCAAGTGTAGTAAGATTTAGTGGGTTGGAACACATTTCTAAGAAATGATGTTTTTAAAGAGTTGAACTAGATGATTTAAATGCCCAACACTGAGCTGGGTGCTTTGTTTTTCTTTCTTACTCAATTTTTATACAACTCTTAAGGGATAGGTATAATTATTACACCTGTTTTACAGTTGAAAAACCGAATTTAAAAAACACGTATTCACATAGCTAGTTAAGCAGTAGAGCTGGAGATTTGTTTGAACCCAGCCTGCCTGTCTTTCTTTCTCCCTCCCCTTCTTACTTTCTACCTCCCTCCCTCCCTTTCTACTTCCCTCCCTCCTTCCTCTCTCCCTCCCTCCCTTCCTTCCTCTCTCCTTCCCTCCCTCCCTCCCTTCCTTCCTTTCCTTCCCTTTTTTTCCTCCCTCTTCCCTCACTCTCTCTCTCTCTTTTTCTCTCAGAGAGACACTGAGAGGCAGCATGCAAGCAGGGGGAGGGAGAGGGAGAGAGAGAATCTCAAGCAGACTCCCACTGAGCATGGAGCCCAATGTGGGGCTCAGTGTCACAACCCTGAGATCATGACCTGAGGTGAAATAAAGAGTTGGACACTCAACCGACTGAGCCACCCAGGAATCCTATTCTTTGAAATTTTTATTAAGGAGAAAAATTATGAGAGACTCTGGAGTTGTATAACATACAACTAAGAAAAATGAACAGATGACTAACGTTTATTCAAGTGATTTCTGCTTCAGTGAAAAATATCAAAAATCATACTGTATCGGGGCATCTGGCTGGCATAATTGGTAGAACATGTGATTCTTGATGAGGGTTCTGAATTCAACCTCCATACTGGGTGTAGAGATTACTTAAATAAATCTTTAAGAAAAAAAATCATACTGGACTGACTGGTACTATTGTTCTAAATGTTCGTGCTTCTGAATATGTATGTAAGAAATGTGTTTTACTCTCACTATTGGAACAGATAAACAAAGCATTAAAATAATTAGCTGGTCAGATAGCTATAATAACATACAAATCTGGCTTCAATTACTGGTGTTAACAATCCTACACAATAAGGGCGCCTGGGTGGCTCAGTCATTAAGCGTCTGCCTTCGACTCAGGTCATGATCCCAGAGTTCTGGGACCCAGCCCCACATCCGGCTCCCTGCTCAGCGGGGAGCCTGCTTCTCCCTCTTCCACTCTCTCTGCATATGTTCCCTCTCTCTGCTTGTGATCCCTCTCTCGCTGTGTCTCTCTGTGTCAAATAAATAAATAATCTTTGAAAAAAAAAAAAAACCACCACAATCCTACAAAATATCCTGTGTTTTAAAGTTCTAGGAGAAAGCGTATAAATGTGCAAGGACAGGTGCCTGCGAGGCTCAGTGAGTTGAGCATCAACATTTGATTTTGGCTCAGGTCATGTTCTTGGATCCTGGGATAGAGCCCTGCATCAGGCTCTGTGCTTACTGCAGAGTCTGCTTGTCCTTCTTTCTCTGCTCCTCCCCCTGCTCGTGCTCTCTCCCTCTCTCTTTGAAATAGGTAGATAAATACAATCTTTTTAAAAAATGTGCAAGGAGTCGGGTGTTTAAAGGAGAAAGAAGACACTACTTTTTAATACATTTTATGGTAGTTACAAGGTTATCTCAATTTACTTTCCACTTTTTTTTAGAGATTTTATTTTTAAGTAATCTCTGCACCTAGGGTGGGGCTCTAACTCACAACCCCAGATGAAGAGTTGCATGTTGCACCTACTGAGCCAGCCAGATGCCCCTATCTTCTGCTTTTATTGATTTATTTAAAATTTTATTTATTTATTTGAGAGAAAGAGAGAGAGCAAGTGTGCGCGAGTGGGGAGAAGACCAGAGGGAGAGAGAGAGAATCTTCAGTCAGATGCCCTATGCAGTGAGGAGCCCTACATAGGGCTCCATCCCATGACCCATGAGATTATGACCTGAGCCAAAACCAAGTGTATGAGGCTCAACTGACTAAGCCAGGCAGGTGCCCCTAGTTTCCACTTCTAAAGTAAATACAGCTCACTTTTTTTCTCAGCAAATTGCAGGAGTTAGGAGCTATTGCTATTTTCAAAAATGAGACATGAATGTTGGCAAAATGATTTTTATAACCCTTGACAAATAAAATTGGTCTATTTCCTAAGATTACCAACCAGGACATTTTTTTTTTAATACCAAGATTATTTTCCTTGAATGTGTGAAAGAGTCCTAAGAAAATTTAATTTATTTTAAAGGAATGCTTTTATGGAAGAATTAAGTACCTAATAGAAAGCAGCATGTCAGTATAATCTTTTTTTAAAGTAAAGGTCAGGACTGGGGAGAAGGGAGGGGAGGGGGAACTAACCTGTGATTTTATGGACATACGAATTCTGATACGGACTTTTGTTGTATGTTTTTTCCCTTATCCTGACAATAAGATAAAGGTATTGTCTTGTAGTAATTTGTGTGATAGGTCTTTTGTTGTTGTTGTTGTTGTTTTTGGTAAGCTCTATGCCCACCTTGGGGCTTGAACTCACAATCCTGAGACTTAGAGATCGAGTCACATGCTCTATCAACTGAGCCCGCAAGTCCCCCACCCTTTGTGTGATACCTCCTTTTATCCTAAGGATTTAGCCCTGAAAAAGCTTCCAGTGGCCTTATGAGTCATTTCATAAAGTTACTACAGTTGTCCAAAGCACCTGCCAACCACAACAGACTCTCTGAAGAGGCTTAATGAAGGAGAGGTGACTGTGAGATTCTGATTGTGAGCCCCAAAATTTAATTTTATGCCATCGACTTTTGTTTTTAAATATAATCAGTATGGTTGGTCTAAAGTGATTGTGTAATCACACACACTATTGTCTCAGTAGCTTGCCGTTAGCTTGGTGTTAATTCAGTCAGCAAATGTTTATTGAATGCTTCTACTTCTCAGGTGCTCTTCCAGACCCTGCGAGGAGAGTAGGAAAGTCCTGGCTCTTAGAGAGCTCACAGCTCACAGGAAAGAGACAGGAAAGCGAGGTATCAAAAAAATAGGTAGTATGTCAGATGGTGACAGCTGTACAGAAGAAAATAACAGCATAAGGGAAATAAAGAATGTCAGAAGTAGAGAAATGGGTTGTTGATTTATTTTTTAAAAAGCCGTTTCTTCAAATGTTTGGCATTTGGAGGTTCTTTGCAGTCAACATATTCAGTTTCCTCTCCTGGTGTATATATTTATAATTACTGTATAAAATGCTGCATGTTTCTCCCACTGTCCTAGCTTTATTTCCCACTCCAACCCTTCTCCCGCTTCCAGACCAGAATCAGTGTTTTAAAGTCCTCATGGGGCGCCTGGGTGGCTCAGTGGGTTGTGTCTCAGCCTTAGGCTCAGGTTATGATCTCAGGGTCCTGGGATCGAGCCCCACATCGGGTTCTCTACTTAGCAGGGAGCCTGGTTCCTCCTCTCTATCTGCCTGCCTCTCTGCTTACTTGTGATCGATCTCTCTCTCTTTCTCTGTGTGTCAAATAAATAAATAAATAATCTTTAAAAAAAAAAAAGTCCTTATAATCAGAAGCCAGACTCCTTCCCATCTCATTCCCTTTGCACATGCAATTTCTTCCTGGAATCTTTACCTTCCTGTTTTTCTTTACAAAATGGTACCCATTACCCCATGGAACAGAGCTCCAACACGTCTCAAGCTCTCTTTGGCTCCTCTCTCTTTTGTTTCTGAATTCCTATAGGACTTAAAGGTCATGCCACAAACACAGTGCCTAATTGCATAGTGCCATGTATGGTCATTTTAATTAATTTTATGTGTGTTAGTCATCTCTTCTAGCTATGATGTAATCTACATAACCATCAGGGACTTGCCTTTGACTATACCTCACAGGGCTTCTTGAAATGCTGGGGGCAGGGTGGGTTTTCACAAATGTAGATTAAATATTAATCTCAACTGCAGTCTCATAAATATAAATCTACTCACCAGATTTATTTTTTCTTTTTTACTTTTTTCTAGAAGATTTTATTTATTTATTTGGCAGAGAAAGAAGGAGAGAACATAAGCAGGGGGGAACAGCAGACAGAGGGAGAGAGAGAAACAGGCTCCCTGCTGAGCAAGTAGCCCTATGTAGGACTTGATCCCAGGACCCTGGGATCATGACCAGAGCCGAAGGCAGATGCTTAACCAATTGAGCCACCCAGGCACCCCTCGTTTTTACTTTTCAAACTTAAAAATACACTCTTATTTAATAAACTTGTGGAAAGAATTCTTCCATTGAAAGAATTTGGACATCATTTCTGTCAAGTGAAAAGACAAAATATTCAAGTAAAAATAACAAGTTAAATATCAAGAAATGTTTCTTATTGCTTCAGATGTATTGTTTTAATAAAATCACAAAAGGAATGTGATAGCTAAGCTTATTTTTTGTTAAATCGAGTGCTGCAGCAATAGAAGGAAATGGATCTGAATTTAAACTGAACATAAATCTCCTTAAATTAAATGAGAACACAAGCTACTGCACTAATTATGTATTTTTCCATGCCATCTCCTAACAAGGGAGGAAATAATTGGATTAATGGGGCATGAAGACTATGTAAATAAATACAGAAAAGCTATGTGTATAAAAACTTTACTCAGGCTCTTGGTTAGAGTTCTTGTGCCAATGCTGAGGTCTCCCTTTGGCCCTGTTCAGGTCACAGATCTCTTGGAAAACAGTAACCTAAAACTTTTCCATCTCTTGGCTACCTTTGTAGAAGATCCATTTCACAGTACTAGGTTTTATGGTATGGCTTCTCCTTTTCAGAGTAAATTTAAGTGATCCTTGTATATGGTACAGACAGGTAGTGACCGTTCATTCAAAGAACCAAAGTCATTCATGCCTTCTACCTGAAGAGTTTATTCCCCCTCCCTACTTAAAACCAGAACCTTACTAGTGATGCATACTAGTGACAGCAAGGACCCCCTAAAA
Source organism: Mustela putorius furo (assembly GCF_011764305.1). Classification (NCBI taxonomy): domain Eukaryota; kingdom Metazoa; phylum Chordata; class Mammalia; order Carnivora; family Mustelidae; genus Mustela; species Mustela putorius. Next base: position 15,566,785 of record NW_025421423.1, read on the forward strand.
TAATAGTCCAGCAGTCTATAGTGTGGGTAGAAGGGAGCTAATACAAATTAAAAGTCTGGAGGAAAGGCAGACATTTTATATTTATATTATTATTATTTTTTAAAGATTTTATGTATTTGACAGAGAGACTCAGCAAGAGAGGAAACACAAGCAGGGGAAGCGGGAGAGGGAGAAGCAGGCCCCCCATCAAGTAGGGAGCCAGCTGCGGGGCTTGAACCCAGGACGCTGGTATCATGACCAGAGCCAAAGGCAGGCGCTTAACAACTGAGCCACGCAAGCACCCCAGAAAGGCAGACATTTAAAAAAATGCATTTTTGAAAGTCATACATGTCTAGAAGTTCTCCGGATTTGTAGATTTAAAATTCTTTTGGTGGCCCCTGACTGGCCCAGTCAGTGGAGCGTGCAACTCTTGATATGGGGGTTTTGAGTTCAAACCCCATATTGGGTGTGGAGATTACTTAAAAATAAAATCTTTAAATAAATAAAATTCTTTTAACAGTCCATATATTTATTTATTCAGTCTTCATACTTTGGGTAACTCTGGAGTGTTGGAATATATGTTGGGTACTCAGGATTCATAGATGATGAATACATGAAAAATAGTGTAATTGGTGGGGCATGGAGACTATATAAATAAATATAAACAAGTTGTTGCTTAACAATTTTACTAAGACTGGGGTACCCGGCTGGCTCAGTCGGTAGAGTGTGCAACACTTGATCTTGGGGTTGTGGTTCAAGCCCCACATTGGCTATAGAGATTACTTAAAAATAAAATCCTTTTTTTTTTTTTAAAGATTTTATTTATTTATTTGACACAGAGAGAGAGAGAGAGATCACAAGTAGGCAGAGAGGCAGGCAGAGAGAGAGGGGGAAGCAGGCTCCCTGCTGAGCAGAGAGCCTGATACAGGGCTGGGTCCCAGGACCCTGAGCCATGACCTGAGCCGAAGGCAGGGGCTTAACCCACTGAGCCACCCAGGCGCCCCTAAAATCCTTCTTTTAAAAAAAGATTTTCCTAAGACTGTCTCTAAGCATTCCTTCTCCTCAAGGAGGTCACAACCTAACAGGGAGATATGAGATGGAATGAAATAAATAGTGCAAGATAATGGAAGCATAATCCACTTATCAGCTGGTGTCTCCTGGTCCTCTAAGATCTCAATAAGATTAACTCTCATCTCTTAGCTCTATCCTACAATGTTTACAAACTGTAATACCCTTCCTTCTTTTGGGGGGTCGGTAGAGGGGAAGGGGGAGGTAGTGGCTGGCTTGAATAGTCCCTTGTTTTCTCCGGCTTCTTCCATGAAGGTAGTGTATGCCTCATTTCACTGTCTAGGAATGTTTTGCACCACATCCTTCAGATGTGAACTTAGCCTTCCTTATACAAGGTGAAGATTATTGAAGATTTTCTGAGCATGGGAAGACATAAGTCTGCAAACCTATAGACAGGTTTATATCATAAAAAGTACAGAGTGAACTTGACCGTGTAGTTTTCTGACTAAGTAGTTTTCTTAGGATAAAATACAGTCATCAGTAAGGCCTGCAAGACCTGGTGTGATCTGAGCCCGGTGGGCTTTCATACCTCTCCTTGTGCCTTTTGATGGCTCCAAGCACGCTGGGACTCTTTCAGTTTCTCAAACTTAGATTTCATTGTAGGAACTTCTCATGTGTTGTTCCCTCTGCTCTTCCTGCTTCTGCAGTTTACATGATTGGCTTCTCATTTTTAGGTCTCAACTAAAAGGTCTTCTTAGAGTCCTTCTTAGGACATCCATTCTCAAGTAGGTCCCTTATTCTTTCTCACAGTGCTCTTTTCTCAGTTTGTATGGGATTTCCGTAGTTGTGTCACCTTCACTCACTCTGTGGTAACTTCCACAAAAGCAAGGACTGTTTCCATTTTACTCAGACTGTTTCATTAAACTGTAGAATCAGCCTACTTAATTCCTAATATGTGTTAGTCACTCATGAGTGTGCTTGAATGAGTGAGGTGGCTCAGCAGGGATTGAAGGATTAGCTGCAGAGGAGCGGGTATACAGTGTCGAAGGTGGTCCTTAGGTTTCAACCTTGGGCAACTGGGTAGGTAGTGGAGGCACTGACCAGGAGGAAGAGCAGGTTTGGGAGAACAGAGCCAAAGTTGTGTTTTAGGTCTGGACACATTTATTGATTAGGTGCGTTAGGTTCGTGGGAGCCATAGAGACATGTTTCTGATGCCTGCTCATTCACCATAAGCGAAATTGTATTTCTATTGTAAAATACGTGATCTGCTAGAAAACAGTAATTTGTACTTCTGTATTTTTGGTTGCTACCTTGTCTTCTCCATTCAGTTTTCTAGGACTTTGGGATTTTATCCATATTCAATTTTGTTAGAGCTGTTACTTAATCACAACTACCCATATATATACTATGACATTTTGCTTATCTCAACACATGTGGGTTTTTTTTTTTTATCAATAACAGTGACTCATTTGGTTTGCTGAGTGATATACATATTTCTCTTATGAAAACTGAAAGTGATCTTTGTAGAATATCTTTTGTTTGTATTGAAAACAATTTTATCATCGGCATTAGATAAACAGAACTACTTAGAATCTGAGTTCTATTTCTTACAACACAACTTTCAAACAAAATTTAATGAAAGTTGGCACTGAATTTTTGATGAATGGCAAAATCTTGTAACCCTTCTTCATAGACTTCATGTGATGGAAAAGCATTCAGTGAACATTTATGGTATCCCTGTTAAGTGAAAGGCACCAGGTTAAGGGACTAGAAGTTGTAGCAATCTAATTCATAGGCAAAGAACTGGATCTGAATTCTGGCTTCTCTTTAAAATCACTTCAAAATAAGAAAGAGAAATGGGAACAAACATTCTCTTAAATTAAACTAGAAGTCTTCTGCTACAACCACAGTATATAAAGAAAGTCTGCTGGATAGTTGGGAATTCAGATATGACACCAAGAGGCGTGACTGTAGATCTCAGATGGAGGTGTAAGAACTCAGTTTTCCATTGAGGATGGTACATGCTGAGCAGTAAAATTAACAGTCACTTTTCAAGAATTGGAACAGGGGCTACTGGGTTGGGCTTGAGAACTTCCCTGGGCCGGGTTTGACGCCAGAGAATAGCAGAGGAGGCAGGCCTGAGGCAAGAAACACATACACACTTACCATCTTTGTGAAAGGTGGTTTTCCAGTATCATAAACCAATGAAGATATACTTGAATTTGTGACTTGAAAGGGCACATAGTGTACCAGAAAAAAGATGCGTACATAGTGATCAGCACTGAGGTAATGCCTAGGAGCCTTACTGCTCTTCACAGATAAAGAAATAATCATTTAGACATGCAGGCCCCTGCCCTAAGAACAGTGAAGAGATTTCTGAGGGATAAAGACTATGCTGACATTGACTTTCCTACACCAATATTGAATTCTAGAAGATACTTAAGCAGTGCTGCTATTGTCTAGGGTGTGTGGGAGGGACTAGGAATGGGGAGTATGAGTGGAGAGTCTTGTACCTAGTCAAAGTGTTATTCAGTTATGAAGACAATAAAAAGTTAAAGACATGCTCAAAAATTCAAGACCTCAGGAAAACATAGTTTTCATAAATACTTTCTGAGTAAGCTATTAGAGGACAAACTTTAGCTTAGAGGAGACCAACAACACACTGGTGGTAAGCATTGATTTTTTTCTATTTAATTGTAAGACTGAGACCAGAATGTGGAAATTACGATTGAAAACAGAATATTATAAATTATTTTATAAATATTTATAATAAATATCACAAGCTACAACAATGTGGAAATGTATAACTTTTAAGATGTTTTTAAAAATTTAGTTATCTGAGAGAGAGCACAAGCAAGGGGAGGGGCAGAGAGAGAGGGAGAAGCAGTCTCCCTGCTGAGCAGGGGCTGATGCCCTGCTGACTGTGGGGCTCAATCCCAAAGACCCTGAGATTATGACCTGAGCCCCAGGTAGACACTTACTGACTGAGGCACCCAGGTGCCCTGGGAATATATAATTTTTAAAAGTTGGGAAGGCACAGGAGAGAGAATATGGGAAACTGTATAAAACAAGATTCAGAAGATATCACTTAAAGCTAACGATTCAAGCTACAGGATATTCAGATACTTGAAGGTATACAGGTACTATTAGAAGAACTAAACCAAACAGTAAAATAAAAGATAATAAGTATAAGGACCAAGAAAAAAATAAAATTGAAAATGATTAGTTGGAGAAATATAAGTGTATGGTATATTAATGTTGGCATTGCTTGTAGTAAGGTATCAATATATGTTATATAAAAATAGATAAGCAAAGTTATCAAAGTAATGATAGCCACTAGAAAAATTAGCAAAAGAACATAAACTAAAAGATGTCTTTATAGTCCTAAAGGTAGATTACTGTCCCTTTTCAGCCTCTGGCTGTTATCCTGCTTGTGGTTGAAGCCAACACAAGAAAGAGGGTTCAGCCAAGAGAAAGAGTTGCTGAGCAAGAGCCCTGATACTGTCGTAAAAACAGAGCCTGATGTGTATTATGATCACAAGAACTAAGATTAAATGAAACAAATAGAAATGAGGAAGTTTGTCAAGTATATCCTAAAAGTTCTCACCATGAGAAGTTTTCTTTTCTTTTTTTTTTATTGTATCTATATGAGATGATGGATTTTAACTAAACCTATTACAATAATCATTTTATAACATATGTAATTCAGACCATTATGCTGTAATGTTTAAACTTACACAGTGATATATGTCAATTATTTCTTAATCAAACTGGAAAAAGTCTATACATTAATGTGTGTAGTGTGCAAAGTAACAACTAATACTAAAAGAAATGAGATAAACTCAGCATTGACTCTAAAAAATGGATCACAATCTGAAACCAAGTGATCTCCTATTCGGTGTTACTTTCATCGAAGAATACATGGGTTTCTGAAAACCCTTTGGCAAATGCCACACTAAAAAATGACAGAGCTTTTGGGGCTGACAATGCAAAGCCTATGTAACTTTGTAATCAGATCACTAACCAACCAAACTAATTCTAATAAGAATGATTATATAGAAAAATGTCAAATTGGTGCCTACCTTTTTACACCAAAATAAATTAGATAATTAAATATTTAACTTAAATATTTAATGAGTAAAAATGAAATTTTAATGAAATAAAATGGAAATGGAAAATGAAATAAAAATGTTTTAGAAGAAAACATAAGGGAATTGTTTTATGGTTTCATAATGGGGACAATATCTCTAAGTGTACCACAAAATATTAAAAAAATTTAAGGGATAAATTCAATCCCATAAATGTGTAACAGTCACAAATACAAAAGGTAAACTAAAAAGAATTATGTATTTATATGCAGGCATCAAATATATCACAAAGGGCTAAATATAATAATGATAAGACTAAATAGTATGAACATAATATTAAACTAAATATAAATGAAAAATTCCTAAATGTATCTGTAGCTCCTAAATCAATATAAAAAAAGAAAATGGACAGAGGCCAAAGAATTCAGAAAGAAAATGAGAAAATATAAGGAGCTAATAAGTATTTAAAAAAATATTACGTTTGTTTCTTTAGGGTAAATACCCAATAGTGCAATTGCTGGGTCATAGGGCAGTTCTATTTTCAACATTTTGAGGAACCTCCATACTGTTTTCCAGAGTAGCTGCACCAGCATGCATTCCCACCAACAGTGTAGGAGGGTTCCCCTTTCTCCGCATCCTCGCCAGCATCTGTCATTTCCTGACTTGTTTATTTTAGCCATTCTGACTGGTGTGAGGTGATATCTCATTGTGGTTTTGATTTGTAGTTCCCTGATGCCGAGTGATGTGGAGCACTTTTTCATGTGTCTGTTGGCCATCTGGATGTCTTCTTTGCAGAAATGTCTGTTCAAGTCCTCTGCCCATTTCTTGATTGGATTATTTGTTCTTTGGGTGTTGAGTTTGCTAAGTTCTTTATAGATTCTGGACATTTATGGGATTGGGAGGGAGACAAACCATAAGTGACTCTAATCTCACAAAACAAACTGAGGGTTGCTGGGGGGAGGGGGTTTGGGAGAAGGGGGTGGGATTATGGACATTGGGGAGGGTATGTGCTTTGGTGAGTGCTGTGAAGTGTGTAAACCTGGTGATTCACAGACCTGTACCCCTGGGGATGAAAATATATGTTTATAAAAAATAAAAAAAAAATTAAAAAAATATTAAATCTCATTTATCATAAATGCAAAATAAATAAAACCACAACAATATATTTTGCCAATTAAATAAGCAAAGATTAAGAAGATGGCTAATACATTGTATCTAGGAAGATTTGATTAAAAAATCTCTCATACCTTGATACAACATATATACATGCAGGGAAATAGAAACAGAGAAATTCCACTTTGGAAATTACCTCTGTGTATATACATGCCCATATATGGGGAATACCATGTGTATAGGGATCCTCACTGCAGCATTGTTTATTATAGCAAAGGGATGGAAATAGTGCAAATGTCTTTCAGTAGAGAATTAGGGGTTAGGTAATATGTTATGGTGTATCCATTATAAGTACAATATATATTGTACAATACATATGATGATATGGAGCAGCTACACTGTAATGGTAAAAAGCAGAGTGTGGAATAGAATGTATAGTATATTCCGATGCCCTTTTTCAAAGGCAGAAAGTAAGTGCATGTGCATAGAAAAATAAAAAATTGTACCCCATAAATTGTCAGTTTTGGTTGATATGCAGAGGGAAATATGGCAACAAGGAGATGGGATGGGAGGGTGACTTACTTTCACTATATCCATTTGTAACTTTCAGATACTGTACTATATGCTGTATTGCCTATTGAAAGTTTATTAATTTATTAAAATCAAATGGATCATGGGTCATAATGAAAAGAGTTAATCATAATTTTTATCTCAGGTCATCCAGGTAGATGTTTTAGTGGATGACAGACTGAAATGTGAAAAGTAACTGTAAAGCTCTTGGAAGAAATAGCTCTTCCATTACCTTGAGGTAAGCAAGATTTCTTAAGCAAGATGCAAAAAGCATGAACCAGTAAAGGAAAGAAATTGATAATTGGGGGATATTAGGATTAAGAGCTCTTATTTATTAAAAACACCATTAGGAAAGTGAAAATGCAAGCCCCAGATTGGAAGAAGATAATTGCAATATGTATTTCTGATAAAGACTCAAACAGAATATGTTAAGACCTTCTACACACAGTAAGAAAAGGACAGACAATCCAACAGAAGAATGACTTGAACAGGTACTTCACGTAGAGAATATTCAAATGGCCAGTAAACAGATAAAGAGGTGTTCGACTTTTTTAGTCATCAGGGAAATGAAAATTAAAACTACAGTGCAGGACCACCCCACACCCAGCAGAATGGTTTAAAAAAAAAAAAAAAAAGAAGGAAAGAAAAGAGACTACTTAGTGTTGCTGAAGATATGGAGCAAACTGAACTCTCACATACTCTTGTTTCTGAAAGTAAATTGGTATAAGCACTTTGGAAAATTGTTTGTCAGTATCTGTCAAAGCTACTGAAACCTATGATTTCCTCTGGCCCAATAATTCCACTTCCAAGTTAACACCGAACATGATCATTTCATAGAATGTTCATAACAATTTCATTGGAAATAGCCCCAAAGTAAAAGCTACCCAAATGCCTGATAGAATGGATACATAAATTGTTATATAGTCACACAGTGGAATGTTACAAAATAATGAGGGTAAATGATCACAGATACAAAACAAAATGGATGAAACTCACAAGCATAATGTTTAAATGAAAAAGCCAGGCACAAGAGAGTCATCCTCTTAGATTCTATTGACATTAGTTATACTAATAGACCAGACAATTGTGTTATGTTTCATCGGGATAGCTGTTACTCTTGATGGGGGGAATAACTGGGAGAAGGGGATATGAGAGAGACTCTGGGCATGCTAAGTGGTGTTCTTTTTCTTGATCTGGTTCCTGGATTCAACTTGTGAAATTAATTACATGCACTTAATGACTGGTCTACTTTATTGTATATTTGTTTTACCTAATAAAAAGTTTTTAAAAGGAAGTGGATCAGAAGTTTTTCTAAAACTAGAGATAAAAGCAAGGTAAATGTAACAGTTTTACATTTTATTATCAATCTTCCCTGGTCTTATTTGATTGTGTAATTAGCTGAAAAAGTATTACTTGACCTTAAAGCCATTTACTTCCACCTATTCATGGAAAATCAATGAGGGTTTCTCTACTCTCCTACCTCCTTTTGTGGCACATTCCAGGGTCTTAGGAAAAGAATTTTTCAGTTTTATTTTTCTGAGGATATTGAAGCAGTGCTAATATGTTGGTCAGCTCTAAGTGTTAGCATACTCTCCAAATGTGAATGGAAGAGATGCGGATGTGAGAGAACAGGCTGCCTTACCCAGGAGATTTGCAGATGAGTGACTCCAGACACTTCCATAGTCTTCTTCACCAGTTCCTCTTACAGTATACAACCTAAGGCTAGGTAATGATGTCCAACAGACTTAAACTCTTTTATTCACATACCCCTCAAAAGAACTTGAGGAAAAAAATAATAACTGCTCCCTGATATTTAAATGGACACCCAAAGGTGTTCAACAGTTTATTTTTGTAAAAAGGAAGTAGAAAATATTGAGTATTTTATAAAGATGAAGTATATGATACTTTATAAAGTGAAGATGAGGATTGACTGTAAGTAGAATTAATATTTCATGTATTTGATAATAGTTATTAAGCATCTTATGAACAAAAGCGTGCTGAATCTGAAAGAACGGTATAGTTTTAAGCCTCTATCTTGAACATCCTGATAGTCCTGCAGAATATTCTATTTCTAATGGAAAAAACCAACTTTACTAACCTATAACTCCCTCAGAAGCTCTAAATTACCCTCATTCAGGCCCAAATACCCTCCTGAAGGCAAATTTCACCTATATCAAAAGATGTATAAGAACAAAGAAGGACAAGACATGCTGTGAATTTAATCACTGATTTATAAATTTTCTTTGCCTCCTCAAAGTCTTTTATACCCCAGAGTATGTCCTGTAGTAGATTTGGGATGGTAGCACATGCAAACTCAATCTTCATCTCAGACAAATAAGTTTTGTAAAAGATTCTATGTGAACCTTGAGAAATTAGAAGTTTTTTCCCTAAAGTTTTCTATGAATGTTTATTTCTTAGAAAGTCTTTGAAGTTTAAGGTCCGCTGTGGTGGATATTTAAACAATTAGCCAAAATGAACACATGTTCTGGCCCCCTTGGATTTACATGTAAATAGCCAAGGAAGCCAACCTGGTAAAAGGTTGCATGCATAGTGTGCCTTCCATCTCTTTGATGGAAAGATACACATCTTTATTGTTGATACATAAACAATTTTAACAGGAAGAAAATGGCGTAATAGAATGCAGCATAAAATATACTTTTATATATTGAATTTTAATATATAATCTTTCAAAAATATGCCCACAAAAATATCTAATTAGCTAGTTTAGTAAATTTTAGTTCATTGCATTTTATAAGGTTATGAGGATTTGGGAAGTTATACATTAGAGCTCTCATTTAAAAATAACATTCTCATTCATAAATGCGTGTAGTAATACAAAAGTTAGTGTCTTTTATGAATAAAATTCCATTACAAATTTTATTTTTATAATTATATGTGGTTATCACAAAGACTTCCACTGAGCAACTTTATAAATTAAAATTTTCTTAAGATAATCAGGATAAACAAAATATTTTACCTTATACTACAGAATCTGAAATTACATTTTTATGTTGTTTTAAATTAAGCTTTATGCTTGCCTCTCAATAATTGGATAACCCAGTTTTCTATTGGTATACTTTCATTTTTAGAATTTCTCTTTCTGAATCACACCCATGTCTGACATAACAGTGGTGAATTTCGACAAAACATCTTTATTGTTAATGTTAAAGAGTACAAACTTAAATTATGTATTACTAAAAGGGAAACCATTTAAATGATATCATTGAACTTAAAAAAAAAAAACGAGTAAAAATAAAGAGTAGGGTTTCCTTCATAAAAGGCATAAGCACTAGAACTTTGTTTCTCAAAGAAGTTTCTCTCAAACCTCTTCCTGAGCATGGATTTCTGCCACAGAGGAATCTCATACTGATAAGCATCCTAAGTAATTCACAAGTACACTGAAGTGTGAGAATTGCTAGTCCAGAGCAACATTACTTAACTGTGCATAATCCATGATGGAAAGAGGCAACCCTAGTCCTTGGTGGAAGAGTGTAAATAATAAATTAGCAACATAAAATGATTTGTCCAAGAGATATACCCCTTTCCTTACATCTGAATTATTGTAGCCTGATTCAAGTTTCACTGTCCTGTCTTTACACTATGAAGTTTTAAACCTCATTGCTTTACAAAATATCAAATATTTTTATTGCTTATTACAAACTGCCTGCAATTCATACAGAGTATTTATAAACTGTATTTACCTAAATTGCCATAGAGTGTTGAATAAACTACTATAAATAATTTATATTTACTAATTTTTATTTTATTTTAAAGATTTTATTTATTTATCTGACAGACAGAGTTCACAAGTAGGCAGAGAGGCAGGCAGAGAGGGAGGGGGAAGCAGGCTCCCTGCTGAGCAGAGAGCCCAATGCGGGGCTCGATCCCAGGACCCTGGGATCATGACCTGAGCGGAAGGCAGAGGCTTCAACCTACTGAGCCACCCAGGCACCCCTATTTACTAACTTTTAAATAGAGATCTCTAGTGATATGCTAAATAACAAATTTGAATATTTTAGTTCAGTAAAATAGAACCAGTAAAACCTCTGATTTCACAAATGAAGTGATTTGAAATGAGGGTGTCAGCTTGGGGCCCAAGCACACTGCAGTAGGGTGAATAGCACATTTCTGTCTCACGTTCCTCCTATAAAGCAAAGGCTGGCTCTGATCTCACTCTTCCCACAAACCTTCATGCACAAAACTTGTGTGTCAGTGACACGACAAATTCATTTTGATTGTAATGGGCCATATTCTTGTCTAGTACATCATTTGTGCAACTCAAGTTGGCTATTGTAATGCAGCAGGTTTGTAAATAACATTTATGAGTGATCTCTATGAAATGGATTCCTTCTTTCCCTTTTCATTATAAGAGGAAACTTTATTGCAGAGTAGAAAGTGCATTGTCTGAACTCATCAACACCCTCTCTATCCCTCCCCTCCCCAATTTGTTGCAGACCAGGATGAAAGAGCAGCTGAGCTCAGCAGGGAGCAGAATGAGAAAACCATCCGGAGCACGCAGACCGCGCTCCGCAATTTCCGAGAGTTCCTCATCTCCAAGTATCCTTCTGAAACAAGAGAGATTTATGTCATCCCTTGCAAGGAATTGGATGCCTACCTGGCCTCTTTCTTTGTGGATGCCAGGCAGAAGGACGGGTCCGAATATGAACCCAACAGCTTGGCCAATTACCAGTGTGGACTTGAACGGTACCTAAAAGAACATAGGTATGGCTACAGTATCACCAGGGATAAGGAATTCAAGCGTTCCCAAGAGGCCCTGAAACAGAAGCAGATTGAACTCCGCTGCAAAGGAAAAGGAAATAAGCCACACAAGTCCATGAAGCTCACCTTTGCTGATGAGCTCATTCTGCGGAAAAGGGGACTACTAAGCCGCTATAATCCTGAGGGTCTTCTCAACCTTGTCTGGCTCAACAACACGAAAGCTTTTGGGCACTGCACAGGCTTCCATGGATCTACCTTGAAGTGGGGTGATATCCGGCTCCGGGTAACAGAAACAGGGCTGGAGTACTTAGAGTGGATGGGTCAAGACACTGGTGACCTGAATGCCAAAACCAAGAGAGGGGGGACAGACTCTCGTGTATATGCCACCCAGCATGCTCCACAGACCTGCCCCGTACAGGACTATAAGGAGTATGCCCAGCGCCGGCCTCCTGCCATGCGCTACGAGGATGCTCCTTTCTACCTGTCCATCAAACCAGTTGTGAACTTGGCAGCTCTGCATTGGTACAACTGCCAAGCCCTTGGGAAGAACAAGCTGGCTAAGATGGTGAAGACCATGTGTGAGAAGGGTAACATCCCTGGCAGAAAAACCAACTTCAGTGTGTATCAGAGCTGTAGCACCTTGTCTGAGGCCCAGAGCAACCAGCTAGTGCTCATCTGTAACAATCTGAGCCAGCAGGCTGCCCAGTCGGTGGCTGGGCACTCCAACAGTGGCAATTTCATCGTCTCTGCTTCCTATGACTCTTCCTCAGACACTGCTTGACCAGGTGGCTTGAGCAAGACCCCAGTTTGGTTACTGTGTCCAGAGAAACTGTGATTATACACTGCTTCTCATTCCCTCTCCTCCGCCCTCAGTATTAACTTTATAAAAATATAAATATATAATATATTTTTCTTTTTACAAATAAGCCAATGGAGATAGTTTAGTATTGCTAACATAGTATTTATAGGCTTAACACAAATGTACTTGTGGGTGATTAATTGTAATTGCTGTTACAGATGACAAAAGCATAGTGGTTCTCAGGCAACACAAAGTAGAGAAGGAATTCCATTTTTAAAGAACTGTCAGAAAAGTAACTGAAAGATATCCTAGATACTTGTGTCCTCAACTCCTGCTTTCCTTCCCACCCCACCTCTCATTTTAGTAAAGTTAATAAATGGCTTTATTTTTTTAATTTTTAAAATTTTATACTAATCAGGAGACAATATTAACTCTTCTGCTTACATATAACTGTATCCAGTCACATCAAGAATATGAAAGTGTTGATAAAAACTCAACAAATTATCTACATACATTTTTTAGCTGAATTAGAATTTTAGCTCCTGTGCCTCATTTTTTGTAATGTCTGAAAATATAGATGTTTAGCTAGCATCTTTTCTTTTGGGGGCAATAAAGCTGCCATTCTTTTTGGAAGATACATAATTTTTAAATAATATGCAAAGTCCAATATTGTGGCAAAAAAGACTGTTAATAGCTCATTTTTACTGTTGTGCTTGAACTTGGATAGAATGTTTTTTGTTCCCTAAGAAATCAGTTAAAATGAGGTGTGATTTTCAGATTTACAAAACTACCAAAGCTTTGAAAATGTTCCCAAGCGTTAGATTGTATATCAAACATAAAGAGAAGGTAGAGAATGAGAGTCTTATTAAAAATCCCGAAGCACTAGTCAAGACAACAAAAGAGCCCTACTCTTCAAAGCTCAGATCCCCTGAATTATTTATTTATAAGCATTAAACTTCAGTCTCTTTTCCCTAGGAGATTACTTGACTCTGTAGTTGAGATCAAAAGAATATTGACACTCATTTTGGGTAACAACATTTTGTTACCAGATTTAGATAAACTCAAAGCATTCTTGAAAATGTGCAGAGTTTCTTCTACAGTAAATATAAATTTATCTGTGATACCCTGCAATTATTATAATAATAATTTTGGTTAAACAACCCTTTGTGGTGGTTTCTCCAAGGTCTTTCTTTTCATGTCTTGAAGCCTGTGGTATATTTTTAGTTAAGATCCTTCAATAACAACGTAAGTTTAGACACTAGGACGATGATAAAGTTGAGCTAGGTTCCTGTCCTGTATAGTCATTAACACATAAAAAACCCAAGTCTTAATAGCTTTACTGGATTCTATTGGGAAGTATTTGTTCTTCAAGGCAAACTAATAATTCACATTAGCAGGAGGGTAGGTGTTATTTTATGTATTAATTTATCATGGACTAGGACAAATTTCATTTTTATTTGCTTTGTTAAATTATCATATTAGCTGAGCTTTCCCATGGCTAGGCAGCATTTTCCAACACTAAGTCATAAACACATAAAGACCCATTCCTCTTATGCTGTGACCTCTCCTTTGGCTCTAGAGTACAAACTCTGCTGTGGACTTTGTGGGGTGGAATCCACTTTACTTTGCAACTTTTCCTCCAGAGGGAGGCATCCAGAAACAAGAAGAGAGGGTTGGAGATATTTTGCTTTATTGTTTTACACTAACAATGATGATACCCACCATTTTTTGAGCTGGTGTGTTTACCAGCACTGTGTGAAGTGACTTACTACATGCATTATTTAGATAATAGTTACTAACTATATGAAAATTAGAAAATTCAGATAAGCATAAAAAAACAAAATATATACTCCTGAATCTGCTGGCCAAAATAACCACTGTTAATATTTTGGTAAATATTTCTTTACACATTTCAATACATATATATTTATTTCTATATATATTATCTTTAATCCTTTCAATCCTTGAAAGGGTTAGTTATCTCCATTTCATGTGGAGATCAAGAGAAATCAGTTAGCTTATAGTTAAGGAAATGGTAAACTGTCATCTGACTGCGAAGTTTTTTCCGTTTATCTTCCTTATTTCCAGCTCCTAGTCCGTTTCCAGCGATTTGAGCCAGAAACAGGGACACGGTGTCTTCCCCTCTCTCAAGACTACCTGATTAAAAGGAATGCTTGAGTGATCTTTCATGATGGCACACTGTGCTCCCTAATGTCCCCTCTTCTCTTCATTTTGAACCACAAGGCCTCTTTCTCTCAAGTTCTCTTTACAAAACTTTCCTTCATCTATGCCTGGTTTGTAAGTGCACAGGACAGCCTACTGTAAAAGAATTCTGTTTCTAAAAAACAAGGTTGTTTTTAATGGGTTACCTCTCATGTTTAAATTTTTTTTTCTGTGAAACATTTAAAATGTGATTTTGTATTTTATTTTTGCATTGACACATACTTTAAAAATTCTTAATATGTTTTTGATAGAAAAGTAAGTTTCTAGTATGGAAGAAGGGCAGTCATTATGTACTGAGAAAGCTGACCTGGGAGACTGCATCCCTCCAAGTGTTGATTGAGGTACTACTAAAACGAAAGTCTCTCCTATTTCATCTTATCGCATTTTCATTCAGAAAAACACAGTTAAATTGAGAATGTGAGTTTTTATTTATTTTATTTTGCTTTGATAACTCAAACCAAATAGGAACATTGTGATCTAGATTTAGAAAAAATTTCTGAAGAATGGCTTGGTAGAAATTTAGCTGAACTGTAGTATCTCTTTGGGTTAAAAAAAAAAAAACAAAAAATTATCAGCAACTACCTCTAAATTTTGTGTTTTTATATAAACAATACTGAAAACATGCTACTGCCAGATGCCATTTTTGTTATTTTAGCTTAAAAAAAGTTAATGTTCATACTGTGGCAGTGGTACATGCCAAATATTGTACATGTTCTTTAGTGAAAATTCAGCAGTCCAGCGGGTATTTACTACAACTGAATGTGCTGCCTTCCCAGGCAATCCTGTGGTTCATACAATAACAATAAAACCATATTTACAAAGTTTACACTTTTAGGTCAGTGTAAGGTTATATAAAAAAGAGACAGTGCCCCTCATATGACACTGGAAGTTTTGCGCTGTCCACAACAAAAAATGTCAAACCCATCTATCAGCATTTAGGGGATATACCTGCAAAATTCAGTCTTTGTTGTATGTGAGTGACTGGCTGTTGAAAACCATGAATGGTAGCAATTTTTCTCTAAAAAACCATAATGTCTGAAAAAATTAGAGCTATTCAGGATGTTTATCCAATAGAGCTTATTCTTAAAGTTCCAGTTCTTATCATGGGTTGTAGGGGTGGTCTGAATATGATTTGTAATATGCCCTCTACTTAAAATACTTGTTATTTTTTAGATATTTTTCCCTGCATTAAATTTTCCCTGTGTTAATTCACTTTTCCCTATGTTAAGTTACTTCCTGATGCGCAAAAGAACAGCCTGAAATTTTTCTAGGGTAGATCAAGTCTCTTTGGTTTTTCAGTTGGGTCATTGTTAACTGAAACTTCCATCAGTCTAGGTCATATGGCTTAGCTTTTAGATGTCATGAAATCAAATAACTTCACTGAGATGAGAATTTATAGTCCTATCAACAAGTACTTGAACATCTATTGTCTAGACACTGGGAAGGGTGCAAAGATGTGTAAAATAGCCCCTGCCCTCAAAGAGTTTATGAAAGATCCTGTAATAAAAGTGTCATTTCATTTTTTTGAGAGCTCACCAAAAAGTCTGCCAATACTGTTTTGCATCATTTCCCAAACTTTGTACTCTTGCAGTTTGTTTATTATTCAGCCATTGAAAATGTTGGTTTGCTGTGGAATACCTAATACTGCTTTGAGTATTTTGAGGAGAATCTTCTTTAGAGCCTGTTTTAAAATCAGCATGAAGGCAAAGCCATTCCTGCACTGTCCATTGTGTTCACATAGTTACACACATGGATAAGAAGGTGTAGATTATCCTCAATGACTGTCATTTACTGGGTCCTTAAAATGCACCAGAGTACTAAGTGCTTCTGTAAGTTGTTTCACTAACTCTCACACTTACCCTGAGGGTATGATTATTTCTCCTTTATAGATAAGGAAATCCAGAGGAGTCTAATGTGTTGCCCATATCACAGCTAATACATAAGAGCATCAGGATCTGAAACCCGATCCAGATACTATGAAGTCTGTCCTTTTCTGCTGTAGCTGCTTGTTCACAAAGTGATTTCCTTGGCTTTTGTATACTCTCTGAAGTGATAAATTATAAATGAAATCTCTGGTGTAATAAAATCATCAATATTCATTGTCTCCAGATTGACTGCGAGCAGTGCCATCACCTGGCATGTTTGTTAGTACAGCATTGTTTAGGCTTCATTATTTTAGTTACTTTGAGATGGAACATTCAGCACTTTGTTTTCCCCTGGCCATGTGTAGAGAGCAAAAGTTTATCTCATTTTTTAAAGGACGTTTAGCTTTGTCTTGGAGATGAGTGTGTGCAGAAGTAATTATACTTTTAAAAGTGGTTGTCATTTGTTTTTATAAATCAGACAGGGTAAGGGGGAGTTCTAGGCAGAGGGAATCTCTCTCTTAAGCCCAAGAGCCAATACTGCTATCTTAGACGATATTGATTGTCAATTTGCAGTCAATAGGAAGATCAAAAGGAGTTTGATCTTGATGCAGATTTGGTGCCAGCAAATTAACAATATTTAATATAGGAATTTGTTGTTAATATTTTGGGTTTTTTTTTAATCTGTTGGGATTGTTTCTGGGGTACCTGTCTGGCTCAGAGCATGTGACTTGATCTCAGGGTCATGAGTTCAAGCCCCACATTGGGCATAGAGCCTCCTAAATAGATGAGTGAATGAATGAGTAAATGAATGAATGAATGAATGAATAAAGATAGTTTTTAACAGGAAGTTTTTGAGGAAAAATACTATCCTTACGATTCTCAGAATTAGAGAGACCGGAAACTGTTCAGATTTTCTTTATTTGACTATCTCCACAGTTCAATATATTAGAGACAAACACTTCTGATTTTAATCAGGCTTCTTGTGACTGGATTTCTTTATCTACAGGAAAGGAGTATTTTGATCTATATTTCTTTGGTCAAAATATAGCTGCAATATTTAACATCTCTAAGTAAAAACTCAACTATGTGATAAAGGAAATAAATTTCCAAGCCTAGAGGAGAAGTCAAGGGGAGTGTGTGATCATTTGTTACAGTAAGCTAATTTTTTAAGTGGTTCCTTTATGGAAAAAAAAAAAGGTTATAAACACTAAAGAATTAAGTTTTCTATCAATTAGTTTAATAGATTTTTTTTTTTTTGTCAAATGGATTTCCTTTATATCAGATCTTGGCATATTACCATATACAAGTACAGAGAGAGAGGTGCTTATTAGGAAACACCATTGTCGAAGGCATCCTCAGTTCTGTTTTGTTTTACCCTTTAAGGCATAGCATTCAGCATTGCTTCTCCTCCTCACTGGATCTAGCTGAGATGAAATGAATGTATAGCTTTTCATAAGACAAAGTAATGAAGCTGGGATGATTTTAAGATCCTTGCTATAGAATATAACTGGGACACAAATATACTGCATATATCATCCTTTAGTGATTGGTGTATTCCTAATTATACAAAAACAGAAAAGGGGATGATACTGGAAAACTGCCAACAACTCTGATTTCACTTCTAATTAGAGAAAAGAAAGATAATCAGAATTTCTCATGCTTCA
Organism: Mustela putorius furo; assembly: GCF_011764305.1. Classification (NCBI taxonomy): domain Eukaryota; kingdom Metazoa; phylum Chordata; class Mammalia; order Carnivora; family Mustelidae; genus Mustela; species Mustela putorius. The sequence continues at coordinate 15,584,813 of NW_025421423.1, forward strand.
TCCTATCTGTAAATTGATCATTTGGGCCTGCCAAAGCTGAAGGAAAACACCTGATTTGGTATTAAAGATTGCATTACTTTTGAAAGACAGCATTTTAATACATTTAAATTGAGTTGTTACGTAAACTATGACTTTGTTGAATTACACTCAGTATTAATTCAGTACTAATTTGATCAGAATATTAATTAGGTTAGAATATTAATGTACACCATCATCTTTGCTGAATTATAATATAAAGGATGATCTGGAAAGGATCCAAGGGATCCTCTAGCCCAGTGCTGTTGAGTGCTATGAAGAACAGGAGTCACCATGTCCTTTTAGGGGTAGGGAGCAAGGAGAGCAAGGAGTTAAGAGTTTGCAAAGGGAATCCTCAAATGCTGATTAAATCTCATGTTCCCTATGCCCCTACCTTCCTACTTTGAAACTCACCTGACTGAATGAGCTACTACCTCTGTGACACATCCTCCACGCAGAGGCTGGAAAAAAGATTGAAAACATCTGCTCTAACCTACCCCTCTTTATTATAGAAGAGAGAAACAGCCCCAGAGACATTAATGAGTGCCCAGGTGTACACACCTTGTTAGAGTCAGAACCGGAACTAGAATCCAGGCACCCTGACTTCTAGTTCACAGAAAAGAGTTGAGGGTGGTAAGACACCCTACATTCCACTGAGTAGGAAAGGGTATCTTTTCTTGTTTTCAAAATTGTAATAGTTTTTTAAGCCCTCAGTCAAGCTGCCAGTTTCCAAGTAGGCTATTTTTACATGTGAATTCTCACTTGTCATTTTATACAGTTACAGCTTGATTTTAGCAACTTTTTCTTTTTGAAATTTGATGGAATAATCTCTAAACGTAAATTTTCTTTTTTTAATGAACATCTCTCCACTTACCCCATTCATATATAGTTTTCATTTACAGAGGGGAAAACTACAGTTTTCAAGTGTACGATTTCCAGTTATAGATTATGAACTGCTTAATCTATAACTTGCTTAGTGTGGTAATCATTTGTATATCCAGCTACATAGTATTTATATCACTAGTTTTGAATGCAGTCTATAATACCCTCTTTTACCCTATGGAAAGGTTAAAATATAATCTCAAAGGTTTGGGACATATATTCAATCCAAAGGATCGAACTTCTATCAACATAATTAGAATATTTCTGAAGTGAATTTAGTTGCAGGGAGGAAAAATGGGAACTAATGGAAGACCTATAGCAGGAAGATGTTGAAATACGTATTTGTAAATTCTTTTATTCTCCTGCTTTGCCTTCTAAAGAGGAATTCAAGCATAAAAATAAAAAATTTTCACAAATTTTTATTTTATAAATTATATTTACCAGATTATAGCAGGAGAAAAAAGGTGAAATTCTAGGATTTTTTTTCTTCAAGTACAGTGGAATTATTTGTCTTTTGAATGCAATGTTGAATTTTGCTAGACTTCTGATGTTCTTTGTATTACACTGGAATTAGAGAATATTTTTACCATTCATTTCAAAGAGCTTTGAAAATGCTTTGGCACAATTTATTTATTTGTGGTAAGTAGAATTAGGAAGACATCAGCAATATGGAATCCTAACAGTAATTGTGCATACTGTATTTAAGTGATTTTTATGCCTATTTACTTTCGGTAATTCTTACATTTTATAAATCAAATACCTTAGTATGCTTCCACTAGAAATTAATTTATAATTGATTATTTATACTGGATGAAGTAGCAGGTCCATTTTAGGATTAATCCACTCAGATTAACTTTATCTAACTGAATTTTTATATATACAATTCATTATATTACAACTTTTTAAATAACATTTATAACAGAACTTCTGTTTTATAAAGTATTTGTTACAAAAAAAAAAACCATCTTGCCAAAAACCATTACAATTTCTATGCATTGTGTAATATTCAGTGATGTCACTGTTGAGATTTGCATGTTGTTGTAGGTGCTTTTTCATATCTGTGTTTGTGGTGTTTATGTGGAATTGTTAACCATTGCTGCTATCACTTATTGTAGTTAAACAGAAAAACTGTGCTAAAAGGCTGTGCCAGTCAACATTTGTATGTGCGACTTGTAAAAATATGTACTTAGTTGTTTAATATTTGGAGCCAGCACTTAGTGGCCTCTACAGAAGGAAATATTGTAGTTGTCAAGTGATGCCAACTTCAGAATCTTATTTCACATGTGTAATTCCAGGTCAGATTTTCTTCTAGACTTTCCCCAACTCTTAGAAAGGAAATGTTTGCAAAAAGAAAAAGCAAGGATTCTTAACTTTTCCAGTATTTCCCCTACTTCAGATCTTTTTTTGTTCTTCTGATACTTGAACACATTACAAAGAAATCCAATAGAATGACAATGTAGCAGCATAATTACCTTTATCTGGTTATTTCTATCCAGGTAAATGATTTAATACCAGGCTCTGAGGTAGCAACATTATTTTTGTTGGTTATGGCTTATTGTTTGAAATGCATTTGATAAGAATATTTAGCTTTTTAAATGTATTTATTAGGGACTGTAGAAACCTCAGAGTTCCCAAGTATTAACTTCTATATTCAGCATTCCCACGGGCTTATTTAATGTATTTATTTGCCTTAAACCGTCAGAATTTTTTCATGCCCAACTGTCTTTAGTTTGGTTCCTAGTATTTTCATCTTGCCTCAGCAATTACAAACACACTCTGAAAGTAGAGAGAAAATTATTTTGGTGAATAAATTTTATATTTTGTTAAAATTCCACATGGGGGAAATAGCATTATACATTTATACTCTTAAAATGGAAGGGAAACTGTCATGAAATGTTAAGAAAAGAAGGCTACTTCCTTAAGAGCATTTTAATACCAACACACCAAAATTCCTTGCTTAGTGCAGGGTTTCATTCTGTCTGTTCAATGGGTTTCTAATTATGAGATTCCTTTAATAAAGGGATAATCTCCTGAATTATATTGAGGCTTTTTGTGTGACTGTCAGATACATGGCGACAGCCAGTGCTGTATTTGGAAACATTGCTGCTGAAATTGCTGATTTAATTCTAAGAATATTAAAACTAATTCATCAAGGCCCCTGCCACTTCTTTGCTTCAAGGAAAAGAAAGGCGGATTTTAATTGTGAGCCTTTTCTCCAGAATATGCTTTAAACATTTACCCCTCAATAGAGGTGATAAAGCAATAACAGGAAATTCAATTATGTATGTTCTAAAGAAGTTCCGCCCTTGTTCAGTGGCCTTCAGAGCAACACTAAAGTATTTCTTGATTCCTGCATTGGGGGCTTTCAGGCAAGGCCTTTCTACTTAGAATCTTTTTTATATTTTGGACACCAAAGATTATGGCATGATATATCCTGATGATTAATGGTTTCTATTAGATAGCTGGGCATGTTTATTTGAATCCTGCTCTTGGATTTTTTTTACCCACCTGGGTTTTCTGTACATTTTAAATGTCTGTCCTGAGGCCCTTATGCCCAGGGCTTTTTAATTAAATAATGCATATATATTTATTAGGCTTCTAATTTATAGAGTATGTTTCCATCATGACTTTGAGCTTTTTTTCACTGTTAAAATTAGACATAGATTTGCCAGATTAACCCCATTGTGAGCAATAGCTTGTACCTTTTTCATTGTAATCTGGAAATGTAACTGTAACCCCATAGGCCTGAGACCTGGTAAGGGAATGACGAAGCATTTTGGATTCAACAGAATCACTTAAATGACCCTTTTATCTGTTAAAGTGAAGAACTTTGATTGTTTAGTAAAAAGAATGCTATATTCGACTTAAATAAGGTCTTCCATTTTACAAATTATAAAAATAATTTTAAGATTTCTTTTACTCTACCGCTTAGAAGTTAATTGGGATTTAAAAGGCAGATTTGTCAATTTATTCAGTAGAATTTAATGCCAGGCATTTTGTTAAAGTAGAAATAGAACCATCACAATTAGTACTTCGAAAATTTTTATGAAAAATGATACTATTCTTTTGAGATGCATTTACTTTCCCCCCCCATTTGGTAGACTGACATTTTGGATATACTTTCTGGCCACTTGGCTTTTAACTGATTTATGTGAAAAAAGCACATGTGTGCCTGATGTTCACTCTAATCCTATTTTAAAATTCTCTTTTTAAACTGCTGCAATTGAAATTTGTGAAAGAGGAGAAAGGTGTATTGAAGTGAAGGGAAATTTCTGTTAATATGTTAAGATGTGTGACTGTGATGCTCTTGGCTAATTAATCCTCTGCCAGTTGATATTTGTATTAATATGGTAGAACTTTTTTGTTAATAAGAATATACTATTGGCTTCACTTTTATTTTTCTGCTCACTGCTTTTCATACTAAGATGTTTCCATCTTTTTCAGCTCACTGTTTTTGCTTCATATTTGTCTGTGTACTTGTGCTCTAAATAAAATTCTAGTTTTATGTCCCAGTGGCTTATTCCATTGTGTGTATAATATTTGTCTCTAAAGTCGTGTATTTTTCTATTGTTTTCAGTATTTGTTGTTACAGCCTAAAATTTAAGGATGTAATGGAAAAATCCAATAGGGACACCTGGGTGGCTTAGTCGGTTAAGCATCTGACTCTTGATTTCGGCTCAGGTCATGATCTCAGGGTCTTGAGATGGAGCCCAGTGTCAGGTTCCACATGAGGCATAGAGCCTGCTTGGGGTTCTTTCTCTTCCTCTTCCTCTGCCCCCCCCCCAGCGCGCGTGTGTGTGTGCGCGCGCTTGTGTGTGTATGTATACGCATGTGTGCGTGCGTGTGCGCATGTGCACGCGCAAAAGCATGCTTAGAAGAAAAGAAAAAAAGGCTGATAAAAATCAGCTAATGACATGAGTGATGTCTCCATAATGAGAGCATGCTTTAATCACAGTATTTTGTATCTATTTGGATATGACCAGTCTTCCTTCATTTAATAAGTGGTTTCCTGCAAAAGCTGGCTGATTTTTGAAGACACAACAAACAATTTTAAAACAAGCCACATTTTGGGAAAAAAAAAAAAAAAATTGTCCTGGTCACTGTGCATTAGACCCCAGGATATAGTCAATGAACATTAAGCAGACTATTCCATATTAGGTGTTGTTTCTTTTCTTTTCTTTTTCTTTTTTTTTTTTTTTTTTGGTAGGTAGCAAAGCAAAGTTTATTGAGCGATAGTACAAAGCTCTTGAAGAGAGGGGACTGGAGAGGGTTGCCCCAGGTATTGTTTCTAACCATTAAGGAGGGGGAATTCACATGGAAGGAGACGTGTTTCTGCATGAGTATGCTCACACATAGCCCATATGGTAGGAAAGTCCCTTTCGGACAGCTGAATTAATCATATGCTTCCTGGAGCCCCAGGTCCAACAATCCTATTAATGAAAGAGACTCCGCTACAAACTCACTGTCTCTGACCTCTGCAGCCAATTGTACAAAATTATACCAAGCTAAGTAGATGTCAGTTTTCAGACTTCCTTAGTTTTAGGCAAATCTTTTTGGTCAGATATAGCTCCCCATGTGCAATTTATTGCATTTAGTATATTTGATGATACTCTTTAGGCAGAATAGGAATGATTATTCAAAATGATTATAATTGTTAACTTCAGATGTTTTTGTTGTGTCACTAAAATTATTTAATAAAGGAAAATATTAAAACACCAGAAAATATAATGTTCTTTATCACAGTCACTTGTCTTGCAGAAATGCCAATGTATTTCTTTCATATCTTATGAATAATCCACCAGTCTTTACTCACAGAAAGCTGAATATTGCACATGGAAGCAATAGCTGTATTTTTGTGTGGTATTTTAAAGTTTCTTTATAAATAGTTATACTTTATGTTTTCCTGGTACTTGAAGTAACAAGGAATCTACCTTTAATTTTGTTTACAAGTTACACATTTAAGACATGACTAATAAATAAATAAAATATGTCAAATTTTATTCCCCAATAGGGGAAGAATATTAGAATTCAAGTTGAGTAATATTTAGCCTACAACTCAGAAAATGTTTTCTTTTATTTTTTTTTTAAAGATTTTATTTATTCATCAGAGAGAGAGAGAGGGAGAGAGCGAGCACAGGCAGGCAGAATGGCAGGCAGAGGCAGAGGGAGAAGCAGGCTCCCTGAGCAAGAAGCCCGATGCGGGACTCGATCCCAGGACGCTGGGATCATGACCTGAGCCGAAGGCAGCTGCCTAACCAACCGAGCCACCCAGGCATCCCAGAAAATGTTTTCCTTTAAAAAAAAAAGTTTTTTAGGGGTGCCTGGGTGGCTCAATCATTAAGCATCTGCCTTCAGCTCAGGTCGTGATCCCAAGATCCTGGGATCGAGCCTGCTATCAGGCTCCTTGCTCAGCAGCAAGTCTGCTTCTCCCTCTCCCATTCCTCCTGCTTGTGTTCCTTCCCTTGCTGTCTATCTCTGTCAAATAAATAAATAAAATGTTTAAAAATAAATGAAATAAAAGTTTTACTCATTTAATTTATTCATAATCATCTTTTCTGAGAAGATATCAACTAAAATGTCTAACATGTACAAAATACTTCCTGTTTGGATATATTATCTGAAAAGATTATGTTAAAAGCAAACATTGAATTGGTGGCAAACATTTTCAGACCAAACTATTGTTTTCTTAAAAGAGCATTTTCTTGATTAAAATTTATAATGCTTTTAAACTGTTAAGGCAAAAATAAATATTCATTGTGAAAAATTTGGCACATACTAATAATAAAGGAGGAAATAAAAATCACAGGAATTTTACTACCCATAAAAACAATTCAAGTAATACTTTGGTGTTTTATTTTATAATTTTTATGTATAGATGTCCTTCAAAAATTGTAGTCAATCTGCATTTACTGTTTTGTACATTTGTAAAAGATCTTTAACCTTTGAAAGTGTGATTATTATATAGTTATATAGTTTTCCATTGCATAGTAGTACCAAAATCCATCTTATGGTGCTTTTGTTGGGTTGGATTTTCACTTTTTAAAATTTGCCTTCAAAAACATCCTTAAAGGGGCGCCTGGGTGGCTCAGTGGGTTAAGCCGCTGCCTTTGGCTCAGGTCATGATCTCAGGGTCCTGGGATCGAGTCCCGCATCAGGCTCTCTGCTCAGCAGGGAGCCTGCTTCCCTCTCTGCCTGCCTCTCCGACTACTTGTGATTTCTCTCTGTCAAATAAATAAATAAAATATTTAAAAAAAAAATCCTTAAGCATACATTTTTGTATGTATCTATGATTAAATGTTTAGCATAAATTTCTACAAGAGAAATTCCTGGGCCAAATAAAAAACATTTACTTTTCCTACATATACATTTCCAAAATCCTATTAATTTTTATAACTTTGAAAAACAATATATTCATATTGTAAAGCTTGTAAGTCTCACAGAGGTAAATACTAACCATCCTTCCAGATATTTTCCTAAACTAGTGCAAGTTCCCCCTATCCTAGCTAATGCTTAGATCTGGACCTTTTTATGTTTTTGGCAGTCTGATAAATGAAATACATCTTCTTTTGATTGTAATGTCTTATTATTATTAATGCTTTTGTTATTTGTATTTCTTCTATGAATAATTACCTGTCATATCCCAGGCCCATATTCTAGTGAGTAATCTTTTTCCAATTGATTTAAAGGAGATTTTCATATGTACTTTGTCACTTTATGTGTTACAAGTATTTTCTCCAGGTCTGTTTATTGTCTTTTAAAATTTATTCAGTGCAGAACTTTTGAATTTTTATGTCATCTGAGTTGTTAATCTTTTTTATAGCTCTGGTTGTATCATGCTGAGAAAGGCTTTTCTTACTCCCCAAATCATGAAAATTATCTTCTTTATAGCAATAGCCTTTTGAAAAAGATCTATTTGGAAATGTGCTGTATGTGGTATGAAGTAGGAATCTAAATTTGCTTTTTTTTTCTAACTCAATAGCTTATTATCTCAAAGCATTTATGGAAGAGTCCATCCTTTCCCCAGCAATTTGAATTGGAACCTTTATTATATACTCAATTTGCATATTTACGCAGGCCTTTTCTGGACTTTCTTCTGTTGCAGTGATCTATTTCTCCCTTTTCCAGAGCTTAAACTTGAAATTACTACAGTATTACACTACATGTTTATATCTTTCAGGACAAAGCCTCCCAAATATTATTTTCAAAATTGCCTTCCTTTTCTCATGCATTTACTCTCCCAGATAAACCTGACCAGTAACAAACTACAAAAAGGGGGATTTTAATTAGAATTACACCGCATTAAAGAATACTTGAAGAAATTAAACAGCCTTTTAATATTGAGCCTTTCCACCCAGGTACATGATATAACTCTTCTTTGATTAAGTTTATATATATTTTTAATTTTAAGAATTTTTTAGGGGCGCCTGGCTGGCTCAGTCAGTTAAGCATCTGGACTCTTGGTTACAGCTCAGGTCATGATCTCGGGGTCTTGAGATCAAGCTCTGAGTTGGGTTCTGTACTCAGCATGGAGTCTGCTTGAGATTCTCTCTCCCTCCGCCTCTGCTCCTCCCCTCGTTTGTGCTCTTTTTCTAAATAAATAAGTAAATAATCTTATAATTTAAAAAAAAGAATTTTTTGAAAGTTTTCTTACTAAATTTTATAGACACAAAAGGCCACAAAAAATGTACAGCTTGTTTAATTTTTCTGAAGCAAGCATTTTGCTGAAAACACCACCTAGAAGAAGACATAGAACATTACCCGAAACCCAGAAACCCCTCCTATGCCCTCCTTTAGTTTCCTCCCTCAGGCAACCACTTTGTTATTTTCAAGATAAGAGTCATTTTATCTGTTTCTGAATTACGTAAGTGGGCCCTTTCAACTCACTATGTTGTGTCTGGCCTCTTTTGTTTAACATTGTATTTGTGGGCCTCATCCATATTTTTTATGTTTACTGATTCCAGTAGTCCATTCCTTGTCATTATTGTATAATAATATATTGTATAAATATTTTACAATTTCGGGCACCTGGGTGGCTCAGTGGGTTAAGCCTCTGCATTCGGCTCAGGTCATGATCTCAGGCTCCTGGGATCGAGTTCCACATCAGGCTCTCTGCTCATCAGGGAGCCTGCTTCCTCCCCTTCTCTCTCTTTCTCTCTGCCTAGTTGTGATCTCTCTGTCAAACAAATAAATAAAATCTTTTTAAAAAATCTTACAATTTCATATGCATTCTGTTGTTTTTGAACATAAGAGTATTTCCAGCTCAAGGCTTTCTATTATTGAGTTTACTCTCATGAACTCTCATGTTACACGCCTTTCAGTAAACATGTAGATGCTTCTGTTAGGTATATACTCAAGTGTAGCATTGCTGGATCATAGAATATTTGTACGTTCCCCTTTAGTAGATAGTACCAATTAGTTTCCAAAGTGGGTATGCAAATTAACTTTCCTACCAGCCAAGTAGGAGTGTTCCTATGGCTCCACATCCTCATCACTGCTTGATATTTGCAGATTTTGTTTTTATTTTAGACATTTTGGTGGATGGATTTTAATTTATGTTTCCTGAAAAATTAATGGTATTTCTTATTTTATACAGTTCCATTCAAGTTTACCCATTTTTTTAAAAGATTTTATTTATTTATTTAACAGACAGAGATCACAAGTAGGCAGAGAGGCAGGCAGAGAGAGAGAGAGAGGGGGAAGCAGGCTTCCTGCCAACCAGAGAGCCCAATGCGGGCTCCATCCCAGGACCCCAGGATCATGACCTGAGCTGAATGCAGAGGCTTAACCCACTGAGCCACGCTGGTGCCCCAAGTTTACCCATTTTTAATTGGCCTCGCTGCCTTCTAATTGGTTTGTTAGATATACGTACTTCAGAAATCTCTCACTATGTGGCTTGCCTCTGCACCCTCTAAATGGTGCATTTTAATAAATGTCATTTTAATTTTAAAGAAATTCTTTTATCAATCTTTTACTTTTGAGGTAATAATATTATTATTTTTTTTTATAGAAAAGTTATTCTGTCCTTAAAAAGAAAATGGGTACTATTCTCTCTTTTTCTATTCACTAGCAGAGTTTTTAGGTTTGGCATTATTTGTTCCTTACATGTTAAAAAAAATTGCTGGTGAAATACATCTCACCTTGGAGGAGGTGTGTGTGTGTGTGTGTGTGTGTGTGTGGTGTGATATCTCAAATTACAGATTCAGTTTCTTTAATGGATGTAGGACTATTTAAATTTTATATTTCTTGTTCAGTTGTAGTAGGTTGTGGCTTTCCTATATATTTGCCCATTTTATAAAAATTTTCAAATTTATTGGCATCAAGTTGTTCATAATATCTTTTTACTATCTGTAGGATTTGTAGTGATAACCCCTGTTTCATTCTTTGTGTTGCAATTTGTGCCTTCTCTCATTTTTCTTACCAATTAATTTATTTTGTTAGTCTTTTTATTTTTTTTTTAATTTTATTTATTTATTTGACAGCAGAGATAACAAGTAGGCTGAGAGAGGTGGAGGGGGAGGGAAGCAGGCTCCCTGCTGAGCAGAGAGCCCAATGAGGGGCTTGATCCTAGGACCCTGGGATCATGACCTGAGCTGAAGGCAGATGCTTAATCCACTGAGCCACCCAGGCGCCCTTGTTAGTCTTTTTAAATCCATCTTTTGGCATTACTTCTTTTTTACTTATAAATTTACTATTGCATTGATTTCTGTTATCTGTAATGTTTCCTTCTTTCTACTCTTCTGAGTACATATGTTGTTCTTTTTATCATTTCCTGGTTCAGTTGATATTCAACCTTTCTTTCCTGATCTCTGCATCCAATGCTATGATTTTCTCTATAGATATTACAGTAAGTGCCTCCCACAACTTTGACATATATATTATTATTATCATTTGGTTTGAAATAATTTCTTTTTTTTTTTTTAAGATTTTATTTATTTATTTGACAGACAGAGATCACAAATAGGCAGAGAGGCAGGCAGAGAGAGGAGGAAGCAGGCTCCCTGCTGAGCCCGATGCAGGGCTCTATCCCAGGACCCCAGAATCATGACCTGAGCCGAAGGCGGAGGCTTAACCCACTGAGCCACCCAGGTGTCCCTGAAATATTTTCTAATTGCCATTGTTTTTTCCCCCTTCATCGGGGGTTTATTAGAAGCATATTATTGCTTAGTGCTTTAAAGTTATGCTCTTGTAATTTATTTATATTTTAATTCTGCTGATATTCTGAATGACTTAATCCTTTGGAATGTTGGAAGTTTGCTTTATGTCTAGCATTTCTATTTTGGTAAAAGGGCCATGTATCTTTGAAAAGAATGTGTCTTCTGCGGTTGTTCAATATGTTGTTTTTTGTGTATCAATTAAGTATAGTTTGATATTTGCATTATTTCAATCTTCTTTATCTATACAATTTTCAGTGTGTACTTGTTATGTCAGTTATAGAAAAGGACATATTAAAATCTTAGTTGTAGATTTGCCTATTTCTTTTTAAAAATTCTTACATTTGCTCTTTATATTTTGAGGCTATGTGATTAGATAGAAATTTGGATTATTACATCTTTCTGTTGAATTTTAAAACATTTCTCTTTATAGTAATACATCTTGCCTTAAAGTTCGTTTTGTCTATATAGCTATACTAGCATTCTTTTCTTTACTGTTTACATAGTGTACCTTCTTTTCTTCCTTTTACTCTCAGCTTTTCTACCCTATTTATTCCTATGTGTAAGGAGGACATACACAGCTGAGTTTTTTTTTCTTATTGAGACTGATGTCACTTATCTTTTTTTAAAGGTTTATTTATTTGAGAGAAAGCACGAATGGGGGAGGGGCAGAGAGAAAGAGCATGGAGCCCAAAGTGGGTTTCATGATCCTGAGATCATGACCTGAACTGAATCCTAGAGTCGGACACTCAACCAACTGGGCCACCAAGGCACCCTGACATCACTTATCTTCTAATTGGACTATTGATCCTGGAATAATTGATACATTTAGGTTTAAGTCTATAATCCTACATTTTTTGCTTTGTCCTATCTATTCTTTGTGCCTTGTTTTTGATTAAAGAAGTCTTTTTTATTCCATTTTCCTCCTCTATGAACTTATATATTCTTTCAATATTCTTGTAGTCGTTACCATGGAGATTAAAATATGCATCCTTGCGCTGTTAAAGTCTACTTTAAATTAGTGTTTTCATCATTTTCTAGATAATGCAAAGACCTTTCAAAACTAGCTCCAGTTACACTCTTTTGTGCTATAGTAATGAATATTAATTCTACATGCATTTAAAGCCCCATAAGACACCATTAGTATTGTTTTAAACAGCTGTGTTCATTTAAATTCACCTACATATTCAATCTTCCCAGTATTCTTTATTTTTTGCTGTATCAATGTGTTTCCATCCTGGATTATTTCCTTTGCCTGAAAAACTCCCTTTATTATCACTTAATACTTGACTGCTAATAACAAATATATTCATTATTTTATATGACTTCCCCTGTATTTCACCTTTATTTTTTTTTTAAGATTTTATTTATTTATTTGACAGAGATCACAAGTAGGCAGAGAGGCAGGCAGAGAGAGAGGAGGAAACAGGCTCTCTGCTTAGCAGGACCCTGGGATCATGACCTGAGCTGAAGGCATAGGCTTTAACCCACTGAGCCATCCAGGCGCCCCTCACCTTTAATTTTGAAGGATGCTTTGCTTAGTTTGAATTCCACACGGTCATCAGGCCACTCCCATACAGGGAAGCCCTATTCACTCCAGTGACTCTGACTTTTCACATAAGGCTTCTTCCCATATCCCCCCCTGTTGTGTGGGTGTCCTCCTTACCCTGCTTAGGCAATCATACCACATGCCTGGCTACCTCTGCATGGGATGTTTGTTTGTTTCTCTCTCTGAGTTCAGGCTCTGTTGCCTCCCACTGAAACACATTTCTTGCCCCAGTCAATTTCCTATACTCCCTGCTGGGCAGGCTTCATGCCTCACTCTAAGCCGTCACAGCCCCTTCAACACACACATATTCCAGGAAAATAGATACCTACTTTGCTCTGCCCCACCAGCAGCTTTGAAATTGAAAAGTTCAGGAAGAAAATGGGAAAAGGAGAGGTAAGGGAAGAGGAAGAAGAGAAATAAGGGGAAAAAATCTATAATTTCCATTTTGTTAATAGATTCTGATGCTCTGGTAAAATTCTCTATCTTCTCCTTATTTCCTTGAACATATTAAAATTATTTTAAAGTCCACATCCATGTCTGACAAGTTCAGTATCTAGATAATCATATTGTCTGATTTTTCTCTTATTTTTCATTCATTTGGTCTTATTTTATAGTATGCCTGTTAATGTTATTGAATTCTGGCCATTGTGTATGAAAACTTGTTGAAGATGTTATCCTTCCTCCAGAGAGGATTTAAATTTCTGTTAGCTTGCAAATAAGGTAGGCAGATCACCTTAATCCATCTGAAACTGTTCTACAGATCTTTCTTGACTTACAGTGGGATTATATCTTGATAAACCTATCATAAGTTAAAATATTTTAGGTAGAAAATGCATTTACTATGCCTAACCTACTAAACATCTCAGCCTAGCCTACCTTACATGCACTCAGAATACTGATGTTAGCCTTTAGTTGGGCAAAATCATCTAACACAAATATATACACTTATACAGAAGTGTTGAATATCTCACATAATTTGAAAATCTCACACTGTACCGAAAATGAAAAACAGAATGGTCGTGTGGTTACAGAATGGTTTTGAGTCTCTGGTGGTTTACCCTTGTGATCATGAATTAGACTAGAAGTTGTGGCTGTCTGTCTCTGCCCAGCATCACAAAAGAGCATCCTACCACATATCGCCCAGCCCAGGAAAAGATCAAAATTCAAATTTTGAATTATGATTTCTACTAAATGCCTATCACTTTCACATCATCGAACAGTTGAAAAATCATAAGTCGAACCATCATAAGTCAGGGACCATCTGTATTTCCAGTGTTTCTTATTCTTACAGTTAATCCCTTCTGGGTCTCAAAGCCTGTATTGTTACCAAGTCTTCTCCTTAGAAGGCCTTGTTACTATTCTTGACTCCTCGGTGCCATGCAGTTTCCTCTTAGTTATTTCTCCTTTCTACTTGGTTTCTTTGCATCTTGCCTGTGCCTGTTTAGCTTAGGAATCACCAATTCCTGGAAGGAAAATTGCATGCAAAATGTTGGCTCACTTTTCCATGGTTCCCTTCCTCCAGGATGTCCAACTCTCAAGTACTGGCTGCTTTTTAGGCCCGTAGTTGGATATTTAATACTTGTTTCCCTGAGATGACTAATGTGGACTTCAGGCTGCTTGTTTCTGTTTGGGCTCTATGACCTGCACTGCAGCTCTTCAAGTGATTGAAGAGGAAAACATAATGATCAATGCAGAACTCACTTCTGTGCATTTCCCATAGCTCCAGGATTTTGCTCCTTGAGTTCCAGTCACTTTTATTTTCCAGTGCATTTTCATTTATTCATTTATTTATATTTTCATTTCATTCATTTATTCTCAGCAGGGAAGATAGTATAATACCAGCTACTCCATTATAGCCCTAAGAGGAAGTCCTCCTGCCATCATTTTTAAGTTTTCATTTCTTTTATTAACTTGTTCTTAGAAGCTGTGTCTTTCATGGTTGAAAATATCTTTCTTTTGCCCTAGCACTTGAATGATACCTTAAGTAGGTAATAGAATTCTTCATTTTATAGTCTTTTTCCCTTACAACTCTGAGAAGACGAGAGTCATTATTTTTTAGCATGTGGTGTCACAGATGAGAAATCTGATTCTTATTACTATGTTAAAGACTTTTCTCTTACCAGATAAAGATTATCAAATTTTCTTTTTATTCTTAGATCTTGTAAATTTCACCAAGATATGTTTATATATATCTTCTGTATGAAGATATGTCTTCAGTATGTATATTTGACAGTTCATGAGACTTAACACCCTAAAGATTAAAATCTCTTTGATTCTTGGAAATTTTCTTGTATTATTTCTTTCACTATTTATTTTATTCTATCCTCTCATAATTTTTCTTTTGAATTCTTATAAGCTATATTTTGAATTTTCTGCCTCAATCTTCTTTGCCTCTTAACTTTGTCCTCATAATTTAAACACTGTTATGACTTTGCTTGCCCTTCTGGGAAAATTCCTTCCATCCCATTTATTTGTCTTTTAGCCATGTTCATTCTAATACTCAGCTCTTCTATTAAGTATTTTTTAATTATGTTTTGTCAATTTTAAATTTCCAGGGTCTTGTTCTCCTATTTTTCCTTTTCCAATGAAAGCTGTTCTTGTTTCAAGGATGAATTGTGCTCTCAAATCTATGTAATGATTTGTTTGTGATCGTCTGAATTTTTTTCACATTGAATTAATTTTAAGAGAGGGTGGAATATGGAATTAGTTGCCCTTATTGTGTAACTTGGTAACTTTCATGATATTGGTTTTCCCCAGGTCCAAGTGATGCTTGTTTGGATGCTCACAATTTTTTAAAAGGTTATTTATTTGAGAGAGAGAGAGAAAGTGTGAGGGCAGGGGAAGGAGCAGAAAGAGAGGAGGAGAGAGTTTCAAGCAGACTCTCCACTGAGTGTGGAGCCCAACCCGGGGCTTGATCTCACAACCCTGAGATCATGACCTGAGCCAAAATCAAGAGTCCGTCAAATAACTGACTGAGCCACCCAGGCGCTCCTGTGAGCTCACATTTTAAAATGAAAGTCTAGATTTATCATTACTGCTAGCTTACGGGGATTTCCTTAGACATTATTAAAGGCTCTTGTTTGATATATCTGGACACAGCTCCTTCTTGAAGGTAATAGTTGACCAACAGGTTTTGCAAGTGAACTTCAGCCAGCTGTAATGAGTGGACAAAGAAGTCCCCACAAATGGGCTTCTCTTCAGAGTATCTAAGTTGAAAACTAGCTGGGCACTGGGAACTCTCAAATGCAGACAAAGGGGAAGTGTTACCTGACAGAGGCATGCATTCAGCCATTTTTTTGCTTTTTGCAGCAGCTTTTTGTTTTTCCTTCCCTATGTCAGGTGCAGCTGCCTAGAGTTTCCTGAGGCAATGCCCTTTCTCTCTCTGACTCTAAGGGTGGCTTTTCACAGCAATTTCCCTCACTTTCTATGCTATGCTTGCCAACGCTTATGCTGTAAATGATGTAGGTGTTAATCATGCATAGCGAGCAGGGTAGTTGTTTCCATCTGGCCATCCTTAGAGTAAGTACACAACCCCACCGTCCAGCCCTGCTCCCATGGCCAGCTCTTCCAAACCTTGAGCTTGAAGCTTGCATGTTCTCTAATGGAAGAAAAATGCAAGTCTTAAAGTAGTCCCTCTTTCTCCTGTATTCAGTTTTAAGTCCTCACTTTTGTTTGTTTCTCCATCAGTAGAGCCTCCTAAAAATTTCCTTGACGCATAGCTTTACATCTTCTACCAGAATTTTTATAAAGTAATGTATTGAGTAAATCTACTCACTCTTTAAATATAATTATGATAGAACCATATGTGCTGGAGTGCCTGGGTGGCTTTCATTAAGCGTCTGCCTTGGGCTAAGGTCATGATCCCACTGGGATCGAGCCTGCATCTGGCTTCCTACTCAGCGGGGAAGCCTGATTCTCCCTCTCTCACTCCCCCTGCTTGTGTTCCCTCTGTCCTTGTCTCGCTCTCTGTCAAATAAATAAATAAAATCTTTAAAAACAAGCAAACAAAAAAACAAAAGAACCATATGTGTCATTTAATCATTTTCACACAATTTCTTTTATGTAAGCATACAAGCATTCTTTACCTGTTTCTCTGTGTACTAGGATTCTGTTTTCCATTTTCAATGTACAGTCTCTGTCTTCTGTTAAAAATGAAATTATTTAAGGCCACATAATTGTTTCATATAATAATTAAACCTAAACATCCTATCTTACAGTGTGCCTTTTTTCTACTCCCATGCTATACTGAAATGATGGGGACTAGGCTGTGTTGCAAATAAATCTTTTGTTGTGGTTGTTTAAAAACAAAGAAACACTACAGTGGAACTGTAGTGGTTGTATAAAGAAATCAGACTTAGTTCTCCTCACTGAAGGTTAATACAAGTAAATATTGGGGACCAGAATATACTTTTCATAAGTGACTAATATCTAAATTGTATTTCATACTGAAGCTTTATCCATGGAGTACATGATTCCTTTGTTGTGATGGTCAGGGCATAGAGTCAGTGGAACCCAGGTCCAAACCCTAGCTCTAACATTTGCTAACTCCATGACTTGGGGACAGCCCAGTGCCTGGCACAGAGAGGACCCTGGTAAATATTGGATGAGTGATGTATGAAGTTACTAAATGTATGAGGCTCAGTTTCTTTATCTGTAAAATAAGGAGAACAACACAGTTGCTTAGTGATTACAGATAACTCTTGGCATATAATAAACATTCAATTAACACTAGATGTAATGATAATAAATTTTATACTAGAATCCTTTCATTAATATCAAGCAAGTCCCAGAAATAATAGAGTTATCTCAGTTTATGAGGGTGGTGAGAGAGATATACTCACGTGACACAGCACCTTCAGATAGCCTTTCTAGCACTGTTTATTTCTCTTTTGCTCCAAGCAATTATTGAAGCAGATTGTGTGTTTAACAGTTCAACAGCAAACTTAAAGGGTAAAGACAGAGTCTTAAGGAGCAATACGAACCATCTGGAGATCTTCTGGACACAATTCCGTCACAGGTCTAAGGAATAATAAAGCAAACGTGAGACACATACTGGAGAAAATAAGGGAGTTCAGTTCATGTGGGGAAGGTTGTGTAGAAGTGAGTTTGGAATTGGAAATGGGAAAAAAGACACTATTTGGTACAAAGACTATGGGGAGATTTCTCAGGCTACAGGTGGGGAAGGTTGATGTGGTGTCTTGGGCACAAGTGGATGCTGGGGACAGCAGGAGCTGGTGGTTGGGAGTTCTTTGTGGGGGGGCAGTGGAAGGTGAGATGAGTTAAGCAAAGTGGAAGGAATTTTCAGATCACATTGATAATTGCACCAACTTTCTGTTTGGCTCTTTCTCAGCCTCTTAGTGCCTTGTTTGAACATAGAAACATTCTAGAGAGGATCAGAACTATTAGATTAACTAGAGGTTGGCATTGTTTTCATTTTATTTTATTTTAGGATTTTATTTATTTATTTGACAGAGAGAGATCACAAGTAGGCAGAGAGGCAGGCAGAGTGAGAAGGGGGGAAGCGGGCTTGCCGCTGAGCAGAGAGCCTGATTTGGGGCTTGAACCCAGGACCCTGGGATCATGACCTGAGCTGAAAGCAGAGGCTTTAATCCACTGAGCCACCCAGGTGCCCCTGAATTGTTTTCATTTTAAGGTAGTCCACTTTGTTGTTGTTGTTTTTTATTCAATGACAATTTATTTATGTATTTATTTTTAAAGGTTTATTTTATTTGTTTAGAGAGAGAGCATGAGAGGGGAGAGGTCAGAGGAAGAAGCAAACACCCCACTGAGCAGAGAGCCCAATGTGTGACTCGATCCCGGGATTCCAGACTCATGACCTGAGCCGAAGGCAGTTGCTTGACCAACTGAGCCACAGTTTTGAGGAGAAACTAGTTTTCATCTGATTTAGTTTGGCAATTGCAATTTAAAATCCGTTCCTTGGGGTGCCTAGGTGGCTCAGTGGGTTGAGGCTCTGCCTTTGGCTTAGGTCATGGTCTCAGGGTCCTGGGATCGAGCCCCATGTCAGACTCTCTGCTAGGCAGGGAGCCTGGTTTCCCCTCTCTCTCTGCCTGCCTCTGTGCCTACTTGTGATTTCTCTCTCTCTGTGTCAAATAAATAAATAAATAAAATCTTTAAAAAAAAATAAAATCCGTTCCTTCTCTGAGATGATGTGAGCCCCTATGGCATGTTCTCCCTTCTTCCCTGTAAAGTTGTTCTCGCTTTACCTTCCATTCTGATTCTAAGCCAGCTGATGGGTTGGGGAGTCAGGGTTTAAATACCTCTTTGTTCATTTGTGAAAAGAATTAAAGAAACATGCCAACACCATTTAGTACAAGGCTGTCTGGGATGGCACAGAAAACACTATATCACAGAGAATTAACAGCTCTGCATACACTGAGGGTAAAGAGAAAGGATGTGTAACTTGTCTTCCCTCATTCCTTCTATTTTTGTTGTTGTTATTGTTCATATAAATGCCTTTTATTTCCAGTGAAAGTTTTAGACAGAACATTCTTTGTTTTCCAGCATTCACTTTTTTTCCTTCTGTTATTGGAATGCCTGCATCAGTGCATCACTTGCTATGTATAGCAAAAATACTAGGATCAAATGGTAGGGACCGCATTGACTCCATGCTAGAAATATTGTTCTCTACTTTATTTATTCCAGTATATGTACCCCTGATAGACATTTCATTTTTTAAAGTGTTATCTCTTAGGAGATTTCTGTTATTTAACATGATCCCAAGATGTAATCCTCCAAAGAAGGGAATGGCAAATTATTTTAATCGCTTTTATTGTTTTTGTTTCCAGCCTATTCTACTAAGCTCAACAAATTTCCTGTATTTAATATTAATGATGACTTGAATGATCTGTGTACCAGCGCAGTGAGCCCAAACACCACCAAAGCCACGCGGTATGCCTTGAATGTGTGGCGATACTGGTGCGTGACCAACGGGCTCAAAGATCACACGGACATCACCAAGGTAAGAGACTACTGAGTCTACTTACTCTCTCAACCACTTTCACAGCTTCTAAGTCCTGGGCATTCTGTTAAGCATTGCGGGGAACACAGAACAGTTGCTTTTTGCTTGAGAAAACTTTGAAAGAACCTGAAAGCAAAAGAAAAAGTATACACAGTACAAAGCTGAATTTAATAAGCATTTTATGAATGTACAGATCAGAAATGCCAAAAAATTCAGATAGATAAATTAATTTCAGTTTGGTGAAATTAGTGAAGGAATTGATATGAAAGCTGTGTTTTGGGGCGCCTGGGTGGCTCAGTGGGTTGGGCCTCTGTCTTCGGCTCAGGTCATGGTTTCAGGGTCCTGGGATCGAGCCCCACATCGGGCTCTCTGCTCAGCGGGGAGCCTGCTTCCCCTTCTCTCTCTCCCTGCCTTTCTGCCTACTTGTGATCTCTATCAAATAAATAAATAAAATCTTTAAAAAAAAAAAAAAGAAAGAAAGCTGTGTTTTGAAGGACAGGGGGAATTTTAGTAGAACTGGGGCACCTGGGTGGCTCAGTTGGTGAAGGAACTGCCTTCAGCTCAGGTCATGATCCGGGAGTCCCAGGATCGAGTCCTGCATCAAACTCCCTGCCTCTCCCTCTGACACTTTCCCCTCTCATGCTCTCTCTTTCTCTCTCATTCTCTCTCTTTCAAATAAATAAATAAAATCTTAAAAAAAAAAAAAGAATTTTAGTAGGACTGGATGAAGATGGGAGTCCTCTAGGCCAAGTGACATGAAGAAAAATAAGATTTGGAGGGATAGACTCACTTGCCTGCAGCAGAGATTTCAGATACGGGAATAGTAGACTCTAAAACCAGATTTTGATAAACCGTTAAATACCAAACTAAAATCTTGTGAATACTGGGAAACCATTGAAGTTTTTTTTTGTTGTGTTGTATAAGGAGAGACTTTCTCTGAAGAATTATTTCAGTGGCAATAGGGAAGGGACTGTCGAAATAGGGAGAATGCTCTGACTGTAAGATCTAAAGGGTTAGGCAAAAGGGAAACTGCTGACGTATATAATATATTATAGACTAATATGTATGAAATCTTATAGAAATGAAAAGAATTATAAATTGAAGAAGCAACAACATAGTAATCAAAAAAATCCACTGGAACTGAAAATTATGAAAAATTTCCACTCGTGGCCATAGGAGAAAAGGGTCCAAAATTACCCTTCTGCTGTAACAACTAGAAGACTGGGGGCGCCTCAATGGCTCTATCATTAAGCATCTGCCTTCAGCTTGGGTCATGATCTCAGGGTCCTGGGATCAAGCCCCGCATCTGGCTCCCTGCTCAGCGGGAAGCCTGCTTCTCCCAGTCCCCCTCCCCCTGCTTGTGTTCCTTCTCTCACTGTGTCTCTCTCTGTCAAGTAAATAAATAAAATCTTAAAAACAAAAGACTGAGCACAATATGTGCAACAACTGTTTTCAGATAGAACAGACAGCATAGGACTTGATCCCTTAGAGAAAGGTAACAGATGAAAGTACTGAGAAAGGTCTTGCATCAGATGTGGAGAATTGTTAGCTTTAGACTGAATTCTGCTCTAATCCCACCCAACAAATCTTAAAAGCTAGGCCCAGGTGCATGTAAAGGTGCTAACATCACTAATCATCAGAGAAATGCAAATCAAAACTACAATGAGATACCACTTCACACCTGTCAGAATGGTTAGTGTCAAAAAGACAAGAAATAACAGGTGTTAGTAAGGAATGTGGAGAAAAGGGAACCTGGTGCACTGTTGGTGGGAGTGTAAATTAGTGCAGACACTGTGGGAAACAGAATAGAAATTCCTCAAAAAACTAAAAATAGATCTTCCATATGATCCAGCAATTCCACTTCTGGGTATTAGTCTGAAGGAAATAAAAACACTAACTTGAAAAGATTTATGTACCCTCATGTTCATTGTGCCCTTATTTACAGTAGCCAAGACGTGGAAGCAGCCTAAGTGTCCATTGATAGATGAATGGATAAAGAAAATGTGCATATATACACAATGGAATATTACTCAGCCATAAGAAGAAGGAAATCTTGCCATTCGCAACAACATGAATGGACCTCAAGGGCATTATGCTAAGGGAAATAAGTCAGAGAAAGGCACATACCATATGATCTAAATTATACGTGGAATGTAAAAATAAAACAATGGGAACAACAAAAAACTAAACCAAACTCATAGGAAAAGAGAAAAGATTAGTGGTTGCTTGAGGTGTGTCGGGGGAAGGGAATGGAGAGTATAATGGGTGAAGGTGGTCAAAAGGTTCAAACTTCCAGTTATAAAGTAAATAAGTCCTAGCAAGGTGATGTACAGCTTGATGACTATAGCTAATAATACTGCATTGTATATGTGAAAGTTGCTAAGAGAGTAGATCTTAAAAGTTCTCATCACAAGAAAAAAAAATTTAACTATGAGTGATGATGGATATTAGCTAGACTATGATAATAATCATTTTTCAGTACATAAAAATATTGAATTGTTGTGTTGTATACCTGAAACTAATGTACTGTTATATGTCAATTACATCTCAATTCTTTCAAGTTAAAAAAAAAAAAAAAAAAAAGGCAAGACCCAGAAGGATTGAATGATTTTTCAAGTAGCCTAACTATGTCTGGAGCAAAGCTTAAAAATATGTATAGAAACATAAAAATATCCAGAATCAAAGAAATAAAATCCACAGTGTCTGGCAACTAAAAAAGATTATCAGACATGCAAAGAAGCAAGAATATGTCCCTTAAAGAATGAATCAGTCAAAACTAGCCCACATCTAACAAAGATTTTAGAATTAGCAGACAAGATATTAAAAAGTTATTATAAAGAAAATAAATAGCCAATGAGCACATGAAAAGACGCCAACTTCCTTAGACCTCAGGGAAATGCAAATCAAAACTACATGAGATTCTACTTCACATCCAACAGGAAGACTACAATAATGAAATTTTTTACAGAGATAATAATAAGTATTGAGGAGAATTTAGAGTAACTGGAACTTGTACATTTCTGGTGGGAATATAAAATGATGGAGCTGTTTTGGAAACAGTCTTGCATTTCCCTATAAGTTAAACATAGAGTTACTCTTTGGCCCAGCAATTCCGCTCCTACGTATAGACCCCCCAAATTGAAAAGATGTGTCTGTACAAAAAGTCATACCTAAATATATGTTGTGGCTTTATTCACAATAGTGAAAACAACCCAAATGCCCATGAGCAGATGAATAGATAAAATGTAGCATATACATACAATGGAATATTATTTAGCAATGAAAAGAAATGAAGTACTGATCAATGTTTACAATATAAATGAACCTAGAAAACATACTAAGTGAAATAAGTCAGAAACAAAAGAAAAATATGTATTATTCCATTTAGGTAAGATATCTAGAATAGGTAGGGTCATAAAGACAGAAAGTATGAGAGAGTTACCAGAGGCTCAGAGGAGGAGGAAATATGTAGCTATTCTTGAATGAGTACAGTTTCTGCCTAGAACGATGCTAAAGTTCTGGAAAGGAATAGTGGTGGGGGTTGGTCAATGTTTTAAATGTACTTAAAACCATGGAATTGTATACTAACAAATGGTTAAGATGGTAAATGTTATATATGTTTTACCACAATTTACAAAAATACAAATAAATCAGTAAAAATATAACTATTTTACCTTTATTAATAATAATTTTAAAATTCACCTGTTCTCACAGACCCCTATCAGCATTTTGTCATCCCCACTAAACTTAATTTTTTCTAGGCCTGAGGATCTTGTCTTTCAGACTTTGAAGTTGTCTGTTACTGGGAGCCTTTATGTTCCCATGCAAGAATCCCTGAAAAGAGCCTAATTTCTCCACACTCTCCAAGATTTAGAGAAGTTCTGCCTCCCAGGTGGAAAAAATGTCCCATCTGTCCCATAGAGTGTGCCTTATCATTGAACTAGTATTTCTTAGTTTCCCCTGTGTTACCTAGAGGAATCCTGGATGAGAAAGAAGATGGATTTTAGGGGCGGCTGGGTGGCTCAGTGGGCTGGGCCACTGCCTTTGGCTCGGGTCATGATCTCAGTGTCCTGGGATCGAGTCCCGCATCGGGCTCTCCGCTCAGCAGGGAGCCTGCTTTTCTCTCTCTCTCTGCCTGCCTCTCTGTCTACTTGTGATCTCTCTCTCTCAGTCAAATAAATAAATAAATCTAAAAAAAAAAAAAGAAGAAGATGGATTTTAGTCTTCTGTAATCTATTCACATGGGCCCCTCAAATTAAACATTTTTAATAATAAATTCTTAAGAAAGAGGCCAGTATCTTAGAGAATTAGCCAATATTTAGTAAAAAGAATGAATTGTGGTATCAAAGCCCATGTTCTTTAATCTCATTTTCTTGGTCTCAATGCAAGATATTTTTAATCTAAATGGGTCTTTAACGATAGATAAAAGAGACACCTGGCTGTCTCAATTGGTAGAGCATGTAACTCTTGATCTCATGAGTTCAAGTCCCACACTGGGTGTGGAGCTGACTTTAAAAAAAGAAAGTTAGATATAGCTGGCAACAGACAAGGTGGGTAAGAGCTCTTGATCACGGTTTGGTGCTGGTGAGCGTCAAATTAGTCATGTGCTCAAGAGAGAAAGGAAGGAGTCAAACCAGACTTCAGAATGCCATCTAAATAAACAGGGTGCACACTACCAGCCTCCTCTGTAGCTAGTGTGTGAGTTCCACCTAGTATTTTCCCTGCTGGTTCTTTTCACAAGTGTGATCTGATCCTCACTGACCCATCTCCCTCAAGGCTGCTGCCTCACTGACTTAGATAGTCTTGGAGTCCACTAAATCTGACTTCCCTCTTTGCCTAGGCTTGTTCGAATGTGGCTTAGCTTTTGGGACCAAACAAATCCCACCTAATACGAAGAGAAGTTAACACCTGCAAGTAGGGAGCTGTAAGTGACAACATAAAAATCTGAAACCAGTTGAGTTTGAGAGTCATGGTTATTTTAACAGGTTTTTGCCGGTGTCTAAAAAAGTCGTTGCTTTTCATATACTGTATGTAGCTGCCCTACTGATGACTTTTTAGCCTGAATCTCTTGGAGTTTCCTAGACCAACAGTCAGATGATCAGAAAATAATTGTATTTTGGGGTGCCTGGGTGACTCAGTGGTTAAACCTCTGCCTTCAGCTCAGATCATGATCCCGGGTGATGGGATCAAGCCCCACTTTGGGCTCTCTGCTCAGCAGGGAGCCTGCTTCCCCCTCCCCCTCTGCCTGCTTCTCTGCCTACTTGTGATCTCTCTCTCTCTGTCAAATAAATCAATAAAATCTTCTTTAAAAAAAGAAAATAATTATATTTTATCTTTTTCCTTTAGTATATACACATACACATATGATACATGTGTGTAATTTTTTTTCTTGTCTTGCCTGGTTTGCTAGAACCTCCAGACTACTGTTACACACATACAGTATCAGATAATTCAGCAAGCTCATCCTATTCCTGACTTTATAAAGAAACCATTCTAATGTTTCCATCTGAGGTACAATTTTTATAGTTCTTGTCTGTAAAATACTCATCATAGTAAAAGTATTTTTTCTTCCAATCTAAATTTAATTTGAGTTCTTAAAAATTTGAAATGGATATCAAACTTTCAAGTACGTTTTCAGTAATTAGCAAGTTCATATTACTTTCTCTATGAGTAAGTCCATTATATTAACATATTTATTAAGATTGAATCATCCTTACACTCTGCAACAATCCCTACTTGTCTTGATGTAGTGTTGCTTTCCTGCAGTTCTGAATGTGATTTGATAACATAGGCAGTCCTTGTTTTGTGTGGTACCATGTAAATTGCTCTTCGTGCATATCAGAGCTGTGTATCAGAGCCTTGTGCTTGTTTTCCAATGTTATAACATGCACCTGTCTTACTTAACAGGGCACTGTGCTAAATGAAAATAGCTTGTTTATATTTATATTCATATGCTTTTTTTCATGTATGTTAGATTCGAATTCAAGAAAAATGAAGACCCTTTCTCTTTCTCGTGCTCCAAAGCTGTTAAGATGCCATAAAACCATCTCCTTAGAAGTAATACACATCTCTGACAATCTTGTCACTCTATTTTGGGGCTCTTCAGCTCTTTTACTTCTTTTTTTTTTTTTTTTTTAAGATTTTGTTTATTTTTGAGAGACAGAGAGAGCACAAGCACAAGCTGGGGGAAGGGCAGAGGGAGAAGCAGACTTCCTCCTGAGTTCCAGGGAGCTGACACGAGGTTCAATCCCAGGACCCTGAGATCATGACCAGAGCTGAAGGCAGACGGTTAACCAACTGAGCCACCCAGGCATCCCCATTGAGACTTTCTTTTGTCCTAGAACATGTACTTGGCCTGAAAGGACTATGAGGAAAGTCTGGTTTTCTCTTTCTAGCTCCCTCTTTTTTTTTAAATTTAATTATTTACTTATTTATTTGTCAGAGAGAGAGCGAGAGGGACCCCAAGAAGGGGGAGCAACAGGCAGAGGGAGAGGGAGAAGCAGGCTCCCCACCAAGCAAGGAGCCCAATGCCAGACTCGATTCCAGGACCCTGATCCGAAGGTAGCCTCTCAACCAACTGAACCACCGAGACATCCCTCTAGCTCTCTCTTGAAAATAAAGCTCTTGGGGCATCTGGGTGGCTCAGTGAATTAAGCATCTTCCTTCAGCTCAGGTTATCATCCCAGAGTCCTGGGATGGAGCCCTAATTGGGCTCCCTGCTCAGCAGGGAGTCTACTTCTCCTCTGCCCCTTCCGTTCGCCCACCCCACTGTGCGAGCACACTTGCTCTCTCAAATAAAATAAATAAAATCTTTCTTTAAAAAAGCTTAAAAAATAAAGAAGGAAAGAAAGAAAGAACTCTCTTAATGTCTGGGCTTCCTTCTCCCAACATATCCAAGTGAGGAGCTCTCTCTAATTGTCAGTGCAGTCATTAAGCTTTCCATATTTTTTGAAAAAGTATTGTTATTGCAACCCTGTGGGTCATTAAGCCAGTGATATTTCAGGGCCTGTTCAGATACATTCAATGAAGGATTAAGGTCATGAACTTGCTGTGCAGCCCAGACATACCCATCGTCTTTCCCCAACAGCACCATGTTTAGTGCCTGCAGGACCTAATAGTATGGTAGATTTTGAGGAAATTGATGCTGGGAGAATTCCGAGTGTGTAAATTTGGTTCACAAATTCTTTAGAGAGAATGTCTGGATTTTAGTGAAGGAGAGAAAAGGAAATGATTTGCTAGAAAAGAAAAGGAAGGCTTTCTGGAGGGGAATAGAATTGTGTAAGTTACAAAGGCCAATAATCATAATTACTAAATACACGTATATTTATGTATGCATATGTGTGTGTGTTCTCCATTATTTAAAACCCTCCATGCCCCTTCCTTTATTTAGGCGTCACAGTAATCCTTTGAGAAGGTCTTTATTTTGTCCCATTTTGCTGCTTGAAACACTGTGGTTTCAAGTATGGAACCGAGATCTTCCATATGAAGTTCTTTCACTGAATCAGGCTAGGAATCAACCCCATAGAGGCGGGACAAAATGTTTCGTCCACAATACAGCCCCTGGGAGGACAAGGAGAAGGAAAGGGTCTGGCTCTTTGGGTGTCCTCCAATGTGTAACCTCAGTGTTTGTCTCGTTTGAGATCCCTGCGGCGAAGTTGAATGAGCTGCTCGAGAATTTCTATGTCACCGTTAAGAAGAGCGATGGCTCCGACTTCCTGGCCACCTCGCTGCATGCCATTCGCCGCGGCCTGGACCGCATCCTGAAGAATGCAGGCGTGGGCTTCTCCATCACCAGCAGCACCTTCAGTTCTTCCACCAAGAAACTCAAGGAGAAGCTGTGGGTGCTGAGTAAGGCAGGGATGTCAGGTGCTCGTTCTCGCAATATTGTCTACTTCTCTCTTTCCGATGAGGAGGAGATGTGGCAGGCAGGGTGTCTGGGGGATGACAGCCCTATCACTCTGCTGTCCACCGTGGTCAAGTACAACAGCCAGTACCTGAACATGCGGACGCTGCAGGAACACGCAGATCTGATGTACGGTGACATTGAGCTGCTCAAAGACCCCCAGAACCAGCCCTATTTTGCCCGGACAGACAGTGTCAAACGGGAGAGCCGGAGTGGTTCCACTAGAGTATGCCACGGGAAAATCTACCACGAGCATTCCAGGGGCCACAAGCAGTGCCCTTACTGCCTCCTCTACAAGTACATGTACATCCACCGGCCGCCCACGCAGATGGAGGCCAAGTCCCCGTTCTACCTTACGGCCAGGAAGGAGGCCACAGACACGGGCAGCGTGTGGTACGAGGAGCAGAGGATGGGCCTGCGGTCTCTTCGGGGGATCGTCCCCAACTTAGCCAAGAAGGTCAAGCTGGAAAACTGTGAGAACTTCACCTTTGTCTCATTTACTCAGGTCTCCAGGAGGCTCGGCTCCCACAGTTGCTGTCAGTGAGTCTCCCCTGGGCCCAGGCCACTGCCCTGCTCCCCCTGAGGGGCAAGAGTTCCCTCAGGCAAGTGGGGCCAGAGCTCTGAGGTGGCAGCGAGTGACGGCGACCTCAAGGTCAGGCTGGTCTCTGGCAGGGTGACCTGCTATTTCTTCGACTTTGGGTGTGTTTTTGTAACTGAAAGTAGAGGAGTCTGAATGATTAGGGTATTTTATCCAAATGTGTGTCACCCTTGTTAAATTATAGAATCTAACACCATGTATAACTGCTCCATAAACAAGAGTGAGGAAGTTCATTTAGTGCCTTTTTAGCACAGATTTTCTTAAAAAAAAAAAAGAAAAGAAAAAAGAATAAAGGAGACTGTCTAAGTAGTCATTAAAAATACTCCCAGTAGCCTAGTAGCTTTAGAATGTTATGAAGACTATATATACTTTGTTGAATTACACTCACAATAAGGAACTGGAAGGGGAGAGGCAGACACGTTAAGTATTTCCAGGAGAAAAATTGCACTTGACACTCCTCTGTCTGTTTCATTGATGGATAGCTTGGTTCTGCAGAGCAAGCAGCTTTGCCTGCTAGAAGCTGGTGGGGCTGCACTCGGGAGTGCTGATGGGGAGATGGGGGGGGAAGCAGAAGTGCCTACGTGTTCTTCCTCAGCACCACGTGAAAGCTATTTTCATTTGAACCTTTTTTTGGAATTTTTAAAAATCTGTCCTTTGTGTCATACAGTTGTACTGTCAGCATCTACCCCCAGATTTGTTAAATGACCACAGGTGATTTTCAGGCTTCGTCCGGAAAATCCAAAAAAAAGCAAGCTGCAAAGAAAGCAAATGCCCAAACGTGATTATGAAAGTACTTAGGATATGTTTTATCAAAGTTTGACTTTTTTTCCGCAACGACAGATGTCATCATTCTGTATGGGCCATGCATGGGCCATGATGACGGAGACAGCCTGCCAGGTAAGCAGACTCCGCACTAAAGACACGCATGTAAAAATCAGAGCGTAATGACAGGTCATTGATGCACTCAGGTAAACTGCAGCCTGACATGTTACTGAAACTTGAGCAGAATTTTCTGGTAACTACTCTGAATGACAAGAGAAAAAGGAGCCCAAAGAGTGCAAATCAATAATAACAATAATTTCCAGGAATCTTTATGTTGCGTTTGAGGAAAGACTGCTACAAGATTATGTTCCTGCGTGTGCTTTCTAATCCAAAATTGAAATTCCAGTATAAATTCATGTCGCAAGAGTCCTAAAATCGGTCCTAGTTCTTTTTCAAAACATTACTGTAGTATTCATTTTAATTCATTGTTCTTAAAAAATCATTCACCAGTCGTTGAAATACGTAATGCATCCTTTACCAGAAAAGACTCAGCCAATGCTGCCTTAAGGTTTAATGTTGTTCCCTTTTTAGTTAAACTGAACATTTATAATTTTGTTTACTAGTTGATCTTTTCTGAGTATGGATTCATTTTGGTATGTCTCTGTGCATATGTAAGTAACACTGATTTAGTAATCAGTGTTATGACTTGATACTGCATATTATTCTGTTGTGATTTCCTATAGTGGTTTTAGGGTTTTGCTTAAAGAAGAGACACAAAGCATTAGGTATAGTTTTCTGTAGTTTGCTAAATACCCAAAGGATATTTTGTTGGTGGAAAGCAGGTGGTGATCTTTCCTGTCAGTTCTGCACTTAAACAGAAATACACCCCATGTGAACTCTTGGGCAGACAGAGCCTGCAGCCTAATAAATAAAACCTCCATTTTTATTTTAAATAGATGCAAGAGGAAATGGCCATTAGGAATCCCTGATCTTTTCAGATTTCAACACGTCCATAAGTAGCAATAACTGACCCAGAGGTTGTCATCCTTCTGTTGACAGGGGCTTTTCCTCAGCTGAACAACCACCTCTGCCTCACATTTGTTGCTTCTCACTGTTTGATGTGCTATAAATCCCAGAGTTCTGAGGTGAATGACTGAATAAAAAACCAGGAGGTGGAAACTTCAGTGATATCTGATGGAACGAGAGCATTGCATCTCAGCATCCTAAATGCCATGCATTTTGTGCCCCCCTCGGGGACTGGGAGTTAGATTTAGCAGATGCTACTCTGTGCCACCGGTTAATGAGGTACTTTGTTATGTGTTTGCGTGAGATGTCTGTGTGTGTATGCAACACACGCTTCAAATGTGTATGTAGTGACGCCTGGTAAACCTGCTAAGGTGGCAGAGCCCCTCTTCTTTGTATGGCCATGTCCGGAGTAGCTAGTTCTAGCGGGCAGTCAGCCCTTCCAGCCACCCTCACTCATGCCCGCTGGAGGACGCCATGATTTTCCACTCTTGCCTAAGCCAGGAGAAAGGAGAAACCCAAGAGAAGGAAGGGGGTGGGGGAAGATTAAGGGCATTTTCTCCACTTACCGTTATTTATTTATTTATTTATTTTACTCAAAAGTGGGAATGCATATCAGGAGCTCCCGAGCTCACCAAAGCACAAGTTGCCTCTGGCTCGGCGTCAGGAACAGTGGAGCTGCAGGTGTTAGGGAGGACCTGTGGGGTGCTTTGGGCGAGCTCTTGCCCACAGCACCTTCTGCGTCTGCTCTAACGCAAGCCCTGCTTGCTTGATAGCTCCCCTCCAGAATCTAACAGGTCTCCCCTCGGAAGTGTATTCCAGCAGACGTGATGGAGGGTCAGCTTGGAAGGGTGTGATCCCATTAAACGTGAAAGGTTAACACAGCACTGGGTGCACAGTAAGCATGTGATATATGTGAGCTATTTCAGCTACAAGTTTTGGTAATAGTAATAATTAATATTATTCAACAAATCTGCATCACATCAATTATTTCTTCCATTGTGGAGATTCTCCCTCCTTTAAACTGTTAAACTTGAAGAGGAAACCAAACCTGATAATCTGGTCACATGTATGCCCATAAATTCTACCTCCAACACAGTCAAGCCCTGTTACCTCAGCTGTAAGCAAAAACACATGAAGAATGGAGATGCCTTAAGAGGCTTTATGAGAAAGCTTTTGCATTGTTTCGTGTGTCTGCAAAGGGGAGTATTATGGAAGAACCTTACCAAAGCTGTGAAAGAAATGGTCTCCTTGGTGGCATTTTCCAGCTCTCCTTGAGTTATGTGCTGCATTAGTCCTGCTCTGACTGATAAATGGTGTTTGAAGAAATGTGAAATTCTATTATTTTGATTTTTATTTCAATTCGGCCTTATTTAAAGGATCAAGCACTATATCCCAGCATGTTCACAGACAGTCATTGGGAGAATCTGGACAAAATATCATTCATGTGGAAGCTGAAGCCTCTTGCAGTAGTAGAAAGAAAACTGGACTGGGAGCTCCTTCCCTCCTCCGAGGTTCTGGTCTCATTTCCATCGGTGATGGAGTGGGATCACTGGAATGGGTCACCTCCAGCCTGAACAGTGTTATGGTTTCTGAAGCCCATACAGTTAGCAAGTGGCAGAACTTGGAAGCAAAATTCCTAATTCCTCAAGGTCCTACAGTGGATCTCCTAAATTTTAAGAGCTTCTCACTTTCTTTTGAAAAAATCGTTTTCTTGAATTGTCAGGTTTCACAGATTTTAAAATTGTTTTTTGCTATCTTTAGGCAGCAACATGTTGATTACTTTTCTCAGTTTAGGCTAATGCTGACCACAGTTTAATTACTTCAATAAAGTAAACAGGATGTTTAAACATTACGTTTATCAAAATGCATCTCTTTGTCATTACTGAAATCTGGTCTTTGACCTAGTAACCAGTTTACCTTTGGGCACTGATAAATGCAAACGACAGAGACCTCAAAGTCACCTCATTTTCTCTACATGTGATCCAGTTTTGTCTAAGTTAGGGCCCATGCACATTTAGAAACAGTTAACAGTCCTGAGCAGAAGAACATATTAAAAGTTTCAAGTTCACATATATCTTTACATATTTTGCTTTGGGGTTGAGTTTTTAATGCTCTGTATTAAAAGAAAAA
Source organism: Mustela putorius furo (assembly GCF_011764305.1). NCBI lineage: Eukaryota > Metazoa > Chordata > Mammalia > Carnivora > Mustelidae > Mustela > Mustela putorius. The sequence continues at coordinate 15,616,808 of NW_025421423.1, forward strand.
CATCCAGGGATTTAATCAGTGTTCTTGAAAATCTTTGTTGTTTTTTTCCCCATGGGAATTAATCTGCTTAGTAGAGGGGGAGTTTGGTGGCCATAAGGACACACTCCCTTCCTGAGAGAAGAAAAAGCCTTTGACTGACTTATCTCTGGGAATTCCTATGTATTCCGTGTCCACGAATTCTGACATCACAGGATTTCCCGAAACTCCTTTGAGGGAGGCTGCCCATCCTTCTGACAAAGTTTGCTTATCACCATGAGGATTTTATGTACTATTAGTTCTTCATAGTCCAAGAAATCCCGACATGTCTCTCATGTTTAGTTGGCTGACCAGAATCAGATTTCTGTGCTCAATTAAAGTGCTTTATTAATCTAATGCAGCTGATATGGAACTTAATTTCAGGAAATATTTGTTAAAACAAACAAAAGATCACTGGGTTATATTAGATGCATATTGCTTCCATTACTATTAAAAGCATTTAGATAGATCCCTCCCCCACAATGAGAGGAGAATAAGCTCCTAAATACTTTATAGTCAAGATAACTGATTTGATTAATTTACATTTAACTGCAGTTATTGTTATAGTTCAAAAAAGTTTCTAGAAGGTTCTCATTTGACTAACATTGTGGTAAGTACTTTCTCATAGCTGCCTCATAATTTCATCTAATTTCACAACAGCTCTGCAAGGTAGGTCTAAGTATTCCCATGTTACTTACTGGGAAACCCAAGGCTCAGAGAAGTTAAGTAAATTTCTCAAAGTCTCACCGAGCTTATAAATTGGAGAACTTAAGTCTGAAGCCAGGTCTTCTGACTCCAAATCCGGTGTTCAGTCCGTGAGACAAAACTGCCTTCTTTGGGGCTACAGAAGGTCCGTTTATCACAGAACTTAAAAAAAGTAAACACGATTTCTGTCTGTTTAGGAAACACTTTATTTCTCAAGTCATACGGTGACACACCTCTTATGTACTCTCTTACTAACTGATTGGTCACTTGTTATGTTTCAGTAGTTCTGGAAAGCCTGATGGTTTTCTGTGAACATTCTGCATATTGAAAACTTTTTGTCTTTATCCAATAAATAACTTGTATTACCTGTTACCTACCCTAAAGGGCAGACGGTCATGCCAATTTATTCTAATAAAAGTCAAATACTTTACTAATTGTACCTGTCTTGAAAATGGTATCATTGCTTAAAATGTAAAAGGCTTCCTAACCTATGTCACAATTATATGCGGATGTTTTTTACTTTCTTTTTTGTAAATTTTGATGTCAAAGGATTTTTATAATCTTTAGACTAAAGCACCCTCGTAGCAAAATATACTTACTTAGTCATTTGTTTTCTATTCTTTCCTTTATCTGGGCATGTTTACTTTCTGCTTTGAGACTTAAAAAACATTAGGTTATAAGTAACTCTGAGATCATGTAGTCAAATTCCCTCATTTTACCAATAAAGAAGTGGAAGCCCAGAGGTATCTGAGGGGCCGTCCAAGGTCAGCAGGACAGTAAATAGATTCAGGACCAGAACATTAATCCAAAACTCTTTCCTCCATACCATCACTGGGAAGATTTGGATTTTTAAAAACTAATGATTGAATTGCATCTCACAGAACGACATGTGGCTAGCAGAAGCCCCCACTGAACTCCTAACATCCCAAAGAAACACTCATAAAAACCTCCAAAGAAGGCCAAATCTCTGTTCTAGAATCTAGACAGAATTGGTACAAGTCATGAGGCATACGGAGCTGGATTGAGGCAAAATCTTCCAGGGGGTAGCTCGGGATTTTCTCTGGCTTCATGTCATGAGATGGACATGCTGAGAAATAAGAACTTTGAAAGATATTTAGTAACTCGTTTTCTTCACCAATGGTGTCTGCCTGCTTACTCAGGATCAGACCTCCCAAGCCAGAGAAATAACTGATTGATCCTATCCCTTAACTAGATGGAGAGACCATGAAGATACTCTATATCCCACCCCTTCTGCCTTCCTGCTCCCCATCCCCCCCTTCATTCTGCCCAGGACTCCAAACCTTAGGGCTAAAATGTGAGCAGAAAGCAGAAAGATTTCTTAAAGGCATGGTGCATTCTGTGAAAAATGTCCTTTAGGTGAAGGCAGATACAAAGAAGTAGCAGAATATGCAAATACTGTGATTTTTCATGTATGATATTAGTTCAGAGATCCAGAAAACAGTAGGAAGGATTGGGAAGACACTTTAATAGAAAAGCATTAAACTTGAAATTGGACTTGGAGATACGCATACTACCTTATCCACCGCGCCATAGACCCACAAAAGAGAGTTGACAAGCACTCACATGGAGACAGCACAACCACGGGCAGATCCTGGATCGGGAAGAGGATTGTATTTAAGGATGAGTACAGAGAGGAAAAAAAAAGGGGGGGGGGTATATTTTAAAAAAATGACTGAACCAAGGAAAACAAACAGCTTCCAAGAGCATTTGGAAATGAAAGCTGTCTACAGCGAGAAACAAGAAAATGGTAGGACTCTTCTTCTTGTAACTGAAAGAACAGAAGAATTGCTTCCGCGCGGCAATCGTTACCTCTGATGGGGGGGTGGGTTTAGAGAGAAAGGCGCTAGAATAAAATGAAAAAGAAGAGAGATTAGAAAGAAGGATTGCAAGGAAGCTAAAAGCACAGATTACAATCCACACTGGAAGCAGAAAAGAACAGGACTGAGTTTAGAAACACTCAAATCAATAATGTGAAGGACAGACTTGAGATTTTCTTCCTCATGTTCTTTCAGAAGGAGTAAGAGATGGAAACAATGGGAAAAGATAATGGATTTGGAAGACTGGGAACATTAGGTAATATTCCTGAGTTTTGCTTTCCTGATGGAAAAACTGTTGAGGAAAAAATACATCATCAGCCTACAAAAATGAAATCTTTCCTGAATAGAATGAAAATCTGTGTATGCAGTGTGAAAGGATTCGCTGCATTCCAGCCCCCACCCTCCCCCACCCCCGAAAAAGGGAAAAGAAACCTGTACCCAGGCACCTCCTGGCAAAAATTTTAACTACTGAGGATAGAGAATGAAAAATTCTGTCAGAAAGTAATGGGTTGCCTATCAGAAAACAAAGAGCTTTCTGGCTTCAACCTTCTGCTCTGTAGTACCAAATGTCAGGAAACAATAGGGAATTCTGGAGGGAAACATTGTGGAATTCTGGAATTTGATCCATGTTAAATACAAAAGGATTTTTAGTTATGTCGAGCATTTGGGAAATAAACCACCTATGGATTATTCTAATAAACCATACTGTAACCTACAAAGTTTGGTTTAAAAAAGCAATTTTTGCTTACTGTAATTTCAAGGGACTCTGGGGCATTAAACATCAGATCATTTACCCATGAGAAGAAGGCTATGTATGCTCTTTAATAGGTAATATGGCTGGAAGCCACGTCTCTAAAAGTGCCCAAACTCCTCACGCAAATGGGCTTCCCTAACTCAAGAAAATGTATGTGAAAATAATTGTCATATCACAGCGTCGTGTTCCTTCATTTTTATTACTGAAGCGATGTGTTGTCATGATCATATAAATAGAAAATTCAGATACATTCCTTACAAATAAAATTTAAATGGCCCTGAATTTCCTCTGCTTCCACCTAAAATGCTATTCTGAGAGATTCTCTTACTTCCAAGTAAGGGGTCTGAGAGCCTGGATGAGAACTCGCCAAGGTTAATCCCTCGTGCCGGTCCTCTTTCCTCAAATCCAGAACTAGCAACAGGTGCCAAGGTAGAAAATCACGGCATCTATATCTGGGTTTTAAAAAGAGAACCAGGGAAAACAAACCTTGTTTTAGAATATAAGGAAGGTTCTGTTTCAACAGCAGGAAGCTGGCCTGGGGCAGTGACTGTGCTTTCCCTAGCTGGACTCAAAAGTTTTAAATTCAGATATTAAGAGAATAGAAGCAGCTAACCACCCCACCCGCCCAACTAATTAATTACTTCTGGAGTCTCATGTCAGCGTTGGAACTGAAGCTGGGTTGTTTTGTTTGGTTTTTCATTTGCTTGCACTGGAAGGACTTGAAAAGACCCAGGAATGTTGAGTATCATTGGCCTTAATGCTCAGTTCCTTCCTGGCAGTCTAAAGGTTTAATCTGTGCCCCCAAATTTCCTTGCAATTTAAACTCTAAATTAAATTTTCAATACAACCAGCATGTTTGCTTTAAATTTAGCAACAGAATGGTTAATAGATTGCTTTGCATTTGCTTCCTTTTTCATTCTGTAGCACAGCAAACCTCTTCCAGATGGAGAGAATCTCTTCTGGAGAGTTTCCAAGTGTAACCTTTTCCAGGGTCCCCTGTTGCTTGGCTGTGACTGACAAAAGTCTGTTCACTATAACAACTTAGATGAGAAACGCAGTGCTTTTCTTTAAAATTTTAAATATTTTCTATGTGGCTGTATGTTCCAAATGATGGCAACAAAGCTGTGTCCTAATGTTTTCACTGTTCTGGGTATCTTGGGTTGGTTGGTTTTTTTTGTTTGTTTGTTTATTTGTTTTGTTTTTTTAGTGTAGAGAAGGATATCCATCATTTCTTAACACTGGAAACATCATTCTAAATAATATAAGAAATGGTCAGTAATTTGAACACATTTAATGTACCATTTTCAGCTTTTTCTTTCTTCCCCGACTGCACGTGGGAGCACACGGGTGGGAAAACCCAGGTGGCATCTGTCTTCTGTCACGGAGCGTCAGAGGTGGTCGGGATTTTCTTGTTTATCTAGTCCAGCTCTCTGTTTGGTAGTCTTTTAGCGTCTGTTAACAATTTGCAAGGTTCTGGGCTTTTGTTTTTGTTTTTTTTAAGTTGTTGTTTGGTTTATGTATGTGTAGCTTGACCGTTTAACCCAGATTTTTGAAAATAAAAAAGTTAATGTCTATTTTATGTCTGTTTTATTAAAATAACTTAGTTATTTAGACTTAATCAGCAGTATGTATGGTTTCTGAATGTTTTTTTATTTTCATATCACATCGCTGGAAGTAACATTTTCCTTTGTAGTTTACAACGTAAGGGCATTTTGAGCAGTTCTTTGCCCAGAGGCTATGCTCCTGAGCTAATGCCCAGGGTGAAATTGTTCTGTCTGACCCTCCCTCTGGTTCTCCGACTCAGATTTCTTCACTGGGCGGCTGGGAGCTCATTTGGAAAGCCCTTGTAGGTGACTCTATATCGTCCATGATATAGGTGCCTCTAAATAATGTTTTTCTGCTCTCTAAGTTATTATTTTTGGTTTTGAGAGAGTATGTTTAATCCTGAAAACCATTAAAAGAGACATTTACAGCTCTAAATCATTCCTAAAAAACAAGTTTCTGAAAAATCTTTCCAAATGGGTAACATGCCGATGATGGTGAAATGAGGTTTTTCATTGAGAATTATTGGCTCTCGGGCGGACTGACTCTCTTCTCATTGTCCCACTTACAACAATGATTTCTTAAATTTTAGACTTCTGGACCATTTAAAAAATATAATGAAAGCTATCGACCATTTTCTCAGGAAAATGCATATATGCAGCAGCATTTTACACACATAAACCCAGGCTTAAACACACCTGCATTCAATTTTTTTTTTTTAAAGAGCTGCCTTTTTGAGATGCAGTCTAAAAGATTTAAGGATTTTCTTCAACGTAATCTAGGGCCGGTAGAGTCCGGTGGAAACGTGGAAGATATGCAGATTGGCCTAGAGTAAGGTCACTGTTAAAGTGAGTCAAGGGGTACGTGAGGATTTGTTATACTGTCCTTTGTTCTTTTGTATGTGCTTGAAATTTTCTATAAGGAAGAGTTTAAACCAACAAGTGCCTGGAGATACTGCAACCCTCCTCATGGATCTCTTATAATCAGAGAATCTTCTGGCTGAGAGGAAGGACCTGAGGAGAGATGAGAGGAAGTGTGCTGACAAAGCCAGGTAAGCAACACTCCCCCCCCCCCCGCTCCCCCGCCAACATCTGAGGGCGATTTTCAGGCCAGAATACTGGGTTGGAGCAGGACTGGCAGGAACCAATGACATTCGAATATTCCTAGTAACGCGACCTACCAGATGGGATACATGTTGTTTTCTCCCTTTAATGCAGAAAAGTCGTTCTGTGGAAATCTTGGAGGGTTGGTTCTGGCAGCTGTACAGAAGGTGTAGTCATGATGTGCAGGTTGAGATGAGATCTGATCGTGCTAAAGTTGCCGTGAAGATTGCACACCAAGCCTGGAGGTCCAAGGGCCTGGGACAGCACGTGGCTTTCTAGGCCTCGGGGACAAAGATGCCCAGGGGTTGCCATGGAAACTATGTGCTACCAAGACCTTGAAAGGACCAGAGAATGCTCAGGCGAGCACCAGCAAGGGGTGTGGAGTGTGGGTACGTGCACCACTGGCTTGGTGCACCCTAACTCTCTCTTAGGTGTTACGACATTATCTTCTAGGGCCTGGAGGAGTATCTCGTGACCAGTATGTTTGGCTTATTCAGTCTGTTCCATCTCCATTTTCTTGCCCTCTCTGAGATGAGGACCTGGAGCCCCAGGAGGTGCACATCCCGTCTTCCTTCCCCAGTATATCTCCTTTTCCTTTTCTTCCCTTCTGTTTCCCTGGATCAGTTCTCCCTCTGCTTAGGAACATTTCCACTCCCGTTTTTGCTGGTATGACACCAGGGACAGACATGAAAGATATTAAACAAGATATATTTCAGCAATAAACAAGGTTCTTGTATTTCTTGAGGGATCCCAAAGAAATAATGATGAGAAATAAAAATTCCTGCTGGAGTATTTACAATGTACTCAGCTGTTGAAATGCTCAAAATGCAATCAAGGAAGTAATTTAGCATGTTTCCAACACACTTAACTATGGTCATAACGTTGAAGAGTTTGGCCGAATTTTAAAAACCCCGTGAATCTTTTAAGACCTTATTAAGGAGTCTAACCCTCACAGGAACAAGAGCAGTTGTGGTAGGTAATAGTTAATACCGTATTTGTGGTTTGTTGTTACCGTCTGTCCCTAGGATCGTGGCCCCGAATTGAAAGGATGAGGTTTGACCTCCCCCTAGGCAGGGAACAGTATGATCCAGATGTTTCCTTTTGTGCTGTGGTCTCAGGACATGTGTCGACTGTGTTTGGGCCACCGTCACGTATTTCTCTCGCTTGCTTATGTCACTCACAACTGCTCAGTGTGAGTCTCCAGCCAGACCACAGTTCCTCAAGTGTCCATCATTCTTCTACCTCATCCACAACTATTTTGAGAGCTGAGCTCACTTAGTCTATTATTTTACTTCATGCTTTCTTTAAATTAATTTGTTTTTTTACTGGAATCTATTTCAAAGCAAAAAATAATAATAATAGTAACTTTCTTTTAAACAGAGTTTCTCAAATCAGACCACTCGGGTTCAAATTCCAGCTCTGCTTCTTACTAGTTCTGTGAATGTGGGCAAGTTATTTGACCTCTGTGGGCTTCCATTTCTTCATTTTTAAAAGGGGTCAACAATATTGATCTTGGAAGGTTGTGGTGAGGATAAAGTAAGAATATTAATACATATGAAGCACTCAGAACAATGCCTTGCTACAAAGTAACCATAAAAAATAAGTAACAGATATGCTTATTATTTATAACATAAGTGCGGTGTTACTTGAAATACACACACCACCATTGCAGTTTAAGATGTTTGCCCGTATAAACTCCAAGAATCATCTCTATCATCACCAGTGACACAATAACCACACTTTAGGAAAGAGCGTGACAACACCCCCATCCATTTTAAGATTATTTTTCACTGGCTTCTGTGAGAATTTAAGGTGTCACGGTCTCCTGGTTTTCCCAGTGTGTCTTTAGACTCTCTCCCAGGCTCCCCATGCCTTGACTCTCTCATCTACACTAGTGCGGTCATAGATGCTTTCTCAGGGTAATCCCATCCACTCCATGGGCTTAGCACAAGGAGGCATACATTACCCAAACCTTTCTCACCTGCGGTCCTTCCTCTGAACCACAGAATGCAGACAGTGACTCAATACCTACCTAGTACTCTGTACTAGTACTCAAGTACATAACTAGTACTCTGCTCTACATGGACAACAGCTAAAATCATTCGTAAGAAACAAGTTCTAGGTGCAGGGGAGAGGCATGAATTTATGGCAGACAATGGAGGCTTTAGGACATTAGGGATAATTCCATTAATGGATAATTCCATCTATCTCAAGATCCTCTGAATCTCTTCCCTTCCCACTCTCCTCACTGCCACCAGCTTGGTCATTCATACCATTTTGCCCCATGATTGATTGATTATCTATTTATTTATTTATTAAAGATTTTTATTTATTTATTTGACAGAGAGCCATCACAAGTAGGCAGAGAGGCAGGCAGAGAGAGAGGAAGGGAAGCAGGCTCCCTGCTGAGCAGAGAGCCCGATGCAGGACTCAATCCCAGGACCCCGAGATCACGCTGCCCCAAAGGCAGCGGCTTAACCCACTGAGCCACCCAGGCGCCCCCCATGATTATTTAAAAGCAACCGTGGTCTCCTTGCTCCCTCCAGTCTACCTTCCATTGCTTCCTGGGAAAATTTCACTAAATATAAATCTTATTTTATCTCTGCTCCTTTAATGGCTCTCCAAAGCCTTCCTGACAAGCTCCAAACCCTCCAGCTGGATTGCTGGCTTGTGCTTTTACACCATTCCCTCCCTCCCTCTGCCACTGTGCCTACTCGCTGCTCACTTTCTGCTTGGGTCGGGGGTGGGGGGGTGGTGCTCTGCCTTTTACCCACTCCTCTGCCATCACCCGCTCTTCTGGAAAATTCTTACTTACCAGTTTTCATCTGGCATGCTGTACATGTGAGTGCCTCCTCTGAGGAGCCGTCAGTCCTCTCGGCTTCTGCTGTCTCAGAAGTTGGCAACATTGAACAGAACCTACAAGCCCATCAGTGTCACTCTGCACCATATCTCCTGTTCCCAAGGAGCCAAGTGGACTCCAAGGGAGCAGCTTTGCTTCTGTGAGCATTTGACTCACAGGGCGATGAAGCTGTGAGATGAGTTTTCAAACGAAGGTCTATGCCTCTGGAGACGGAGGGCAGCATCTCAGTCTGTGGCTGCTCAGAGCCTGTACTTCTCCTGTTGGATGTTTTCCTAAGGTAACTTGAATCAATAGTTCAGTTATGAAAAAGGACGAGCTGGCACACACTCTTATTTTCTTAGCAGAACTGCGGCTGCCAGCTTTGCTGTATTTGCCACAATATTGCAAGGCTCCGAGTCTCCCGGGACACTCCCAGGAGTAATCACATCTGTGGCATTGATGTTTCCAAAAGGCTGCACTGGAGAGGCATCCAAAGACGGATAACAGCTAAATTATTATTATTTTTTTAAAGATTCTGTTTATTTAGAGAGAGAGGAATGAGGGGGTTGGGCAGAGAGTCTCGAGCAGACCCCATGCTCAGTGTGGTCCCCAACATGGGCCCCATCTCATGACCCCAAGATCATGACCCAGAGATCACGACCCTGAGATTACGACTAGAGCAGAAACGAAGAGTCAGATGCCTGACTACGCCACCCAGGCGTCCCAGCTAAATTTCTTTTGATCAGTGGGTTTTAAAGATTTTTTTTTTTTTTTTTTTTTTTTTTTTTTTTTTTTTTATTTATTTGTTTGACGGAGATCACAAGTAGGCTGAGAGGCAGGCAGAGAGAGAGAGAGAGAGGCAGAAGCAGGCTCTCCACTGAGCAGAGAGCCCGATGCGGGGCTCGATCCCAGGACCCGGATCATGACCCGAGCTGAAGGCAGAGGCTCCAACCCACCGAGCCACCCAGGCGCCCCTGATCAGTGGGTTTTAACCTGGCACTCATGGCTGGGCTTCAGGGAGTCTAGAAAAAACCCCGAATCATAGGTGCTGTTTTTTGTGTATGGTCATGTGTACACTTCACTTGCTGAGGACCAAGATGACATTGTTCCCTTCAGATGATCAGACTTATTTATTCATTAAAATATTGGAACACTTGGGGCCTGTGGGCGGCTCACTCAGCTGAGAACCTGACTCTTGGTTTTGGCTCAGGTTGTAATGTCAGGGTCGTGAGATTCAGACCTGTGTGGGCTCCGCACTCAGTCTAGAGTTGGCTTGAGATTCTCTCCATCCACCCCCCCCTCCCCTAGGCTCTCTCTCTCTCAAATAAACAAATATTTAAAATAAAATAAAATATTTGAACACTTGCCATAATGTGTCAGGCAGTGTCCTAAGCACTAGGGACAGTGGGGAAAAGAAAGAAATACATAAAAGCAGCTGCCCTCACCATCCTTATATTCTAGTAGGACAGGCAGACAATCATCAAAATAGAGAAGTAAATTACATTCTATTTTATAAGGTGCTAAGAGCCACAGGGAATAATTAAGCAACGTTGTACTGGAGAGGGAAATAAAATTTTAAATAGTGGTCAAAGAGGGCATCTTGAAAAGCTGACATTTAAGTAAAGGCAAGAGGCTGTTGAAGGAGAGATCTACATGGGTATAAGAAAGAAGGGCATGCCAGGAAGAGAGCACAGCAAGTGCAAAGGCCCTGAGGTCCCAGAGGTATGCAGAGGACTCTCTTGTCCAAGTTGCTTTTGCTTAAGGCAGACAGCCGAGGCTAAGAAAACACCATCACCTTTCTGAAGAGTGGAACAGCTGAGCATCTCAGGTCAAATTATTTTTTGTTTGATGGACCAGGCTGGTTTGCCTAACCAAAGATGCCTAGAACAAGGATATTGCTCTGGATCAGGAACTGACACTGATTATCATTCAGACTTATTGCTTCTTCCATGGGACAGAAACACATATACTTTTGGCTCAAATTCCAATTATCATTTTGATCATTGGCCATTTTCAATAGACGGCCTCTCAGTAGAAGTACTTAATAACTCCAAAGGGGAAAGCAAGAGTACATTAAGAATCAAAGGAGGGAAGGGCACCTGGGTGGCCAGTGGGTTGGGCCACTGCCTTCGGCTCGGGTCGTGGTCTTGGGGTCCTGGGATCGAGTCCCGCGTCGGGCTCTCTGCTCAGCAGGGAGCCTGTTTCCTCCTCTCTCTCTCTGCCTGCCTCTCTGCCTGCTTGTGATCTCTGTCAAATAAATAATAAAATCTTAAAAAAAAAAAAAAGAATCAAAGGAGAGAAAACTTCACTTTGTTTTCAGCTAACTTCTTCTTGTTCCAATGACTAGACTCATTTGACAATATTTTGTGTATTTGTAATCCATTAAAGATTTTGACTTTTATTCTTAGCGAAATGGAAACTCATCAGAGAAGAAAAATGACATGATCCTACTTATATTTTTAAAAATTTGTTGTGATAAAATATACATGAAGTCAACCATTTTAAACATTTGTAAGCATTAGAGTTTGGTGACATGAAGTACATTTACCTGGTTGCGCAGCCACCACAACTCTCCACTTCCAGAACTTTTTCATTCTCTGTTCTGTAACCCTGTACCCGTCAAACAATAACTCATCATTTCCCCCTCCCTCCCTGCCCCTGGTAGCCACTGTTACTTTCAGTGTCTATGAATTCGACTACTCTAGCTCCCTCGTATTCGTGGAATCACACATTTGTCCTTTTGTGTCTGGCTTATTTCACTTAGCGTAATGGCTTCAAGGTTCATCTGTGCTGAGGCATGTACCAGAATTTCATTCTTTTTAAAGACCCTTATATGTTTATACCACTTTTTGTTTATCCATTCACCTGCTGATGGATATTTGGGTAATTTCCACCTTTTGGCTGTTGTGAATAATGCTGCCGTGAACACGGGTGTACAAATAGCAGTTTGAGTCCCTGCTTTCAGTTCTTTTGGGTCTATGCCCAGAAGAGGAATTGCTTATCCAATGGCGATTCTGTATTTGATACCATGAAGAACCGCCATACCGTTTTCCACGGCAGCTGCACCATTTTACATTCTCACCAAGAGCGCACATCCTCACCAACACTTACTTTTGTTTTTGATGGTAGCTGTCCTAGTGGGTGTGGTGTGGTCTTGCTGTGGCTTTTGATTTGCATTTTTTTTTTTTTTTTTTTTTTTTTTGTTTTTTAAGATTTTATTTATTTGACAGAGAGAGAGAGAGCTCACAAGTAGGCAGAGAGGCAGGCAGAGGGGAGGGGGGAAGCAGGCCCCCTGCTAAGCAGAGAGCCAGATGCCGGGCTCGATGCCAGGATCCTGAGATCATGACCTGAGCCGAAGGCAGAAGCTTAACCCACTGAGCCACCCAGGTGCTCCTCTTTTTTTATTTATTTATTTATTTATTTATTTATTTGACAGACAGAGATCACAAGTAGGCAGAGAGGGAGAGAGGAGGAAGCAGGCTCACCGCTGAGCAGAGAGCCCAATGTGAGGCTTGATCCCAGGACCCTGAGATCATGACCTGAGCTAAAGGCAGAGGCTTTAACCCATGGAGCCACCCAGGCGCCTCTTGATTTGCATTTTTTTAATGATCGTGGACCAGCATTTGGAAAGATGCTGAGCATCTTCCCAAGTGCCACACTTACACTTCACAAGCATCACTCTGGCTGCTGTACTGAATGATCTCAGCTATGGGGTGAGGTGGAAGGTGCAGGGCGGGAGGGAGGGAGGGGGAGGGGGAGCAAATGTGGAAAGAAGAAGACCAGTTGGACGGCTATTGTGGTTGTCTAGGTAAATCACAATGGCAGCTTGGAACGGGATGATAGCAGTGGAACTCTTAAGAATTCATGGGATTCTGAATAGATTCTGAAGCTAGAGTAGATAAGATTGCAAGAGGAGTGTGAAAAGGAGTCTAGAATGAACCCTATGTTTGTGTCTGTGCAAATGGCCATTTACTGAGATGGGGAACGCTAGGGGAAAGAGTATGTTGGGCAGGTGAGAAGTTAAGAGACCAATTTTGGACATGTTAAATTTGGACGCCTATTAGGCTTCCAAGTGAAGATTTCATGTTGACAATGGATATAGGAGTTTGGAGGTCAAGGGTGTTTCAATTCTTCTGCGGCCTAATAAAATACGCCAAAGCAATTCTTTTGCTGCCTAATAAAATACCCCTAAGTTTGAAACAGGAACAATTTGTTATTTCTTAACAATTCCATGGGTTGACTGGGCCACTCTGGACAGTCCTGCTCTATGTGGCTTCAATGGAGTCACTCACTTGGCTGCCTTCAGCGGGTTGCGGGCCTGAGCAGGGAGGTCCTAAGTGATTCCTCTCACGAGTCTGCCACCGCGTGCTCCACCTTGTGGCCTCCCCGTGAGGTTAGCTTGCGGCGTGGTCACAGGGAACTGCCTTCTGACACACAGACTGGCTTCTCCAGAGACAATTAGAGCAGAAGCTATCGGGGCCTATTTTTTTTTTTTTTTTTAATTTTAGTTAACATGCGGTGCGCCATTGGTTTCTGGAGTACAGCTACCAGGCCAATTAAATGATAGGTCCAAACTGACATAGCCTCTCTTCTGCCATATCCTAATTGTCAAAACAAGTCAGCAGGCCAGAGGAAACAGACGCCACCTTTTGATGAGACCAGTGGCCTATGCCTGTGGGGGTGGGAGAAATCGGTGGCAGCATCTTTGGAGACGGACCACCACAAAGGGAGAGCTCAGGGCTGGTGAGAGAAGTTTGAAAGTAACCGGACGACAAGCACACTTAAAGCCATGGTACTGGGTGAGATTACCCAGGGAATGGCTGACTCTCAGTAGAAAAGAGATGGAAAGGCTGATCTCCAGCTATTCCAACATTTTGCATTTGGAAGAAGCCAGTAGATAAGACTGAGAATAAACAACTAATAAGCAGGAGGAAAACCCAGGAGAGTGGGGTGTGGCTGAAGACAGACGCAGTTAGCATTTGAGGAATGAGGGTGTGTCAGCGTGGAAAATGCTGCTGAGAGTTCACCTAAGACTAGGGATGGAGGCTGCCAGCTGGATTTGACCAAGTGGACTCGGGTGTTAGTTCATCCTGAGGAGGCTGTCGATGTCCTCAGGGTAACAGCCGAGAAATGCAGAGGAGATGAAGACTGTGAAGTAGGAGTCAAGGTCCTTAAGGACTGTGAGGGAGTGCCCAGACATATTGTCAAGGACTTTGGCATGGCATGACTTTTTTTTTTTTTTTTTAAGATTTTATTTATTTATTTGACAGAGATGACAAGTAGGCAGAGAGGCAGGCAGAGAGAGAGGGGAAAGTAGGCTCCCTGCTAGCAGAGAGCCCGATGCGGGGCTTGATCCCAGGACCCTGGGATCATGACCTGAGCCAAAGGCAGCGGCTTAACCCACTGAGCCACCCAGGCGCCCCTGGCATGACTTTTTTAAGTGGGGAGGGGACGTGCATTTTTAAGAAGCTGATTTAAGTTTTTATTCAAATTCCAGTTAACATACAGTGTTAGTTTCGGGTGTACAGTGTAGTGTGACACTAGACTATGTCACCCGGTGCTCCGCACAAGGGCCCTCCTTAATCCCCAACACCTGTCTAACCCATCTCCTCACCCACCTCCCTTCTGGTAACCAGCAGTTTTTTCTCCATAGTTAGCAGTCTCTTTGTTGGTTTTGAGAAGTGAATTTTAAAATGAAGTTAAAACACTATTCTGGAGTTCTAGCAATGAGTGACCCAGAAACTAGCTGGACCTACAGCATACAACTGCTGCTTCCTCCTGAGGCACAAGATGCCTGCAGACCTCAAGAGAAAGCCGGGGATCAGTGAGGTGGGGAGGGAGACGAAGGAGGGACCGAGAAACAGATGAAAAGCATATGTATGTTTTGGTGGTTGAAACGAATTCCACAGATCATGGCAGGGCAATCGAGAAAGGACATGGCATGGAAGGGTTAAGGTCAGCAGGGACAGGGCAGGAGACTGAACTGCAAAGGTGGGCACACACAGGCAACTAGCTTTGGTGACTATGAAGACGAGCATAAGGCAGGGAACAGAGGCAGCACCATGTGGATGTGAGGAGAGACTCGGGTTTGAGATCTGCTTCCCTACTGCCTTCCTGTGCCGTGTGTGGCTAAGACCTGAGTCACCAAGTCAGCGCGCCTCACGCGAGGGTACTTAGGTGGCAAGTGACAGAAAACCTACTTTAAATTGGCTTAAACAAAAATAAGGATTACCTCCCCTACCTGGAAATTCTGGAGAAAGGTAGCATATTTTAGGGATTGTTTGACTCAGCAACCCAATGATGTCATCAAGGACCCAGTTTCTTTCTCTTTCTCTCCTACCCCTGTTAAGTTAGTGGCTTCATTCTAAGACTGGTTTCGTCTCACGGTCACTATATGAATTACATATAAATATAAACATTGGTATTTCCTTTTACACATCCACAGAGAAAGACTCCCTCTTGTTAGCATTCTCAAAGGTGAGAATATGTCTTTGCTGTAAGCCCAGCAAATCTCTCCTGGAGTCTCATTTGGGTTGAATTTGGTTGACATGTCCAATCCTGAACCCATTCCTGTGGTCTGTAAAATGCCATGTTCTGTCACTGGCTGTGCCAAAAATTACCTGCACCGCCATGTCCCATACCCCCTTCAAACCAAACCAAAACAAAATGAGCCCCATGTTGGGTGTAGAGATTAAATGAATGACTGAATGAATTTTAAAAATATATCCCAAAGGAGGGGGGCATTCAGCTTTTTATTGAGCAGGTTACAGCAGAGTGTGGTCAAAAAGACCAAAGCCCACGTCATCAGGAGACTCCGCGGAGACTTGCTCCCACTTTCTTCTCCAGGGGTGGAGGGGTGGCTCCCTCAGCCCCTGCACTGCTGTTGAGGCTCCTGATGTAGACATTGGCCAGGACCTTTGCAAGCAAACTGGGCCAGAAAGGTTTAACACTGAACCCCCCGCACCCTCCCCCCATTTTAATGAGGGCATCGATCTTCTCCTCACGGACTGTCAGCTTATCACTGTGCAGGATATGCAGGCGGGCTCCGAGACGGAGGCCGTGGTGGGGGCAAGTGCTGCCAGGCCCGGGCCTCGGGCCCGTGCTTGTTGGTGGATGAAGTGGCCTTAGCTTCTTTGGAAAGACGAGCATCTCAGTGCCTTGGCCTCATTTCTAATGATCACAGTACACACACTTACCCCCAAATCAGTCCAGCCAAAATGGACTTTTTGTGCTTCATGATGGCCCCACTGTGCTCTGCCTTTGGGCAGGCTTTTCCTTTGCCTTCACTGTTGCTCTCCTAGCTTTCCTGGCTGAGATCTCTCAGAAGCCAAGTTCAAATGCTTCTTCTTTTAATTTCTTTGCTTCTTCTTTTTTAAAAAATAAAGTTCTATTTCAGTAACCTGTATATCCAATGTGGGGCTTGAACTCATGACCCTGAGATCAAGAGTCAGATGCTCCCCCAACTGAGCCAGCCACGTGCCCCTCAAATGCTTGTTCTGTTGTAGGCTCCACTGGTCTATCCAGGCTCATCCTCTCACTGATAAGGGGCAACCAGTGTTATCTACTAGCGGGCTTGTCTTATTCACTCTAGATTCTCAGGTTGAGGACAGTTCTCCTCCTCCTCCTCATTCTGTATGTGCTCATTTAAAAAATAACTGTGTCCACTGTGCATACAGAGGTGAAGAACAGTGTTCAGTAAGCACTAGCTGAGCTGGTGTACAAATGGGACTCGTGCCGGCTGGTGGGACGCTGGTTAGCAGCGTGAAGCTCTACCGACGACTTGACGTTCTCTAGGTTGATCTTCTGTTTTCGGTGTAACTGTATTTGGCAAAACCCTTGCCTCAGTGGGCCATAAACTCATAGAAAGGCTGCTTCCACTACTAAAGTGAAGGAAAGATCTGAGACAACTTAATGAGACATGTTATAGATTCCTCAGGGGAAACATAATCTCTCTTTGGAATTACTGAGTCATTATAGTTTTAATTCCAGAATCATACAAAGCACTGTCATCTATATTATTATTATTATTATTAAGGGGGGCAGTTGAAGGGAGAGAGAGAATCTCAAACAGATTCCAAGCTGAGTGCAGAGTCTGACGCGGGGCTTGATCTCCCAACCCTGAGAGCATGACCTGAGCTGAAACCAAAAGCTGGACGCTTTACCAACTGAGCCATCCAGGCACCCCATCATATTATTGAGCAGAGTCTTTCATAACTTTGTTTTGCCATGACTCACAGTAAAAGAAAAAAAAAAGCCCTTTCCATTATGACCCAGGTCATATATATTCATTCATTCCTTCACTAAGCACATACTGGTCACCTTCCATATGCCAAATACTAGTCTAAGCAGAATACAGTCGTGAACAAAAAGGAAGGGGGAAGAAACACAAATCATGGCCTCAAAGACCTTATGTACTGGTACAACATACAACAAAGAAAATAAGTAAAAGACAAACACACTGAAACAGAATATTCATGAAACAAAACCTATTACAATATCCCATGGAACTCTCATGCTTCCTATTTTTCAAAAAAAAAAAAAAAAATTCTGGTCACACTCCATTCAACCATTAGGTTGGCTTCTCATTTCAGTAACAAGCTGAGGTGTGCACTTTGAGAAATACCGGTCTAGACAATTTATAAAACAGGCTGTGTGCTGCTCCTACCTTACAGGCAAGACAGACTGACATGCCCAAGAGAGGTGAAATGAGTTACCCCCATTCCCCTCCAGTCAGGGGGCAGCGACACCGAAGCTTCCCCTCGGGGCTTCTGACTAGTGCGCTGCTTTTCCAGTCAGCGCTGCAGTCCTACCAATGGTCTTAGTCCCTCCTTCTCTTTGATTGTGAGACCAAGACCTTTGACTGCAGCAGCTCTTCCTGCCCTTCCAGGTGAAACCCTACCAGTACTTCCAGGCCCATCTAGACTGGGGAGTGCTGTGGGGGCCTCTTCTGTGGTGTGCTGCACTCGGCCTTCCTTGGCCATTTCGGCTGTCCCACAACAGGCTCCTCTCCACTGTGACCTCCTTCAGAGCAGGTCTCCTCTTTCTCACCCTCCCTCGCCCCCCTCCATACCCTGGTGCTTTACAGAGTGTGTACGCACAAGCACGTATGGAACTGACCGGAATTTGTAAGGGACTCACAGCAGAGGGGCGGGAGGAAGGGCTTCCTAGCCAGGACTGCAGGATTTAACAGTATCTATTTAAAAGGCTAAGAGAGGGCCGCCTGGGTGGCTCAGTGGGTTAAGCCTCTACCTTCGGCTCAGGTCATGATCCCAGGGGCCTGGGATCGAGTCCCGCATAGGGCTCTCTGCTCAGCAGGGAGCCTGCTTCTCCTCATCTCTCTCTCTGTCTCTCTGCCTATTTGTGATCTCTCTCTCTGTCAAATAAATAAATAAAATCTTTAAAAAAAAATAAAAAAATAAAAGGCTAAGAGATTAGAAAAGATACCACTGGGAAAAAAAGACCTCTTTACCTAGGTCATAAAAGTCACACATTAGGTAGAGGTTTTAATAGTATAAAAAGTATACAATCCCAATTGTTTATCTCCTCGGCATCAGTAGATAGATATAGAACCATGTGTTGCATAGAAGAGACACTGTCCAAATAATTCAAGAAAGTGAGGGCCACTGTAGAAGGCCCAAGTCAGCGCTGGAGGGACCTGAGGCGGGACAGGAGCCAGAGGCCCCTGGGGACCTCCTCAGCCCCAGGGGGTAAGGACACCTTTGCTATGATAGTGACTCTTACAATGGCAATGGTTGTCACCTCACCCAAATGCAGAAAATCAGTTCAAATTCTCAAGAGAAAGAATCTAAATGGCACGGCCAAGTCTAGAATTCTCCACTCCTGCTTTAATTAGTTTGGGTTAACCTCGGGCTGTGCAGTTGGTGCAAATATCTAGGGAAGGAAGGAAAGAAAGTCTTTGAAAAGGGAGATGAACTTCAATTAAATATTGACCCAAACTGGAATTTTAAGTTTAAATTTTATCCTACCACCGGAGATGATGGGGACTCAAGGCTAATCTGAGGTCAATTACAAGTAGTTATATAAAGTACTATATCTGTGACATAGTATAAAATATAATTTCAACCCTTTTACAGGTCAAAAAAATGTAGATTTTAGCTAATGTTAGCTAAGTTTTAGAACAAAGAAATCTATGAGTTTATATATCTGTGAGATAGATAGGCAGACAGAGAGATATAAGGAAAATTGAATTCCTTACCCAGGTTTTTCAGACTTTGTTTTGAATTAGAGATTCTAATTCTCTAGGACTGGGGTAAGGTAGGAGTGCATACTTAAGTGCATACTTAAATAAGCACTCCCGATTCTGTGTCCTATTGAGAAACTTGCTTAACCTAACTCCTTAAAGTAATTAAAAAGGGGCTCAATTTGTATCTGTTTTTATTTTTTTAAAAAGATTTTATTTATTTATTTGACAGACAAAGATCACAAGTAGGTAGAGAGGCAGGCAGAGAGAGAGAGAGAGAGAGAGAGAGAGATAAGCAGGCTCCCCGCTGAGCAGAGAGCCCGATGCGGGGCTCCATCCCAGGACCCTGAGACCACGACCTGGGCCGAAGGCAGAGGCTTTAATCCACTGAGCCACCCAGGTGCCCCACATCTGTTTTTAATTAGAACAAAAATGGACAATAAAATGTGGGCACACCATACGTGTACTAACACTAAATAATAAGAGGACGTATGAATTTTTAAATCACATTTCTTATCATTGTTTTTAATCACATTTAGTCACATAATTTATAGTAGCATAGGTTTATAAAAGATGTTAAAGACTGGTTGGTAACTTACTCTTAGATTTTCTTTGAAAATGGAGAATAAAGGAGTTAGTCACGAGTTAAAGAATATTTAAGAATGACAAGTTGACTATAAACACAGAAGGTACACTGATAGCAATTCTATAAACAGCAAATATGAATGTAAATCATTTAAGCCTACTGGTTCACATTTTTAAAAGCACCCTCATTTCTTTAAAGTTAAGTACTATTCATGAAAGTCTACTGCGGGCAATGATATATTCAATCCACCTAGTTGGGGGGTGGGGGGTGAATTTATGTGACCATCCAATTCAGAGTCTGATTTGGGTTCAAAAATCAAACTGTGTTCCAAAACAGTCACAAGTAGCATCATCAGTTCCTTAGATAATACGGCTTCCAAAACTCTCATCCTCCTGGTGACCCTCCTTTTCTGCTTCGACATATACATGCCTTTCTTTTAAAGGAGCAAAAAAGTATAGAAGTTCACCAAAATTCTGAAAGTCACAGTTCGTATAGCACTAAATGATAGTAGCTTTGGCATCTGATATTATAGTCACTTTTGACAAATCTTTTCTTCATTCTGGGTCAAGGCGAGGTAAAACAGGAAGAATGAGGTTCCCAAAGGCAGAGTCTTGAGTTATGAAGTATCCAGATGAGTGTGCGTGTGCGTGCTAGGGAAGAGTTACCAAAAGAAAGAAAAAAAAAGCAATTAAACTATTAGAAATCACAATTTTCCAAGCAAGGCATTAAAACTACTTGTCCTTTCTGAGTGTTTAAGACCAAATTTACTTTAAAAATCCCGTTCTGCCGCTGCTAATTTTGTTTAAATATACAGGAGATGAACAGTAATAAAGAATTTCTATTAACAAGCTGCACCAGGCACTCATTTATCAGATCACTCTGTCTCCCGTGATTCTCTAAAGTCAATAATGAGTTAAAGAAATGAATTACTTTGTTCCTTGGAGTGGGGAAAACTTGCAGCAAAGATCCCCCAAATTTGCCTTTGATCAACAAAGTAGGAGCTTGAGAAAGAGAGGAGGGTGAGCAAGGGAGTGGATTAGTGGTGACTAAGATCCCGACATTTTGTAGAGAATGTTGAAATGTAAGTAACAGAAGACCACCAGGACCCCCCTCTGTCACTAGAGAAAGAAAAACTGTTTTTAGGTTGCCTTAAGTGAGATGATCTTTTGTCTCTTCCAATTCTGAGGCTCTAAGGTTTAAAAGCATAGGTAATGATGGCTTGTTCAAGCTCTCTGGGAATGTTAGTCAAACTGTCCAAGATCACTGTGATACTAAAACTGTTTATTCCTATGAAGAACAGTATTTTTTTTTTTAAACTGATAGATGATCACATTCCTATGATAAGAGTGAGACTTTAAGCACTTCCTGAGTTAACAGGTATGCTGACCATTAACAAGAGAATCCAAACAACAATAAACCGGTAAGATTATCCAGGGGTATAACAGCATGACAAATTTGAAAAAAAATATGTATGTACTATTAAACTAGCCCGTTCAGCTTTAAGATCATTCTGTCCATCCAAATATCCTAAACTGTAGGCGAGCATCCCTTGCCAGGTACAGCACCGGATCAATCATGACCATATCCAAACCATAAAAGATACTTTCATAACTGCTGTATTGGTCCTTCAAATCCCTTGGGCATGACTGATCATCAGAAAACCACTGCAGTGATGTGCGGAACGTTTTTATTGATGTCGCTCCACCAGAATACAAAATAGGAACTGTGCTGGCTTCCAAGACCCAGGAATTCTCCCATGAGACAAGAATGTCAGTTACCCTTTGCTCACCTGCAAAGCTGCCTTCTGCTGGGCTGCGATATGCTGCTGCTCGGCATGATCCCGGAAGTCCTTATTAAGAGAGGGTCTCGAGAGTGCGATGCTAAAATGGGAATCTTAGTTATCTGCTGTTTAAGTACTTCCTACTTCTGAATCACATTTTTCATTATACATTCTTTACAGCGATTAAAAAAAAAAGGCCTTCCAGAATAAGTCTTTTTTTTTCTTTCTCCCACTGTTTATATTAATTTATATGAAGAAAGCCCATTATTTACTAGAGCTTCAAATTACCTCTATTTTTGGTTATTCTTTGGGATGATCTATGGTCCCCTACTTTCAAACTGTTTTGAGGTACTCCAGTCTATCACAGGCTACACTTATGATGAAGAGGGAAGCACTTTGAAGCAGAAGGTACAGCATGCGAAAAGCCTGGGGCCGAAGACCTTGGTGTGTCTGAAGAAATGAACGGCTCAACAGGACTGGAGGTCAGGGTTGAAAAGGGGTGAAGTGGCTTGGCCGAAAATGACACGGGAGAGAAAGGCAGGTGCCAGGGTATCAAAGGCTTGCGAAATAAATTAAGAAATGTAGACCTTATCCTCATAGTGAAGAGAGGCTACCAGAGAGTTTAATACAGAGGAGTGACATGATCACAAGTACCACACAAGGACTCCGAAAGACCACTGCTAAGCAGACTGTGCTGGTCTCCTCCTCAACAGCTGTTCGTCTCCCTACCTCCTTGCTCATGGAATCCAAACTTCCTTCAGTTACTGGTCGTCCCTCAGGTCAGGGCTGGCCAGGCTCACCCCTCAGGGAATGAACTCTGACAGCTATAAGACAACGCCGTTCTTCTTGCTGGTTTCTGGTTTACGCAGGGGAAAGATACACAATTCTGGGCAACTAGACTTGCTGGGAAGTCTGCAAGAAGGCTTCTGAGACTCTTACAAAAGGAAGGTAGGACAGGCATCTTTCTGGCTTTGGCCTCTATAGGTGGCTCAGCCTAATGTGAAGCTGAGACTCTGGCGGTCATATCTGGACCATTAGGGAGCTACTGGCCCACAGAGAAAGGCAGAAAGGAAGGCTGGGGAGAGGCCGGAGCACGGCTCACACTGTCAGCCACTGCACGAAGCCGATCTGGAATGCCAGCTCTTCACGCTCCTGCGAAACATACATCCTCATGTGTACGCCAACTTTCTTGGTTCCTGTTACTTCCAGATTAAAACATTCTAACTGACACAACTATAAATATATTCAGGAGGACTGAAGATGACGGGAAACTCAGGGAGGAAGCAGCCATCGCCATGGAGGCAAGAAATGAGAGTGGCCAGGACGAGGGTGGCATCAGTAGCCATGAAGAAAAACAGGCAGATCTGAGACATGTTTCCAACTATTCACGTAAGGGAATGGCAACTGCTTGGAGATGGACACGAAAGGGAATATATGAAGTCCACTCTTCTGACACTAATAACTAGTAGATCAGTGCTACTCACCAAGACAAGAAACCCAAGAACAATAAGTGGTTAGGGAGAGCACAGGAAGGGAAGAGGAGTTCAGCCTGGGACACATGAAGTCTGAAATGCCTAAGGGACATCGAGGTGGAGCTACCCAAGAGGCAGTTTGGGAGTCGGGAGAAAGACTAGACAAAAGTTATCAGCACATAAATAACAGGGTGCGCAAGTGGAGGCACCTGCCCAGTTAAAAGCTCCGCTGAGACAGGAAACTGGCTGTGGGCCCGAACTCAGGAGCATGGACATTCATGAGACAGGCAGTGGAGACATGTCTGCAAAAGAAACCAAGACCATGTGACACTGAGCCAGTGGAAGCTGAGGAAATGGAGTATTTTAAGAAGGACAGAGTGACCAGTGGTGTCAACGCTAAGATGTCTAATAAGAGAAGGCCCTCATTCGACCAGATTTGGCTACCATCAGCTTGCATATGACTGAGGTGGGCACCTCTTCTTAGGAAGGGAGAGAGGGGCTCTCAAGTCAGAATGGAGTATGCTGTGGAGTCAGTAAGTGAGAAAGTAAAGATAAGGATGGACAGCACTTCCAGGAGGTCTGGCTGAAAACGAGGGGCAAGGCAAGGGCAGTGGCTACATGCGATGGAAGAAGGCAGAAACTGAACTGAATAAAGATGAAGCCACCTGTATTTTCCCTGCTTTGCAGACTGCTTAAAAAGTGGGATGCTGACAATTTCAGCAACAAACAAAAACCATACAAACCCTTTTCTTTTTTAAAAAGTACTCTGGGGACCATTAAGTATTCCAGTTAGAAATGAAATAGTTAAGATCTAACCAATTTGTCTAATTTTTTTCAAGAAACATGCATAACATGTAAATTGCAATGTTACAGAGATAAACATCTGCCGACCAACTTGAAGTATTTTGTCCAAGATCTTTTTGATATCACTGAATATAAAAAACACATTATTCTTCAATACCTCGCCCCAGGATGATTAGTTGAGGATTGGTTTTGCATTAGTAATTTTCTCTTCTCTTTGTCCAGTTCTGCCAAGATTGCAACTCTGTTTTTGTTTTGAAAACCTAAAAAAGGGTGGGGGAGGAGAGAGAGAGATAAAAACATTTTAGATCTATTTTTATAAACCCAAGCCGTCTAAACACCCAGCAAGCAAACTCTATTCTCTAACAAGATAATGAACCCACTAGTGAGTAGTTCCCCTAGATGGTTACACCATTTTCCTACTGCTTCCCAGCGACTTTACCAGCACAGAACTGTAACCACCAAGGTTTTCAGGAGGAAAACAGCACCAGACATGCTCAGATCCAAACAATATTTCTTTTTCCCAACTGCTTTCATTCAGAAATGACACAGTCTTTCAAGGAACAAGTCAAAGAAGTGCAACTGACTACATAGGAGTTCTGAGAAAGAAATGGAGCATAACAGATGGGACACAAAAGTGTGTATTCTTTTTTTTTTTTTTTTAAAGATTTTTTTTTATTTTTTTATTATTTATTTGACAGACAGAGATTACAAGTAGGCAGAAAGGCAGGCAGAGAGAAGAGAGGCAGGCAGAGAGAGAGGAGGAAGCAGGCTCCCTGCTGTGCAGAGAGCCCGATGCGGGGCTCGATCCCAGAACCCTGGGATCATGACCTGAGCTGAAGGCAGAGGCCTAACCCACTGAGCCACCCAGGCGCCCCAAAAGTGTGTATTCTTTATCAAGTACTTAATACTGGGCTTGATTTTGATCTTCAAATTTCATAAGGTCTAGAGCAGAGGGTGCAAAATCCTGGCCCAGGAGCAGCAACCAACTAGGTTTTAAAATCTGAATTAGGGGCACCTGGGTGGCTCAGCTGGTGAAGCATCCTCTCGACGGGAGCTCAGGTCATGATCTCAGGGTCATGAGACCAAGCCCAACATGTTTGGCATCTCACTCAGTGGGGAGTTTGCTTGAGATTCTCTCCCTCCCCCCCCCCCCGCCATGTGCTCTCTCTAACATTAATTAACTAAGTAAAATCTGAATTAAATGCCAACATATAAACATTGAAAGAATGTCAAAAAGATCCTCAGATTTCTTGCTTCTCTTGAAACATCTCAAGCACCAGCAACAAGGGATCTGGATACCCCCATGGTAAAAATTAACCAGAACAAAGAAATAATCATCACTATTTTACCACATTAAAAAGACACCGGGCACTCTCTACCTTATTACAGTCCTTATGAGATTTGTATATATGCCTGTGGGCATTTGAGTTTGATCCCTAATTTAAAAGAAAGCACATGGAAAGATAAAAGGCTGGGAAATGAAGCCCAAAGTGAGTTCTCTGTCAAGTGAAGAATGCTTTCCAAGGGAAAGCAGCACTCTCCCATTTGTATATATGAAGATGCATGTATATAAAGCAAGTTACACCACTAGGTATATTCCTAACTATAGGACAAGACTTTTTTCCACTTCTCAGAAGAGGCTAATGTGTTCTTAGAAGATAATTATGTAGTTCCATCTTTGTAGGAATTTAGAGGTACTAGAGATTTGAAATCTGATAGTGTCTAAATATGTGATGAGCAAAATACATAACCACACTCAGAAGTACTGATGTGCTGTTTACAGAAATAAGCTTTCTCTCAAGATTAATTTGTTCGCAAATAATATTTTAGGGTCATGATCAGTAAAAAAAATGTATATACATAGAAATTGTATGTACAAATCATTAAAAAGACTACATGAAGATAATCTGATCAATAATGTTCAGACGAATACAAGCACAACTGAGCTTTTCAATGCGTTGAAGCTTTCCTATTTTTTTTTTTTTTAAATGTCTATCCTCTGTGACAAGGAACTTTGTAGGGAAAGTACTAGTTGCATGTTTTAGTGCAAGAAAAAAAAAGGAAAAGAAAAGAAAACAAATGTGCCTTGAACATCTTGTCAGAAAGCATGGAGGTTTTGTTTGGTTTGGTTTTAAATATCCAGGGTAGTGCTGAAAGAACGAAGAAGTCAGGCACCTGAGTGGCTCAGTCGGTTAAGCGTCTGCCTTCAGCTCAGGTCCGTGATCTCGGGGTCCTGGGAGGAGTCCCATATTGGGCTCCCTGTTTAGTGGGGAGTCTGTTTTTCCCTCTCCCTCTGCCCTTCCCCCCATTCATGCCCTCTCCCTCCCTCTCTATCAATCAATAAAATGCTTAAAAAAAAAAAAAGAATAAAGAAGTGAACCTGAGGTTAGCCAGGATGTCACAATTGGAACATTAAAAAGAGAATAATAATTATAGCTAAATGGAACAAATTGAGTCAATGATAAGCCATGACTCCATAAGAAGATACAAAAGGGAAAGTTAAAACATAAAAATATAGTTGTAAAGAAGGGTGAAAATAATAATTATTATCATTAACAATTAGGTCAGTTGTAATAATTACAATTAATAATTAGGTTAGTGTTAACATTTAGGGATTTATTTCTCCTATTAAGTGTCTGTTTATAAAGTACAGCTGTATACTTTTTGTTTAGGTACACGGAGGAAGGGGTCGATACAGGAAACTGAGGCTAAGCCAAACACTTCCAGAAAAAGCAGGTGTGGGATCAAGAACAAGAGAGGTGGATTCAGCACAGGTTCTCACACACGTGCACTCGCACACGCACAAGCACACACATGCCATTTAAAAGGAGCCCCAGTGGTGATGAGCAGCCATGTCACAGAGACCAAGCAGAGACGGTGAGTCCTAACTGGATGAGTTAGTGAAATTCCTAAAGAGAGCTAACTGTAAGACCTAATGCTCCCTGACCTCTTGGGAGATGAAATGCATTAAATCTTGGCAGTAAAGCTACCAGAAAAGGGCAATTCATAATGAAAACAGAACACAGAAGTATTTCATTTAGGGGCTAACTCCAGGTTGCAAGAAACTAAAAATCTATGAGGTAGCCATGAGCTTAAAGAAATCCCATTAACTCAGCAGGTCAAGTTTAATGATAGAAGGGACCCAATGCACACCAGCACAGCTTTTAAATCATCTTTAAAGGCATAGCCAAATCTTGTGTTTTGGCTGAGAATCAAACTTATCAAAAAACACTAAATCTTGACTTACCTGAAATTTTGTTTTGTTTTGGTAGTGGTAAGATTACTGTAACCCTAGGAAGGTATAGAAAGATTACTATAATCCTGGGAAAGGACAAAAATAAGAATCTGGGAAGATTATTATAACCCCAGAAGACATAAAAACAAGTACAGAAAGAATAAATTAATTAAGCCTATGGATTAATATTTTTATATAGATTTAAGTGTACTAATTTTGCAATCATTACAAAGTATTACATAATCATTAATTTAATTCTAATTTAAACTGTTACAGAGAATTTAACAAAATAAGCTTATAATCAATTCTAAATGTTTAAAAATTTTTATTTTAGAAGTTACTTTATTAGATGAGTGTAGGTTTAATATACCATTAATTAAATTATGAGCAGTGATGAGTATTTTTCTCCATGCATGACATCCGCTTGGACTTTAAAGAACTCATTGAAGTATTTAAACAAGGGGTCACCGGAGTGGGCTAGCCCATGCCTTGCCTCCCTGGTAAAGACGGGATGGCGCCTGTCTCTGTAGCTCATTTACTGCCCCGTACTCCCACCCAGAAACCCAAGTTTTATCCTTATAACCCCTCCCCCTTACTACCCACATCTACCCAATCACAGAGTCACAGGAATTTCATGTCCTGAATGTCTCAAAAATAACCTCCCTTCTCAACTCCTTTTCCTCAGTCTAACCACACAAAATTATCTTTTGCATAATATTCCAGACCTTAAATGTATATCTACAGACAGCTGAGAGCCACAAAAGCTACTTTACAGAGAAAGGGTATGGTCAGGTCTTCCGGGCATTTATTTTGTGATCTTGTCTAATGCTCCTGAAATCTATGCTTCCCTCTTGATTTTTTTTAAAAAACACATTATTACTCTATTTCGCACAAAACGTTTACGTTATAAAAGTATATAAAAGTCGACAGACGGCACTTAGAAAATAATAGCTTTCGAATTTGAAACTTAAGGCACAAACTATATAATCTATCTGTTTATACGAAGCGTAATATTCTATGGGCCCAGCACGCTTCCGCTGCGCAACTCTGCTGAAGCGTAATATTCTACAGTAAGCTAAAGCGTAATATTCTACAGTGAGATTCTCCCACCTTCAGGGTTTATACAAACGAACTCTAACTAGGACATCAATACATAACATTTAATTTTTTTTATTACACTCACTACACAAGATTTTTTTTTTTAATCTCTCTTGCCATAATTTAACATTTGACTTTTACATTCTTTTACATATATCATAGCTACACATAACTTTTGCATTCTCAGAAGCATGAAGGTGTTAAAGATATATCTAACGTACAGTACTTAATATTCCTTTATAGTTAAAGGAATTTTTTTTCCTAATAAGATTACCTGAGAATAAAGCAGCACACTCTAAAATACTTCTACTTTTAGAATTGTAACCCCATCTCCATTCACAATCATATATATTTTCGTTTCTTCATCCATTCATAGAAACATATAACTCCTACACATTTTTTCGTCACTAAAAAGATTCCTGAGGAACTGGCATCACATCAAACTGCATTTAAAACCTAACAGCTGAAAATCGCTTTACATGAATAGCTCTACCACACTTAAATAAGCACTAACTGGAATTCTTCTTATTGGAAAAAACATCTAAAGCTAAAGAATGAAAACTGTTCTAAAATATTCAAATCCTTTCAAGTGGTTATCCTACAGGCTATATATTTGTCACAACTATATATTAATTCAACGTGTCATACTTAAGATACCTGTTTAGTATTAAAGAAAAGTCACTGTGACACTATTAGTTTACCATATTTTAAGTTATTTACTGAATCAACATATATTTATTGTGTATTCATCATATACAGGCACTAGATAGGTTCTAAGGATACACATGATAAGCCAAAGCTGGACATGATTCTAGCTCTCCTGGTTCCCAAACAGTCCAGTGAGTGTAGAAATGATCAAATAATACAGCAATGAATGTATACTTAGAATCTAAGATGAGTGGTATGAAATAAAGAAAGAAAATTCCATAAGCATTTATAACAATCCACTATTGTGGGAATCAACGTTGAATAAATCTGACCTAGTCTGGGAGTAGGGGAGCAGTGAAGGCTTCCAGAGAAAGTAATGCCTGAACTGAATTCACTAGGACAAATAAATAAGTTCGTTGAGGCAGGGAAATAACACTTTCCCCTATCACAAGAGCACTGTAGCTACAGTGTTGAGAACAGGCTAGGCAAGAGGAAACAGGAGACTATGATAGTAGAACAACCTAGAGATGACAAAAGTTGTTACCCGCCAGGGAAATGGAAAGATAGGAACAGATCCAAGAGCTATTCAGGAAGTTCAATCAACAGACTTGGCAGGGTAAATATGAAGTAAGGAGTGGTGAAGAAGGGGTTGTGGATGGCTCCTAGATTTTTGGCTCATATAGTTAAGTGGTGAATTATTTCTACTTCTCTATTGCTGCTGTAACAAATTACTACAAACTTGCTAGTCTCTTAAAACAACACAAATCTATTATCTTAAAAGTTCTGTAGTTCAGTGGTCTTGCTTGGCTAAAATCAAGGGCTGCATTTCTTTCTGGAGCTTCTGGAGAAGAATCTGTTTCCTTGCCTTTCCCAGTTTCTAGAAGCTGCCCGAGTTCCTTGGATCATGGTACCCTTTCTCTGCCTTCAAACCAGCAACACCGTATCTCTCTGACCATAGCTAGGGAGAAAATTTGCTGCTTTTCAGGCCTCCTGTGATCAAAATGGGCCCACCTGGATAATCCAGGATAATCTTCCCATCTCAAGGCCCTTAACCTTAGTCACATGTGCAAAGTTCTTTTTGCCAGAGAAGGTATAACACAGTCGTGGGGATTACGAGGTGAGCATCTTTGGTGGTGGGGGGGAGGCGATCATTTTGCCTACCACACTGCCCAACAATATATGTAATGTGTTCAGTGGTTAAAGCTCAAACCTCATCCAGGGGAGACTGTCTGATGTCTGTCTTAGCAGAATAAAAGCATATAACATTACTAAGTTAATGTGAGTTGAATAGTACCAATAATTAGTCTTTCTGGTATTTTGTTAATGGCAAACACTTCTTGTACCTGGAGAGACTGAAAAATTATTCAGCTTGGGGACCCTGGGTAGCTCAGTGGGTTAAGCCTCTGCCTTCGGCTCAGGTCATGATCTCAGGGTCCTGGGACTAAGCTCCATGTCGGGCTTCCTGCTCAGAAGGGAGTCTGCTTCTCCCTATGCCCCTCTGCTCATGCTCTCGCAAATAAATAAATAAATAAATAAATAAAATCTTGAAAAAAAATAATTTAACTCTTAGCTACTTTTTGGAATTTACTGAAAATACATATCAAAGGAAAGGAATGAACCCTAATGTCTGGTCAGGGGACCTCCCTGTTTTCAAGTTCTCTCAGAGCTCAAGGACTTAGTCCTTGTGTAAGCCGCTGCCACACTTTACTGGCTAAATAAGATGAGTTATTTTCTGCTCGAACCGACCTGTCCTCATCACTCATTTTTCTTTTCCTCTTACAGATAAAATCCCAGGTCCATTTCATTGCAAAGATTTTCTGCTTAATAACAGATGCGGAAGAAATACAAAGATTTAGAAGTCTTTTGCCTCTATTCTGGAGCTGCCAATTTTTCTCTTAGATGCTATAATTAGAATATTTTTTTTTTTAAACTTTTTTTTTTTAAAGTTTATATATATTTATTTGACAGAGAAAGAGACAGCAAGAGAGGGAACATAAGCAGGGGGAGTGGGCTAGGGAGACAGGCTTCCAGCACAGCAGGGAGTCCGAGACAGGCGTCCTATCAATCCCAGAACCCTGCGGTCATGACCTGAGCCGAAGGCAGATGCTTAATGACTGAGCCACCCAGGCGCCCCATAATTATAATGTTCTAATCCCTCAGCTAAAGTGCAGTATGAAAAAACAATGAACAGGGTACTGGGGCAGAGAATCAATCTGACTTCTCATATCAGTACTACCAGTTACTACTTCATATTGGGAAATTATCTCAGGAGTCCGGACCAGTGGAGACAATAGTAACAACTCTGAACGGTGGTTACATGAAGTACAGAAAATCAAAGTATAATATCTAGCCTACAGTGTGCCATGTGGTAAGTGCTAGCTATCACTATCACTGTTAGTTAGTTAACATCACTAGACTCTTCTCAGCCGCCATTGTGCCAACTCACTTTCAGTGAATAGTTTTTCATTACAAAGAATACAGCTGATGAGCATGCAGCTTTCTAGGGTTACACTCACAGGACAGGCCTCCAGGCCAGTCTCAGTGGGCCGGGGGAGCTCAAGCCTTCTCCCAACGATACACAAGGATCCGAAGATGCTTTACAACATATTCTGCCTCAACTCAGTTTCATTCTTAATTCAGCCTGGGGCCTACAGATCATTCCTAGCACACCAGAAAAATACAGCACTCTGCCTCTACAGCTAAATATGAAACAAAAGGAAATCTAGCTTTAAAAATCTACTGTAAATTGCATCATCTTTGCAATCTTTAAAAAAAAGTACAAATACAAGAGTTTTAAATTATTTTTACGCATAGCATAAATTTTAATTTACATTTACTTTACATCTTAATTGAGAGGTAGCATACCTTGCTTTTCTTTTGCACCATAGATGGCCTGGGGTAAGACTTAGTATTTGGGCCCCGAGGCCAAGCAAGACACCTCCACCTCCAAGAGCTATGCCATCCCACTCCTACACAGTACCCTGAAATCACACCTAAGAGCATCTAGAATGGCCCAAGTCAAAAGTTCCTACCACCTGATCTGCAGGACTTAGAGTTATTCCTGCAAACATTTTAAGATCACTAGAAAATAAAAGAATCAAAGAAAATAATTCACATTTCTTACTCAGTATTTCACTAGGTTTCTGTGTCTGAAATCAGGTGCCACCACAAGATCATAGAACCTTGATATTTACAAGTAATGAAAGATTCTTTACATAGTACGTTGGCCAAATTCCAGTTTGAGAATCTGCCTCTACATATTAAAACTCTCAAAATGTTACTTATCAAGCAGGTAGTTATTAAGAACCAACCAAATGTTCCATACTACGATGGATGATAAGGAGGAGACTTCAGTGACTGTGCCAAGAGCTTATGAAATTTAGCAGTCCTGATTGCTACCACAGTATGACACACTGTTAGATCTGCTAGTGGGGCTCAGTGAACACAATGGGATTCTGTCTCCTCACCAGGGATCCTAACAAATTGCAGTGTACAGATCAGGATTTCTTTTTCAAGTTATGGTCCTTTCAGCTATTGTTTTAAGATAATTATGGCACCTGGCATTCAATCTCTGTATTAAGTAGCTCCTATACATATGAAGGGTACAGAAATAATTTAATATAGAAAGCAAAATGCGAAAGAGCCAAACAAATTAGAATTTTAAATTTTTCACTGGGACTCTATAGAGCATAATATGAACTCCCTCTGCTGGTGCCTAACAGCAGCTCAGGACACCAAAAAAAAAAAAAAAAAAAAAAAAAATCACTGACAAAAGAACAACAGAAGCCAAAGGCTAATCTCAATAATCTCAATTCACTTCTATTTAGATTGGAGGATGTTTCACAGCAGATATATTTATGGACCAATCAAAGACAACCCTAAAAAAGATTGCATTTTATTGCAAATGCTTAAAAAAAAAAAACCCCAGCAAATTGTAAATCTCAATTATTGTGCTATTAAAACAGATAGATAATTTAAAATTTATTTTCATCTGGACTGCATTGTGTGATTTTTAGCAGCATATTTTCACTCTAAAATAGACGTCTCTTTGTTTTCATTTTGGTTCAAATTAAATTCTTTTTCATCTGATAACTTCACAAAAAGAACAGATCAAAGATCAGAAGCAAATGTTGACCTGTGATTAATCCACAGAGCACACAAATCACACAGGGTTATTTGAAAGAACAGAATGGTATTAGATAGTTACAATGATCACCACAGCTCGCTTTTCACAATACTATATTTCTATAAAGCTCATGAACGTTTAGTGTGCCCTAAATGCAACAAATATACTAAAACAGATTTACATATAATGAAACAGCAGACTTCCAACTTCCAGTAGTAGCAGAGTAGTTGGTTAGAAAAACCCTGTCACAGTATAATTACAAATTTTGGACAAAAGATGAAAAATTCATCTTACAAATTAAGATAACTAGAAAATAGTAAAGACTAGATAACTAGAAGATAACTAGATAAGACAACTAGAAAGCAGTAGAGACTGACCAAAATCAGTTGAGGGAGAAACCTCAACTCCTGAGTTTGGGAATTTGCGACATTTTGTTCGATCCACAAACAGTTCGGATGGCCTCACCTTACTGGCTCTGAGTTGTCAGAGGACAGTTCAGGGCTGGCAGAGGAGCCAGAAAATGAGGGGAGAAACCCAAAAGGGAAAGGCAGAAGGAGTAAAGTCCAAAACGTGCCTATACAATCCGCCCAGCATTTCTGTTTCCTGCAAAAACTACACATGGAGACCCCCCGGGGGATCCAAGTAGGCAGCAACTGGAAGCTGAAAAGACTGAGCAGAGATTTCAGCTAGAGCCCAACACAAGGAAGACGAGAGTTTGCAATGTGAGTTGAGGCTTGCATTTGCTAGAACAGAAACCACATTTCAGAGCAATACAAAAGAATCCAGAGTTTCTACAATATATTAGTAATATCCACTATCCAATAATCAAACACTAAGTATAGCAAGAAAAAGGTGACCCACACTAATAAATAAATAAATGACTAAATAAATAAATAAAATGCAGTCAACAGAAAATAACTCCAAGGGGTGCCTGGGTGGCTCAGTGGGTTAAAGCCTCTGCCTTCGGCTCAGGTCATGATTACAGGGTCCTGGGGTGGAGCCGGCATCGGGCTCTCTGCTCAGTGGGGGACTGCTTCTTCCTCTCTCTCTCAGCCTGCCTCTGCCTACTTGTGATCTGTCAAATAAATAAATAATCTTTAAAAAAAAAAAAAAAAGGAAAGAAAACAACTCCAAGAGGATCCAGATGATGCAATTAGCAGTGACAAAAGACCTGTATCTAGACTCTATAAAAAAGGAAAACTTAATGATAAAAATAAACCAATTAAAAAAAAAAAAAAGAGCAAAAGACTTAAGTTAAAAAAGAAAAAAGGTTTACAATGGCCAGTAGGTAAAAAAAAAAAAAAAAGAGTTCAACATTTGTCAACAGGGAAATGCAAGTTAATACTATAATGAGATGTCACTTTGCCATTGAAATGGCTAAAATTAAGACAACCTATAACACTACACACAGAGCACCCAGAATTTTCACATATTGCCAGAGGGCATATAAATTAGTACAGCCAGTCTGGGAAAAGGTTTGGCAGTTTTTCAAAATGTTAACAATGTACTCAGCTATTAATCCAAATATCTACAAAAAGACTTATAAACAAATATTCAAAGCAGCTGTATTCACAATGGCCAACACTGAGACAACCAGAGAATGAATTTTTAAAAAATGGTGGTGAATACATACAGTAGAGCACTACTCCCCAAGAAACAATAAACTACCAACACATGGCACAACACGGATGAAACTCACAGTTTAGTGAGAAGCTGGATACAAACAAGTACACACTGCATGACTACATTTATATGAAGTTTAAGCGAGACAAAACTAAGGTAAAAAAATCAGGACAGAGATAAGTAATAAAAAATATGGGTCAAATGAGTTTAGAATTGATAGGGAAAGGAAATAGAGGTTTGCTTCAAGTTTTGAAACAGGATGTAACTTACCAAGTGGGATTTAATACTTTCTGAAGATTAAATTTTACTTTTTAAAACTTACTTTTTTAATTTATTTTTTTCAGTGTCCCATAAAACTTATTTTTAAATAAAAACTTCTCTAAGATGTTTCTGACCTGATATGCTTTAGAGAGCTTCTAAACAGAGGTGATATGTATCAAAGTTTGTAGAGCAAATGAAGATAAAGGCATGAATATTGCCTGGTGACAATATAACCTCTTTATTTTTTTTAAAGATGTTATTTATTTCACAGACAGAGATCACAAGTAGGCAGAGAGGCAGGCAGAAAGAGAGAGAGAAAGGGAAGCAGTCTCCCCGCTGAGCAGAGAGCCCGACTCAGGACTCGATCCCAGGACCCCGGGATCACAACCTGAGGCGAAAGCAGAGGCTTTAACCCACTGAGCCACCCAGGCACCCAATATAATCTCTTTATATTTCAAGTAGAAGAGATTTTGATTTCAAGTAGAAGAGAACACAGATGTCAGAGGAGGGCCTAAGACTTACAGTGTGGATAATCTTTTTATTTTATTTTATTGTTTTTAATATTTTATTTATCTGTCAGAGAGAGAGAGAGAGAGGCTGTGCACATGAGTAGGGGGAGGGGCAGAGGGAGAAGCAGGCTCAGAGCTGAGCAAAGAGCCTGAAGTGGGATTCCATCTCAGGACCCTGGGATCATGACCTGAGCTGAAAGCAGGTTAACCAACTGAGCCTCCTGGGGGTGCCTTTTTTTTTTTTTTTAAAGAATTTTACTTATTTATCTGAGAGAGAGAGAGTAGAGCAAGAGAGAGAGAGAGCACAAGCAGGGGGAAGGGGCAGAAGGAGAGGGAGAAGCAGACTCCCCGCTGAGCAGGGAGCCTGATGTGGAGTTCAACCCTAGGAACCCTGCAATCATCACCTGAGTTGAAGGCAGATGCTTAACCATCTGAGCCACTGAGGCACCCCAGGTGTGAATAATTTCAATTTTTTATTAACATATAATGTATTATTTGCCCCAGGGGTACAAGTCTGTGAATCGTCAGGCTTGCACACTTCACAGGACTCACCATAGCACATATCCTCCAGTGTGAATAATTTTTTTTTTTTTAGATTTTTTTTAAAATTTATTTATTTGACAGAGAGAAATCACAAGTAGACGGAGAGGCAGGCAGAGAGAGAGAGGGAAGCAGGCTCCCCGCCGAGCAGAGAGCCCGACGCGGGACTTTGATCCCAGGACCCTGAGATCATGACCCGAGCCGAAGGCAGCAGCTCAACCCACTGAGCCACCCAGGCGCCCCAAGTGTGAATAATTTTAACACAAGTTAAAAAATAGGATTAATAGCTATTAAGAATATTATATATCTGATACAATGTTGGACTTACTTCAAATACAGGGTTTTTACTTTGCTATTAATTTTTTATTCTGACTACAGTAACTGCCCTATCCTAACTTTCTATTAAAACATGTTTATTAAACGAGGGAAAAGTTCCTGGTAATAACAAGTTCCAGCATGCATTACCTTGTCCTGAAGGGTTTGCTGCCATATCTTCCTATTTTGTTTCAGCTATGCTCAGTGGCAACTGGTCAGCACTTTACAGTCCCCTGTAGAAAATTATGTGTATACATATATAAAATATACCATACTTTAGTAACAAACTAAAAGTTGTCAGGAACAGCTAACCTCCCTACAATGAAACGTTTTCAGTTTTTTTTACCTCTTCAGAAATATGCATCTGAAAAGTGTACAGACTAAATCACAAATTTAAATTCTGCAAGTCCCTCAAGTATTTAATTAATTAGTATTTAATTAAGTATTTAATTAGTATTTAATTAAGTATTTAATTAGAACATTAAAGTTCAATGTTTACTCTTGGCGATAAACCAACATTTAGCATAGCATTAAAGTTCAATGTTTACTCTTGCAGATACCAACATTCAGCATTGCTGTCTTTAATATTACAATGTATTACATTACATTGTATTTACCAAACACTATTGATACAATGTATCAACCAACTGATAGCATCAATACAATCAGTGCTAGACAGGAAAACAAACAAAGTAACAAAAATTCCTCGATGGTCCTTCTTTATTCACTTAAAAAATATATCCATATAACGCGCCTAGAATTCATTAAGTACATACTCGGCACCATACACTGTGTAAGATGCTTGAAATTCTTTTATTTATCACCACTTTATAGATGGGGAGATCCGTGCCCAAAGCCACAAAGCTAGTAAGAATACTTTGGGCTGTTAGTTTCCCAACTTTGTGGGTTTTGTATCAGGCCTTGGGGAGATCGCAAATGAGCAAGACCCTACCCCTCAAGGGACACAGAGTTCCAGCGGGAAAATATACTCTCATTCAAACAACCCTACTGAAGAGTTTAACAAACGCGCTCTTTAAAAGGCGCCAACAGTGCTCCGGAAGCAGAGAGGAACTGATTCTATTGGCGTGATGAGGGATGCCTTAGGGGAACCCGGGAAAAGTACAAGGGCTGGCAAACAGATTTCGGTTTTGAACAAAATATCCTTAGGTGCTCCTGCAGAAGCGCAGGGCGAGCCAAGCCGGTTGGGAGAAGAGGAAAGAGGGCCATCTAGTGAACGGAAACGTAAAGCAGGGATGTGACAGGGCGGCACCTGCTTCTCAAAGGGTCCCTGCAGGAGGGCGTGGAGCGCAGGCTGGGCGGGGGCTGCGGCCGACAGCATCCCGAGAAAGGGAAGTGAGGAAGGTGGGGAGGCGGCTACCCTATGGCAACAAAGACAGCAGCAGCAGATCAGCGCCGGGACCACACACTTCCCTCCCCCGCCGCCGTCAGGCGTTCCTACTTACCAGGGCCAAGAGAGCACCCAGGACCCTCCTTGCCGTCCGATCGCTCTCTCAAAGGGGGCGCGACCACTTAGAGACCTGCAAACGGAGCCCAACTTGCGGCTCTACAACCTTCCCGCCCCCGCTGCGCTTCCGCCTCCTGCCTGACGTACACCGAAGGGAGCGGAAGTTCCGCCTCCCGCATGCGTCCAGCGGCAGCTGCCCGCAGCGATCCGTGTTTTAACTGCAGCCCCGTGCATAAGGCCACTTCCTTTCCGAAGAGTGGCAGCCGAAGAGGCGCATGGGAGATGCAGGCTGTGCTGTTGGGGGCGGAGCCCGGGTAGGGCGGGCCCAGGAGGGGCGGGCCCAGGCGGGGCGTGGAGACGCTTGCCGCTGACTATGCGGGCAGGGGCGGGGCCGACACTAGCCGGGTCCCTAGCACCGCGAGTTACCCTTTTTTCGAGGCCATTATGGTTCAGAGAAAAGTCTCCAGCCCGGCGGGGCCTGAGACGATAGGAATGCGCTTCCCCTGGGATGAGGGGAGGGCCAAACTTCACAGGCTGGGCAGCCTTTCGAGATTGAACAACCATCTGGGGTTGTGCGCCCACACACATCCTCAAATCCCAGGGATTTGTTTTTGTTTTAATAGTTCGTGTAATTATACATAAGAAAAGCACAAAACGTGCAGAAATGTTTGCTACTGTGCGATCATATGTTCAAGAAATGGCTGTGTCACATCTCAATACACGAAGACCCTTCTGGTGGGTTCACTGCTGCGTGATTCGTATTTACATTGAAAGGTAACCGTGTACTGGCGTGCGTCACCTGTTCTGTGGTCGGTAACCCCGGTTACGCACATTTTCTAGAATTTGAACTTATGTTCTTAACAATCGGTATTTGCTCAAGTGGTAAATGTTTGTAATGCACAATTTTGTTGTGCACGGATCTAGGACTGAAGTCATAACACTACCAAGCATTTATTGAGTGGCTTCTGCACGCTAGGTTCTTGTGCATCAGCTCCGGTCCTGTCATTTCCTGATGTATGTATGATGTATATTTACATATTCACCTATGAAGCTCAGAAATGTTGAATTACTTTAGGTCAAGTGGCAAGCTGAGTTTCAGAGGAGTGAATGTTTGCCAGATGCTAAGGCCCACATTCTTAGATCCCACACATTGTCTCTACTCTGCAGGAAGGAATTCCTTTGAGGCCAAGTCTTGTTGACATCTTTAATACAGATATAAAGTATAATACTTAAGCCTTCTGAGAGTTGGCCAGGGCTGCTTTTCAATTAAGAGGCCTTCCTGAGGGGCGCCTGGTCGACTCAGTTGAAAGAGCATGTGACTCTTGATCTGCAGGTCATTAGTTTGAGTCCCATGTTGGGTGTAGAGATTACTTAAAAAAATAATAATAATAAAACAAAATATTTACCAAAAAAGGGGAGGTATTTTTGAATCCTGGGCTGACTGAAAAGACAACTGGGATATATATGGCTGACAAAACCTTAATGAAATTATTTTGGTTTAAGGTGGTCTGACTAGGGGCGCCTGGGTGGCTCAGTGGGTTAAGCCGCTGCCTTCAGCTCAGGTCATGATCTCAGGGTCCTGGGATCGAGTCCCGCATCGAGCTCTCTGCTCAGCAGGGAGCCTGCTTCTCTCTCTCTCTCTCTGCCTGCCTCTCCGACTACTTGTGATTTCTCTCTGTCAAATAAATAAATAAAATCTTTAAAAAAAAAAAAAAAAGGTGGTCTGACTAGACAATACAGAAACCAAGGCATAAGAAAGCTCCTAAGTCTGATTTCTTTGTTTTTAAAAAATGTTTTATTTAAATTCCAGTTAACATACAGGGTAGTATTAGTTTCAAGTGTAGGATTTAGGATTCATCACTTACATACAACATGCAGGGCTCATCACAAGTGCCCTCCTTAATGCCTGTCCCCCATTTGGCCCATCCCCCACTCACCTCCCTCCAGCAGCCCTCAGTTTGTTCTCTGTAGTTAAGACTGTTTTCTGGTTTGCCTCTCTCCCTGCCCCTTCCCATGTTCATCTCTTTCTTAAATTTCACATATGTGTGAAATCATATGGTCTTTGTCTTTCTCTGACTTATTTTGCTTAGTATAATAAACTGTAGCTTCATCCAAGTTATTGCAGCTGGCAGGATTTCATTCCTTTTTATGACCGATATTATTTTGTGTATATATACCACAACTTCTTTATCCGTTCATCAGTCAATGGATATTTGGGCTCTTTCCCTAATTGTGCTAGTGTTGATAATGCTGTTGTAAACATCAGGGTGCATGGGTCCCTTTGAATCAGTATTTTTGTATCCTTTGGGTAAATACCTAGTAATGGGATTGCTAGGTCATAAGTCGTCCTATTTTTTACTTTCTGAGGAACCTCCATACTGTTCTCCAGAGTGGCTGCATCAGTTTGCATTCTCCCCAACAGTGCAAGAGGGTTCTCCTTTCTCATTCTCCCAACATCTGTTGTTTCCTCTGTTAATTTTAGCCGTTCTGACAGGTATAAGTTTGTAGTTTTGATTTGTATTTCCCAGATGATGAGTGATGTTGAGCATCTTTTCATGTGTCTGTTACCAGTCTACATCCAATGGACATTCTGAAAGAAGCTCATTTATGGTGAAAGCAACAACAGCAAAAAAGAGTTCTATCTCCAGGACAGTACTTTGTAATTTCCTGGCAAATTCAGCCTCCAAGCATTGGGAGAACATTATCAGAAGAAAGAGAAATTTAATTTGCTTCTAATTTTTTTTTTTTTTTTTGTCCTTTACTTGGTAGGTGTTAGCTCTTGAACTTCCTCTGTCTTCTCCTTGAGAGTTTTGGAACTTCTGCCTCATAGAATTTAGACATATCAGTTCATAGTGGGTCAGTTTACTTGGGTTCAAATCCTGGCTCTAACACTTAATGGTTGTGAGCCCTTGTTTAACCTTTCAGTGCTTCAGTTCTGTCATCTGTAAAAAGGAAATAAAAATTAAATGAATAACCACTTCACATCCATTGGATGGCTACTATAAAAAAACAGAAAATAAAATAATAAATGTCAGAGAAATTGAAACTCTTGTGCACTGTTGGTGGGAATATAAAATGGTACAACTATTGTGGAAAACAGCATGATGGTTACTCGAAAAAATTAAAAATAGAATTACAATATGGTTTAGCAATTCCATTTCTGGATGTATACACAGATAATTGAAATCAGGGCCTCAAAGACATATCTGCACACCTGTATTCATAGCAGCACTATTCACAGTAGCCAGGAGGTGGAAGCAACCCAAGACCATGGATAAGATGAATAGATAAACAAGATATGGTAAATACATACACTATAATATTAATCAGCCTTAAAACAGAAGGTAGTTCTGATATATGCTATATAGCATGCATGAACCTTAAGGATGTTATGCCAAGTGAAATATACCAGTGGCAAAGGGCAAATACTGTGTGATTCCACTTATCTAAGGTACTTAAAGTAGCCAAAATCATACAAAGTGGAATGGTGTTTGCCAAGGGCCGGGGAGAAAGGGAGCATGGAGAGTTGTTGTGTAATGGGTTATAGAGTTTCAGTTTGACAAGATGAAAGGAGTTCTGGAGATGGCTGCTGGGGATCGTGGCCACATTTTCCTGCCCATCTTGTTATGTGGTCGTAGATCAGCTGATGAATACACAGATCCTCCACATCAACTAGGGAAAAGTCCAGGACCAAAGGAAGGCATATGGCAGTCCTGTGACTCTGCTGATTGATAAGGAAAGGCCCTGTAGCAGTCTACAAAGGCATTATGCTTATTATGGGCCTTTACTATCAAAGTAGAGAGTTGAGAATAGCTCCCAGCTTCCAGTTGGAGCCTCCTTAACTCTCTTTGGCTATTTTGTGATTAAATATTTATGGAAAATGCATTAGGCTAGACAGCCTTTAAAATAAAGTGTGTAGAAGTTTGAGACAATTGCCATATTAATTATCTACTGCTTGTAACAAATTACCTCCAAACTTGGCAATTTTTAAAAAGATTTATTTACTTATTTATTTATGTGAGGGGGGCGGTGAGGCAGAAGGAAAGGGAGAGACAGAACCCCAAACAGGCTCCCCACTGAGCACAGAACCCAGCACAGGGCTGGATCTCAGGACCCTGAGATTATGACCTGGGCCAAAACAAAGAGTCAGGCACTTAACCAATTGAGCCACCCAGGCGCCCCCAAACTTGACAGTTTCTCACAACAAATGTACATCCTCTTATAGTTTCTGAGGGACTGGAATGTAGGCAGCATGGCGGGGTGGTTCTGGTTTAGGGTCTTTCGTAAGGTTGCAGCCAAGATCCGAGCTGGGATTGTAATCATTTGAAAGCTCAGTTGGACAGAAGGGTCCGCCTGCAAGTTCACTCACGTGGCTAAGGACAAAAGGCCTCAGTGCCTCAACCTGTGGGCCCTGCCATGGGGTTGGTCATGACATGGATGACTCACAGCTGGAGCACGTGATACAAGAGGGAGAACGAGTGACCAAGACAGAAGCCACAGCGTCTTTTATCACCCAATCTTAGGAGTGACATAGCATTCTTCTGCCATATACTGTTGCTCACAGACGGACCCTGATCCATTGCAGAAGGGACTGCAAAGCATACAGGGAGTTGGGATCACTGGGGACTCAGAATACCATAGACCAGGTGGCTTCTAAAGGATGATTTTATTTCTCCCAGTTCTGGAGGCTGGGAAGTTCGAGATCGAAGCAGCAGCATGATCTGGCTCTGGTGAGGGCCTGCCTTCCCATTCATAGACATCTGTCTTTTTGCAGTATCCCTATATGGTAGCAGCATTGCCCGGTGGACTGGGGAGACCTTGGGCCCTGAGGCCTCCACCCAGCTCATTCCCCCAGGTATCGCTGGAGGCTCTTGGTCTCCTGCAAGAGACTGACCAGACATTCAAGGACCGACCAGGCACAGTGGTTGAGCAGTGTAAGTGAAGAATTTATTAAAGCTAGAGTATGCTCTTAAATAAATAAATCTTAAAAAAAAAAAAAAAAAAAAGGGATGCCTGGGTGGCTCAGTCAGTTAAGCAGCTAACTCTTGATTTCAACTCAGCTCATGATCTCAGGGTCCTGGGATCAAGCCCCAAGTCAGGCTCTTCACTTAGTGGGAAGTCTGCTTGTCTCCCTCTCCCTCTGCTTCTCCCCCTGCTCACTCTCTCTCTTTCTCAGATAAATAAATACATCTTTTTAAA
Organism: Mustela putorius furo; assembly: GCF_011764305.1. Classification (NCBI taxonomy): domain Eukaryota; kingdom Metazoa; phylum Chordata; class Mammalia; order Carnivora; family Mustelidae; genus Mustela; species Mustela putorius. Next base: position 15,659,466 of record NW_025421423.1, read on the forward strand.
AGGGGGGGGGGCAAGAGTACACTCTCAAAATGTGAGAGCTAGAGAGCTTAAGAGAGAGCTGCGCCAGGGGTTTGGGTCTCTTACAGACAGTTGTTAACTAGGAGGGTGGAGTATTTATTACTTGGGGAAGGGATTTCCCAGGGTTTTGTGCCTTTACTTGGTCAGGGTCTCTGGCCTCCTTTATTTTGGGCTTGTCTGGTTTAATACAGCTTCCTGTGGCTTTGTTTTTGGAATGCTGCCAAGACAGGTCTCTGGCTTTCCTGATAATGGGTTGTGACTCCCTCTTTGCTGTCCTCCAGGCATCCTGTCAAAGCCTAAGTAACCGCCTGCTCTAACAGTAGGAGTAAAGGAGCTCTCTGAGGTCTCTTTTATAGCGACACTAATCCCCTTTATGAGGGCTTTGCCCTTATGACCTACACGCCTCCACAAAGCCCCGCCTCCAAGTAACCACATGCTGGCGACAAGGATTTCAACAGATGGATTTTGGGCTCTAGGGACACAAACATTCAGTCCAAAGCAGGGACCATCCTGGAAACTGGCTACTAAAACTATATGCTTTAAAAAAAAATCTTATTTCAGATCCTTTAACATAAAATGGGGTAAAGTTATTTCAGGAGATTCTAAGCTACAAAAAAAGGGGTAGAATTGCCCACTCGTTGAGAGATCGACCTCTAGAACCAGACTTGGAGAAGATACCCTTGAAGGAGAGTGGGTTTCAGTTAAAAAGTTAGACAGATAGTCTGATGATTTAAGGGGAATTTACATACCATGAAATGAAACCTCTAGAAACTTTAGAAGTAATTAGTATCCTTTATGGGATCTTTACTATTGCTAGGCCTCACTTGTGCTGTCTCAAGACTTACCTTTGAGAAGGATACAGTGATCATCTTTCAGCTTTAAAAATGTAGAGATACAGGGCGCCTGGGTGATTCAGTCGATTAAGTGTCAAACTCTTGATTTCCACGTGGATCATAATCTCTGGGTGGGCGATGGAGCCCTGGGTCGGCTCCGCACTCAGCAGGGAGTCTGCTTGATTCTCTCTCTGCCCCTCCTCCCACTCATGCCCACTCTTGCTGTCTCTCTCACTCTCTCAAAGAAGTAAATTAAAAAAATAAATAAATAAAGATGTGGAGACATTGAGGCTTTGAGAAATGAAATAATCCAAGATGCCACCCCTTTCTGTTTACAAATAGCTGGTAAAGGACACACACTCTACCCTCTCATTGGCTGGTGAATAGAAGGCTGCTTTAGGACCTGCCAGAAGTGCAAGGCTGGTATAGGCAGAAACAGGTCAGCACAGGGAATCCATCAGCAAAAGAAAAGAAAGGATTGTTTCAGGCAAGGTCACCTTCCCTTAGAGGGAAAGGGCGTGGGGGCCTTACCCTGCAGGTCTCTTCCCCAGTGCTGATCAGGAAAATTCCGGACAGATCGGTCTAAAATTTCACCCGTGGGAGAAGCTGGCACTGCAGTTAGTGTAGGTATTAAGTCTCAGTGAGACTTAACATCAGTGAATCTATTTTTTTTTAAAGATTTTTATTTATTTGTTTGACAGAGAGAGATAACAAGTAGGCAGAGAGGCAGGCAGAGAGAGAGAGAGGAGGAAGAAGGCTCCCCGTTGAGCAGAGAGCCCGATGTGGGGGGGGGGGGCTCTATCCCGGGACCCTGAGACCATGACCTGAGCCGAAGACAGAAGCTTAACCCACTGAGCCACCCAGGCACCCAAGTGAATCCATTTTGAGTCTGTTTCTTTTTATCAAAGTCAATGAGTAGGTGAGGCCCCCCCTTGCATTTATACCCACGGCCAAGGATAATAGTATGTGGTGTGGTCACAGCCACCAACTGGTGCAGATTGTAGCCCCATGTGCAGTCAGGTCCAGTCCACAGTTTTCGGGCAGACACCAAGGGGTTAGGTCTTTCTGCCTCCTTCCCCATGGAGGGAGGTCAAGGGGTACCTCCTCCGGTGGGGCAAGGAGAAGAGGACCACGAGAGCCGGCACAATTAGTTTGGGAATGTTTTAACAGATTTGTTGACTTTAAAAAGTAAGAGTTTTATTTTATCACTGCTTTGTCCCTTTATTTTATTTTATTTTATTTATTATTTTTTTTTAAAGATTTTATTTATTAGAGAGAGAGAGGGGGAGAGAGCAAGCACAGGCAGACAGAATGGCAGGCAGAGGCAGAGGGAGAAGCAGGCTCCCTGCTGAGCAAGGAGCCCGATGTGGGACTCCATCCCAGGACGCCGGGATCATGACCTGAGCCGAAGGCAGCTGCTTAACCAACTGAGCCACCCAGGCGTCCCCCTTTATTTTATTTTTTTAAAAAGATTTTATTTGTCTGAGAGAAAGAGAGAGAGAGAGAGCACAAGCAGGGGGAGCAGTAGACTCCCCATTTAGCAAGGAGCCCAATGTGGAACTCGATCCCAGAATCCTGGGATCATGACTGGAGCTGAAGGCAGACGCTTAACTGACTGAACCATCCAGGCACCCCGGGTCTGTCCCTTTACTTAAGTTGAACCCTGTTGTTTTCAGGGGGTAACTCGCAAAATTGCATTGGCTCCTCATGGAGCATGACAGCGTGAGCAGAATAAGGCTTTGTGTCATCTACTTCTAACCTGGTCACCTCTAAGGGTCCAGGTTTCCAGTACCTTTTGGTATCTTCCAGGTTTCTACCAGTGTGCTAGGCAGACACACCCACCAATTGACCTATAGAAGCCAAGATGTGCACTTTGGTTCATTTATTCAACAAACATTTAATGAAGATACAAACGGAATGATCTCTCCTTTTCTCTAACATGAGAATGCAGGCCAGAACCCCATTTTTGCTTTTTCACTTTTTTGAAAGTTCCTAAAGGATGCTTTGTGGGCTCTTACTGAATGTAGCTAATATGAGAATTAGTGACCTTCAGCTTTACTCTTCCTTCAAAGTTCAAGGTGTGTGCTTGTCTTAAACTATTACAGTAGCATTATTAACAGCTCCTCGAGGCTTGGTGCCCTTTGAAAATTTAATAAATTGCCTGAAGGGCTCTGATTGGAAATCATTAATGATAAAATACCAGCCCCGTGCTATATGTTCCAAATCTCCCAGCGTTCTTAAAATTCCTTTTTAATTAATTAATACCTTTAATTTACTATTCTTGGGCCAATTTTATTCAAACCCAACCTTAGGAATGAACTGCATTCCTACTGTGACTAAAGGTAAAGTTATTTGCGGTCAGGTCCTACTCCCTGGAACCTGTCAGTATTACCTTACATGAAAAAAGGGGACTTTACAGGTGAGATTAAGAGTTTTGAAATGGGGAGGTTTTCCGGGATTGTCCTGGTGACCCCTAAGTGCAATCACAAGTGTCCTTATAAGAGAGAGGCAGGGAGGGGTGTGTGGCTGGCTCAGTTGGTAGAGCATGGGACTCTTGATCTCAGGGTCGTGATTCAAACCCCATGGACATGGAGCCCACGAGACAGAGAGAGAGCACGCGTGCTTTGACATAAGCAGAAGAGAAGACTGTGCTAGAAGTATAACCCAACCAAACAAGAGGTCATCTGCCGAGGACATGGCAAGCCAGTGAAAAATCTGACCCCAGCCCTTGCATCGATGCAAGCAGGGCTGTGGGCTGGTGTGGCACCGCCCAGAAGGGGGAACTGCTGCTCAGAGTCCTGAATTCCCAGATGGCTTATGAACAATGGTTTTCAAAGGGTGGAACTTCAGACTTAGGGAATCAGGTTGTGGATCATGCTGATTAATCATGATCATGCTGATTAATTAGGAATTTGACCGGCTGTAATAATTCCTTTCTTGATCTTCTGGTCCCCTCTGCTGACTCCCTGTCTGGTTTCAGTGTGACTGCAGCAAGGCGGTCGTCCCGCATCAGGGGCCTGACTCTGCCAGACATTTGCCGCAGACTGTGTGCAGTGTCTGCTCCAGACCACGCAGGCGAAGGTTCTACGTCCTGTGACTGGCTATTATTGAACTGCAAGCTGTTATTTTTTTCTTGTAAGCACAGCACATTATGTCTGTTATCTTGGGCAGATCAGCAGCCCACAGGCTTTTTGGGAGGCAACTCTATGTTATTTCTTGAGGCTGTTTTACAGGTTCCTTTCTCAGTAACTCAGGGCTCTGTGACTCTGGTCAGAGGCAGCCCGGAGCCCTATGTCCTTATGGCGGTGTCTGCGGGGGGTGGCATCTCCAGTTTCAGAAGCAAGGGACCTTCTCTCCTCCTGATATGGGGCTTGATCCCAGGATGCTGGGATCATGACCTGAGCTGAATGCAGACGCATCCAGGCACCCTCTGAATGTAGTTTTCATTGCTTCAATACAGAACTTTAAGTTTCTACTACATAGTATCCCTAAGACATATCTTATCTTCTACATTGTATCTCTAAGACATTATTTTACAACTTGGTAAAAATGCAAATGACCTTTGGCAGTTTGCCTTTTTTCCATAAGTATCTGAACGTTTCACTGAGTGCTTTCTACATGCAAATCACCGTGCTGGGCAGTGTGGATGATACAAGACCAATCAGACAGGACAATGTTGCACTGACATGAGACTGTTAGAAGAATTACAAGTGTCATCCCTTACGGGTATTTTCCCATTGTTTTTTTTTTTTTTTTTTAAGATTTTATTTATTTATTTGACAGAGGGAGAGATCACAAATAGGCAGAGAGACAGACAGAGAGAGAGATGAGGAGAAGCAGGCTCCCTGCTGAGCAGAAAACCCAATTCGGGACTCGATCCCAGGCCCCTGGGATCATGACCTGAGCCGAAGGCAGAGGCTTAACCCACTGAGCCACCCAGGCGCCCCTTTCCCATTGTTTTAAAGGAAGCTTCCTGTTCAGTATCAACCATCTAATACCTAATCAGCAACAGGAATGATGATTTTTCAGTTATCTCTTAACACCCATAAATCGGTCAGAGTCCTGTGCCTTTGCAAGACTTTCAAAGTAAATATGGTATTTCTCAAAATTAAGAATTGTTGGGGCACCTGGGTGACCCAGTTTGTTAAGGCCTCTGCCTTTGGCTCAGGTCATGATCCCAGAGTCCTGGAATCGAGCCCCGTTCCGGGCTCTCTGCTCAGCGGAGAGCCTGCTTCCTCCTCTCTCTCTGCCTGCCTCTCTGCCTACTTGTGATCTGTCTGTCAAATAAATAAATAAAATCTTTTTTAAAAAAATTAAGAATCATTTAGAAATCAGGTTGATGACTTCAACACAAACAAAACTACAAAACCAATACACTTCAATCAATCCATTACCTTTTATGTGACAGTGGATGTTTTGGCAGACTCGAATCTCTGCTGACAGCGTGAAGATGATGCTCTTAACAACAGCGTGCATTTCTCTGGGCTCGCTCGCCTCTCCCATCAGTTTTCTTCATTCAAAACGGAGCTGTGTTCCAAGCAGCTGAAAGACTCCATATGTCTAACTCATTAACCAGTGCTTTCTAGCTTATAGCTCAACTAATGATAGCTTCTTTGAGACCTCAACAGAGCCCTGACCCTGGGGAAACAAGGAACCAGGTGGTCCCAGAAGATCAGGCTTGACCACACTAGGGAATGGCCTTCCTCCATGCCAGCAAATCTGCAAGAGATCATGTTGAGAATGCTTCCCCTGCATGTCGACCCTACCCACTTCCTCCTGCCTCCCCCTTAAAAAACGCTTGCTTGGTTCGAGACTTTGGGAAAGGGTCTTTGGCCATTAGTCCAGCATCTTCTCAGGTTGCCAGCTTCCTGAATAAAGCAAAGGGACTTTGGAAAAGGGACTTTGAAAAGGGACTTTGAAAGCAAATTTTCCTTTCCAACCAGCACTTGTCCCTTGAGTACTGGCTTTCAAGCTGTGAGCAGCCAAACGTGGGTTTTGGTAACAAAAGGACATGAACTCTTCTCCTCTGTAGCGTGATGTAAGGTCATTTGGCTTTCATTGAGTCCAGGCCTACCCTCAGACCCAGACTGGAGGGGCTTCTGCCCCCACGTCTTAGAGGATTCTGTGTAACACACACGTGTACACACAACATGCACACATCTATTCAAGAGCAGATGGAAACCTCTGTGCCTTGAGATCTGGCGGTCAGCAACTGGCTGGTCACAGCCTAGAACTTCGGACATCTGCTGCTATGGCTAACACTATTCAGGCTCATGGAAACACTTCGTATCTCTTGCCCTATTTTTTTTTTAAATGAAGTTTTAAAACTTTATTTAAGGAATCTCTACACCCAATGTGGGGCTCAAACTCACCGCCCCGAGATCAAGAGCCACATGCTTCTCCAACTGTGCCAGCTGGGTGCCCCCTGCCTGATGCTCTTGAATCAAAAGGTGGCTGAGGCAGAAAGTTGTGAAGAGTTATGGGTTATGCCCTTTCAGGTCTGAGTTGGGATAAACCCAGTCTTCTTGTGTGGTTCCTGTGCTCTCACACGGCCACCACTGTCAGAGCACTTCCGACACCTAGTGGGAGCATGTGTCTCCCACACCACGCAGCTCTCATACCAGCGGGGTGTCTGCAGTGTAACCAATTCTGATACCGTCTTCTTGGAGATAATATAGATAATACAGATCCCACAGGTAAAGGGCTCCGTCCCACAGGACTGCTCTCCCTCCCCTCTGCTTCAGAGGCCAGTCTCAAGGAGAAGGTCCTCAGCTTACCCACAACGTCTGTCCAACTTGCCTACAAATTGGAGGCTCCTCCCCCTTGGGTTTGATTCTTGGGTAGTACAGCTCACAGAGGTCAGGGAAACCCTTACTTTCACTTACTGGTTTATTAAAGGATAGGATAAAGGATACAGATGAACAACTAGATGAGGAGATACATACCGTGAACTCCCGGGAGGGTCCCAAGCTCAGGAGCTTCTTTCCCATGGAGCAGGGTTGGGTCACCCTCCTACTATGTAGATGTGTTCACCAACCTGGAAGTTTTCCAAACCCTGTACAATTGGCAAATTTTATGGAGGCTTCCTCCCTGAAGCACGATCAATCATTAACTCCATTTCCAGGCCCTCTCCTTTCTCGGGAGAAAATTCCAAGCTCCCTGCCCCCTTTCCTAGAGCCATCGGAGCCCACCCAGTCATCCCATTAGAACAAAAGACACTCCTGTCACCTAGGAAATTCCAAGGGGGTTAGGAGCTTGTATTGGGAGCCAGGGTCAAAGACCACATTTTAGAACAGAGTTGCTCTTGTGTGCTTATCATTTAGGAATTTACAAGGGTTTCAGGAGCTCTGTGCCAAGAATGAGGTGGAAGAGGGGGCCGAGACCAACGTATATTTTTTTCTGTTATCTCTCAAGGCCAGAAATGCAGGGACTTGAGAGATAAAATGCAGCATTTTAGTGCAGGGACTAAAACGATCAGCAGAAGTACTTAGATAAGACAAACAACAAATTCCAAATACTGTGTCTCAGATCAGATGTGAATTCTATAAATTTTTGCATAACCAACACTGATTTGTCTTTGGTGCTGAATTTTGCATTTTCTTGCTTTTCTTTTGGCTCTTATTTGTGATTCTGGAGTTGCTCATGAATTAACTGTAGTGTTCACAACAGCGATACTGGTGGCTGAAGAACATTTATGCAATATTAAACAATTGCTATTCATTTTATGTTTGTGTATATGTCAGTTTACATATGTTGAGTGAAGCATAATACTCATTTACTGTATGACTCTAGAGATTGCTTTAAAAGATGGCAAACATTCAATATGAGTGATAATTGTGATAAGATTAAAATTATTCTAATATTCTGTGATAATTTATCATGGACCCCCATTTCAATGTTTTAATGATATGTAAAATTTGTGATTCATTTCTGTACCTAAATATTTTAAGAATTTAGGGGCGCCTGGGTGGTCAGTGGGTTGAGCCTCTGCCTTCTGCTCAGGTCATGATCCCAGGGTTCTGGGATCGAGCCCCACATCGGGCTCTCTGGTCAGCGGAGAGCCTGCTTCCCCCTCTCTCTCTGTCTGACTCTCTGCCTACTTGTGATCTCCATCAGATAAATAAATAAAATCTTAAAAAAAAAAAAAGAATTGGCAATTTCAGTTGTCTCCTTGCCAGAGAGTATATTCCCTCCACACTGAAATTAAGAAAAAAAAAAAAAACAAAACAAAACTAAGAACTACAATCACTAGAGAAAATTTAGTTTGTCTAATTCGACATCAACTGTTGTTAAATCAATTAAACAAGAAGGCTATTAGACTGGGGTAGCTCTAATGTGATTTAAGCCTGTGCATGCTTCAGGGTAATGAAATTGAAACCTCAGGACAACCAATCACAAAGAACCGTCTAAACTTTAAACTATAGCCAGTCAATAATTTCCCTGCTTGGCTTCTGTCTTTCCTTTATAAAAGTTTCTCCTCAGCTCCTGTTGGTGGAGTCACAGTTTGGCTCTGTTCCCAATTTGAATTTTTTGCTCAAACTCTTCAATTTTTAAGCATGTCTGGGTTTATCTATTAAACCCTGTCGATGGTACACAATTCATGTGAAAGTTCTTATTTATCTCGAGGTGCCTGGGTGGCTCAGTGGGTTAAAGCCTCTGCCTTCGGCTCAGGTCATGATCCCAGCGTCGTGGGATTGAGCCCCACATCAGGCTCTCTGCTCCATGGGAAGTCTGCTTCCTCCTCTCTCTCTGCCTTGCCTCTCTGCCTACTTGTGATCTCTCTCTGTCAAATAAATAAATAAAATCTAAAAAAAAAAATCTTATTTATCTCATAATGTAAATAATTATTTTGCTGCTATGAAGGCAAGGATAAGTTTATGAGCTATGTGTGTGTATCTATTTTATTGCTCATATCAAATATCCACAGACTCCCAGACGTGAAAATTACTAAAGTTAGTTTTCTTTGCTATTTAGCCAACCTTCAGTCATTTCAAAGCCATAGATTTATATGCATTTATTAGCTTGGTTAATAATTTATAAATATTTAGACACATGGGGCCTGCAATTGTGCCGTGGGCCTGGGCCTCCCAAATGCTCAGATGTGCCTGACCAGGCACAAATTTGCATGTGTTACATTTGTCACTGACATAAGGAAATTAAAGTTGAAATATCTGGTAGTTTCTCAATCTTAAGTATCAATGTGGGAACTGATATCTATTTCATTACTCAGCTAAACAATGGTCACCTAGATAATTCAGAATATGCTCTTATATTTTATACATATATAGTATTCAGGATATTAAAAAAAAAACTTTTAAGATCATCAAAATGAGATGCTGAGAACATACCAGTTCCGGTTAAATTTGACATTACATATACAGTTAGTAGCAAAGAGATACATATGTCTGAAGTGTTAAAAGAAATTCTAGGGGCGCCTGGGTTGCTCAGTCAGTTGAGCATCTGCCTTTAGGTCAGGTCATGATCCTGGGGTCCTGGGATCGAGTCCTGCATTGGGCTCCCTGCTCAGCAGGAAGCCTGCTTCTCTCTCTCCCACTTCCCCTGCTTGTGTTTTCACGGTCTCTCTTTCTCTGTCAAATAAATAATCTTTAAAAAAATCCTAATAAGTAAAATAAAAATTTTCTCTAAAATTGGAAATGCCTCTGTAGAGTACATCAGATTATACAATATGGATTCAGTCTTGCTGGTTAACACATGTCCCAAGATGCATCTGGTAAAAGTGAGGATAGAACAGAGTACGTCATGAAGTGGAGGAGAGGGGTGGGGCCTAGCTATTAGGTGGAGGTCTGGGGCTGTGCCTGAATTTATCTTTGTTGCTGCTGTGTAGCATAAAAATATAATTTGAAATAGAAAGTGATACCAGGTTGGGGGGGCCTGGGTGGCTCAGTCAGTTAAGCATCCGACTCTTGATCTCTGCTCAGGTCTTGATCTAAGGGTAGTACGCTCAAGCTCCACATTGGGCTTCATGCTGGGCATGCAGCTTACTTTAAAAAAAAAAAAAAAAGTAATACCTGCAGCACCTGGTGGGCTGAGTCGGTAGAGCATGCGACTCTTGATCTTGGGGTTGTAAGTTTGAGCCCCATGGTGGGTGTGGAGATTACTTAAAATTAAAAAAAAAAGTGATACCTGTCATAAGAGATTTTTTTTTAAGTCCTGTTAATTGGGTATAATGGAGATATCTTAAAATTCTTGTAGTTATATAACTTTAGGAGTAGAGAAAGGTTAAGTAAAAGGTTGACTTATACAGAGAATATTGCTTAGCCTTGGAAAAGAAGTAGAAAGTATTGTAAATATGTTTAACTCAGATATTTCATGCTTTGATTTAAAAATTGCTCCTTATTAGAATTTTTAAATTGCAAAGGAAATAAATGCTTTTTGTAATTTGTAAAGGGAAACAATATGAAGTTCTAGAAAGAAAATGTGAATCTGGTCTACTCTTGCCCTGCTGCACCCTCACCGCAAGATAAAAACCTTAACCGTCTGGTGCATATCCTCTCATATTTTTTTGTTATTCTCATATAAACCTATACACACATACATTCATATATGTATATATACATAACATTCATATATAGTGATCCCACTATCCATGTTATTTTACCACTTACTTTTTAAAATTTAATGTATCATAGACCTTTTTTTAAAGATTTTATTTGAGAGAGGAAGCATGAGAGCCTCTGGAGAGGGGGAGGAGTAGAGGGAGAAGCAGACTGCCCACCTAGCAGGGATCCGACTGCGGGACTCGATCCAGGACCCTGGGATCGTGACCTGAGCCAAAGGCAGAGGCTTACTCACTGAGCGACCCAGGAGCCCCTATCATAGACCTTCTGATACATAAAACTTTAATTTTTTATTACTGCATAATATAGTGTGATTGTACTGTAATTTGTTCAACCTTTCCCCTACTGATGTATATGTTGTATATGTATATGTATGTGTATATGTTTCCCCTACTGATGTATATGATGTATAGGTTGCTTCCACTCTCTGTGTCTCAGCAAACAGTGCTGCAGTAAACATCTTTGCACATAATATCCTTAGGGACTAGTGCTTTTATTTTGGTAGCAAAACTGGTTGTGCCGACACTGAGGGCACCTAGTTGGCTCCCTGTACCCTTACTAGCAGTGGACACGGAGGCAGATTTCACACGGAGCTTGTTTCAGGGCTCTCTGCTTCAACAGGTGCCCCTACACTGCTACACCCCCCCCCCCACACCCAGGCCTTGAGAAGCTTAGCGATGTGCTCACAGGGGTCTGTATTTTTGTGATACTTGAAAAAGTAGGTTCCTTTATCCACAACCATTTAAGACAACTGTGCCTTTTCACTCCCAAGTTTCTCTCCCTTCACACTTTCCCTTGGGTTGTATGGCCTTGGAGTGGCTTGTAGAAAATTCTTCTCCTCATCCAAGTTATAGAATTCTAAGCAAGTGTTTCTCTTCCACCAGGGATACCCTCAGTAAAGCGGAATGTACAATTATAAACTCACCTGGGACTCACCTGAAACACAGTAATTCCTGTCTGTAGGTTAAAACTCTGTAACAGTACTACAAACAGCAGGTGTGTTTGATGGTAAGCCATGTATTTTACGCCTGTCAGTGTATCAGGTTGGATCTTAGCATATTATCAACAATGAATTTGGGGTTGAAGAAACTTTTCTAAATTATCAGTAATAAAAATGCAAATTTCAAACAGCCCTGCTAGAGGAAAGGCTTCAATATCTTTCTGTTCTTTCTGTAGAAAACAGTGCTATAAAATAGTTGTCTTACAAAAAAGTGCTTAAGAATTATGCATCCAAAGACTATGAAAAATAGTATTGTAGGGGTGCCTGGATGGCTTAGCCAGTTAGCTTCCATTCTTGACTTTGGCTCAGGTCATGACCTCGGGATCATGATCCGAGCCAAAGGCAGTTGTCCAACCAACTGAGCCACCCAGGCATCCCTAACTATCTACATTCTTTTGTCCATTAAAAAAAATTTTTTTTAAGTACTCCAGGGGCACCTGGGTGGCTCACTCAGTCAGTTGAGCATCTGACTCTTGATTTCAGCTCAGGTCATGATCTCAGAGTCCTGAGAGTGAGCACCACCTCCACCTTCGGCTCTGTGCTGATCATGGAGCCTGTTTAAGATTATCAATCCCTGTCTCCCTCTGCCCTTCCCTTCCCCCATCCTGTCCCCCCCAAAAGTAAGCTCTATGTCCAATGTAAGGCTTGAACTCATGACCCCCGATATTAAGAGTCACACACACTACAGACTGAGCCAGCTAGGCACCCCTCTTTTGTCCATTTTTTTAATTGTTTCTTATTAATTTCTAGGAGCTGCATTCAAGGATATTTGTTACAGATCATTTTCTCTAGATTATCCTTTGTCTTTTTTTGGTAACAGCTTTAGAGAAATCTAATTCATATACTATACAACTCACCCATTGATTGATTAATATTCTCTTTTCTCAGCTTTACTGAGGTATAAGTGACAAAAATTGTGTATATTTAAGGGGTGCCTGGGTGGCTCAGTCAGTTGAGTGCCTGACTTTTGGTTTGGGCTTGGATCATGATCGATTGCACTGGGCTCTGCACACAGCAGGGTCTCTGCTCAGGGTTCTCTCCCTCTGCCCCTCCCCTGACTCTCATGTGTGTGTGTTCTCTAAAATAAGTAAATAAATCTAAAAAAAATTGCATATACTTAAGGTGTTCAATGTGCATACATTGTGATTATCACCATCAAGCTAATTAACATATCCATGACTTCACCCATTTGAAGTATACAATTCAGTGGTTCTTTCCATGTCCACAGGGGTGTGCAACCAGCTCCAAAATCAATTTTAAAACATTTAACCACCCCCAAAAGAAATCCTGTATTCTTTACCAACCCCTCTCCATCACAATTTATCTTTTGACATACAGTATTTTTAGTATCAAATTTTCTTAATTTTCTTATAGTCAAATATGCACAAGTTTCCAGTTTACTGTGTGGCTTAAGGTCTCTACTCTCTCTAATGTTCTTAAACATTCTGCTATTTTATTTTATTTTTTACTATTTTATTTTTACATTTATGTCTTCACTTCATCTGGAATGTATTCTCAGTCTTTTCCTTGTCTTGTTGACTTATTTTTGGGAAGGGATTAGTGTATCTAATGGGAGAGAAGTTTCTCTTTCAACAGGCTTGGAGGGAAGATAAACCCTGGAGGGCCAGGAACAAAGAGCAAGAGCACAGACGAAGAACATTCCCAAGAGGTGAAGTCTTGATCATCCCATGTGTGGTTGCTTAGGGGAGAGCATGGCGCTCGTGTGATGGACCACGTAAATTTGTCTTTCAAATAAAGAGTTGAAAATGGGGTCCTAACCACAAAGGTCAGAAAGGAGCCAAACTGCACTTAGCAGTGTGTTTCCAGAGAGTACAGGATTGAGTGGCAGGGGGTAGTGGAGGGGGGGTGGTGGGTAAGAAGGAGTAACCAGGGTAAAGAAACCTGACAAACACTACTTGGGCCAGGTCATCAAGGTTAACATCATGGTGACAAATCATGTTGACAGTGTGTACCTTTGGTATGTTATGATGAGATCAGGACTTTACTTTTGTGGTCTTCCTCCCCCAAAACCCATCATCTCAGTCTAACCACGAGAAAAACAACAGACAAACCCAAATTGAGGGGCATTCTATAAAATGCCTGGTTGATATTTTTCAAAACCAGCAAGGGCATCATAAATAAGGAAAGTCTGAGAAACTGCCACAAACCAGAAGAGGCTAAGAGACATGACTACAAAATGTAATGAGATGTTCTGGTTAAGATTCTGTAACAGAAAAAGAACACTAAGGAAAGAACTAACACAATCCAATAACATATACCATTTACTTAGTTAATAGCAATATGCCAAGGTTTCCTTCCGACAAATGTATCGCAATGATATAAAGCGTTAACAATAGAAGACACTGGGTGAGGAATATGTGGAAACTCTCCTACTGTCTTTGCAACTGTTCTGTAAACCTAAAAGTATTCTAATTTTTAAAAAATTAAAATGGAGGGGGAACTATTTTTGCTAGCCACATCCTTCCTGAAGGAGTATATCTAGGCCAAGAAAGCATCCTGCTTTCCCAAAGAGTTGGTGCCTCTAGAAGCTAGTGCTTAATTTGAACAAATTTTGTGGGTGGGTCAGAAACGAATTTTGAAACGTCATTTCTTTTGTTCAAATTCTCCACGCAGCTCAGAGAGGCCTCCCAGGACAGCTGATTCTGGTTGGTCTGGCCACTCCAGGCTTTCCATCCCAGCAAGTTCAGTGGGTTACAATGATATCCCTTATTCTCTCCTGCCCCAAGATGCTGCTCAAGACCTCCAGGAGGGTTATTGTTCTTGGTTCTTGAACCCTGGTTCTCTTCTTCACCATTGACAATTGCTTTTACCACCCCCGCCTCTTGCTTTAGGGACCAATTCAGACCCCTTACCCGGGCTTTTCTATCTTGGCTTCTCATTTTACTCACCTCAGCACAGGTTCAGGACTTCTGTCTGAAGTTGTGGGTTAGAGATAGTCCTTTTATCACCTTTCCCAGCCCAACTAGCTTAAGGCCCCCTGGGTGTCAGCCGGAAGAGTGGACACTGTAGCCTCTCTTGCCCATATGATAGAAAACCATCAGCAGCGATTTTATCAAATATGAAAGTCATCCTCTCTACTCCAGGAAAATTATAGGAGCTGTCCAGATGAGAGTAGCTTAAAAAATACTATTCTATTAGTAATTATGTTAATATATCAAATTATGATTTTTTTAATGAAGAGAGCAGAGGCGTGATTTAGTTTCTGGTATTGCCTTAAAGTTTCCTGATCCCCAGACAGCACTGGCCACGTACCCCTATATTAACTTTCTAGGGTGTTCTGGGTAGTGCTGGTGCTGATGGGAGACTGAAATCCAGAGCAGACCTTTACCCTCAGACTGTACAGAAATCTCGTGTTCAAAGTGAAGCTACAGCTCTGCTCTCATTTCACTGTTAAATTACTTTACCTGTAGCATCAATAACCTCCTAAGAGGCAACTCTGAGGGACTGGATGTGTGGCTTTTCCTGGGAAGAACTTGGGTTGGCTTTGACTTGCTGACGAGACGCAAATGAATGAGTGGATTGGGAAGACTGATGACCTCACAGGGATACTGACTTAGAGTAGACAAGATACAACACACTCACTGGAAATTGGAAGTTGAATGAAACTTCATCCTAGGGTAGGGCAGTGTGGTTTAAGAAATCGTTCAAAGGTCTGGGTTTGATTTTGGAAAAAGTGAGCACGTCAACAAGATAAAACTTCTAGAAGCTTCCATGTATTGCCCTCAACTCAAAGGGTACTGTCCCAGTAAACAGAGGGAACCAGACTAATGGGTGTGTGGTGAGCACGGCTTCCTGAATCTGCTGTTCTCTTCATGAGTCAGTGGTGACAGGGGGTTGCCTGCCACATCACAAGAGGCCCCAAATGGGAAGACCACGCCTCCTGCTCTGCCGGTCAGAGAACCTGCCATATCTACATGATCATTACCTTATCTCGATGGCCATGTGGGGGAAGCCCTGCCTTTAGCAAGTCATCTCACCTGGGCCAACCGTGTGGGTGCTGAGTGTAATTTCTTGGCTGTGCCCCCGCACCATCTTGCTAGGCTGCCCAAAGGTCCTGCAGAAAGATGAGGCCTCCTGTCTGCAGACTCCTTCCTCTGTGTAACAAGGACGAGACTGTGGGCCTGCATGTGCCTTTATCACCTGGGTCACAAAGCACAGGAGGACCTGGGAGGAGCAGGCCTGGCTAGACTTATCACAGTGGCAATCCTGGGCCAAGGGTCTGGGAAGAGCTGGTGGAATTCTGAGGCTTTGGGAAAGCCCAGGACCTCTGCCTTTGGAAGCCAGAAACTCTCTACTCCTCTTCTGTTTTACAGTGTTTTCTGCTTGAGAGAGCAGTGTTTCTCAACCTTTTTTCCTCATGACTGCCCTTAAGGGGGAAAAATGAAATCAGTTTCCATTTGCCTAAACACAAAAAATTATATATTAAGGAATAAAATGTTGCTGGGTTCACTTTGGAGATAGATCCATAAACCACTGTAATCTCTAAGACTTGTTTCCCCTTCTGTGACCCCAAGAACTAGTTTTTACGCCTTTTGAGGACAGTATTGCCCCCTTTGAGAATGCATGCCACGGAGGGACGTTGCTGCCCACAGGAGGGGCCTCTCTTCTGAGACCCTCTCCTGCCTGCTCGATTGCCTCTCCTCCGGAATCCCTCCGGATGAGTTCAGCTGCATGTCCCAGGGATCCCAGTTCAACTGCCTGCGACCCGAGGGAGGTTGACTTTTTACTGAAGAAGTCTGGCTCCAGGCGCCACGGCTCAGGGATGCCCGAGTAGTGGGGATGTCCCTGCTCACGGCCACAAGATGGCTGTAGCAGCTCCGGGCATGCCGCCCTCACAAGCCTGTGTGCGGAGGGAGGAAGGGAAACAGGGCAACCAGCAGGCAACTGGTAGGTAAATAGCAGCTGCTGACTCCACTCTTTTTTCTTCCTTCGGTCCTCGTTCCTTTACCTTTTACTTAAACTAGCATTGCCCAAGCCCATATGTGAAGCACTGGGCGTCCAAATGGACGGAAGCACTTAACAGTAGGACAGGCTGATTGCCCTTGAACAGGTTACTTAATATATCTGGGCCTCAACTTCCTCATTTATGAAGCGAGGGGCATAGACTCATTGCCTTTTTTAAATACATTACTTGGACTGAATAGTACATACTTGGACTGAAGCCTAACATAAAGGCTTACAAATCCTGAATGCATTGTGTGAACCAGCTCCCAGGTCAAGAAACAACATTATCAGTCCTCCAGAAACCCCCGTGAAGGTCGCACTATTCTGACTTCTACGACTGCACTTCAGTTGTGCCTGGTTTTGAACTTCAGACAACTGGCAGTCATAAAGTTGATGCTCTTTCTTTTTTTTAAGTAGGCTCCATGCCCAGCGTGGAACCCAACACAGGGCTTGAACTCATGAGCCTGAGATCAAGACCTGAGCTGAGATCAAGAGTGGGACGCTGGACTGACTGAGCCACCCAGGCACCCCGAGTAGACACTCTTTTGTATCTTTTTTTTTTTTTTTTAAAGATTGTATTTATTTATTTGATTGATAGGCTTCTTTCATTCAGCATTGTGTATGTGAGGGGCACCTGGATGGCTCCGTCAGTAAAACATTAGCTCTGGATCTCGGGGTCATGAGTTTAGTGCCTCCCCAAACTCTTCCCCGCCGCCCCCCTTCCCCACCTTAGGCATAGGGATATATATATATATTTTAATTTCTTTTTAGCATAACAGAATTCATTGTTTTTGCATCCAGTGCCCTCCTTAATACCCTCCATCTGGCTTCCCCAACCTCCCACCCCCCGCCCCTTCAAAACCCTCAGATTGTTTTTCAGAGTCCATAGTCTCTCATGGTTTACCTCCCCTCCCAATTTCCCTCAACTCCCATCTCCTCTCCATCTCCCTAAGGCATAGGGATTTAAAAAAAAAAATATTTTATTTATTTGACAGAGAACTAGAGAAAGAGCACAAGTAAGTAGAGCAGCAGGCAGAGGGAGAGAGAGAAGCAGGCTCTCCGCTGAGCAGGGACCCCCATGCGGGGCTCCATCCCAGGACCCTGGAATCGTGACCCGAGCCGAAGGCAGCCGCTTAACCAACTGAGCCACCCAGGCGCCTCGTCATAGGGATTTTTTAAAAACCTGTGTTTGTGAGATTCACTTACCATTCCGTTCCTCCACTGTCCTTGCCCTCTAACATTCTCTCGAGTGACTATACCACTGTTGACAGGTAAATTGTTTTTAGTGTCGGCTCTTCCAAAGAGCGCCGCTGTGGAAAGTCTCAAATCCATCTTTTGATGAATACACACACGCATTTCTGTTGTGTTCTGGGAGTGGAACTCCTGGGTCATAGGATGTCTGGGTGTTTACCTTCTAGATGGCCTTTTAAGGGGCATGCCCGGTGATGAAACCAAAAACTATCCTGGAGTACACAGTCAGAAAATAGGTTTTTCTTCCTTTCAGGGCTAATGAGACTCAATGCCAGGACTGGTCAGTTCGGTTTCTTCTCCAGCTTACACTGTCTACCGGTAACCTCCATAGAAGCTTACGCAATCCCCGCTCCCCAGAGCCTGCTTGTGAAGAAGGCCGGGTAGCAGGTACTGCTTGTGAAGGTGGTGGATGACATTGTTAGGGTCGGATGAAGTCCAGTTCCTCGGAGTTTGCAGGCCCATTCAGAGAACTTTGCGGGGGCGGGGGGCACTGAAAAATACCCACTTCATGGGGAGGCATGTCACAGAGCTATGAAATCAATCTGTCAACAGATGGTTTTGTTCATCTACGCTCTTCTCCCCAGTTTTAAGTGCCTGGTAGATGCTCCAGGAAAGGAACCATAGACGGTTAGGGCAGAAGGTCCCTGTGATAGAATTTTGTAAGAGAAATTTGTCTTTTAAACTTTTCAGCAAACAGGAAATTTCTCCAAAGCAAGCATTTTAAGAATGCTGTTTGCCAAAGGTGGTTTGGAATGTCATCTTACGGTTTAGAGCGAGGGGTGGAGCTCAGAGAGTGTCTCTGGGAGTACAGCGTATAGACCAGTATCCGCATCACCCCGGGGTTTGTGGAAAAATGTCGATTCCAGGCTGGGCCTGGAATCTCTTGGGTGGGGTCCAAAAATTTGCCTTTTGACAAATTCACAGGTGGATCTGAGGCACGGACTTCACAGTCTGTGTCGCATTATCCACTGCCAGAGGGTCTGTATGCTTTTGAGGCCAGGAGTTTTGATATGGAAGTATAAAGTGATCCTATCACTACCCACAAGCCTCTCTCCTATTCTGGGGCAAGGTCCAATTTCTTGTTTGCAAAACTCTTCAGATCCTGGCCTCAAGTGGACCTGCTGGCCCTCGCTTTTTCCTGGGACATCACTGGCTGAATTAAACTGTCCACACAATTTTGCCTGTGTTGGCGATGGTGTCTTCTCAGTGGCCCCTCTTGTTTGAGACAGCCTTCTGTGGCTTTCTACATGTCACTCTGAAAGCTCTTTGAAAACCTCCTTTGTCCTCCTCAGCCGTCCACTTCAGAAGTGGTGGTGTTATTCTGAGGCAGGCTTTGGGATGCCATATAAAATAAAGCTACGATTGTATTAAAAAACCAGGAGAGGATAAGCAGCTAACACAAACATGAATAAGGCCTAAGCACATGCTGTACCAGGGGAGAGAAAGAGGGAACGCTTTGTTGGGACTCTGCTTTGTTTCTGAGGTCCGCAGTCTGGGTGCTCATGGAAAGCCCACCCCATCCTGTGTTCTTAGGTCCTGGTGGCATCTTCCCGGTATCCCCAGGCACATCTCATCCAGTTCATTCTTCCTCACAGCTCAGCCCTAGAGATCCAAGCTTCCCTCCAGAAATTCCGACAAACACTACAACCTTCTTGTCAGATATACAAACTTCACGTTTCTTCCTTCCTACCATGTTGCTCTGAAAACTTTCAGTGGAGCCATAGTTACATACTCTAGGACACTTAACGTTATTTCAGGGACAATTTCCCACCACAAGGAACACTGAAATACAACAGGAAGTGGTGAGTGTGAGTAGGCAGTCCTGGGCTAAATTTGAATGGTGGAAACTTCATACCAAAATGTTTTCCATAGAAGTTCACTTTCTTCAGTTTTGATGACTACCCACTGGATCGTTGTGGCCAGATGCCACTGACCAACCAGGAAACGGGGAAAATAAATGAATAAACTCTTTCATATGGCCTTTTAGGAACTCTGGTTTTCTGGGGGCTGTTTGTTTTTGGTAGGAGCAGAGAAAAATGGCCCAAGTCTGACCCAAACAAATAGAGGAGTTTGGAGTGTAGTACATTCAGTTATGAACACTCTAGGATTATCATTTTATAACCACAGCAGAGAAAACCTGATGGAGAGGAAGGGAATGAACATTTAGGGAATGTCTCTTCTACACGAGCATTTTGCTCCTTAATTACTGAAAATGCTGTCCCACAACCACCACCAATGCAGCTGTTATTACCTGTTCCCTCCTCCTTTCTAGGTTAGGAAATGGGTTCGTGAAGGTTAGATAACTTGCTCATGGTCACACACTTGTAGTGACTGGCAGCAGTCCAAATGTGGCTCTCTTTTCACTCTTCCCTGGTGACCTGAGGAGAAAGCTGAGTGGAGTCTTCATAAAGTAAGCTGTTAGGTTAAAGTGGCCAGCTTGTTAAAATAAGTAGCACTATCCAGTAAGAGACACCTGTGTTATCCATCTATAGAACACTGATTCTCCTTATAGCCATGCTATTTATTTTGATGCTAATTAGAACAGTTCATAGGGTCCGTGGTAGTCTTAAGCAACCCTTGAATATAAAAGTATTAATTTTACCCACCTCTAGGAGACCAGACTTTGACATTCTTGTGAGGTAGACAGAGGCAGCATTTAAAATAGTTGCCAGTGCCCTCTGAATCCTGATTTCCCCTACCAAGGCAGACCCACGTCCGGGAGAGAGAAGATGATTACTTGAGGACTAAGGCCCAGCGAATTACACCGGGGAAATAAGGTAAGGTAACCTCAGTGGGTCTCTGAGTGATATTTTGGATCAGGTTCAACTCTCTGCATTCTCCTCCTGCTGAAGTATAACTTGTTTTGTCCATAAAGATGTGGCGGAGAACACGGTGAATTCCAACTTCAAAATTTGTCAGGTGTAACTGGACAGACCTAAAGAGGTTGGAAATCGACAGGAAAATTACACCCTCACAGTGAGCCACCCTGCCCTAGAAGCCATTCTTTCTTGTGTGGACTGATGCCCTCTACTGACCTGGTCCTAAGAAAAAAAGCTGGAGAACCAGGTAAGGTGGGAAAAGGAGGTGAATTGCCACCCCCAAGAGGTCACGTAACGCCTGGACTATCTCCACTCTAACAAATATGAGAATTCAGCTCAGCCAAAGGCCTGGAAAGGAAGCACAGACGCAGGAAAAATACAGCTCTCCCAAAGGGCAGCAGGGTGAAGGTGTGAGTTTGAATCATACATCATGTGTAGCGCTCCCTGTCTTTTCTGAGGCTCACTGAGGTTAGCCTTACACACAGCGGGCTCCACTGCAGAAGCAAGATGGCCTGGGAATCTCGGAGCGCCTGGGAAGAAACCTCTCCCTGCCTCCTTGAATTCCGTTCTAGGTTCCCCACCCCATGTCCCCCAGCTCTTCTGCGTCTCAGAGGCTTTTATGCCATTCTTATAATGCGCGGCGCAAATCCTTCCATTCTGGGTTATCTTCGAGGCCAGAAGATCCCGACTCACGTGCGGGCCCCAAAGCCCCCATGCCCGCGCGTGGCGGCCGCGGACGCCTCGGTAAACGCAGGTGGAATGGAACAGGATGCTCCAACGTCTTTTTCTACCACTGATTTCCGTTAAACATTTGCCTGGGGACGACGCGCGGCGCCCCCCAGGGCGGCCTCTCGCAGGCAAGGCCGGCCACGCGGAGGACAGCGGCCGAGGGCTCCGCGCGCACTTCCTGCGGGGCGGCGGGCGGGGGCGGGGCTTCGGGCGCGCCTCCCCGTCCCCCTCCCCTCCCGCCTCCTCCCCCCTCGGGGGCCGGCCGAGGCGCCGCGGGGGCGGGGCCGCCAGCGGGCTGGGCGGCGTGGCGGAGCGGGCTGGGCGCCCCGGGCCGAGGTGCGAGCGAACCGCGGCGGGCTCGGGCGCGGAGAGGGGGTACGCGGTGCGGAGCAGCCCAGCCCCGCACAGCCCAGCGCAGCCCAGCGCAGCCCAGCGCAGCCCGGCCCGGCCCGGCCCTGTGCGGCCAGAGACAAGCCAGCGGGTGGCGGCGGCGGCTCCCCGCCCGGCCGGTGCAGGGCCTCCGACCGACCGCGGCCGAGCGGGGCCTGGGCGCGGGCGCTGGGGGAGCCCGCCGCGGCGGGCACTAGAGGAAGCGGCGGCGGCGCGTCCCGAGCCGTGCGCGCCATGTCGGGCGGGCCCCCCAAGGGCCTGCCGTCCACCGGGCCCCACTCCCTGCTCGACATGCCGCACCCGCTGGCCGGCTCCAGCAGCGAGGAGGCCGTGGGCGGCGACAGCACGCCCAGCCCGGACCTGCTGATGGCCCGCAGCTTCGGCGACAAGGTGGGGCGCACGGGGCTGGGGACCGGGAGGCGCATTACGCTCTCGCGGGGGATGGTGGACCCGCAGCTCCCTCTGGGCGCCGGGCCGCGCCCACCCTGGCGCCCCTACCCGGGGGCGAGCGTGTCCTGGGCTCCAGCGCCTTTGAAAAAGCGTCCCTCCCTGCCGCCCCCGCGGGGTCGTAGCGGCGCGGAGAGCGGCGGGAGGGGGCGGGCATGCCTGGCTCTGACGGGGCGCGGGCGCCAGTGACAGCTGGTGGGGAGGGGTCCTGCCCGCGTGTTGGGGCCGCTGGCGGGTGTGCGGTGCCCTGCGCCTGTGTCCTGGGATGGGGGGGTCCCAGGTTCCTCCAGGAGCATCCCCGAAGGCTGAGCTGCTGGGTAACTTGTAGCTCTCCACTTTGCTGGGACTGCAAAGGAGCAAGAGTTAATGGTTTTCCGTGGTAGGACTGGCAGCCTTGGTGTTACTGCCAGTCATTTAACCCACGCTCTGTCATGTGGGGAGTGATCTTTGTTTAGGTTTGCTGTGTGCCCTGTGGAGTCACCTGACTCAGACCCCAGCCGGCGAGGGGAGAGTCTTGCTGTGGTTTTCCGTCTGGGGCTCGGTTCACCTCTGATGGCCCTCCACACTGGTTAGCTTTGGCAGAGGCCCCTTTTGTGGTTGATGGGAAGAAAGCTCGCCCTTTGACCTTCTTTGTGCCGGAGGAGGCTCCTGATTTTCTTAGAGCAGCATAATTCTGGTGATGCTTTGAGAGACCGCAGAGTCCCGCGAAGGGTTAAGGGGCGGCATTCCTCCCCTCCCCCCATTTCAGCTGTGACCAGAGCTTGAGCTGTGATTCTGTCAGCCCTGCTGTGGCCACCTACTCACTAATTGCAGAAATTAGAATTGGTCTTAACACTTGTGATCAGGATTCCCTCTTCCTGGTAAAATACTAAATGAATTTCTCCTAATCCCAGTGTTAAATGGGATCGGACGACCTAATTCTTTACCCCATAGATTGGAGGGCATGTGGTACAGTAAAAATGAGTGTATTAGGGCACAGAGGACTCAAGATAGATATGGAGGGGAACTTGGTGTACCTTAAAGAGTTTATGAAAGCCAGGAGTGAAGAGTAGAGCAAAAGGACTTAAAAAGCGAGTGAAACCAATGGATTGGGCAGTTTGAGGTCGGTGTGTTGGTGCTTGTGATTATTTCTCTTTATTTTATAGATGATACACTATATGAAGGGTTGTGTTGCTTGGAAATACCTTGTACATATTTGGCATTCAATAAGCAGTGAGTGACTGGATAAATAATTTGTTGCTTTCTTCTAGACTGAGAAATTGTTCCTACAGGCATGTAGGGCAGGGACTGAAGTTGAACCTTCTGATTTCCTTCTCAGGATAGTGAATTTATTACCTATGGCTGTGTAACAAATTACTCCAAAATTTAGTACTGAAAATAGTGTGTGGGGATCAGTAGTGTCATCTAGGAGCAGCTAGGCTGGGTGGTTCTGTCCTCAGGTCTCTACTGAGGTGGCAGTCAAGGTGTTGACCAGAGCTTGGGTCATCTGAAGGCTGGGTTTGGGGAGGATTTGCTTCCAAGCTCGCTCACTCGGCTGTTGGCAGGCTTTAGCTCCTCTTTATTGGGCTGCTTGACATGACAGCTAGCTTTCCCCCAGAACAAGTGGTCCAAGAGAGCAAGAGATCCCAGGACTCAAGCTATACTCTTGTATAAGCTAATTTTGGAAGCGACATAATTCTGCCATATTCTGTTTGTCACACAGACCAATGCTAGTACAAAGTGGGAAGAGGGTATGAATACCAGGTGGTATAAATATGGGAGCCATCTTGAATGCTGGTTGCCGCTGATGGCTATTTAATTATTTATTTATTAAAAAGATTTTATTTATTTATATGACAGAGAGAGAGCTCACAAGTAGGCTGAGAGGCAGGCAGAGAGAGAGAGGGAAGCAGGCTTCCCGTTGAGCAGAGAGCCCGATGCGGGGCTCAATCCTAGGACCCTGAGATCATGACCTGAGCCGAAGGCAGTGGCTTAATCCACTGAGCCACCCAGGCGCCCCTATTTTATTTATTTTTTTAAAAATTTGTATTTATTATTAATATTATTATTGCTACTGTTACCCTTATTTTTAGTAATTGCTATACCCAGTGTGGGGCTCAAGTCATGATGCTGAGATCAGGAGTCATATGCTCTTCTGACTGAGCCAGCCAGGTGTCCCCAATGATTTACACATTGGCTTAATGATCCATTCTTGGCAGATAGCTTTCTCAGAAATATGGGCATTTTCCTAATAAATACTGGCAGGACAAATGCCTTGTACCACTAAGAGCTTGTCGGTGGGCGGGAAGTCAGGCCCAGGTCTAATTACTGCTGGCTTTCTTTACAGGGACAGTCATGTGAGAAAGACCATCTTGAAGCTGTTATTATTAATTATTGAATATTTAATAAGTCTCCTTGCAGCTGTAAGAAGCATCAAAATGACATCACTCCCAAGGGCCTGATTTATAGTAAGCCACTTTTCCTTAGAGGTTAAATAATGTAATTTCTTTCCCTGACTGGAAGTAACATTTTCCTTGAATCTTGGCATGCACGTGTGTTCTAGTGACTGTGGGGAAATTTCTCTAGAGAGAAGCTAGCATTCAACTGAGGTGAGTCAGGACCAGTAGAAGGAAGCCTTCACTTTGGCCTCTTTCTCTTGCCCCGGAGCATGGGGGTCATTGGAGGACAGGTAGGAAAGCTGAGTGCTTGTGATCTGTCTTTGAAAAGAAACCTGTTTTCTCGTCTTTTTGGACAATGGAGTTGTGACCCTGGATGCCTGGTTCAGAGTCTGTTCTGGGCTTGGAGAATGAGGGTTTGACAGGCTGCTCATGGCACAGGGTTGTTGTATTATACGGAGGGGAATTGCTTTCTGTGGACCCAGGATGTTGCCAAGAATGGGGAAGCCTCATGGTTTTGTCCGGCAGACACTTCTGGGTGGTGTCTGTGATGCTTGTGGGAGATGGAAACAACAACCAAATATGATGGCTTTTCATCCACTAACTTCTAAAATCATTCAGACCTTGGAGTCATGGGAGAATCCTTCCGATCTTCCAAGGCTTGCTAGGACTAATTCTTTCCATGCCTCACCAGGCCCTCTATCACTACATCCTTCATCTTCACCTAAAATGTAAATAAACCACTTGGCCTGACTCTTGTCTCTCTTTCATCTGCAAACCACTCTGGGCTACTTCTCCCCCGGCTCAGCCTCCAAGCTTCTGTGTCCCTCCCAACACAGAGCCCACTCTAGGCCCAGCTGTGGTTAACACACCTTCCCACATCCTCAACCTCTCCACTCAACTCTTCCACCTACTTCCTTTGTCCTTTTCAGTGATGGCTCCTCCCAGAGTCTTCGGAGTGGAGGTGTCTTTCCGTCCCCTACTCCGCTTATATCAGGATCAGGAGATGGGGGTTGGTGTCCCCTTCTCCCCACTGCCCTTTACAAGCCAAGCTCTTCTCCCCGGAGGCCCATGTCATTTTATTGGTCAGTCACTTATTTGAGGGCCTACCAGGAGACAGGCACTGTTCCAGGAACTTGAGCGGAGTCAGCCAGTTGAAGACCCCTGCCCTCACTGGGTACTTGTCAATGAGTATGTCCTATGTTATGTAATACATGCTGTGGGAGGGAGAAGAAGTAGGTTGGGCAGGGGGTTCACGATTACTGGCTGTGGGAGGAAGATTTGGATAGGCCTTCCTGAGAACTGGAGATTTTAGAGACGTGGAGGAGGTGAGGGAGGGAGTTAGCAAGTGGATGTCTGGAGGAGTGTCCAGCTGGAGGCTCACAGGCATCTGCCTGGTGTGTTGTGGAAGAGCCCAGAGGCCACCGTGGCTGGGGCAGAGTGGACAATGGAGAGTTGTTGACGTACAGCAGAGAGGGGAGGGTCAGACCATGGAGGGTCGCATAGGGCACCCTGAGAATGTTGGCCTTTGCTTTGAGGCCACATTCAGGGTCTTGAGTGGAAGGAGGACTTGATCTGACTTACATATTGAAAAAGGTCATGCAGGCTGTTGAATTGAGAGCCCTTTATTTGGCTATTGCGCTGAAATTCATTTCCTTTTAGTTAAAAGGCCATAAACCAAATGCAGACTGGCAAAAGAAAAAAAAAATCTTTGAAAAGCCCCAGATAGTTTGGCTGGGGCTAGGAGTGGCTGGAGCTAGGTATTCAAATGATATCGGAAATCTGTCACTCTCCGTCTCTTGGCTCTGCTTTCTTCTGTGTTAGTTTTATTCTCAGGCTAGCAAAGGGATATGTTCTACAAATAAGCCTCACAATTTCAGCAGAAAGAGAGTACTCTTTCCTGATAGCCCCAGCCAAAGCCCTGGGCTGGTGTCTCGGGAGCCTCAATTGGGTCAGGCACTGGAACCAAGCTTTGTTAACTGATTGCCCAGACCTGACGCAGATCCTTATCTTTGGAGGTGGAGAAAGGAAGTGTTTTGTAGGTCTGTGCATTTGAATGGTGAAATGTACATATAAAGTACATAAAATGTTTAAAGGATAAAATGTATCTATACAGTTTAAAGAACAAAAAATACTCCTGTTCCTCCTATCTCCCAGCTTGAGAGAATATTGTTAGTATCTTAGGAGCCCTGTGTGAGCTGGGGGAGGATGGAGGTGGTTTCCAAAGCAGAATCAGGACGCTGCTAATAGAAGGAGGAATGAACGAATGGGGGACAAGCAGAAACAAGTGTCCATTTTACAGGACTTCCATGACTTTTTCATTCCCTGTTGTTTCTAACTCATTAAAATCTCTAGACCTTGGGGAGCCTAAGTGGCTCAGATGGTTAAGCCTCTGCCTTCGGCTCAGGTCCTGAGCCCAGGGTCCTGGGATTGAGCCCCGCGTCGGGCTCCCTGCTCCATGGGGAGGCTGCTTCTCCTCCGCCTCTCTTTCAAATAAATAAATAAAAATAATAATAAAAAAAATCCCTAGCCCTCAACTCACTGTCTTCTCAAATAATACCCTCCCCTCAAGAGACCCTGTTCAGGGAGCCTGCTTCCCCTCCTCTCTCTCTACCTCCCTCTCTGCCTGCTTGTGATCTCTGCCTGTCAATTAAATAAATAAAATATTAAAAAAAAAAAGACCCTGTTCAAACCTTCAAAACTATTGGTTCCTTGACTTTATTTCCACACACCTTGACCTCTTTTTCAGTTCAGTTGCCCTCTGCCGGCCACACCCTTGCGTTCGAATACCCGGAATGGTTTGGGCTTTGAGTCAGTGCCATGAGACACCATCTTCTCGTGCCTTCCCCGCTCCCAGTCAGCAAGGACCGACTGCACCTGTTCGCTGACTGCTTCCGCTCGCCTCGCTCCTTCCCCGTGCACCGCTCCTCTCGCCTCCTGCCGGGTCCCGGCCTCCATTCCCTTGCTCTCCTTCCTCTACACCCACCCTGGATCATTCCGCGGGTTCAGGTCTTTTGCCTACACCTGGGGTGCGAACACAGCCTGCGAATCGCTGCCGGGGTCAGTTCATGGGGACCAACCCCAGCTGGGGCCCCAGCGGTGCTGGGCACTCCGTCCCTTCCACAGAGGCCCCGGACCCGAAGCTTCTCTCTGTCGCTCACACCTTCCGTCCTTCTCCTCCGCCCTCCTGTTCTGCTGAAGAGAAGACAGACGGGATTCTAGGCCTCTCCGCGACCGCGTGGCCCGCCCTGTCTGGCCTCTCAGAGACCTTTGCTCTGTTCGTCACCCTCATTCGTTCCTGTGTCCTCAGGCTCGCTCGCTCTCCCCTGGCGCATTCCATCAGTAAACACGCGCGGGTCACCTCTCACTTGTAAAACAAAGGAGGAGTGAAGGAAACTCTGCTGTGAGGCTTTCTTCTTCCCCGTCTCAGGATCTCTTTTGTGACTCCTCCCAGTGCAACTTTTTGAAGGCATGGTGGGCCCTTCTTGTCTTCCTCGCTCAGGCCTCAGCCCACTGCTGTCTGGTTTCTGACTTTACTCGTGACTTCCTTCTTGCAAAATCCAGTAGCCACTTCACCGTCCTGGGCTAGCCTGACCTCCTCTTCCTCCAGCCCTTGATGCTGTCGAGCACCCTCCTTCTGGAAGCACTTTCTGCTTCCAGGCGCCGGAGCCTGGCTGGCTGTGTTTGAATCCCAGCGCTGCCTACCTACAGGCTTTGCGACAGCAAATTATTTAACCTCTCTGAGCCTCAGTTTCCTCATCTGTAAAGAGGAAACAGGAGCAGCTCTGGCACGGGGTCAACCTGAGGCTGTGGGGAGTCTGCACTTAGAGTAGTGCCTGATACGTGGGGAGCCTTTAATAAATGGGAGGTGGTGACGGCGGTTACTCCTAGGGGCTGTACTCTTCATATCTCCTTTGGCATTTCTGCCTGTTCTTTGTCTACGTCTGTATCAGTCGTGGGCCCATCAGGGTGAAAAACCTCTGAGGTATCTCAAACCGAAAGGCTGTAATGCAGGGAGTTAGTTACATAGGCAATGGAAGGCACGAGAAATCAAGCAGAAGATGGTGAGATTAACAGAGCAGCAACAGCAGGAAACTGCTGTCACCCTCAGGGCCGGAGGGTCAGCAAGACGAGGTGATGTTACAACCCTTCTGAGCTTCCGTTGGAACTAGAAGCATGGCAGGGCGGCTCCACAAGGGTGGGTCCCCTGAGGAGGAGAGGCCAGGAGAGGAAGCAGCTGCTGCCGGGGATGCTCTTTGAACCAGAGCAGAAGACTTCGGGCAGAGACAGAAGCTCCCCGGCTCCTCTGCTCATCCTGTCTTCTGGTCTTTCATCAGCATCTTCCGTTGGCCAAAATAGGTTCCTTGGAGGACGTGTGACTCTAGGAGAGCCTAACAGTCTTCGTTAGATTTGCTCGGATGGCCGCTGGGGGAAGGGTGTCTCTTCCTGTAAGATTGTGCACCTGTGTTTGCTGCGACGTGGAGAGGGGCTCACGAAGAGGCCGGAGAGGAGAGCAGAGCCGGGAGAGAAAGGGGGGGGCAGGACCCGTGGCTCCCTCGAATCCTGGACCCGCCTGTGCCGGTGATGTCCGAAGCCAGCGCTGCTGCTTAGTTACAGGAGGTTGTGAATTCCCTTTTACTGACATTCTTTTCAGTTGGGTTTTGTCACTTGACACTTAAAAAAATATATATTGACTGAGAGATAAGTTGACCTTAAAAGGTGAAGTGAGAGTTGAGTTTTACTTTGGGACTGTTGAAGAGGGGGGCTTCGTTCCTGTCGGTCAGCGACACTGTCGGGGCGCACGTCTGCAGCCAGCTGAGGCGGCGGAGGGGCTGTTTTCACCAGTCCTGGAAGTCTGAGGGGCCTTTCAGGTGCGAGACAGGGAAAGCACCACAGGCTGAGGGAGAAGCCTGAGCACAGCTCCCGAGATGGGAAAGGCCTGTGTCCGCTGGAGTGGGATCGAGTGGAGTCATGTGTTGGGGTGGGTTTTGAGGGCCTGGGGGTGGGGATTAGTGAGGAGCGGGCAGCCCCCAGACTGCTTTGAGCGCGCTGACATGGAGGTCAGCTCTTGTTCTTCAGGCAGGAGTCGGCCCTCGAGGGGTTCGGAGGGGCGGATGGCACGGTCTGCGCTGGGGACATTGGAGGCTGGCAGTGACGAGCCCCGAGGCAGGTGTTGGCCTGGCTTCTGCTGGAGCGGTGGCCTGCAGGACGGAAGATGAGAAAATGTCACGATGCCTCGTTTTGGTAGAGCGGGGACACCTGGCCGCCCTCACGGAGTGCGCGCGCGAGCACGAAGACCATTAGGGTGCAGTTTGAGGACAGGAGTCAGGACGGAGGGGTCTGAGCCCCACCTTCAGAAGCCTCCTCAGAGTTCAAGGCTTAGCCCAGAAGCCGCTCCCAGGAAGCTCTTCCTCAGCATACGGTCGCCTAACCCCGGGAGCTCCAGCCCGAGGGGGCGGCCGACATGGCGGTTGCTGAGGTGTGGTCCCTGAGGTGCGAGCTGACAAGTGTGTGGGAAGCAGGGGTGTGGCACTGGTCACAGGAAGGGTGGCGGCCGGAGGGAAGAACAGGGTTGAGGGAAGACGGTTAGCATTGGGGAGTCTTGAGTTTTAGTGGAGGTTACAGGGAAGCGGACAGATGTTTTGCGGGAAAACGCAGGACAGCGCGGCAGAGGCGCACTGGCTGGTGTGTGAGGGACTCGTGTTGTTTATGAGGCATGGGGGGTTTCATGTGGTCTCGCGTCGCTCACCCCACAGAATTCCTCTCTTTGGCCGCCACAGCAGCAGTTGGGCGGCTGTCGTGTGTGCTTGTGTGTGTGTGTGTGGCTGGCAGGAGGGTGTGCGGACTGGGGCCGGAGGGCTGTGAGGAGGGGCGGCGTCTCAGGACTCCTGCTAGAGCGAAGGCCCCAAGGAGAAAAAACACACCTTGTGCCCGGGGAGCAGAGAGCAGGCACCTTGAAAACCTTTCTGTCCCGAGCAATCCCTCGTAGGCCTGGCTCTGCTGGATGCTGAGGGCACTGAGGAAGATTAAAATAAAAAGGAACCCCCTCAGGAGGTCTTTGGTCTCGTGGAGACATGGCAAAAAGATGGTTCCAGTAGAATGTGAAAAATGTGAACCGTATCTACCAGCTCTGGGGCCTTGGGCAGGTTTCCTAACCTCTGTGTCCCCACACCTAAATGCTGGGTTAACTTTATGGGCCGTTCCGCAGTAACAGCGTCGAGCAGACAGACGGTCAGTGCTGTGCAGATGCGGGTGTTTGTATGGCCTGGGACGCCGACCCTGAGAGAGAGTTTAACCGCTAGGAGTTTGCTGGAGGGATGAAGGGAAGTGAGGCAGGCAAGGGAAGGTACCAGAAAAAGATAAGTCACCGAACCAGTTTCCGCCCCTCGGAGCCTGTGCAGAACACACACCTGGGTTGTCCACACCCGGGGTGAGGCGGGGGTCTTCGAACGGCAGCCTTTATCGGCCACTGGTTGCGCACTCCACGGATGGCATGTTGGCCATTGAATTCGCGAGCATTTTCTGGTCTGTCCATGGGTGGGCAACGCGGGGGAAGCAGTCAGGCCAGGAAGTGCAGGCGCTGGCAGCTGGAAGTCAGGCCAGTGGGCCCTGAGGTGGTCAGGGCGAGGGGACACGGGCGGGCGCCGGCTGTCTCCGCCACAGTTATTATGAGAGTGAGGTACCGGGATAGAAGTAGGGAGTGACCCTGCTTAGGAGAACGGTGGCTTTTCCCAAGGAAATGATGTTTGAGGTGGAGAGTGGAGAAGTAGACGTTTTACAAATGGACAGAGCGAAGAAAAGTCACGGGAGCAGAAAAACCAGCACGTGCCGAAGCTGGGCGGTATCTGGTCGCAGGAATGGCCCAGGCAGGGCAGCTGAGTCATGCAGAGGGAGGTAGTGGGCAGGTGGAGGTCTGGATTGGCAGACGGCGAGGGCTCTGTGCTACATGATTGGGAGGCCAGTTGGATTTCAAGCAGGGAAGGTGCAGGGCCGTACTTGTTAGGTCACCGGGACTGAGCCCCTAGCTGGGACAGGGCGGGTGGAATCAAGAGGCCAGGAGTCCAGGGAGAAGACTGTTGGAGCAGAAGGTTGCAGTTTTAGTGGAGTTTTGAATCCCTGTCTTCAGGGAGTGGGGTGCTCTGGAGTTTTGTTTGCAAATGATAGAAATCAGGCTCTCACTAACTTAAGCAAAGAAGGGCGAACCCATCAACAGGCTACCTTGAACCCTTGATTGAGCTGGAAGCAGGGGTCTGAATGTTCCTGCAGGTCAGTTTCATGCTCCAGAGCAGTTTTATCAGTGAGGGAGGGAGCGGGCAGCTGGCAGGTCCTAGCCCTCCCATTTTACAGCCCTGCCTCCGGAGAGGGAGTAAATCTCTTACACAGGGAGGAATCTCGGGGAGCCGGGGCTCGGGTCCTGTACTCCGCCTGAGACCAGTCAACTGGGCCCAGAGGTTCAACCATGGCTTGGGGGTGGCTGGGGAGGGAGTCTGAAAGAGTAGGTCAGCCCTCCTTCCAGCTTCAGGGTTCTGGAGCAGCTCCGAGCTGTGTGTGTTAGGCAAACAGTAAGAGATTACTTGCAAGGGAGACTCTTGGGTCACAGGTTTTAGTGACTGGCTGAATCATCATGGCAAGAATAAAACAAATTTTGGGAGAAACAGGTCAAAAATTAAACTATAGATTTTAAAAGACTTTTAATTTTTTATTTTATTTTTATTTTTAAATTATTTATTTATTTTAGAAAGAGAACATGCAGGCAGAGGGAGGGGCAGAAGGAGAGCGAGAATCTCAAACAGACTCCCTCCCCACTGAGCACGGAGCTGACTTGGGGCTTGATCTCATAACCCTGAGGTCACAACCTGGGCCAAAACCAAGAGTCCAATGCTTAGCCGACTGTGCCACCCAGGTGCCTCAGGCGTAGTTGCCTTTTAAAAGAAAAATTGAGATATAAATCACATACCATCAAATCCACTTTTTTTAAATTTTAAAGATTTTATTTATTTATTTACACAGAGAGAGAGAGATCACAAGTAGGCAGAACAGCAGGCAGAGAGAGAGAGAGAGGGGGAAGCAGGCTCCCTTCTGTGCAGAGAGCCCAACGTGGGGCTTGATCCCAGGACCCTGAGATCATGACCTGAGCCGAAGGCAGAGGCCTAACCCGCTGAGCCACCCAGGTGCCCCTCAAATCCACTTTTTAAAAGCATATAGTGTGTGTGGTTTTAATTTATTCACAAGGTTGTGCAACTGTCACCAGTTTCCAGGTCTAGAATGTTCATCACCCCAAAGATAACTCATCCTACCCATTAGCAGACACTCCCCCCCCCCCAACACCTGGTAACCACCATTCTATTTTCTGTCTTTATAAATATGATACTTCTCCTTTAGATACCTTATATAAATAGAATCGTATAGTATTTGTCTCTGTAACTGTCTTCTTTTCTTAGAATAATGACCTCAGGGCTCATCCATATTGTAGCATGTGAGAGGATTTTCTTCTTTTTAAAGACTGAATAATATTCCATTGTATGGATAGATCATATTTTCTTTATCCATTCATCTTCTGGTGGACATTAAGTTTGCTTCTACCTTTTAGTTATTGTATATAATGCTTCATGGATGTACAGATACGTCTTTTGTGATCCTGTCTTAATTTTTTTTGTTTGTTTGTTTTGAAGTATAAACCCAGAAGTGGGATTGCTGGATCATATGGTAATTCTGTTTTTAATTTTTAAAGCACTTTCATCCTGTTTTCTGTAGTGGGTGTACCATTTTATAATCCCACCAAAAGTACACAAGGGTTCTAATTTCTCCACATTTTCACTAATACTTGAAATTTTCTGTTCTTTTTTGGAAAGCTTTTATTTTTTAATTTTTGATTTATTTTAATTTAGTCTTTTTTAGAGAGGGAGAGTGAGGGGGGTGGGAGGCAGAGGGAGAGAGAGAATCTTAATGCCCAGCATGGAACCCAAGATGGGGCTCAATCTCACAACCCTGAGATCATGACCAGAGCTGAAATCAAGAGTCAGACACTTAACCAACTGGGCCACCCAGGTGCCAGCTATTTTCTATTCTTTTTTTTTTTTAAGATTTTATTTATTTATTTGACAGAAATCACAAGTAGGCAGAGAGGCAGGCAGAGAGAGAGAGAGAGAGAGGAGGAAGCAGGCTCCCTGCTGAGCAGAGAGCCCGATGCGGGACTTGATCCCAGGACCCTGAGATCATGACCTGAGCTGAAGGCAGCGGCTTAACCACTGAGCCACCCAGGCGCCCCTTTTCTATTCTTTTGACAAAAGTGGCCATCCTAATGGATACAACATTTTTTTTTTTTTTAAAGATTTTATTTATTTGACAGAGAGAGATTACAAGTAGGCAGAGAGAGAGAGAGAGAGAGGGAAGCAGGCTCCCCGCCAAGCAGAGAGCCCGATGCGGGACTCGATCCCAGGACCCCGAGATCATGACCTGAGCCGAAGGCAGCGGCCTAACTCACTGAGCCACCCAGGCGCCCTGGATACAACATTTGATTTATATTTCTCTGATGACTGGTGCTGTTGAGTGTCTTTTCCTGCACTTTCTGGCCATTTGAGTATCTTTTTTTGAGAGATGTCTGTTTAAGTCCTTCGCTAATTTTTTATCAGATTATTTGATTTTTTTGTTGCTCAGTTGTAGGAGTTAATTTTTATATTCTGGATATTAACCCTGATCAGATACACAATTTGTAGGTATTGTCTCCCATTCCATAGGTTGTCTTTGTGTCTTTTGCACAATTTTTTAAAGTTTGCTGTGGTCCCATTTATCTATTTTTTCTTTTATTGCCAGGGCTTTTAGTGTTTTATCCAAGAAGTCATTGCTAAGTCAATGGCATGGAAATTTTCTCGTGTGTTTCTTCTAGAAGTTTTATAGTTTGGGGTCTTAGGTTTGGGTCTTTAATCCACTTTGAGTTAATTTTTTAAAAAAAGATTTTATTTATTTATTTGTGAGAGAGAGAAGGGGAGAGGGGGAGGGTGAGCACCAGCAGAGGGTATGGCAGGCAGAGGGAGAATTCGGAACTCAGTCCCAGGACCCTGGGATCATGACCTGAGCTGAAGGCAGACACTTAACCAACTGAGCCACTCAGGTGTCCTGTGACTTAACTTTTGTATATGGTGTAAGACAAGGGTTCCACTTCATTCTTTTGCATGTGGATTTCTAGTTTTCCCAGCACACCATTTGTTGAAAAGACTGTCCTTTCCCTGTTGAGGATGTATATACTTTTAAAGCTAATTTCTTCCTAAAATCAATAAATCATATTAGTAGTTGAAGTGCTATAGATGAATTTATCCTGCAAATGTTTGAGTGACTTCTCTGTTCTATGTGCTGCGTAAGGCCTGTTCCTTGGGAATCAAGATATCTAAATTCTGGAAATGACATTAGCCTGGGACGGGTCCGTAATTAGAATAGACATGCTTGTAGAATAGCTGTTTTACTGCAAAAACG
The DNA here is from genome assembly GCF_011764305.1 of Mustela putorius furo. Lineage (NCBI taxonomy): Eukaryota > Metazoa > Chordata > Mammalia > Carnivora > Mustelidae > Mustela > Mustela putorius. Next base: position 15,694,341 of record NW_025421423.1, read on the forward strand.
GAAGACAGACTTTCTTCAGGACTATTTAGTGAGGGCAGAGATGTGTTCTAAGGAACTGAGGTTGTTGTCATCCTGCTGGCATCAGCATTTATGCTGCAAAAAATGCAATATAGCAGCCTTTCTCTGTGCTGTCCAGTCAAGCAAATCTTGTTTATTTCATGACTTGCATCAGCAGTTTGAAGGCACATGGACTTTTTGTTCATTTTTCTTAAAGATTTATACGGGCCTATTGTGTGCCTTACCTTGAGGATACATAGATGGACATGATGACCTGACCTCCAGGCGGTTGAGGCCCAGGAGAGGAGACAGAGGAGGTGCAGTGAAGGATTGCGGTAGGGGTTGCACAGAATGCCTTGAGGGTAGTTAGAGTGATTTCTTTTGAGTTAAAGAAATTCTAGAGTAAAGCATATTTCAAGGGGGCATTGAGTTACCTGTTACAGGTTTTGTCCTTGATACTAATGGTCAATATTGGGATTTCAGTGAGAATTTGAGTAATTGTTTTCTGGTCTGATAATAATAGGGAACTCTTTTTACTGTCTTTCAGCCTGTAGATTTTATTTATTTATTTTTAAAAAAGATTTTATTTATTTATTTGACAGACAGAGATCACAAGTAGGCAGAGAGGCGGGCAGAGAGAGAGAGAGAGAGGAGGAAGCAGGCTCTCCGCGGAGCAGACAGCCCGATGCGGGGCTCGATCCCAGGACCCTGGGATCATGACCTGAGCCAAAGGCAGAGGCTTTAACCCACTGAGCCACCCAGATGCCCCCAGCCCATAGATTTTATTATGCCCTTGTTAATCCAGTGAATGTTCTTTAGCAGTGTATCCAAGATTGACTATGTATTTGTGGGACCCAGTGCAAAATTGAAATCCTTGTCCCCTTGTTAAGATTTTATTAAGAATTCCAAGATGGTGACAGCAGAGCATTCAGCCCAGTGTGGAAACCTTCTGAGCACAGGATCCTGTGTGAGCACAGATCACAGACCCACAGAGCTGGCCCTGAGTATACCCTTTAGAGGTATTGATGGCCAGGTCCTGTTAAAATCACCTCTTGTCCTTCTTGGTGTTCTGGGTGAGGACTGTTGGATCCTTGGGTATGCTTGTGATGAGTCTGGCTTCCTGGGACTGGCTTCTCCGGTCTGGGTTGACCGTGATCCTTGCGACTTCATCGCCTGTCAACATTCTAACATTTCCTGTTTCTAGAAGAACTTAATGTAAACTCCCCTCCTGCCCAGCTGTTCATGGTTATTGTGTGCTTCAGACTGCTTTTCATTTCCCCAATCGTTGCTTCTACTTTCTTTCCCCTTTTGTTCGGGTCTCTCCCCCGCAGAGGGTGCCCAGCCTCTGTGCTCCCCCAGTTATCCTTGCCTTCGCCCAGAGATAAAGGTGGGGGGGGGGCACAATCGCTGCTGACATCTGCAGAGCGCCAGCTGTTGAGGATCCTTGCTGGATCTTCCCCGATGGTGTAGTTCCTGTCGTGTTCCCCTTTGACAGCTGGGGAAACATAGGCTCTGGGAGTAGTAACTTGGTTCAAGATGCCGAGCTAGAGGAGAGTGGGGCAGGTACTTGAACTTGGGTCTGTCTGACTCGAGAGCCTGCTCTTCCTCGCCACCACCACTGCTCGAGACCTGGCTTTCTCCTCCAAGCCTCCCTGATCTCTGAGCAAGCACTTGCGCACCTTAGTCACTGAACCTCGGGTTTCCACTACAAGGTCCATCTACATGCCGAGGGGGAATGAAGCCCATCTCTCCTGTGTCTTAGCTCAGGTCTCTTTTCTCCGTCCACTTTCTCAATTTTTGCAGCCTTTGTCCTCACCACACCAGTCTCCCTTGTCAGGAAGTTTCCCAAGGCTTGCTGGCTCCTGCCCGCTCTCTCTCCCCAGCCCCGCCAGGCTCCTCAGAGGAGCAGTCTTTGTGCGAGGCCTCCATCTGCCTCACCATGTGCCTGCTCTCGCCTGGGCATCAGGGTCCACGGTCCAGCTCTGCCCTTACCCCTCACCACCGCAGAGACCTGCAACGGTTCTTTTCGCACTGTGGAGCTCAGGCCTTTAGAGCTGCAGAGACCTGGGAGGGCATCCACCCTAAGACCCTCTTGTTTTTACTTGCATCTGGGGCCCTGTGAGAGAAGCCATCTGTCAGACCCAGGTCACCCAGCTAGCTCCTGGTGGAGCTGAGCCTAGGACCCGAGTTGCCAGACTGCTTGGTCTGGTGCTCATTTTCTGTGACTTGTGACACTAACCAGCCTCCCCTGATTTTCTTCACTCTCTTTTCTTTTTAGTCTCAGGGTCTCCTACCGTTCATTGCTGTATTTCCCTAGCCCAGTGCCTGGCATGAAGCAGAGGCTTAATCAATACCTGCAGAATGAATGGATTCTGTGCTCTCTGCATCCTCCCCTGGTCTCTGCACCCTGCCTCTCTGGACCTGCCTCTTTTCCCTTCCAGCTCTCACTGTGGACCCACCAGCCAGGGTCCTCACCCTTCGCTAGCTCCTTACACACCATCCCCAGATGGACTCACACCTGCCCCAAGGCGTAGGATTCCCACACCTTCAGGGTCTGGCTTCAAATGTACCTTCCCAAGTGTTTCTCTGATACTTGATTTTAGCACCCTTAAGATCACTCTATGGGGAGAGTATTTAAAATCATAGCTTTCTTGGCCTCTCCTCCTCCTATCTCATTCCTGCAGGCGACATCACTGTTTCCCCTCTTTTCATTTCCATTGTCCATGTCCTTGCCCTAATGAAGGTGTCTGATGATCTGTCTTGTTTCCCAGCTTTTACTCAGTCTGCTCTTTTCTGACCACTGTAGCCAGAGTTTCCCTTCCTGAAAACACCACCCTGTATGTGTCTGTGTGTCATTCCCATCTCCAGAGGCCTGCAGCGACCTCCCAGTGCTTATGCAGTGATGGTGCAGGCCCATGCCTTCTGTATTCATCTACATATTTGCCTCTCTGGCCCTCTCCTAGGGAGTTAGTTCTACCCTGCCCAAATGAATTTACCCACAAGGTACCTGGCAGGTTGTGTGAGTTTTTGCTTGCCCACCTTTTATGTGTTTGTATTACTGTAGTGTCTCCTACTATGGCTGTGGAACCTTGTTACTCAGAATGTGTTCTGTGGACCAGTGGCATTGACATGGCCTGGCAGCTCTTTGGGAAGGTGGAGTCTCAGGCTGAATTCCAGACCTACTGACTCAGAATCTGCATTTTGACATTATCCCTAACTCATTTGTGTGCACATTAAAAATTGAGAAGCACTGTCTTCAAACAAGATTATCAGGCTTGACTAAGCGTTCACATCATTGGAGGACTTCCTAGATGTTACCGATGCTGGAGCCCCAGCTCAAGAAATTCGATCCTAGATTGAATGAATCTAGGATGGCCCTGAGACTAGTGTTTTTAAAAAAGATTTTTGTAGATAGTTCTGATGTGCTGCCAAGGTTGAGATCAATTGCCTTAGAAGAATTCTCAGATTCACCTGGTGGGAGTTTACTTCACACACATATGTTTCTTACACTGCGCCATAGTGTAGCGCAGGGACTCAGTCTGCTTTGCTTATTGCTGTAATTTCAGGCATGAAAAAGTCTCGGATGGGTTAGGTACTTAGATATTTGTTGACTCAATAAATGGACATGGGCTAAAGGATGTATATATAAGAATATTTGTTGCGATATTATTTCTAATAGCAATAGGTAAGAAAGAGTCCAAATATTCATCAGTAGGGAGCTCGTTGTAAACTGTGGTCATTTACAAAATGCAGTGTTAAAGGGAATAGGCAGCCTTGTACACAGTGATATGCAACAATGGCTGGATATTTTAGGTAAAAAGAAAAAAGGTACATACAAACGGTGTGCGGTCTATCATTTTTGTGTTTTCAAGAGCGTAGGTGGAAATGTGTACGCTAGCCTTGGAAGGATCCAACTTTCCCTCTTCGAAGGGTCATTTCCTGACCCTTTGAGAGTATAGTCTTCTGCCCTTGAGAGGTTATTTGACCAAATGCGAAAGCACCCTCCTACTCTCTTCCCAATTTGGTTAATAATAGTTGATACTGATTAAAAAGGAAAAATCTGACTAACCAGCCTCTGACTGACCCTGATTGGATTTCAAACAAACAAAAAAAGAGGCTCTCCCTCATAGTTCTGTTGAGTAGATGTGTATGTTGTCCCTGCTTGAAAACTGAATCATAACTGCTCGAAACCTGAAAGGGAGAAGGCTAAGCTGTTAACTGAGGGGATAAAAGAGGTAATGCTCTTCTGGTAGTTTTTAATCTATTCCGATCAAATACAGGTGAATATTGGCTCAGAGTGATCTTTACCCATTTTTCCACCAGTTTTTTGAACTGTCTTTTTTTTTCCTCCCTGCGTTCATAAGCAAGTCTTTTCTCTCCTGCTCCAAGTCAGCCATTGTTTGGTTGTCCAGACTTCCAGGACTCCCATTTCATGCTCCCGCCTCTATCTTCCTTGGCAAATGGGCTGCCCTGGACATTGCCTGTGTTGGTGAAAGAGGAGGGGGTGTTTTCAGTCTAGTGACGTTAGCTCTTTTCCTTCCCCGTTCGCCTGATCGTAGTCTTTATCCTGGTGCATGGTTACCTGGGCTTCATTACAGCTTCTTAGAGAGAGGGGTGGCCAACTTCCTAACAATTGCAAATAGAAAAAGTTGGACCGGGAGGTGGTTATGGTAGTGATGAGACTGACACCTCTTGGTAAGTTGATGCAACTGAGTTGACTTGATTGCCCTGGTGTAACAGCTTCTCTTGGGGAGGCTTGACACATTGCTTTAGCTCTCTGTGAAACTTTCTGAGCAACCTGGAACGTATCTTATAGAGTATGATAGACTAGACTGTGTGGACTTCTCAGTAGAATGAGAGCCAGATTCGGGGCTAACATGAATATCTGCAATTTCTAAGCATGTCTCAAGTGCCATGGTTTGAGCAAAATGATCAAATCTCCACTTTCAGGGGCTTCTGAAGAACAGGGTAGCCACTGTTTTTTGCTGTTATTATTGTTTATTTTGTTTTTCTTAAATCATTCTTATTCTCTTGGACTTTGCCGTGTCCACCTAATTTAAAACAAAAACACAGTACTATCCATTTTAAGCTTTCTCTGTGGTTAAATTATGATGAGGCTGATAGGAAGGTCTTGCTGTTGATTTATACATGACTCAGGGGACATCTGTCTGTATGCTTATGAGTTTGCAGTAAATGGGTAAAGAGGATCTGTTAATCCTGAGAAATAGTGTTATTGGCAGCTAAGTGAATAGTTTATGTGCTACCTCTGCTTCCAAACCAAGGAGGTACACCATGTAGAGACATTTAGAATTTTCGTTGAAGAGATTAGAGTAACGTTGGTTCATAGCAGGTGCAGCCGAGTAGAAAGAATGGAGCCTTTGGAGTCTGTCAAGGGAGTCCTGGCAAGTCACTTGCCTGCCTTGAACCTCTGTTGCCCTATCAATAAAAGGGAATAACAGTGGTACCAGCCTCATAACGTTCTGATAACTTAATGAGATTATGCATAGTAGGCCTCAAAAGCTATTCTCAGAGCTAATTTTTATAACTGAGATGGGCAACATGTTTTAGATGACTATAAAAAGTATTCTTTGCCTGTTTTTGATAGATACTGACAGTAAGGATAGGTGCACCTTGGGGTATAAATACCCGGAAAATAGAAGATGACAGGGAGGAAAAATGCTAGTTTCTAGAACAGCAAGGTTGTATGGTAAAGGATTTTTATAAAACAACAGAAAAAAGGAAGAGAAAGTTGACCTAATTCTTCAGAAGAGTACATAAATTGCGGTAAAGAAAATCTTGAGTCCTCTCTAGGATTATTTTCTATAAGTATGAGCTCAAGGCCAAACTGTAGAAACCTTTAACAAATAAATAACCCACAATACATATTCCCAATGTTACATCTATATTACCGTTGATCCGATTATTACCATGAACTGATTATGGCAGGCATTTTCATTTCATCTTTTTATTTGATTTTCATTTTGTTTGGCCTAAGTGAATTACTCTTGGCTCATTCAACATGAAGCAAAAGAGGAATCTTTTTGGTACGTGAGCTATATACCTTGAGAAGAAAGGTTTATTTCAGCTGGTAAGAAAACAGAATTCCCTCCCAGAGGAAATAGATGAGAAGAACCAGACTTAATCAGGAAGTTCATATTCCATTCACTTATTCATCAAATATTTATCTAGTGCCTGGCACTGTTCTAGGTGCTTGTAGCCAAATCCTCTTTGGACAGGCTAATGTGCTTCAGGGCTTTCCAGGTTCCTGTTTCTCTTCCCTTATCCCAGGCTTAAAAGATAAAGGTCTAAAATCCAAATTATTGCAGATATTTTATAGCTTATTGCCAGTATGTAGGAAAGCTATTGATTTTTGTAATTTTATCTTGCATCTAACCACCTTACTGAATTCCTAACACATTTCAAATTATGTTTCACTTCATTGTCTACTCAGGAAAAAAGGGATTAATATATTTAGCAATTCTTTGTTCCCTTTCAAAAAAAATTTTTTTTCATTTTATTGCATTGGACCAGGACCAATGGATATTCTTAAATAGTGGGGGCATGCCTATGTTGTTACTTGTTGGAGGAATGTATTGACTATTTTCTCACTAGATACCATTTTTTTTTCACTAGATGTCATGTTTGCTCTTGGCTTCTTATCAAGAAAACTTTTAAATTCATAGCTTACTATTTTAAAAAAATCGGGAATGGAATTTGGATTTAATAAAATGCCTTCTTAGTATTTATAGAAATGATTATTTGATTTTTCCGTATTAATTAATACAATTAGTTGATTCTTAATACTGAACCGTATTGACATTTATATTTAGGGTAAATTCTACTTGATTCGGGATTTAGTTTGCTAATTTTTTTTTTTAAGATTTTATTTATTTATTTGTCAGAGAGAGACTCAGCAAGAGAAGGGAACACCAACAAGGACGCCTGGGTGGCTCAGTCATTAGGCATCTGCCTTCAGCTCAGGTCACAGTCCCAGGGTCCTGGGATCGAGCCCCATTTCATGTTGGGGCTCCCTACTCAGCGGGAAGGCTGCTTCTCTCTCTCCCGCTCCCCCGCTTGTGTTCCCTTTCTCACTGTGTCTCTCTCTGTCAAATAAATAAATAAAATCTTAAAAAAAAAAAAAAAAAGAAGAAGAAGAAAAAGAAGGGAACACAGGCAAGGGGAGTGGGAGAGGGAGAAGCAGGCTTCCTGATGAGCAGGGAACCTGAGCTGAGTAGGGAGCCCGACACCGCTTGGGGCTCGATCCCGGGTCCCTGGGATCATGACCTGAGCCAAAGGCAGATGCTTAACTGACTGAGCCACCCAGGCGCCCCTAGTTTGCTAATATTTTATATCAAATTTTAGGTTTACTATTTTCTGTTAACTCTACCCTTTTTTTCTCCCTTTTCTCCATTTCCTGAGTTTCATTGGATCGATGAAGTTTGCTTTGTTCAATTTTATTTTCTTCCCAAGTTCTATTTCCTGTTTCTATTTGACTAATGTTTACAATTGTATTTTTCTACTCTAGGCACAATTTAATTAGTAACTTTGATTTTCTCCAGAACAAGGAAAGACTTTGGACTTGCTTTTACTTCCCTTTCTAGGTTTGGCTGAAATTATCCTGAATTTGAGTTCTTGATTGTGATCAATCCTTTTCTAAAATTAATGCCTCTTCTATTTTATTAACTCTTTTCTTAATTGCATTGCGCAGTGACATCAGCTTCCCATTAAATGAGTGTCTTCTTTCTTGAACAAAGCTTTATTCTGATTTATTTTTTAGGGTGCTGCTTTATGTCTATGAGTGACTTAAGTTGAAAAACCCTGGATGGCGTGAATTATATACCATCCCCTAAGTGGTATACATTATTCTTTTCTGATTGATAATTTGGCATTTTTCCCCTTAAGACATTTATAGAAGTTGCTCCACTGTCTTCTTTTTAAACTTTAAAAACATTTAAGAAGATTAAGGCATGTTTAGGGGTGCCTGGGTGGCTCAGTTGAACCTTTGGCTCAGGTCATGATCCCGGCCAGGGTCCTGGAACTAAGCCCAGCCTTGGGTTCCCCGCTCTGCAGGGAGCCTGCTTTTCCCTCTTACTCTGTCCCCTGCCCCGAGTTGTGTTTTCTCTTTCTCTCTCTCTCTCAAATAAGTTAGTAATATCTTAAAAAAAAAAAAAAAAAAGTTAAGTTGAAAATCAACTTCGAGGGTGTAATTTATATAAAATAATTGTCATTTAAGTGTGTGATTCATTAGATTTGACAGTTATATGTACCTGTGAAGCCACTGTCACTATCAAGATATAGAACGTCACCTCCACAGGTTTTCCTGTGCCCATTTATACTCCATCCCTTCCTCCACTCTTGGCCCTAGGTGACTACTGATATGCTTTCTGTCACTATGTTAGTTTGCATTGTCTAGAATTCTGTATAATTGGAAGCATAAAATATATACTCTCTCTCTTTTTTTTTTTTTAAGATTTTATTTATTTGACAGAGAGAGAGAGAGATCACAAGTAGGCAGATAGAGGGGGAAGCCAGCTCCCTCTAAGCAGAGAGCATGATGCAGGTCTGGGATTATGACCTGAGCAGAAGGCAGAGGCTCAACTCACTGAGCCACCCAGGTGCCCCGTAAAATATATACTCTCTTGTGTCCGCCTTCTTTCACTCAGCGATCTTCATGACATTGTTCTATCTGTAGCTTGTTCTTTTTTATTACTGGTTAGTATGCCATTGAGTGAGTATACCACAATTTATTTATTCATTCATCAGTGGACATGTAGGTTGTTTCTAGTTTGGGGCTTCTTTTTTTTTAAGCTTGGGGCTCTTAAAAATTAAGCTGCTACACTGGAAAAAGAAGAGCAAAATAAACCTGAAGTAAGCAGAGGAAGGAAATAACAAAGATTAGAGGGGAAATCCATGGAATGACTAGAGGATAGAAAAACAGTAAAGAAAACTAATGGAACTGAAGTCTTGGTTCTTCGAGAAAAAAATCGACCAAATTGACAGACCTTTAGCTGAATTGATCAAGGGAAAGAGACGATTCAAATCATTAAAATCAGAAATGGAAGAGTCGATATTCCTGCTGAACTAACAGAAATAACAAAGGATCATAAAGGAATACTGTGAATAATTCTGTGCCGTATCCTCTATAGCTTAGATGGAGTGGACACAAGACACAAACAAAACTGTTGTGAACACTCATGTCTTTGGTTGGCGTGTTTTCGTTTCTGTTTGGTTGATACCTGATAGCAGAGTTCCAGTAGCTCCCCATCTCTCCCCAGAGTTGGTCTTGTCAGCCTTTTCCTCACATCAATTCTAGTGAATGTGTAGGGTGTCTCACTGTGGCCCTACTTTGTTTTTGCCTGATTAACAATAACATTGAGTCTCTTTTCACATGCTTATTAGCCATGTATGGGTCTTTTGTGAGGTATCTTCAAAGCTTGTGCCTATTTGTACTGGGCTGTTTTCCTTATTATTGCGATTACACACACACACACACACACACACACACGGAGAATTATTTACATATTCTTTTAAAAAATCACTTTATAGAGGTTGGCCTAGACAAACTGGGCATACTAAATGTATACAACTTAGTGAGTTTGGAGTTAAGCATAACCTATGAAACCATCACCAGAATCTGTGTCCCAAATTATCCATCACCTCCAAGTTTCTTCCCACCTCTTTGTATTATTATTACTAATACTATTATTATTCATGGTTAAGAACATTTAACATAAGATCTACCCTCTTAGCAGATTTTTAAAAAAATATTTTATTTATTTATTTGCCAGACAGAGATCACAAGTAGGCAGAGAGGTAGGCAGAGAGAGGGGGGAAACAGGCTCCCTGCTGAGCAGAGAGCCCGATGTGGGTCTTGATCCCAGGACCCTGGGATCATGACCTGAGCTGAAGGCAGAGGCTTTAACCCACTGAGCCACCCAGGTGCCCCTCTTAGCAGATTTTTAAGTATATTATACAGTATTGTTCACTGTAGGCAATCATACTGTACTTTATTCTTTTTTAAAAAGATTTTATTTATTTGTGAGAGAGAGAGAGAGAGAGAGTGAGCATGTGTGGGCAGGTTGGGTTGGGAGAGGAGCAGAGGGAGAAGGACAAGCAGACCGTGCTAGCAGGGAGTCCGTCACGGGACTTGATCTCAGGATCCTGAGATCATGACCTGAGCCAAGATCAAGAGTTGAATGCTTAACCAGCTGAGCCACCCAGATACCCCTAGTTCTCTAGAATTTATTCATGTTGCATAATTGTAGCTTTGTACCCTTTGTACCTAATGCCTCCCTCTTTCCCCCTCCCCCATCCCCTGGCAATCACCATTTCACTCTTTGCTTCTATGAGATGAACTATTTTGGATTTCTCATATAAGTGGGATCATGTAGTATTTGTTCTGCGGCAGGCTTAATTCACTTAGCATGATGTCCTTCCGGCTTACTCATGTTGTTGCACATGGCAGGATTTCCATTTTTAAGGCTAATATTCCTCTGTGTATTTGTATACCTACACACACACACACACACACACACCCCATATATATTCTTACTGAGCTCTTTATATATATCTGGATTCAGGTCCTTGTCAGATAGATGTATTGCATTTTCTTCCATCCTGTGGTTTGTCTTTTTACTTTAAATTTATGTGTGTGTGTGAGAGAGAGACTGAACTTGAGATTTTTCTCTGTGTGTAGGCAGTACATTCAAATGGCAGAAAATTCAGAAGACACAAAATTTTATCTGGTGATAAAGTCTTCCTTTTGCCCATCACCTCCCTTACTCTGTCAGCAGGTTTCCCTTCCCAGAGGGAAGTTCCTTTCCCAACTAATGTTACCAGTTTCTGGAGAAACTTTCTAGAGGTCTATGTTATGCATAAATACGAAAATGCATACATCTCATCTTTTTCAAAAACTCAGACGGTAGTGTTCCTTACCAGTGTCTTGTACCTTGCTTTACCCTTAGCCATAGATCTTGGAGGTTTTTCCATATTGGGGCAGAAAGTTCTTTCTCTCCCTCCTTGCTCCTCTTTTAATGATTTTATAGAGTTCCGGTTCAGTGAGTTTAGCACTTAGACTCCCAAATAAGTCAGTGCTGGTGATTCTTTTTTTTTTTTTTTTTTTTTTTCTTTACCTAATCTTCCACATGTTTCTAGATTTTTCTTCTTAAATTTAGAAATTTCACTAGCCTGCTAGAGGTTTATTTTTCTTAGGTATTTCCCCTTGAAGCCCTTGCAATTTTACTGCTTTGTCCATATCCTTTTCGTTCTTCATTCCCCTTTTTAGGTGGAAAGAACTATACGGATTTTAGACTATCCTTTTTGGGACTTCACTTTTCCTTGGCTCATTCTGTCCCACTGTATTTTCACTCCAATGGGAGACTTCTTTGATTGAATCTTCTGAATGATGGCTTTATTTTTTTTCTTTCATTCCATTCCCATATTTCTACTTTTCTGTTTAATTTAAAATTAATCTCACTTCTCTTTGTGTTAGCCCTCGTGTCTGGACCCGCCCTCCGAATGTGATGTCCATGGCGATGACATTGACTTAGGGCAGGAACTGGCCTCCCGCGGTGGAGAGCATGCTGCGTTCCTAGTCTGCTCACCTGGGGCCCTGTGGCTCCTGCCTTCTGGGAGAGGCACACGCTGTGGCCTCAGGCAAGGAGACCGGTTCTTGTGCGTACGTGTGTCATCATATATGCATGTCTGTATAAACACATACATATGCACGCGCAAGCCGTGTTTGGAGATTGTGTTCTTCGTCCTGACTGCAGCGATGGGGCTAGCGATGGAAGGAGATCAGGAGAGAATGGAGAAGAGATACTTGGAATTACTCTGGGTGGGCTTCCTGTCGGGGCGTGTGGCTGAGAAAGGACAACAGGCTGGATGGACTGTTCTTAATTGAGGAAGTAGGAACAGAGTTGCCGTACAGATGGAGGATTTCACAGTTGATCCCGAAATATGCTTCCTCTTTGCTTTATTCAAGTCACACTTCATCACCCAGTAACCGTCTCAGGGCCTGCTTCTGCTCTCAGTCGCTGTCCTTTCTGATTTGGGTTTTCTTCCCCAGGGCCTGTGCAGCTAATCCCATCTCTCGTCACATCCACCATGTCCCCCTGGGGCCTATTTTGATTTTGATTTTTCAACTCTGGCTAAATTTGATTTTTTTTTTTTTCTGTTGGTTTGATTCTGTCTGCTGTACCTTTTCCAGAAATTCCTCAAAATTTTTTTGACTGGTGGCCTCTGTCCCTCTTTTGTGCCTTTTCAAATGGGCTTACTCTGTTTTTATGTTTCTTTTGTCATTTCCTTGGGATTTGAGTGAGCCGGGCATCAGATTCAGGGCTGAGCTCACCCCTGTCGTGGACGTAGTGTTCCTCGTGCCGTTTCCCTGGCAGGGATGCGACAGCCTCTTTGACGTGTCTCCCTCCTTGTGTGCTCTCTATCCACATTTTAATAATAGCAGCAGCTACTAAATTGTTTGCTGTGTGTCATGCATCATGTCAGCGCTGACTGAGTCTGTTTTTCCATTTTTGTGCCTCCTGTGTACCAGGCAGATAGCGTTCCGGTTATGCACTGCTGCTTGGAAAACCACCCCAGGGGCACCTGGGTGGCTCAGTGGGTTAAGCCTCTGCCTTTGGCTCAGGCCATGATGTCGATCCTGGGATTGAGCCCCACATCGGGCTCTCTGCTCAGCAGGGAGACTGCTTCCCCCTCACTCTCGGCCTGCCTCTCTGCCTACTTGTGGCGCCTCCCTCTCTCTCTCTCTCCCTGTCAAATAAATAAATAAATAATAAATCTTAAAAAAAAAAAACCCACCCCAAAACGAAGTAGGATCAAACACACATTTGTTCTTACCTCTTGCTGTCCTGTGACTTGCCTGTTCTCAGCTGTGTGGTTCTCGCTTGAGGTCTCTCCTACGGTCATTCGAGGGCTCAGGCAGGCTGGAGGCCAAAGAGACCATGCTGGTGGCTGACAGTTGTCTAGAGCCATCTCTGTGTGGCTTGGGCTGCTCAAAGCATGGCAGATGGGTTGCTGGTAGATGTGTCCCAAGAGTGAGTGTTCCAGGAGACAGGAAATGTGGCATCACTTCTGTCCTGTTCTTTTGGTTAGAGAACCATCTTGATTCAACAGGGTGGCTTGATAGACTCCAGCCCTTGATGGGGAAGTAGCCAGGTGACATTGCCGATAAGCATATGGGACATGAATTGCCACAGGCACGATGCCGAGGTACAAAGACAGCCAATACCGGGTCCTTAGCTGATACCGGATCCATAGTTCCTTGCCCCTTAGGGTTCAGTGGCAGAAGCAGCTAGGTAAGTAGGCAATGGTGGTACACATGCTAAGTGTCATGTGTCATCTACCCCCATACTGGGCAAGTGCTGGCGGGCTGGAGTTGAAGAGGTCGGTTGAGAAGGAAGACATCTTACCAGGGATATTTTTGTATCTGAGTCTTGAAGCCCAAATGGGCATTGGCTGGATGAACAACCTGAGCCGAAGACAGAAGGCTTTAACCCACTGAGCCACCCAGGCGCCTCTCTTTTTACATTAAAAAAAAAAGATTTATTTATTTATTTGACACAGAGAGAGACACACAGCAAGAGAGGGAACACAAGCAGGGGGAGTGGGAGAGGGAGAAGCAGGCTTCCTGCTGAGCAGGGAGCCTGATGCAGGGTTCTATCCCAGGACTCTGGGATCATGACCTGAGCCAAAGGCAGATGCTTAATGACTGAGCCACCCAGGTGCCCCTGTTTTTACATTTTTAAGTGCTGGGGGGAAAGAGAAGATTTATATATTTCTTGATACCTCAAAATTCATGACATTCAAATTTCCACGTCCAAATAAAATTTTCCTGGAATGAAGCTGCATTCATTTATTTATCTCCTGCCCATGGCTGCTTTTTCCCTACAACAGCCGACTTAAGAGACTGCAGCAGAGACAATGGTCTGAGCTGGAAATGTTTACTCTCTGGTTCTTTACAAACAACGGTTGCTAGACCTGATAGAAATTGTCCTATATTATTACCTTTTTTGGATATTTATTCTTGATATTTATTTTTGGACGTGATGGTAGAGAAGAAGCCTATAACTTAATTATTTTCTAGATGGTTAAGCAAATTCTCCACCCGCCCTAATTGGACAGTCTCTTCTTTCTTCATTATTTGAAGTTCCATAGTTACCATGTATTAATTCAGATCTATTCTGTCAATTTGAGAAAAGCCAGGGTGAATCACTAACCTATTTGGGCAGGATCTATGTTATCCAGGAGTTCTCTGGGGATGAGAAGCCACTATTCCCTGCATTAGCCCTCAGAGTTCAAGCCAGGTGTGTCCATGCACAATGGTATCTAATCACTCAGGTCTAGTTCTAAGTGCAGACAATATGGTGGGGTCTTGCTTTATTTTTCTAGTGTCCATGGAGGATTGATGACAGCCCAATGGAGCTGTTGTTAATGGGTTTTGGTCCTTTATGTTGGGTCTCTCCTTTAAGAGAAGTGACTTGATTTATTTCTCTGACACTGGTGGATCAGGAAAGATTGCTTACCCCCAGATGCTGGTGTGGATGCAGACATGTGTGGGGTCATGGGGGTCCCTTGTCCAGGAGGTGCCTATTGAGTGAACTCTGTAGCAAGGGGACAGGTAGTGGAGGGCTCTTAGCCTCTGCTCTGGATTCCTGGGGCTGTGCCTCTGCTTGTTCCTGGCTGAGGGACCTTGGGCCCATCCTCTAACCTCCCTGGGCCTGTTCTCTTAGTAGGAAAACAGGGGTAGTAAAGCTCACCTCTTCTCCTCCTCTCCCACCCCTGAGTTATTTTAAGGGTTAAATGAGACATAGGCTTGCATAATGCCTGGCAGAGAGTATAAGCTTAAGACATTCCATTTGTTTACCTTCCCTCCCGTTGACTTAGAGACACACGTGTAGATGGCTGTGAGGAGCATGGCTCTTGTCCCTGAGTCCTGTAATCTTTCTCTGTCCTAAGAGTTTGCTTTCTGTTAGGGGGTTGTGTTCTGTTTCCGAGTCACCTCCCAGCCCAGGCCTGCAGGGTGATCAGCTGGCCATCTTTTGCTCTCTGCCTGGAGTGACTTCGGGTGACCCGAGAAGCGCCCTCTGGCTAGGCGTCGGAGTCAGGCTGTGCTGACAGCTGGGGGCTGTTGGTCCATTGAGCCTCCTTAAATGGATGCTGGTGTAATGTTCCCAGGGAAGTCCCCACAGTAAGGGCTGCTGGCTTGGGACGGTGGAAAACTGACTTGGGTTAGGTATCATCAAAGCAGGTGACTGAAGGTGAGTGGGAGGAATCCCCCCCAGGGAAGCAGCTCCCACGGGGGTGAGAATGTCAGGTACTTGGTGACCTGGGTCTGAGTCTTGGCTGAACACAGTCATTTTGATGGGACCTGTCCTCTTGTCCTAAGGATAGGCTCCATGGATTTAAAGACAGCACACAGGGCGTTGAACTTGGGTTTACTTGATTTTGCTGGAACTGCAGCAATTTCTAATACCCTGTAATTTGCCTGTGTTTGAAACATGACCCGGTGTGGCCACACTGTTATTTTCTGCCTAGGAAGCATTCCTCAGAATGTCTCTGACCTTAGTGTTGGTGATACTTGTCATCTGTGCTTCCCTTTCCTTTCCCAGGCATCTACCACCTGGTTCAGGTCCCATTTGGAAGGGAGAGTGTGTCTGGACAATTACAGTAGCCTCCGAACTGATTCCTCCCTGTTTGTTATTTCTTGCCTTCCTTATTTATTCTGTGTGCTTCTTCTGAGGTCTTTTTTGGTGAAACTTAACACTTGATTGCCACTTTCCTGCTTAAAAGCTTAGGCGCTGCCCACGGGGTTCCCCTCAGATTCTTAAGCGTGTGATTCAAGATCCCGCAGAGTCTGGGGCCAGTCTGCCCTCCAGGCCCTGGTTCCTGCCTACGGCTCCCCCAGACGGCTCACGTCCACATCCTGTTCCACGAGGAGGGTCTGCAGCTGTGTCTGTGCACCTCAGCCCGGGGCAGGGTTGCTGACGCAGCGTTCCACGCCAGAAGGTGTTTCTCTTCCATTAAGTGGCTCTTCCTCACTGTTTATACAGCCATGCCCAGTACTCTCCGTACAGCCTGGACCACACCTGGACGGGTGGTCCTTGGTTTTCCATTGCATGCCAGGGGTGAATTTAACCGGTTTCCTTGCAACCATATAGCTATGAGGAGAACTGGAGTTTCAAGCCAGGCGCCCTGCCGTCCTACAAAGCCCATCTGACCATCCTCTCTGGAGCCTTCCTCAGCAGGCAGTTACTCTCGCTTTCCCTGGGACTCAGGCACTGCAGGTTTCTGCTCTGTCATGTGTTTTGCACATTATATCATGTTACTGTTTGTCCTGGGTCTGTGCCACACCCCATACTCCACCCTAACACTCGATCCCTCAAGTTGGCTCTTGCCGGCTCGCTTTCCCCCGCATCTGGGATCGTACCTGGCACTCAGTGGGAGCTCCATGTTTGTTGGGACAGATACATGAATGAGTGGATTTTTCTTTTTACATCCTCTAATTCATGGTTTGGAGGAGGATAGTACCCTGGTAATTAGGCTACTTAACTCTCCTGTGTGTTGGAAAACATCTCTCTTTTGGTCTATAGAAAAAATAGAAAGTGATAATTATTTAGTCCCATTCCTCCTGCCATCTCATAGAGACAAGCACGTGTTTTTTACTACTTGAAGAAAGCCGCTTAAAACATTTAATTATGGGGGTGCCTGGGTGCCTCAGTGGGTTAAAGCCTCTGCCTTCGTCTCAGGTCATGATCCCAGGGTTCTGGGATCGAGCCCCACATCGGGCTCTCTGCTCAGCAGGGAGCCTGCTTCCTCCTCTCTCTCTGCCTGCTTCTCTGCCTACTTGTGATCTCTGTCTGTCAAATAAATAAAATCTTAAAAAAAAATTTAATTATGTATGTAAGAGGAATATAATCTTTAGTTAAGTTTTGTCAAACAGCAGCTATTCCTAGGAGTGGCTTTGAAGATAGGGGAGCCCTCCCTTGGTCTGTGAGCATCCCCTGGCAACCTTAACAACAACAACAACAACAACGACAACAGCGTAATGTTCTTCACTTTGGACAGTGGGTGTTCTTCTCTAGCATATGTGAAGCGTAAATTTCACGATAAGAAAGATTTATCGATCTCTTGTATGTGGGCTGCTTCAAGACAAGCCTCCGTGTCTCCCCATGCAGGCCCATATCCCATAGCCGCTGCAGCGCCTGCCATGGGGATGCCTCCTTCTTGTCATGATAGATGGGTAAGGTTGTAAGATTTTTTCCTCACTCATTCCTTGACTTTTTCCCTTCCTCTGTCTCTGTCCCTCCGCTGCCTGAACCTGGTCTGAAATCCCTCCACTTGGCTTTATTCACAGGGCTCATGTCTGCCTCTGAGCTCAGAATGTCTGGAGGGCCAGACTGACTGGTGTCAGAGCTCTTTTCTCCTGTGTCCCTCCTTGCTGTCTTTTTTTTCCTACTTTCCTCGCCTGGTTACTTAGTTGCAAAACTCTTTTGACCTGCTTTGGATTAGGAGGTCCTATTCCTGCTTTTTCTTTTACTGTTGAGACTATGGTCAGAATCTCGGTTGTCTAGTGCTTTTTTCTTTGCCAGTGAGTCCATTAACCTTGGGAATAAAATCCCCCACATCCAGTCTGAGTTACGTCAGTGGAAATGTGGGAATCAGCTCTGGAGCAACCCAGTAGCCAGGTGGCCCTCAAGCCTGGAAATGCATCTGCACTGTGGGGTGAGAGCTGGGTACACTGTGGCCTTCTCAAAACGATGCTGGGGGGGGGGAGCCTCATCTCAGGTTTTGGAGAGTTCTACAGAAAAATTTTTTTTGTGGGGGAGGGGAGGAAAAACATTTTTAGCTCCTTTGTGATAAGGTACAGATTCCTGAACCAAGAGTAGTATTGACAGAATACTGTCTATGCATCCCTTACAAGGAGAAACTCTTATTTATTTATTTGACACGGACAGAGAGAGACAGCGAGAGAGGGGATGCAAGCAGGGGGAGCGAGAGAGGAAGAAGCAGGCTTCCCGCTGAGCAAGGGGCCCGATATGGGGCTTGATCCCCGGACCCTGGGAACATGACCTGAGCCAAAGGGAGATGCCTAATGACTGAGCCACCCAGGCTCCCCCAAGGAGAAAGTTTTTTTGAGCAAGTGTGACCTCTTTGAATATGGTCACATTTTTCTCCCTAATTTAACGAATTTCCTCATCTTGGGTTTGTTTTAGGTTTGGGTTGAAGGTTTAAGGACATCTCAACCCTCAAACAGAGGGTATATGTGTCACACATCATGGCCTGTGGGGGTGCTCTGTAAGAGGATGGTTTGAACTTGGGGAGCTCATGGAAGTTGAAATGTACTTCTGTTTCCTCTTTCTAATTTGGCAAGTTTAGAATCTATAGTGCTTAACTTATTTCCCCTTGGGTATTTTGGGGACTCTAAAAATGGTAGGTTCTCTCTGAAGGAAGATTCAAATTCCTATGTGCACACACAAAATTTGCACATGATTTTTGGCACGTGGGTCTCGTGGTTTCCTGAGAAAGAGTCCCTGTTACAGAGGAATGGCAAACTTTAATTTTTGAAGCAGGATACCTTTGATCTTATTAAATGTGCAAGTTTTTTTTTTTTTAAAGTAGATTTTATTTATTTATTTATTTATTTATTTATTTATTTATTGGCATTGGGGGAGAGAACGGGGGTAGAGAGGGGCTGAGGGGGAGGGGAAGAGAGAATCTCAGGCAGGCTCTGTGCTCAGTGTGGAGCCCAATATGGGGCTTGATCTCATGACCCTGAGATCATGACCTGAGCCAAAATCAAGAGTTGGATGCTTAACTGACTATGTTCCTGAGGTGCCCCTAAAGACTTTTTAAAAAAAAAGTTTTATTATTATTTTTTTGGCAGGCAGCAAAACAAAGTTGATTGTGCGATAGTGTAAAGCTCTCACAGATGGAGGGGACCCGAGAGGGTTGCCCACATTTTTATTATTTAAGTGATCTCTGTACCCACTCTACAACCCAAAGATCAAGAGTTGCATGCCCCACCGACTGAGCCAGCCAGATGCCTCAAGGAACAAGGCTTCTTAAGCACAGCCGAATGCTGTGGGCTGCCGGCATGGACCCCACATAGCCCCTTGGCACTTGCTGTTGGTGGTTGAGTCCTGCCTTGTTCTTTCCTCATTTAAAGGTTGTTGCCCTTGGAAATCTTTGCTCGGGGATGGTGTTTCATCAACACATATTTGGTCCCCTAGTAAATATCCATCTTTGTATAGTATACTGTTTCCTCCAGTTCCTTGTTCTGCAAACCAGAAATACCCCTTCTTTAAAATTTAACTTGTTTTATTGAATATGGAGTGCATTCCATATACACAGTATTGTGTCCGATGGTGCACAAGACCATGGAGATTAGAGCCAGGCTTTTCTTTTTTTAAGATTTTATTTGATTTAATTAATTAATTAAAATTAACATATATTATTTGCCCCAGGGGGACAGGTCTGTGAATCATCAGTCTTACATAATTCACAGCACTCACCATAGCACATTCCCTCCCCAATGTCCTTCACCCAGCCACCCTATCCCTCCCCCATGACCCCCCAGTAACCATAAGTTTCTTTCCAGAGATTGAGTCTCTTAATATTGTCTCCCTCCCAATCCCATCTTGTTTCATTTTTTGCCTACTTACCCCCATCCCCCCTCAAATTCCTCATATCAGAGAGATCATATGATAATTGTCTTTCTCTGATTGACTTATTTTGCTTAGCATAATACTCTCTCGTTCCATCCACATCATTGCAAATGGCAAGATTTCGTTTTTTGATGGTTGCATAGTATTCCATTGTGTATATATACCACATCTTCTTTATCCACCCATTTGTTGATGGACATCTAGGTTTTTCCATAGTTTGGCTATTGTGGACATTGCTGCTATAAACATTCGGGTGCACATGCCCCTTTAGATTACTACATTTGTATCTTTAGGGTAAATACCCCAGTAGTGTGATTGCTAGTTCATAGGTAGCTCTATTTTCAACTTTTTGAGGAACCTCCATGCTGTTTTCCAGAGTGACTGCACCAGCTTGCATTCCCACCAACAGTGTAGGAGGGTTCCCCTTTCTCTGCATCCTCACCAACATCTGTTATTTCCTGACTTGTTTATTTTAGCCATTCTGACTAGTGTGACAAGGTATCTCATTGTGGTTTTGATTTGTATTTCCCTGATGCTGTATGATATTGGGCATTTTTTCATGTGTCTATTGGCTGTCTGGATGTCTTCTTTGCAGAAATGTCTGTTTATGTCTTCTTCCCATTTCTTGAATGGATTATTTGTTCTTTGGGTGTTGAGTTTGATAAGTTCTTTATAGATTTTGGATACTAGCCCTTTATCTGATATGTCATTTGCAAATATCTTCTCCCATTCTGTCAGTTGTATTTTGGTTTTGCTGACTGTTTCGTTTGCTGTACAAAAGCTTCTTATTTTGATGAAGTCCCAATAGTTCATTTTTGCCCTTGCTTCCCTTGCCTTTGGCAATGTTTCTAGGAAGAAGTTGCTGCAGTTGAGGTTGAAGAGGTTGCTCCTGTGTTCTCAAGGATTTTGGTGGATTCCTGCCTCACATTGAGGTCTTTCATTCATTTTGAGTCTATTTTTGTGTGTGGTATAAGGAAATGGTCTAGTTTCATTCTTCTGCATGTGGCTGTCCAGTTTTCCCATCACCATTTGTTGAATAGACTGTCTTTTTTTCCATTGGACATTCTTTCCTACTTTGTAGAAGATTAGTTGACCATAGAGTTGAGGGTCTATTTCTGGGCTCTCTATTCTGTTCCACTGATCTCTGTGTCTGTTTTTGTGCCAGTGTCATACTGTCTTAATGAATATAGTTTTCTAATAGAGCTTGAAGTCTGGAATTATGATACCACCAGCTTTGGTTTTCTTTTTCAACATTCCTCTGACTATTTGGGGTCTTTTCTGGTTCCATATAAATTTTAGGATTATTTGTTCATTTTTTTGAAAAACACTGATGGTATTTTGATAGGGATTGCATTAGATGTGTAGATTGCTTTAAGTAGCATAGACACTTTCACAACAGTTGTTCTTCCAATCCATGAGCATGGAATATTTTTCCATTTCTTTGTGTCTTCCTCAATTTCTTTCATGAGTACTTTATAGTTTTCTGGAGTACAGATTCTTTGGTTAGGTTTATTCCTAGGTATCTTACGGGTTTGGGTGCAGTTATAAATGGGATCGACTCCTTAATTTCTCTTTCTTCTCTCTTGCTGTTGGTGTATAGAAATGCAAATGATTTTTGTGCATTGATTTTAAGATTTTATTTTTAAGTAATCTCTACATCAAATGTGGGATTCCATCCCAGAACCTTCAGATGGAGAGTTGCAATGCTCTACCGACTGAGCCAGCCAGGTGCCCTTAGAACCAGGTTTTAAAATGAATGAATGGTACAGTTAGGAGGTGTTAGGTGAAGGGTGGGAAAGAACTAACATTTATTAAGGGATTGTACTAGACACATTATGTGTTTTCTTTCATCTATATGCCCTCCATGTCCTAGATGGGAAAATGGAGGCTCAGAGAGATTGGGTGCCTAACCCCAGGCCTGGAGAAGCGCAAAGGCAGAATTCAAGCGAGTCATTTGGACTCTAGGCCTACATCTCCCTTCTTTGCCTCTTCTGTTACAGATCAGAGTGGGTGGAGTGGGTTAGGGTAGGAAGAGCATAGAGAGGAGGACCTGCGGTAGAGGGTCCTCAGGTTAACTTCATGATCTTTATGAAACTTCACTTATCCTCTGTTGATTACCAATCACAATATAAGCTTTCTCTCAACTGGTCTTTTTTTCTGCTTGTCTTCTCCATCACTTACCTTCTTATGGGATGCACAAGGAGGAGCGCCGAGGTTATGTAACACGGCTTTAGAATGGAAACCAAAGACCTGAATTCCACACGTTTCCACTTAAGTGACCATGCATGCCACTTCTAAGCCTTCTTTCTGACACAGACAACTTGGGTGGTCTCAGAGGCTTTATGCCCCAGACCCTCGTGTGATTTTGGTGCAGAAATAATCAGTGGAGGAATGCCTTTATTTAGTTTTCAATCGACACGGTCGGGGGCGGGAGGCAAAAAAAGAGTAAGTTTTTAGGTAGGGTCACATTTTCTTTGAATATGTGCTTTTTGGGGAGGTTTAATCTGTGTTTTAGACAGCTGTCTCCCTGAACTTTTGAATCCTCCAGATGGCCTGCACAGACCTGAGTAGCCATAGAGGCAGAACCTTTGTGTTGTGAGTCTTAGGAATCATTCAGTTAGGGACAAGTTTTTGAAAATACCTCTCCTCCTTTACATGCCAGGCTGTCCCACAGCCTTGTTTCTCCTGTTAGAAAATTCAGTCATTCTTCTTAAGTTGTCCCAGCATCCTTTGCTCCCCTCCTTCCTTCTGCGTGGAATTCTGTTACAACTCATATTGCCTTGCCCTGTAGAGGTTTTCGTGCCTATATGCCCAGCTAGACGGAGTCTCTTAAACGCGATTTTCAAGTGTTTGGTAGCACTTTGTTTGGTAGCTCTGTTCTGTTCAGTAGCTCCACATTAGCACGTGGGGCTAATGTGTATTAGGGGCTCAGTATGTGGTTCAAACAGAGTATCATCCTGAGAACAGGATCCTATTTAAATTCATTTGAGAATGGGAGAAAAATCTTTGCTCCCAAGAATCACAAGAATGTCTGGTGAGGTGATTGCTAGTCTGGAGAGTCTTAGAAAAAGCCAGTAATAGACATTGGGATCTTAGCCAAAGAATGTGAACTTGGGCTCCTTCATTTTGACTTTATTTGTGCTCTGATGAGGTCTTCTTTTGCATCAAGTCCGTAGGGGGATATTACTTGAAGGACAGGTTTTCCAATAGAAAATCTAGGGAAATATTTTCAGTTTCTAAACAACTTTGTTAGTCTACAAATAAAGCTTTGAAACAGATGGTTTCTTTACCTCATAAGAAATGGTCCAGAATCCAGTGTAGGAAAAGGTAAGAAGTTCAGAGAGGATGTTAACCTAGAAACCATGGGCTTGTGGGCCTTGGGAGCTTGGAGATACTTGTACAGGCAACCTTGGAGGCTTGGGACAATATTTGTGATAGGGATCCCAGGGCCAAGATAGGACGGAAGGAGGATTGAGCCTTCCTGCTCATAAGCAAATAGGGTCCTGGGACTCAGGAAATAGAGTTAAGATGTGTTTGAATAACTCTACAGGGGGAAAAAAAATCAATTTCTGTGGCTTAAAGTTTTCTATTGTTGATATCACTGTTTCCTATCTAGATGTAAAAAATTATGTAGACATTTTTATAATTACATGTTTTAGTCAGCCTTTGTGTGATAATAGCTCTGAAAATTCAAAGGTTTGCAACGGAATTAATTTCTAGGTCACGGTATGTGCCAGTGGCTGTGAGTCAGTTGCTACAGCTCTTGTCCACCAGGATTCCATTCTGAAGGCACAGCCCCCCTTGGGACAGCCCCCGTTGGAACAGGAGAGCTGGTGACAAGGTTGCAGTGTCTGCTCCCATCTGGTGTGTGTGTCATATTCACTCGCATGCCATTGGGTGGAGCAAGTCACATTGCCCAGCCAAAAGGCGGAGGGGTGGGGGGTGTGCCCCCCTGTGCATGGTCACTTGGCAATAGTAAGAATGTATAATCCTCTTAAAGGAAGGAAGTTAACAACTGCAAATGATAATGCCATCCCCCATATAGTTTGTGTCCTTTCCTTGGTCACTGAGCATTATTTAGTTGCATCGGTTCAGACTGATACATTTTCTCCCTATTATGTGTATTTCAATTTTAGATAACTTGGGGGGATAATTAGGGAAACTGACCTCTCTCTCCAGGGAGTGATGTGGTGCATCACTGTGTTTTTCAAGTGTTCTTGAGTATGTCAGTGCTGGGAGTGCTGCTGTATGTGTGTCTTTGCATTAGCTGGAGTCTTCCACAGTCTGAATGATGGGGTGATATTAGGTATCAGGATCTTGTTTCTGAATTTACTGTGTCACATTGTTTGCTGCTTTTCAAAAAAACAAAACAAAACAAAACTATTGCGATCTAATTCACTTATCCTAAAAATCACCATTTTATAGAAAACTTTAAGCCACAGAAACTGATCTTCTTTTTCCCCCCTGTAGAGTTATTCAGACACATCTTAACTATACAGTTGAGTGGTTTTAGTATATTCACATAACTGTGTACACATCATTACTATCTCATTCCAGAATATTTTTGTCACCCCCAGAAAGAAGCCCTATACCCCTTGAGCAGTCACTCCCTGTTCTCCCTTCCCTCAAGTCCCTGGCAACCAAAAATCTCTTTTGTGTCTCTGGATTTGCCTTTTCTGGACATTTCCTATGAATGGAATGATACATGTGGTCTGTGCTGCCTGACTTCTTTCACATAATGTTTTCAAGGTTCACTGTTGATGTTTTCTGATTTAAACCCTTTAAAATATTTAGGAACTTTACTTGTGTGTTGTGTGCCTCTCCCCCCACATTCGCTTCAGAAGTCTCGTCATATCTAGGCTGGTTCCTGGAAAAGTCTGCCATGGGAGTCATATTGGTTTTTTTAAAATTTAAAAAATTCCAGTGAAGTTAACATACAATGTTCTGTTAGTTTCAGGTGTACACTACAGTGATTACTTGGTGCTCATCACAATTAGTGCACTCTTGATCCCCTTCATCTGTATCACCCACCCACCCACCTTTCCCTCTGGTAACTATCAGTTTGTTCTCTGTAATTAAGAGTTTGGTTTTTGGGGCGCCTGGGTGGCTCAGTGGGTTAAAGCCTCTGCCTTCGGCTCAGGTCATGATCTCAGGGTCCTGGCATCGAGCCCCACATCAGGCTCTCTCTGCTCAGCAGGGAGCCTGCTTCCCACCTCTCTCTCTCTGCCTGCTGCTCTGCCTACTTTGTGATCTCTCCCTCTGTCAAAAAAAAAAAAAAAAAAAAAGAGTCTGGTTGTTGTGTGTCTCTCCTCTTATTTACTCATTTGTTTTGTTTCTTAAATTCCACATAGGAGTGCAACCATATGGTAGTTGTCTTTTTCTGACCGACTTATTTCATTCAGCATTATACCTTCTGAATCCATCCATGTTGTTGTAGATGGCAAGATCTCTTTCTTTCTCATGGCTGAGTAGTATTTACATTGTATATGTCTACCACATCTTCTGTATCCATTCATCTATAGGTGGACCCTGGGGTTGCTTCCGTATCTGGGCTATTATAGATAATGCTGCTATAAACATTGGGGTGCACATAACTTTGTGAACTAGTGTTTTCATACTCTTTGGGTAAATATTCAGTAGTGCAATTACTGGGTCATATGGTGATTCTATTTTTAATTTTGGGGGACCCTCCGTACTACTTTGCACAGTGGCTGTGCCAATTTGCATTCCCATCAACAGTGCACAGGGTTCCTTTCTCCACATCCTCGCCAACACTTGTTGGTTCTTTTGTTTTTTTAGTTTAGCCACTCTTTCTTTTTTTTTTTTTTTTTAAGATTTTATTGATCTGTTTGACAGAGAGCACAAGCAGGGAGAGCAGCAGGTAGAGGTGGAGGGAGAAGCAGGCTCCCAGCTGAGCAAGGAGCCCTGAGATTATAACCTGAGCCAAGGGCAGATACCCAACTGACTGAGCCACCCAGGCACCCCAAGTTTAATCATTCTGACAGGTATATAAGTGATTCTTTCATTACGGTTTTGAATTGCATTTCCCTGATGATGAATGATGGTGAATTATCTTTTCACGCATCTGTCGACCATGTGTATGTCTTCTGACCATGTGTATGTCTTCTGTCTGTTCATGTGTTCTGCCCATTTTTATTTTGGATTATTGTTATTATTATTATATTTGGTGTTGACTTGTATAAGTTCCTTGTATATTTTGGATATTAACCCCTTATCAGATATATCTTTTCCAACTATCTTCTCCCATTTGATGGGCTATCTTTTTGTTTTGTTGATGGTTTCTTTTGCTGTGCCAAAGTGTTTTTATTTTGGTGTAGTCCCAGTAGTTTAGTTTTGCTTTTGTTTCCCTTGCCAAAGGAGACCTTTCTATAAAAATGTTTCTATGACTGATGTTAAAGAGATTACTGCCTATGTTTTCTTCTAGGAAATTCATGGTTTTGGAAATTCTTCTAGGAAATTCATCTTGAGTTTATTTTTGTGTATTATATAAGAAATTGTTCCAGTTTTGTTCTTTTGCATGTAGCTCTCCAGTTCTTCCAAACCATTTGTTGAAGAGACTGTCTTTTTCCTGTTGCATTTTCTTGCCTCCCTGGTCATAGATTAATTGACCATATAATCATGGGTTTATTTCTGGGCTGTCTATTCTGATCCACCGATGTGATCTGTTTTTGTGCCAGTAACATACTGCTTTGATAACTATGGCTTTGTCATACATCTTGAAATCTGGGATCGTGATACCTCCAGCTTTGTTCTTCAAGATAGATTTGGCTGTTTGGAGTCTTTGTGGTTCCATGCAAATTTTAGTATTATTTGTTCTAGTTCTCTGAAAAATACTGTTGGTATTTTTCTAGGAATTTTATTAAATCTATAGGTTGCTTTGGGTCGTATGGGCATTTTAACAGTATTTGTTCTTCTAGTTCATGAGCATGGAATATTTTTCCATCTGTGTCGATCTTCAGTTTTTTTCATCAGTGTTTTCTAGTTTTCAGAGTACAGATCTTTTACCCCCTTGGTTAAGTTTATCCCTAGGTATTTCATTATTTTTGGTATAATTGTAAATGAGATTGTTTCCTTAATTTTTCTTTCTGAAACTTCATTATTAGTGTGTAGAAATGCAACTGCAAAAAAGTTTTATTTCTTAGGAACTTTATACTTTTTTTAAAGGTTTTTTAAAAAGATTTTATTTATTTGACAGAGAAAGAGAAATCACAAGTAGGCAGAGAGGCAGGGAGAGAGGGGAGGAAAGCAGGCTCCCCGCTGAGCAGAGAGCCTGATTCGGGGCTCGATCCTGGGATGCTGAGATCATGACCTGAGCCAAAGGCAGAGGCTTAACCCACTGAGCCACCCAGGTACACCTTTTTAAAGGTTAAAGATAATTTATTTGAGAGAGAGAAAGGGAGAAAGGGAGGGTGGGTCCCCCACAGACCCTATGCTGGGAGCCAAGCCAGGCTCTGGGAGCCAAGCCCCATGCAGGGCTCAATCTCATAACCCTGAGATCATGACCTGAGCCAAAACCAATAGTCAGATGCTCATCCAACTGAGCCACCCCCAGGCCCCTTAGGAGCTTTACTTTTATTTCTTAATTTTACTTAGAGATTTTTTTTTTAAGATTTTATTTATTTATTTGACAGAGAGAGACTGCCAGAGAGAGGAAAAACAAGCAGGGGGAGTACGAAAGGGAGAAGCAGGCTTCCTGCTGAGCAGGGAGCCTGATGCAGGGCTTTATCCTAGGACCCTGGGATCATGACCTGAGCCAAAGGCAGACTCTTAACGACTGAGCCACCCAGGTGCTACTTACTTAGGGATTTTTTTTTTTTAAGATTTTTATTTATTTATTTGACAGAGAGAAATCACAAGTACACTGAGAGGCAGGCAGAGAGAGAGAGAGAAGGAAGCAGGCTCCCTGCTGAGCAGAGAGCCCGATGCGGGACTCGATCCCAGGACCCTGAGATCATGACCTGAGCCGAAGGCAGCAGCTTAACCCACTGAGCCACCCAGGCGCCCCGATTACTTAGGGATTTTAATGGAACAGCTGATACCAATTCATTACCAACGAATGATACCAATAAGCCTTTTGATAGTTGTACAAGGACATGATTATATCCAACAATGATTATATTAATCATTTAATGTGATAAGTTGCATTAATGCATTTCCTAATGTTAAATTATTCTTGATTTCCTTGAACATATTTGACTTGATCCTGGTGTATTCTTCTTTTAAAAAATTCTTTTAATATACCAATTGCTGTTATTTATTGATAATGTTTACACTTATATCTAATTTCCTTTTCTGTTCTAATATTTGGATATCAGATATAGTTCATTCTCATAAAATGATTTAAAAGGTTTCTCTATTTTTTGTGTGTCTTTTATGTGTCTTAGAGGATGTTCACTGGACGTCCTTGGTGTTCACTGGACGCACTTACTCCTTGGTGTTCACTGGAGCTCAGCTGTACCCACCATGGGGCTTTGCTTCACTGGAGCTCAGCTGTATAAGGGGGCTTTGCTTACTTTTTGCTAAAAGTTCTCTGACAACAGTTCTGTGGTTATTCATTTAGATTTTCTACCTTAACTAAATTTCGTTTTGGCCATGTATTTTCCTAGAAAGGCTTCTATCTCATATAGATGTCCAAGTTATTGGCATAGTTATTCTTGGCATGTCTGTATAGTTTATAACCATACATAGAGGTAAAATTTAAATATTGTTTACTCCCTCTCCCCCCAGCTGTCCCTTCTGTATTGATCAGCTTTCCTAAGTTACTTTATCTAACTCGTCTTTTAGGAAGCTTCTACTTTTTACTCTTTTCCATTTTCAATTTATACTTTTAAATATAAAATGGGAACACAAAGTAGATGTGGCCCAAAGGGCTCTATTTTGTGGGATAAATCTTTTTCAAGTACATATATTTATCTGCTCCTGACGACTGTGCTACTTTCTTCGTGTTTTGGTCTTCTTGGGTCTGAATGGTGAGTTAACACAGGCTGGGTGTGTTTTTAGGTTTTTTTTGTGTCTGATGAGGTAATGCAGGCCTACCGTTTGCCTCCTATCAGAACAAGTGAACCGTTGGATCCCCTCTCTTTCTCCATGATGTTAGAATGGTCTTCTCGGATCTGAGGTTGAGTCAAGTGATCAGCTGACAGGTAAACTGAGTGATCTCTCAGTGGGGAAAAGAGAAGGAAAAAAGCCAGGATCCTGGTTAGTTGCTCTGGACTTTTTGCTTCCTCTCTCTCTGGGTCTGGATGGAGTGGAGCGTGGCTTCCTTCTTGTTTCCGGTGTTCTCCCCATCTCAGGAGAGCCTGTCTCCTTCAGTTCGTAGTCTTGCCTGCCATGTGCTTGGTGGACCCTCCCAGGGCAGCTCTCCAGCTGCCTTCATGTTCCTCTGACCTTTGACTTGCATTTGCGTCTCTCCCCTTCATGGAAAGAGGAACCTGTGAAGGTAGGCCTCGCTCTACTGGTGGTCCTCATGTGGACTCTCTGCCTGTGCAGGGCTTCTCCTTGCCTGCAGCAGCCAGCCACACTGGTGGTCCTTCTCTGCCCCACTGCTGACCCTTCACTTACCCATCCCCCCAGAAGAAGCACTTTCAAGTTAGAGTATAGGTGAGGGCTTCAGGGCGTTTTCTGCTTCTTCGGTAACCTTGATAACCTTAAGTGACTTCAGGGACATGGGTTAAAAGATACCTCCTAGTTCTTTCCTCAGTTGTGTCCCAATTAGATCCAGTAGAAAACTTTTGGAAGTTTTGGCATTTGGATGGCATTCTTGCCTGGTTTCCAGTCTGGTCCGATTTCAGACACTGCTTTGCTCCCCCCCACCCCCACTGCTCTCTCTTTTTCATTCTTTGGGTTGTTAAGTTAGTATCTGGAGAATGGAAAGAGGGAGGAAGCAAAAGTGCATGTGGCCAGCTCATGGAGTTTATCTAGGAGTCTAGATTTGTAATGTTTAAATGAGCGTGTAACATTCCTATGAATGTAAACACGATCATTTCCTGGTTATTGAGCCCTTGGGATTTTTCCAGGGTTTACTCTGCATTCTTTGCTCTGTTATGAGCATCTTTGAACGGAACATTTCAGGATTTTCCCTTTGACTGTGTTCTCTAAAGTGGGCTTAAGTTCAGCTTTACAGCAAAGTCAATAGTCAAGAGTGTTCTGTTCAGTTTGTGTAGGACGTATTCATTCTTCAAGCATCTCCTGTGTGCTTGGCGGGGCAGTGGGGTGGGAGACAGGAAATGGAGACAAGTCAGGTACCATACGTGCTTCCTCCCCTTCAGTTTGAGGACGTCTTTTATGTCAAGCTCTTGTGAAACTAGATCATCATGTTGCCCACATTCCTCTAATATTATAAAAAAGAGAAGTTAGAGTACTTAAGCATGACTTTTTTTTTAAGTTTTTATTTTAGTCACCCTGTGCTCATCACAAGTGCCCTCCTTAATCCCCATCACCTGTTTTGCCCATCCCCCACCCACCTCCCCTCCGGTGACCATCAGTTTGTTTTCTGTAGAGTTAAGAGTAGGTTTCTTGACCATACTGGCTCCTAATGTATACCACTTTCTTTCCATAAACCCTATGTTTAATGTAATATAGTTTTGCCATTGACTTATGTTAATTTACTAATCTATCTCATGACTGGCTGACTACAATGGTAGATCTTATAACTGACATTCTTTGAACCAGCGGGGTTTCTGAAGCACCTTATGTATGTGTTTCCCTTCCTAAGTAGAAAGGGGTAGAGGGGGGAAAGAAATTCACTTATAACTGAAACCTGCTTAAGTGAGAATTGATATTTTGGAGCAATGAGGACTTTTCATTTATTTGTCAACTATGTAGTTGTAATTTCCTCAAGGGGTACTGTAGCTACTGTGAAGTCATTAAGGAAAGTGTATGTGAGGCACCAACTATGACTTTCTTTTTTTTTAAGATTTTATTTATTTATTTATTTGACAGAGATCATAAGTAGGCGGAGAGGCAGGCAGAGAGAGAGGAGGAAGCAGGCTCCCTGCTGAGCAGAGAGCCCGATGTGGGGCTCAATTCCAGGACCCTGAGATCATGACCTGAGCCGAAGGCAGAGGCTTAACCCACTGAGCCACCCAGGTGCCTCGCCAGCTATGACTCTTGATACAGTTTTTTTTTTCAGCAGCATTTATTAAGTGTCTACTCTGAACCAGCTGCATGGACTCTAGGGGGATGCATACTTGAAGAAAGGTGGATCTCACTTTTTTTTTTTTTTTTTTTTAAGTATGTTAGTAGTGGTGTAGCACACACTCTGTTCCAGGCACTGTTCCAACTGCTTCCATACCCTAACTAATTCAATCCCACTATATCCATTTTGTAAATGAGGAAACTAGGGCATGGAGAGATTAAGAAGCTTGCAGAAGTCACACTACTTGTAAATAGTGGAACTGGGCTTCAGAACTGCCTAGTCGTTGCTAGGCTCAGTTTCCTTGTCCTTCAGCAGACAGTTACTGGGTCCCTTCTATTGGCAAGGGGTTGAGCTGGATCATTTCTAAGACTCGGTAATTCATCAGGTACTTCCTGAGTACCTACGATGGGCCAGTGAATCAAGGAGTGAATGAGATGAAAGTCTCTGCTCTTGTCCGACCGTCAGTCAACACATAATAAGTTTTTAGATAATGATAGTCTGTGACTAACATAAAGTCAGGGAAAGGACTGGAAAGTGATAGAGGGGTGCAGAGATAGTTTTCTGTTTTGTGGGCTGAGAAGGCCTCCCTGAGTCCGTGTCATTTGAACAGAACCTGTTTGAAAAGAGAAGCTAACCACATGGGAATGTGGGGGGAGAGGAGTGATCCAGGGAGAGTGGCAGCAAACAGGGGAGCCCTGAGGTCTAAAAGGGCCAAGCCCTGTATCCGGAGCGGGATGAGCTAGGGGAGAATGGCAGT
This sequence comes from Mustela putorius furo, assembly GCF_011764305.1. Classification (NCBI taxonomy): domain Eukaryota; kingdom Metazoa; phylum Chordata; class Mammalia; order Carnivora; family Mustelidae; genus Mustela; species Mustela putorius. The sequence goes on from NW_025421423.1 coordinate 15,725,932, forward strand.
GATGAGGTCAGGGAGAATATGAGGCCCCGTTGGCCCTCTTGGGTTTTGGGAGGGAGTTTGGGTTTCATTCCGAATGTGATTGGTTGTCTTTGAGAGTTTTGAGCAGGGGAGTGGCATGCTTTGATTTTTCAAAGAGCTCTCTGGCTGCAGGGTGGAAGTCTGACTGTAGGGCAGCGAAAATGAAGCAGAAGGCTTTTGTGTTGCACCAAGGATTCTCGGTTCTTACATCCTGTGATTCATGCTGGTCAGAAAGGTGCTGCCTTTCCACAGTACCTGCTCAAGAACTTAGGTCTCTTCGTTTAGCACACCTGCTGCTAGAGGACTCAGACTCCGGTCCTTTTCCTCCTATGTTTCTCCTATTTTCCCTCCATGTTTCCTTCTCATGGGGCCTGTATCTTGAGGGGGGAGTCACTTGCGGGCATAACTTGTATTAAGATCCTCAGGGAAATGTTAGCTTTCCCTGATTGGCTTTAAAATCAGAAGCTTCATATTTACCCAGAAGGATTTATGGCCAGATATTGGAGATATGGGGCGCTATTGGGTTGGAAAAGCCACACTGAAGGCATTCAGCTTGCTAAGAACCTGAACCCGGCGCTAGAAACCTGGGTTCAGTTCTTAGCATAACGATGCCAAGCTTCACTGGGACACGATACCTGACCTTCTGGTCTGCCTCCTTCTCCGTAGAGACGTTATGTGTCTTGCTAACATCATGAGCTGCATGAGCTGTGAAGAAATGAGAACGTGGAAGCGTTGTGTACACTTGTGCCATGGAAAGCCCGGCTGGCAGGGTCCAGTTTTAGGAAATTGTAGACATTTGTAGGTCATTGGCTATTTGTACATGCTTATATGTTGGCCCATGAAACACCCAATAGTAAGGGTGTGAATGTTTGCCTGGTCACACAGTCCTAGGAGGAAAGAATCCTCAGTGTGGTAAGATCTGTTTGACTGACCCTCCCTCCCCTCCCCCATCTCCTCACCTCCCGTGAACTGACTTGAGAACAAGCTAACTTCCCACTGTCTGGCAGAGACATCTCGGACCTTTGTGTGAGCTGTTTTTGGAAAGTTGTTGGCAGAGGGCCCCAGAGCAAAGGTCAGGCGAGTTGGCTTGGATTCACAGGGAGACCTGCAGAGACAGACGGCACACACAGACAGGTGCACACCCACCCAGCCACCCACACAGGTAAACAAGGCACAGTCATAGCAGTCATAGTTGTTGGGGACTCAGCGGCGTTTGTGGATGTTACATATGTAAATAAATGATTTAAAACTGTGAAAGCTGCTTCGGGGAAGTATCTTCAAAGTTTTGAGAAGATTGACTAATTCTGTCAGGGGGCAGATGAAGGAAAGACCTATATTCCGAGGGGGGGGGGCATTTGAAAGATGCCCGTGAGATGCTTGGAGACCGCCACGTAAGCAAGAGGTGTGATTTCGCCAGCAGCGGTGAGGGGCCCGAAACGGCGTGGTGGGTTCTGGAACTGAAGCCGTGAGAAGCAAGGCTGGTAGGATCCTTTGAGGCCAGATGGAGGAAAGCTGCTGTCAGAGCCCATGGTGGCTTATCTGACTGAAGATTCTGAGTTCTTTCTTTCTCTTGTGCGAGGTGCTGCCATCGCTGGAGTCTCTCTGTGGCGGGTGTTGATGAAATGTCAGCAAGGGGGGCCCTGCGGTTCCTCCTGTGGTGCCTTGCCTCCGAGGTCAGTGCTTCAGTATTACTTACTGAAACAAGGAGATATGATGGTTATCACAGAGTTCCAGAGAAGAGGTCCTTTTCGGATCCGCAGACACGGGGGTAGGGACTGTGCGCGCCTGGTGGTGTCTCTCTGCCAACAGAGCGGTCAGATCAGCAGCTGCTTGACTCCGCAGTCGTGTCCACACCGAGAGCTGCTGCCGTGGGCTTTGGCAAGCTCCTGGGCTGAGGAGAGGTGGGGAGTGGGGTCTAGTCCCGCAAGTATCTTCTGTGAAAATGGTATCTGTTCAGTAATTACAGAAATATTTTTGATGTTGTATAAATACGTATGTTATTAAATTCTCTAGTCAGTAGAAATGGAAACAAAGGAAGGTGCCTTATCTGTTTACTTAGCATCATCCACCGAGTTGGGTGACATTGCACTTGACTCCAGCCCGTACTTCCCGCTGCCTTGTCACTGCCCTTTTCCCAGACGTCCCACGATCATAGAGCTCGTGGATGGGACTGCTGGTTGACCTCTCGTTTCCTCTGTGTTCCCTTATCTGAGGGCTAAGTCAAATACAACCTACATACAAGAAGAGAGAATTCAAGGAAAGCATCTCCCTGCCCCCAACCTGTGATCCACTGACCAACAGGTCAAGAATGTTTCCAAGTCCTCTTCCGTGGTGTCGTGTCACTTTCTTGCCTTATTCCTGTCTTTGCCTCCTGATGAATCTATGGTGACATTCAGATGCATTCACTTCACATCTACTGCTAGACAAGGCTTTGTCTATTACTAAACCTAAAACCCAAAACACATGAGACTGAACCTTTTTTGGATATTATAGGAACATAACTTAATCAAGTGCCTTCCTCCAATGGCCTAGACAGAAAGAGCTCCATAATTTAAAAAAATGTTCCTTCTCTTTTTCTTCTGGCATTTATACCCCCCCCCCGCCTTTTAAAGCTTTTATATTGCGGACAGATTTACACATATACGAAAGAGGAGGGAACTGTGTCGTGAACCTGCAAGTCCCAGCTTCAGTAGTAATCAACTTTGAGGCATATTTTGTATCATTTATATCCCTGTTTACCTATCCTTCATTATTTTGAAGCAAATACCACACGTCCTATCATTTCATCCATGAATATTTTAGCATATATTCCAAAAAGATGAAGGCTTTGTAAAACCATTGTACTTCTGTTATCATGCCTGATAATTCCTTGATATCCTCAAATAACTGATCAATATTCACATTTCCCTGAATATCACAAAACCTGTTAACACTTTGTTTTAATTGGGATCCACTACAGTCGTTGATAGATCCCCCGAATTGCATAGCATCTCTAGGTGCTCCTCCATTTTTTTTTTCCTCTCCTTGCATTTCACTTATTGAAGAAACTGGGTCTGTGGTTCTCTTTAATTTCACACAGTGTGGCTTCTGCCATTTGCACCCTTATAGTGTGGTCTAACATCTCCCTCCCTCCTCTGTATTTCCTATGACTGTGGTATTGGGTCATAGAGATTTGTTCAGGATTCAGATCCAGTTGTTGGCAGGCATGCTTTTTAGATGGTGGCATAAACTTCTTTCAGGAGGCATGTAATGTTTACTTGTCTCTTGGTGATGGTTGATTGAATTTTTAAATGTGCCGAATATTTAAGAGGGTTCACATCTGTTACTGTTTCCCTGGGTCCAGGTGGTGGTCTTGAGAAAGGGTGAGAAAGGATGCCCTTGTGGTGTGCTCCTGGCAAAGTCTGATGATGGCGGGGGCTGGTAGGTCCTGTGTCCCTGGGCTGGGGTTCCTCCAGTGCTCGCTGGAAGATAGGTCGGCAAACTCCCAGAGTTTGTTTCCCTCGGTCCCAGAAGACCTGTTCACGCAAGAAACACTTAGTGAGGAGAGGCTCAATTTCTTTGGATGTTGCCTTTTGTATGTAGAGGTGTTTCTTGGTTTGGCTACATGAGCTGATGTTTTGCTGATGTTCTCCCGATAATGTGTTTTCATTTAATTGTAAGGTGACTCTCTTCTTCTTTCAGGATCTCATTTTGCCCAATGGTGGCACTCCTGCAGGTACTTCGAGTCCCGCTTCTTCGTCTTCCCTTCTCAACAGACTTCAGCTTGATGATGACATCGATGGTGAGACCAGAGATCTCTTTGTCACCGTTGACGATCCCAAGAAGCATGTCTGTACGATGGAGACCTACATTACTTATAGGATCACCACCAAAGTAGGTCCCTTCATTATCTTCTGCCCCTGTGGAATGGTCTTGGTGAACTGGAGACCTGCTGTCATGATTCCTGCCTTCCTTTCTCCCTCCCTTTGTAGGACTGTGTTCACTTTCCTTCCAATGGTGGGTGTGGCTTTTTGAGAGATCAAATGTATTCAGATGAAAAGGATTTGATGTGAATTTTTTGCTTTGAAATGACAGAGAAGTTGTGACTATAGTCTTTCAAGTAGAGCATTTAATCCTGCTACCTTCACTTATTTTTGGTCATGATACTTTTTTAGGCTGTTAGTTATCACTTTATTATTGAAATTTATGAATGAATCTTTGTATCATCCTAAATGTCTGGTGGGACCATGGTTGTAATTTGGTGTAATTGGAGTGGATCATAGCGGGAGGGGTGTAAGAGAAGGATGGGAATGAAGATTGGTTGCCTTTCTGCTATGGGCCATGTGGGTGGGTAGTGGGCAGGGGGCTGAGATTGACTGGCTTAATGTTCACAGTGACCCTCAATTGTAACCTTGTAGTTACAATTTTAGAGAGGAGGAAACTGAAGCAGAAACTTTAAATAAATTGCTCATGGTTACAGAGTTGGTAATCAGGATTCTAATCTTAATATTTAGGACTGTCAATTCAACATTTTTATTTTCAAACCCATACTCTTAAACCTAATTCCATTTTTTAAAGGTTTTTTTAAAAAGATTTTTTTTAAAAAAGATTTTATTTATTTGACAGACAGAGCTCACAAGTAGGCAGAGAGGCAGGCAGAGAGAGAAGAGGAAGCAGACTCCCTGCTGAGCAGAGAGCCCGATGTGGGGCTCGATCCCAGGACCCTGGGATCATGACCTGATCTGAAGGCAGAGGCTTTAACCCACTGAGCCACCCAGGTGCCCCTTTTTTAAAGATTTTAAAGATTTTTTAAAAAAGATTTTATTTAGTTATTTGTCAGAGAGAGAGAGAGAGAGCACAAGCAGGGGGAGCATCAGGCAGAGGCAGGCTTCCTGGTGAGCCAGGAACCCAATGCAGGACACGATCCCAGGATCCTGGAATCATGACCTGAGCTAAGGCATGATGGCTTTCATCTTACATGACAGCTTAATTTACTGAGCCACCCAGGCGTCCCATATACAATATCTTTTCTCTATGGACAAATAAGCCTTTCTCAGATATTTCTTTGATATTCCTGCCCTGTCCTTTCTGCACCTGGTTCACATTGGAAAACTTGTCTCTGTATGTGTGCACACGCACATGCGTGCACGCAGTCTTCCCCCGTCCCCGGGGCCGCTGGGTGCCTGCTGTTTCCCAGGGATTCGGCTAGGTGCTTAGAGGTATGTTAAATCTTCAGAGGTTCTAGGTTGATGTATGTATTCCCATGAACTATTTCCACTCCTCCCCCATCACCCCAGCCCCCAGGGTCAACTTATTTTTTACCCTGTAGTCAGCGAAATGGAAAACCTGTTTTTCTTGAACTTACGCTCTAAACTGCTGAAGGACAAGGCCACTGTGTCCCTGGCACAGCAGCACTAGCTCTCCTACACATGTTGCCCCCTGCCTGACTCCACTGCCCTGTAGCCAACTTCCCCCACCTCCCACAAGGCTAATCCTACAGGACCTCAGTTCTCCATTCACACTCGTGCGCTCTCCTGTGCTGCCTCTCTTCCTTCTTTCCTCACCTCTTTTCCCTTGGTGTTCTTGTTTCCGTCCCTTTTTCTTGGGGTCGATATCCTGTAAGTCAGAACTCTTCCAACTTCCAGTTCCACGTTTCCTTCGGCTATGATGCCACCACCTCTTGGTGAACTTTTTGCAGAATTAAGTTTTACTTCTTACTGTCAATTCTGTCTCAAACCAGAGTCCCTTTCTTTTCCCGTTGCAGGTAGCAACACCAGGTTTAAACCCTTGGTGGTGCATTTGGAATCTTCTTTGTAAACACTGCATTAAAGCATAGCTATGCCCCATGTCGCAACATAGCCTGTGGGGTGTGGGGATGAGAGGGAGAGGACACACGGGAACACAGGGTCTCACACACCAATCTTCCCCCGGGTTTCCGCTTCTGCTGTGGTTCTCTAGCGAAGTTCATGGTCACAGGACGAGGTTGTACACATAGTTGATTACTTTGAGCTCTGATTCTCCTGTCCTAATTCAAATTTCTGATGACCAAAGCTGGACAAAGTACAGAGCTGCTTTTCCCTGAACTAAAATGAGCTTAAAGCATTCTCCACCCAAATCTAAGTCATGGGTGCCTTTCCTCTGCAGTGGTGGGGAACCAGCCTGGCCTTCTCAATGCATGTGGCTCCTGGCTCCTTTCTCTGCAGGCTCCTAGAAAGTGCCTTCATCATAATAACTAATTACTGACCACTTACCATCTGCTTGTACTTTTTGGTCATAGAAACTTTTTTCTTTATATAAGTAATATGTGCTTATTGCAGAGAAACTAGAAAACTCAAGGAAGCTGAAACAATAAAAGAATACCTATAAGCTCACCAAGCAGAAATAATCATTTATAAATTTCTGAACTGTTTGTCTCTGTCCATTTACAGAAATGAGTATTTTGTATGCTGCCCATTCCCTTCATGTGTTGGGCGTCTTTCTGGGCTAGTAAATGCCAGCAAGCACACTATTATGTCTGTCTGTCTTTCTTTCTTTCTTTCTTTCCTTCTATCTATCTATCTATCTATCTTTCTTTCTTTCTTTCTTAAGATTTATTTACTTGAGAGAGAGTGGGGGGGGGTGGGAGGGGCCGAGGGAGAGAGAGGACCTCAAGCAGACTCCCCACTGAGCACGGAGTCCAGCTGTGCTGTTGTCTTCTCAGACCACAACAGCGTTCTGCTCTGTGCATGAGCCATCAGTTTATTTTGTACTGAGTGCTTTAAACATATTGTCAGTTCGTCCTCATAATCAGTGAGGCGGGTACTGGTGGCACTTTTCCTTTGCAGATGAGGAAACTGAGAAAGTTACTCCAGGATATGCTGCTGATACGTGGCAGACCTAGGACTTGAGTCCAGATCTGTCTGTGCTGTGCTTCCAACAAGGCATGATTTTCAAGAGCGGGATGGCTCTGCCCCGCTTGCCCCAGCACCGCGCTCGGTCTCCTACGCAGCCTTTAGGAGCGGGATGGCTCTGCCCCGCTTGCCCCAGCACCGCGCTTGGTCTCCTACGCAGCCTTTAGGAGCCGTCTTCCTTCCCGTCTCCCACCCCATCTCCTAGTGATCCCGAGTCTTAATGCTCCAACTATCTCCTCTTTTTTGATTGCCTCCGTGGTCCACAGAGGCAAAAGACCACTCAGAGGTCAAGGGTACATAAGGGTTACAAAGCGAACGTTTAGATTTGATGACAAGAGGGTTATGGGTGGCTGGCGGGCACACTCCCTGGAGAGGTGGGCAGAAGCTGCTGTGCTGTGGCAGAAAGACAAGGCTCGAATGTTGATGGCTTGGTAGTGAAGTGAGAACAGGAGCTAGAGAAAGTGTGGATTTGGGTTGTTGAGGGGCAATTTTGGGGCAATTTTGTTTAATTTTGTTTGGACTTGTACGAATGCCCAGAGGCCCATGTTGCTAGAGAGGGAGACATTGAGGTGGGGCTGGAGAGGAGGATGGAAGCCGCTGCGCCAGGGAAGGAGCAGCCTGAGCCGGGGCGGGAGCAGGAGCCCATGAAGGGGGAGGTGCACTTCTTCCATTGTTTCTAGAGGAAGAGGGGAAGTTTTGTTTTGCTCTGTTTTGTTCTCTGTAGCAGGAAGTTGAGGGTTCTGTGCTTCTCCATGCAGTTTTCTCTAGGAATCGATGATGAGGTCTTCTGCTCAGAGCGAACAGGAGGTTTCGAAGCAAAGCTGGGAGGTTTTCAAAACGTCTGCAGGCTCTGCAGTAACCGGTGCGGAAAAGGACAGAGAGAGTTGACGCCTGGTGCTGTGGAAGGTCCAGTGGGCGATTCTGGTGTGTCAGTCAGTGTGTTTGCCTGTTTTGTTTTTCCTCCAGGAGTGTGCTCACACACCCGGGGCTGGTAAAGCAGGCAGTGCATGACTGCATTTCTGCCAGTTGTGTGGACGGCAGGGGAGGGGACGTTTAGGATGTTGACAAATGCGAGGGAAGTGATGGGTTATGGAATTGATGCTGAATAAGGAAGGAAGTAAAGACAGGACTGGACAGAGTGCCAAGGAACTGTAGGTCCCAAGAGGCTGAAAAACCAGGGGTCTTGGGAAGCGGGAGAGTCTGAGACACAGGAGGTGCTGGTTGGAGAGAGGGAGGTCTGGCTCTCTGCCGATGACCGTCTGAGGGGGAAGCAGTGGGGAGTGATGGCTCGGAGGTGGGTGTTGTGGGTGTGAACACATAGATCTCGAGGGCATCCGGGCTATGGAGGGGCTTTGGAGAGGAAGCCCCTTTGGCACCGGAATCCTCTGGGACTCAGGAAAGTGGTGGGGTGTCAGTAGATGACAGGTGTGTGAGGGACAGAGATAGAGGTGTCTTGATGGCATGAGTCTCAGAAGGGTTTTCATGGGGCTGTGGAGGCGTGGAGGTGAGCGGCAGGGCAGAGTGAGCCAGGTACCAACAGGGACTCTTGGTCTTGGAGGGCAGGGCGGAGTTGGTGAGACATGAGAAAAGGAGCAGCTTTCTACCTGCCGGGACAGCGGAGAGGCTTGAGACTCCAGGGGAGAGGAAGCTTTCAGAATCCGAAGAACTACAGGAATTTACTAATTACAGAATGGGTGTTCTGGAAGGCTTGGTGTAAAGCTCTGAGAAAGGAAGCCCACAGGGGCATGAGGAGAGACCAGAAGCCTCCCTGGTCATTATTCTCAGGTGTTCTCGTAGGGTAGCAGTGTTCTGAAGCAGAATGAGAATAGCTGGCTAAGATTTGACAAGGGAAGAGAAGGTCCCTTTGCAGAGAAAGGGGTGTCACTCCGACTCATAGGATTCAGTTGGCACTTCTGATGAAGACCAAATCTCTCTAGAGTGGACTGGTCGTAAATTTTAGATTGAATGGAAATTCCTTGGAAGGGTTCCAGGCCACAGAAGTTAGGCACATCAGCTTCTGGGGAATTAGGGTGTAACCCAACTGACAGGTGCTCTGCTGGCTGATTGATTGCACTGTGGCTCTGTGCTAGCTAGGTCTTCTGAAGTGTTGAATTTACCCAGAGGAGATACTCATATGGAACAATGGCAAAAATGGATATTCTTCGTTACGGCTCTTGTGCTCAGTTACCAGTTTGTAGATCTGACTTCGTGTGTACTCATGACCTTGTGATCTTGTGGGGCATTCTGGATTATGGATCATGGTGTGGAAGGACCCAGGACAAAACAGTGTAGTGATTGTCTCTGATTATGGAATTGTGGGTATGCACTTTTCTCTTTTTATTGTTAATAGAAAATAGAGCTTTGCTTTATTATCCTTACTCAGTTAGACCCTGAATTTCACAGAGGAAAAATTTACTACAGACTCATAGTTGGAGTTTTTTTTTTTAATATTTTATTTATTTATTTGACAGAGAGAGATCACAAGTAGACAGAGAGGCAGGCAGAGAGAGAGAGAGGGAAGCAGGCTCCCCGCTGAGCAGAGAGCCCGATGTGGGACTCGATCCCAGGACCCTGAGATCATGACCCAAGCCGAAGGCAGCGGCTTAACCCACTGAGCCACCCAGGCGTCCCCATAGTTGGAGTTTTATTGGCCTGCATATTTTATGAGTACTGTGAGTCTTGTAACTGACTGGGTTTCTCTCTAGAAATTCACGGTAATGTCTGTGGCCCAGTTTTAGCAAGTGTGCAGAATTCTATGGTGAGTGTCTTTTGCTAGCCTCATTCCTGGCTCTGCTTTTTCTCTCTGTCCTTGTTTTTTCTTGATCTTTCTCACCTACTTCTAATTTATGTCATTTAATCTTATTTCATGTGTCTCAGTATCTCTTCTAGAACAAATTGTGGTAAAAGTAAACGAAACCAATGTTGGGCCGAAGAGTATGAGCATCCTTCATGGTTCATGATTTTTTTTTTCCATATTGCTTTCCAAACAAATTTTTATTTAATCCATTGTGTCTGTAAAGGAGCTTTTAAAAATAAACAATTTTTTGTGTAACTATGAAAGTATTTTGTGAGAATGGTAGAAAATTTGAAAATAAGGATAAGTGTAAAGAGGACAGTTGTCATTATGAGTTCTAGATTTTTCTTAACCTTTTATATCCACATTTTTAACATTAATGAAATTATATGTGTCATTAATTTCAAGTCTTGCTGTTTTCTCTTAAAAGTATATCAAAGCATATTTGTTATAAAGATGCCTTATGGGGCTCCTGGGTGTCTCAGTCAGTCAAGCATCAGCCTTCAGCTCAGGTCATGATCCCAGGGTCCTGGGATGGGGCCCTGAGTCCAGTTTCTTGCTGGGCGGGTAGTCTCCTCCTCCTTTCTCTCTCTACCTGCTTGTGCACACTTGCTCTCTCTCTCTCTGTGTCAAATAAGGAAAAATCTTAAAAAAAAAAAAATTTTTTTTATGACAAGATAACCATGGAATAAATATATCACAAGTTACCTGTTTTTATTGTTGAAGATTTAGATTGCTTTGATTCCTTTGCTATTTTATTTTATTTTATTTATTTTTTTTTAAAGATTTTATTTATTTATCAGAGAGAGAGGGGGAGAGAGCGAGCACAAACAGACAGAATGGCAGGCAGAGGGAGAAGCAGGCTCCCTGCTGAGCAAGGAGCCCGATGTGGGACTCGATCCCAGGACACTGTGATCATGACCTGAGCCGAAGGCAGCTGCTCAACCAACTGAGCCACCCAGGCGTCCCTCCTTTGCTATTTTAAATAGCATTGCAGCAAACATCATTATACAGATATCTTTGCCACAGTTTAAAAAGTATTTTCTAATGGCAGATCCCTAGAAGTGGAAGAGCAGTAAATAAAGATATAAACAAATAAATGATAAATAAAGGAGAGAACACAGGTGAATATTTTTAAAAGCTTGCAAGGGGGACAGCATTCTTATCCATGACACCAAAAAAAAAAAAAAAAAAAAAAAGGGTGGGGGGTGGAGAATGGCTGAATTAAAAAATTATATACCTGGAAAACTCTTTGGTAATTATGATAGATAAATGGCTATAAAGAACCTTCACCAATGAAAAAGACTTTTAAAGACCATGAAAAGACAATTTAAAAAAGAGACCCATCACAAAAGAAGAAAAATCTATAGCTAACAAATATTTTAAAGGATGTTCAATCCCTGTAGAAACAAAACAAAGATGACATATTATTTTTCAGTTACAAGTCCGTCAAAGATAATCACTGGTGATGAGAATATATGATAAGAATATAAGTTGATATATTTCTGGAAACCGTTTGTTAACAAAATACATGTATCCTTGAGCACCTGGGTGGCTCAGTCAGTTAGACATCTGACATCTGACTCCTGATTTTGGTTTGGGTTGTGGGGTGGAGTTCAGACCTTTGGGGGTCTGTGCTGGGCATGGAGCCTGCTTGAGATTCTCTTTCTCATCTCTCACTCTCTCTCTCCCTCTTGCCACCACCACCCCCCACTCGTGTGTGTGTGTGCTCTCTCTCTCAAAAAGAAGAAATGAAAGCCATTAATAAATTATAAAGATTGGGAATTTTGTAAAACACACACACACACTTTTATCTTTTATCCAGTAATTCCATCTTTAGGAGTTTGATTTTTATCAAACAGATGCCCAATGATGTTTGCACAGCATTGTTTATTGGTTGAAAGATGGACAACAACTTAAGTGAGGATTTGGTTTTGTTGTTTATCCACCCAGTGGAATACTATATATGTGTTAAAAATGATCATGTAGATATGAATTACTGACAGATATTTAAGAGCTGTTAGAGACTTAGAAAATATGAGCAAAGGAATGGATATACATAGAAAAAAATACGGAAAGGTGTAAACATAGTATTCATAGTGTTTTTTCTCAATTTAGAGTGATTATGACTCATCTGTATTTTTTATTCCTTTATTATTCCTGAAGGTTTTTTTTTTTTTTTTTTAAGATTTTACTTATTTATTTATTGGAGAGAAAGGAGAGCACATGCACCAGTCGGGATGGGCGGGGCAGAGGGAGAAGGAGAGGGAGACGAGACTGGAGCCGACTCTGCACCAAGCTTGGAGCCCCATGCATAGCTAGATCCCACGACCCGGAGATCATGACCCTGAGATCATGACCTTTGGTGAAACCAAGAGTCACATTCTTTTTTTTTTTTTTTAAAGATTTTATTTATTTATTTGACAGATAGAAATCACAAGTAGTTGGAGAGGCAGGCAGAGAGAGAGAGAGGAGGAAGCAGGCTCCCTGCTGAGCAGAGAGCCCCATGCGGGACTCGATCCCAGGACCCTGAGATCATGACCTGAGCCGAAGGCAGCAGCTTAACCCACTGAGCCACCCAGGCGCCCCAAGAGTCACATTCTTAACCGACTGAGCCGCCCAGGCGCCCCTTTCCTGAAGTTTTAAAATAAGTATGTCTGACCTGAATAAGTCGAAGGGGGGAGGAAAAGCCAGTTCCCCCAAAATAAGTGGCTTACAGCAGAAACAAACTTTGTATTTAATCCTCCCGCTCTTCGTAGTTACACATACCGATTTCACCTTAGAAATGTTACATGAACTATAATTTACAGAGTGGATCTGCAAAAGCATAATAAAGAGAAGTGATCAGCTGATATCACGTAACATGAAGAAGGCAGAAAGGGGAGCCCTTGGTCAGGGCATTTATAGTGAAAATGAATGCATTTGTCTCACATTAAAGTTGACCTTTCGTGGGCACGTCATCACTGGCAGGTCCTCAGCCAGAGCCTGTCGCGGGGCTCTGTGTGGTTTGAAGAATGTCCTTCCAGCCTTCTTCTTGCTGCTGAGAAAACGTAGGCTCTAGGAGGCTTAGTGTCTCAGGAATCTGGTAGGTGCTGGGACTGATCCCGCATGGGCTTCTCCTCACCCAGCCCTGGGAGGAGTGCCCTTCAAATTTATATCTCCCTCATGCATGAAAATTCATCTGCCATGATTTGTTTTTTGAATTGAAACATTCTTTCTCCAACCCCCCCCCCCCCCCAGTTCTGTAATGCTAATTCCTTTGGCGGGAGGTTCTTCTCATAAATCACAAATACTTAGGTTGAATGAATTTCCTCACTTCTTCCCACTCATACCCTCTATCATAGGGGAAGGTTGTACCTGGCTATAAAGGAGAAGAGATGCAGGAAGAGTTAACTGAGGTTGAGTCCAAGACCGAGTCCTTTAACTTCCAAATTTTGCTTGGACTCTGTGAGCTCAGGTTTTGGGGAGATGAAATTGTAATTTTCAATGCTGAAGCTGCTCACAGCTTTTCCTTGATGAATGACTCTTGTTCATATGTTTTTAAGATTTTCTTGGTGTCATGGATTAAAATGGACTTTTGGCCTGAAAGAATAAATTCATAAAATGTAGCTTGAACCATTGTTACTTTGACCTTTCATTTCCAAGAGCTATGTCATGCAGTCTCTACCCTTACAGGAAAAAACGATTTAGCTGAAACATACTTTTAGTTTGGGCAAATTAATATGTAAAAATCTTGTCTTGGCATAAATTAATTTCATTTGATTTAACATTGGTTTTCATTATCAAAGTGCTACAATCACATTTCAGAAAACTGTAATTCAAGAAAACGGATGATTGATGTAAAATATTAAATGCATGAGAGATGGGGGAAAAAGAAAAGGGAAGAGTCTAATATTTTCCTGTAGTACAGTAACATTGTGGCATTATTTCCTTCTAGATTTTTTTTCTTATCCCCTGAAATACAGTGTACTTCCAAGGTTACGGTTCTGCCAGAATATGGCCAATGAGGCAAATCCTTTTCTGTGTTCATCCAATTTGACTCCTAAACGAGCAGGTGCTCTCTTAGCTCTTTTTGTCTCCCCTCTGCCTATTGGTAAAACTTGGCAGCATATGTAGCAGAAGGTGGAGACTTAATTTCTTTTAAAAGATACCTGGATTGGGATTCAGTAGCAATATCCTCAGTGGAATTTTTCTGCTAAAAGAAATCCTCAAAGTTAAGCCTGGAGGAAATGAATCAAATGTTTCTAAACACATTCTGAGGGATAGTTGAATTCCATTTCCTAAGGGTAGAAAAAAACAAAAAAAAAAACCCCAAAAAACGAAACCCTCAACATTTCCATTCTACATCCTTGACTTCTGAGCTGGGCCCTGGGGGCCTGGACTCATCATTTTATGTTGGTAATTGATGTCTTTTGGCTGCTGTTTTGGTGGAAGGAAGGTGTGTTCTTGCCCAGTTTGGTTACTCAAAGACAGATTTTTTCCTTCCTTTCTGCCAAGAGATGCTACTATTCCCTTATGCTTATTTTGTTCCATTCTTCTTATTTGCAGAGTACGCGGGTGGAGTTTGACCTGCCAGAGTATTCTGTCCGTCGAAGGTACCAGGATTTTGACTGGCTGAGGAACAAACTGGAGGAGTCCCAGCCTACTCATCTCATTCCCGTAGGTACTAAGTCATGAGAGCTTGTTCCTCTGTTTACCTGCATCGTCTCTCCCGAGGATGTTCGCTCAGCTCTCGTCCCTTCCATGAGGGGCAGACTCTGCCTGACACTATATATCGCATTTTCCCACCAAACGCACGTGAAACATTCTCATGGATGCTGTCTAACCTGTCTCACCCTTGGGGTTTTGGTTTCTGGTTTGCTCTGATCATGCTGGTTTCTTGAGAGGTGTGGGGTAGGTTTTCACTTTCATTGTGACGGTTTTTTTTGAGGTCGGGAGAGTCCTAATTCTTATTTGCTGCCTCCTTAAAGACTGTTTCACCCTTCTAGACGCAGTTCTTGAGGGTTGGGTGGCTGCCACCAGGTGAACAGCGATGCCTCAGATTACAGCTGGCGGGGCTTTCTTTAGACATGGCTGATTCAGGGAGCAGGAACCTAGCACACAACCCACCCAACCCCAGTTTTTCACTTAAAAAACCAAAAGCCATCTAACTCCATTTATTGAAGCAGCATAATATTTTTCTATTGCTCCTATCTACACATTATTAAAAAAAAAAACAACAACAACCAAAAACAGAACTAGAGCAAATAAAATGTAAAAGACTACTTAAACCAACATACATATTGAATGCTTTTCAGACTTTTTTTTCCCCCAGTAGAAATAATAACCATTTTATACCCCAGATGTTTCTTTGGGTTTTGGGGGCATTGGTGCAGTTTAGGCCATAAAACTCTTCAGAGGGGCTCTGTCTTTCAGTAAAAACCTTGGCTGAATAACTTCTTAGCACTTGCCAGTCTTTGTGTTACGAATGTGTCTCCCAGTGCTTCTTTCCCATGGTTGGAAGAGGGTGAATATACCGTGGTAGAAATGACGGGGTTTGCCTATGATGGCATTCTTTCCCGGAGGGAAGAAACTCATCTTGAAACAGTTGGAATGGTTTCTTAAAATGGAATCGCAATTTGGCGACATTGGCAGCTAGTGAATTTTTTTTTTTAAAATAGGCTTTTTATTTGAGAACAGTTTCAGATTTCCAGAATTACTGCGAAGGTAGCGCAGTGAATTCTCGTATACCCTGCACCTGATTTTGCTTGACATTTTACGTTAGTGTGGCACATTTGTCACAGTTGACGAACCAGCAGTGACTCCTTACTGTTGACTACAAGTCCTTTATTCAGATTTCCTCCGTTTTGCCTAATGTTCTGTTCCTGTTCAAGGGTCCCATCTAGGGTGTCACCTTGCACGTCTCCTTATTGGTTGTGATAGTTTCTCAGCCTTTCCTCGTTTTCGGTGACGGGCAGTTTCGAGGAGTACTCGTCAGGCATTTTGTAGACTGTCTCAGTTGAGATTTGTCTGATGTTTTTCTCAAGATTAAATTGGAGTCGTGTGTTTTGGGAGGAAAAGTGCCGTTCTCATCACATCATAAGAAAGGTTCATGCTGTCAACAGTCTTTATCACTGTTGATGTTAACCTGGATCACCTTATTTGATGTAATGCTTGTTGGGTTTCTCCACTGTACAGTCACTCTTCACTCCTGTTCCGTGCTGTACTGTGTGGAAGGAAGTTGTTGTTTACACTTACTAGCCGGCACTGTGCACAAAGGGGGATTACGCTCCACCTGCTGGCAGCTAGTGTGTTTGAAGTTTGGTTCGACAGCGACACCTGCTGGTTGTACTTGCGCATGGACACCGAAACCAGCTCTGAAAGAGGATGGAAGGCTTCGGAATGTCGCGGAGTGATCCAGAATAGCTTTAAGTATGGTTTCCTACGGTCAGGATGGAAGCAGTGAGTAGGAATGTATTCTAGAAGCAAGTGGAGACATAAACTTATCTAATAAATTATTGGTACGTGTCTGGGGTGGAGAGAGATTTAACATTAGGAGAGCATCTCTAACTCAGTATGAAAGTGAAAGTGGAAAAAACCTTTTTTCTCCTTTAGAAATTATTCTAAAGCAACTTGGCTAGAAAGTATCTGTCTGTCAGTAAGCATTGACTCGGTGTTAGTCTTCATACTAGGCCTGGTGTGTACTCTTGGGGAGCTCAGGGGTCATGAGATGGACAAGGGACCCCTGTGTGGAAAGTTTATTTTCAGGTGGAGACCTAGTAGACATGCAACATAATTATTGTTTACATTTTCATTTCTTTACTAAAAAAATAGCTTTATTAAGATATAAGTCATTCACCGCACAGTTTGTCCATTTAAAATACACAAGTCAAGCACTTTTCCTATCTTTAGTGTCAGTATTTAGTATATTAGTATATACTATATCAGTATATATATATTTAGTATGTAAGTATATAATATATATGTTTATGTAAGTATTTAATATATTTAGTATAGAGAGTTGTGCAGCCATCAGCACAATCAATTTTAGAACCTTTTCTCGCCTCCAGAAGTAACCTCCCACTCTTTGCTTGACATTTCCAAACTTTCTGTCTTTTTCAGCGCCTGGCAACCACTGATCTTTCTGTCTCTATAAATTTTCCTATTCTGGACATTTCATATAAAGTAGAGTCCTACACTATATAGTCTTTTGTGATTGGGTTTTTTTCCACTTGGCACAGTGTGTCAAGATTAATTCCTGTTGTGGCACGTGTCAGTACTTCCATTCCTTTTTCTTGTAGATAATATCACGTTGTATGGATGTACCCTTTTTTGGTCTATCTGCTCGCATTTAATGGACGTTTGAATTGTTTTCACCTACTGGCTGTTAGGAGTAATGTGACTATGAACCTGCAAATCTTTGCATGGTCCTATGTTCTCATTTTTTCTTGAGCATGTACACCCAGTAGTATCATTGACAGATTGTATGTACCTGTTTATTTAACCTTGTGAGAAACTGCCAGGCTGTTTTCCAAAGTGGCCACATCATTTTACCTTCCCACTGACAGGGTATGAGGGTTCCAGTTTCTTCATGTCTTTATCAACACTGTGATTATCTACATCTTTGATTATAACCATCCCAGTGGGTGTGAAGTAGTATCTCACTGTGGTTTCGATTTGCATTCCCCTGACAGCTAATAATGATGAGCATTTTTTTACATGCTTGTTGGCCATCTGTCATCTTCCTTGGAGAACTATCTCTTCAGATCCTTTACGCTGGGTTGTATTTTTGTTATTAGATCTTTATATAATTTAAATGTAAATCCCTTACTAGAGATACGACTTGCAAAAAATTTCCTCCCAGTTAATGAGTTGTCTCATTACTTTCTTGATGGTATCTCTTGGAAGTACAAAGATTTTTAGTTTTGATGAATTCCAGTTTATCTTTTGTTTCTTTCTCTGCTTGTGCTTAAAGGTGTCCTATCTCATAAATCATCACCTAGTTCTAGGTCATGAAGATTTACACCTGTGCTTTCTTCTAAATTTTTTTTTAAAGATTTTATTTATTTATTTGACAGAGAGACGGATCACAAGTAGGCAGAGAGGCAGGCAGAGTGAGAGGGGGAAGCAGGTTCCCCGCTGAGCAGAGAGCCCGATGCGGGGCTCGATCCCAGGACCCTGGGATCATCACCTGAGCCGAAGGCAGAGGCTTTAACCCGCTGCGCCACCCAAGCGTCCCCTAAATTTTTTTTTTTAACATTTTGTTTTCAAGTAATCTCTACACCCAACATGGGGCTTGAATTCATGACCCTGAGATCAAGAGTTGCTCATTCGACCAACTGAACCAGCCAGGTGCCCCTCTTCTAAAATTTTTATACAGTTTTAGCCCACACATTTCAGCCTTTCATCCGTTTTGACTTCATTTTTGTACAATAAGCTTTCATTTCTTTAACCAGGGAGGCCGAATGTCTTCCCCTGAGCTTATTGTACATTGGTGTTTCTTTTATGATTTACCTCTTGTTTTCTCTTGTTTTGTTTTGTCTTGTTTTGTTTTGCTTTGTAAAAACTCCATATCTGCAAAGGAAGTTGACCTGTATTTTTTATATTTAAATCTAGCATTTGTTCTGATGTGAGATGGGAGGACCATACTTTTTTCAGGTGGTAAGTTGTCGCAGAACCGCTTATGAGTGATCAATCATCTTTACCATCGTTTGGGCATCAGACCGAATCATGCGTTAGACTTGTGCATTCCTGAACTGCCCCTGAACCCTTGGTTCATCCGTCTTTCTAAT